>NC_090448.1:720943277-722149527 GCF_031143425.1 Pleurodeles waltl | reverse complement strand
GGGCATGGTGGCTCCTCGTGGATCTGGCGTCGTGGACTCATGTGGCTGTGGTGCCCCCCCCTTCCCTTCCCCCTGAGGTGCCTGTAGTTTTTACATCTGATGCCCCTGCAGTGTTCTCTCCAAAGGACTCAGGTCTCCTGTGTGGGCTTTGCCCTTGTTTCTCAAGACTTTGGCCCACGGACATGCTGAATTCGTAGGATGTGCAGGACTTGGTACTTCAGTTATACACTGATGTGTATGTCATTTGTTTTGTTGTGGATATCTTTCATGGTTGTACGCTAATTTTCTGGAGCTTTTTGGTACATAAATATTTATTCCAAATATGATTATGTCCTAGCATTTTTCAGGGGTGTTTGGGTGGTGTCACTGTGACTTGGTGCTCTGCATTGGTGAGTACATGATTGGGGGGGGGGGCGCATATGTGTGTGCCCGTAACCTTTCGTCCTCCCCCTCCCGTGTGTCGTAGGTGCAGTACTCACCGTTGTCGTCTGCGCCGGACTTCGTACTCGTGGTAGATGAGAAGATAGACGAGAGCAGGTATGATGTTCAATTCGGGTTCCATGCTGTCCTCCGTCCTCGTGGAGTGCGTAGAGGTGAGCGTTTTCCCGTTCGTAGTCTGTTTCCGCCGTGTTTTTATCGGCTGTGCTCCCGCCCCGGAAAAGGTGGCGGATTGGTGAGTTATGATAGTGTGGGCGGTACATTGTCTGCCGCCTGCCTGTTGGCGGTGACCGCCGCGCTGTTTGTCTGTACCGCCGCGGCGGTCGGAGTGTTAAGTTGGCGGGCTGTGTTGGCGGTTCCCGCCAGGGTCAGAATTCCATTTTTTGGACCGCCAGCCTGTTGGCGGGTTGGCCGCCACTTTAACACCGACCGCCAGGGTTAGAATCACCCCCTTAATGTGTTTTCTGATAGGTTAAAGATAGTGGGGTATAGCAAATGTCCAATAGGATTTTGGGGGAATGTACAACAAAAAAGGGATAAAAACCCATGACACGGGGAACCAGTGTGGTGGGTTAGTGAATGCTATTGATTTTATTCAGAAACTTTGTCACTCTGTTTGGTGACTTATTGGTTCGCTTAGAACCATCCTCATCCTTAGATTTGCCCATTTTTACACTTTGCCTCCTTATGAGGGAAGTGCCCCTTTTTGCCCCGGAGCTGAGTTCTGACCTATGGTGATTTGACTGAGGTCCTGAGGACGAATACTGAGCCTGTGCGCTGAACTAAACTTTGGAGGGTAACTATGACAATACTATTGTGATTTGTCTGTTTGCTTTCCCTTTCTAGGTACCAACTGCTTACTTTTGACAGAGACCATATTTAGATGTTTTCCAAATTGGTGTTATAAATCGTTTTGCGTGAAGCCCAACATGCTAATGCTAATCGGTGGATAGGACAGGTGTTCACTAAACTGACGCAAATAGACAAACGACCGAAGCTATGCTTTGTTGAACTGACGTGTTATTGACACTCTGCTAAATTGATCTATGTTCACGCCGTGTTATGTTCTGATGTTTGTGATTCTCGCCTTAATGAAATCTTACCAAAGTTGCCATATTGTGACTATGCTATTATGTTTCTTGGTTTTGAGATTAACGCATCTGCTCTTCGATTTGTAATCAATAGGGAATAAAACTCATAACATTCTACTAAACTGGTGTGGTTATTCATGGCTGCAAGGTCATGGTAGAATCCTGAATTGGTTAATGACTTTGACTAAAGTGAAATGTATTGTCGTGATAAATATTGATGACATTATTGACGTATTGATTGACATATTGATTAGCTATCTCGTCCTAAGGTGTCTCTCAACTGGATCAAAAGATTCATTGGCCTAAAACGAGTCCTGATGTGTAATAAATTATCATAAAGGGACGCTTTATCACTTGCATGATATTATTCTAGAAATACATTGTAGAAGTTGATTGTTTTAGTTAGTCTTTCCCCGCATATAATCAGTACGTTCTGTCCAGAGCTAGGAACATAGGACATGATATCCTAGTGCTTGCGTTGCCCATTCGTAGACAGCTTCTAACACTTAGACATATCATTTCATCAGAGCTGTGCCTCTAACACAGTGCCGCTTTCATTATAAAAACAATGCACAGACATTGAGGTGGCAGAGGGGCACTCCAGCCATCACCATCCTTGGACAAATGTTGTGTTTGACATACAGCTCTGCTGGCTCTAATCTTCCAGCTTCTAGAAGGGATTGCCATTCATTTTCCAGGCTGACTCCTGATGCAGTTCTCCAGGTACGGGGCTAAGACTTAACTCTTAGATCGGGCAAAAGCAGAATGTACACACCGCTATGCTCTCATTATAGGACCAGGGTTATGTAGGAACCTCTAGGCATCATTCACCATGATTGGATTGTTCATTATTTTCACCATGTTCATAATGATGGTAATTTTGATTTGTTTCATCTGCCTAATTATTGAAGCTCATTTACTCCATACAAGACTGCAATTGTTTCAATAAATGTATTGAAAACTTATTTTGTATCTCTCTTGTGTTTCGCCTGGGCATGCATGAGTAATACCACAAAAGGGTGAGATCTGTTTCCTCAACTTCCTTGGGAGTTGGGGTATCATGTTCAGGTTGCCACAATCACCTTCCGTCCCAGTAAGGTTAGGGATTTAAGTGAGGCACTGTGAGCTAGCCAGGAATTGGCCCAACAGTGCCTGATGGTGAGGAGGGACTCAGTTCCCTACACTGTGGAGTTCTGCAATCCTAATACGAAGCAGTAGGAACTGTATTAACATGGTGCCACAAACGTGCATAGGTCAGGTACTTATTTAATGGGTCTCCTGAGCAGTTTCTCTTGTTTTGCCAAGGTCCCCTATTCTCCTTAAAATGAGACATCCATGGTGTGAGGGAATAAACCCTCCTCAGAATTACAGGACGTAGCTATTTTACCTATTTGTGGCTATAGGTTGTTCACGCTTGAACCTTAAAAAGGATACCCCACTTTAATACTTCACTCTCTGAATTCCATATATCAAAATGGTGCAATTAATATTCCTGCTAACTGCAGGCATGTTGTTACATCACATTTCAACTTACATGGGCTAACTAATGGGGGTGGTGATGTTGACTTTGTGGTTGAGGCTCACAATTGTACAAAACAGAAGTATTTTGCTCATTGGTCACTTTTCTTGCAATTGATGTAAATACAAACACATTTCACAAATACAGGGGAGCCAAAGTACCAGGCCAATACAGACCATATTAAGATTTAGAAATACTATTAACAATCCAGGAATATAAGAATTGGTTCCAAGGTGCCCTACCATATATTTTAGAAAACATTAGATTTGGTCCCCTCAGCAATGACGGGGCCACATGGCACTTTATCTGGCTACCCACCATATACTACAATGCAGAATTTACCCGTGGGCGATTTGAACCCCCATGTCATGTCCCTCTTTGGTATAAGAACAGTCCAGGACTGTTTTCAGCCTGTGCAACATCAATATTGCATGATATTGATCCAGAAACATTGTCCTATGTTAATGGCATATATCTCACGGATGATGACTTAAAAACACACCGAACCAGGGTAGATCCAATTGTTTTGGGATTTGCTGAACATGGTTATAAATACAAATCTTAAAAACTAAACTTGCTTTTCTCAGTGTCCTACTTCTAGGTTACAAGTTTGAAAGTGAGAAGAGGCTGGCACAACACTTCCTAGAGACATGTGCCTTATTACAACCACCAAACACTATTAATAAACTACAATCCTTGTTAGGATTTTTCAGTTTTGGCAGAACATACATTCCAGGTTATGCACAACACATAAAACCCGATGTATTTTGTCCAGACTATCCCAGTAAACATTGAATACCAGAAACTTTTACAAATTCTCAGATCATTCCAGACTGACTTGCTTTCAGCATGACATTTGCATATGCGTGTACACAAAAAAACATTTGGTCATCCTTATAATACCAGGTGCCATTGGTTTCACATATCTCACATTTAATGAAGGTGATGCATTGCTAATTGCATATAAATCACATTTACATTCCATTGCAGAAATGCATTTTGCATTCACTGAAAACATACTGACTGCAGTTCAGATGGCTGTTATAAAGGAAATACCACTGGCTCAAGGGAAACACATAATTGTTGTTACTCCTGTCCTAGCCTTAAAAGCTGTTACAAAGGCCAGAATCCCGAACTGAAAGCCTTACACTCTGATGGATACAATGGGCCACTTCCCTGATGGCCACTGATGAATACTGCGGCCCTCATTATGAACACTGGCGGCTGAGCCAGCCATGCCGGTGGCGGCGGTAATGGCTGCCACCGGCATGGCAGGCTCAGCTGCCAAATAATGAAGGCTGTGGGGACCACCACAGGCGGCCTTCCACCACTCCCAGGCTACTGCCAACAGGCAGCCTGACGATGGCGGAAATCATTATCTGACAGGGCAGCGCTGCTCCAGATTATGATCCCTTTTCCTCCAGCCTTTCCCTGACGGGTTCCCCCACCAGGGAAAGGCTGGCAGAAAGGGTGCTCTGGGGCACCCCTGGGGGCCCCTGCATTGCCCATGCACTTGGCATTTGGAGCCATCACCAATGTTAAGGCCTTTTTCCCTGCTGGGCCAGCGGGCGGAAACACTGCTTCCTCCCGCTGGCCCAACAGGGAAAACATTATACGGCCGGAGGGGGGGTCGTCGCGCTGGCAGTCATCTGTTGATTGCCAGTGCTGATCTCTGCGGTCTTTACCACCGAGATCATAATGAGGGCCTATGTCTTTGACCCTACACTACAAACTCAAGAATTTGTCCAGTATGAACAAGAATACCCCATGCCCACTGGCATAATGCCTCTAGGTCAGAATAAATATATAATTATACTGATAGTGAAGCTCAGTCTGCTATAAGCACTAAGCATCAGTACTCCGCAGCTTGTGGAGCAATGGTGAATGGAGAATTCCACAATCAACACATGTTCACACAGTCCTTAGGGGATTGCAGTGCACCACTAGGTGAATTAAAAGCTTTGGTTCGGGCACTAGAGCAGATCCAGAATTCCCCATTCTTATAGTGTGTGATTCGTATTACTGTGCTCAGTCAAAAGGGAATGCTATAAAGCATAACGTGCTTTGAGGAAAAGTGGCAGAACTCAAAGATAGTCTGTCACAGGCTCATGTAATTTATACACTGAGTCACCAACGTGTTGAAAAACACATTGAAGAGAAAATTACTAGCTGATGAAGCAGTCAAATGCAGTTAAGACTGCTACAGTAGCTGCGATTACTTGTTCTCTTACAACAGTAGATGAAGAAATTATGAGTGCTGTTAATGCTTCGTGCAACTGCACCCTTTTACCAAAAGCATATCCAGCAAAATATTCCTACCACCTAAGTGCCCAACATATTCCCTTTGCAGCCATTCCAGGGGTGGGTGATCAAGTGATATGTGAGTAAGACCGCAGGCTAAAAGTAATTAAGGCTGCACATGAGGTTTAGCATCTGCCCATGCTGGTGTGGCAGCCGCAGTCTCTTTGTTACACAAACCCTATTGGTGACATGGTATGTATGAACAGACAAAGCAGTATGTCCTTAGTTGTTAAATTTGTCAACAAATTAAAAGCTCTACCATTGCTCGCCCACTTCAGACACCACTCTTAGTTTCAAACAAACCACTGCAGTGCATGTACTTAGACTACTGAGGCCTCCTAGATTTGGATAGTGCATTCAAATACATTCCACTTGCGGTAGATTATTGCTCCAGAGCCCTATGGGTGTGGCCACAGTGATTGTCTGATGCTCACACTGTTAATAAAGATTTGCAAGTCTTTATCGGGATGTATGCATTGGCTGCATTCCACTCGGATCAGGGCTCTGCTTTTGCCCCCAAGGCTTACAGGAATACCATGGGAACCCTGTGTGTAGTTTAGCATTATTCCTCCCCATATCATCCTGAGGGAAATTTGATTGTTGAGAAGAAAAAACAAGACTTAAAGCAATCCTTAACAGCTAGAGTATTAGGTTCACTTTGTAGTTGGATCCATCACCTGTTCGGAGTCCAGAGAGCACTAATTAATCTGCCTAGATGATCTTTGGGTGGCTAGACCCCATATTAAGTCCTGTTCAGCATCTAGATGTATGGCGCAGATCTTGGTGGTCCTGGTGCAGTGGTTGCACATATACCTTTTGACATAAATTAACATTTTGCTGTCTTACAGGAACTCCAAGACTTCTGGGGTGAGGGTTCAAGCATATGTTCTGCCACTGAAGGAATGAAGGAGCAGCAGCACCTTCCAGCTGGATTCTCAAGGTTGGGGATCTGGTTCAAGAGAAGATTGTAGTGAAGAAAGAATTTGGCCCATCATATCATGCACTGGTGCCAGTCCTTGGAATTCAAGGTACTAGAATTGTGATTTTTCCTCCGCTTGCTGGTTGTAAAGACAAACGCTTTGCTTACATTGATCAAGTAAATACTTTGGACAATCTTTACCAGTAGGCCATGAGGATTCCTGGATAGTTCCCTAGTCCCGCTCACTACCCTACAGGAAACACCTCTTCAAGTGTTGAATAACACTATCATGGTTTCTCCTAGGCTGCAGAGGTGTGGAAAATGATGTTTTGTTGATTCCTGTTGTAGGAAGCTGGTCCAGTGTTTGGTAGACACCTATGGTGTTACACCTTATACTTGGTTCAAGCAAACCCCTATCAATGGGTGTTACAGTGTCTAGAAACCGATGGCTCTGTGTGGTAGCTGTGGTGAGTAGCCAAGCCTTATCTAGAAGGCATGTGAAGCACTTGCAATACCACCGTAGTCACACAGTCACTTATCACACATGAAAGGAACCACACAGTATTGCAAAAAAAGGTACTGTATTATAAGCACACCAAACTAGACTACCATAGGTATACTTCCCTCTGGAAGTATGAGCACAACAAATATACACAAGTAAGTGATTAGGAATGGCATAAATTAGCAAGGACACTATAGGGCTGCCAAATCATATACAAAAAAATGGAATGCGAATGGGTGTCCCCCACCAGAGTGTATGGTGTAGTTAGATAATCACTGGGAGAGAGTGGAACCCCAAAAGGTAAGTAGAAGATCTCCAGTGGCCGGGTGCAGAGGTAAGTTACTCGGTTTTCCAACAGGCTAACATGGAGATGTTGTGGTTGGAAATTGCAGAAGCAGGACAGGACCAGTGAAACCTAAGGGCGGATTCCGGATGAAGAAGACCTGCAAAAGAAGGTGACATAGTCCAGTCTACGAAGGAGTGTCCAGGTGGAGCAAGAGCCAATTCGCACCATTCTGTAGCTGAAGATCTGGGTCGACTGTAATGGATGAAGTCTATCTGTGGGGTCCAGGAGCTGTCCCTCGATGGTCTCCAGATTGAAGATGGGTCAGTGGTTAGGATGGCCGCCAACAAGCACAAGCAAATGGAAGAGGAGCCTGTAGAAGTTTTGCAGAGCCTTGGAGAACCGGCCAGGCCCCAGGGACTCGACCCTTGGAGGGGATTCAGGGCTGACCCTCAGAAGACAGGAGAGCCAGCGTCTCCCTTCTCCCACATGGGACAGAAAGCAGAAAGGACCCATGGAATCCCTCAGAACCACTCCCTGTGTTGGAGAATTTTCACAGATCCAGAAAACAGAAGACCCCACCAGCTGGACGTTGTTTCCTTAGGTGCCTGTGGATGCAGGGGAGTGACTCCTTCACTCCAAGGGAGATTTCTTCTTTCTTTGTGGTGCAGCTGAAGTCTTGCCGACCCCAGAGGATGCGCAACCATGGAAATGCTGCACAATGCTGGCCTGACCCACACAAACAATGTTTCAAGGATAATTTTTCTTAGGTGTTGCAGTCATGATCGGTTCCTGTGTCGTCCAGCAGCGGCTCTGGAGGTCAGGAGCATAGGAGACCTTTGCAGAGGAGCCCTGATGGAATCTTGCACAACAAATCTCGGGACCCACCCTCAAGGAAGTCCCTAAACAGCCCAAAAAGGGGGTTTGGTCACTCTTAAGTGTGACCACATATCAGGAGGGGTCTCTGACATCAGGTACCTGGCCTACCCAGTCAGATGCTCCTACATGCCTCTGCACATCTTGTTTCCAAGATGGCAGAACCAAGTGGTCACCGGGAGGAGCTCTGGGCAAGGGCACTCCCCTTTTTTTTTAGTGTTTCATATCAGAGCAGGGACCAGTTCATAGAAAATTTAAACACATATGGTATTTGAATGACCTCCCTCGGGCCGTATATATCAAATTTGACTTTATCCCAAACAATCCCATCAGCAATAGGTATAGTGGAAATGTTCACAAAGACAAGTCTCTGCAGACCCTGTGAGACGTAAAATGGGGTTTTAGGACCTCATCCACCAGTTCAACTGTTGATTTGTCAGGAAGGTAGTGACCATGTATCAGTAGAAAGAAAATAATAACAAAGCCAATCCAAAGGAGGAAAGCTAATAAAATCAAGGAAAGCCACATATAGTTCCATGGGAAAATTAAGTAGTTTGTTTTAAGCCAATTTATCAGCTCATGTGCTTTTGGCAGTTCAGGTGTAGAAGAGACAAATTATTTGGGTTCTACTGATTGTTCCTCTTGGTCTGCTGTGTAGGATCAGCCACATGGTGTAACTTGACATTGTCGATGGAGATAAAGCGTTTTTTTCAGAACCAGGCACCAGTAGTAGAATAACAGTTCTGGTACCGTGTATTCCCAGGACTGGAACCGGTGCACGATAGGAAGGACCAAACTCCTTTTTCACAGCAACTTTTTCACATACTACATCTCCAGCCTTTGGAATGCTGCCAGTACATGTTGTTGGTACATCCTTAATTCCTACGGAGGCAGCACTGGCAGAAGCATTGTCATCACGGAACTGTTGTAATTCCTGCAAGACAATGACACTTTCATTTATGTCAAAAGGTGTTTCTGCCACCTCCTCGCCACGATCATCAAGATCTGAAACATACATTTAAGTTCCAAACAGGCACTCGTATGAAGTATGACCTCCCAGGGACCTTCTAGGCAGATTATTAAGTGCTCTCTGGAATCCATACAGGTGATTAAGCCAACTACAACCCTTACCTAATACTCTGGCTGATAAGGATTGCTTTAAATCTTGGTTTCATTGCTCCTAGACACTATGAGGGTCATTCTGACCCTGGTGGCCGGTGGCCGCCAGGGCCACCGACCACGGGAGCACCGCCAACAGGCTGGCGGTGCTCCAACGAGCATTCTGACCGCGGCGGTTCAGCCGCAGTCAGAAGCGGAAAGTCAGCGGTCTCCCGCCGACTTTCCGCTGCTCGTGTGAATCCTCCATGGCTGCGGAGCGCGCTCGGCAGCCATGAGGATTCCGACCCCCCCTACCGCCATCCTGTTCATGGCGGGAAAGCCGCCATGAACAGGATGGCGGTAGGGGGGGTCGCGGGGCCCCTGGGGGCCCCTGCCGTGCCAATGGCATGGGCACGGCAGGGGCCCCCGTAAGAGGGCCCCGCAAAGTATTTCAGTGTCTGCCTTGCAGACACTGAAATATGCGACGGGTGCCACTGCACCCGTCACACCTTCCCACTCCGCCGGCTCGATTACGAGCCGGCATCCTCGTGGGAAGGTCGTTTTCCCCTGGGCTGGCGGGCGGTTTTTCAGCAACCGCCCGCCAGCCCAGGGGAAAACTTGTAATACCCGGCGCGGTATTTCGGATGGGGGAATTCTGGCGGGCGGCCTCCGCCGCCCGCCAACATTGGAATGACCCCCTATTTCTCTTGGGATGAAATGGAGGCAAGTAATAGAGTTGGACCCCTAAGAAAGCCATGGTGTCCCTGAATGCCCGTAAGGCGAAAGCAGGGCCCTGGTCCGAGTGGAAGGCCGCAACTGCATATGTGCCGATAAAGACTTGCAAATCATCAATAACAGTCCGAGCATCAGCTGAGCATTGTGGCCACACCCATAGAAATCTGGAGCAGGAGTCAACAGCGACTAACATGGATTTGTATGCACAGCCCGGTGTTAGGAGACCACAATGGTCCAAGTACATACATTGTAATGGCTTGTTAGAAATTAGGAGGGGTGTCTGCGGTGGGCGTTTGACATTAGACTCCTTAATTTGCTGGCAGATACCAACACAAAGGACATTCTGTTTCATCTGTTTGTATAGACCTGGCCACCAATAATGTGCTTGCAATAATGATATTGAAGCCACCTCACCTGCATGGGCATTGAAGGACTGGACACAATAGTATGAATCACAGACAATCAGTGTTAGCTGGTCAGGGTCCATATGTTCCAGTGCCATCACCAGAGCTTTTAGCTGTGCTAGTTGTGCAGTGCAATCCCTTAGGGTTTGTGAAAAGGTAAGTTGTTGATAAAAGGTACTACACTCCATGTAGCCACTTACAACTGCGCAAGCAGCGGAGTATTGATGCTTTGTGCCTATAACAGGTTGTGCTGAGCCATTAGTGTACATGACTCTTTGATATTGATCAATAGGCAATGTATTTGCCAGAATTGGGTATTCCAGTTCATTTTGCAATAATTCCTGAGTTTGAAACTTTGGGTCAAAAATATAGGGGGTCATTCTAACCCTGGCGGTAAAAACCGCCAAGGCGAATGACCGCAGTAGCACCGCCAACAGGCTGGCGGTGCACCGCTGGGCATTCTGACCGCGGCGGTTCAGCCGCGGCCAGAAACGGAAAGTCGGCGGTGTACCGCCGACTTTCCGCTGCCCTTGAGAATCCTCCATGGCGGCGGAGCGCACTCCGCCGCCATGGGGATTCTGACACCCCCTACCGCCATCCTGTTCCTGGCGGGTCTCCCGCCAGGAACAGGATGGCGGTAGGGGGTGCTGCGGGGTCCCTGGGGGCCCCAAAATAATTTCAGTGTCTGCCTAGCAGACACTGAAATTCGCGACGGGTGCTACTGCACCCGTCGCACTCCAGCAACTCCGCCGGCTCCATTCGGAGCCTGCTTCATCGTTGCTGGGTCTTTCCCGCTGTGCTGGCGGGCGGCCTTTTGGCGGTCGCCCGCCAGCACAGCGGGAAAGCCAGAATGGCCGCCGCGGTCTTGTGACCGCGGTGCGGTCATTTGGTGGTAACCGCATGGCGGGCGGCGACCGCCGCCCGCCGCGGTTAGAATCACCGCCATAGTCAACATCAGTGGCTGTCAGAGACGTTGCCCAATGGATCCAACGTGGATGTAATGTTTTAGCATTTGGAACGCTGGCTCTGGTAACAGCTTTGAAGGCTGGGATTGGAGATACAACAATAATGTGTTTACCCTGGCACAGTGGTCTTTCTTTAATGAACAGCAGTGAGAATTTTCTCAGTGGGAGCAAAACGTTGTTCTGGTGTTGAACACAGATGTGATTTGTATGCAATCAGGAATGTCTCACCCTCATTGAATGCTACATAGGTGAAACCAATGGCACCAGCAATTACTCTGATGACCAGATGTTTTTTTATTGTCTCTTGTACGCAGGTTTGTGCTGCAAGCATGTCTGTTTGCAAAGCTCTGAGAATGCATGTGTGTTTGACTGTCCAAAATTTTCTGGGAAAGTCAGGACATATTAAGTAATATAAAGGTTTTATGCGTGATACGTAATCTGGAATGTATGTTCTACCACAATTTAGGAAACCCAATAGGAATGGAGTTTTTTATTAGCATTTGGAGGTTGCAACTATGCGCATTTTTCTAAGAATTGTGGCACTAGGCTCTTTCCTTCACTTGATAGCTTGTATCCCAGAAACAGGGCGCTAAGGAAGGCAATTTTTATTTTTTTAAGTTGAATTTATTGCCGAATTTGGCAAATCCCACAACAATGTGGGCAAACCCGTCTTAGATGTTGCAGTAATTCATCGTCCATGAGATAGATATCATCTACATAGACAATGCTTCAGGGTCAATGTCATGCAATATTGAAGTTACACGAGCAGCGAACAGTCCTGGACAGTTCTTATACCCCTGTGGAAAACAACAGAATTATTTCTGGTCTCTACTCTCAGGTGCTATATTTTGACAGAAGAAACCATTTGAAAAATCCAATGTAATTTTATATTTTTTGCGCATTATGTTGTTCATAAGTGCTGCGCTATGAGAGTTTTGTATACCGCATGTGCGTATATGACTGTTTAAATGTCTATAGTCTAAGACTATTCTGTATGAATGGTCCTGTTTAGCTACAGGGAATAAAGGATTATTCATTGGTGAGACACAGGGTTCGACTACGCCCTGGTACTCTAGTTGTGTGAGGATTTCCCTCAGAGGTGCTTCAGCATCATGTTTTATTGGGTATTGGGGTTGAAGTTGGTGTTGATTTTTAATTGGAATTACATGATAGGGGAAATCTTTATCCCACCCTATGTGGTTGCGATATAATGTAGGTGCCTGCGCCAATGCCCAATCAAAGGCATAAGATTCTGCGAGCTCATCAGGAACAAGAGGCGAGAAAGAAGGTTTGATAACCTCTTCCTCATATGGGCAAGTACGGACAAATTCAGGTGGCAAATCCCTTTCAGCCAATAGCATATCATAAATGTTTACGACGCGGTCCCAAAGGATTGCATTGATCGTGCCTTCAATGTTTCCTTCTAACTGTATCATTACTTTGTACTCCCTGTCAGGCGTGGAGACACGCATATCTGCAGTTTCAACTTGTAAGAAGTCATCAGTTGCTTTCACCTCCAGATGCTCTTGAAGATTCCGGCAAACTATTGTGCCCTCTGCTGCGCTGTATAGCAGAGCTAGCGCTCACGTCTTGTTCTTCAATAGAGCCCTCTTCTTGAGTGCTATGACGAATCGCAACTGCTGCCACTTTTTTTCTTTTTAAATTGGGGTTTGTGTTTGGGAAGTTTCTCTTCTTTTTTAACAGAAACTTCTGTAGAGCATTGTGATTCCTGTCTCAGTTTCACATACTAAGTTCTTTGCTCTGACCGCCCACCTCTCTCACTGTGTTTTTCCAGTGAGTCCTGAAAGGAGCGAGATTGGCGTGTGGCAGTATATTGATATCTGTGAGGCGTTTTAATATTATCTCTATTTCTGAGATTATGGCCCTCATTATGTACTTGGCGGTCGAGACCGCCATGCCGGCGGTAGAGGAAATTTCCACCAATTTCCGCCACCCCGGCATGGCGGTCTCGACGGCCACATAATGTACACAGTGGGGACTGCCACAGGCGGCCTTCCACCACCGCCAGGCTACTGCCGAAAGGCAGCCTGCTGATGGCGGAATTCTTCATCCGACAGGGCAGCACTTCAAGCAGCGCTGCCCTCCGGATAAAGAACCCTTGTTCCGCCAGCCATTCCCTGGTGGTTTCACCCACCAGGGAATGGCTGGTGGAAGGAGTACCCAGGGGTCCCCATGCAGAGCCCCGTTGCGCAGGTCACTGCCCGATTTACGGGCAGTGATCTGCATGACGGGTGCTGCGGCACCTGCCGCACAGCAGCATGGAGCAGTCGGCAATGTCCTGGCCCAGCAATCTGCTGGGCTGGCTGGCGAAAACAATGTTTCAGTCCGCCGGCCCAGCGGAATGTTAGTTATTTGGCTGGCAGGGTCTCAAGGGAGCTGGCAGTCTGTGATCAGACTGCCAGCATGAACACGGCGGGGATTCCCGCCGTGTTCATAATGACTCCCTACATCTATTCTCTGGGGTCACCATATGCGGAGATTCTCCCCTTTCTTTTTTAGGTTTTTGTTGTTTTTTATCCCAGCATTTTTTAGAACCCTCAGGAGCTAGCATGGTAATATCTTTATTGGATTTACCCTGAAACTGTGGTTTTGTGGGTCTGGGCCTTAGACTATCTCTACCAATACTAGAGTAGGTCTCTGCGATAATCCTTGGCCGCTCACGTTCTTGATCCTGTGGAGGAACATCCCGGAGCCGCATGCGCACTGCTAGTGCAACTGCTTCCCCTTTAAGGTTATTTAATGTGATTGAAGATACAGTGGCAAAATTGCCCATAAGTTGCATATCCAAGTCCAGGGCTGGGGAAGCCCTGTTTTCATCTTGAATTTATTTTAACACTTCCAGCAGATTGGCAAGTGTCGGTGTACTGTGTGCGGTAGTATAGAGCGTGGCAAATACTGTGACCCAAATATTGCAGTTATCTACTGTGGGAACCGTCCCAAATGGCAAGCACATAGTTAATATTCTATGCTTATCCTGAGACCCCGTTTGGGAAAATAATGCTTACAGTGCATTTATTTTTTGAGCTAACCAAAACAGAATCTCTTCTCGTTTGGCGGGTACTTTGTCCATGATCGAATGTACAGTCACATGATTAATGCCTGACATTACTGCATGTGGTTGCACCGGGGCAGCACTTGCTGGGTTTGTATTTCATGTTTGCATTACAAACTGTACTAACCGTCTGTATATTTCCGTAAGCTCAGCATATAAGCGACGGACTTCAGCTACCATCAAGGTTGCTGCATCAGGGTGCAGTGTATTTGTGGCCAATAAAGGCCAGGTAGGACCATCATTACTTAGAGGACCTAAGCTAATGTGTAGGGTTGTATGTGGTAGGGTGCCATCAAGCCAATTATTATGTTCTTGATAAGATAGAGGTATTTCTAGATATGCATGTGCATATTGTGCAGCTATGTTTGCAAGTGTATAGTGATGAAATGTATTTGTGTTCCCATCAGCTGCTGGAAAAGTGACTTAGGAACAGAAAGTGTATTTTCGATAGGCTGGATGAGCCTCAACAACAAATGTAACAGGACCCCCCTGGGCTGTTAGGCCGTGTGCCAATAAATGTGCAGTAAGGGGTGGTCGCATATTGACTGCAATTGCTACCCATTGCGGGTTCACCATCGTAAATGGTCAATTTTGTTCAGAAATAAGCACACCAAATGGGGATTATCCTTTTAGGGATCAAGCTTGAACAACCTACAGTGTTAGTTAGGTACTCCCTACTTAGCTGAGGGGGGAAAATCCTCAATACCACGTACGTCTCCGCAAATAGTCCTGAGGTGTCTTTGCATGTAGTGTGAAAGAGATACTCAGGAGGACCTGAAAATGAGTGCCTGACCATACGTTGGCTCCGCATGTCCTAATTTCCTAATTTCCTAATGAGACTACTGGATTTGGGTGGCAGAATCACTTGTACTGCGGGGGACTGAGTCTGAACCCACACCAGGTGACACCTGTCGGCCTTATCTGGGTTTTGTTCCAGCTAACTAGCAGTGCCTCATCTCCACCCAAGAGCAGGGATGATTGGGCAACAGGGCACATCACACAAATGACTCCTCAGGGAAATCATGGTCACTCAGATCTCATCCATTTCTCTTGGTTACATTAGTTTCATATGTGCAAGGACAATCGGAGGCAGAATATTGGGGGTGATTCTGACCTCGGCGGTAAAATGCCCTTACCGCCGGTCAGAAGACCGCCATAACACCGCCGCGGCCGTGGTCAACCGCCACGGTCATTCTGACCCACAACGGCCAAACCTCCAAAAATCCGTCCTCCACTGCAGCCCGCCACATCGGTGGGCAGCGATAAACTGGAGATGACCAAACCTCCACCGTCACGCCAACAGAAATACGCCCATGCCATTACGACCC
Organism: Pleurodeles waltl; assembly: GCF_031143425.1. Classification (NCBI taxonomy): domain Eukaryota; kingdom Metazoa; phylum Chordata; class Amphibia; order Caudata; family Salamandridae; genus Pleurodeles; species Pleurodeles waltl. The sequence goes on along the minus strand of NC_090448.1, from coordinate 722,133,995 downwards.
GCGAATCCACACGGCGGTCATTCAAACGCGGTATTCCATTGGCGCTACACACCGCCGCGGTCAGAATACACACACATCACCAAAACACAGCCACATTGGCCAATTTGAAAAACACACACCTGATACACATACACACACCACTCCCACACAATCAACCAACTATAAAACACACACCCACATCACCCACAAACCCCTGCGACCCCAATTACTGAGAGAAGGAGAGAGAGACACAGCAGACAATCCAAAGCAAGACACACTGAGGCACACTACACCATCACACACACCACATAGTAGCACAAAGCACCACTCACCAACACACTCCTCATCACATACACCACCCCACACCTCACCCACACCACCCCATGGCACCCCAAAGGCATCCACGATTTTCGGACCAAGAACTCCGGGTCATGGTGGAGGAAATCCTAAGAGTGGAACCCCAGCTCTTCGGCTCGCAGGTGCAGCACACCAGTATAGCCAGGAAGGCGGAGCTATGGCAGCGGATCGTGGACAGGGTCAACGCGGTGGGACAGCATCCCAGGAATAGGGAGGACATCCGCAAAAGATGGAACGACCTACGGGGGAAGGTCCGGTCGATGGTCTCCAGGCACAACATCGCGGTCCAGAAGACTGGCGGCGGACCCCCACCCACCCCTCCCGAATTTACATTGTGGGAGCAAGAGGTCTTGACCATCCTGCATCCTCAGGGCCTCGCAGGAGTAGCCGGAGGAATGGACTCTGGTAAGTCCCATCTCAACTACTATATCCCCCACACCCCACCAGCATGCCAACCCACACCCCCACCCTCACCCCCAACCCCCCAGCACACATCCTTCCTGACAATGTCTCACCAGCACAACCCACCCATCCCAACACCAACTCCTGCATGCCAACACAAACCATGGGCACCCATCACCTAAGCATGACCACTGCACTAACCCCTCCCCCCCACTAAATACCCTCACAACACCTCCCTCCAGGGAATGCCTGCACTGGGGGACAAGGGCACCCACAACACGCATGCTATTGCACACACAGAAACAATAACCAAACTCTCTTACCCCATGCAGGACCCGAACGACAACACACCAGCCAGGAGGGTCCAGAAGTGTCCATCCCACCACCGGAACAGGCCCACACTGAGGATAGCAGCTCTGTCGACAGTGAACCTGATGACCAGCCCGGACCATCGGGGACCTCTGGGCAGTCGGTTCCCCTCACCCAGACACAGGCCACACCAGACCCGACCCCCTCTGCCGACACCAGCACAGCTCCCACCCAGCGGGCCCATGCCTCTGTCTCTAGGACAGCTCAATCAGCGGTGTGTCTGCCACTACAGGGCACCCAGGCTAACCCGACACCCCAACAACAACAGGGACCTGGGGGCAGTGGGAGCGGGCACACCGGCCAGGGGACAGAGGCCGGGGGAAACCGGGCAGCTCGGAGGGCTGCTGTGTGACAGGGGGGGGAGGAGAGGCCCAGGGAACCCACTCTCCAAGAGGCCCTCACCACCCTCATGGGGGCCTACCACCACTCCCAAGAAACGATGGCGACGGTACTGGCCAGGTTCACTGAGATCCAGGCACAGCAGGAGGAACGCTACATGGGGTTCAGGGAGGAGCTGAGAATCATCGGGACCGCAATGGGGACCATCGTCCTGGCCCTCCACAGCATAGAGGACGCGTTGCGGGACCATGGTGCACCACACAGGGCCCCTGTCACTAGGCCGGACCAGGAACAGCCTACCACCTCCGCCGGCGCTAGTGGACAGGAGGTCCCAACACCTCGACAGCCCCCCAGAACCCCACCTCCTGCTGAAGAACAACCACCCCGTAAGAGGAGCCTGAGACCAAAGAAAAAGACAGAGTAGGATGTCAAGACCCCCGCCAGCAGGACATACCCCCTCAAGTCTTCCCACTGTCCCACATTGCCACCCTGTCCAACCATGAACTGCCTATGCTCCATCCTTCCACAGGCAAAAGAACAATGCACCTGTGAGACTGAGAACTGGACTCTGCCATGGATATTCCTCCACCCCCACCCATCACCCTTAGAATCACATGTACCGGTATCTAGCACTGTAAATAAATCACATTTTGCACACAAACCTGTTTTGAGTCATGCTGTATTATTAACAAAGGGATAACATATTACTGTTCAATTTCTGTTCTGTCAATTAGTCATGACAACATACCAATGTCAATACGCTGTATTTCATGGGCGAACCAAGCAGAAGTCCGGTACTGAGTCAGACAGCACTGAGAAGGGAAGGGAAAGGCATAAATTAATAAAAATCATCTGTGGGGAACTACAGAAAGTACAGATGCAGGAGGCTAGAAGCAATTGTGAAATGGCGTGGGTGATTCTTACCTGGGTGTTACTGGAAATACTGTTGTATCACTCTGTCCCTATTGTCTGTGTCGTCCTCAGAGTCTTCCTCCTCTTCACTCTCCACAGGCTCCACGGCTTCTACAACACCACCATCTGGACCATCCTCCTGCAGGAAAGGCACCTGGCGTCGCAAAGCCAGGTTGTGAAGCATACAGCACGCCACGATGATATGGCACACCTTCTTTGGTGAGTACATTAGGGATCCACTAGTCATATGCAGGCACCTAAACCTGGCCTTCAGGAGGCCAAAGGTTCGCTCAATCACCCTCCTTGTACGCCCATGGGCCTCATTGTAGCGTTCCTCTGCCCTTGTCCGGGGATTCCTTACTGGGGTCAGTAGCCACGGCAGGTTGGGGTAACCAGAGTCACCTATTAGCCACACACGTTGTCTCTGTAGCTGCTCCATCACATAGGGGATGCTGCTATTTCGCATCACATACGCGTTATGCACTGACCCTGGGAACTTGGCATTTACATGGGAGATGTACTGGTCAGCCAAACAGACCACCTGGACATTCATCGAATGATAATTCTTTCTGTTTCGGTACACCTGCTCATCGTCTTTTGGGGGTACCAAAGCCACATGGGTCCCATCAATGGCACCAATGATGTTGGGGATATGTCCAAGGGCATAGAAATCACCCTTCACTGTGGGCAAGTCACCCTCCTCGGGGAAAATGATGTAGCTCCGCATGAGTTTCATCAGGGCAGACAACACTCTGCTCAAAATCTTTGAAAACATAGGCTGAGACATTCCAGATGACATGGCCACTGTGGTCTGGAATGACCCACTGGCCAAAAAATGGAGGACTGACAAAACCTGCACCAGAGGGGGAATCCCTGTGGGTTGGCGGATGGGGGACATCAGGGCTGGCTCCAGCTGGGCACACAGTTCATGGATAGTGGCACGGTCAAGTCGGTATCGAAGGATTATATGGCGTTCTTCCATTGTCGACAGGTCCACCAGCGGTCGGTACACGCGAGGATTCCTCCTTCTCATCCCAAGTCCCAGCGGACGGTGCCTAGGAAGGACAACATGGAGCACAGAGTCAGCCAAACCACAGGTACGTACAGACAGCTTGCACAGTTAAAGAATGGCAATGGGTTGAAAGGCGTGTATGTGTGGCAATGCAAGGCCTAGGCCTGTGTGTCGCAGTCAAAATTAAGCCATGTGGGCCCTTGAAATGGCGGCTGCCTGACCTGTGAAGTGGGACAATGGGATGTGAGGTCACTGCGCTGGCGGGGCACACCGTGGCGGTAGGCGGTCGAAGACCGCGGCGCAAAGCCGCATTGGTTAACATTGAAGCCTATGGGTTTCAGGAGCCAATAACGAAGTGCGCCGGCGGTCGCGGTACGCACCGCCGCGGTACGCACCGCCGCGGACGTGACCGCCATTTTCTATCTGCTTAATCACTCGAGACCTGATCATCCACAGGAGAGGACCTATACTGCAAGTGCTGCTGTGACCTCGGTCTGGAAGATACAATGGCTGCTGTGACTGGGGAAAGGGCCCCTGCCTTCACGTCGGAAGAATTGGACAAGCTCGTGGATGGGGTCCTCCCCCAGTATGCGCTACTCTACGGTCCTCCAGACCAACAAGTGAGTACCCCGGGTGCTAATGGAATGGGCTATGCCTGTGTGGATTGGGGTGGATGTAAGTTGGTGGGGTGGGGGGCGAATGAGGAGTGCAACGCCCGACAGATGAGAGCATGTGCCATATGGCAAAGTGGGGGGGGGGGGCCAATTACATCTAACATGCAGGCCATTGATGATTTCCTCCTTTCCACCCTGTACATGTCTAATAGGTCAGCGCCCATCAGAAGATCGATATTTGGCGTGCCATCGCCAAGGAAGTCCGGACCTTGGGGGTCCACAACAGACGGGGCACCCACTGCCGCAAGAGGTGGGAGGACATCCGCCGCGGAACAAGGAAGACCGCAGAAACACTGCTGGGGATGGCCTCCCAACCTAGGAGGGGTGCCAGTCGCACCATGACCCCCCTGATGTCCCGGATCCTGGCGGTGGCCTACCCTGAATTGGATGGGCGCTTTAAGACATCACAGCAGACACAAGGGGGTGAGTATCAGCACATTCTCCTATCTTTCTGCGCAGTGGAGGCGTCTGGGTGGGGGAGGAGGGCTGTGGGTGACATTAGGCCAGGGCGCTTTCTGTAGTGTAGTCCTCTCCCTTAGGCATGGCCCTGTGCCCCCGGCCACCACCTCTGTAGGGTGACAAGTACAGCCATTGAAGGTCCAGCATCTCCCATGTGCGCGTTTGACGTCTCTTGGCCTGTTGTCTTAGTCAGTAGTACTGAGTAGTGTACCCCGAATGCGCGGCTTAGTGCATTAGGCACCTGTGTCTGTCCTCTCCGCCAACGGTGTTGACATTGCATGCACTCAACCTGGTCTTCTTTTTTCTCCCCCCACCCTTTCACTTCATCTTCTTGTGCATGTGTGCATTAGCATCATCAGGCGGAGGAGATATGGCATCGGAGCACGAGGGAGCTGCAGGACACAAGGCCCCGGTGGGCCCAGGAACAGACACCGAGGGCACCAGTGATCCGGAGGGCGAGGGGAGCACCACGACGGGGACCGCTGGTGAGAGCAGCGAAAGCGACACGTCCTCGGATGGGAGCTCCCTAGGGGTGGCGGCAACATCCGTGCCCCCCGCCTCTACAGGTACAGCCGCCACCCAGCGCACCAGCCCCGCCCTCCCAGCAGCCCCTCAGTCTTCGCTCCGTGCCGGTTCGCCCAGGAAGGCGCGCGTCTCCTTCGCCCCAGGCACCTCAGCCCCTGCCCCTGTTGCCCCTGCTGCCCTCAGTGCGGAGCTCATTGACCTGGTAAGGACGCTCATTGTTGGGCAGACGACCCTTCTGAATGCCATCCAGGGTGTGCAAAGGGAGGTGCAACAGAGCAATGCGTACCTGGAGGGCATTCATTCGGGTCAGGCTGCCCATCAACGAGCGTTCACTGCTCTGGCCTCCGCACTGACGGCAGCCATTGTCCCTGTTTCCAGCCTCCCTCTTCTGACTGCCTCCAGCCTGTCTCTGTCTCCTGTTCCTCAGCCTATCCCATCCACACCATCAGACCAGCCTGCACACACCTCAACACCCAAGAGCAGCTCATCCAAACACAAGCACCACAGATCCCGCAAACACTCACCCGAGCAACACCCTGATGCAGACATGCCAACAGCCACTGCCACCCCTGTGTCCCCCTCCTCCTCGTCTCCCTCCTCCCTCCCTGTGACGTCTACACTCACACCTGCATGCACCCCAACATCAGCCAGTGCTTCCATCACCACCTCACCCTCCAGTACAGTCCACACTCGTGCAGTCACCACCCCCACTGCCATGTACACGTCCCCTGTGTCCTCTCCCATTGTGTCTGTCACCCCCTCTTCCAAGACACACAAACGCAGGCAGCCACCCACCCAACAGCCATCCACCTCACGACAGCCTACAGCACCAGCACCTTCACCCAATGACAGCACACCTGACTCTCCTACAACCACCTCCTCTACCTCCACTTCCATCTCCACTTCTCCTACCCTTTACCTTGGCCCTAAAAAACTTTTCCTGGCTAACCTTAACCTCTTTCCCCCCGATGACCTCCCCCATCCATCTTCAAAGAGTCCCAAGAGCACCGCAGCCACCACCAGCCCAGCTTCGGGTGTCACTGTTGTGCCTGGGTTCTGGAGCCCACCCTTTGGCAGCAGTGACACATCGATCAGCAGCAAGGACACGTCCAGCCCCCCCCCCCGGCAAGAGGACCCGCAAAACCAAGGACCGCCGTGCGAGGACCGACAGGGCTGCCCCCAAGGAGCAATGTGCGGCCACTTCACCACCCACACCATCTGGGGGAGGCAAGGGCCCGAGAGCCCCATCAAAGGAGCGGAAGGGCAGCAGGAGCGCGGAGAAGGTGGACCCCACATGCCACATCCCAGCTGGGAAGGAGGACACTAAGGAGGCCAGGAGTCCGTCCCCGAAGGGTCCAGAAACGTCACGGTCCGAGGGCGACTGAACAGGGAGTCCAGGCCAGGTCTGGCTCCCTTGACCTGCTGGATGGGCACCGCTGAACAGGGCCCGCGGTGCAGAAGAGTACCGCTGAACAGGGCCCCGCCGTGGAGATGGGCACCGCTGAACAGGGCCCGCGGTGCAGAAGAGCACCGCTGAACAGGGCCCCACCGTGGAGATAGGCACCGCTGAACAGGGCCCGCGGTGCAGAAGAGGACCGCTGAACAGGGCCCCGCCGTGGAGATAGGCACCGCTGAACAGGGCCCGCGGTGCAGAAGAGGACCGCTGAACAGGGCCCCGCCGTGGAGATAGGCACCGCTGAACAGGGCCCGCGGTGCAGAAGAGCACCGCTGAACAGGGCCCCGCCGTGGAGATAGGCACAGCTGAACAGGGCCCGCGGTGCAGAAGAGCACCGCTGAACAGGGCCCCGCCGTGGAGATAGGCACCGCTGAACAGGGCCCGCGGTGCAGAAGAGCACCGCTGAACAGGGCCCCGCCGTGGAGATAGGCACCGCTGAACAGGGCCCGCGGTGCAGAAGAGTACCGCTGAACAGGGCCCCGCCGTCTCAAGCACCGCTCCGCTGGGCCCTTCCTCTCAAGCACCGCTCCGCTGGGCCCTTCCTGTCAAGCACCGCTCCGCTGGGCCCCGCCGTCTCAAGCACCGCTCCGCCGGGCCCTTCCTTTCAAGCACCGCTCCGCTGGGCCCCGCCGTCTCAAGCACCGCTCCGCTGGGCCCTTCCTCTCAAGCACCGCTCCGCTGGGCCCTTCCTGTCAAGCACCGCTCCGCTGGGCCCTGCCGTCTCAAGCACCGCTCCGCTGGGCCCTTCCTCTCAAGCACCGCTCCGCTGGGCCCTTCCTGTCAAGCACCGCTCCGCTGGGCCCCGCCGTCTCAAGCACCGCTCCGCTGGGCCCTTCCTCTCAAGCACCGCTCCGCTGGGCCCCGCCGTCTCAAGCACCGCTCCGCTGGGCCCTTCCTGTCAAGCACCGCTCCGCTGGGCCCCGCCGTCTCAAGCACCGCTCCGCTGGGCCCTTCCTCTCAAGCACCGCTCCACTGGGCCCGGCCGTCTCAAGCACCGCTCCGCTGGGCCCTTCCTCTCAAGCACCGCTCCGCTGGGCCCCGCCTTCTCAAGCACCGCTCCGCTGGGCCCTTCCTCTCAAGCACCGCTCCGCTGGGCCCTTCCTCTCAAGCACCGCTCCGCTGGGCCCCGCCGTCTCAAGCACCGCTCCGCTGGGCCCTTCCTCTCAAGCACTGCTCCGCTGGGCCCTTCCTGTCAAGCACCGCTCCGCTGGGCCCCGCCGTCTCAAGCACCGCTCCGCTGGGCCCTTCCTCTCAAGCACCGCTCCACTGGGCCCTTCCTGTCAAGCACCGCTCCGCTGGGCCCCACCGTCTCAAGCACCGCTCCGCTGGGCCCTTCCTCTCAAGCACCGCTCCGCTGGGCCCCACCGTCTCAAGCACCGCTCCGCTGGGCCCTTCCTCTCAAGCACCGCTCCGCTGGGCCCTTCCTGTCAAGCACCGCTCCGCTGGGCCCCGCCATCTCAAGCACCGCTCCGCTGGGCCCTTCCTCTCAAGCACCGCTCCGCTGGGCCCTTCCTGTCAAGCACCGCTCCGCTGGGCCCCGCCGTCTCAAGCACCGCTGAACAGGGCACCGCCGTCTCAAGCACCATTGATGGTTCATTGTGCCCACCATGCCTACTCCTTGACCAGTGGAGACTGTCATCCACCTGATGGACTGTGGCTTTGCACTCCCCAGGATGGTCCAGTGGGCAATCCACCCACTGCAGAGACTTGAGAGACTGTGGCTTTGCACTCCCCAGGATGGCACAGTGGGCAGCCCACCCACTGTAGAGACATTGAGAGACTGTGGCTTTGCACTCCCCAGGTTGGTCCAGTGGGCAGCCCACCCACTGTAGAGACATTGAGAGACTGTGGCTTTGCACTCCCCAGGATTGAACAGTGGGCATGGTGGCTCCTCGTGGATCTGGCGTTGTGGACTCATGTGGCTGTGGTGCCCCCCCCTTCCCTTCCCCCTGAGGTGCCTGTAGTTTTTACATCTGATGCCCCTGCAGTGTTCTCTCCAAAGGACTCAGGTCTCCTGTGTGGGCTTTGCCCTTGTTTCTCAAGACTTTGGCCCACGGACATGCTGAATTCGTAGGATGTGCAGGACTTGGTACTTCAGTTATACACTGATGTGTATGTCATTTGTTTTGTTGTGGATATCTTTCATGGTTGTACGCTAATTTTCTGGAGCTTTTTGGTACATAAATATTTATTCCAAATATGATTATGTCCTAGCATTTTTCAGGGGTGTTTGGGTGGTGTCACTGTGACTTGGTGCTCTGCATTGGTGAGTACATGATTGGGGGGGGGGGGGGGGTCGCATATGTGTGTGCCCGTAACCTTTCGTCCTCCCCCTCCCGTGTGTCGTAGGTGCAGTACTCACCGTTGTCGTCTGCGCCGGACTTCGTACTCGTGGTAGATGAGAAGGTAGACGAGAGCAGGTAGGATGTTTAATTCGGGTTCCATGCTGTCCTCCGTACTCGTGGAGTGTGTTTTGGTGAGCGTTTTCCCGTTCGTAGTCTGTTTCCGCCGTGTTTTTATCGGCGGTGCTCCCGCCCCGGAAAAGGTGGCGGATTGGTGAGTTATGATAGGGTGGGCGGTACATTGTCTGCCGCCTGCCTGTTGGCGGTGACCGCCGCGCTGTTTGTCTGTACCGCCGCGGCGGTCGGAGTGTTAAGTTGGCGGGCTGTGTTGGCGGTTCCCGCCAGGGTCAGAATTCCATTTGTTGGACCGCCAGCCTGTTGGCGGGTTGGCCGCCACTTTAACACCGACCGCCAGGGTTAGAATCACCCCCATAGTTCATTAAGGTTTTATTGAAGTAACTGCATCTTAGATAATGAAGCATGTATTGCAATAACTAAGATGATGAAACACAATAAGATTAAAATTGTGACAAGGAGAGTGAAACATAAAAATAACACTACCATATTGTCACTAAGGTCCATATTTATACTTTTTAGCGCTGCATTTGCGCCGCTTTTTGATGCAAAAACGGTGCAAACTTACAAAATACGATTGTATTTTGCAAGTTTGCGCCGCTTTCGCGTAAAAAAATGCTGCAAATGCAGCGCTAAAAATGTATAAATATGGGCCTAAGAACGTTAAGAATAGTTCCTACCTGGGCTATGCTAGAGCACATCATGTTAAGCTCTAATTCTGCCCTTCAGGTTCTGCTGGGAAGACATCTTCCCTCATACCTAGGCAAGAGGCCAGTAGGCTACATAAGCAGCTGCAGTGAAGCAGTCAGCATACAGTCGTGGTCATCTGGCTGGAATCTCCCTCTATCATACATGGGTCAAAGTCGTGTTTTTATAATAAAACAGCTGATGTTCCAAGAAAGGATCCCCATGTAAGAGTGTGTATGTTTCTGTGAACTTTGGAGACAAAGCATACCACTTTTGGCGGCAACCTATCTCACTACAGCCTTGAGAAAGCACAGAGTTAAAGAAATGTCTTGTTTAAGAACACAGAGCTGACCTAGGCACAGAACAGCTAGATAGAGAAAAATAAAACAAGACCACAAATGTGGCTATTGTTAAACTAATATAACAAAGCTCGAATAAAACATATCTAGGTTAAAGTACACAGCGGCAGGCCTAGTTTGCCAAAATAATGTGTCTAAAACTATCGCTAAAATGGCTACACAACACCATTATGTAGCTCAACCACAGGCAGTGACCAGTGGCCACTACAGAGCTAAAATGGCTTCCCTACACTTACGAAGTCCAAGGAAATGGAACTGGAATTCATAGGGGCACCTCCACTCATGCAGGGTTGCCCACACACACAGGGACCTGCACCCTGCCCTTTGGGCTAAAAGGGCCTACCACAGGAGTGACTTATGGTGACCTGGTGTAGTGACCTGCAGTGAAAGGGTGCATGCACCTTTTCTCACAGGCTGCAAATGGCAGGCTGACAGACACAGTTTGCATGGGATCCCATGGGTGGCATAACACATGCTGCAGCTCACGGGGGACCCCAGGTGTACCAATGCCCTAGGTACCTACGTACCATATACTAGGGACTTACAGGGGTACACCAGTATGTCAACTGTGGGGTGTAAGAGAAACCAAGGCAACTCAATTTGGGGGAGAGAGCACAGTCACTGGGGTCCTAGTTAGCAGGATCCCAGTGAAAACTGTCTAAGCACACTGACATTAGGCATAAAGTGGGGGTAACCATGCCAGAAAGAGGGTACTTTCCTATACCTGTTATTGCTGCAAATGTAAGAAATACATTGGATGTAAGCCTAAAGTTTTTTTGCACCTACTCAAACAACAGAGTTGTTTATGATGAACTACCTTTGGAAGGGTCTGCCCATTCTCTTTTACCTGTTGAAGCTACTGTCTTCACACAGACTACTTCTGGCTATTTTGTTGACATTGACGACTTCTCTTCTGGTTCTTCTAACACTTCACTTAATGGTATACTTGATTTTATTCACTGGTTGCAACACACATATTTGATTCATTCCTGCTCCTACTTGTGGTTTACACTTGCATTACTTTATCTACTCTTGTGGATTGGATTTGTGACTGTTCTCTTCTTGCTTATAAATGGGCATTATCTCCCAAAAAAGCTCTGCTGTAAAACTGGTAGCTGAAGTGTTGAAGCCTCAGTCATCTTCTTACAAAGTACGAAGATACCCGTACCCTGTGAACAATTTAGCTATTGCAGTTCCTGATGGAATTGTTTGGAAAAAGGTTCTCTATGATATTGTTGGTTCTACAGAGACTATAGAGACTATTCAAACTTTAATATTACACTATATTTAAAAGTGAAGATATGTATATGAATTTCGCAAATTACAGTGAAATGTTTAGTTATCAGCACAATGCACACCATTACCTACATAGATCTAGTGTTCCATGTACAGTTTTTAATTAAGTTTTCAATTGTACTGAATGGGAACATTGACCAACAACACCATTGGGAAGTTCCAAAATATCTTTAGACAAATTCATATACTTTTATGGGCATGAAACTTCAGGTCCTGATTCTTATTGTTTTAAATCAGCACAATCAAAATCTAGGAAAAATATGCTGACAAATACAAAATTAATTTACTCAAGTTAGTTTGTTTCCCAACTAGCAATTAAAGACTATGGCCCTCGTTACAACCCTGGCGGACGGCGTTATTTTGGAGAAAGGTATTGTCAACAAGCTGGCGGTACCTTTCCCCAAAATATGACATTGTTGGTTGGCTCAAGCCAAACAGCCAATGTACCACTCGGTCCGCAAGGGCGGTAACAGCCGTCAGGCTGGAGACTTCAGTCTTGAGCCAGGCAGCCGTCACTGTCCTACCCGTGGGATTTTGACCCCACCTATCGCCATGGTTTTCGTGGCTTCCTTACTGCCACTAAAACTATGGAGGTAGGCACTATCAGTGACAGGGAGTTCCTTCCCTGACACTGATAGGGGTCTCCCCTGCCCCCTCCCCAGAGTCTTCCCCCGCCATCCCCCTCCCAACCCCTCCTCGACATACATGCACATTCATGCACCAACATACACACGCATACACACACTCATGCCCACATTCACCCACGCATGCATACATATATTCACACACACTGACATAGATACAAGCACCCACGCATTCACACAACATTTGCACACACTCACAACCATTCATGCACACACTCATTCCACACGCCACACACCCTCATGCACGCATACAGACACATACACCCACACACCCCCACACACACACAACACCCCCCACCCCCTCTCCCCTGTTGAAGCATCTGACTTACCTGCTTGCAGGTGGTCCTCCAGCAGGAGATGGGACGTGGCACTGCTGCCAGCAGCAGCGTCCGCCAGCAGAACACCGCCAGGCTGTATCATGGATCATGATACGGTCTGCGACGGTCTTCTGGTGGCGGTAGGCAATCATTACCGCCATTGAAATAATGAGAGCCAATGACTATTGGAAAAAAATTATTGTTTTAAAATATTTTTAGGGAGCAAAATATTGGTAAGTGCAGTGCGTAGACGTCTTGTTCAAAGTGTGACTAATTCCACTACAGATGCTTTTTCTGACTGACACAGTACAGCAGACAATTTGTTGAGGTCTAGCAAACATTTTAATAATAAATATGCCCCTTCAACTGCATGGTTTGAGAATTGGCAGAATTTAGTACATTACACTGAAGAATAACTCATTGGTATGGTACAGAATGGTACATTTAACTCTATACTTTCAGGTCCCAACTGGTGGTTATTGTGGCCAGTGGACACAATGGCTATTATGCACGTTTTTTAAACTCCACACAGTATTTTAAAGCAAGCAGACCAGATCCTTGTTATATTCATTCCTAGCACTCAGGGGTGGTCACTACTTACAGAGTGGGAAAGCTATGCCAGCAATGGTTGCAACATTCCACCCTACCTGCAAGAACACACCTGTCTCCTCTCTGATTACATAGATTTGCAGGATTTCTTGCTAAGTTCTAGGTCATCGCATTCCAAAAGATTCCTTTATGCCATTTAAATGACATTTTGGAAGCTTTCTCAAATGAAAGCTGCTGCTCGTATAAAGCAAATAGATCAAGCTAGTTTAAAAAAAGCATTAGCTGTTGTTGATGATGGATGAATACATTGTCCAGTTGTATTTAATTATTAAATAACATTGTATCATCTGCAATTGATATTATACAGAATGACGTGCCTTTTTTACACAATGGGCTGTTGTGTAGCCATTTTAGTTATAGCTCCATGCACGTTAGTTTAACACACTAGGCCGCTGTGCACTTTGACCTAGATATATTTTATTCGGCTTCGCATTTTTACTTTTACAATAATCAGTTTTACGGTCTTGTTTTATTTTCATCTATCTAACTGTTTTTGCTTAGCCCAGCACTGTGTTCTCAAACAAGACATTCTTGATCACTTTGTGCTTCAGTCAAGGCTACAGTTTGGTACATTGCCGGTGAACGTGGTAGAAGTTAAGTCTCCAACATTCGTAGAAAATACACATCCTTACGTAGGGACATTTTCTTAGAACATCAGCTGTGTTATTATAAAAACACTTTTTAGTCCCATTACACGCTAAGAGGGAGATTCCACCCAGGGAACCACAACTGTATGCTGAGTGCTGAATGCTTCACTGCAGATGCTAACGCAGACTACAGGCCTTTGCTCAGGTATGAGAGTTGATGTCCTCCCGGGGGAACCTGAAAGGCAGAATTAGAGCTTAACATGCTGTGCTCAGATTATGATTTAGATAGGAAATAGTCCATAACTCCTAGTGACAATATGATAGCATCATTCTTATGCTTCACTCTCCTCGTCACCATTTTAATATTGTCATGTTGTGTTGTCCTGGTTATTGCAGCTCACGCTTTGCTATCTAAAATGCAGTTGTTTTATTAAACCAGTTATTAAAACTTATACTGCTTCTTATTGTCATTTATATATGAGACCGAAGTATGAATGAGGGAACCAGATGCGACCTGAGTGACCACGACTTCCCTGAGAAGCCTAATATGTCATGCGCTCGGCTGCCCAATCATCCCTATCTTCTGGTAGAGATGAGGCACTGCTAGTTAGCTGAAGCAAAACCTGGATTTAGAGCAACAGGTGTCACCCGCAGTGGGTAAGACTCAGTCCCTCACACCGTGGACGATCTTGCTGCTCAAAATCCAGGAGTCTCATTAGAATAATGAGAGCCTACACGACAGGGCAAAGTCAACTAAGATCTATTATGCAGTTGAGTTGGATATTACAAGTTCTAAAATCGAACGGTGTGCCACGGAAGCACATGAGTGCAATAGAATTGTTTTTGCCTTTCAATTTGACACATAAACAACAAATCATGAAAAAGAAAGATACTACATATAGAACACCTAATACTGAGAGATTATAAAAACTGCCTTTCACAGTAGTTGAAACAGCTTCAGCGGTATAGCTCATTCATGGGGTGCTCTCATGGCCAATCTCAACTTTTCAGGTTACATCATATTTGAAAAGTTTTCCAATAGGCAGATGTAAAGATTTAGGGGAGAGTTTTAATCATGGAGTGTGGGACTTACTCTTTGATTACACATAGGAGAGTGGTAAAAAAGAGTTTTTTTTTAGCAGAAACAAATGCAAAACTTCACTAAGCCACTTCATGATGTGTATACAGCTGACACTGCCCGGAATGTGTAATGTGTCTGTGGCCAATGTGGCATGCTACTTGAAGGGAATGCCATTTTCCTTTATTCTCCCAGTGTTTCAGTTACTTTCAAATGGAAGTTACTTGATGATGAATGATCAAGAGTGTTATGGGATGAGAGCAGGTGTCCCCTATGTGGTTTCTTATTCTCAAACAGTGATCTGCTGCAGTGATCTGCTGCAGTAATGTCTTATTTCCTCCCAGGCATGAGATTAGGGTAGCTGGTCTGTGGCCTCCCATTCCTACCTTCAGTGTTAATTTCTGAAGCTATTGTTTCAGAAAAATGTGGCTCTTACATCTGCCCACAAAACTTTGAACTGCAAGGTGCAAGATCGTCCACTGAAATACAATTGCTGCTAAACACCAACTTTCCCCTACATTTTGATGAACTTGTGAGTCGCATCTTTAATGCATCCAACACTCCATGAGTGGTGCACCTTTTTAAAGAGGTTGGGTCTGGCTTTCCCAGCATGTTCCACACTGTTTTCATAGTGATTCCATCTTTCACACACTCTGGCCTTCATTACATCTCTGGCAATGGGTGATAAAGGGGCAATAATACCATCAACAAGCTGGCGGTAACTACAGCCAAATTATGACCATGGCAGTGATATCTCCGAAAGACAACCAATGTAACACACCGACCGCCAGGGCGGAAACAACAGGCACCATGGCGATAGCCGCCTACAGCCAGGCGGAAGACAAAGTTCCGCCCACCATATTATGACATAGCAAACCGCCACCTTTTCCGGGGCGGTACCAATGCCATCAAAAGCCTGGCGGAAACAGAAGACAAAAGTCAAAGGACTCACCATTGGAGAAACAGGGAAGAACCACGCCGCCATGGAGGGGCAACATGCCCTGTGCTTGGTCCTAGGGAGTGCAAGGCCACAGTCTCTAAAGTGGGCGAATACCCCACTGGTTCTGGAGGGGACAACATGCCCTGTGCTTGGTCCTGGGGAGTGCAAGGCCACAGTCTCTCAAGTGGGTGACTTGCCCACTGGTTCTGGAGGAGGCAACATGCCCTGTGCTTGGTCCTGGGGAGTACAAGGCCACAGTCTCTCAAGTGGGTGACTTGCCCACTGGTTCTGGAGGGGGAAACATGCCCTGTGCTTGGTCCTGGGGAGTGCAAGGCCACAGTCTCTCAAGTGGGTGAATACCTCACTGGTTCTGCAGGGGCCAACATGCCCTGTGCTTGGTCCTGGGGAGTGCAAGGCCACAGTCTCTCAAGCGGGTGAATACCCCACTCGTTCTGGCGGAGGTGGCAACATACCCTGTGCTTGGTACTGGGGAGTGCAAGGCCACAGTCTCTCAAGTGGGTGAATACCACACCAGTTTAAGAGGGGGCAACATGACCTGTGCTTGGTCCTGGGGAGTGGAAGAACACAGTCTCTCGAGTGGGTGAATAACCCACTGGTTCTGGAGGGGGCAGCATGCCCTGTGCTTAGTCCTAGGGAGTGCAAGGCCACAGTCTCTCAAGTGGGGGACTTGCCCACTGGTTCCGGAGGGGGCAACATGCCCTTTGCTTGGTCCTGGGGAGTGCAAGGCCACAGTCTATCGAGTGGGTGAATACCACACTGGTTCTGGTGGGGGCAGGCCTCACAGCAGGCCATGGAGGCTGGACAATATGGCGTCCGCCGGTGGTGATGGCTGCACCCTCAGATGGCTGCACTGTGGTGGTGGTTGTGGAAGGGTCCTGCTTCGCCCCTGCACCCTCTGATGGCTGCACTGTGGTTGTGGTTGTGGGAGGCTCCTGCTCAGCCCCTGCACCGTCCGATGGTTGCACTGTGGTGGTTGTGGAAGGCTCCTGCTCAGCCCCTGCACCCTTCAATGGCTGCACAACCACGGCTAGCGGTGGGAGCTCTGTGGCTGCTGGTGCAGGCTCCTTCCCCTTCTTGGTGGCTGCTGCAGGCTCCTTCCCCTTCTTGGTGGCTGCTGCAGGATCCTTCCCCCTCAGTATTTGTGGCCTGGAATCCTTTCCACCACGAGTAGGTGCTGCTGAAACTGGGCCCATGGGCTGTTTGGCTGAGGTTCTTGGCTGGGTCCTTGAGACCCTGCCCATACGTGCAGGATGGGGGTGGGAGTAGGGAAGATGTCAATCTGGGAGGGGAAAAGCTTTTTAAGGACATTGGGGTGGGAAGAGGGAGAAGTAATGGGAGTGGATGATCAGGAAGTGGTTGCTGGAGGTGTTTGTCTGCTGGATTTGGGTGCAGGTGCATGGGTTGTATGCTGTTGTGGGGTGGATTGCTGTTGGGTGTCTGAGTGCTTGTGTTTGTGTACTTTAGGAGGGAAACACACACACAGTGGGAGAGGACACGGTGTGGTGCTTGTGTTTGCCTGTGACACTCTTGGGTGTTGTCTTGTGTGCATGCTCGTCTGGCTGTGTGCTTGGGATGGGTTGGGGTTGAGGAGAATGGGACTGGGAAGTGGTAGTTGGAGGGGGATGGTAGAAACAGGGACAATGGCTGCCATCAGAGAGGAGGCCAGAGCCTGGATCAATCTCTGTTGTGCTGCCAATCCACTGTGAATGCCCTCCAGGAATGCATTAGATTGATGCATCTGGGATGCCAGCCCCTGGATGGCATTCACAATGGTTGATTGCCCTACAGAGATGGATCTCAGAAGGTCAATAGCCTCCTCACTCAAAGCAGCAGGGCTCACTGGGGCAAGGCCTGAGGTGCCTGGGGCGAAGGAGATGCCCACTCTCCTGGGTGAACAGGCACAGGCAACTCACTGAGGGGCTGCTGGGCGGGCGGTGCTGGTACGGGGTGTGGCAGCTGTACCTGTAGCTGGGGTGGTCACAGAGGTGTCCCCCACGACCAGGAAGCTCCTATCAGAGGAGGTATCAGAGTCTGTGTTGTCCCCTCTAGTCACCGCTGTGGTGCACCCCTCAACCTCCGTCCACTGGTGCCCTCAACATTACAGTACCAGCGATATTGCTAGCCACCAAGGCATGAGGAGGAGCATACACTGCTAACTGCAACACACCTGGGACCCACACAGTCCTGACCAGTAGTGGATGCCAACAAGCTAGGTACGCAGTATTCCCCCTTCAGACCCTTAGCCACTGGGGCCCTAGGCTGCTTTGTCTGGCCTTGCCTAGGGGCACCCACTGACACACAACCACCACCTGGATACCACCACTCCAGCTGTGAGCTTCAATGATGGCCACTGTACTCACCCCCTTGTGGCTGCTGTGATGCCCTCAAGCTCCCATCCAGCTCTGGATAGGCCACTGCCAGTATGCGGGCCATCAGGGGGGGGGTCAGGGTCTGACGGGCACCCCTTCCTCGTTGGGAGGCCATCCCCAGCTGGGCCTCTGCAGTCTGCTGTGCCCAGCGTCTTAGGTCCTCCCACCGTTTCCAACAGTGGATGCTACACCTGCCATAGACTCCCAGGGCCCACACCTCCTTGGCGATGGCATGCCATATATCCTTCTTTTGATGGGCGCTGACATGCAGAGGCACTACAGACAGGAGGACACCATTAGACAAACAGTGAAGCCAATAACAGCAATGGCCCACCATACCCGTGTCCATCACCATTAGCACATACATAGCCCAGCACAAAATGTGTATCCAGCCAGGACGACATCCCTCCCCCCCACACAATGTCTTCACACACAACTCCATGCATTCATGCCACATGCATCGTTCCCACAGTGTACTCACCTGTTGGTCTGGAGGCCCACACAGGAATCCGTACTGGGGTAGGACCCCATCCACCAGTCTCTCCAATTCCTCAGAAGTGAAAGCTGGGGCCCTTTCCCCAGTCACATGGGTCATGGTAGGTTCCAGACACAGGTCACAGAAGCACATGCAGTGTAGGTCCTCTCCTATGGAAGGTCAGGAAACAAGTGAGGAATATGATAGAAAATGGGGGTCACATGCACGGCGGTGCATAACATCACTGCCAGCGTAGATCACCATTGGCCACTGTACCCGATAGTGCCCAATTATAACCGATGAGGAGTTGCACAGCGGTTCCCGACTGCCTACCGCCACAGTGCACAACATCAGCAGCATTACCTCACTTCCACCTGTCCCTCCACACAGCACAGGCAGATGCCATTTCAGGGGGTGCAGGCCTATGGAATAATGCTGCTTCACAGGATAAATAGGCACATGCTTGACAAATTACACTGTCCCATAACATGTGTACAGATTGCGGACTACTGTTGTGGCGTCATTGTTCAGTTTGTGACAGCCTCCTCACTCTTTGGTCCCTTAGATACCTACTGCTGCAGATGAATAGGAGATGGAGACATACC
Organism: Pleurodeles waltl; assembly: GCF_031143425.1. Classification (NCBI taxonomy): domain Eukaryota; kingdom Metazoa; phylum Chordata; class Amphibia; order Caudata; family Salamandridae; genus Pleurodeles; species Pleurodeles waltl. The sequence continues at coordinate 722,115,107 of NC_090448.1, read as the reverse complement.
TCTGTGTTCAGACCCCTGTTGGACTTGGCTGCACTGGAGGACTGGCACATTATCCTCAACTATAGACTGGACAGGGCCACAATCACAGAGCTGTGTGCCCAATTGGAGCCTGACCTGATATCTGCTATCCGTCACCCCACTGGGATCCCCCCTTTTGTGTAAGTGCTATCAGTGCTCCATTTCCTGGCAACTGGTTCTTTCCAGGAGACAGTGGGCTTGGCAGCAGGAATGTCACAGCCAATGTTCTCAATAGTGCTGACAAGAGTGTTGTCTGCCATGATAAAACACATGTGCAGCTAGATTGCATACCCCCAGGTTGAGGATTTGGCCACTGTGAAGGCCGGGTTTTATGCAATGGGACATATCCCAATTATAATTGGGGCGATTGACGGAACACATATTGCATTTGTCCTCCCGCCAGAATGAACAGGTGTTCAGGAACCGTAAGAGTTTCCACTCCATGAATGTGCAGATGGTGTGCTTGGCGGACCAGTGCATCTCCCACGCCAATGCTAAGTATCCTGGGTCGGTGCACAATGCCTTTGTCCTGAGGAATAGCAGCATCCCAAATGTGATGGCCCAACTAAGAGGCACCAGGTGTGGTTAATCAGTGAGCCCTAGCTCCCACCCAGTATATGTTGCAGTATGCCTATGGTGTGGGCTATATGGGATGGTGTGTGCCTAAATGTTGTCCCTCAATATTTGCAGGTAACTCCAGTTACCCAAACCTATTATGGCTGCTGACCCCTGTGAGGAATGCCAGGACAAGGGCAGAAGAGCGTTATAATGAGGCACATAGGTGAACCAGAAGGATCATTGAAAGGACCTTTGGCCTCCTGAAGGCCAGGTTCCGGTGCCTCCATCTGACAGGTGGCTCCCTGTACTACTCACCGAAGAAGGTGTGCCAGATAGTGGTGGCATGCTGCATGTTGCACAACCTGGCCCTCAGGCGCCATGTCCCTTTTCTGCAGGAGGAGGAGACTGGAGATGCCCCTGTGGCAGCAGTAGACCTTGAGGACAGTGAGGATGAGGAGGCAGATAATGAGGATGTTTACAACAGAACATCTGTGATCCGTCAGTACTTCCAATGACACAAAGGTGAGGCAGTGCAACTTTACAGTTCAATGACTTTGGTTGTATTCTGTGTGGCATTGGCATGCTGGTATTTACTACTTCTATGCCCACTTACTGTTACCTCTGGCTATTCATTTTGCAGATGATGATGATTTGACAAATACACCTGGTGTGATCACAACAGCCAGCTACAGGTGATTGATTCTATTCTGATTCTATGTACAGTTCATTTGCAATGGTTGTAGCTGTTTCAATCAATACATATTTGAAATACATGACATACCCGAAATTAATTTATATCAAAGGGTGTTTATTGTAGTACTATTATAGAGAGGGTAAAGTGCAATGGGATAGCGTGATGATGGAGGAAAGTCTAGGGTATTGTTCCAGTCTGTTTGTAGTAAAGGTGCTTTGTCCATGGGGACATAGGAAGGGGAGCAATGGCAGTTAAAGGTGGACAGGGTGACTGAGTGGGACACAAGGGGGACAATCAGGAGAGTTTCACTTCCTGGTGGGGGTCTTGGCAAGTGTCTCTGGCTTCTGTCTGGATCGCAGGGAACATTTGTGGAGTAGTTCACCTTCTGCAGGGAAGGGGTGCTCGTGGCCTGTGGGTCCTGGGACGGGGCCTCCTGGCCACTAGCAGAAGTGGAAGGCTGTTCAGATGACTGGCTAGTGGCAGGGGCCAGCTGGTGTGACACTGCCTCCCTCATAATGTTGGCCATGTCTTCCAGAACCCCTGCTATGGAGATCAGGTTGTTGTTGATGGCCTGCAAGTCCTCCCTGATCCCCTGATACTGTCCCTCCTGCAGCCGCCTGTTCTCCTGCAGGTTCTCTAGGATCTGGCCCATCGTGTCCTGGGAATGTTGATAGGCTCCGAGGATTTCGGAGAGTGTCTCCTGGAGAGTCGGTTCCCTGGTCATGGTCCTGTCCTCCCCCTGGCGCACAGCGGTCCTCCCAGTGTTTGTGCCTCTGTCCCCTGAACCATGTACCCACTGCCACTGACCCCAGGTCCCTGATTGTCTTGTGTGCAAGGTGTAGCCTGGGATCCCAGTACAGGTGGGCACACTGCTGATTGACGTGTCCTGGGGACAGAGGTGTGGGTACGCTGGGGGGTGCTGTGGTGTTTTTTCCTGATGGGAGAGGCTCTGGGGTGGTGTGTGACTGGGCTTGGGTAACCGGCTTTCCAGTGGTCCCTGATGGGCCAGGTAGAGCGTCGAGATCCTGAAGACCAGAGTTACTGTCATTACTGTGGGCCTCTTCTGTTGTGGAACTGGATAGTGCTGGCACCTCCTCTCCAGTGACACTGGCTGGTGTACTTGTGGGGATGTAAATGATGTATTACCCTTCATGTGTATGACATATTGTACATCCCTGGCTTCCCCTCTATGGTTGGTGTTGCCCTGCCAGCTTTTACTTGTGTATGTTGGTGCATGGTGGGATTGTTAGTTTCCCTATGCTGTACATGCTTTACTAATGAGAGTCCATGCAGGACTGTGCGAGTTGTCCTATGCTTTGGTGCAGCATGCAGGGCTTGGCATTGGAATTAGTGCGATGTGATGGTGGAGTGTGTGGGATAGAGTGGAGTGATGGGAGTGAGGGTGAGCGTATGTGATGGCATGCAGGTAGGGGGGTGATAATTGTTGAAAGTTGACTTACCAGAGTCCAGTCCTCATCCATCTCCGGCCAGGCCCTCAGGATGCAGTAATGCCAAGACTTGCTCCTCCCATGCTGTAAGTTTTGGGGGAGGAGGTGGCGGTCCACCTCCAGTCCTCTGGATAGCGAGCTGGTGTTTTGCTGCTATTGAACGTACCTTACCCGTAGGTCCTTCCACCTCTTCCTGATGGCGTCCCTTGTTTTTGGGTGCGCTCCCACAGCGTTGACCCTGTCCACGATTCTCCGACATAGTTCCATCTTCTTGGCTATTGATATTTGCTGCACCTGTGCTCCAAATAGCTGTAGCTCTACCCTGACAATTACCTCCACCATGACCCTTAAGTCCTCCTCAGTGAAATGGGGGTGCCTTTGTGGTGCCATGGGTGTTATGTGATGTGTGTTGGTGAGTGTGTGTTGGGTAATGTGTTGGGGTGTGTGAAGTGGGGTGCGTGAGGGATGCATGGGGGTATGTGGTGTGTGTATCTAGTTGTCGCAGAGGCCTTGGTGTCAGTGTTGTGCCAATGATTTGTAATCGTAAAGGGTTGTGAGTAATATGGGTGTGTGTTTCATAGGGGTGTGGGTGTGGTGTGTGTATGGGTGTCAGGTGTGTGTTATTTGAATTGTCCAATGTGGTGTTGTTTTGTATGTGGTTTTGCATTGTGAGTGCAGCGGTATGTACCGCCAATGGTTTACCACAGTTGAATGTCTGTCATGGTGATTTGTGGTCATAATGTGATGGGTGTTGTTCTGTTGGCATAACGGTGTGGGTTTTGGGACTGCCACTTTATCATTGACCTTTGGTCTGGCGGATTTGTGTATGTGGCTGTATTCTGTCGGATTGGCGTGTGTGTGTCATAATATAGTGGACGGATATCCGCTGCCGCTGCAGTAAGTTGGAGGCTGTCGGTCTGGTGCTAAGCAGGATTTACCGCCATGGTTGTAATGAGGGCCTCTATGTTTTTAAGTGTATTTAGAGGCATACCACTTGTGTTATTCCTAATTGGTGGTATTTTGGTTCTAATTTTGCTGCTCCGCAATGGGTGACTCACCGCGAGGTCAAATGGTGATGGAACTACTGCACTTCCAGCTGTGTCATGAACGCATAATACAGTACTTTGGAGTACTTTTGCTGGAGGAACCAAATGAAAACTGGTCCTTGTCTATTCAGCCAGTATGACTGAGTGCAGCCTGTGTTCTGCTGCCTTTGGTGCCCTTCCATGGGGTGCATTGGGTATCTGTCTTGCAATGCAATTGGTACAACCTATGGTCATGGATCTCCTGATGTCCCCGTTGAGGGTTCATTTTTTTGTGTTTTGTCCCATGAGACTGCCATTGCTTCTGGATGCCTTCAATGAGCCATTCTATTTCGATATGGATGCTGAAGCTCCAGTATTCCGTTATAATGGCTCTTCTATTGCGAGCACTGTACAGGATGCTGCAACCTTGGCGGCAGCTAAGGCAATCAACCATGTTCGTTCCTTTGTCTTGCTCACCGAGGCTATTGTGGTTCTGACGTCCGCGGAACAGTGATCCATTCTGGATTCTATTGACATTGAAAATCTGGATTACATCTTGGAAGCCCCACTAATCATTAAATTTGTCCCTTGTTTTTCTCTATAATATTTTGATTGATTTTATGTTTTCGATTAGCATTTTTTAAACAGCCTGTTTGCTTTACTTGTGTGAGTGAATATTTTATTTCTTTTATAGCATGTTGTTTTTAGAATCTGTCTTTTCATGGCTAGGGAAGGGTGTATTTGCGAGGCCCCCTTGGAACTACGTTTGTTCCCTATTTTAGCTTCTTTTTATTTTTGCATTTTACATGTTTCACCTGCATCACCTTTTAGCAGTGACATTTTACACACTTTGCTTTCATTATATTTTAGTTTGAATACATTGTACAAGTTGCTAGTTTTAGTTAGTCTTTCCGGCATATAATCAATATGTTCTGTCCAAGGATAGGAACAAAGTACGCGATTTCCTAGTGCTTATGTTGGCCACTGGGAGACAGCTTCTAACACTTAGAAAAATCATTGCATCCAAGCTGGTGCCTCTAACACAGTGTTGCTTTGATTACAAAAAAATGATGCACTGACATGAAAGGGGCAGAGGGGCACTCCAGCCGGGACTGTCCTGGGACACATGCTGTGTTTGACATACAGCTCTACTGGTGCTAATCTTCAGCTTCCCAAAAGCATTGCTATTCATACGGCAGGCTAACTCCTCATGCAGTTCTCCAGGTATAGGGGCTAAGGCTAATCCTTTAGATTGGGCAAATGCAGAGCATACACCCACTATGCTCTCAGTATACGCTTAGGGTTATGTACGAACCTCTAGAAATCATTCATCATGATTGGATTGTTCATTCTCTTTACCATGTTCATAATGCTGGCAACTTTGCTCTGTTTCAGCTGTCTAATTATTGCAGCTCATTCTCTCTATGCAAGACTACAATTGTTTCAATAAATGTATTGAAAATGTATTTCGTATCTGTCTTGTGTTTCACCTGAGCATGCATGAGTAGCACCACGAAAAAGGCGAGATCTGTTTACACAGCTTCCTTGGGAGTCAGAGTATCATGGTTAGGTTGCCACAATCACCTTCCACACTGGTAAGTTTAGAGGCTTAGGTGAAGCACTGTGAGCTAGAGAGGAATTGGGCTGTCAGTCTCTGATTGTATAGAAGGATTCAGTCCCCTACATTCTGAAGTTCTGCCTATTATTTTAGGATTAACCGTATAACACTGTTAATGATGGTTGACTTTGACTTTAACTCATGAAAAGGATCATGAAAAATTTTCAATAAACCTATGTCAGCCTTGCTGAGAATTTTTGTTACTGCTCACTTATAGCAAACTGCCAAGAAAGGTTGATTAGAAGTGTTAGTTCTTTCGTATATACGTTCAGCATACTTGCTGATAAGTATTGATATTGATTGATAAATACATTGTAGACCTGCTGACGTTTGTAGATTCTGCCCATGTGCAGGAATACGGCTTACCAACTAGTCTCAGCACTGTTTTGTGAGTTGTTTTTATGTTTTCACCTAAAGGTATGTTAGCCTTTTCGATACATTAGTTCAGTGTAATGCACACATTGAAGCCTTAGTGGTAGTATTGGCCCATGAAATGTGTGGTAGCCTTGCCTTGAAATGCTATTGTAGCCCAAAACAGCCATGGCATTTTTGTGTTTTGCAAGAAAAATATGTTAGCACGACTGAAAAGTGTTGGTCGTGTACAGTATAAGAATGACTGCTATGCTGAGAAGTGTTTGTGCTCTCCTTAAAATAAAAGCAGTTCTGTTTTGAACTATTGTTACTGACTATGAAAAGTACAGCAAGCACATTGAGAAGTCTTAGTATCAATAAAAGGCCTGTAAAAAGGTTTTGGTGTTGTCCCAGTAAATGTATGGTAGCCCTGCTGAACGATGCTGACACTTCCCAATGAAAATACTGCAGTCCAGCTGTACTGTACAGTACATATATGACAGCCTTCTGAACGGACTCTGGAGCTTCCTGCCTTTTCACACAAAATTGATCCTGTAAGTCCAGCTTATTGTTCACAATGTAAGTTTGATCCAGGGGATTTTTTTCATTTGGCATGGGAATGACCCCTAGTCCCAAGGAAAACTGTACTGAAGTAGCTCAAATTATTGGAGAGATAATAGGTAGCACAGTAGAATTTTCCCCACAATAATGCTCTTATTTTATGAAAAAGTACTCTCTCTGCCTGCTAGACGACTGATGGCAGTGATGATTCTGCTGTCAAAACATAGGTTTTCTGAGATCACAGGTGAGGGCCCGGTGCCTAATAATGTGGATTGGTAAAAGGATGCTGCCACCAGTGACGTGAAAGCGACAGTGATAACAGGTCCCATAGACCAGACCTGGGGATGTATAGGGTTCACTGAGACAATATTTATTTGCAATATCACCCGAAGAGCCTAATATTGACCCTACCCATGGGACTTCTATGAGAGGTATGGTTGCTGATTCTAGGTGAGAACTCAGGATACTACGAAATTGACAATGGTCCTAGAGACAAAGGGTGTGTAACTCCTCTATTGCTATGAAAATGCTACTGTCCTGGAGTGCGACCATCAGTCATGCTAGACTTGCTGTGACCCAGTTTCAAAAGATGCAAAGTTACTTGTTTCTTTTGTTGTGTTTTTTATGCAAATTAAAATAATTTAAAAAAGCATAAATGACAGTCTTGCTGCAGAGCACTAGCACTGTCCATGAACAGTATGTCTGCCCTATGGAGTGTTATCATTATTATTATCAGGATATTTATACTGTGCTTACCACAAAACAACTCTTAGCACTGTTCATACTAAGGTATTCCTCGAATTTCTTCTTACATCACCAGAAGCTGAATTCTTGCCTGATAAAATTAGGAAGACAGTTTCACCTACTTACTCGACCTATAGTAGTGAGCTTTGCCCGCATCTAAATTAATAGCTTTAATTTGCCTCAGTGTGGAGTCCTGTAGAAGCAGATATCTCTAATTCTATTCCTCCGGTATAAAAGGAGCACTGCCCAACTTCCACCTAATTACATGGTAAAGGCAGTGGTATAAATTGTGCTACAAACAGTAAGTGGTGTACAGTTTTCCAAGCTTCTAGTATGTGTTTTTCTTAGTCCAGTTACACCGAATGGCCCTGTGTTGTGAGCTTATTGCACTATAGCTAGCCACGTTTTACAGAGATCGAGATACAGGGCATTGTCATAGTCTAGTCTTCAATTTACTATGGATCCAAATAGCATGTTCTGATTTTTGTTGGCATATACTGCATTCATTAATTTAGGCAATCGAAGTGGGGAATAATGCTTCTCAGAGTATTTTCTTTCTGATGATTCATAAATGTTTAAATAGACTCCAAGATTGTTGGCATTACCTTAAGAGTAATTCTATGGTCAGGTTATGTATGCCAGTAGGGGATGCCCCCGTAAGTTTCGTAAGGTTTGGGGTGGTTGGATATCCTATTACTCCCTGGATGTGCTGGACCAAGATGAGGTGCAACATCAAGCAACGCCATAGCGGGTGGAGGGGCCAAGGAATGTATAGAGACACTGTGATGGACTGTGCTTTTTCTTTGTACTCTGGAATGTTAACGGCTGATAGTTGTCTGGGTCTGGGCGTTGGGAGGGGGTGGGGGTTATTGTTTAATGTTCATGTTAGTGGTCATACTCTTTTTATGCTTTTATGTAACAAGGTCTCCTCGTGTGATATAGCTAGATCATTTCAGATATAAACACAAAATAAAAACATTTAAATAAATATTTATACACACACAGATCAAAAGTATTTAAAATGTTTTTGTTTAATTTGTTTTTATTGCTCTATCAGTATATATGTGCAGTCATGCTTGATTTGTGTTGGTGATTGCAAGTGGTGGGGACCAGCAATCTTTTTTGCGGACTGAATTGTATTTTTCAAAATTTACCGAGCGGAAGAGAGAAAAAGTGGAAAAGGGTGTAAGAGGAGTAAAAGAAAGTTAGCAGTTTGACAAAGGGAGAAAGCAGGAATGAAAATGAATCTGCAAGACTGAGTTAAAGAGGCAGAACGTGTAGGTGTTATGATAAGCATGATTTGAAAGCAAGACCAGGCAGCCTTGGTAATTGGCAACTCCAGCATTGAGCAGTGACAGGTTCCACAGAAGAACTTTGACCTCCTGCACGTATTTATTTGTTTAAATTAAGCACTACCCATTTAATTTTAAGGAGTTATTAGACTTCCAGGATTAGGACTCCTTTAAACAAGAGGTTAGAATAACCAACTTGTAATTAATTCCATTTACCTTGATTAAATGTGGCCTTCTTCTGCATGTGACTGACACTCAGAGCAGGCATTAAAAGGGTGCATGCCATTGATTACAATGGGCCCCTATGTACTCTGCAGGAGTAGTGCCAATTTTTTGGCGCTACTCTTGCTGAATACATCAATAGCATCAGGAATTCTGATGCTATTGCCCCTTACAGTGTGCAATGGTGCACCGTATTTAAAATACGGCACACATGGTGGCGGGAGTGGAGTGCTAAGGGGCGCAAGAAAAGTGTTGCTGCACTGGTTGAAGCACAACTTTTCCTAAATCAGCCCCTTGGAAAAAGAGGTGATCATTATAACACAGAATAGGCAATCTAGACAATTGATTTCTTTTTTAGTTGTATTACTTGGTCTCTCTTAGTCAAAAGAACACAAACTAGCTATAGGCAAGCTTATTAACAGTGGCAAATTATGTCAACGCGTGGACCAGGCTACCATTATACGCCATGTCAAAGGCTATTATGAGATCCACTATCTCATCTGAGTCTTTTCATTTCCAGCATATATACCTGTCTACAAAAAAATAGATGCTGCACGGAGGAAACTACCCTGGGGCATAAAAATGGGGGTACTGTATGTTTTCTTTGTTTCTGAATGGGACTTCAATTGAAGTGGAAGAGTGGAAGTGCTACCAAGCAACGAGTAAGAGAGAGGGAGATTGTGAATGAGAGAGAGAGAAAGAGAGAGAGAGAGAGAGAGGAAGAGAGAGAGAGAGAGAAAGAGAGAGAGATAGCGAGAGAGAGAGAGAGAGAGAATGGACAGCAGGAATTTTTAACCAGCGGTGCTGTCCCTCATCGCCAAGCCCTCAGCGTTCACTTCTCCAGTTAAAGAGTAGTTGCTGCCTGGTCTGCTGTGCCTACTGGAGCAAGAAAGTTAGCTAACACACACAAGCTAGTCAACAAGCCTCCCACATTATCAGGGGCGGTATCTCCTTTAGGAAGGAGGAGCATCGCCCCCCCGCCAGCAGCAGCAGCTGCTAAACATTTACTAGAAAACAATAATAAACTCAGTTTATTATTGTTTTCTGGTAAAGGAGTGGGGCTATGGGGGTGACGAGCAGCAAGAGTGAGTGGTCAGCACTCCCCCTCACTGTGCATGTATGTTTGGCCAACCGTCTCAGGCCAGCCAAACACACATGCGCAGTAGGGTCTCTCCAGCCCAGCAACACAGTTGTCGGGCTGGAGAGAGCCTGCACAGGCTCCTGTCTGCCTGAGAGTGCCCTGTCAGGGCGCTCCCAGCCAATCCTGACGCTGCTCTGAGCAGCATCAAGATTGGCTGCAGGGCAGGATGGGAGCCTGTGCCTGCCTGCAGTTACGGAGGAGGGGAGCGGCACGGCAGCGAGGGAAGGTAAGTGTTTTTTTTAAATTAAATTAATGTTTATTCACCCCTCCCCCTAAATTATTAAATGAGAACATGTGCCATTTTATCACAAAAAAATCCTTGTGTGAGCACCACCACCGACCCTTGTAAAACTAAATTAAATTTTAGTTTCTATTAATGTTGCTGATTTACAACACCTCAAGACGCAGAATGCAACATTTGTTTCCCAAATACTCCTTAAGGCAAATGGCTGAGGCTCCCTGAAAAGGTGTCTTCAGATTCCATTAAGTCCATTGCATTAAAGTGTTCTTCTGGTCTGCTTTAAAATATAACATTTGACAAAGGTTTCCAGAAAAGTCCGTAATGAAAATCACTAGTCCTCTGATTTGACCACTGTTGCTGATCCATTATGCTTTAAAATGTACTAATTACTAATAACTTTAATAGATATTCCCCTTGTGCAAAATAAAAAACAATAAACTAAAAGTGCTTAAAAATGTATTGCTTAATTTATTTATTTTTAAATTGCGCTACATTGAAATTTTTTATTAAAAGCATTCCAAATTGAGTACCCCGACGACCTCATCTTAGTTCCCTATTTATACTGTTGTTTTTATGGGGGTCATGCCCACATTAAAATATAGGGCCTGATTCTAACTTTGGAGGACGGTGTTAAACCGTCCCAAAAGTGGCGGATATACCACCTACCGTATTACGAGTTCCATAGGATATAATGGACTCGTAATACGGTAGGTGGTATATCCGCCACTTTTGGGACGGTTTAACACCGTCCTCCAAAGTTAGAATCAGGCCCTATGTTCTTGCTACAGAGCTGAAGATAATGCCTTCATTTTTATCTCTTCCCCTCATGGTGAATCCATTACAAAAACCGGAGGCACATCATCCTATGCGATGTCATAAGCATCTGATAAATGAGGACAAAAGATACCTTTTATTTTGTGAGGAATATCACTCACATATAGGCCCTCATTCTGACCCTGGCGGTCAAAGACCGCCAGGGCGGAGGACCGCGGGAGCACCGCCGACAGGCCGGCGGTGCTCCAATGGGGATTCCGACCGCGGCGGTAAAGCCGCGGTCGGACCGGCACCACTGGCGGGCTCCCGCCAGTGTACCGCCGCCCCATTGAATCCTCCACGGCGGCGCAGCTTGCTGCACCGCCGCGGGGATTCCGACCCCCCCTACCGCCATCCAGATCCCGGCGGTCCGACCCCCGGGATCCGGATGGCGGTAGGGGGGGTCGCGGGGCCCCTGGGGGCCCCTGCAGTGCCCATGCCACTGGCATGGGCATTGCAGGGGCCCCCGTAAGAGGGCCCCTACATGTATTTCACTGTCTGCTGCGCAGACAGTGAAATACGCGACGGGTGCAACTGCACCCGTCGCACAGCTTCCACTCCGCCGGCTCGATTCCGAGCCGGCTTCATCGTGGAAGCCTCTTTCCCGCTGGGCTGGCGGGCGGTCTGAAGGCGACCGCCCGCCAGCCCAGCGGGAAAGTCAGAATTACCGCCGCGGTCTTTCGACCGCGGAACGGTAACCTGACGGCGGGACTTTGGCGGGCGGCCTCCGCCGCCCGCCAAGGTCAGAATGAGGGCCTTTGTATTTATTTATTACGTCATCTTGCATTCTATCATCCCTTCTGCTGTGCTGTCCGGAAGCAACTATGCTCAAGTCCCATTCTGCAAAAATATCTGTAGTTTGCAGGGCATGCTTCCTTGCTAAACTGGCCACTTTTTTCATCCTAAAGTGATTATTTGAGTCCCGACCTTTCTCTTCCTTCTTTAGATTAACTTCAACTTCACTGGCTAGTTTACGTTTCTGCTTGGTGTATTTGTTCTTTCTACGATTCAGAGAGTCCTGAAAAGAACATGAGGACCGGCTATCAGGATTATAATATATATGTTTCTCTCTTATTTTATACCATCCTTCAAATTATATCCAAACCTGCTGAACTCCTGCATCTGATGACATACCGCCCTTGGTTTTTGTTTTGCATTCTACTTCTTCTTAGTCTCCTGTGCAACTTTTTTCCTTACTGGAAACCTCACTCTTGTTTTCTGCTTTGAGATTTATTTATTTTAGTCCCAGTACGTAAGATATCAGGGCCCACAGAGATGTAAACTTCTGAAACAATCTTTGGAAGTTCCAATTTGTGATCTTGAAGTGAATCCTATGGCGAACTGCCAGAACTGTGGCTTTTCCTCAAATGTTACTCAGATCTATCAAGGGAACTGTCTCAAAATTACCCATTCATTTACTTTGTTTAAACACTCCTGGTAACACCGCCGACAACAGTGTGCCATGAGTAGTAGCAGAAATATAATTTCCCAAATTGTAAGATCGTCTATAGATGAAACTTTACCAAGAGGAAAATACATAGTTAATATTTTAGGCCTATCCTTAGTTGTGGTACTGAGATGCACCACTTCTAACTGGTTAATTTTGTGAGCAATATAGTATGGAATCCTGTCTCACTTTGTGGATGCTTTTCCATTATTTACACTAGTTGTCTATGGAATAAGTGCACTAGTTGTCTATGGAATAATTGCCTGCACTGCAGGATGCACTTGTTGTACAGAACTGGGAAGCACTCATTTGTAAGACACATTGTTGAAGTCACCTATCAATGGTCACTACCTCATCTAGTAACTGTCCTACTTCTGCAGTTGTCATATTTGCTGTGCCAGGATATGGTGTTTACCCAGCCAACATGGTTGAAGTAGCCTCCCCATTACTTAAGGTAGCAGTTCCCAACCTGAACTCCGCGAACCCCCAGGGATCCGTGACACATTTGCAGGAGTCCGCAGGCATCTCAGTTCCTGGGTCGGCAGGAATGCACTTCTCCAGCTGGGGCCTCTAACAGAAACACGTGCATGCTTTTATATTTATTACTTCTTTTGTGCAGCACTTTTAAAAACACTGCAAAGTTGCTTGTACATCCAGCATCTTTTGGGTAAAAATAAAAGCATGAAGATAACTCTGGTGATCATACAAAGAACAGTATTTTACGTGCATACCACAGTGGGTTACTTTTGTCACAGAGCTTCTTTTGTTACTGTGCAGTTCATAAGTTACAATTGTGATCTAACACAGTGAGCTATGTACTGCCATTGAAGAGCTGCATGCAAACTGCATGGCATAAATTAGAAAGTTATGTTTTTTTCCCCCGTCTTTCATTTTCCTTATGCTGCTAAAAAAGACTTGCTTGCATAGGAATACATTCTCATCATTAAAGACCATGCTAACCACTGTGTAATGTTCCGAACCCTTAGTTTGTGCTTCTCCAGACCAAGCACTCTTTGAAAGGGACTACCAATGAGGATGACATGTGAATCCTACAGTGCTCCAACACCCTATACTGGTATGAGAGGTGGTATAAAACAAATAAATTACATGTGACTGAAGGGCTATGAAGATAAGAGGCCCTTAATGTTTTACTTCCTTTCCCCACCACATATTTATGTGAAAAAGATTTCTCAGATCTTATGTACTACAAAAAAATTAAAACAGGAATTGGCTTGGGAATTACAGAATTTGACCTGAGCATTCAACTTTCCTACCTGAAACCAAACATTGAGAAGTTAGTCGCCGAGATGCAGCACCAACCTTCCCATCAAAATGTTTCAATTTTTGCATATTTTTTCAATATAAAATAGCTACAGCATTAGTAATTTGAGTATTTGTTTGGTGTGTACTTTATTGTGTATTATTTGTGAATTGCTGTTTCAATGCTTGAAATTTAAACTGTAAAAATTGCTTGTGGTCCCTGGCTTCCAGTAATGATTCAATGGGGTCCTCAGAAATCAAAAGTTCTGGAAACACTGACTTCAGGGACCCACTCTAATATTTTGAACTACTTGTGGTAGCTGGCCACCAATCCATGTATAATGTTCTTGATAGCCTAACATGACTTCTAATTAATGTCGAGCTGTAATGGGGTCTACAGAATCAAAATTCACCCAGGAGCAAAATATTTCAAAAGGGTATGCAGCATGTGCATGTACACCAAATGTCCAAAATGACTCAAGAATCTAGAAAAATCTGTTCAGTGGCAAGGCACCAATAAAGCATTTTCTGGAAAAAATATCCAGAACACAGCCCTTGGTAGACCTTGTAGGCCCCTTGCATAAGAACTTTTTCAGTATGCCAACCTGAGACAGAAAGCCATTTGGGCTGTAACTACTCCACAACCCACTGAGCAGTATCTAATTGACATGTGTTTCAGATAACAATCAATTCTGTGAGCCATCACAGGGATGATTAATGGAACCCAAGCTCTTTTTCATAACAGAAAGGAGCACTCCAGAATGCTAGGATTCTACTGATATCTTTTAAACATTTATTTTAAAATCAAAGTTTTATCCTGGTGTTCACAGTATCAATAGTAACTATAATAAAAACAAACAGAATAGTAGCCACAATGTTTACGAACAGAAAATATTATAACCTATTGGTTAATACATGAAGCTTTCTTTATGTCAATATTTACAATCCCACCCTCTCATCTTTGGCTAACTAAACAAATCTTGGCACCAAAAAAATGACCCTAATTCGAGAGATGATTCACAGCCCCTTATCTGTTTTGAAGAATGAGGCTAAAGTTTAAAATAATAGCATTGTGTGTTATTCTCTTCTGCATTGCTAGGCAGGCTTATAAGCCCTGCAATTGAAAGCCAATTGTGTCCCCCATTAGCTTTCAGCAAAAGTCGATGATATGGTTCAGCATGGCCTGTCTCAGTCTTCTGGCATGAAGTTCCTCTCTAACCCATGACACTTTGGCCCTCATTCTGACCCTGGCGGTCAAAGACCGCCAGGGCGGAGGACCGCGGGAGCACCGCCGACAGGCCGGCGGTGCTCCAATGGGGATTCCGACCGCGGCGGTAAAGCCGCGGTCGGACCGGCACCACTGGCGGGCTCCCGCCAGTGTACCGCCGCCCCATTGAATCCTCCACGGCGGCGCAGCTTGCTGCACCGCCGCGGGGATTCCGACCCCCCCTACCGCCATCCAGATCCCGGCGGTCCGACCGCCGGGATCCGGATGGCGGTAGGGGGGGTCGCGGGGCCCCTGGGGGCCCCTGCAGTGCCCATGCCACTGGCATGGGCATTGCAGGGGCCCCCGTAAGAGGGCCCCTACATGTATTTCACTGTCTGCTGCGCAGACAGTGAAATACGCGACGGGTGCAACTGCACCCGTCGCACAGCTTCCACTCCGCCGGCTCGATTCCGAGCCGGCTTCATCGTGGAAGCCTCTTTCCCGCTGGGCTGGCGGGCGGTCTGAAGGCGACCGCCCGCCAGCCCAGCGGGAAAGTCAGAATTACCGCCGCGGTCTTTCGACCGCGGAACGGTAACCTGACGGCGGGACTTTGGCGGGCGGCCTCCGCCGCCCGCCAAGGTCAGAATGAGGGCCTTTGTTCGTAGCTTATAAAACATTATGTGGTCATTGTTGAACCTTTGAAAATAATCAGTTAGCAGAAAAGGCCCCTGCTAACCTTTTATGTATTTCCATTCTGTGAAACCATGCCCCTTAAATAGGAATAATAACTTTCATGTAACTCCTGGTCCTAACTCAATATCAATTATTTATAGCATAGATTTCAATGCTGATTGAATGCTGTGAATGTCTTCAAGCAGACTTGCTTATCACGTTGCAATGAAACATGACATTAATAGATGTACATTTTATATCTGACATTTGTACTGTACTCCCACCTACCCATCATAGTTGTAAGAAAAGGCCCAGACACTTTCTGTGAACCTCTTCATAGTACAAGGTTAAAAGCACTAATAAGACCCTTCTGTCCCCACACCCATGCTTCATTTGAGGTGCAACCCTCAAACAAGCAAATTCTATGACCGTTGTCACCCAACTTGAACTCAGCTACCAATAAATTCCTTGCCCCCACTTGTAGACAAAAAGTAGAGTTTTATCTGTGTTTGTGCATGAGACACTGGCCCTTCCACTGGAAAATAAACACACATATAACATGTTGGCTGAATATTGTGACTTCCCAGGACTGATTGGGATCAAGAAGGGTCACTTTGGCCAACTACCTTACCTGGAAGAAGTCCGTTTTTGCCCAGTGGTCAGGTCTTTGCAGATCAATGCCTTTCCAAACAGGTTGGTTAGCTGTAGTCTTCGCATCAGCCGTTGACTTCTTTTTTTTTGTTTTTTTTTTGAGTCCTCATTTACAACAAAAGACAAGAGAGGTCTTTTCATGTCTCAGCCCTTGTCCGGTCTCAGCCCTGAGAGCAGCCACCTGAGACGCTGCCTCCATCAACATGAAGTGAGAAGATACAGGGGAAAGAAATGAGAACCGATCCACCTCCCCTCCTCCTCTCTGTTGCGTCTAAATTAATCTTTGGACTCTTACCATGACCAGCTGGAGAGAAAGAGTCCCATACCTATCTACTTGAGAAAATTGATTCTATAAAAGGTCAAAAAAGGTTCCCACATTCTTTGATGTTTGAGCTGGCCTTTACTACAATCAAGGTCAGAAACTTTCTTCACCGACAATAGCCAGTCAATATGAGTGGGGGGAAAACTGGATATCCACTTGGTACATATTTCCCGCCGTGCTATCAATATTAGATAGAAAAAAAGATGTGCCAAAGATTTTGTCAATTTATCATGTATGTTTCTCCCAGAACCCTGATATAGTCCAAATATAATCATTGGTAAACTAATTTCTGCTCGACTGTTTATAATGAATAAAATCGTCTTGCCCACATTTTCCTCAAAATGTTTTGTTCCCGGACGCCGCCACCAAAAAATGTATGGCATCTGCACTTCGGGCAATTGCTCCTCTTTCGGAAGCCTATTTTAGCTAACCTTCTGGGGGTCCAATAAGCCCTGTACAAGGTAAACAAGTGATTCCTCCTTAAAGAGGTGGGTTTCACCATGAACCAAAGTGTCTTCAAAGATGTTTGCCAAAAATGAAGAAGGTCAAATGTTGGAAAATCAAATTCCCACCCCTCTATGGGTGGTGGAAGAAAGGCATTGTCGGTCTGTATTAGTACACAATACCATCATGAACCTTCTTTCTTTAACCTCTGGGTGCCTATAATTTCACTTTCCCAATCCGTAACAAGCCCGGCCTCAGGCTCTCCTTGTACCCAAGATTTAATTTGTATATATTTAAATCTGGATAATTTAGCATTTATCACATCAGATAAGAACTCTTATGAGATCGCGGAGCCACTAACAACTATTTGTCCCCATTGTACAGTTCCTCTCTCTATCAGTGGGATAGCTAAGGCATCTTGTAGACATATTGGTGTTCCGGGCGAATCCCAAACTGGGGCTAACTCACTATAATAAGGAATTCCTAAGCTCGTTCTCAATGCAAACAATATACTACAAGCGGAGTTAAGAACTTGTAATCTTACATTTTTGTAGTATTTGGGATGGCCAAATTCATAAAGAAAATATGTAGGCTGCTCCCAAAAGCTGCCTGTTAATGCCCGTAACCGGGGGGAACCGTATTCTTAAGAAAATAGTGGTCTAATATTTTTCAATTGGAATGCCCAGTAGTAAAGCTGAAAATCTGGAAATGCAATTCCTCCATCTAGCTTATTTTTCCTAAATTGTTTCCAGGCTATTCTTGGATTTTTATATGACCAGATAAAACTAACTTCTTCCCCCTACAATTTTGCAATTTTCATAGCAAGTCAGGTTTAAAAAATAGGGGGAGAGTGTTAAAAATGAAAGTAAATTTTGGGAGTATCACCATTTTTATTAAATTAATTCTACCTCAAAATAGAAAGTTAGAGGTGCGACCATCGGATAAGAAGCCTTTTAGTTTCTCAAAAGAGATTTTAAAAATTCACATGGGCCATCTCTGGCAAGTTTTTGACCTCTTTTACCCCAAGACAGCGAATTTCCTCCTTCACTAATCTACTGTCTTGTGTGCCATTCCAAGTAATCACTTCAGATTTATTGGTATTGATTAAGTTACCTGAGATTTCCCCAAACCTTGCTATAATTTCAAAAAGTACCGGGAATGAGCTCTGAGGATCCTGCGTATAAACCAATAGGTCATCTGCATATAGGGCTTCCTTCAAAACCCATCCTTGATACTGAAAAGGTATTATTCTATGATCTAATCTAATTCTCCTGGCCAACGGTTCAATATATAGGTTGAAGAGAAGGGGGGGAAAGGGGGAATCCCTGTTGTGTTCCTTGTTCAATTTTAAACTGTGGAGATAAGGAGACATTAATCAGAACCCTAGCTAGAGATGATTTATAAATAGTTTTAATTGTCTTAAGAAAGTTGTCTCCTAAGTTATTATGTTCCATCGCTACCTGCAAAAAATACCAACTCACCCTGTCAAAAGCTTTTGCAGCATCAATTGTTAAAATGGTGAGAGGCATATTAGTTGCAGTAGAAATGTCTATTGCAGAGATCAAATCATGAACCAAATCACCTAAGTGCCGATTTTTCGTAAAACCTTTCTGGTTGTTATGAACCAGATTACCAATCACCTTATCTAGTCCCCTGGCAAGTACTTGTGTAAAGATTTTATAGTCACTATTAAGCAGTGAGATGGGCCTATATGACTCACATCTCCTGGCATCTTTCTGTGGTTTTAATATTAGAGTTATAATGGCTTCATTCCATGAGAGCGGAACCGAGGTAGACTCTATGAATATCAAACTCGTCAATTGAGTTAAAACTGGCACAAGCTCTTTTTTTAGAAGTTTATATAATTCAGCCGGGATCCCTTCTGGGCCTGAAGCCTTCCCTTTTTCCAAACCAGCAATAACATGTTCTACCTCCTCGCATTGGAAACATTGATTAAGTGCCTGATTCTTGTCTGGGTCTAGCCTAGGGAGGGTGTCCCCCCTAGACCAGTTTTCTATCACTTCCACCGGAGCCACAGTGTCTTCCTTATATAGTTCCGAATTTTTTTTAACAAATGCTCCTTCAATGTCATGATCTTCAGAGGACACCCTACCCAACCCATCCATCACTATGCTTTTAATAATATTTCTAGTATTATCAAACCTGTTTTTCCAAGCTAATAGCCTCTCACATCCTTCTCCATATACAAAATGCGCTAGTTTACTAGCTTCCCGTTTGCTTCTCACAATTGATTCCAGGAAGGTCTCAAGTGAGTTTTTAGCTTCCAGAATACGATGCCGTAAGTCCGCCTGCGTCATTGCATCCTTAGCAGTGTCTGTCTGAGCTTGCAATTTGCAGAGGTTACCCTCCAAGGTCTCTATTATAGCTTTGGCTCTCTTAGTCTTATAAGCTGTATAACTGATCAATTTCCCACGAATAAAAGCCTTGTATGCCTCCCATACTGTGGTTATTGAAGCCAAGCCTAAATTAATCTAAAAAAAGTCCTTAGAATCCCTTTTAAAACATTTTATGATCTCATCCTTCCCCAAAAGGGATCTATCTAGTGTCCATCTGGGATATGCACGTGGACCGGTAAGAGTTATGTCCAGCTGAACCGCCGAGTGATCCGAGAGGCGACATGGCTGGTGGAAAACGTCCGCTAATTTGTTTCGAAGTCTCACATCTATCAGAAAAAAATCAATTCTAGAAGCATGGCCATATTTTTTGTTCCAAAAAGTAAACTCCTTAGCCTGCACCGTTCTGATTCACCAAGGGTCAGCCAGGCCAACATTCTTAATTATGCTGTGGAGATAGTTCCTCATTTTAATTGTGTTGACAGTTGGTCTAGGGGTAGATCTGTCTAGAGTAGGATTGAGCAAAACAATGAAGTCCCCTCCAATTATTATCTGGTTTATGGCTCTGTCTGACAATTGTTCATATAAATCCATAAGTGGACCATGGTCAGCCACATTGGGTCCGTAATACGAGACCAAAGTATACTCAACCCCATCTAGCTTGATATTCGCCAATACCCATCTCCCCCTAGGATCAGCACTCACGTCTGTCAAATGACCTTGAGTCCATTTTTCACAATAATTCCTACCCCTTTCACATTACAAGATTGTTGGGTACAGGCAAACTGAGAAATCCATTTTTGTGTCTTAAGAACATTCATCCACTCCTCATATCTTAAATGCGTCTCCTGCAGGAGAAATATATGGTTGTCAGATAGTCTTAAATATTCAAGAATTCTCTTTCTCCTGCGGCTTACTCTGAGACCATTTGCATTCCAGGTAAGAATCTTAAGATTAAACATAATATCGGACTCCGTAGTCCTGTCTTGATATAAACAGCTGCCTCCTGTCTAATCCAAAAATTATATTAAAGAGTGAGGACTCTTTTTTTCTCTTTTCTCCCATCTGCTCCCCACCCAGTGAAAATGTAACCAAATCATTTTGCTTTGTGACACCCCAGAACTACCCATCCCTTGACCTCCCCTTGGGAACCCTCCTATAAACCATAATGGGTGGATCATCCTACCCCTGAGTCCCCCCACTCCAGAGCCCGCTAACTCTCCTTCCTTATATGTTCAATTAGTGCCATAACTTCTTGAGGATCTCTCAAATTGTGCATTTTATTCCTCCACATTCCGCCTAGGGTGGCTGGACACCTCAGTTGTGAAGTGGCACCTAAGGTTTTAAGCCCCTGCATATGTTTCCCCAGCTTCCATCGTCGATCTTGTATTGCCCTAGACATGTCGGACCTTACTGAAAAAGACCAACCATCATGCTTAATGCCCTGTACTTTAAGAGCCTCTGTCAGAATCTGCTCCTTCACTCGGTAAGAGGCGAACCTTCCTAGGTTTATCTCTGTTGGGATTCCTCCTAAAAGGATCCCGATGGACCCTCTGTATTTCCAAGTCCAGATCAGTGACGGCTACCGTGGGAATATGTTCTTTAATTAAGGCTATTATGAGGCCTTTAATATTATCTCCTTCCATTCCCTCTGGAATATTCAAGAACCTAAGGTTGTTCCTTCTGCAGTGGTTCTCCAAAGATTCTACTTTATCTCTCAGGTCTTTCTCATTTTGTTTTAAGGCATGGAGCTCTTGCCTATTAGCCTCCACCTCAGTCTGTAAATCCCTCAATAGTGGACTCCATAGCCCCTAATCTCTCCGGCAGATTGGTAATTTTAGCATCAAGACTATCGCAGACTCCTTGGATTTTAACCTGATTAGACTCAGATATAACAAACTTGCCTCTCATCTCTTGCAAAATAGATTGGAGTAAAGAGTCTGTGTATGTTATACTGTTCCGTGCTACCTCTACCTCCTGTGATACTGTGGAGTCCCCCCCTGGCATAATTTGCCCTGTCTCTTGAGTGACTAAACTCTGTAGTGAATCTAACGGGGTAGATGCTTCCTCTGCTGTAGTAGCGTCCATATTTGCCAGGGGGGTAGACATACTCTGTTGCGTGGGGGGATCAATCTGCTCCTGTACCTTAAAAAAGGAACCGAGTGAAGAAGTGATTTTAGTTTTCTTAATGGTAGTTTTTGCAGTACTTCCTGTTTCTCTATTATTTCTAGTAAGTAGGGTTTTATTGCTTTGAGAATGTGCCCCCCTCACATAATGCAGATATTGATAATTAATTGGGGGGCTTACCTTTATTAGCGCGCTTGCTCTTGAGCCCAATATCTACCAGAGAGTTAGATGTAGCTGGCAGGGGGCCCAACTGGTCCAATCCGGGCCTGGAAAAGGATAATTTCTGCCCCTGCTGCCATATCCTGGCCCCAGGCCTTGATGAACCTCTAGGGGTCATGCAGAATTGTCACCCGAGGGGGCCTGGCTGGTCCTGATGGCATTCTTAATAACAAAGGGCTCTAATGGCAGCCCTCTGCCCAGCTCCTGCTCCAGCTGGGAAAATGCCCGGGGAGAGCCTGTGCTGACTCTGCTCCAGCCGCCCCAGTAATGTAGCCTGGCCGCCGCCCCTCTGGTCTGGCGGATCGACCAGGCTACCTGCAGACAGCACAGTGGAGATGATGGGGAGAGGCGTTGTGCTGCCTCAACCCACCCGGTGGGATCCCCTGGCCACGGGGCGCCCATCCGGTGTGGGCGTTCCAAGCGTGTTTTGACACGTCTCCAAGGACGCAAGGAGGCGTGAGGAGCCACGCAAGCCGCAGGAGAGGTGAGAGAGCCTCCAATGCAGGCGTCAAGAGGACGGGGACTCACGGTCAGCGGAGCTAGCTGGCCACCATGTTCCCGCTCTCGAAGCCGATGTGAGATTCCTGAAAGCGTCTATCAGTCGTTGACTTTTGCTGCTCAGGGCATAGGCACTAGTATTTGCAAAAGATAATTATGTGACCTACAGGAGACATCAAAGAGCATAACAGGAGAAGAACATCTGGCAAACAGATTGGATCCATGAGTGGGCTAGAATGCAACTAATTTGCATACTCTCTGGAAAAAGCATTTATAGGAGCTAGAGTAATACTGATGTGGGTGAAAGAAGTCATGGTGGACCTCAACCAAAGAAGTGCCATTTATGCAGCTCTCAGAATTTCAGGTGCTCTTATAGTAAACTGATTGTTGCAGTCGTGGCTCACAGCGCTAATAAGGGGCGGGGTGGGTACGGCACGAGGGGGAGGGAGTTTGGGAGCAGGGGGGTACATTTAATTATTAAAACAAAATTACAAAACATACCGCTGCCACCACTGCGCTGCTCCTCTTGCACCCGTCGCTTCAGACAGGCACAGGATCCCAGCCTGCCCTGCGGCCAAACCTGACGCTGCTCAGAGCAGCATTAGGATTGGCTGGGAGCGCCCAGCCAGGGCAGTCCCAGGCAGACTGGGAGCCTGTGCAGAGTCTCTCCAGCCTGGCAACTGTGTTGCTGGGCTGGAGAGAGCCTACTGTGCATGTGTCTTTGGCCGGCCCAAGACGGCCGGCGAACCATGCATGCGTTCTGAGGGGGAGTGCTGTGCACTCCCTCTCACTGCTAGTCACCCCCATGGCCCTGCCCCTTTCAGAAAGAAAGCATAATAAACAAAGTTCATTATCCTTTCATTCTGAAATGTATGCAGCTTCTGCTGCTGGTGGAGGGGTGACGCTCCTCCGCCCTAATGGAGGAGCTGCTCCTGGATTGTTGGGGCATTCAAGAACCGGGTCCTTTCATTGCAAACTATAGGTAGCTTCCATGTAAGGCCTGTGTGTGGCATTGCCCAAAGATAGACTCTCAATGGCCCATTTAAAGAATGTGTCTACTGACTGAATTTATAGTAGGAAGTCACATATAGAAGACTGAAAGTGCCTCCAACACTGAGGCACATACCTTCAAAATTATGTTACAATTCCCAGTACTTTGGGCTCCCATCAACTGCCAATCTCTCTACCAAAAGAAAAAACAAAACAATTCTAGTTTTACAGCAAACATTAGATAATATTTGTTTGCTTAAGAGTTTTATAAAGTGCTAGTTGTGGCCAATAACTCACTTCAGCATGCTGAATGTGAGAAACATTTTTACCCATTCCAAGCAATAAGAAATTCTGCCTTAACAGAGACCTGCCAACTCACACGTTGCTGAAGTGTGACACAAAATATTGGCTTCCCTCACACAGTCTCCCGGTGAGGAGCCAATAGCAAACAGTGGCAGGGAAAACGAGCTGAAAACCACTGTAAACAGTGGTTTTCATATCGTTTTTGGAGGTTTTTAACCACCAATGTCCATTAATAGGTGTAAAAACAACCCAAGACATCGGCAGCAGCCTCAGCAGGGTTTTGATTTTTTTTTTGGGAGGAGTGGTTTAAGGCCGGATTTGGGCAAATTCCCCATGCTCCAATTAGGCAAATCACAATAATCAATTTCTCTTGTATGATTTTCAATATTATCCCTTTCCCAATGTTGCTGAGCCAATTTCCCACTAAAGCAAAGCCTTTGCCAACTTTCTCCCAATCACCTGGTTCTTTCAATTCTTTCAAATCAGCACTTTCATTAGTCAGATTAGTAAGTAAGCTCATAATTTCTTTGCTATTATCAGGAATATACGAACAGCAATGTTTTGAATTAAGCATTTTGCAAGCTCTGCCATCTTTTGCTAAAAGAATGTCTAACGCAAGGCGGTTCTGAAGAGTCATAGATCCTACCACAGCCATTTCTGTATCCATTAGGATCATGGCTCCTGAAAGATTTGTCCACATGTTATCCACAATAGTAGACAACTTTCAAATCTCCTACTGAAAGAATCATTGCTCCAAATAAATCTCCCACTATACCAGAAAAAGACTCTCTCTTTTGTTTAATGTGACGTAATTTAGTCATTTTTGTTAATCTTTTCAAGTCCTCAAGTTGGAATATCTTTGGGAAAACTATCCCCAAGTAACATGTGCCATACCATTCTCTTGGAAGACGGTAATAAGCATTTGGTCCACGGATGTACTATATACCAGGAATCGCTGGACCCTGTCCATTCAATATAAATGTCCATTTGCTCTGAAACAAAAACACATGTCTATATTCACTTGTTCCCACAAACAAAGTGTCAGTACTAGATTTAGGCCTATATACACAAAGCTTTCCTACGTGTTGCATATTTGAAGCTAACTTCAATTGTGTTTTTATTTCAATATAAGTGTAATCATTTCCAAAAGTCCTTTTCTCTAAACCTTTTCCCAATTTCTCCTTTAATGCATTGCTCCTGTCGTCTGTCTGATCTAAGAAGCTCTTTTCTAGTGGTGTAAGCAAGCATGTCAGGTTATTTTTGTGAGCATATGCTGTGCCAAAAGTTAATGTAGGCTCAAAGAATCCTCTCCCTATTCTATATTGTTCTGCTTAGCTACTCTACTCAGGTACTTAATTATGGGGATAAATGAAAACACAACATCATGGTTGGAATAAAAATACTGAATGTACTCCTGGTTATAGTATCGTTTTAGTAACAGAATACAACTGATCCCATATGTGAGGGGTAAACTGTGATATGTAATTCCTTCTTCGACTGATGAAGGAATCTGCGTGCATATGTAACAATCTCTCGCACCCACTGTCTCCACATACTCACTCAATAAACAATAGAAAACATTAGAAGAACTTCCCCTTGTGCATTGTCTACATGCAGAAACTTCTCCAACCTAAACTTCTTTATTTCTGTTATTGCTGTAGTTGTCTCTAAAGCTGAAGTATGGTTGCTTTACTCTTGTCAAGAACAGTCATTCCCACAATCAGTATCAAGCACAATACCATGCACACAGTCGCCAAACCAGTACTCATGTATTTACAGCACCTATTCTTCCTACCCTGCTGGCTAAGGTTACTCATGATCTGTGAAGAATCAAAAAGTAGAAGGAAAATAATAACTATGCAGCAAAAATCAAAAATAAAATCTTCAATCTTCTTTCAACAGTTATTTTCAGCCTTCAGTCTTACTTCCAGGACCCTTGTCAAAATTGGTTTAGCAGCTTGTCAAATCAGGTTTTCTTGTCAAATCAGATTTTCAAAAAGTATTTTCTGGTTACTTTCAATAGTCTCTTTTTTGTCTTCTATGTACCTTTCTCAGCTTGTCATTTCAGTAGTTCAGTTCATTGAATTCCTTCAAGTGTCAAAATATTGATCTGGGATGTCTCAATCAAAACAAAACAACAAAAATTATCTTTCCCATTCACTTGTTGCATACGCCCATTCAGGACTGGCATACCTCCGACTTGCTATTCTCTTTCTTTTGTCAACATCAGGACAGTGCGTGCTCTACGGGCGACAAAAATGCAAAAGCACAGCCTTTATGCAAGGGCATAATTCATGCATTGTATTTATATGCAGTATGTTAACCTTTTGCATTACAAACTTTAACCTTGAAAAACACTATTAATGATGTTTGCAATAACTGTTCATTTGCAATGTATTGCTGCAGGCTTACTGAGTGTGTTAGGGTGTGGTCCCTTTCTAGGACCTTCTAGAACCTTTTCCTGCAGCATGACTGGGTGTGGTTTGTGGGCTGGGCCTGACTCTATATAAGGGAGCCAGCCCAGCCCAGCTCCACGTGTTCACTATTCAGAGGTCCCGGTGCAGAGCAGCAGCAACTTCCTGAGCTCCTCTTCCGGAGGCCTACCTTGATGTTCCAGGCCTGCCCCGCGTTATATTGGTGATCCTAGAGCAGGGTGGTAAGGCGGAGGTCGGGCTGGGCCCCGACCCCGTTCTCAGAGATTCTTGAGTTTTGGGCCTACTCGTGGAACTTTCAGAGTACACGAGTCATTGCTCTCATGTGACACTTGATGTGCAGATCGGCGGCAGCTTGCGCGATCATTTCATGGCATTTGCACATTCTTGTTCGAATCGGCAGTGTGCGCGATTCATTTCCCGCATGTAAACCTTGGTGTTCAGATCAGCAAAAGCTTGCGCGATCATTTCATGGCATTTGCATATTCTTTAGTCAGAATGAGAGAAGGCGACAAATGGAAAACTGCGTTCAAGACAAGATATGGGGGCTCATTACGACCTTGGCGGTATAAGGCGCTTACCGCCGTGCAGAAGACCGCCAATACACCGCCGCGGCCGCGGTAGCCCGCCACAGCCATTATGACACACATCTCGGAATCCGCCGAAATTCAGACACCCACACAACTCCGCCACACCAAAGGTCAGTGATAAACTGGCGAAAACAAATCCTCCACCTCCACGCCAACAGAAACCCGCCCATGCTATTATGAACCACGAATCCACGCGGCGGTCTTTCAACTGCGGTATTCCATTGGCGGTACACACCGCAGCGCTCAAAATACACACACACTTACAAAACACCGCCACATTGGACATTTCGAAATACACACACCTGATACACATACACACACCACTCCCACACACCCAATACAATATAAAACACACACCCACATCACACACAAACCCCTACGACCAGAATTTCTGAGAGAAGGCCAGGAGGGCCCGAGTATCGTTACTGGTCAGGAGACCACCGCCAGAGTCAGTGCCCAGGAGGGCCCGAGTATCGTTACTGGTCAGGAGACCACCGCCAGAGTCAGTGCCCAGGAGGGCCCGAGTATCGTTACTGGTCAGGAGACCACCGCCAGAGTCAGTGCCCAGGAGGGCCCAAGTATCGTTACTGGTCAGGAGACCACCGCCGGAGTCAGTGCCCAGGAGGAACCAGGATCCCACAGCCCCGCTGGGCGATGATGGAACGTCATTCCACACCCCAATGTCCAGTGTGGAGTTCGTCATGCCACACCCCAATGTCCAGTGTGGAGTTCGTCATGCCACACCCCAATGTCCAGTGTGGAGTTCGTCATGCCACACCCCAATGTCCAGTGTGGAGTTCGTCATGCCACACACCAATGTCAGTATCTGAACAAGCAAAGCACCGCTGAACAAGGCCAAGACCGCCATGGTGAAGACCGCTGATCAGGGCAAACACCGTGTGGGTATGAATAGGCCGCCACATCAGGCATCCTTCTCCCATGTGCAGCTGGGACAGTGACAGGACAGGAACTTTCACGGGGAGACTCATCCAGTCTGGCCACCAGTCCCACCCAGTACCAGTTGAGAACTGCATCTACTTGCGTCAATGTGGCTTTGCACTCCCCAGGATGGTCCAGTGGGCAACCCACCCACTGTAAATACTTGAGAGACTGTGGCTTTGCACTCCCCTGGATGGCACAGTGGGCAAGCCACCCACTCTAGAGACTTGAGAGACTGTGGCTTTGCACTCCCCAGGATACATCAATGGGTATGGCGCCCCGTCGTGGATCTGGCTTCGCATTCATCTGGCTGAGGTGCCCCCTCTTACCTTCCCCCTGAGGTGCCTGTAGTGTTTCAATCTGATGCCCCGGCAGTGTTCTCTCGGATTTTGGTCAGGTATCTATTGTGGGCCTCGCCCATGCATT
Organism: Pleurodeles waltl; assembly: GCF_031143425.1. Classification (NCBI taxonomy): domain Eukaryota; kingdom Metazoa; phylum Chordata; class Amphibia; order Caudata; family Salamandridae; genus Pleurodeles; species Pleurodeles waltl. The sequence continues at coordinate 722,087,500 of NC_090448.1, read as the reverse complement.
TTTGGACTGTTGGTGCACGGACATTGTTGTGTGCATATCTGCACTACTTCTTGTATTGCATATATAAATATGACAGATTTCGAGATATGATTCAGTATATTTTTATATGACATGTATATTGGCACATTAAAATATTTGAACGGATCTTGCTTTGTGTAGGAAAGTACCATCTTGCCTGGTATGTTACCCCCATTTTTCACTGTATATATGTTGTTTTAGTTGTATGTGTCACTGGGACCCTGTTCACCAGGGCCCCAGTGCTCATAAGTGTGCCTGAATGTGTTACCTGTGTAGTGACTAACTGTCTCACTGAGGCTCTGCTAATCAGAACCTCAGTGGTTATGCTCTCTCATTTCTTTCCAAATTGTCACTGACAGGCTAGTGACTGTTTTTACCAATTTACATTGGCTTACTGGAACACCCTTATAATTCCCTAGTATATGGTACTGAGGTACCCAGGGTATTGGGGTTCCAGGAGATCCCTATGGGCTGCAGCATTTCTTTTGCCACCCATAGGGAGCTCTGACAATTCTTACACAGGCCTGCCACTGCAGCCTGAGTGAAATAACGTCCACGTTATTTCACAGCCATTTTACACTGCACTTAAGTAACTTATAAGTCACCTATATGTCTAACCTTTACCTGGTAAAGGTTAGGTGCAAAGTTACTTAGTGTGAGGGCACCCTGGCACTAGCCAAGGTGCCCCCACATTGTTCAGAGCCAATTCCCTGAACTTTGTGAGTGCGGGGACACCATTACACGCGTGCACTACATATAGGTCACTACCTATATGTAGCTTCACAATGGTAACTCCGAATATGGCCATGTAACATGTCTATGATCATGGAATTGCCCCCTCTATACCATCCTGGCATAGTTGGCACAATCCCATGATCCCAGTGGTCTGTAGCACAGACCCTGGTACTGCCAAACTGCCCTTCCTGGGGTTTCACTGCAGCTGCTGCTGCTGCCAACCCCTCAGACAGGCATCTGCCCTCCTGGGGTCCAGCCAGGCCTGGCCCAGGATGGCAGAACAAAGGACTTCCTCTGAGAGAGGGTGTTACACCCTCTCCCTTTGGAAAATGGTGTGAAGGCAGGGGAGGAGTAGCCTCCCCCAGCCTCTGGAAATGCTTTGTTGGGCACAGATGTGCCCAATTCTGCATAAGCCAGTCTACACCGGTTCAGGGGACCCCTTAGCCCTGCTCTGGCGCGAAACTGGACAAAGGAAAGGGGAGTGACCACTCCCCTGACCTGCACCTCCCCTGGGAGGTGTCCAGAGCTCCTCCAGTGTGCTCCAGACCTCTGCCATCTTGGAAACAGAGGTGCTGCTGGCACACTGGACTGCTCTGAGTGGCCAGTGCCACCAGGTGACGTCAGAAACTCCTTCTGATAGGCTCCTTCAGGTGTTAGTAGCCTATCCTCTCTCCTAGATAGCCAAACCCTCTTTTCTGGCTATTTAGGGTCTCTGTCTCTGGGGAAACTTTAGATAACGAATGCAAGAGCTCAGCCGAGTTCCTCTGCATCTCTCTCTTCACCTTCTGCCAAGGAATCGACTGCTGACCGCGCTGGAAGCCTGCAAACCTGCAACATAGTAGCAAAGACGACTACTGCAACTCTGTAATGCTGATCCTGCCGCCTTCTCGACTGTTTTCCTGGTGGTGCATGCTGTGGGGGTAGTCTGCCTCCTCTCTGCACTAGAAGCTCCGAAGAAATCTCCCGTGGGTCGACGGAATCTTCCCCCTGCAACCGCAGGCAGCAAAAAGCTGCATTACCGGTCCTTTGGGTCTCCTCTCAGCACGACGAGCGAGGTCCCTCGAATCCAGCAACTCTGTCTAAGTGACCCACACAGTCCAGTGACTCTTCAGTCCAAGTTTGGTGGAAGTAAGTCCTTGCCTCACCTCGCTAGACTGCATTGCTGGGAACCGCGACTTTTGCAGCTACTCCGGCCCCTGTGCACTTCCAGCGGAAATCCTTTGTGCACAGCCAAGCCTGGGTCCATGGCACTCTAACCTGCATTGCACGACTTTCTAAGTTGGTCTCCGGCGACGTGGGACTCCCTTGTGTAACTTCGGGTGAGCACTGTTTCACGCATCCTCGTAGTGCCTGTTTCTGGCACTTCTCCGGGTGCTACCTGCTGGTGAGAGGGCTCCTTGTCTTTCTCGATGTCCCCTCTACCTCCTGGTCCAATTTGCGACCTCCTGGTCCCTCCTGGGCCACAGCAGCGTCCAAAAACGCTAACCGCACAATTTGCAGCTAGCAAGGCTTCTTGGCATTCTTTCGGCGGGAAAACACTTCTGCACGACTCTCCACGGCGAGAGGGATCCGTCCACCAAAGAGGAAGTCTCTAGCCCTTTTCGTTCCTGCAGAAACCACAGCTTCTTCTGTCCAGTAGAAGCTTCTTTGCACCCGCAGCTGGCATTTCCTGGGCATCTGCCCATCTCCGACTTGCTTGTGACTTTTGGACTTGGTCCCCTTGTTCCACAGGTACCCTAGATTGGAAATCCACAGTTGTTGCATTGTTTCCTGCATTATTCCTCGAACACGACTTCTTTGTCCTTAGGGGAACTTTAGTGCACTTTGCACTCACTTTTCAGGGTCTTGGGGAGGGTTATTTTTCTAACTCTCACTATTTTCTAATAGTACCAGTGACCCTCTACAAGGTCACATAGGTTTGGGGTCCATTCGTGGTTCGCATTCCACTTTTGGAGTATATGGTTTGTGTTGCCCCTATCCCTATGTTTCCCCATTGCATCCTATTGTAACTATACATTGTTTGCACTGTTTTCTAAGACTATACTGCATATTTTTGCTATTTTGTATATATATCTTGTGTATATTTCCTATCCTCTCACTGAGGGTACACTCTAAGATATTTTGGCATATTGTCATAAAAATAAAGTACCTTTATTTTTAGTATAACTGTGTATTGTGTTTTCTTATGATATTGTGCATATGACACTAAGTGGTACTGTAGTAGCTTCACCCGTCTCCTAGTTCAGCCTAAGCTGCTCTGCTAAGCTACCATTATCTATCAGCCTAAGCTGCTAGACACCCTATACACTAATAAGGGATAACTGGGCCTGGTGCAAGGTGCAAGAACCCCTTGGTACTCACTACAAGCCAGTCCAGCCTCCTACATTGGTTGTGCAGTGGTGGGATAAGTGCTTTGAGACTACTTACCACTCTTGTCATTGTACTTTTCATAAGAGAAAAATATACAAAACAAGGTCAGTGTATATACACATAGCCAAAACGTTTTGCATTTCCTCTTTTCACTCTTTTCTAAGTGCTGAAAAGTACTTCTAAACTTTCAAAAAGTTCTTAAAAGTTTAAAAAGTTTTTTTTCTGTCTTTCCAAAAAGTTCTGAAAACTTTTTTCTCTTTTTCTATCACTTTAACTCTCTCTAAAAATGTCTGGCACAGGCCAAAATGTTGATCTGTCCAAACTTGCGTATGATCACCTTAGCAGGAAAGGAGCAAGGAGTCTCTGCATAGAGAGAGGTTTGAGTGTAGGGAAGAATCCTTCCTTGGAACTGTTACTTAACATGCTTAGAGAACAAGATAAGGCTATAGGTGCCCCATCTGTTGAAAAAGTACCTAATAGTTCCCAATCTGATTCAGGGACTCCCCCAGGAAAAGATTCAGGAAAGAAACTTCCTAGCCTGCCCATTACTAGACAGTCTAGCATAGTTGGTAATGATGATGAGCCACACCATACAAATAGTGTTGTCTCACATCATAGCAAAAGCATTTATTCTCACCATACTGGTAGTAATGTTTCTGTTAGCCAAGCTGTTAGGGTGGCTTCTGTTCATTCCCATCATACCTCTGTATCTAGGAATGTCCCTCCCACCAACCCTGATGACAGAATGTTAGAGAGGGAACTCAATAAGTTGAGGGTGGAACAAACCAGACTGAAGCTTAAAAAGCAACAGCTGGATTTGGATAGACAGTCTTTTGAACTAGAGAAGGAAAGACAGAAGTTGGGTTTAGATACCCATGGTGGCAGCAGCAGTATTCCCCATAGTCATCCTGCAAAAGAGCATGATTCCAGGAATCTGCACAAGATAGTTCCCCCTCATAAGGAGGGGGATGACATTAACAAGTGGTTTGCCGCACTTGAGAGGGCCTGTGTTGTGCAGGATGTCCCTCAAAGGCAGTGGGCTGCTATCCTATGGCTATCATTTAGTGGAAAAGGTAGGGATAGGCTCCTTACTGTGAAAGAAAATGATGCTAATAATTTCCAAGTTCTTAAGAATGCACTCCTGGATGGTTATGGCTTAACCACTGAACAATACAGGATAAAGTTCAGAGAGACCAAAAAGGAGTCTTCACAAGACTGGGTTGATTTCATTGACCATTCAGTGAAGGCCTTGGAGGGGTGGTTACATGGCAGTAAAGTTACTGATTATGACAGCCTGTATAACTTGATCCTGAGAGAGCATATTCTTAATAATTGTGTGTCTGATTTGTTGCACCAGTACTTGGTGGACTCTGATCTGACCTCTCCCCAAGAATTGGGAAAGAAGGCAGACAAATGGGTCAGAACAAGGGTGAACAGAAAAGTTCATACAGGGGGTGACAAAGATGGCAACAAAAAGAAGGATGGTAAGTCTTCTGACAAGGGTGGGGACAAATCTAAAAATGAGTCTTCATCAGGCCCACAAAAACACTCTGGTGGGGGTGGTGGGCCCAAATCCTCTTTTAATCAGAACAAGGAAAAGAAACCATGGTGCTATTTATGTAAAATAAAAGGCCATTGGACAACAGATCCCAGTTGTCCAAAGAAAAGCACCAATGCTCCTACCACTACAACCCCTACTGCTACCCCTAGTGTCCCTACTAATAGCAGTGGTGGTGGGAGCAAACCTACTAATAGCCAATCCAAGGGAGTAGCTGGGCTCACTATTGGTAACTTAGTTGGGGTTGGCCTTGTTAGGGAGGCCACAGAGGCTGTGTTAGTCTCTGAGGGGGCTATTGATTTAGCCACCTTAGTTGCTTGTCCCCTTAATATAGATAAGTACAAGCAGCTACCCCTAATAAATGGTGTTGAGGTTCAGGCCTACAGGGACACTGGAGCCAGTGTGACTATGGTCATAGAGAAACTGGTCCACCCTGAACAACACCTACTTGGTCACCAGTACCAAGTAACCGATGCTCACAACAACACACTTAGCCACCCCATGGCTGTTGTTAATCTCAACTGGGGGGGGGGGGTTACTGGTCCAAAGAAAGTTGTGGTAGCCACAGATTTACCTGGAGACTGTCTACTAGGAAATGATTTGGAGACATCAGCTTGGTCAGATGTGGAGTTGGAGGCCCATGCAGCAATGCTGGGCATCCCAGGGCATATTTTTGCTTTAACAAGGGCTCAGGCCAAAAAGCAAAAAGGACAGGGAAGCTTGGATCCTGGAACAATGGACCAAGTGCTCCCTAAAGCTAGGGCTAGTAGAAGCAAACCACTTCCTACTATCCCTCCCTCTACAGTGGATTCAACTTCTGAGGAAGAAGAATTCCCTCCCTGTGCAGAACCTACACCAGAGGAGCTGGAGGCAGACACTGCTGAGCTTTTGGGTGAAGGGGGGCCTGCCAGAGAGGAGCTGAGTGTGGCACAGCAAACCTGTCCCACATTAGAGGGTCTCAGACAGCAAGCTGTCAAACAGGCTAATGGGGATGTCAGTGACTCTCACAGAGTTTACTGGGAGGACAACCTCTTGTACACTGAGCATAGGGATCCTAAACCTGGAGCTGCCAGGAGATTAGTGATTCCTCAGGAGTACAGAAAGTTCCTCCTAACCCTGGCACATGACATTCCCCTAGCTGGGCATCTAGGACAAATGAAAACTTGGGACAGGCTTGTTCCCCTGTTTCATTGGCCTAGAATGTCTGAGGACACAAAGGAATTTTGTAAGTCCTGTGAAACCTGTCAAGCCAGTGGCAAGACAGGTGGCACCCCAAAGGCACCCCTTATTCCACTGCCTGTGGTTGGGGTTCCCTTTGAAAGGGTAGGGGTTGACATAGTTGGCCCCCTTGACCCTCCTACTGCTCAGGCAATAGATTCATCTTGGTGGTAGTGGACCATGCCACAAGATACCCTGAAGCTATTCCTTTAAGGACCACTACAGCACCTGCAGTGGCAAAGGCCCTCCTGGGAATATTTTCTAGGGTGGGCTTCCCAAAGGAAGTGGTATCAGACAGGGGAAGCAATTTCATGTCTGCATACTTAAAGGCCATGTGGAAGGAGTGTGGTGTAACGTACAAGTTCACAACACCCTATCATCCACAAACAAATGGACTGGTGGAGAGATTTAATAAAACTCTCAAAGGCATGATTATGGGTCTCCCTGAAAAACTCCGCAGGAGATGGGATATCCTTCTACCATGCCTCCTTTTTGCCTACAGGGAGGTACCCCAGAAAGGAGTGGGCTTCAGCCCCTTTGAACTTCTTTTTGGACACCCTGTTAGGGGTCCACTCACACATGTAAAGGAGGGTTGGGAACAACCTTTAAAAGCTCCTAAGCAGGATATTGTGGATTATGTACTTGGCCTCAGATCAAGGATGGCTGAGTATATGAAAAAGGCCAGTAAGAACCTTCAGGCCAGCCAAGAGCTCCAGAAGCAATGGCATGATCAGAAGGCTGTTTTGGTACAGTACCAACCAGGACAGAAAGTGTGGGTCTTGGAGCCTGTGGCCCCAAGAGCACTCCAAGATAAATGGAGTGGACCCCACACAATTGTTGAGAAAAAGGGTGAAGTCACTTATTTAGTTGACTTAGGCACTGCCAGGAGTCTCCTCAGGGTGCTCCATGTCAACCGCCTGAAACCCTACTATGACAGGGCTGATCTCACCCTGCTCATGGCAACAGATGAGGGACAGGAAGAAGACAGTGATCCTCTACCTGATCTCTTCTCTTCCACAGAACAAGATGCTCTGGTGGAAGGTGTAGTTTTGGCTGATTGTCTTACTGCTGAGCAGAAAGACAATTGCATAAACCTCCTAGATCAATTCTCTGAACTCTTCTCTACTGTGCCAGGTACCACTTCTTGGTGTGAGCACACTATAGATACTGGAGACAGCTTGCCTGTCAAAAGTAAGATCTATAGGCAGCCTGACCATGTCAGGGACTGCATAAAGCAAGAGGTCCAGAAAATGTTAGAACTAGGAGTGGTTGAGCACTCTGACAGTCCATGGGCTTCTCCTGTGGTACTTGTACCAAAACCCCATTCGAAAGATGGAAAGAAGGAAATGCGGTTTTGTGTAGACTAGAGAGGTCTCAACTTGGTAACCAAAACTGATGCTCACCCTATACCCAGGGCAGATGAGCTCATAGATACACTGGCATCTGCCAAGTATCTAAGCACTTTTGATTTGACTGCAGGGTATTGGCAGATCAAATTGTCAGAAGATGCTAAACCTAAGACTGCATTTTCAACCATTGGAGGACATTACCAGTTTACTGTAATGCCTTTTGGTTTGAAAAATGCACCTGCCACTTTTCAGAGGTTGGTGAACACAGTCCTGCAAGGGCTGGAAGCTTTCAGTGCAGCATATTTGGACGATATAGCTGTCTTTAGCTCCAGCTGGGATGATCACCTAGTCCACCTATGGAAAGTTTTGGAGGCCCTGCAAAAGGCAGGCCTCACTATCAAGGCTTCAAAGTGCCAGATAGGGCAGGGTAAGGTGGTTTATCTGGGACACCTTGTTGCTGGGGAACAGATTGCACCACTTCAGGGGAAAATCCAAACAATTATTGATTGGGTTCCCCCTACCACTCAGACTCAGGTGAGAGCCTTCCTAGGCCTCACTGGGTATTACAGGAGGTTCATTAAGAACTATGGCTCCATTGCAGCCCCTATTAATGACTTCACTTCCAAAAAGATGCCTAAAAAGGTATTATGGACAGCAAACTGTCAGAAAGCTTTTGAGGAGCTGAAGCAGGCCATGTGCTCTGGACCTGTCCTGAAAAGCCCTTGTTACTCTAAAAAATTCTATGTCCAAACTGATGCATCTGAATTAGGAGTAGGGGCAGTCCTATCACAACTTAATTCTGAGGGCCAGGATCAACCTGTTGCTTTTATTAGTAGGAGGTTGACCCCTAGAGAAAAGTGTTGGTCTGCCATTGAGAGGGAGGCCTTTGCTGTGGTCTGGGCACTGAAGAAGTTGAGGCCATACCTGTTTGGCACTCACTTCATTGTTCAGACAGACCACAAACCTCTACTTTGGCTAAAACAAATGAAAGGTGAAAATCCTAAATTGTGAGGTGGTCCATATCCCTACAGGGAATGGACTATACAGTGGAACATAGACCTGGGAGTAGCCACTCCAATGCAGATAGACTCTCCAGATATTTCCACTTAGACAATGAAGACTCATCAGGTCATGGCTAGTCTTATTGTCCTTCGTTTGGGGGGGGTTGTGTAGGAAAGTACCATCTTGCCTGGCATGTTACCCCCATTTTTCACTGTATATATGTTGTTTTAGTTGTATGTGTCACTGGGACCCTGTTCACCAGGGCCCCAGTGCTCATAAGTGTGCCTGAATGTGTTACCTGTGTAGTGACTAACTGTCTCACTGAGGCTCTGCTAGTCAGAACCTCAGTGGTTATGCTCTCTCATTTCTTTCCAAATTGTCACTGACAGGCTAGTGACTATTTTTACCAATTTACATTGGCTTACTGGAACACGCTTATAATTCCCTAGTATATGGTACTGAGGTACCCAGGGTATTGGGGTTCCAGGAGATCCCTATGGGCTGCAGCATTTCTTTTGCCACCCATAGGGAGCTCTGACAATTCTTACACAGACCTGCCACTGCAGCCTGAGTGAAATAACGTCCACGTTATTTCACAGCCATTTCACACTGCACTTAAGTAACTTATAAGTCACCTATATGTCTAACCTTTACCTGGTAAAGGTTAGGTGCAAAGTTACTTAGTGTGAGGGCACCCTGGCACTAGCCAAGGTGCCCCCACATTGTTCAGAGCCAATTCCCTGAACTTTGTGAGTGCGGGGACACCATTACACGCGTGCACTACATATAGGTCACTACCTATATGTAGCTTCACAATGGTAACTCCGAATATGGCCATGTAACATGTCTATGATCATGGAATTGCCCCCTCTATACCATCCTGGCATAGTTGGCACAATCCCATGATCCCAGTGGTCTGTAGCACAGACCCTGGTACTGCCAAACTGCCCTTCCTGGGGTTTCACTGCAGCTGCTGCTGCTGCCAACCCCTCAGACAGGCATCTGCCCTCCTGGGGTCCAGCCAGGCCTGGCCCAGGATGGCAGAACAAAGGACTTCCTCTGAGAGAGTGTGTTACACCCTCTCCCTTTGGAAAATGGTGTGAAGGCAGGGGAGGAGTAGCCTCCCCCAGCCTCTGGAAATGCTTTGTTGGGCACAGATGTGCCCAATTCTGCATAAGCCAGTCTACACCGGTTCAGGGGACCCCTTAGCCCTGCTCTGGCGCGAAACTGGACAAAGGAAAGGGGAGTGACCACTCCCCTGACCTGCACCTCCCCTGGGAGGTGTCCAGAGCTCCTCCAGTGAGCTCCAGACCTCTGCCATCTTGGAAACAGAGGTGCTGCTGGCACACTGGACTGCTCTGAGTGGCCAGTGCCACCAGGTGACGTCAGAGACTCCTTCTGATAGGCTCCTTCAGGTGTTAGTAGCCTATCCTCTCTCCTAGGTAGCCAAACCCTCTTTTCTGGCTATTTAGGGTCTCTGTCTCTGGGGAAACTTTAGATAACGAATGCAAGAGCTCATCCGAGTTCCTCTGCATCTCTCTCTTCACCTTCTGCCAAGGAATCGACTGCTGACCGCGCTGGAAGCCTGCAAACCTGCAACATAGTAGCAAAGACGACTACTGCAACTCTGTAACGCTGATCCTGCCGCCTTCTCGACTGTTTTCCTGGTGGTGCATGCTGTGGGGGTAGTCTGCCTCCTCTCTGCACTAGATGCTCCGAAGAAATCTCCCGTGGGTCGACGGAATCTTCCCCCTGCAACCGCAGGCACCAAAAAGCTGCATTACCAGTCCCTTGGGTCTCCTCTCAGCACAACGAGCGAGGTCCCTCGAATCCAGCAACTCTGTCCAAGTGGCCCCCACAGTCCAGTGACTCTTCAGTCCAAGTTTGGTGGAGGTAAGTCCTTGCCTCACCTCGCTAGACTGCATTGCTGGGAACCGCGACTTTTGCAGCTACTCCGGCCCCTGTGCACTTCCGGTGGAAATCCTTTGTGCACAGCCAAGCCTGGGTCCACGGCACTCTAACCTGCATTGCACGACTTTCTAAGTTGGTCTCCGGCGACGTGGGACTTCTTTGTGCGACTTCGGGTGAGCACCGTTTCACGCATCCTTGTAGTGCCTGTTTCTGGCACTTTTCCGGATGCTACCTGCTGTTGAGAGGGCTCCTTGTCTTGCTCGACGTCCCCTCTCTCTCCTGGTCCAATTTGCGACCTCCTGGTCCCTCCTGGGCCGCAGCAGCGTCCAAAAACGCTAACCGCACGATTTACAGCTGGCAAGGCTTGTTGGCGTTCTTTCGGCAGGAAAATACTTCTGCACAACTCTCCATGGCGAGAGGGATCCGTCCACCAAAGGGGAAGTCTCTAGCCCTTTTGTTCCTGCAGAAACCGCAGCTTCTTCTGTCCAGTAGAAGCTTCTTTGCACCCGCAGCTGGCATTTCCTGGGCATCTGCCCATCTCCGACTTGCTTGTGACTTTTGGACTTGGTCCCCTTGTTCCACAGGTACCCTAGATTGGAAATCCACAGTTGTTGCATTGTTGGTTTGTGTCTTTCCTGCATTATTCCTCTAACACGACTTCTTTGTCCTTAGGGGAACTTTAGTGCACTTTGCACTCACTTTTCAGGGTCTTGGGGAGGGTTATTTTTCTAACTCTCACTATTTTCTAATAGTCTCAGCGACCCTCTACAAGGTCACATAGGTTTGGGGTCCATTCGTGGTTCGCATTCCACTTTTGGAGTATATGGTTTGTGTTGCCCCTATCCCTATGTTTCCCCATTGCATCCTATTGTAACTATACATTGTTTGCACTGTTTTCTAAGACTATACTGCATATTTTTGCTATTGTGTATATATATCTTGGGTATATTTCCTATCCTCTCACTGAGGGTACACTCTAAGATACTTTGGCATATTGTCATAAAAATAAAGTACCTTTATTTTTAGTATAACTGTGTATTGTGTTTTCTTATGATATTGTGCATATGACACTAAGTGGTACTGTAGTAGCTTCACCCGTCTCCTAGTTCAGCCTAAGCTGCTCTGCTAAGCTACCATTATCTATCAACCTAAGCTGCTAGACACCCTATACACTAATAAGGGATAACTGGGCCTGGTGCAAGGTGCAAGTACCCCTTGGTACTCACTACAAGCCAGTCCAGCCTCCTACACTTTGTCTTTGCATTCTTCCGGGGGGATTGTGGGTTGTTAATGTGATATTTTTGACTGCATTGGTGTGTATGTTGTAATATGCAAGGGTGGGGGTGTTTGGTGGGTGTCCCCCTGACTTTTGCCTCCTCCCTCCCCCGTGTCGTAGATGCAGTACTCACCGGTATGTTCTGCGCCTACGTCGCTGTTGTTCGTACAGGAGCAGAAAGACAAGGGCAGGTAGTATTTGGAGTTCCGGGTCCATGGAGTCGTCGTTCCTCATGGAGTGTGTTGAGGTGAGCGTTTTCCCATAGTAAAGGCTGTTTCCGCCGTGTTTTTATCCACGGTGAATCCGCCCCGGAAAAGGTGGCGGATTGGTGTGTTGTAATAGTGTGGGTGGTACTTTGTCTCCCGCCTGTCTGTTGGCGGTGACCACCACGCTGTTTGTCCGTACCGCCGTGGCGGGCGAAGTGTTAAAGTGGCTGTCTTTGTTGGCGGTTACCGCCAGGGTCGTAATTCCCTTTTTTTTTTCCGCCGGCCTGTTTGCGGTATTACCCCACCTTTTACACCGTCCGCCAGGGTTGTAATGACCCCCATGGTCTCTTTGAATACACCGTCATGCCCTTTGGACTGTGCAATGCTCCAGCAGCATTTCAATTTTTCCTGAATGACGTCCTTAGAGAGTATCTCAACATATTTGCAATAGTCTATATCGATGATATTTTGATCTACTCTGACAATGAAAACGAACATGTACAACATGTGAAGAAGATTCTCACAGGTCTTCAAAAGCATTATTTATATTGCAAACTAACCAAATGTGAGTTTCATGTTACCACCGTTGAGTTTTTAGGGGTTATCCTTACCCCTCAAGGTATGGTCATGGCAGATAAGAAAGTACAAGCTGTATCTGATTGACCCACTCCAAAGACTGTTCGAGATGGACAGTGCTTTCTGGGTTTTGCAAACTTTTATCGCAGGTTTATAAACCATTTCTCCCAAACAGTGGCGCCAATCACCAAGTTATTGAGAAAGAAAGAAAAATGAGTGTGTTCTCCAGAAGCTGACCGAGCCTTTTCAACTTTGAAAGAAGCCTTTTCCACTGCTCCAGTCTTGACTCACCCTGATGTGGATCGTCCATTCTTAGTTGAAGCAGATGCCTCAGATGTGGCAATTGGTGAAGTCTTGTCACAACGAAGTAAAGACACTGGCCAACTTCATCCTGTAGCTTACATATCTCGACAGCTGAACGAAGCCGAACAGAACTATGGCCCTCATTACAACATTGACGGTAAATCCCGCTTACTGCCGCACAGAAGACCGCCAACACACCGCCTCAACTACAGAATTCCGCTACAGCTATTACGACCCACAGCTCGGAATCCGCCAAAATCCAGACACCTACACAAGTCTGCCACACCAAAGGTCAGTGATAAACTGGCAATAACAAAACCTCCACCATCACGTCAACAGGAATACGTCCACACTATCACGACCCACGAATCCACGCAGCGGTCTTTCAACCGCGGTAAACCATTGGCGGTACACACTGCCACCCTCAAAATACACACACATTTACAAAACACAACCACATTGGACAATTTGAAATATACACACCTGATACACATACACACACCACACCCACACACCCAATACAATATAAAACACACACCCACATCACCCACAAATCCTTACGACCAGAATTGCGACAGAAGGCCAGAGAGAGACACCACCATCAACAAACTAGCATCCACAGGCACTCAATACCATCATTCACACAACATCCACGAACCTCACACAACACACACAAACACATCCCCTCACACACCACAACACACACCACCTCACACATCACCCACACCACCCCATGGCACGGCAAAGACACCCCAGGTTCTCAGAGGAGGAGCTCAGGGTCATGGTGGAGGAAATCGTCCGGGTAGAGCCACAGCTATTCGGATCACAGGTGCAGCACACCTCCATTGCAAGGAAGATGGAGCTATAGCGCAGAATAGTGGACAGGGTCAACGCAGTGGGAGAGCACCCAAGAAATCGGGAGGAGATCAGGAAGAGGTGGAACGACCTACGGGGGAAGGTGCGTTCCATGGTCTCAAGACACCACCTGGCGGTTCAGGGGACTGGCGGCGGACCCCCACCTCCACCCCCACAACTAACAACATGGGAAGAGCAGGTCTTGGCGATTCTGCATCCTGAGGGCCTCGCAGGAGTAGGTGGAGGAATGAACTCTGGTAAGTCAAATCTTAACTATTACATCTCCCACCCTACCTGCATGCCAGCACATACCCCCACCCTCACCCCCATCACTCTAACTCCTCACAAATGTCCCAACATCACAAACCACACATCCTAACACCAAGCCCTGCATGCAACAACAAAGCATGGACACCCATCACTAAAGCATGCCCACTGTACATACCCATACACCCCCTAAACCATAATCACACAAGGTCCCACACAGGAATGCAAGCACTGGGGTACATGGTCACCCACCTATTGCACACCATGGCACACACAGATGTGATAAACATCCTTTTATACCCCTGCAGGACCCCTACCCAATGTCACCGGACAGGAGGGTCCACACATGTCCACACCACCAACAGAAGAGGCCACAATGATGACAGCACCTCTGTCCAACTGGATCTAGATGACCAGCCCGGCCCATCGGGGACCTCTGGACAGTCGGTTCCCCTCACCCAGTCACAGGCCACCACAGACCTTCCTCCCTCTGGAAACACCAGCACAGCACCCACCCAGGACATGTCAATCAGCAGTGTGTCCACCACTACAGGGAACCCAGGCTAACCCACTGTAAGAAAGTACCATCTTGCCTGGCATGTTACCCCCATATTTAACTGTATATATGTTGTTTCAGTCTATGTGTCACTGGGACCCTGCCAGGCAGGGCCACAGTGCTCATAAGTATGTGCCCTGTATGTGTTCCCTGTGTGATGACTAACTGTATCACTGAGGCTCTGATCAGGAACTTCAGTGGTTATGCTCTCTCTGCTTTCCAAATTGTCACTAACAGGCTAGTGACCAATTTCACCAATTCACATTGGCATACTGGTACACCCATATAATTCCCTAGTATATGGTACTGAGGTACCCAGGGTATTGGGGTTTCAGGAGATCCCTATGGGCTGCAGCATTTATTTTGCCACACATAGGGAGATCTGACAATTCTTACACAGGCCTGCCAGTGCAGCCTGAGTGAAATGACGTCCACGTTATTTCACAGCCATTTACCACTGCACTTAAGTAACTTATAAGTCACCTATATGTCTAACCTTCACCTGGTGAAGGTTGGGTGCAAAGTTACTTAGTGTGAGGGCACCCTGGCACTAGCCAAGGTGCCCCCATATCGTTCAGGGCAAATTCCCCGGACTTTGTGAGTGCGGGGACACCATTACGCGTGTGCACTATACATAGGTCACTACCTATGTATAGCGTCACAATGGTAACTCCGAACATGGCCATGTAACATGTCTAAGATCATGGAATTGTGACCCCATGGCATTGGGGAGACAATTCCATGATCCCCCGGGTCTCTAGCACAGAACCCGGGTATTGCCAAACTGCCTTTCCCGGGTCTCCACTGCAGCTGCTGCTGCTGCCAACCCCTCAGACAGGTTTCTGCCCTCCTGGCGTCCAGGCAGCCCTGGCCCAGGAAGGCAGAACAAAGGATTTCCTCTGAGAGAGGGTGTAACACCCTCTCCCTTTGGAAATAGGTGTGAAGGCTGGGGAGGAGTAGCCTCCCCCAGCCTCTGGAAATGCTTTGATAGGCACAGATGGTGCCCATCTCTGCAAAAGCCAGTCTACACCGGTTTAGGGATCCCCCAGCCCTGCTCTGGCACGAAACTGGACAAAGGAAAGGGGAGTGACCACTCCCCTGACCTGCACCTCCCAGGGGAGGTGCCCAGAGCTCCTCCAGTGTGTCCCAGACCTCTGCCATCTTGGAAACAGAGGTGTCTGTGGCACACTGGACTGCTCTGAGTGGCCAGTGCCAGCAGGTGACATCAGAGGCTCCTTCTGATAGGCTCTTACCTCTCTTGGTAGCCAATCCTCCTTCCTTGGTAGCCAAACCTCCTTTTCTGGCTATTTATGGTCTCTGCTTTGGAGAATTCTTCAGATACCGAATGCAAGAGCTCACCAGAGTTCCTCTGCATCTCCCTCTTCACCTTCTGCCATAGGATCGACCGCTGACTGCTCAGGACGCCTGCAAAACCGCAACAAAGTAGCAAGACGACTACTAGCAACCTTGCATCGCTTCATCCTGACGGCTTTCTCGACTGTTTCCAGGTGGTGCATGCTGTGGGGGTAGCCTGCCTCCTTCTTGCACAAGGAGCTCTGAAGAAATCTCCTGTGGGTCGACGGAATCTTCCCCCTGCAACCGCAGGCAACAAAAGACTGCATCACCGGTCCTCTGGGTCCTCTCTCAGCACGACGAGCGTGGTCCCTGGAACTCAGCAACTCTGTCCAAGTGACTCCCACAGTCCAGTGACTCTTCAGTCCAAGTTTGGTGGAGGTAAGTCCTTGCCTCCCCACGCTAGACTGCATTGCTGGGTACCACGTGATTTGCAGCTGCTCCGGCTCCTGTGCACTTTTCCAGGATTTACTTCATGCACAGCCAAGCCTGGGTCCCCGACACTCTAAACTGCAGTGCACAACCTTCTGAGTTGTCCTCCGGCGTCGTGGGACTCCCTTTTGTGACTTCGCGTGGACTCCGGTTCACTCTTCTTCTAAGTGCCTGTTCAGGTACTTTTGCGGGTGCTGCCTGCTTCTGTGAGGGCTCGCTGACTTGCTGGGCGCCCCCTCTGTCTCCTCATCCAAGTGGCGACATCCTGGTCCCTCCTTGGCCACAGCAGCATCCAAAAACCCTAACCACGACCCTTGCAGCTAGCAAGGACTGTTTGCGGTCTTTCTGTGTGGGAACACCTCTGCAAGCTTCTTCACGAAGTGGGACATCCATCCTCCAAAGGGGAAGTTCCTAGTCCTCTTCTTTCTTGCAAAAAACCAAGCTTCTTCATCTGGTGGCAGCTTCCTTGCACCCTCAGCTGGCATTTCCTGGGCTCCTGCCCACTCTCAACACTGTTGCGACTCTTGGACTTGGTCCCCTTGTCTTACAGGTACTCAGGTCCGGAAATCCACTGTTGTTGCATTGCTGGTGTTGGTTTTCCTTGCAGAATCCCCCTATCACGACTTCTGTGCTCTCTGGGGGTTGTAGGTGCACTTTACACCTACCTTTCAGGGTCTTGGGGTGGGCTATTTTTCTAACCCTCACTGCTTTCTTACAGTCCCAGCAACCCTCTACAAGCTCTTATAGGTTTGGGGTCCATTTGTGGTTCGCATTCCACTTTTGGAGTATATGGTTTGTGTTGCCCCTATACCTATGTGCTCCAATTGTAATCTACTGTAACTTTACATTGCTTGCATTACTTCCTTTTGCTATTTACTGCATAATTTTGGTTTGTGTAAATAAATCTTGTGTATATTTCTCATCCTCATACTGAGGGTACTCACCGAGATACTTTTGGCATATGGTCATAAAAATAAAGGGCCAGATGTAGGTAGGAAAAATTTTGCGAGTCGGAAATTGCGAGTCGTTGCGACTCGATAAATGGTATCCAAGAAGAAAAAGCGACTTCAATTTGCAACTTGCAAATGAAGTCGCACCGCAGATTGCGAGTCCGCTGTTTGCGAGGTCACTTTTTACGACCGCGCTAAAAACGAACACGCAATTTGCGAGTGGGTGTCGCAAATTGCGACTGTGCTGGAAATTGAATGCAGGTGCAGCAGAACACTCTGGAAAACACTTCCTGGCTCCTGATGATGACATCACAGCCAGGAAGTTTACAAATACACCTGGGAGGAGGGAGGACCACACCCATTTTAAACTGCTGAACTGCAAACAGGAAGAACAGCAGCTACCATGGCAGAGACACCAAGAAAGCGCAAATTGAAATTTGCAGAAAAAGAGCTGGAGGTGCTGGCTGAGGAATGCTGCCAGCACCATGAACAACATTTTGGGAGGGCAGCCCTCAGTGTGCCAGAGGTGGAGAAGAAAGGAATCTGGAGCGAAATACAGAACAAGGTGAACTCCATGTGTGTCAGCCACCAGAGTATAGAAGAGTTGAAGAAACGGTGGTATGACCTGTGCTACCGGACCAAGGAGAGGGTGGCAGAGCGGCTCCGGGAGATGAGGGGCACTGGAGGAGGACCATCCACTATTCAACCACCCACACCCCTGGAGGAAAGAGTGGAGGAGACCTTGGAGCCAGAGGCAGTGTGAGGGATGGGAGAGCTGGACACTTCAGAGCCAGGACCATCAACTGGTGAGTACCATGAGACATGCATGTTCACCCATATATGCCATACCCCCACCCACCTTGTACACAGCAGCATGCACAACCAAAATAGCTCCATTTCAGAGTAGCAACCACCTGCATGGTGCATTCTGGGCCATGTAGTCAAGTAGGCAGTTGATAGGCAACAGTTTATTAGGAAGTTGATAACAGATGGTAGATACTGACAGTGTGTTCCCTATGTCCCACAGGTCTCCCACACCACACCACCACCAGCCAAAGCATCCAGGGGCCACAGGTCAGCCACCAGCCTGCAGAGGAGTCAGGACCAGCCACCACAGGGACCTGCACCACCCACACACAGTCCCCTCATGATGCACCAGTTGCCATACTGGTGAGTGAGCCTGCACCTGGTCCCAGTCACAGTGCTGCTGTAGATGACACGGAGACTCCACTGCGTCGCAGGCGGCGTGTAAATGTCCCTCCAGAGCCGCAGGCTGAGTCAGGGAACGCCTCCATGTCGCCCGCCGAGGCTGCACTCCTACGGGGTCAGCGCCTGCAGACACGGGAGATAAGGAGAATATCAGGGGCCATGCGGCGCATGGAGCAAAACCAGAACAGTGGGCTGCAGCTGGTACACACAGAGCTGCAACAACTCAATACCCATGTCGGTGACCTTGCACTCTCAATGAGACAACTGGTGGCAGAACTCATAACTGAGAGAGAGGGTGCAAGGCGCCGTGACAGGCAGCTAATGCACCGGCTGGACCGCATGTCTGCCTCCATCGTCAGCCTGGCAGTGAACACCACTGGCCTTTCCCGGCGCACGGTCACCCTCCAGGTAGACATGGGCCACTTTGCCAGTGATGTGGCACGTGGACTGGGACGTCTCAGCCATGCCGTAGATATCATGGAGGCCCGACAGGTGGCTAGGGGCGCGGCGGACACACCGCAGGACAGCGTGGAGGGCTCCGCCGTCAGCAGTGTCTCAGCCAGTGACACCAGGGTGTTGCGCAGTGGTAGCGCAAGGCAGGGAACTGCTGACACACCAGGAACCAGCCATGCTGGGTAAGGCCGGCGTACATTGTGAACTCCGCACTGTCCTGGAGTAGAGGCACATGAGGTCAATGTGTCCTCATGCCAGGTGGACTAATACAGCCCCTGAACTGTAGTTAATGTATATAGTTTTTTTGGTAAACATTATTAAATCCCTTGTTTGTTACACTTCACACCTGGACTTTGTGTGTGACATTAGTGAGTGTGGTGACAGTTAGCACGTACCTTCCAAAGTATTGATTTGCAATGTGGTCCCGTCTCAGTCTGCCTTGATTTGCAATGCTTCTATCCCCAGGATGGCGATGTGGTAGCTCTTGCTCTTCATCCTCCGAATCTGGGTCTTCTGGGGTGAGAGGTAGCCCACGTCTGGTGGCTATGTTGTGCAGGATAGCGCATGCGCCAACGATCTTGAAAGCTGTTATTGGGGTATACTGGAGGGCACCTCCACTTCTGTGGAGGCATATGAATGGTGCCTTCAGCAGTCCAAAGGTCCTCTCTATGATATTTCGGGTCCTCCTATGTGCACTGTTGTATCGCCTCTCTTTCTCATTGCTGGGTGTTAAGTACGGGGAAAGTATCCATGGTCGTAGTGCATATGCACTGTCACCTGTTTGGCACAAAATGAACACTGTTAGCTGGGCATAGATGGGTTCCACATTGACCTGTGTGTATGTCTGCATGGTGTATTCAGCTATACCTAGGAGGTATCCATCTCCAAACTCCCCACGTTCTAGGCGTTGGTGTATCCCACTGTGCCTGAAAATGTAGGAGTCATGTGTACTCCCTGGAAATTTGGCAACCATGTCAGTGATAACATAATGGGCGTCACATACCACCTGGATGTTCAGTGAGTGGGTACACTTCCGGTTGCGGAACAGATATTCCAGATTTGCAGGAGGGCAGATTTGTATATGTGTCCCGTCCACACACCCTATGACATGGGGGAAGTCGGCAATCCTGTAGAATTCCAACTTGGTGCTGTTGATTTCTGCCTCATTCCTGGGTAGGTATATGTATCTGGACATGTGTGTGAGTAAGGCATCTAGGAATGCTCTGGAGAACCGTGAGAGTGCACTTTGGGATACCTCACCTGCCACAGCAATGACCCCCTGATAGCTACCCGAGGCCAAGAGGTGCGGTGAGCATAGCACTTGCACATGCGTAGGGATGGCGCAGCCGCGCACAGTCTGGCGTTGAAGCTGCGGATTGAGTAAATCTATTAAATCTAGTATAGCTGCACTGCTAAGTCTGTATTTATCATATATCTCCTCCTCAGTTTGTTGGAAAAGTGTCTGTCTGGTTCTGTATATCTTCTCCTGTCTCTGGCTCCTCTTCCTCCTCTGCTGTGCGGCGTGGGCTCTCCTCCTCATTGCTATCACATATATCTCCGCCATCTTGATTAACCCAGGTGCCTTCTGGGTCTCCTTTTATACTTTGGTTCTGGTTACCACCTGCTCTGAGTTAGTGGTAAATTGGAAGTGCAAAATGGGCTTTTTGCGACTAGTCACAATTTGCGAGTGGCTATTGCATTTGGTTTGCGACTCGCAAATAGCGACTTCCTATTTGCGGGTCGCAAAATGGGGTCGCTATTTTTGCGAGTCGGTAATGGCTCACGTCACATTTTGCAAGTCGGAAATGGGATTTTTGCATCCCGTTTCCGATTTTGCGGGGTCGCAAATTGCGATTTGGGCCATTTGCGACTCACAAAAGTTTGCTACATCTGGCCCAAAGTACCTTTATTTTTAGTATATCTGTGTATTGTGTTTTCTTATGATATTGTGCATATGACACCAGTGGTATAGTAGGAGCTTTACATGTCTCCTAGTTCAGCCTAAGCTGCTTTGCCATAGCTACCTTCTATCAGCCTAAGCTGCTAGAAACACCTCTTCTACACTAATAAGGAATAGCTGGACCTGGCACAAGGTGTAAGTACCTCTGGTACCCACTACAAGCCAGGCCAGCCTCCTACACCCACCACCCCAACAACAACAGGGACCTGGGGGCAGTGGTAGTGGGCACACGGTCCGGGGGACGGAGGCCCAGGAACACAGGGGAACTGGGAGGGCTGCTGTGCGACCGGGGGCGGACAGGCCCAGGGAACCCACTAGCCACCAGGCCCTCTCCAACATCATGGGAGCCTACCACCACTCCCAGGAGGCGATGGCAACGGTACTGGCCAAGTTTCAGGAGAGCCAGCGTCTGCAGGAGGAACAGTATTCGGGCTTCAGGGAGGAACTCAGAGCCATCAATTCCACCCTGGGCACCATCGTAGGGGTGCTGAAGGAAGTACTCAACACCAGGAGGGACACTGTGGCACTACAAGGGGCCCCTGACACTAGCATGGACGATGAACTGCCCACCACCTCTGCCGGCGCTAGTGGACAGAAGGCACTGCCACAGGACCACCACACCAGCACCCCACCCCCTGCAGAGGGAGAACCACCTCGCAAACGGTCCCTGAGATCCAGGACAAAGACAGAGAACGATGCCAGGACCCCCAAGAAATGAGACCACCCTGAATGTCATCCTACTGTCCCACTTTGTCATGTGTCCATCCTTAAACTGTCCCAGCTCCACTTTCTATGCCCATTAGGGCAATGCACCTGTGAGACTAATAGACTGGACTCTGCCATGGACATTCCTTCACCATCACCCCTCACCATTTTGCTACCCCCTCCAATATTGAGCACTTAAATAAACACCCTTAAAGCACAAAACAATCTGGAGTCAGTCTGTGATTTCGGAATACTGTATTAGCAATTACTGTGGCAAAATCTCTTTCATATGTAATGTCAACATACCTATGTCACACAGCTGTAGTCCATGAGTAATCAAAGCAGATGTCACACATTGGGACCCACATCTGTGAAATCATAAGGGAAAGTGACAACTCAGTGACCATACACTGGGTGAAAACGACAGACAGTAGAGAGGTAGTAGTGTTTAAGTACATGTAGTAGGCAGGTTTGTATTCTTACCTGTGTTTCACTGGAAATATTGCTGGATCACTGAGTCCCTGTTGTCCATGTCTTCTTCTTCTGCTTCCTCGTCTTCACTGTCCACAGGCTCCACAGCTGCAACAACACTGCCATCTGGACCATCCTCCTGCAGAAAGGACCGGCAGCACAAGCCCCGTTGGGCCATGAAGGACTGCCAGCACAAGCCTCGCTGGGCCATGAAGGACCGCCAGCACAAGCCCCGCTGGGCCATGAAGGACCGCCAGCAGCTGAGTCACTGCAAAGGAGCCCGCCGCTCCAAGCACCACTGAACAGGGCACTGCTGTCTCAAGCACCTCTGAACAGGCACCGCCGACTCAAGCAACGCTGGCCCATGAACGGCAAGGGCACTGACACTACTGAGTCCGTCACGGGCAGAATGAAGCACTCTGGGCACCATGCCCCCTCCAGAACCAGTGGAGAGATCCATCCACTATCTCTGTCCTTAGCAGGATGAAGCACTCTGGGCACAATGCCCCCTCCAGAACCAGTGGAGACTGTTATCCACTTGAGAGACTGTGGCGTTGCACTCCCCAGGATTGAACAGTGGGCAACCCACCCACTGTAGAGACTTGAGAGACTGTGCCTTTGCACTCCCCAGGATTGAACAGTTGGTATGTGGCCCTCTCATGGATTTGGCGTCGTGCACTCAACCGGCTGAGGTGCCCCACCTTTCCCTCCCCTGATGTGCCTGTTTTCTTGCTCTCTGATGCCCCTGCAGTGTTCTCTCCATCATGGTCGGGGATCTTGTGTGGGCCTCACCCATACCGTGTGGGCCCAGTGTTCCACAGACTTAATTGGAGCACTACCTGGACTACTATGCTTGGTGTATATTTTGTTAATGGTATATATATATATATATATATATATATTTTTTTTTTTTTTTTTGCATACTTGATTTTAATATATTACAATGGTTACACTCATTTTCTTTTCTCTTTGCATTCTTCCAGGGGGTTTGGGGGGTGTAACTGTGATGTATCAATATGTATTAGTGTGTGTGTTGTCGTGGGTGAGGGTGGGGGTGGGGGTGTTGCGTGTTGTGTGTGTGTGTCCCTGTTTTCTGCCTCCCCTGTGTCGTAGGTGCAGTAGTCACTGTGGTCTTCGCCGCCGGTGTTCGTACTCCTGGTAGAGGAGCAGGAAGACTATCGCAGGGAGAATTTGGAGTTCTGGCTCCATGGTGTCCTAGTTCCTCGTGGGGTGTGTAGAGGTGAGCGTTTTCCCTTCGGAATCCTGTTTCCGCTGTGTTTATATCCGCAGTGAATCCGCACCGGAAAAGGTAGCAGATTAGTAGGTTGTGATACTGTGGGCGGTACTTTGTCCTCCGCCTGTCTGTTGGCGGTGACCGCTGCGCTGTTTGTTTGTACCGCCGTGGCAGTCGGAGTGTTAAAGTGGCTGTCTTTGTTGACGGTTTCCGCCACGGTCGTAATTGCAAAAGTTTTACCGCCGGCCTGTTGGCGGTCTTACCGCCGCTTTAACACCGACCGCCAGGGTTGTAATAACCACCATAGACTTCAAGAAAAAGCACATGTTTAATCCCAAATTCATAGGTCCTTACACTGTCCTCAAGCAAATTAATCCAGTGACCTATAAACTGCAGTTGCCCCGGTCACTGCGTATTCATCCGGTGTTCCATACTTCCCTCCTGAAGAAAGCAGTCCAGAAGGTACGCTCCCAATCATCTCCAGTTCTAGTACAGGGGGAAGTGGAATACAAAGTCAAACAGGTGTTGGATTCCAAACTTAGAGGTCGTAACCTGTGGTATCTGATCTCTTGGAAAGGTTACGGTCCTGAAAGTAACTCATGGGTTTCTGCATCTGACGTTTATGCTCCACGACTAGTGAGATGTTTTCATCGTCTTAACCCAGGCAAACCAGGCCCTAGAGCGCATCTGGGAGAGGGGAGTACTGTCAACATCAGGACAGTGCACGCTCTACGGGTGACAAAAATGAAAAACCCAGCCTTTATGCAAGGGCATAATTAATGCATTGTATTTATATGCAGTATGTTAACCTTTTGCATTACAGACTTTAACCTTGAAAAACACTATTAATGATATTTGCAATAACTGTTCATTTGCAATGTATTGCTGCAGGCTTACTGAGTGTGTTAGGGTGTGGTCCCTTTCTAGGTCCTTCTAGAAGCTTTCCCTGCAGCATGACTGGGTGTGGTTTGTGGGCTGGGCCAGACTCTATATAAGGGAGCCAGCCCAGCTCCATGTGCTCACTATTCAGAGGTCCCGGTGCAGAGCAGCAGCAACTTCCTGAGCTCCTGTTCCGGAGGCCTACCTTGATGTTCCAGGCCTGCCCCGCATTATATTGGTGATCCTTGAGCAGGGTGGTAAGGCGGAGGTCTGGCTGGGCCCCCGACCCCGTTCTCAGAGATTCTTGAGTTTTGGGCCTACTCGTGGAACTTTCAGAGTACGCGAGTCATTGCTCTCATGTGAAACTTGATGTTCAGATCAGCAGCAGCTTGCGCGATCATTTCATGGCATTTGCACATTCTTGTTCGAATAAGCAGTGTGCGTGATTCATTTCCCACATGTAAACCTTGGTGTTCAGATCGGCAAAAGCTTGCGTGATCATTTCATGACATTTGCATATTCTTGTTCGAATTGGCAGTGTGCGCAATTCATTTCCCGCATGTAAACCTTGGTGTTCAGATCCGCAAAAGCTTGCACAATCATTTCATGGCATTTGAATATTCTTTTTAGAATTGGCAGTGTGCGCGATTCATTTCCCGCATGTAAACCTTGGTGTTCAGATCGGCAAAAGCTTGCGCAATCATTTCTTGGCATTTGCATATTCTTTTTCGAATCGGCAGTGTGCGCGATTCATTTCCCACATGTGAAACTTGGTGTTCAGATCGGCAAAAGCTTGCACAATCATTTCTTGGCATTTGCATATTCTTGTTCGAATCGGCAGTGTGCGCGATTCATTTCCCACATGTGAAACTTGGTGTTCAGATCGGCAAAAGCTTGCGCGATCATTTCTTGGCATTTGCATATTCCTGTTCGAATTGGCAGTGTGCGCGATTTATTTCCCGCATGTAAAACTTGGTGTTCAGATCAGCAAAACCTTGCGCGATCATTTCTTGGAATTTGCATATCCTTGTTAGAATTGACAGTGTGTGCGTTTCATTCCCAACATACAAAACTTGATGTTCAGATCGGCAACAGTGTGCGCGATCATTACATGGCACTTAAAACTTTGATGTGAAGTGTTTGTTGAAGTGCACACATTTATCCTGGGCTTCTGGATTTTCTGCGAAGACGCTAAACTCAAAATGTGACATTCTTTATGCGATTTAAGTTCCTAGTACAATTCCTATTGTTTTCCTGGGAATGTTTCAGATTACCTTTGTCCTCATGTTTGAAATGCAATGTTTGTTCTGAAACATTATTCTAGAAGGTTCTTGTATCCCTAGACAGTATGTGAAATTTCATGAAAAGCCCATAAGAAACATTGTATTAACCAATCTTGATTTTTTTCCAGGTACCCAGAGTTCTTGAGGTCTAGTGACAGTAATTTCTTAGGTTATCCTTGATTACAGTATGAGAACGCTTAGAACCATAGTCTAGTGAAAGTAACTGTGATTATATCTTGATATTGTGTTGTTTAACCTTTTGCTTCCTACAGGTCTCCTTCCCAGCTGTTCCCTACCTAATCCCCTTTTCCCCCACTTGGACTCTCTCAGGCTCTGTGATATTCCTATCAGAGTTTTGGAGCTGTCTAGTGGTGGACATGTTGGGAACGTGCACAGGCCCGGAGGATCTGGTCTCCCTGACATGTTTTAAATTTTCAATTTCCATTCAATTCTCGTTCACTCAGGTCTTTCTTCTTGTCGTATCTACTCTCTCCTCAATTGTTGTCACTGCAACTGCTTCTTTCTCTTTGCTTGTGACTCTGGGAACTTTTCACCTTTCAGTGGACCCTTGGTCAATGTTCTTTTTAGTGTTGAACTTCTTACTTCTTCTTGCTCTGCAGGATTTTCTCTTGACAGACCTGCAACTGGTTCAGGAGGAGTCAGACCACATTGGCTTTGATCTGCCTCAACTCCTTCCCCCTTGGGATCTGGTGTTTGCTTTGTTTGTCTTGCAACATCACCTACTTCTGGGAGAGCCCACCTCTGACTAGCCCCTCCTGCTGTCTCAACTGAGATTGGCTCACTGTCACTCTCCTGTGGGTCTTCTCTTTCATCTCTCACAGTAGTGACTGAACCGTTCTCAATGTGCTCAGATCTGGTCTCAGTTCCTCTTTCTTCTCTTTCTAGCTCTGAAGTTGGTGTTGTCATTGTTGATACTCTCAACAACTCCTCTTCATTGTCCAGAGGACATGCCTCTTTTCTCGTATGGCTTGCGTGGTCCACTTTGGAACTCCAGCGCACTTCACAGCTGTGGTAGTGATCAGAACTCCCTGCAAAGGGCCTTTCCGAACACATCTTCCTCACATGTTTTCTGGTCACAACCCAGTCACCAGCTCTCAGGCTGTGTCCTTGATCTTGAGATGGCTTCAGTATGGTGGCTTCCACCTGATGAGAGAAAGCGCGAACCACATCAGCCAGACATTTGCGGTAGTCCAACACCATATCACCTGTTATGTTCACAAGAGCATTTGTAGGAACCGCTGGCAACCTCATTGCTCTGCCCATGAGGATCTCATATGGGGACAATCCTGTCTTTCTGTCATGTTTCTCTTGTCATCAGAATTAACAGTAGTGCATCTGGCCATTTCAGATTCGTGGACGCACACATTTTTGCCATTCTTGATTTCAATGTACCATTCACCTGTTCCACAAGTCCTGATGCTTCAGGGCAATAACTACAAGACAACTTCTGCTCATGTTTAAGGCTGCACATAGTAATTTAATTACTTCATTGTTGAAGTGACTTCCTCTATCTGATTCTAAAGAGATCGGAAACCCAAAAAGTGGTATCAGTTCCCTAAGCAGCAGTTTCACTACTGTGAGCTGTCATTTCTTCGTGTAGGGTAAGCTTCAATCCAATGACTAAAGATGCAGACAATCACCAGCACATATCTCAATCATCCACACACAGACATCTCAATAAAATCCATTTGCATTCTGCTGAATGGACCTCCTGCTCTTCCAATATATCTCAGATTGACCACTGTCCCTTTTCCTGCGTTCATTTGTTGACAAATGACGCAACGATGGCAAACTGCTTCAGCAACTTGTCATAACTTTAGATTGAACCAATTTTGATTGAACATTTGAATTATGGCATCCCTCCCAACATGCGATTGGCCATGATAATATCTAGCCATTTGAGTCAACAAACTGTTGGGCAAACACCAATTGACCCTCTTCTGAAACCCACAATTCATCCTGTCACCGTAAACATTTCCTTTTAGCCCATGACCGTTTTTTCTCCCTGTTGACATTATTCTGCAGTGTTCTCAGTGTTTCCTATGTATCTATTACATGTAATTCATAGCTTGGACATGCCTCATCTTCTTCAGGTAACAGTTCCCACTTGTCTTTGAATGATATACAGTTCAATGCGCAAAACCTTGCGACTTAATCCGCATATCCATTTCCCATTGACACAAAATCTTGTGATTTCAGATGTGCACTGCATTTCACCACGGCAATCTTTTCAGGCATTTGGATAGCTTGCAACAACTCTTTAATTCTCTCACCATTTCTTACTGGTGAACCAGAAGAGGTCAGAAAATCTCTCTGTGACCACAACTGGCCGAAATCGTGCACTATTCCAAATCCATATTGGCTAGTCATATAAATGGTAATTTTAAGCTGAGCCGAAACATGGCACACTCTAGTAAGGGCTACCAGTTACTTGCTACTTGTGCAGAATATACTGCTCGAAGCCAGGACGCTTCAAGTATACCAGAAATTGTGCACACAGAATAACTTGCTCTCAGTATTCCCGTATTGTCCTTTAGACAGGAGCCATCTACAAAGATAATTTGTTCATTTTCTTCCAAACTGGTATCTCTAATATCAGGTCTCGGTTTTGTGCACAGATCAGTTACTTCAAGACAATCATGCTCAATGTCTTCCAATTTTTCAATTTCAACATTTTCATCTGGGACCAAGATTGCAGGGTTAAGTTCTATACATCTTTTCAGTGACACATTAGGTGACCCCAAGATGCTCATCTCATAGCGGGTCAATCTGGTACCTGTCACATATTGTGTCTAGGTCCTGGTGAGTAAAACTTCAGTGGACTGCGGGACCATAGTAGTCAGGGGATGTCCCATCACAATGCCTTCACACTGTGCGAGGCTCTGTCCAACAACTGCAACTGCTCCCAAACAGCCTGGTAAAGCTGCTTCAACTGGGTCCAAAGTAGCTGATAAATATGCTACTGGGCAATTTACACCTCCATGGACTTGAGTCCAGACAGACAAAGAACATGCATCAGACTCATGACAAAACAATGTGAAGGACTTAGTGTAGTCAGGCATTATTTTTCTTATTCCCTTCTCAATCTGGTGACCCAAGTATTTCACTTCTTTGTGACAGTATTGTAATTTAAGTGGAGGCACTTTATGACCATTCTATCCCAAATGTTTCAGTAAGGCAATTGTGTCATATTTGCACTCTTTCTTCATTTTGGATGCAATCTACAAATCATCAAAGTACTGTACCAATGTCCATTGGAAAGGCATTTCCAATGACTCCAGGTTCTTTTTCAAGATCTGATTGAATATGGAAGGTGATTCTGAAAACCCTTAAGGAATTCTACACTAACAGCAAACTTGATCTAAAAATTTTAAACCAAAGAGTTATTGACTATCCTCGTGAAGAGGCACAGAAAAGAATGCTTGTGACAAATCTATAACGGTGTACCATTCAGCATCACATGGAATCTGAAACAAAATCACGGCTGGGTATGGTACTATGGGGCAACATTTAATTACAATGTCATTCATTTTTCTCAAATCCTGGACAATCCGAACTTTCCCACAGGGCTTTCTCAATCCCATTATCAGGGAATTATATGGACTTCTCAACACTTTTCAAGACCCCTTGCTTTATGAATTCTGCAATTATGGGATTAACCCTCTCAATGATGTCCTGTGCATGTGGTACTGGGGAATCTGGGAAAAAATTGCATTTGGCTTTACCAGAACTTTAAGTGGCTTAACTCCCTTTCACACAGTGAGTACTGCACCTACGACACAGGGGAGGGGAGGGAAAAAACAGGGACACACACACGCAATACGCAACACCCCAACCCCCACACTCACCCACTACAACACACACTCATACATATTGATACATCACAGTTATACCACCCAGCCCCCCCGGAAGAATGCAAAGACCAAAGAAAATGAGTGTAACCATTGTAATATATTAAAAGCAAGTAGGCAAAAATATATATGTACACCATTAACAAAATATACACCAAGCGTAGTAGTCCAGGTAGTGCTCCAATTAAGTCCCACTGTTCAATCCTGGGGAGTGCAAAGCCACAGTCTCTCAAGTCTCTACAGTGGGTGGGTTGCCCACTGTTCAATCCTGGGGAGTGCAAAGCCACAGTCTCTCAAGTCTATACAGTGGGTGAGTTGCCCACTTTTCCATCCTGGGGAGTGCAAAGACACAGTCTCTCAAGTGGATAACAGTCTCCACTGGTTCTGGAGGGGGCATGGTGCCCAGAGTGCTTCATCCTGCTAAGGACAGAGGTAGTGGTTGGATCTCTCCACTGGTTCTGGAGGGGGCATTGTGCCCAGAGTGCTTCATCCTGCTAAGGACAGAGGTAGTAGATGGATCTCTCCACTGGTTCTGGAGGGGGCATGGTGCCCAGAGTGCTTCATCCTGCCTGTGACAGACTCAGTAGCGTCAGTGCCCTTGGCCTCATGGGCCAGCATTGCTTGAGACGGCGGTGCCTAGTTCAGTGGTGCTTGAGACGGCGGTGCCCTGTTCAGCGGTGCTTGAGACGGCGGTGCGCTGTTCAGCGGTGCTTGAGGCGGCGGTGCCCTGTTCAGCGGTGCTTGAGACGGCGGTGCCCAGTTCAACTGTGCTTGAGACGGTGGTGCCCTGTTCAGCGGTGCTTGAGACGGCGGTGCCCTGTTCAGCGGTGCTTGAGACGGCGGTGCCCTGTTCAGCGGTGCTTGGAGCGGCGGGCTCCTTTGCAGTTACTCAGCTGCTGGTGGTCCTTCATGGCCCAGCGGGGCTTGTGCTGGCGGTCCTTTCTGGCCCAGCGGGGTTTGAGCTGGCCGTCCTTCATGGCCCAGCGGGGCTTGTGCTGGCGGTCCTTCATGGCCCAGCGGGGCTTGTGCTGGCGGTCCTCTCTGGCCCAGCGGGGATGATGACGGTGGCCTCCTGGACAGCAGGGCTGGTGCTGGCAGTGGCCTCCTGGGCAGCTGGACTGGTGGCGGTGGCCTCCTGGCAGCAGGGCTGGTGCTGGTGGTGGCCTCCTGGGCAGCTGGTCTGGTGCTGGCGGTGGCCTCCTGGGCAGCAGGGCTGCTGGCGGTGGCCTCCTGGGCAGCAGGGCTGGTGCTGGCGGTGGGCTCCTGGGCAGCGGGGATGATGGCAGTCTTCTCCGCTGTGCTGCTCTTCCCAGACTTGCTGAGTTTCTTGTGCCCCTTCCCCACCTTGGAAGGTGTCGCAGCTGACTCCACACTCCCACCTGTACCCCTGGGAGTGGCTTTGGTGGCTGGAGTCTTCCCCCTCTCCCGCTGGGCACTGGCCAACTTCTGATGCTTGACAGGTGGGGGACTGTCTGTGCTGTGGCTCCGTGCCACACTGGCTGCCCTGGTGGCCGGTGCACTCCAGATTCTGGTGACTACAGGCACCACTGGTCCCGGAGATGTTGTGACTGAGGTGCTAGTTCGGGACCTAGGAGACAGACGGGTGAGGGAGGTGTGGGAAAGAGGTCAAGGTTGGACAGGAAAAGTTTTTGGGAGACACTGGGACGGGTAGCTGGAGGGGGTTTGGGAGTGGAGGAAGAGGTTGTGGTTGTAGGAGGTGTTTGTTTGCTGACTTTGGGTGAAGGTGCATGTGCTGGAGGCTGTCGTGAGGTGGATGGCTGTTGGGTGGGTGTGTGCCTGCGTTTGTGTATCTTGGGAGGGGGCGTCACAGACACACTGGAAGAGGACAAAGAGGACGTGTGAATGGTAGTGGGAGTGGTGACTGCACGTGAGCGAGGTGTGGTGGTGGGTGTGTTGGTGATGGACGTAGTGGCTGTAGAGGTAGTGCATGCAGGTGTGAGTGTAGATGAGACTGGGTGGGAGGAGGGAGATGAGGAGGAGGGGGACACAGTGGAGGCAGTGGATGTTGGTGTGTCTGCATGTGTCTGATGCTTGAATGAGTGCCTGTGGGATGTGTGGTGCTTACGTTTTCCTGAGCTTCCCTTGTGTGTTGATGTGTGTGCATGCTGGTCTAGAGGTGTGCTTGGGATATGCTGGGTTACAGGGGATTGGGTCTGGGGGGAGGAAGTTGGAGGGGGGAGGCTAGACACAGGGACAATGGCTGCCATCAGTGCTGAGGCCAGAGTCTGAAAAGCTCGCTGAAGGACCGCCTGACCAGAATGAATGCCCTCCAGGAATGCATTGGTTTGTTGCAACTGCCTTTCTACACCCTGGATGGCATTCAAAATGGTAGACTGCCCAACAGCGAGGGACCTGAGGAGGTCAATGGCCTCCTCACTGAGGGCAGCAGGGGTGACTGGGGCAGGGCCTGAGGTGCCTGGGGCGAAGGTGATGCCCACCCTCCCGGGTGAGCGGGCACGGGGCAAAGGCTGAGTGGCTGCTGGGAGGGCGGTGCTGGAAGGGGGGGTGGCGGCTGTACCTGTAGATGGGGGGGCACAGATGTTGCCGCCACCACAAGGGAGCTCTCATCAGAGGACGAGTCCGTGTCACTGGTCTCAGCTCCCGTCCCCGCCGTGGAGCTCCCCTCGCCCTCCGTCCCATTGGTGAAGTCCGAGTCCGTAGTGTGGCCCTCCATGGCCATGTGGGATGCAGCCCCCTCGTGCTCCGGTGCCACTGCTCCTCCGCCTGATGTTGCTAATGCACACAAGAACAGGGAGACCACAAAAAGGGGGACGACGACAGAAGAAAGACATGTTGAGTGCATGCATTACCGCTACAGTTGGCGGACATGATAGACACAGAAGCCCCCTGCACTACGCCGCGCTCTTGGGATCCGCTGTTCAATTCCTGGGAAATGGCCTACTATGCTATGGACGACATCTGCACACATGGATAACACAGGGGTATGACTAGGTGTAGTTGTCACTCTACAGAGGTGTGGTGGGGTGGCACATGGCCTGCCTTAAGGAGGGACCTTGCCTA
The DNA here is from genome assembly GCF_031143425.1 of Pleurodeles waltl. Taxonomy (NCBI): domain Eukaryota; kingdom Metazoa; phylum Chordata; class Amphibia; order Caudata; family Salamandridae; genus Pleurodeles; species Pleurodeles waltl. Next base: position 722,055,457 of record NC_090448.1, on the reverse strand, counting down.
CAGAACTCGCCCTGGCCTAGGGGAACCCACAGCCCACCTCCCCCACCCAGACCCCTCCACTGCGTGCAAAATTAGCTGAATGAGAGTGTACTCACCCCCTTGTGGCTGCTGTGATGCGTTCAAGCGCCCATCCAACTCCGGGTACGCCACCGCCAGGATCCTGAACATCAGGGGGGTCATGGTGCGACGGGCACCCCTCACACGTTGGGAGGCCATCACCAGCTGAGCCTCCGCCGTCTTCTTGTTTCAGTGGCGAATGTCCTCCCATCTTTTCCGGCAGTGGGTGCTTCGTCTGTGGTAGACCCCCAGGGTCCTGACGTCCTTGGCGATGGCACGCCAAATATATTTTTTCTGGTGGGCGCTGACCTACACGAGTTGTACGGGGGGAAGAGAAACTTATTACCAACTGCACCGTCAAAGTGACTGGCCCCCATCCCTACCCTTGCCATGTGGCAGATGCACTCACCGTCGTTTCATGCACGCCGCGCTCTCCCCCCTTCCTTCTTACATCCACCCCTCTCCACACAGGCATAGCCCATACAGCACGCTCCCAGTGTACTTACCTGTTTGTCTGGAGGACCGTAGAGTAGCATGTACTGGGGGAAGACCCCATCCACAAGTTTCTCCAACTTCTACAATGTGAAGGCAGGGGCCCTTTCCCCAGACACTCGAGCCATTGTCTCTTCCAGACCGAAGTCACAGCAGCACTTGCAGTGTAGGTCCTGTCAAAGATCAGGTATTGAGTGATTGAACAGATAGAAAATGGTGGTCATGTCCGCAGCGGTGCGTACCGTCACCACCGGCGTACATCGTCATTGGCTCCTGGGACCCATAGGGTCCAATGTTAACCAATGCAGCATTGCTCTGCGGTCTTCAACCGCCTACCGCGACGGTCTACAACGCCAGCACAGTTACCTCACATCCCATTGTCCCACTTTACAGGTCAGGCAGCCGCCATTTCAGGGCCCCACATGGCTTCATTTTCAACTGCGTCACACATACCTAGGCCTAGAATCAACACACATACAGGGCACTTTTTAGATTATGATTGGTGTTCTGTGTAAGCTGTGGGTACGTACCTCTGAGTTGTTTGACTCTGTGCTCGCTGTTGTCCTTCATAGGCACCGTCCGCTGGGACATGTGAGGAGATGGCGGCATCCTCCGGTGTACCGACCGTTGGTGGACCTGTCGACAATGGAGGAAAGACATGTGATAATCACATGCAGGTTTGACCTTGCCACAATCCATGAACTGTGTGCCCAGTTGGAGCCAGACCCGATGTCAGCTATCCGCCATCCCACAGGAATCCCCTCTCAAGTGCAGGTGCTGTCAGTCCTCCGACCGCGTTGCGGTATTCTGGAGGGGGGAACTCTGGCGGGCGGCCTCCGCCGCCCGCCAGAGTTAGAATGACCCCCACTGTGTGTGGCTATTAGGTGAGCATCTGGAAGCTAGTCAGTGGGCATGGTTGTCTGGGTCTGGGGCTATCCCTCCAGGATAGTGTGTGTCTGACAGTTGTCCCTCGCCATTTGCAGGTGACTCTGGTTACCCCAACCTGTCATGGCTACTGACCCCAGTGAGGAATCCCAGGACAAGGGCAGAGGAACGCTACAATGAGTCCCATGGGTGAACTAGGAGGGTGATCGAGCGGACCTTCGGCCTCATGAAGGCCAGGTTCAGGTGCCTCCATATGACAGGTGGATCCCTATTCTACTCACCAAAGAAGGTGTGCCAGATCATTGTGGCCTGCTGTATGCTTCACAACTTGGCTTTGCGACGACAGGTGGATGGTCCAGATGGCGGTGTTGTTGCAGCTGTGGAGCCTGTGGACAGTGAAGACGAGGAAACAGAGGAAGAAGACATGGACAACAGGGACTCAGTGATCCAGCAATATTTCCAGTGAAACACAGGTAAGAATACAAACCTGCCTACTACATGTACTTAAACACTACTACCTCTCTACTGTCTGTCGTTTTCACCCAGTGTATGGTCACTGAGTTGTCACTTTGCCTTACGATTTCACAGATCTGGGTCCCACAGTGTGACATCTGCTTTGATTCCTCATGGACTAGAGCTGTGTGACATAGGTATGTTGACATTACAAGTGAAAGAGCTTTTTGCCACAGTAATTGCTAATACAGTATTCCGAAATCACAGACTGACTCCAGATTGTTTTGTGCTTTAAGAGTGTTTATTTTAGTGCTCAAAATTGGAGGGGGTAGCAAAATGGTGAGGGCTGATGGTGGAGGAATGTCCATGGCAGAGTCCAGTCTATTAGTCTCACAGGTGGATTGCCAAAATGGGATTAGGAAGTGGAGCTGGGGCAGTTTAAGGATGAACAGGGTGACAAAGTGGGACAGTAGGATGACAATCAGGGTGGTCTCATTTCTTGGCAGGGGTCCTGGCATCGTTCTCTGTCTTGTTCCTGGACCTCAGGGACCGTTTGCGAGGTGGTTCTCCCTCTGCAGGGGGTGGGGTGCTGGTGTGGTGGTCCTGTGGCGGTGCCTCCTGTCCACTAGCGCCGGCGGAGGTGGTGGGCAGTTCATCGTCCAGGCTAGTGTCAGGGGCCCCTTGTAGTGCCACAGTGTCCCTCCTGATGTTGAGTACTTCCTTCAGCACCCCTACAATGGTGCCCAGGGTGGAATTGATGGTTCTGAGTTCCTCCCTGAAGCCCATATACTGTTCCTCCTGCAGGCGCTGGGTCTCCTAAAACACGGCCAGTACCGTTGCCATTGTCTCCTGGGAGTGGTGGTAGGCTCCCATTATGGAGGAGAGGGCCTCGTGGAGAGTGGGTTCCCTGGGCCTGTGCGCCCCCTGTCGCACAGCAGCCCTGCCAGTTCCCCTGTGTTCCTTGGCCTCTGTCCCCTGGACCGTGTGCCCACTACCACTGCCCCCAGGTCCCTGTTGTTGTTGGGGTGGTGGGTTAGCCTGGGTTCCCTGTAGTGGTGGACACACTGCTGATTGACGTGTCCTGGGGACAGAGGTATGGGCCCGCTGGGTGGGTGCTGTGCTGGAATTTCCAGATCCAGTTGGACAGAGGTGCTGTCATCACTGTGGGCCTCTTCTGTTGGTGGTGTGGACATGTGAGGACCATCCTGTCCGGTGACGTTGGGTAGGGGTCATGTAGGGGTATAAAAGGATGTTTATTACATCTGTGTGTGGCATTGTGTGCAATGGGTGGGTGACCGTGTACCCCAGTGCTTGCATTCCTGTGTGGGACCTTGTGTGATGATGGTTTGGGGGGGGGGGTATGGGTATGTGCAGTGGCCATGCTTTAGTGATGTGTGTCCATGCGTTGTTGTTGCATGCAGGGCTTGGTGTTGGGATGGGTGGGTTGTGATGTTGGGACATTTGTGAGGAGTTAGAGTGATGGTGGTGAGGGTGAGGGTGGAGGTATGTGCTGGCATGCAGGTAGGGTGCGGGATGTAATAGTTAAGCTTTCACTTACCAGATTCCATTCCTCCACCTACTCCTGCGAGGCCCTCAGGATACAGAATCGCCAAGACCTGCTCCTCCCATGTTGTTAGTTGTGGGGGAGGAGGTGGGGGTCCGCCGCCAGTCTGCTGAACCGCCAGGTGGTGTCTTGAGACCACGGAACGCACCTTCCCCCGTAGGTCGTTCCACCTCTTCCTGATCTCCTCCCGATTTCTTGGGTGCTGTCCCACTGCGTTGACCCTGTCCACTATTCTTTGCCATAGCTCCATCTTCCTTGCAATTGAGGTGTGCTGCACCTGTGATCCGAATAGATGTGGCTCTACCCGGACGATTTCCTCCACCATGACCCTGAGCTCCTCCTCCGAGAACCTGGGGTGTCTTTGCCGTGCCATGGGGTGGTGTAGGTGATGTGTGGGGTGGTGTGTGGGGTGATAAGTGTGCTGATATGTAGTGGTGTGTTGTGTGAGGTGCGTGGAAGTTCTGTGGGTGATGGTGTTGTGTACCTGTGGATGCTAGTATTGTTGATGGTGGTGTCTCTCTCTGGCCATCATTCGTGAATTTTGGTCGTAGGGGTTTGTGGGTGATGTGGGTGTGTGTTATATATTGTATTGGGTGTGTGGGAGTGGTGTGTGTATGTGTATCAGGTGTGTGTATTTCGAATTGTCCAATGTGGTGGTGTTTTGGAGATGTGTGTGTATTTTGAGCGTGGCGGTGTGTACTGCCAATGGAATACCGCGATTGAAAGACCGCCGCTTAGATTCGTGTGTCGTGATAGTGTGGGCGTATTTCTGTTGGCGTGACGGTGGAGGTTTTGTTTTCGCCAGTTTATCACTGACCTTTGGTGTGGTGGACTTGTGTGGGTGTCTGAATTTTGGCGGATTCCGTGCTGTGCGTCATAATAGCTGTGGTGGTTTTCCGCAGCCGCAGCGTGGGCGGTATTCTGCACGTCGGTAAGCGGCTTTTACCGCCAATGTTGTAATGACCGCCTCTGTTTCTACATCATTACTGTTCATCAGTATCTTGATTCCATCATTTGAGCAAGCAATCAAGCATCTTGTTTTACACAGGAAGTCTCTTCCCAATAGGGATACTGGACTTGAGTCACAGACTATGAATTTGTGTAATCCTTTAAAATTGCCAATTTTAACCTGAACCGGTTCTGTTGTTGGATTGGTCAAATACTGATTCGCTACTCCTACAATCTGGACTGTCTTTTCTGAAAGGGGCAGGTTTGGAACTTCTGCAGTTGTCACTGTAGAACGTGTAGCTCCTGTGTCAACGAGGAAGGAAACTTTATGACCCATTAATTTTCTCTTCACAAATAGACCCTTCTGATGTACCTCCAAGGAAGCTGCAAGCAAACATTCCTCTTCATCAAAACTCTTGCTCCCCCAATCATTGTTTATTCCATTCTCACTGTGTAATGGGAATTGGTGTACTGTGTTATTAACTCTGGTTAATTTTCTGACCTGTGACCTGTTGAGAAAGCATCACCTGCTGCTCTTCCATTGGGGCTCGAGGAATTTAGATTTGCTGTCTTGGTACCATTTCAACCTGCTGTTGCATTGGCTGCGACTGTTTCATCTGCACATGTGGCAGTTGCACCTGCTGCATGGGTTGAAAATGTTGCCTCTGATGCACATTGTTATAAAAATTTGGATTATGACCTCTCATTCTCGGCCCTCTCATATTTTGGATCAAATTGATATCACTTGTTTGCTGAACAACACCTCCCTGTACAATCATTGGATACTCCCATTTCCAATGTCTGATCTCTCGGCAAGTTTGACAAGGCAACAATCTCTTCATTACCTGTACATCATTCTGAACCACTACAGTACCCAAATCAGGACTACGGGTTCCCATTCCTCCGCGACCTCTGCCTCTTGACTGATTTTGAAATATCACATTTCCCTTGCTGTTGCTGCTGTTGTGGAAAATTTCACTGCATCCCTGTTTGTGCCGCTCCAATCTGCATCACCATCACCTTTTCTTTGAGCTTCCTCTGCTTCAACTACAGTACTTTGCATACTGCAATACCTCATTAATCGGCTTTACTTGCTAGCAACTCAAATGAATCTTAATCATCTGGCTGATTTCGGGTCTCAGTCCTTCCACAAATCTAAACACAAAATGAATCATGTCTTTCAGCTCAATTGTCTCTGTACCACTGTAATGCTTAAATGCCTGCAACAATCTTTCAAAATACACATGTATCAACTCTTGCTTCCTGAGCTGTCCTGTCTATTCTCTGCCAGTCAATGTTTTTGGGCAAAATTCTCCTTTTCAAGAATTCAGTCACTTTGTAGTGATATTTCATTACCTCAGGAGATGGTGCACCTGTAATCGGATCTCTCTCTGGTTCTTTTGTTGGCCAATCTATACTCCTCTTGCACTCCATCCATAAATCAGCTGGAACTACTATCTCTAATAGGGTGTTCAAATCTTCCTGCAGGCATTTTGCAAGTTTCACAAACCTGTCTGTCTGCTGGTATCATTCGACTGGTTTCTCTCTCAACCTGCTGGTAATCATTCGTAAATGATAGAATGTTACTTCTGCTCCAAGGAACCTGAACAAAATTCCCTCCTGGAATCTATCTCATTGGAAAATGTTTTACCCCTACTCTGCTGCACATTTGCAATAAGATCTGCAGAATCCCTTTGCCTTTTATCTCTCATCTTTACCCATCTGCCTTCACATTTGTCTAATGCTCCCCATGTCTGTACACTTTGGAGTAACTCCCTAAGGTGTGCCTTCATTACTGCAGATCTCATGTGTTCAAAATCTTTTGTGTCAAAATATAACTTGTAACTCCTCTTCAAATGTTTTGTTTTCTCTTTTTCTATGCCGTACTTCTCTGCCAAATCTGCTAGCTTTTGATGTACATTGCTCACTTACCTTGTAACTTACCGGCACAGATATCCCAGTTCAGCTTCGGTGTAAGATTTGAATCTGTTCACACCAATAATTGCTTCAATGAGCTCACCCACTTCCATCCTTAGTCTTGTATAGTTTAAGTACGCCTCTCCCTTAGGAGTGCTTTGCCAAGTATTCAGCATATCTAACCATTCAGTCAATTGTTGGGCAGTCAAACCTTGCAACGAAATGTTGTTGGGCTGAATATTGGACAACGGTTGCATAGTTACATTTGGAGACTGCGTTGTCAGTGTTTTCAGGCCATGACTGACGTTCGACTCTGTTGCAGTATCCGGAGGAACTCCAAATGGGTTAAGGTCTAGCAATGATCTAGTTCCATCAAAGGTCTGTCCCACAGGAGAGACTATTCGAGTATTCTCATTGAGTCCTCCTCTCATGGAATTCTGCCTTAGGGCTCCCTGTCCAGTTGTACTGTTATTTTCCTGTGCAAACAAAGGTACGACTGGACCAATGGTGACGGGAACAGACACAGAGGGGCATATTTATACTCCGTTTGCGCCGATTGTGCATAAAAAAATTTGACGCACAATCAGCGCAAACGTTGCCCCATATTTAAACTCTGACGCCCGAGCCCGCGGATGACAAAACTCAGCCGTGTGCACCATTTTCTGGATGCGGCAACCCGCCCTGCGTTAATGATATGCAGGGTAGGCGTTCCCGTCCAAAAAAAGACGCACACGGCCGTGCGTCGTATTTATGCTTCCGGGCAAAAATGACTCTTGGCCGGGAGGCGGAGCAAAAAAATGACGCAAAGCCGGATGAGCGTCAAAATTTAACGCCTGGGTCAGGGCAGGCGTTAAAATGGGGCAAACACACCTGTATTGAATCAGAACACACAGAACAAACAACAGAGCAGCAGAGCAGCAACAGGGAGACATGGAGGTGATTTGTATCCAGCGTGCACGTAGACGCAGAGCCCTGCAGCAACAACAGCAGCTACAACAACAACAGCAGGGACCCCAAAGGCAGCGCAGAAGGCAGGAGAGGATATTCCGCCCAAGAACAACCCTGCATGGCCTCAGGGAACACGACATCATACAGAGGTACCGGTTGAACTGGCAGGCCATTCAGCAGCTGCTGCGAAACATTGAACAGCAGTTGGCCCCTACTTTGGTGACACCCCGCACTATCCCAACAGAAACAAAGCTGCTTGCCGTACTACACCTGCTGGCAAGTGGCTCCTTTCAAACAACTGGTGCCCTGGTTGGCGGAATATCACAACCATCATTCTCTGCATTTCTGCCAAAAGTATTGGATGCCATCATTCGCCTGACAACCCCTCCACATCTGCTTCCCTAACACACTGCAGAAGCAGCAGGAAACTAAACAGGGGTTCTACGCCATCAGTGGCTTCCCACACGTCCTTGGTGCAATCGACTGCACACACGTACGCCTTGTGCCACCTGCTGCAACAGAACACCTCTACCGCAACAGGAAGCACACACATTCAATCAACATGCAGGCCATAGTCGATCACCAGGGATTGATCAGCAACATTGTGGCTAAATATCCTGGGAGTGTACATGACTCATTCATCTTCCGTCACAGCACCATCAACCAACACTTCCAGGATGGACGGTATGGCAATGGAATACTTGTTGGTAAGTACAGAAACCTACATATATACGCACTGCACAGCAACCCTCTAGGACACACAACACATACACCACAACAGCAACACCTAGACAGGAACACACTGAGGTCCTCACATCACTAGCCATGTTTCTTAACTCACCATTGAACCTGTCACACATTGGAATTTACTCTACAGCTTAATGTGAAGACATCAATGAGTGTGGGTGCCTAAATGTCACCTTGCAAGTTGTAAGTGGCACAATAACCTTTACATTAATACATTGCATAAGTTTCAAAGGGATGGGATGTCCAGGGTACTTTGATATGAACGTGTTAACAAGACTTTCAATTTTAACCCTGCATGGAACTATCATCTCACCCCCAGTGAAGACACACGGACACCTGTATCACAAGTCACAATGCTAGGGAGGACACACTCTATTGCAATTTCCAAAACATACTGCTGACAAACGGTTAGCAGACAAACACTTGCTCAGCCAAGGAAAAAACACAATGCAGAAGGTATAGCCTACAAGTATAGGTTGTCACATTAGTACACAAAAGAGTCACAGACAACACAAGACAACTACTGGCATTAAAGGTCTTTTCAATAGTGCCAGCTACATCTACATGATCCCATTCTGTGTTTTTCTTTCAGCTGATCAGGGGTATGGCATCCAGCCATGGCTAATGACACCATTTGGGAACCCGACTACTGCTGCAGAGCGAGCATATAATGACGCCCATAAGAGGACACGCAGCATTGTCGAGCGGACCTTTGGGATCCTAAAGTCAAGGTTCCGCTGCCTTGACAACACTGGCGGTAGCCTACTATATTCCCCAGAGATGGTCTGTAGGATCATACTCACTTGTGCCATATTGCACAACATTTGTGTAAAAAGGAACATTCCCCTCCTCGAACCAGACCCACACATGCCTGAAGACGACGAAGAGGAGGATGCTGGCCTGCAACAGGAGGGGGAACAACCAAACACGGCTGCTGGAGTGCGTAGGCGCCAACAGATTGTAAATAATTTATTTTCTTAATTTTCACTATCACCACTTAATGCACAATTGTAAATAAACACAGATAACAAACACCACATCATGGTTTGGCCTATTCATTTCTGCCCACCTTTAGTTTGAAATAGCTGAAGAAGAATGTCGTCTCATTGAGCAATAATGACATAACAATCATCACGCAAAAAATATACACCACAAATGTAATGGCCACCATACAATGGTCAAATACACACACCATGTAAATGACAGACATCCTGTACAGTTCACCTTTGAAGGGCAATAGCTGAGGACCACACATATGACTCACATACATGTAGGAAACATGGATCATCGCAGCAGATGGCACACAACTAAAACACCATCACTCAACTAGGGGAAAACTGGCCTCATACATCAGCCAGTTCACATGCTAATGCTTCAGGAACAGGAATGTAGTACTAGACTCTTGCCAACAGTAATTCCAACTACTTACTATCATTGCAATGACTATCTGTCACTAGAGTTACACATAAGCAGAACATACACAGCACAAGTGCTACACCGATGACAAGCATCCAGCACATCACATCCCATCTACATGTCAGGCCTTTTCTAAAAACGATACACACACTTGCAGCTGCTCACACCCCACCTGTCTGAAGAGGTCCCTGGAAGTCCGATTTGTGTACACTCAGATTCCCTCATCTACACACACACACTCACAAGAGTCATCCAGTGTGCCACACCCTTTACTATGCCGACCATTGTCATACTACCATCTCACTGCATGGAACACAGCTCATATAATACACTGCCTTGGAGTTCATAAGGCCTGGTATCACCTGTAGATTGATTCTTCTGTGAAAGGTACTGTAGGCTATTTATCAGCTAATCCCATCTGACAGGACTAGTGAGACACAGATGGAGGCCACACCTGTGATCCCCTCCATGCACACCACCCAAATGTACATGCCCTGTCCCTGCAGATGCCTCCTACTGCATACATGTTTGAATGTGAGCCATTACATCATTAAGCTTTGACACTAATGTTGCCGTGTAACACTTTATCAGGGTTCATGTGTCACCTTCAAAGCAACACAGGACATACACAGTGTGACATCTCAACTGTCTAATGCTACCTCTGACCAGTCCTAGTCAGAACACGTGATCCTGTGATTCCTGAAAGAGCTTGCACCTGATTGACCCAGCATCCTGTCAGCCTGACTGGCACCTGTCCGTGGGTCACTCTACAGATACCTGGGGTCCACCTATGGACCACACATGCTGTCCAATACCTTTTGTACCTCAGACAATAATTTGTCATTAGCCTCATCAAGGTATACTCAAATACATAGTAGTGCATCATCTGACTGTCATTTGCATCAGATTTGTGACAGTGCCCATGAATAGGCAAATCTTGGCCCTTCCGTTGTCTGACCTTCATTAATGCCTAAACTTAAAAGTGTGACAGTGGACCAGGACCATAGTGTATGATGGTGTAAATGGCCTCCATCAAAACCAGCAACCTCAGATAATGTCCATGAAAAGTCAACACATATGAGGACCCTGACTGTTCAAAACTCTGAGTAACACTCTTTCAAATGATAAAGACGAGTCGAGTGTTGAATACCACCCATTTACGTCTGCACAGAGGCTATGATGTTTCATGATACATTACCATCCACAGAGGCCAACTGGAGTACAAATGTGGCAATGACACATGCCAGATCCAGACACCTGAGACATTCTCTCACTCAGCACAAAAAGGTTGCCCATTTGAAAGTCTCATTACACGTGTTCAGTGACAGGGTGGGACCATCCATGTGTAAGTGACCATGTCCTCAATGGCTTCTCTCCATTTGTTCTACAAACAATGCCCAATTGGAACAAGATTAGCTGCCACTAACTCATGAGGAGACCTGGAAGTTACAGTGACAACATACACCCTGACAGTTGATAGTGGATCTACATTGGACCACACATATAAACATGTGCCATCCAATCAACAACATATTTGCAAGCAGCCGATCACAGTAGTGTCCCAGTTGGAACCTAGCAGGAATAATGAAACATGCCACTAAACCAGGTAATGCATAAAGGGCCACATACATCAACAACCTATTTGTCATCAGCACATGAGGAACGTTGAGATTTAGCAAAAAATATGAATGCAAAATGGTATGTCAGATTGCTCCAAAGAATCAATAGGGCAAACGTCAAATGGGCAAATGGGATTATTGAATGGCAAACAGTGAATCATACCCTCTGGGCTTCCATGAGCCTGCTGCTGCAGGTTTAGCATTACTGAATAAATGAAATCCTTGGATAAATGTGCAAATCTGGAAGGGCAAACCCTAGGGTGCTGGGGGCCTAAGTCCACCTCTACCGCCCCCCAAATATACATGAAATATGCACATGTGAAGTACACACATGCATAAGGCGCATGTGTGGCCTACATGTCAAAAGTAAAACACATATAAGATACACAAATTCATCATTAGGATATGGTTACCCCCATAAAAAATGTAGGTGACAATTGCACTACCTATTTGGCCCATAGATAATTTGGATTACCGTGATAAATGTGGACACATTTTTGCTAAGCAATACATCCTGGTATCCCATTCATCATTTCAAATTAGCCATCAGCAATTACCCAAAATATGTGTACAATTATGGGTAATAACCATTTGGAGCAATCATTACTATTACACTGTTAATGCCTTCTATACATCCTATACGGGACATGTGCCATAGCTAACCACAAAAATGTGTATCACTTAGCACCGTTTGGTCATGACTAAATTCTTTTCACAATTTGACAAAATAAAGACATATTTGTCAAAATGCCTCATATTTCCACGCATACAGCTTGTGCGTCATAATTTTTGACGCATAGGAGTGCACATAATGCTGAGTCAAAAAAATCTCATTTTAAAATAAATATATTAATAACCAGCATTACATGGGCACCATATTTTATATAATGCGTCATATTTCCATGCATACAGCTTGAGCGTCATAAATTTTTGACGTACAGGAGTGCACATAATGCTGAGTCATAAAATCACATTTTATAATAAATATATTAATAACCAGCATTACATGGCCACCATATTTTATATAATGCGTCAAATTTCCACGCATACAGCTTGGGCGTCATACATTTTTGACGTACAGGAGTGCACATAATGCTGAGTCAAAAAATCACATTTTATAATAAATATATTAATAACCAGCATTACATGGCCACCATATTTTATATAATGCGTCATATTGCCACGCATACAGCTTGGGCGTCATAAATATTTTACTCACAGGAGTGCATATAATGCAGAGTCAAAATTATATTTCATATTTGGTCATCATATTTGCCAGCGGCTTAAATTTCAACTCTAGAACTGTAAAATAAGCCTCACACAAATATAAGTGAAAAATGACAAAAACATTTTTTACTCTGCATTATGTGCACTCTTATGCGTAAAAAAATATGACGCACAATCTGTATGCGTGAAAAAATGACGGAAAAATTAAAACGGCGGACATTTTAGGCAGGATGTGATGTAATAGGATATCCTGTTTACAGATTCTGTACTGTGGGTGTACTTTCACTTTCACTTTGCAGTCTCTGATTATTCTAGACTGTGTGGCTGTGTGGAAAGTGTTGTCCTGTGTTTTAGTGCTTTTGTGTCCAGTGTACTTCTCTATTGTGCCTTTGTCATCATTGTCTTGTTGTTGAATACTGTCTGAGTCTGTATTGTATACTTCTGTCAAGTCCAGTGTTTCTTTTATTGTCTGTGGGAGTCTGTTCTGGGTAGTGTAATTTTGGGATTAGTTGGGCTCTTATTCTTAAGTTTTCTTTGTTTTTCACTACTCTACCTTTCCCCATTTCCCCCTTTTTCTTTTTTTCCTACTTTTTCCACTTTGTTAGTGCAGAGATGTCAGGTAGGCCACGGCTTGCCAGGATGGGTGAGGAGGAATTGGGGGATTTATATGGCTTGTTTGCTATTTCCTCCCACTCATGCTGGAGGCTGGGGGTCGTGTGATACAGGGGTATCACACGGAGGCACGTAAAGTCCGGTGGGGGAAGGTGCGCCATCACTTGGTCCGTGTCTATGGGAGCCTGAGGAATGACCATCAACTCAAGCACCGCTGGGCTGATCTGATATCCAGGGAGCAGGATCTGCTGGACCACCTGGGAATCAGGATTGGTGGCCATGTTGGTGAGTACAAATCAATTACATGTGAACAATTGAAAGCTGTGTGGGGACATGTGATGATTGTTACCCAATCTGCTAGATAAATAGCTGACTGTGTGTAATGCTAGGGAAACCTACTGGGTAATTGTTGCACAATGTGTAGGAAGACAAATGCTAGCAGTCAGGTAGCTCATGTTTTCTACACATACCGGTTGCCTGTAGCTGTATGTAATGTAGTGTTGCCTTTGTGTCAGACAAGCAACACATTAATGTCACAAACAGTTAGGAGCGCACCTGCCTGACATCCCAGCAATTAATCTGCCCCATTGCATCATGGTAGATGTAGTATCTTCAAAAAACGAACTCCATTAATTTTTAAATATTTCACCTTTAAGTAGGTACAGCCTTTACTGTGCATCTCTGGACACATGTGTTTCTGGGTTAATCCCTTCTTCAGCAGAGAACATATTTGTGGGGTGCTGGGAATGCTGCCATAAATCCCCCGGTTTCAGTACCTCTTCCCTGGCATGCTGGTGCCTGCTCCAAAGCTCGTCAGCCCAGTAGCTCAAGGGAGCCTTTAAAGTCACAAACAGTTAGGAGCGCACCTGCCTGACATCCCAGCAATTAATCTGCCCCATTGCATCATGGTAGATGTAGTATCTTCAAAAAACGAACTCCATTAATTTTTAAATATTTCACCTTTAAGTAGGTACAGCCTTTACTGTGCATCTCTGGACACATGTGTTTCTGGGTTAATCCCTTCTTCAGCAGAGAACATATTTGTGGGGTGCTGGGAATGCTGCCATAAATCCCCCGGTTTCAGTACCTCTTCCCTGGCATGCTGGTGCCTGCTCCAGAGCTCGTCAGCCCAGTAGCTCAAGGGAGCCTTTAAAGTCACAAACAGTTAGGAGCGCACCTGCCTGACATCCCAGCAATTAATCTGCCCCATTGCATCATGGTAGATGTAGTATCTTCAAAAAATGAACTCCATTAATTTTTAAATATTTCACCTTTAAGTAGGTACAGCCTTTACTGTGCATCTCTGGACACATGTGTTTCTGGGTTAATCCCTTCTTCAGCAGAGAACATATTTGTGGGGTGCTGGGAATGCTGCCATAAATCCCCCGGTTTCAGTACCTCTTCCCTGGCATGCTGGTGCCTGCTCCAGAGCTCGTCAGCCCAGTAGCTCAAGGGAGCCTTTAAAGTCACAAACAGTTAGGAGCGCACCTGCCTGACATCCCAGCAATTAATCTGCCCCATTGCATCATGGTAGATGTAGTATCTTCAAAAAACGAACTCCATTAATTTTTAAATATTTCACCTTTAAGTAGGTACAGCCTTTACTGTGCATCTCTGGACACATGTGTTTCTGGGTTAATCCCTTCTTCAGCAGAGAACATATTTGTGGGGTGCTGGGAATGCTGCCATAAATCCCCCGGTTTCAGTACCTCTTCCCTGGCATGCTGGTGCCTGCTCCAGAGCTCGTCAGCCCAATAGCTCAAGGGAGCCTTTAAAGTCACAAACAGTTAGGAGCGCACCTGCCTGACATCCCAGCAATTAATCTGCCCCATTGCATCATGGTAGATGTAGTATCTTCAAAAAACGAACTCCATTAATTTTTAAATATTTCACCTTTAAGTAGGTACAGCCTTTACTGTGCATCTCTGGACACATGTGTTTCTGGGTTAATCCCTTCTTCAGCAGAGAACATATTTGTGGGGTGCTGGGAATGCTGCCATAAATCCCCCGGTTTCAGTACCTCTTCCCTGGCATGCTGGTGCCTGCTCCAGAGCTCGTCAGCCCAGTAGCTCAAGGGAGCCTTTAAAGTCACAAACAGTTAGGAGCGCACCTGCCTGACATCCCAGCAATTAATCTGCCCCATTGCATCATGGTAGATGTAGTATCTTCAAAAAACGAACTCCATTAATTTTTAAATATTTCACCTTTAAGTAGGTACAGCCTTTACTGTGCATCTCTGGACACATGTGTTTCTGGGTTAATCCCTTCTTCAGCAGAGAACATATTTGTGGGGTGCTGGGAATGCTGCCATAAATCCCCCGGTTTCAGTACCTCTTCCCTGGCATGCTGGTGCCTGCTCCAGAGCTCGTCAGCCCAGTAGCTCAAGGGAGCCTTTAAAGTCACAAACAGTTAGGAGCGCACCTGCCTGACATCCCAGCAATTAATCTGCCCCATTGCATCATGGTAGATGTAGTATCTTCAAAAAACGAACTCCATTAATTTTTAAATATTTCACCTTTAAGTAGGTACAGCCTTTACTGTGCATCTCTGGACACATGTGTTTCTGGGTTAATCCCTTCTTCAGCAGAGAACATATTTGTGGGGTGCTGGGAATGCTGCCATAAATCCCCCGGTTTCAGTACCTCTTCCCTGGCCTGCTGGTGCCTGCTCCAGAGCTCGTCAGCCCAATAGCTCAAGGGAGCCTTTAAAGTCACAAACAGTTAGGAGCGCACCTGCCTGACATCCCAGCAATTAATCTGCCCCATTGCATCATGGTAGATGTAGTATCTTCAAAAAACGAACTCCATTAATTTTTAAATATTTCACCTTTAAGTAGGTACAGCCTTTACTGTGCATCTCTGGACACATGTGTTTCTGGGTTAGTCCCTTCTTCAGCAGAGAACATATTTGCGGGGTGCTGGGAATGCTGCCATAAATCACCCGGTTTCAGTACCTCTTCCCTGGCCTGCTGGTGCCTGCTCCAGAGCTCGTCAGCCCAATAGCTCAAGGGAGCCTTTAAAGTCACAAACAGTTAGGAGCGCACCTGCCTGACATCCCAGCAATTAATCTGCCCCATTGCATCATGGTAGATGTAGTATCTTCAAAAAACGAACTCCATTAATTTTTAAATATTTCACCTTTAAGTAGGTACAGCCTTTACTGTGCATCTCTGGACACATGTGTTTCTGGGTTAGTCCCTTCTTCAGCAGAGAACATATTTGCGGGGTGCTGGGAATGCTGCCATAAATCACCCGGTTTCAGTACCTCTTCCCTGGCCTGCTGGTGCCTGCTCCAGAGCTCGTCAGCCCAATAGCTCAAGGGAGCCTTTAAAGTCACAAACAGTTAGGAGCGCACCTGCCTGACATCCCAGCAATTAATCTGCCCCATTGCATCATGGTAGATGTAGTATCTTCAAAAAACGAACTCCATTAATTTTTAAATATTTCACCTTTAAGTAGGTACAGCCTTTACTGTGCATCTCTGGACACATGTGTTTCTGGGTTAGTCCCTTCTTCAGCAGAGAACATATTTGCGGGGTGCTGGGAATGCTGCCATAAATCACCCGGTTTCAGTACCTCTTCCCTGGCCTGCTGGTGCCTGCTCCAGAGCTCGTCAGCCCAATAGCTCAAGGGAGCCTTTAAAGTCACAAACAGTTAGGAGCGCACCTGCCTGACATCCCAGCAATTAATCTGCCCCATTGCATCATGGTAGATGTAGTATCTTCAAAAAACGAACTCCATTAATTTTTAAATATTTCACCTTTAAGTAGGTACAGCCTTTACTGTGCATCTCTGGACACATGTGTTTCTGGGTTAATCCCTTCTTCAGCAGAGAACATATTTGTGGGGTGCTGGGAATGCTGCCATAAATCCCCCGGTTTCAGTACCTCTTCCCTGGCCTGCTGGTGCCTGCTCCAGAGCTCGTCAGCCCAGTAGCTCAAGGGAGCCTTTAAAGTCACAAACAGTTAGGAGCGCACCTGCCTGACATCCCAGCAATTAATCTGCCCTGCCCATCTAACTGTTTGTGACTTTAAAGGCTCCCTTGAGCTATTGGGCTGACGAGCTCTGGAGCAGGCACCAGCAGGCCAGGGAAGAGGTACTGAAACCGGGTGATTTATGGCAGCATTCCCAGCACCCCGCAAATATGTTCTCTGCTGAAGAAGGGACTAACCCAGAAACACATGTGTCCAGAGATGCACAGTAAAGGCTGTACCTACTTAAAGGTGAAATATTTAAAAATTAATGGAGTTCGTTTTTTGAAGATACTACATCTACCATGATGCAATGGGGCAGATTAATTGCTGGGATGTCAGGCAGGTGCGCTCCTAACTGTTTGTGACTTTAAAGGCTCCCTTGAGCTATTGGGCTGACGAGCTCTGGAGCAGGCACCAGCAGGCCAGGGAAGAGGTACTGAAACCGGGTGATTTATGGCAGCATTCCCAGCACCCCGCAAATATGTTCTCTGCTGAAGAAGGGACTAACCCAGAAACACATGTGTCCAGAGATGCACAGTAAAGGCTGTACCTACTTAAAGGTGAAATATTTAAAAATTAATGGAGTTCGTTTTTTGAAGATACTACATCTACCATGATGCAATGGGGCAGATTAATTGCTGGGATGTCAGGCAGGTGCGCTCCTAACTGTTTGTGACTTTAAAGGCTCCCTTGAGCTATTGGGCTGACGAGCTCTGGAGCAGGCACCAGCAGGCCAGGGAAGAGGTACTGAAACCGGGTGATTTATGGCAGCATTCCCAGCACCCCGCAAATATGTTCTCTGCTGAAGAAGGGACTAACCCAGAAACACATGTGTCCAGAGATGCACAGTAAAGGCTGTACCTACTTAAAGGTGAAATATTTAAAAATTAATGGAGTTCGTTTTTTGAAGATACTACATCTACCATGATGCAATGGGGCAGATTAATTGCTGGGATGTCAGGCAGGTGCGCTCCTAACTGTTTGTGACTTTAAAGGCTCCCTTGAGCTATTGGGCTGACGAGCTCTGGAGCAGCCACCAGCAGGCCAGGGAAGAGGTACTGAAACCGGGTGATTTATGGCAGCATTCCCAGCACCCCGCAAATATGTTCTCTGCTGAAGAAGGGACTAACCCAGAAACACATGTGTCCAGAGATGCACAGTAAAGGCTGTACCTACTTACAGGTGAAATATTTAAAAATTAATGGAGTTCGTTTTTTGAAGATACTACATCTACCATGATGCAATGGGGCAGATTAATTGCTGGGATGTCAGGCAGGTGCGCTCCTAACTGTTTGTGAAGCAACACATTAATGCCTCTATTTGAAGTCTACAGGTCACAATAGCCAGTGAAAAATGGATGTTTAAACATCATACCTACATATGTAGACTCCATAGCTAGACTGAAATTTGTAAACCCAAAATGATGCTATAAATGAGTGCTGCCTTCACGTCAATTGAAGTTAGCTATGTTGTCCACACATATGTCACATGTGGGTCTGGTTGGTATGTGTTGAAAATGACAGCATAGGCTGTTTGAGTTTGAGGGGTCATGCAGTCCTCAAGTAACCAGCTTTTGGATGTCTCTCTGGGATGCACATGATGAGATGAATGCACCCCGATATTGTTGGGGCGTACTAACGGAGGTGCATCTTTGACACCACATGACTGTCCTGGCCACTGCATGTGTGTAGTAGGGTGTGTAACTGTAGCAGGAGACTCATCCAATGTAAATGTTGATTAAGAATTATTCCATGCAGTATGAGCATGTGTCAAAGTGTTTAATTACGCATGTCATATTCTCACATTGTCTTTGTAATTGCAATTGTTTGTCAGTGCACGGAGTCTGAGTATATTCTTCCTTCCATGCTTTACAGGTGGACCTGCACCGTACACCGTGGGAGAGGTGGCTCATTTTGAGGACCCCGACACCTACAGTGAGTGTTGCATGTGTGCTATTTTTATTGTTTGCTAGTGATGCATGATGGACTACTGTGTGTTCAACAGAATTCAAGGTTTGATGCGCTGCCCATTCATTAGTATTGTTCCATTAGTGGGATTTCAAATATCACCTCAGTTTCAGTAGACCTATGCTTATCCATCTCACAGATTTAGGGTCTGTAGGCCATTCCTGTCGGGCCCGCTATGGGGAATGGGATGAGTCATGTGGAATACACTGGTTAATGTAAGAGTTGCTCTGGGACTTGCCTTGGACTGAGTCTGCATTTCAGACTGACATTCTCCCAGATAGCTTCTGCAAAAGGCTTGTCTTAAATATGCAGCTTCCCTAGTTGAGGATGGACTGAGTACACTGTGGGTTGGATCTTCCGGGGGCATGTACTACCACAAGTTGAACTAGAAGTGTGTGGGACTAGAGTGCAATGGCCTAGGTGTTAATTCTACTCATGATCATGGGTGTTCTTGCTCCTCTGTGTGTGTGGTAAAATATGCCTCACTGGTAGTATGTGATGTTGGCCTAAGTCAGTACATTTTGACATGTGTGGACCTTGGATAGGACAAGGTTTGGCTGACTCCAATTTGTTGCTAGCCCTTCATTGGTGTTGTGTGTGGAGGCAAATACTTGTTGAGCTTTCTATACACTCCTGGGTGTGCATTGAATATGGGATTGTTGGTTGTTCTTCCCACCCCACCCTCAAAGACTGCCATGTGTTTGGGAATAGGGTACCTAGGACTGTAGCAACCAGTATGTTACACATACTTGTGACCTTTTGCAACTTTGTTTTGAACCTAGTGTACACATTTGGTTATGGCACATGAGTTCTATATTACCAAAAAACATTTACAAATGGCATATATTGAGGGTTGTGATTGTTATCACATAGAGTGACATATGTAGTGAAGTCAGTAGGCGGAAGAGGTTCAGCCATAATGTCAGCTGCATTACCCATTATTTGGAAGAGAAGTTTAGGCTGATGTCACCCATCATGTAGAGACATGGATATGCTAGGTGTGAGATGCCCTTTGTATGCAGGCTTCCCATGTACTTCCTCTGAGACTTCCAATGATCAATGTTGTGAAAATCGCTGTTACAAATACAGTACAAGTAATGTGCAATTGACCCATTGTGCTATTCCACCCAATGCATTTCCTATGGTAAATAGTTGCCCTTTCTCTTCACAGCTGCAAACATGAGTGCCGCACAGAGACATCAGTTCGAAAGGCGTGCAATGAGATACCGGCACATCCTGCAGGTGCAGTCGGGGTTCAGAAGGATGGCCCGAAAATACCAAGCAGATCGGGCCTCCGGAGCATGGTGGGCCTCACCACAGGGTGGCCCAACATTGCCCACAACAGCCACCACCACCACATCCACCAGTTCTACCCGAGTGGCCCCAGCAACGGCGGGGACAGTTGACCCTGCCTCTGCAGCGTGACCTGGACCCAGCAATTTCTGAGCTGCAGGACAGTCCAGTGGGCAAACAACAACTCCCACACCGTGCACCTCTGCCAGCACACAGACTGCAGCAGCCCCTCCTATGGACCCTGCGGCATTCCTGGCATTAAACAAGAAAATGGACAGGTTTATTACCAAGGTGGACAAGCTAAGCCAGGATGTGGCCTACATTAAGAAAAGGGTTCGGTCCATCAGGCGGACCCTACGGAGGGCCAACCTCTAGGACTTTGTTGCTTGTTTTATTTATCCCTCCCCTCTCTCCTCTTTCCTTTTTGTACTGATAGTTGGGTTTTGGGGATTAGTGTTAGGTTAGTGTAGGTTGTTAGCTTAGTTAGTGTTAGGGAGGAGGGTGGGGGGTCCTTATTCTTTCTATTTTTCATTTTTGTGTGGGTGGGTGGGGGTCAATGTTGGGATTCCTGTCTGGTTGTAAAAAAAAATATATATATATATATATATATATAATTTCTTTTTTTTTTTAATTACAAAAAAATATATGTTTGTTTAGGATAGTATAGTATGTGTGTAGGTTAGTATGTGTTGTCCTGCATGTGTCCTGTCTCATAATGGTGGGTTGATGTTTAGATCGATTCGTTATATGTGTAGAGTAAGTTTAGCTTAGGTTAGTTAGGGACAGTTGTGGGTTAGGAGTAGTCAGGTTAGATTAGTGTAGGTATGACTTTTCCCTTAGTTGCCTCTGGTGTGAATACATATGAATAAACATATAGTTAACCCTTAGCTTTATGCGTTAACTGCTACTTGATCTTGACATCAGTGTAGGTGAATGTATTTCTATGACATTTGTGTCCTATGCTACACACCACAGAAAATGGAGGTTTAACATGGCAGCTAACCCTGTGCTAACTTGGTAAGTATCCACCATTTGGTAGACCCACCATTAGTAGTTTACATAGATCATCAAGGATTTGTGTTGATGAGTAGGTATTCTACATCACAAAGTGTGCTTCCAGACTTGGTATTGTGGTAAATTTACTAGGGCGGACTGCAGTGTGATGTTCAGGGACATCTTTGTAGATGAGGTGTTGTTAACACTCTTGTCTTGTTGTCTTCATTGCTGACATAGATCATGTGTGTATAAATTCAGCATGACTTCCCTTCATGGAAGTATAATCAGAAAGGGTGATTGATGCAGTGTTTAGTTGTGTTTGCTTAGATTATGCTGCATAAATTCATTTTTTACTATTGCATGGTGCCTACATTTCTCAGCCACCATTAGTTGACTTGGATTGCTATAGCTGGAGCATTATTCTGTCCAACACAGCATAATTGTGTGTGGTTTGTCCCTTCATCAGTTATTCTCCTCAGGATGGTCAGGCTATGATGCAATCCTGGACACTGCACAGAAGTATCAGACTACATGATGTCAGGACAGTTGTATTGACAAGCTACATGGTTGTCAAACAGGCACTTTAGAGTTACCTACTGCACAGTTGATGTGTCAAATTACACAGAGATATATTAGGTGTGCAAGTGCTATTTATTGATAGGTGCTGTAGTGCCAAATGTACATTGTCCATGTTTGCTGAGTCCGTTCTGGTGCATTCTTACATGGTGATCCTACAGTAGGGGTGTGGATGATGCTCCTGACATGCTGGGGTGATGTAACAGACAGTGCAGAGGGACAGGATTTGCCGAATAGTAGGAGAGAGACATTCACTGGCAATGCTGACAAGTCATACAGTGGTTAGCAGAACAGTCATAGAGTATAGTTGTAGTGAGACTGGCATTTGACAAAACGTAGGACCTTGGTCAAAGTAGGCCATGGTGCAGGGACTAGTGCTTCCGGGTACTCTTCCGTGAGAATGTGATCTGTTCCATGTCTTCTTCTTCTGATGTGTGTGTTGCCTGGTTTGTCCTTGTTGTTGTTGGTTGTGAAGGGGCAACACACACCTCAGTGTTAGAAGACGTGGAGTCAGACATCCCGGGGGCTGCTCCCTGTGAAGTTCTTAAGGGCAGTACTGCTGCAAGGAGGGCCTGCTGGTTTTTGAGAATAGCAGCCACATCACAATGGTAGGCAGCCAGGTCAGCCCTGAGGAAGTCATGATTGCATTCGTGCATGCAGTGGAAAGTTTGGGGTGCGAGGTGTTGTGGCAACTCCCTTACTGCTGTGGTGAATTCCTTTATGGTTTCTTGTAGTCCTTGCAGTATGGATGTTAGGGCTTGCATAGCTGCTGCCTGATCTGCAGATGACAACATGCACGAGCGCACCCCCTCAAGGCTGGCTGCCATATTTTGCATCCCCACCCGCACCTCCTTGGCCAGCTCCCGCTTTACACCAACTACAGTTCTTTCAAAGCTGGTGCCAGTGTCGTCAGAGTCCTCCGCTGTATTGGAGCTGGCAGGTCTTAGAATTGGGGTGGTGGGTGGTTCTTCTGTGATGGCTGCTTGTTCTGTGCTCCTCCTTGTGACTGAAGGTGGGGTCTGGAGAGTTTCAAGGACCTTTTGGATGGTCTCCTGGGAAATGTTTATGGGCTCGTCATCCATGTCATCAGGGAAATCAGGGACAGGCATATCGGCAGGAGATCCATGTTCCTCTGCAATGAAACAGGGTACAATTAGTGTGTCTGTGTTGTGACAGTTTTGACGTAACATGCAAGCCTTTTGATGACTTTACTTTGTGATCTTGTTTGGTATTGGTATCCGCTGTCCTTCATATGGGCATTGTTATAGGCCTATGCCCCACCTGTGTGTCACATGTATGATATAGAGTTATCAGACTTGTCTGCCTAATCGCCTCTAGGTGTTGCTTTGTACCAATTAGGGAATAGCCATCTTTTTGTCCTACTCGACCCTCCGTGTATATCTATTCTTATGGTGAGACCTTTCACTGGCTGTGGGTGTTGTGATTGGCCTGGCAGCACACTTGCCTCTCAGGACCTGCCCCAAAATCTGTTTGTTCACATTGACCTAATTGTAATTGTTATGTGGCATATCCTATGCATGGCAATGTTACGATGTGATATGGATGTAGACATTGTTGATATTTCCAGCTGATGTTGGGTAATGTGTGTTTAATTGGATTGCCCTGTTTATCGTATCAATGTCCTGTTTGGTCCTCTGACTGTGCTGGTGTGTTTCAGTGACCAGTTGCATGTGTCCCCTCCTCAATGTTGTTGTCTGAGCAGTATGACATTAGTGATGTTGCCTTGTTAGCCAGGCACGTGAGGGACCCTGACGTATGCAGCATGTGTGTGTCCTTAGTGTTGTGTGGCTCCTATTGCTATTTACTTTCGCTGATGTATGTGTCAACTATGGGCATTGACATTTGAGTGTACTGATGCCTTTGTCTTATTTCTGGAGATTGTTGCAGATGTCATCCTCACCCCCTAATTTAGGTATGTATGTTCCATGGGGAGGTTACTGCCATTGGCTACTATAGCTGCACAGAGATCAGAGGTGGTAGTGTCAACTGTTGTTGCAGTTACATTGCAGTTGTTGTTTTGGCTACTGGATTACTGATAGGGACCTAGTTGATGTAGGATCTATTTTGACTGACGAGTGCCAGGATGTAAGTTTGACGTAGTGGCCTTCCCACCTGTCGCGGCTTTCCCTTAGCTCCATTCTTGTCATGACAGGATGCCCCCATGGGACAGTTGTTGGTGCTGTGTTATGTCGTGCCCCAGCTTCTGTCTGTGTTGGCCATGCCCCCCTGCCGTGCCCCTTCTCTCAATAGGACCATTAATATTGATTGTCTTAGCTCCCTGACACACTTAGAATTCATTGGCTGAAATGTATTAAATATTCTTCAGTTACTTCGGCAGGTTGTCTGTTTTCTAACCCCAAGAACATTGTTAAGTTAGATAAAAACTGAGTTTGGAAGCATCTTTCCAGAGGTTTCACTTCAGTTCATGCTTCCATTTTATTGCAGAACTGATTTGGCCTGGACTTATCCTTATCAGCTGTTATTCACCCCTGGGTGAGAGGTCTCCTTTGTTGCTTCAAGCTGGCTCTTTTTTCTGCGTCCTTTCTTTACCTCAGGGGCAATAAAGCTCTGATTTCATCTGTTGTTGTCCATGTGATGAGCCATCACCCGTCACTTATGCACTTTATCTGTTTTGGTCAATTTTATAAATCTTTCTACATAAGAGTTTAGTTGTGTAACTCAAACATGTTGTTTTACTTTGTATAGACCCATCCTAATACATTTACTGATGCTGACTGATTTAAATGTTTGTTATGGAATAGGGTCTTTTTTTAAATGTGCTTTTAGGTACTGTAACTTGTTGTTGTTTTAATGTATTGTATTTGATGCATTTGATTTATGTATTCTTAGATGTGTTTGCTGCATTACAGTATTTATTGATATGATTGTTACATGTTCTTTCATGGCATGTTTTACAAATTGCTGAATAAATCTTACTTTGGTTGATTGATTGAGTCTTAAAGGGCTCTCATTTCTCTCTGAGTTGTGGGCACTTCCCACTCCAACACAGATTGTATTCTTGCATCCAACGGGCAAATCTTCCCATTACCCCACCTGATTTCGATGGTCGACTACAGTGGACTGTCCACTTGGCACTCAGTTGCCTTAATGGTCAGCTTTGCCCTCTGCATCATGTCCAGCACCTGCTCAAGGTGCCTCAGGTTGTCCTCCCATGAATTACTGAATGCAGCAATGTCATCAAGGTAGACTACACAGAACTCTTCCAATATGGTTCACCAGGTGTTGAAAAGTGACAGGAGCATTCTTCAAACCGAAGGGCTTTACCCTAAGCTGGAATTATCACTGTGGTGCTAAAATACAGTCTTCTCATGGGCACTTGGTCCTAAAGTGATCTGCTAGTAACCACGGGTCAGATCAAAAGAGCATGAGTACTTTGCAGCACCCAACTGGTCCACAAACTCATCAGCTATGGGGATCAGATTTACATCCTTCTTGGAGACGTAATTGAGGCCACAGTAGTTCACACAGAACCGCAAGTCTGTAGAATCTCGCTTGAGCACCAGCACCACAGGACTGACTCAAGGGCTATGCAAGTGTTAAATCATCCCAAAATTCAACGTCTGGGTCACTTCTGCTTTGATTCACTCTTGGGTTCAGCCAGCCACATAACAAGTCCTTCTTTTTACAGGAAGACTATCTCCTGTGTCTATCTCATGGATAGAGGCGGGTGTTAACCTTGGCGTCTATTAGAAGTGATGAGCAAAATTCCCAAGCACCTCCTTACACTCTCCCTCCTGATAAAGGTTTAACTCAGGGGCTAGAAATGCACAATGCAACAAGTCAGGAAGAGGCTCACTGTCTCCCTCGAAGTCCTCTGACATGGCCATGATGTTTACTGTGTAATCTCTCTAGAAGTAAGGCCCTCATTACAAACCTGGCGGTAAATCCCGCTTACTGCGGTGCTGAAGACTGCCAACATACCGTGGCCACGGCGGAAAACCGCTACAGGTATTACGACCCACATCTTAGAATCCGCAACTATACAGACACCCACACAAGTTCGCCACACCAAAGGTCGTTGATAAACTGGCGATACCAAAACCCACAACGTCACGGCAACAAGAATACGTCCACACTATCACGACCCACGAATCAACGTGGCGGTCTTTCAACCTCGGTAATCCATTGGCGGTACACACCGCTGCGCTCAAAATGCACACACATTTACAAAACACAACCACATTGGGCAAATCGAAATACACACACCTGATACACATACACACACTACACCCACACACTCACACCACTATAAAACACACACCCACATTATGCACAAACCCTTACAACAACATATTTGTGAAGAAGCACAGAGAGAGAATAGCTAACACTACACCAGCATCCACTAGCACACCACATCATCAGGCATACAACATCCATGCACCTCAAACAACACACACCAACACAACATTTCACACAGCACAACAAAAATCCCCTCACACATCACCCACACCACATCATGGCACCGCAAAGACACCCCAGGTTTTCTGAGGAGGAGCTCAGGGTCATGGTGGAGGAAATCATCTGGGTAGAGCCACAGATTTTCGGATCACAAGTGGAGCATACCTCCATTGCTAGGAAGATGGAGCTATGACGGAGAATCATCGACAGGGTCAAGGCAGTGGGACAGCATCCAAGAACACGGGATGACATCAGGAAGAGGTGGAACGACTTACGGGGGAAGGTACGTTCCGTGGTATCCAGACACCAGATTGTTGTACAGAGGACTGGCGGTGGACCCCCACCTCCTCCCCCACAACTAACAACATGGGAGGAGCAAGTCTTGGCAATACTGCATCCTGAGGGCCTCGCAGGAGTGGAAGGAGGACTGGACTCTGGTAAGTCATATCTTTATTACCATATCCCCCACCCCACCTGCATGCCATCAAAGACCCCCACCCTCACCCTCACCCCCATCACTCCAAAACCTCACATATGCCCCACTATCACAACCCAGCCATCCCAATACCAAGCCCTGCATGCAACACCAAAGCATGGACACCCATTGCCAAAGCATGTCCAGTACAGACACCCACACAGACCCCAAAACACTAATCACACAATGGCAAACACAACAAGACAAGCACAGGAGTAGAGGGTAACTCACCCAGTGCACAAGATGGCACACACAGATACTAAAGCTATGCATTTACACCCCAACAGGGCCCATACCCAACGTCACCGGACAGGAGGTGCCAGACATATCCAGTCCGCCCACAGAAGAGGCCCACAGTGACGACAGCAGCTCTGCACGCTTGGATCAAGAGGACCAGCCCAGCCCATCAGGGACCTCTGGACAGTTGGTTCCCCTGCCACAGACACAAGCCAACACAGAGCCTCCCCCTTCAGGAGACACCACTACAGCACCCACCCAGCGGGCCCATCCCTCTGTCCCCAGTACACGTCAATCAGCAGTGTTTCCACCACTACAGGGACCCCCAGGCAAAACCACCAACCCAAGACAATCAGGGACCGGGGGTCAGTGGCAGTGGGCACACGGTTCAGGGGACAGAGGCACAGGATAAACTGGGAGGACTGCTGTGCAACAGGGAAAGGACAGGCCCAGGGAACCCACTCTCCACAAGGCACTCTCCAACATCATGGGAGCATACCATCTTTCCCAGGAGACCATGGGCACAGTACTGGACAAGTTTTAGGAGACCCAGCAGCTGCAGGAGGAACACTACCTGGGGATCAGGGAGGAATTGAAGTCCATCAACACCACCCTGGTCACCATTGCAGGGGTCCTGGCAGACCTGGTCAACACCATGAGGGACACAGTGGTACACAAACGGGCCCCTGACACTAGCCTGAACAATGAACAGTCCTCCACCAGCACTAGTGGACACGAGGCCCTGCCACAGGATCAACAGGCAACCAGCACCCCACACCCTGCAGAAGGAGAACCACACCGCAAATGGTCCCTGAGATCCAGGAACAAGACAGAGAACATTGCCAAGACACCTGCCAGGAAATATGACTCTCCTGATTGTCACCCTTCTGTCCCACTTTGTCACCATGTCCACCTTAAACTGCCATTGCTCCCCTTCCTATGCCCCCTTGGACAATGCACCTGTGAGACCAAGAGACTAGACTCTACCATGGACATTCCTCCACCATCACCCCAGCCCATTGCACACATCCCTCAACTTATTAGTACTGAAATAACACCCTTGAATCACAAATCAATCTGGAGTCAGTCTGTACTTTTACAAATGTGTAATTGCAACCTTTCGGAAATATAGCAATGTCCATGTTCATGTACACATACCAATGTAACACAGTTGTTGGGCAGCAGTAAGCATAGCAGAGGGCACAAAGTGGGACCCAGATCTTTGAAATGGAAAGCCAAAGTGGCATGTCAGGGTCCATACACAGAGGTAAAAATGCAGAATTATGCTATGTCCTACAGTAGTATGAGATGTGAGAAGCAGTGCCTTCCTCTTACCTGTGTCTCACTGGAAGTATTGCATAATGATGTTGTTTCGGTTGTCTACATCTTCTTCTTCTGCCTCCTCTTCTTCACTGTCCACAGGCTCCACAGCTGCCACAAGACCAGCATCAGGGCCATCCTCCTGCAGAAAAGGCACCTGGCGTCGCAAAGCCAGGTTGTGCAACATACAGCATGCCACGATTTTCTGGCACACCTTTTTCGGTGAGTAGTATAGGGAGCCACCTGTCAGATGGAGGCAACGGAACCTGGCCTTCAGGTGGCCGAAGGTGCGCTCTATTATCCTCCTAGTTCACCCATGTGCCTCATTGTAGCGTTCCTCTGCCCTTGTCCCAGGATTCCTCACTGGGGTCAGTAGCCATGACAGGTTGGGGTAACCTGAGTCACCTGCAAATATCGAGGGACAACTGTTAGACATCCTCCAAACATTAGGGACTCTCCCATACCCAGACACCTATTTAAACTGTGTGGGGACCTTGGGCTCACCTATTAGCCACACACGGTGCCTCTGGAGTTGCCCCATCACATAAGGGATGCTGCTATTCCTCAAAATGTAAGCGTCATGCACAGAGTCAAGATACTTGGCATTCACATGGGAGATGTACTGGTCTGCCAAACACACCAACTGCACATTCATAGAATGGTAGCTTTTGCGGTTTCTGTACACCTGTTCATTCCTGCGGGGGGACAAATGCCACATGTGTACCATCAATGGCACCAATGATGTTGGGGATATGTCCCAAGGCATAGAAGTCACCTTTCACTGTGGGCAAATCATCCACCTGAGGGAACACGATGTGGCTGCTCATGTGTTTCAGCAGGGTAGACAACACTCTGGACAACACGTTAGAGAACATTGGCTGTGACATCCCTGATGCCATGGCCACTGTTGTTTGAAAGGACCCACTGGCCAGGAAATGGAGTACTGACAGGACCTGCACTAGAGGGGGATTCCTGGGGGATGGCGGAGAGCTGACATCAGGTCTGGCTCCAACTGGGCACACAGTTTCTGAATTGTGGCACGATCAAGTCTGTATGTGATAATGATGTGTCTGTCTTCCATTGTTGACAGGTCCACCAGGGGTCTGTACACCAGAGGATGCTGCCATCTTATCACCTGCCCCAGCGAACGTGCCCTATGGAGGAGAAGGGTGAGCAGAGGGTCATACACCACATAGGTTTCACAAGGCTGTTTAGTAAAATCGTGAACTATTCTTTATGTTTCTTTGTCTGTCCGTATTCATGGCCAAAAGTGCTGTGAAGCAGTTAGTTGGCCTGCCATGTGGCCACCTGAAATGGCGGCTGCCTGACCTGTAAGAAGGGACAAGGAGAAATGAGGTAACTGCGCTGGCATTGTTCTGCGTCGCGGTAGGCGGTCGAAGACCATTGCACAATTCAGCATTGGTTATCATTGGGCCATATGGGTTCCAGGAGCCAATGACGCTGTACGCCGGCGGTGACGGTATGCTCCACCGCGGACGTGACCGCCATTTTCTGTCTGTTCACTCACTTGATACCTGACCTTCAACAGGAGAGGACCTACACTGCAAGTGCTGCTGTGACCTGAGTCTGGAAGCGACAATGGCTACAGTGTCTGGGGAAAGGGCCCCTCCCTTCACTGCAGAGGAGTTGGAGAAACTGGTGGATGGGGTCCTCCCCCAGTACACGCAACTCTACGGCCCACCAGACAAACAGGTGAGTAAACTGTGTGCATGGTGGATGGAACATGAATGTATGGAGTGTCGTGGATGGAAGAGACAGGGGGGTGCACAGGCCAGCATGTGAGGATGGTGAGTGTATGTTTTTCTGGCCCAGGGTGGGAGGTTTGTTGCCAATGAGTGTGTAGAACTGGACGGGGGAGTAACATCCATTTTTACTTCACTATTCCTCTAGGTCAGCGCCCACCAGAAGAAGGGTATTTGGCGTGCCATCGCCAAGGAAGTGCGGACCCTGGGGGTCTACCATAGACGGAGCCCCCACTGCCAGAAAAGATAGGAGGACCTGCGCCGCTGGAGCATGAAGATGGCAGAGGCCCAGCTAGGGATGGCCTCCCAACGTGGAAGGGGTGTCTGTCGCACCATGTGCCTCACTGATGTACCGGATCCTAGCGGTAGCATATCCTGAGTTGGATGGGCGCTTGAGGGCATCACAGCAGCCACAAGGGGGTGAGTACAGTCTTATTCAGCTGACTCAGCGCGCTTGATGAGGTATCTGGGTGGGGGGGGTGGGCTGTGGTTTCCCCTAGGGCAGGGCAGGCGCGCCTAGGTACATCCATTGTTAGGCAGGCTCTGTCACACTCCAACCCCAAAGGTGGTAGTTGCCCTCTACACCAAGTCAGGCTCCTAAGGGTTCCAGCTGTGCATTAAATGGGTCTAGGCAGAGTCCGCCATGGGCATGTGCTTTTCGCCTGCACTGTTAGTGCATGCGCTAGTGACAAGGTATGCTCCCTGTGTGTTGTGTCCGCCAACTGTAGTGGTGTTGCAGGAATTTACCATGTGGCTCTTCTGTCTTTCCCCCACTTTTTGTTTTGTCACCCTGTCCCTGTGTGCATTAGCATCATCTGGCGAAGGGAACATTGGCACCGGAGCAGGAGGGAGCTGCAACCCACATGGTCCTGGAGGGTGAATTTACGGAGTCTGAAGACACCAGTGGGACAGAGGGCAAGGGGAGCTCCATGACGGGCACAGGAGCAGACACCAGCGACAGTGACTCCTCCTCTGATGGGAGCTCCATTGCGGTGGCGGGCACCTCTGTGCCCACCGCAACAACAGGTACAGCCGCCACCCCCCCTACCAGCACCGCCCTCCCAGCAGCCCCTCATCGTGTTTCCTGTGCCCGCTCACCCAGGAGGGTGGGCATCTCCTTCGCCCCAGGCACCTCAGGCCCTGCCCCAGTCAGCCCTGCTGCCCGCAGTGAGGAGGCTATTGACCTCCTGAGATCCCTCACTGTTGGGCAATCAACCATTTTGAATGCCATCCAGGGTGTCAAGAGGCATTTGCAGCAAACAAATGCATACCTGGAGGGCATTCATTCTGGCGTGGCGGCCCAACAGAGAGCATTTCATGCTCTGGCCTCAGCACTGATGGCAGCCATTGTCCCTGTGTCCAGCCTCCCCCTCCAACTTTCACTACCCAGACCCAATACCCTCTACCTCAGCCTATCCCAAGCACACCATCAGACCAGCATTCACCCAAATCAACACACAAAAGTAGCTCAGGCAAACATAAGCATCACACATCCCACAGGCACTCACACAAGCACCATACCCATGCAGACACACTGCCTCCACTGTGTCCCCCTCCTCCACGTCCTCCTCCTCACTCCCAGTCTTGTCTCCACTCACACATGCATGCACTACATCCTCAACCACTACCTCCATCACCAGCACGTCCATCACCACACACCGCTCACGTGCAATCACCACCCCCACTACCATGCACACGTCCCCTGTGTCCTCTCCCAGTGTGTCTGTGCGCCCTCCTCCCAAACTACACAAACGCAGGCACACACCCACCCAACAGCCATCCACCTCACAACAGCCTCTGGCCCATGCACCTTTACCCAAATTCAGCAGACGTACACCTCCTACAACCACTCCCTCTTCCTCCACCCTCAAACCCCCTCCATCTTCCCGTCCCAGTGTGTCTAAAAAACTTTTCCTGGCTAACATTGACCTCTTCCCTACACCTCCCCCCGTCCTTCCCCTAGGGCCAGGATGTCCAGGTCCCAGCCCAGCACCTCAGCCACCAAATCCTCCAGCACTGTGGTCTCAGCAAGTCCAGTCACATCGGGGGCGGCACCCATAAGGGCTGCCAGTGTGCCACCTAGCGAAGCCAAGGATCAGCCCATTCCGCCACCTGCCAAGGTGAAGAAGGTGCCCACATGCTGTATGGAGAAGCCGCCCCAACCACCCATCAAGGCCTCCTCCAAGCCAAAAGGGGACAGTGCCAAGAGACCAGCAGCGACATCCAAGGTGGGGAAGGGACACAAGGTCAAAGGGAAGTCAGTACAGGGCACGGAGCCTCCGGCTGAGGGACTAGAGTCACCCACTCTGGCAACCAGAACAGCAACCTGTATGGTGGTGGACACCGCCACCTGCACCATCACCTGCACTGCCACCTGCACGTCTGCTGCCTCAGCAACAGTCCCCAGCGTCATGCCCAGTGGGCAGCCGTCCGAGGCGGCAGGAGGCATCCTGTTGTCTCCCTCCACCGGTGCTGACACATTCAACACTGGCAGCATTTCAGCCACAGACACCGCCGCAACCACCGCCACCAGCCACGCAACATCCTCAGACAATGCCACCACAGCCGACATGGCTAACATTCCCAGTGGACAGACATCCGAGGTTGGAGGAGACGTCCTGGACCATGCACAGACTACTTGAGGCACGACACCCAGCACTGTTTGTACCAGCAGTGGCAGGCAAAGTCGCAGCCGGATGGAGTGTGTCCCTGCCTCCATGGAGTATCATGCTACCTGTTCCCAGGTAATCTCATGGCACACACACCCAGGTGAGGGGATAGGACCTGCCACACTGCTTGTGAAGCACTCTGGGCACAAAGCCCCCTCCAGAACCAGTGGAGAACAGCATCCACTCACACAGTCCGTGGCAGGATGAAGCACTCTGGGCACAAAGCCCCCTCCAGAATCAGTGGAGAAAAGCATCCACTCACACAGTCCTTGGCAGGATGAAGCACTCTGGGCACAAAGCCCCCTCCAGAACCAGTGGAACATGTCAACAACTTGAGAGACTGTGGCTTTGCACTCTCCAGGATAAAGCAGTGGGAAACCCACCCACTTGAGAGACTGTGGCTGTGCACTCCCCAGGATAAAGCAGTGGGCAACCCACCCACTTGAGAGAGTGGCTTTGCACTCCCCAGGATAGAGCAGTGGGCAACCCACCCACTTGAGAGACTGTGGCTGTGCACTCCCCAGGATAAAGCAGTGGGCAACCCAACCACTTGAGAGTCTGTGGCTTTGCGTTCCCCAGGATAGAGCAGTGGGAAACCCACCCACTTGAGAGACTTGAGAGACTGTGGCTTTGCACTCCCCAGGATAAAGCAGCGGGCATGGGGCCCCCTCGTGGAGCAGTGGCATTGTCCCTTCCTCCGGCTGAGGTGCCTCCCCTCCCTCTGAGGTGCCTGTTTATTTTTGATCTGATGCCCCAGCAGTGTTCTCTCCCTTTCGAGTCAGGTATCTTGTATGGGCTTTGGGACCAGTGGTCCACGGACAATGATTGGTACACTGTCCGGACTTGTGTAGTTGCTGTACATATGTGTTTATACTGATGATTTAAAGTTATCTTGGCCTATCTGATTTTTCGATGAGTACACTCTTTACAATCATTTCATTTTGTCCTTGCGTTCTTCCAGGGGGGGACGGGGGGTGAATGTAATGTTGCTGCATGTATATGTGTGTATGTTGTTGTGGGTGAGGGTGGGGGTGTTGCGTGTTGCATGTGTGCGTGTCACTCTCTGTTTCGTCCCCCCTCCCTTGTGTGCTAGGTGCAGTACTCACTGTGGTCGTCGCCGGCGTCTTTTCTGCTCCTGGTAGAAGAGGAGGTAGACCAACATGGGCAGGACCTGTAACTCGAGCTCCATGGCTCCCTGGTTCCCTGTTGGGTGTTGAGAGATGAGTGGTTTCCGTTCCAAGTCCTGTTTCTGCCGTGCTTTTGATGGCGTTGGTACCGCCCCCGAAAAGGTGGTGGATAGGCCTGCTGTAATACAGTGGGCGGTACATTGTATTCCGCCTGTCTGTTCGCAGTTACCGCCGCGGTGTTTGTTTCTACCACCGTGGCGGTCGGAGTGTTAAAGTGGTTGTCTATGTTGGCGGTTTCCGCCATGGTCGTAATTCAATTTTTTTCCGCTGGCCTGTTGGCGGTATTACCGCCGCTTTAACACCGACCGCCAGGGTTGTAATGAGGGCCTAAGTCTTTTTTTGCAATTTTACATAGCACAAGTTCAGCCTAAGCGAATTGGAGAAGATTATTATCTTCTTCATTTATTTTTTAGGCACAGGGAGATTATGTGGTTTGCCCAGAATCACAGGATGTCAAGCGAATGCCAGGACTTGAAGTTGGTTCCCCAGTTCCAAAGTCAACAACCCAGCACACTAGGCCATATATCCCCCCAAAGGCTTAAACCTGTTTCAATGGAACATGTGCCTGCATTCCTTTGTGGCACCTGTGTATATCAATTAGTTTAGATCAGATATATTCTGCAATAATTTGTAGGGCCCACGCTATTCATCTTCTGAAGCTCTGTGACAAATGGGCTTCAGCACTAACACTTCATGAGCTTCCTGATACGCAGTCAGTGTCACCTTCTGGTAGTTCCATTCTTTCATCAGAGCTTGGTTAGCTTGAAGGTTTTACTTTGCCTGACCCGTGAATTGCCCATCAACTTCCTGAAGCCATTCACATAGTCAATCACCACTGTCTTTGGTGATTCCTGAATTCCTTCCCACCCCTCTCTGATCAAAATGAGTGGTCAGTGGAGGGGCTCAACCTCACTCTCTTCTATAGATCCCACTGATGGGCAATAGGAGACATGGCAGGAGAAGATTTAATTTCCTCCTCAGGTTCTCTGATATAGTTCCCATCATGCTCTTTACGGTTTTGTTGCACCACTCCACTAACCCATTGGTTTGTGTATGATACGCTTTGGAGAAGTTCTACATCTGACCACCCTGGTCTCAAACCTCTCTCATGTAAAAGGAGATAAAGTTGGTTCCACGATTGGATAGTGCCGTCTTTTCAAATCCAACCCTAGAAAAGATCTCTAGGAGAGCCCTACCACACATGCCGTCTTGCTCCATTCCCGCTACTCTTGGGTACCGCCCCTGGATCCCTGGTGGCATGATCCACCACAACCAAAATACACTGAATGGAACCAAATGGAACACTTATAACAGGTGGAGGCAATAATGGTTTCATGGTCTTACCCCCGATATACCAGTGGGGGGACACCCATCTTGCGTCTCTCACACTTCTCTATCTACCATAGCCTGTTTACCATTGAGCTCCAACTCAGCTATAGGAATTGGATACTCTATGTCCCCTTTACTGGCTAATAAGCCAGTGCCGTTAGCACCTGTGAGAATCTTTTCGGGTTTGAGAGACTTCTTTTCTACCATAGGTCTATGGGCTCCTGTATCCCATAGGACAGGTCCCTTCATCCTATTGATAATAGCCTCCAGCACACACCCCATTGTGTTTAGGTGTATGCGCTTCACAGTGTCTGAGTCTCTGTGTCAAATGTCCATAGCAATTAGATTAGAAGCAACAGGACTAGCTATGAAGTTTATGGATGGTACAGGGTATTTCACCTGACAGTCTTTCCTAAAATGGCCCTCAGTGTGACACTTGAGGCAAGTTACCACTTTGGACTTGGGACAACCTTCCTGCCCCCGTTTTCTTTCCTTTCTTCCTGACTAGGAACCCAATGCCCTGTTTTGGTTCAGTTCTCCTCTGGTGCCTGGAGAATTGCTCTTTCCTTTACTCTCTAAGCCAAAAGGGAAGTTGCTCCCCCCTTTGACTCAGAGCCATGCTGCTCCAGCTCTTTGCTTTTTATACGTTATTTATAATTTTTCATGTAGATCATGAAGAGGACTCACGGTTATGTGGTATTTCATTTTTTGGGAATTTTAGTTCATATCTCTCCATATTTAATTTTTATTATTTTACCTAAATGTATCCATATTTATTTTAGGTTTTGTTACGTTTTGTGATCAATTAATCATTGGTATGAACATATATACATTTTAGTAACACCCTTGTAAACATCTACGGCTACATCTGTTTATGCCTCATTAGAAAACTTTCTAACTTTTTTTACTCCCTTAACTATCAATCTGCACAGCTATTTACCTGAAAGTCATGACTGTCGGCATTTAGAATCACTCAAAAAACAAACACATTTCCATTGTAATCCATATTCAAAAATAAATTCAGACAGGAAAATAGAAAGTTTTCTATCTGTAATTTTCTGTAAAAATCAATAAAAAGGGAAACTGTGAGCCTTAGTCATGAACTGAAAATTGTGCAGAGTACTCAACAATGGCATTCTGCTGATTCTACATAACATCATTTTTCTCCACCCAAGCTCCCCACATTATGCTCCAGCCCTTTGTTGCCCATGTTGGATAGCCACTTGTCTGTCACATCCGACAGGTATTGCCTATATGGGTGTAGAGGAGTCCTCCTTGAGTTGCTCTCTAACCATCCGCTTGTTCAGGGCATGAAAATCCATAACCTCTCGCTCACTCATTCCAGGCAAGCAGTACTCAGTGAATCCAAGTTTCAAACCAAACATTATCTGCTTACTTGCTGTGTTTAAAGTTCTCCAGTTACTGAGCTGGCTTCAGCCCAAACATCCTAATCGTAGCTTTTTTCACCCCCTCATACATCATATGCTTGCTACAGGCATCCTTTCATTGAATGTTGTCCCTTCCAGCATCAAAAAATACATCACTGGTGCAAACTTAGACACATCATTCAAAGCTTGAGCTTCATAAGCAAGCTTTAAACTCCCAATCCTTTCCAAAACATCTTGTCCTCCCACATACGTTTACAAGTTCTTTCAGAACAGTGGCAGGTACACCAGAAGAGTTTGGAGTGAAATTGCTTTTTCCAGGGCAACTGTCTCAGTAGCTGTTTTAAGCTTTTCCCTCTCTAGAGCTATTTTCTTCCCCTCTAAACCCCCCTCTCTTTTTCTTTCATATCTCTCCATATTTAATTTTTATTATTTTACCTAAATGTATCCATATTTATTTTAGGTTTTGTTACGTTTTGTGATCAATTAATCATTGGTATGAACATATATACATTTTAGTAACACCCTTGTAAACATCTACGGCTACATCTGTTTATGCCTCATTAGAAAACTTTCTAACTTTTTTTACTCCCTTAACTATCAATCTGCACAGCTATTTACCTGAAAGTCATGACTGTCGGCATTTAGAATCACTCAAAAAACAAACACATTTCCATTGTAATCCATATTCAAAAATAAATTCAGACAGGAAAATAGAAAGTTTTCTATCTGTAATTTTCTGTAAAAATCAATAAAAAGGGAAACTGTGAGCCTTAGTCATGAACTGAAAATTGTGCAGAGTACTCAACAATGGCATTCTGCTGATTCTACATAACATCATTTTTCTCCACCCAAGCTCCCCACATTATGCTCCAGCCCTTTGTTGCCCATGTTGGATAGCCACTTGTCTGTCACATCCGACAGGTATTGCCTATATGGGTGTAGAGGAGTCCTCCATGAGTTGCTCTCTAACCATCCGCTTGTTCAGGGCATGAAAATCCATAACCTCTCGCTCACTCATTCCAGGCAAGCAGTACTCAGTGAATCCAAGTTTCAAACCAAACATTATCTGCTTACTTGCTGTGTTTAAAGTTCTCCAGTTACTGAGCTGGCTTCAGCCCAAACATCCTAATCGTAGCTTTTTTCACCCCCTCATACATCATATGCTTGCTACAGGCATCCTTTCATTGAATGTTGTCCCTTCCAGCATCAAAAAATACATCACTGGTGCAAACTTAGACACATCATTCAAAGCTTGAGCTTCATAAGCAAGCTTTAAACTCCCAATCCTTTCCAAAACATCTTGTCCTCCCACATACGTTTACAAGTTCTTTCAGAACAGTGGCAGGTACACCAGAAGAGTTTGGAGTGAAATTGCTTTTTCCAGGGCAACTGTCTCAGTAGCTGTTTTAAGCTTTTCCCTCTCTAGAGCTATTTTCTTCCTCTCTAAACCCCCCTCTCTTTTTCTTTATTTTGCCTTTCCCTCTCCTTTGTTTTCTCTGCATGAGCCCAGTCTTCCTCTTCTTTCATTCTTCCTCTTTCTCCCTCATCTTGTCCTCTTGTTCTGACAAGGGAGTCTCAGGTTTTTCTTCTTCAACTCCCTGGCCTTCACCTCTGCTTCAACCTTGGCTTTCTACAGAGCCACTTGCAAGCTCAAGGTCTGTGCTAGATTTGACCCTTCCAAGGTGATCATTCTTGGAGTGTGTGTCAGCTGAACCCTAGAACTTGGTGGCTGTGATTGCCTTGGGGAATTCTGGTAGGCACATTTTAAGAAATATACACTGTGGGGGTCATTCCGACCCTGGCGGTCCATGACCGCCAGGGCTGGGGACCGCGGAAGCACCGCCAACAGGCTGGCGGTGCTTCCTGGGCCATTCTGACCGCGGCGGTAAAGCCGCGGTCAGAAAATGGCAACTGGCGGTTTCCCGCCGGTTTACCCCTGGCCCAGGGAATCCTCCATGGCGGCGCTGCTTGCAGCACCGCCATGGGGATTCCGACCCCCTTCCCGCCATCCTGTTCCTGGTGGTTTTTACCGCCAGGAACAGGATGGCGGGAACGGGTGTCGTGGGGCCCCTGGGGGCCCCATAAAGATTTTCGGTGTCTGCTTTGCAGACACTGAAAATCGCGACGGGTGCCACTGCACCCGTCGCACCCCTACAACTCCACCGGCTCTATTCGGAGCCGGCTTCATTGTTGAGGGGGGTTTCCCGCTGGGCCGGAGGGCGGCCTTCTGGCGGTCGCCCGCCGGCCCAGCGGGAAAGCCAGAATGGCCGCCGCGGTCTTTTGACAGCGGTGCGGTCATTCGGCGGTTCCCTCCCGGCGGGCGGCTCCCGCCGCCCGCCGGGGTCAGAATGACCCCCTGTGTCTTTAGGGGAAAGCTGAACTATGGGGCTCAGAGAATTTGATTGTACAACACTCTCTGCCTGGGTTTGTGTCAACGTACCCTCCCCAAAATCTACTTCAGTTTCTTCTCTCCCCTCCAGTTTTTCTAACTGGGTTTTCACAAAACACACAATATTCTTGTTTTTCGGAGTTCTCTGCCCTCTAACCAAACAAAAGGCCCGATTTCCAAGGCCCTTGCGCCTTCTTGCGTCACACTAGTGTAATTTGTTTGTACACTAATGTGACGTTAAGGTGGCCATTTCCCCACACCATATTTACAAAGTGGTGCAATGCTTACATTGCACCACTTTGTAACCCCTTGCGCCACATTATGCTTGTGCCAGGCATAATGTATGCAGGGGGGGGTCGTTCCCACACAGGGAGGCCTCAAAAATAGCACAGTGAAATCTACAAGATTTCACTGCTGCATTTTTCTGTCATTTTTAACGCCTGCTCAGTGCAAGCGTTAAAGTGATGGGCCCATAGTAACCTATGGGCCTCCCTAGTACTTTGCTGCACTAGCACCAATATTTATGCTGCTAATACAGCAAAGCACCACAATAGCATCATGAATTATGACAGGATTGTGGAAACGACCACCATGATGCACTGTAATGTAAATACGGCGCACACATGGTGTCATTAGGTGGGGCAGAGACAACGCAAGAAAAGTGGTGTATCGGGACTGATGCGCCACTTTCTTGTAAATCTGGCCCAAAGATTCCTCAACAGATCTAAAGACAGGGTGCCAGTGTCTACTCTGTTCAACCTTGTAACCAACATGCTGGCTGTGTAGGCTTTAAGGTAATACATTTGGACCTATTGCATTGCTGTTGTGGCTTGTATGTGGCCTTTGTAGGATCTCACATCTCTTGGAGTTAATTGTCAGACCCCATTCAGAAGCCATGTGGCAGCAACGGACTACTGGACGGCAACCAGTTTAGGATTTTTGCCACTGCTATCTCAGGTTCTCTTTTAATATGGCTCTGCCAACTGGGCCAGTACAACCCTTTCCACACTTGAATTTTATTGGTAGTGAGGATGAGGAGTCACAGGCTTCTCGTGGAGGTTAGTGTAGGAGTAATCAGGCTGAGGAATCAATACCCCCAGCAACGCAGTAAGATCAATGTCCAGCTCAGTGCTTCTCTTTGTAGAAAAGACAATACTCAGAAAACAGACAATTCCACTACATATTCAACAATGTATGAATACCTGATTCATGGGTACAAGTCTTTGGGTGCTTTCAGAAGTCTTTTACGACTACTCCAATTACCCCTCCACTTGTCTCTTCATCAGACTCCACCTTCTCTAGGTCCCCATGCATCTCAGGTTGAAAGTTTGAGATAAAGTCTACAGGTAGTGTTAGTACTCAGTATCTCTTGCCTAGGTCCTCTGGGTCTCCTTACCAGTTCGTAAGAGTAGCATTTGCCCCTCCCGTGGCACCAGGATCTCTCCAGTAGCAGGAAGTTTTCAGGTGCATGCAGTAGTCTTCCAGGGACCTATGCAATAGACGACTATGAGTCGTGTCTCTTGGAGGGGCACATCATGTCACTTGGACCTCCTCTCCCAGGATGGGCACTCAAGGGTGTTAGCCCAAAAGGCAAGCTTCAAAGATGAAGCTGTCTTTTGTGAGGTAAGCAGTGCCAAGAACTCAGAGCAGGATGCCTTTTGTGCCTGCAGACAAAGTGAAGATAGAAAAGGTAAAGTGATTTTTAAGGAAAAGGGAGTACAATAGACCCTATTTTAAGAGGCTCATAATAGTTATTTTGAGTTATAACTTTAAAGGGATTGGGTAGAAAAGGTAACTTTTGTGATTTCCCTCAGAGTTTCCTATCTAAATGAATGTGATATTCTCAAAAAATTAGTACAAAATGAGACAAAGTGACTAATCATCTCTGTGACAAGCACATGGAATCCAGAAAGTGTTGACCAGGCTGTCAGCCTTGTCGACTTTTTGGTACAAGCGTTCAATTTTGTGTCAATGGTTTTGTGTGGTGTGTGCTTAATCTGTTGGAATTTTCACTGTCCCAGAGTTGTGTATTTGCTACCATAGTGACGTTCTGTTTCTAGAACTCTATGCAGGATGAGTTGTGGTACAGCTGGTCCAAGTGTCGCGTGGGCTCTCATTATTCTAAATGAGACTACTGGATTTCTAGGTAGCAGGATCTATAACGGTGTGGGGGACTGAGTCTGACCCACGTGTAAAGAACTCTGTCACCCTAAATCCGGTTTTTGCTCCGGCTAACTAGCAGTGCCTCATTTCTCCCATGTGGAAGGAATGATTTGGCAGCCGAGCGCATGACATCTTTGGAACTTCTCAGGGAAGTCGTGGTTACTCAGATCCAAACCAACTCTCTTATTTCCAATATGATCTCATATACAAATGACAAAAGACAGTATAAGTTTTATATAATGTTTTAATAAAACGACTGTATTTTAGATATTAAGGCGTGAGCCGCAATAACCAGAATGATACAACAAGGTTGGATTGAAATAGTCACCAGGAGAGTAAAACATAAGAACAAAGCTATCATATTGTCTAACAGTTTCTACTCTCCCTCTGCTTGTTCTATTCAGAGCACAGCATGTTAAGCTTCTAGCTTGCCTATTAGAATCACTGTGGAGACATCAGCCCTCATACCTGAGCAAAGACCTGTGATCTTGGTTCAGCATCTGCAACGAGGCAGTCAGCGTCTAGTTGTGGTTCCCTGGTCGGAATCTCCCTCTTGCGTGTATTGGGACAAGGAAGTGATTTTATAACTAACATGTTATCGTGATCACAAAATGTCCCTACGCAGGAATGCGAAGTCTAAACTCCTACCACGTCTATCGGCAATGTACCAGACTGTATCCTTGACTGAAGCACAGAGTAAATATGTTATGGAGAACTCCAGTGCTGAAGTAGGCAAAACAGTGTGATATGAATAAAAAACAACACCGTAGAACTGGCTATTTGAAAAATAACAGTACGAAGCCTAATAAAAAGCATGTAGAGCAAAGTGCACAGAGGCTCTAAGCTGTCAGCAAATGAATAAAATATATTCAGGGCAAAGTGCACAAAGGCCTAAAGCCTGAAGCTAAAGCGCAATGAATACGTAAAACTAACCACACTACACAAGGGTTTCCAAAGAGTAGCTCAGGAGCTAGTAGTAGCACACCAGCACCCATGAAGTAGCTCTCAGAGATGAAGTTCAGCCCAGTACCTCATTCAAGTGGTCTGTTCATATTAAAGACAGAAGCGTAGTTTATCTCCAGACCTTAGAGTGGCAGGCTGCCAAACCAGTGGCTGGGCCTCATAATGAGACTCAAATACACACTGCATTGCCCTAAAGGGATCTGAAACGTAGCCATCTGTCTACAGTTTCAATCTAGCTAAGTCACAAAAAGATTGGGCATGTTGTAGGTCCTGTTCTATCAGTAAATCTATGTGTGTGAACAATGGGCTGTGAAAAATTAGTTCTAGCAAGTAGCCTGAGCAGTAACCAATACTGACCCACCGAAGAGAGGGACTGCAGAAGCAAGTGAAAATGTATTAGTTGGGTTCATGATCTGCCCAAGAGCTGAGGAGAGCAGGGTAATGATCTGGGACTAAGACAATAAAGAGCCTCATGTGCATTTTTCTTTTTTTCTTTAGAAAAAGAAAACTCCATACCGGGGAACAAACAGGTTAATTTGCAGAATACCATGTAAACACAGCATTTTTGATGAAAGACCAACATATGACAGAACGCAACAAAAGCAATCAATATCCAAGTGCAACAGATTCACCCAAAATGGGGGGGGGAACTTTGTGTAGACAAAATAAGAGCTAGACACCTGAATCATGGCCAGCAAGCATATCGCCCAACCAAAGCCTAACTGGGTTTCAAATCCAGCTCAAACTCCATCTCCGTGGATCATTCTCTATCAAAGTCACCTCCAACTGACATATGTTCAAGAATTTTTGCCACCAATCCCAGGGATCAGGGCACCAACTCGAGAGCCAGGTGCGTGCCAACACCACCCTAGCCAGAGAAAACTGGAAAGAAATATAAGCCCGCCAGGGGTTGTGGGATAACCGACGAATGCCCCAGTATGATCAACTCGGAGTCCCACTCCACTGATAGATTCAAGATGTTATTGTTTTTCTCAAAAACGCC
Organism: Pleurodeles waltl; assembly: GCF_031143425.1. Taxonomy (NCBI): domain Eukaryota; kingdom Metazoa; phylum Chordata; class Amphibia; order Caudata; family Salamandridae; genus Pleurodeles; species Pleurodeles waltl. Next base: position 722,012,441 of record NC_090448.1, on the reverse strand, counting down.
AAGAATAGATGTAGGGAAGAAAATGAAGTGAAAACAAAGACCACGTTGGCACCCTCAAGCCCGAAGCAAAAGCAGCGATCATCCGTGCGAAGCTTCATAACCCAAAGGCGGTAGGTAGTGTAGTAAAAATTATTAATGCATTTAATATGATGGACTTTAATAAATGAGATGTTCAGGACCATCTGTGCGAGGAGATTATTAAACTGCATATCCCCAGCCGTTACCTCAGATTTCAGAAGCATGCTCCATTTTGCTGCTCTCTCCTCAAAAGGATAAGCTGCATGGGCACGTGAAAAAAACGTAACTTAACTTAAAAACCAAACCGATATTTGTCTTCACTGGAGCGTTCGTTACCAGCTCTAATAAGGGATTGTCAGGACAGCTGATCTCGTCCTTATTAACACTAGAAATGAAATGTCCTACTTGCAAATACCAGTAGAAGCTAGTACGAGGAAGCAAATACTGCTGCTGCAGATTCTCAAAGGAATAAAAAACTTCCCCTAAAACATCTGACCCATTGTAAGAGGCCTAACCTTCTCCCAGTTTGCCCTAAAGCACTCATGAACACATGGGGGCATATTCAGATTATGCCCTAAACATGTGAATTGATTGAAAAGTTCAGTATTTGGGAATATATGCTTAGAAGAACCGCAGATAAGGTGAAACACCTTTAAGGGTTCTAAGGGCTTGAACCAGATTCTATTACAATAGACTGTGCCCACAGTTCTGCTCCCAGGAGCAATTGATTGCCCAAAAGGCAAGAAGTCCACAAACATTCGCCCCAGGTACCACACCCCTCAGCCCAGAGCCAAACGTAACCGTGAAAAGAATGTGGCAAGATAAAACCACAGGACCGGGAGAAAAAACCTCACCATATTCCTTAGGCTGCTGAAGAAACTATGGCCCTCATTATGAAACTTGCGGTAAATCCCACTTAGTGCCATGCTGACGGCCGCCAACTTACCGCTGTGGTGGCGGATATCCGTCCACCATATTATGACACACACACACAAATCCAAAAGAAAACAGCCACATACACAAATCCCCCAGACCAAAGATCAGTGATAAACTGGCGGTCCCAAAACCTACACCATTACGCCAACAGAACAACTTCCATCACATTATGACCCACGAATCACCACGGCAGACATTCAACGGCGGTAAACCATTGGCGGTACATACCGCCGCGCTCAGAATGGACACCCACATACAAAACAACACCACATTGGCCAATTCAAGCAACATGCACCTGCTACACATACACACACCACACACACACCACTATAAAACACACGCCCACATTACCCACAACCCCTTATGAATACAAATCATTGCCACCAGACTGACACTAAGACCACTGCCACAACTAGACACACACACCACTCACACCCCTCACGCACTCCACATCACACACCCCATTCATATTACCCAACACACTCCCACCAACACATATCACAAAACACCCATGGCACCACAAAGGCACCCCCGTATCACTGAGGGGGAGTTAAGGGTCATGGTGGAGGAAATCGTCAAGGTAGAGCCACAGCTATTTGGAGCACAGGCGCAGCAAATATCAATAGCTAGGAAGATGGAGCTATGGCGGCGAATCGTAGACAGGGTCAACGCCGTGGGGCAGCACCCCAGAACAAGGGACGACATCAGGGGAGAGTACGCTCCATAGCAGCAAGACACCAGCTCGCTATACAGAGGACTGGTGGTGGACCCCCACCTCCTCCCCCCCAACTCACAGCATGGGAGGAGCAAGTCTTGGCAATACTGCATTCTGAGGGCCTGGCCGGAGTCGGAGGAGCACTGGACTCTGGTAAGTTAACTTCCAACAATCATCATCCCCATACCTGCATGCCATCACATACCCCCACCTTCACTCCCATTACTCCACTCCATCCCACATATCCCACCATCACATCGCACTAATCCCAATGCCAAGCCCTGCATGCTGTACCAATGCATGGACATCCCTCACAGCCCTGCATGGACACTCATCACTAAAGCATGCACAGCATAGGGAAACTAACAATCCCACCATACACCAGCATACACAAGTAAAAGCTGGCAGGGCAACACCAACCATAGAGGGGAAGCCAGGGATGTACAATATGTCATACACATGAAGCATAATAGATAATTTACATCCCCACAGGTACCCCAGCCAATATCTCTCGAGAGGAGGTGCCACCACTATCCAGTCCCCCAACAGAAGAGGCCCACAATGATAACAGTAACTCTGGCCTTCAGAATCTGGACGGTTTACCTGGCCCATCAGGGACCACTGGACAGCCAGTCACCCAAGCCCAGTCACAGACCACCACAGAGCCTCCCCCATCAGTAACCAACACCACAGCACCCACCCAACGTCCCCAAACCTTTGTCCCAGGACATGTCAGTCAGCAGTGTACCTACCTCTACAGGGACCCCAGGCTACACCTCACACACAAGACAATCAGGGACCTGGGGTCAGTGGCAGTGGGGACACAGTTCAGGGGACAGAGGCACAGGCCAACAGGGACACTGGGAGGACTGCTGTGCGCCAGGGGGAGGACAGGACCAGGGAACCAACTGTCCAGGAGGCGCTTTCTGAGGTCCTAGGAGCCTATCAACATTCCCAGGACACGATGGGCCAGATCCTAGACAACGTGCAGGAGAACAGGTGGCTGCAGGAGGGACAGTATCAGGGGATCAGGGAGGACTTGCAGGACATCAACAACACCCTGATATCCATAGCATGTGTGCTGCCAGACATGGCCAACATTATCAGGGAGGCAGTGTCACACCAGCAGGCCCCTGCCACTAGCCAGTCATCTGAACAGCCATCCACTTCCGCTGCCGCTAGTGGCCTGGAGGTCCCACCACAGGACCAACAGGCCACCAGCACCCCTCCCCCTGCAGAAGGTGAACCACCCTGCAAATGTTCCCTGTGATCCAGACAGAAGCCAGAGACACTTGCCAAGACCCCAGCCAGGAAATGAGACTCTCCTGATTGTCCCCCTTGTGTCCCACTCAGTCACCTTGTCCACTTTGAACTGCCATTGCTCCCCTTCCTATGTCCCCTTGGACAATGCACCTGTGCTACGAACAGACTGGAACAATACCCTGGACTTTCCTCCACCATCACCCCTTCCCATTGCACTTTCCCCTCTATATATTAGCACCACAATAAACACCTCTTCTCAAAAATCGATTTCGAATATGTCATGATTACAAATATGTATTGATTGTAACAGCTACAACCATTGCAAATGAACTGTACATAGAATGAGCATAGAATTAATGACCTGTAGCTGGCTGTTGTGCTCACACCAAGAGTATTTGTCAAATCATCAACATCTGCAAAATGAATATCCAGAGAGAACAGTAAGTGGGCAAAGACGTGAGAAAGACCAGCATGCCAATGCCGCATAGATGACAACCAAAGTCATTGAAATGTAAAGTTGCACTGTCTCACCTGTGTGTCATTGGAAGTACTGATGAATCACAGATGTTCTGTTGTTCACATCATCATCATCTGCCTCCTTATCCTCACTGTCCACAGGGTCCACTGCTGCCTCAGGGGCATCTCCAGTCTCCTCCTTCCACAGAAAAGGTACATGGCATCTGAGGGCCAGGTTGTGCAACATGTAGTATGCAACTAATGTCTGTCAGACCTTCTTGGGTGAGTAGCACAGGGATCCACCTGTCAGATGGAGGCACTGGAACCTGGCCTTCAGGAAGCCAAAGGTCATTTCAATGATCCTTCTGGTTCACCCATGTGCCTCGTTATGACATTCTTCTGCCCTTGTCCTGGCATTCCTCACTGGGGTCAACAGCTATGATAGGTTTAGGTAACCAGAGTCACCTGCAAATATTGAGGGACAGCAATTTAGCCACACACTATCCTATATGGCCAACACCATAGGCATCCACCAACATATACTGGGTGGGAACCAGGGCTCACCTATTAGCCACACCCTGTGCCTCTGTAGTTGGGACATCACATTTGGGATGCTGCTATTCCTCAGGACAAAGGCATCATGCACTGACCCAGGATACCTAGCATTGATGTGGGAGATGTACTGGTCCGCCAAGCACACCATCTGCACATTCATGGAGTGGAAACTTTTACGATTCCTGAACATCTGTTCATTCTGGCGATGGGACAAGTGCAATATGTGTTCCATCAATCGCACCAATTATATTGGAGATATATACATTGCTTAGAATCCGGCCATCACAGTGGCCAAATCCTCAACCTGGGGAATGCAATGTAGCTGCACATGTGTTTCATCAGGGCAGACAACACTCTTGTCAGCACTATTGAGAACATTGGCTGTGACATTCCTGCTGCCAAGCCCTCTGTCACTTGGAAAGAACCAGTTGCCAGGAAATGGAGAACTAATAGCACTTGCACAAGAGGGGGGATCCCAATGGGCTGACAGAAAGCAGATATCAAGTCAGGCTCCAATTGGGCACACAGCTCTGTGATTGTAGCCCTGTCCAGTCTATAGGTGATGATAATGTGCCTGTCCTCCAGTGTAGCCAAGTCCACCAGGGGTCTGTACATGGGGGTATGTCTCAATGTCCTATTCATCTGCAGTGGCAGGTTTCTAAGGGACAAAAGAGTGAGGAGGCTGTCACAAACTGAACAATGGAGCCACAACAGTAGTCCAACATCTGCCAACATGTTATGGGACAGTGTAATTTGTCAAGTTTGTGCCTATTTATCCTATGACGCAGCATTAATCCAAAGGCCTGTTCACCCCCCCCGAAACAGCGTAGGCCTGTCATGTGTGGAGGGACAGGTGGAAGTGAGGTAATGTCGCTGATGTTGTGAGCCGTGGCGGTAGGCGGCCATGAACTGCCATGCAACTCCTCATTGGTTATAATTGGGCCCTATAGGGTACAGTGGCCAATGGGGATCTATGCCGGCAGTGACGGTATGCACCGCCGTGGACGTAACCGCCATTTTCTTATAAATTTCTCACTTGTTTCCTGACCTTCTATAGGAGAGGACCTACACTGCATGTGCTGCTGTGACCTGTGTCTGGAACCTACGATGGCCGTGTGACCGGGGAAAGGGCCCCAGCCTTCACTTCAGAGGAGTTGGAGCGACTGGTGGATGGGGTCCTACCCCAGTACGGACTGCTGTATGGGCCTCCAGACCAACAGGTGAGTACACTGTGGGCACAATGCATGTGGCATGAATGCATGGAGTTGGGTGTGAAGGCATCGTGTAAGGGGGGTGGATGGATGTCCTCTTGGCAGTGTACACATTGTGTGCTGGGCTATGTGTGTGCCAATGGTGATGGTAACGGGTATGGTGGGCCGTTTGTGTTACTGGCTGGACTGTTTGTCTAATGGTGTTCTCCTGTCTGTATTGCCTCTGCAGGTCAGTGCCCTTCAAAAGAAGGGTATTTGGCGTGCCATCGCCAAGGAGGTGCAGACCCTGGGGGTCTATGGCAGGTGGAGCACCCACTGTCGCAAACGGTGGGAGGACCTGAGACGCTGTGCACGGAAAACTGCAGAGGCCCAGCTGGGGATGGCCTCCCAACGATGAAGGGGTGCCCGTCGGACCCTGACCCCCTGATTGCCCGCATACTGGCGGTTGCCCTATCCTGAGCTGGATGGGCGCTTGAGGGCATCACAGTAGCCACAAGGGGGTGAGTACAGTGGCCATCATTGAAGCTCACGGCCGGAGGGGTGGTATCCAGCTGGTGGTTGTGTGTCAGTGGGTGCCCCTAGGCCAGGCCAGACATAGCAGCATAGGTACTCTGGTGTCTAAGGGTTTGAACGGGAAATACTGCTTACCTAGCTTGTTACCATTCACTACTGGTCAGGGCTGCATGGGTCACAGGTGTGCTGCAGTTGATAGTGTGTACCCCTCCTCATTCCTTGTTGAGTATCCATTTCACTGGTAGTGGAATACATAGTGCGTAGGCCTGTTCCCTGTGTGTGAGGGTGCTATGTACGCCAACGGTGGTGTTGGCGCAGTCACTGACCCAGTGAATCCTTTGTCTCTCTCTCCCCCTTTCTTGTTTTGTCATCCTGTCCTTCTGTGCATTAGCATCATCTGCCGAAGGAGCAGAGGCACAGGCGACAGAGGGAGCTGCATCCCACAGGACCCTGGAGGCAGAATCCACCGACACTGAGGACACTAGTGGGACGGAGGGCGAGGGGAGCACCACGACAGAGCCTGGAGTGGACAATACAGCCTCTGATACCTCCTCCAATGGGAGCTCCCTGGTGGTGGTGGACACCTCTGTGACCACCCCAGCTGCAGGTACAGCCTCCACCCCTGTACCAGCACCTCCCTCCCAGTAGCCCCTCAGCGAGTTGCCCGTGCCCGCTAGCCCAGGAGGGGGGCATCTCCTTCGCCCCAGGCACCACAGGCCCTTCCCCAGTGAGCCCTGCTGCCCTTCGTGAGGGGGTTATTGACCTCCTGAGATCCATCTCTGTAGGGCAGTCAACCATTGTGATTGTCATCCAGGGGCTGGCAGCCCAGATGCAGCAATCTAATGCATTACTGGAGGGCATTAACGGTGGATTGGCGGCCCAACAGAGATCGATTCAGGCTCTGGCCTCCTCTCTGATGGCAGCCATTGTCCCTGTTTCAACCGTCCCCCCTCCAACTTTCTCTTCCCTGTCCCATTCTCCTCAACCCCAACCCATCCCAAGCACACAGCCAGACACGCATGTACACAAGACAACACCCAAGAGTGTCACAGGCAAACACAAGCACCACACTTCATCCCACAGGCACTCACACAAACACCATTCATTTGCAGTCACAACAACATCCACTATTTCCACTATCTCCCCCTCCTTTTCCTCCTCCACCTCCTACCCAGTTATGTCCACACTCACACCTGCATGCACTACATCAATATCCGCCACCAACATCATCACCACACCAGGGCAGAACACATACCTCACTGGCAGACACCTCCTAACATCCATGCACACGTCCCCTGTGTCCTCTCCCACTGTGTCTGTTCCCCCCCCTCCTAAAGTACACAAATGTAAGCACTCAGACACCCAACAACCATCCGCCTCACAACAGCATACAGTCCATGCACCTGCACCCAAATCCAGCACACAAACACCTCCAACAACCACTCCCTCATCCTCAACTCACATTACTTCTCCCTCTTCCCACCTCAATGTCCCTAAAAAGCTTTTCCTTTCCCAGATTGACCTCTTCCCTACCCCTCCACCCCCCATCCTGCACATATGGGCAGGGTAGCAAGGACCCAGCCAAGCACCTCACCCAAACAGTCCATGGGCCCAGTGGTAGCAGCACCTACCCGTGGTGGAAAGGATCCCAGGCCACAAATACTGAAGGGGAAGGAGCCTGCACCAGCCACAAAGAAGGGGAAGGCGCCTGCACCAGACACAAAGAAGGGGAAAGAGCCTGCACCAGCAGCTGTCACAGAGCCCCCACTGCCAGCCATGGTTGTGCAGCCATCAGAGAGTTCAAGGGCTGAGCGAGAGCCTCCCACAACCACCACCACAGTGCAGCCATTGGAGGATGCAGGGGCTGAGCAGGAGCCTACCACAACCACCACCACAGTGCAGCCATTAGAGGGTGCAGGGGGTGAGCAGGTGCCTCCCAAAACCACTGCCACAGTGCAGGCAACTGCAGGTACAGGGGCGGAGCAGGAGCCTCCCACAACAACCACCACAGTGCAGCCATCGGAGGATGCAGGGGCTGAGCAGGAGCCTCCCACCACAACCACCACAGTGCAGCCATCACCGATGGTGGATGCCATATAGTCCAGCCTTCATGGGCTACTGTGCGGCCTGCCCCCTCCAGAACCAGTTGGCAAGTCACCCACCTGAGAGACTGTGGCCTTGCACTCCCCAGGAGCAAGCACAGTGCATGTGGCCCCCTCCAGAACCAGTGGGGTATTCACCCACTCCAGAGACTGTGGTCTTGCACTCCCCAGGACCAAGAACAGGGCATGTTGCCCCCTCCAGAACCAGTGGGGCATTCACTCACTCCAGAGACTGTGGCCTTGCACTCCCCAGGACCACGCACAAGGAATGTTGCCCCCTCCAGAACCAGTAGGAAAGACACCCACTCAAGAGACTGTGGCCTGGCACTCCCCAGGACAAAGCGCACAGGGCATGATGCCCCCTCCAGAACCAGTGGGAAAACACGCACTCCAGAGACTGTGGCCTTGCACTCCCCAGGACAAAGAGCACATGGCATGTTGCCCCCTCCAGAACCAGTGGGGTATTCACCCACTCTAGAGACTGTGGCCTTGCACTCCCCAGGACCAAACACAGGGCATGTTGCCCCCTCTAGAACCAGTAGTCTTGTTTCTGCATCAGGCTGAGGTGCCTCCCCCTCACCCTGAGGTCTCCGCCTATTTGCCAACTGATGCCCCTGCAGTGTTCTCTCCGTATTGGAGCAGGATTCGAGTGGGGCCTGGGACTTTGCCCTGTGGCCATGTGGGCCCTATGAACTATGGACTGGGCAGTGTCCCTTTTTTGTACATTTGTACATATCTGTTGCATTGCCACATCGACGTATTGATTTTTTGGTTGAACTGATTACAATCACTTTAATCAATTCCTGTTGTCCTTGCATTATTCTGCCAATTATTGGGGACAAATTGTTTTTGTAATACAGCTGGCTTTGTGTATGGTGAGTGTGAGAATGGTGTGTGTGGTGTGTGTGTGTGTCACTCTCGTTTTCCTCCCCCCCTCCCTTGTGTTCTAGACGGATGTACTCACTGTTGTCGTCTTCGCCAGCGTTGGTGTTCCAGGTGGAGCATAACGTAGAAGATCATTGGAAAAACATGCAGTTCTGGTTCCATGGCGGTGTCATTCTTCTCTGTGTCTCCAATGGTGAGTCATTTGACTTTTGTGTTCTGTTTCTGCCAGCATTTTGATGGCATTGGTACCGCCCCGGAAAGGGTGGCAGATTCAAGGGTCATAATATGGTGGGTGGTACTTTGTCTTCTGCCTGGCTGTAGGAAGCTACCACCGTGGTGCCTATGGTTTCTGCCCTGGCTGTTGGTGTTGTACATTGGCTGTCTATCGGAGATATCACCGCCATGGTCATAATTTGGCGGTAGTTACTGCCAGCCTGTTGGCGGTATCACTGCCATTTTATCACCAACCACAGGGTCGTAATGAGGGCCTATATCTTACAATGAGGCTTCCAATAAAAAATGAAGACTGTATCTTATCAAAAAATGCAACAGAAAGAAAAAGAGGAATGCAACGAAAAAGACACAAGTATCTTGGAAGAACCATGATTTTAATAAGGTTGCACCAACCAATCAAGACAAGATGAAGATGATTCCACTTTGTGAAAACATTGACTAGGTGGTGGCATAGTTATTTTCATCCACCTCCTCCATATGTACCGACAGCTCTATCCCCAAATAAACAGTCGACTGAACCCATGTCTCATTCTGAGTAGGGGAGAAATGTTAGACAAAACCTGAGTTTTATCCAAATTAAACTTATTGCCGGAAACATTCCTGAATGAGTAGGTGACCTCCTCAACTGCCCTTAAGGGTTTAACCAGAGAAGAGGTTAATACTGTCCCATCATCTGCGTAGGCTAAGACCTTAACCTCAAACTGATGAATTCTCAGGGGCTGGATGTCCTCAGCTAATTTGGGAGATTGAATAAAAGGCTTGTTGCATAAAGCAAACAGCTGAGGGGAAGAGGACACCCTGGCCTGGTACCACAGGAAAAAATAATGGGGTTGGAAAGAAATCCTAAACAGTGGATCCTTGCCTTCAGGCCATTGTAAAGTCAACAGACTCTAGGGACAAAACCGAAACCAAATCCCGCAGTCTCCATAACTGGCAAGAGGAAAGGCCAAGAAACACGGTGGAAAGCCTTCTCCGCATCCAACATTATCAAACCTACTGAGCCCTTCAAATCAAGGGCCGCCTCCAAAGCGGTGATTGCAGTGTTGACATGCAGTTTTATCTCATTCCAGGATAAAGCCAAGCTTGTTAATATTGACTAAACCCGTGATGACAGCTGACAACCGATTAACCAGAATACATGTATAAATCTTCGAGTTGGCATTAATTGATGAGATGGGGTGATATGGACCACGAAGAGTAGGTTCCTTCCCCTTTTTAGGGAAAATTACAATATTGGTCACACTCCAGGACCTGAGAACCCAACCGGATTCGTCAAAGGAATTAAACAAATCCTTACAAACCAGTGGCAGAATATGCAAGAAGGTTGCATAAAACTCCAGTGGAATTTGGTCCGGACTGGAAGCCTTACCCTTGGCTAAGAACCTGATGGCAGCCTCCACCTAGAAAAGTGTCATTGGTGCTGCTAGATTAGCCTTTTGAGTATGACTGATCTTATGCTGAAGATACCGGCTAGCAAATTGGGAGCTGGCTTGGACCAGAGGAAAGCAATCCTCACAATAGGATCCTGATAAAACTGCCATTGCTGAGCTTGGTTGGTGCTCGGGTCCAACCCTTGGAGTAAAGTATTAAGAGTGATTGTTTTTCAACTCTGTGAGGATCCCTGCCATCACCACAGCCTTACCTGAACATGTCTGAACATTTTTTTATATTTCTGAGTATATCGGGACACAAAGCTGGGCTCTTTTCAAACAGTGCTGCAGTGCTGCAACTGATGAGAACAGCACAGCGGCATTGAGCAGGCAGTAGTCATGGCATCTGGGGAGGAACTGTGTAGTACAGGAGCAGGAGTCATGGCTGAAGTCTTCTATGCTTCCTTGTAGTGCAATAACATGGCTACCCTTGGCTGCTGGATTAGGGAGTTTTGGATGCTGTTCAGAAAAAGGCAGGAAGGGCCCTCTCCCTGTAAGGTACTTGGAGAACACAGACTGAGCTTTCCTTTCTGTACCTGTAACACTTGCACTGTTTTGACTATACGGCCGGATGGCAGCCAACTCTGTTCCCGGGTTGGTACTTTGATTGGCACACGCCTGTGATCACTGTTGCAGACAGTCTTCTGTTGGCACGAGCTGAATACCATGAGTCCAGAGACCTTCCCCGCAGTTCAAATACTACTACTGCAGTCTATATTGGGATTCATTGAATGCTCACCAGCTACGATGCTGGCTCACAAGGTAACAAATAAAGGGGGGGCAGCTGGCGGCAACTGGTACTGGCACTGGCATCAGCATTCACCTTTCAAGATATCTGGACAAGAATTGGCTTCTTCCCAGTAAGTAGGGCAATATTACACAGATAAGCTGTGAGGCTTCTGGGGGGCCAAGAGTTTGTGCAATCTTTAGCTGCTACTCTTCACTTACTGGATCACGATAGGGGTGGCCCTGCATTGTCCGGACGGGACAGTGGATCCCTATGCATGGTGGACAATGCTTTTTCTCCATGTGCTGTCTCTCCCAATGATAATGCTGGTATGTCTCAGTCTCCTGCTGGCTCTATGGGGATGCGGCAGGGAAGGGTCCTTCTGTGTTCTCAAAGTAATTTAGACTCATAAATTTATTCACTCCCTCCACCTGCTACTGCCACCCTAAGTGATACATTGAGTGCAGAGACCATAGCAGCCCAGGAAGAACACTCGGTACCAGCATCAGTACCAGTAGTCATCACTCCTTCTCCTCCAGTGCAGCTTATGGTTGTTGCTAGGGAGCCCCTTGTCCCAACAGCTGCCTCCCCATTCCAGCAAGGGGCCTCTCAAGGGGCTTAACGCGAATTGGGCTGCTTGTCACTTGCAAACTGGAGATGGGCAAACAACACTCTCCACAGCCTTCACAACCTGGTAAGGCAGATCTATTAAGTACATGACCACAGGATTCTGCTGCTGTGTGGGGGAGTAGCCATGGGGCTTTCTTCCCCCGCTCTGACTCTGGTAGTGTATCCGAGAATGACGATAATGATGATCAAGTTGTTCAATCATTCCTAGCAGCCAAGGACCACACTGATCGTCTTGAGCTCTCTAGGAAGCTCCCATTGCACTCAGATACTTCTGGTGCTATTGCTACTCTTCCCACACAAGATATGAGTTGGTTAGGGGGGTTGACAGCCACCCAGATGGAGCACTTTGTTGCGGCAGCCCTTCAGCAGGGGGTATGGGACCCCACTATCTCACTTGATGGGGCAGAACAGCTGCTATGGGATCCTGATGGGACAGAGCTACTCCCAACCAATTGCTCTCCACCCATGTCAGCTCCCCCTACTACATCACCAGCCACTAATCAGTCCAGCTCCAAGGATGTGGCTCTCACAGAGGATCCTCCTACCGTGACAGGATCTTCCTCTTTGTAGGATGCTCCAACCCTGAATGCTATTTACCACCTCCTCTTGCAGTACTGGGAAGAGTATTAGAAAGATGCTCTGGCGTTGAAGGCCACCTATTTTACAGAAGCTGTCCAAACATTTTCAAAAATATCCAATCCTTGGGGTAGTGGAGACATCTCAGGCAGCCCTCCATACCATACTCGAGAAGAACGCTCAGTGATTACCCAGCATGAATTATAGTTTTCTATCATCTCATCTAGGGTAAAAGATCTGGAGAATACATCATGGAGAAATAACCCATGGGTCCTGGGGGTCTCTGAAGGAACTGGAGGAGATGATCCTAGAGGCTTTGTCATCCATCTGCGCCGAGAAGCCCTTCCTGCATTGAATGACTGGGACATGGATTGTATGATTCAGAGAGCGTACTACATTAGATTCAGGCATCCCAATAAGGGAGTGACCCCCTGGTAACCCTGCGCCATCCTGAGCTATGTAAGGAACTTCATTCTGCACCAGGAGACTTATCCAACTGCTTTACTGAAACGACTTGTCAAAGTGTGTGGGGTGGACTTTTTTGTTCATTCAGATTTCTGTCATCAAACTGTAGTGAGGTGTTGGCAGCTCTGGAAGCATATTCTGCCACTTCAGAAAATTCTCTTATGGAATCCACAACTTTATGGTTTCGATTTGAAGGTCAGACTAACTTTTGTTATACTGGCCCGAATGTCCTGGAGCTGCTTACCAAACGGCAGCAGGGGAATTGAGCTTGCACTGCTACTTAGTTTGTGTATATATTCAAGTTTCCATCTCGTTAGGTGGAGTGGGTCCTGGTGAGGGTGGTTCTTGCTTCTAGATGGTATGGTCGGGGGGGACTCGGATACTGGATCTGCCCGCGAGGGGCTTCTTCTGGAAGGTTTAGGGGATTGTTAGGGGGTTTCTTTGTTTTGTGTAAAAATCTGCTTCTTCCCTCTCCTCCCCATTTTTTTTTCATTTTCTGGCAGTGTGTCTACCAGAATTTTCTTTTACTGGTCATATTATCTAGTGCAGATTGGAGGGGGGGGTGTCAGGCCCAGGATTGACCTTAGCCATGAGCTAAAGCTGCAGGTAGCCCCCAGTGCGGGGGTTAATAATGGTGATTTTCAATTTGCAGAAAGGCATTAAGGGGGTATCATGGCAGAAATTTGACAGTCTGAGGAGCAGCTTGTGTTTTTGGAGCCATGGTGAGCATGGCCGGTGACAGTAGGTTTCATGCCCAGCAATTTCATATTTTTTCCCTGAATATTAATGGGGTAAAGGTGATACATAAGCGTAAAATAGTCCAGGAAGAGCTAAACACCCTCAAACTGCAAATTATCTGCCTTCAGGAGACACATCTCTCTCATGCAGAAATTCCTTTGTTAAAGGACCTGGGCTGTAGAGTTTTATGTACCTCCTATTTTATCTCCATTCAGAGGGGTGTTGCATTATTGGTTTGGGAAAGTAAATGGGGGATTTTGAAGCAAAAGGTTGATCTTGGGGCCGGTAGCTTTTGGTAACTATCTTGCAGGGTATTCTGCATTTTACAATTTGTGTAATCTATGGACCCAACAATGAAGACCTAACAATTTTAAATGCTTTGTTGACGAAACTTAATTTCTGGTCACTGCCTCTTATAGTTTGTGGGGATTTTAATGTAACACTATGGCGGTCATTCTGACCTTGGCGGGCGGCGGAGGCTGCCCGCCAAAGTCCCGCCGTCAGGTTACCGTTCCGCGGTCGAAAGACCGCGGCGGTAATTCTGACTTTCCCGCTGGGCTGGCGGGCGGTCGCCTTCAGACCGCCCGCCAGCCCAGCGGGAAAGAGGCTTCCACGAGGAAGCCGGCTCGGAATCGAGCCGGCGGAGTGGAAGCTGTGCGACGGGTGCAGTTGCACCCGTCGCGTATTTCACTGTCTGCGCAGCAGACAGTGAAATACATGTAGGGGCCCTCTTACGGGGGCCCCTGCAATGCCCATGCCAGTGGCATGGGCACTGCAGGGGCCCCCAGGGGCCCCGCGACCCCCCCTACCGCCATCCGGATCCCGGCGGTCGGACCGCCGGGATCTGGATGGCGGTAGGGGGGGTCGGAATCCCCGCGGCAGTGCAGCAAGCTGCGCCGCCGTGGAGGATTCAATGGGGCGGCGGTACACTGGCGGGAGCCCGCCAGTGGTGCCGGTCCGACCGCGGCTTTACCGCCGCGGTCGGAATCCCCATTGGAGCACCGCCGGCCTGTCGGCGGTGCTCCCGCGGTCCTCCGCCCTGGCGGTCTTTGACCGCCAGGGTCAGAATGACCGCCTATGTCTAAAAAAAGACTGCACCCTCTTGGTCCACGGCCAGAGGTGCCTGGCTTTTCAGGCGACGCACCGGCTGACGGGGGCTCTGCAACAACTCATTTCTTCATATGCGTTGGTTGATATCTGGTGCCTTGAGCACCCTAATGAACCTGGCTTTATGCTCTGTTCTGCCACCCATAAATCTCTCTCACGCTTAGATATGTTTTTAGTATCTAAGTTGGTCTTATCCTCAAAGATGGTGTCGAATCTGAGGATCATATCCGATCATAATTCGGTCTCTCTGTTTATTCAACCCAGTGGTCTGCCTCAGTCATCGGGGCTTCAGGGATTGACCTTTGAAAAAAGACTACTTCTTGAGGAGGGTTATATCTCCTCTATGAGCCTTCAGCTACATGAGTTCCTGGAGGTCAATGTTAGTTTCGCAGCTCCCAAAATTGTCTGGGATGCGCTTAATCTTCATATGAATTTTTCTGTGTGTGTGAATGCGTGTTTACACAATTCCATATGTATCTGTGTGTGTGTGACATTGTGTCCTGCGCTAGTAAAACAGTCACTCCTAGGATGCTATGCCTGGTGTCAAGGCCCACCAAAGATATCTGCTTCCTCCAGTCATAAGGTGTTCATCCCTGACACAATTCTGTTTGTTCATGGCATAATCGCAGCAATGGTAAAGCAATGGTAATCCTTGACATTTTGGGCATTCATGGTCTAATTGTGGCATACCAACAGTCATTAGTGAAGTATTAAGAGCATGGCTGACCTACCATTACCCATCCCTGACATACTGGTGGGAACCCCACACATAATAATGATATATGGTGGTATATGGTATTAATTGTATATGTTGGGCATCATGGGCATTATTGTGTCTAGGCTTGGCACAGTGGTTGTCCTGGTATATTGGTGGACATTATTGACATATTGCAGGCATCCATGATGTTATGGTGAGCATCCATAGCCTATGATTGTAATATCTGAGGACCTGATTTAAATTTTGGCGGATGAGTTACTCCTTCATAATGGTGATGGATTTCCCATCCGCACAAATATAGATCCTATTTTATCCTACGGGATTTATATTTTGGCAGACAGGATATCCGTCACCGTTGAGACAGAGCAACTCACCCGCTGAGATCTAGGGACCTGATTACGATCTTGCAAATGGGATACTCTGTCACAAATGTGACAGATATCCCGTCCGCCATATTACAAGTTCCATAGGATATAATGGAACATGTAATAAGGCGGACGTGATATCCGTCACTTTTGTGAAAGAGTATCCTATCTGCCAAGATCATAATCAGCCTCTAAATCACGCCCAGCGTCTCTGAGGCATAATCTCTTTATTGAAGGCATTTGTATGTGTGAGTACTTCAAGAAAATAACAAGCTGGTGTTTAAAGCTGGTGTTTAAGCACTGTGTATTTCCAAACAATGGAAAGTAATGTTTTGAAGGCAAAGAAATATGTTTTTTAAGCAATGATTTTTCTTCTGGAAAATTATGTTTTTTTCCCAAATGGATAGTGGCATTTAATAGAAAAATATGTTTATTTTCAAAAAGGTGATATGCTGGTAAAAACAAAAGGCTGAAATTCCAAAACACATTTAAAGTTGACAGTTGAATGGTAATTGAAGTTGAATTTTGGAGTCTTATTGCTGTGGTTATGTCCTTTGTGCAAGAGGACACAATGCTTTGGATGTTATTTCATTAGTGACGTGGAGATGTTTAACATTGATAAGCTTTTTCTTGGCATTTCCTGAGTGGTCACTACTGATAATCTTGCTTAGGGTTGTCATAATGTAATTTTAACATGTGTGATTGCTATTTTACAGTGATGACATTTGCTAGTAGCTTGTGAGAATTTTCCTTGAGCAGAAGTAATTCTCACTACAGTAAATGTTGGCGACACCTGACTGCTAATATGTATCCTCATTTCTCTCTAATTGATTTGTTAACCCATCAAAGCCCAGAGTAGGAGAGAGATAGGGAGCTAAAAGAAGGTCGAGCTGTGGAGCTACTTAGTGCTAACACATTCAGTGTCAAGAAACTTTAGGATCATGGGAAAATAGAGACTTGTAAAAAGGATGGGGAGTGAGGGCTTTGGTGAGTTAAGGTTCTGTTTCTTGTGTCAGAATAATGATGTAGTAGCATTTTCATTTCAGTATTTGAGTTCTTGATTTTTATTCCTTCATGAATATTATTTTTGGATACATCAGAAGATTTATCATCCAATAGAATCAGTCGGCATGTGTTTTGCTGAGGCTCATTATGCCCAAGAGCTTTCTGAAGACTAGTGCACAGGTCCATGTCTGTAAACAGACAAGGACCACAGCATTGACTAATAAGGGCATTAGCTAAGACTGATACCATAGTACGGACACATGACAGAATATTTACATAAGCGCAGATAGATTTTCTTTGAAATATATGAGTTATACGACACACTTGCCTGTGAAACCTCCTGGGCATAATGAGCCCAAATGAAAAGCCTGTCATCTGCTTTCATTTGATGCTAGATCATTTGATGTAGCAAAAAAGAATATTCATGAATGAATAAAAATAAAGAACTGGAACACCAAATCAAAAATACTTTGACATATTGCTCATTTTTCATCCATTTCACAATTTATGTATTAAATGAGTGGGGAGGCCAAGCCAAAAGCGATTTCAAAGAACCCATGACACAGGCAGCAACCAGGGGAACTATGGGCGGTCCTAGGGTCAAGTTGGGTAATGACCTCCATCCTTCCATATCCAGCAAATGAGATATCAAGGTCCAAGAAGCAGGTAATCCCCAGGAAATTGATTGGCCAGTCCTGTCACTGTTCAGTCTGAACACGGCATTTTTAACGCTACATGCGCTGTAGATCTGAGCCTATGTTCTTGGTATGGCTGTTCCACTGAGGCTTTAGCTGACTGGGCCCGGGGAAGATTCTGGATAAGTTCGGAGGTTGTTAGATCAGGGGGACACTGCCTGTTACACTCCAGGAACTACAGGAGAACAGAAACCAATATGCACACATACACAGATGTGTGTGGCTCAGAGACAAAAAGCGTAACGCAAACCCTTTTGAATACAAAGATTTGTCAGTGTCTTAGAATGATCTACCATGTTCCTTTCTCCCCAGGAGTCACCATACCTTTATAGATAAGTAATTTGTTACATATCCAGTTATGCAATATTAAGACAATGCATTCCTGGACCTCTTAAAAATCACACTTAATCCCAAATGTCTCTGTTCTTTGTAGAGCTCATTCCTTAAGCTTAGTTCTCTCATTTAAATTAGGAAATACACAATTCTTCTCACTGGCACGCAGCAGAAAGTAGACAGGGATCTTAATTCATAATATTAAATATGGTGCTTCAAACTATACCTGCCATTTTTGAGTGATGTAAGGAACAAATGTCACTATTACCCAATTTTTGATACTCAATTTACAGACCCTTTCGAGATGGAAGGCTGAAACAGGCCTCAAACTTGTGTTCTGCTAGTCACCACCTCACACATTGCCCAAAATTCATTGGAGGGTTAGAATGTAGTATACATTCACAGTCCAGTCAAATCTTAGGGCCTGATTTAGATCATGGCGGAGGGAATATTCCGTCAGAAATGTGACGGATATCCTGTCAGCCTTATCACGATCTCCATAGGATATCATGGACTCGTAACAAGGTGGACTGGGTATGCGTCACGTTTGTGACAGAGTGTTCTCCTCCGCAAAGGTCTAAATCAAGCCTTAATTTTTATTGTGCGATGGTATGAGGAACTGGAGATACCAGCTTTAAAGGGGTGAGCTGTGGGGATGCGGTGTGGGTCTACCCAGCCCCCATCACTGACTGAGCAATCACCCAACCCTCCTCTTAGCAAAGCAACATCATCTGAGGATCGCTACCAATACAAGCGTCGTGTTAAAACCTTAAGTGGTTTCCAGTTGTGCAGAACATTAACACAGGAACTGGAAACCCACTCTATGCAAGGTTTCCCAGCTATCCTACTGCTTACTGTGTGACAGCACCTCTTCACCAGGGTAACATCTAAAAGTACTGAAAATTTTTGTTTTACAGCTGCACCATGTGAGTTAGGCAGTCAAAGTCTGTCGCACTAAGCAGTCTTCTAAAAATAACCCGTTCCACAATTGTCAGACTGTCTCTGGCTGGCTTCTGTGAGGCAGTCTGTTCTCCACAGCCCACAGATGATCAGAATAACACGAATGTCAAATCTTTCGACTTTCATAATGAGCTTCTTGGAACAGTTATGCATGTACTTTACAGTACTATGGTTTTAATTAAAGTACATCTGTGTTTTCCATAAAACCAATTTGAGATGAGTTGAGCAGGCCAATGGACTCAGGAAGTATTTTGCTAATCAGAAATCGAGTGGAAAATGAAGTTAGTGGGATCTGTTCAGGACACCATGGGGCATATTTATACTCCGTCTGCGCTGAATGTGCGTCAAAGATTTTGACGCACATTCAACGCAAACCTTGCCCCACATTTAAACTTTGACGCCCAAGCCCGCGGACGTCAAAATTCCACCGTGTGCGTCATTTTTTGGATGCGGCAACCCGCCTTGTGTTAATCATATGCAAGGTGGGCGTTCCCGTCCGCCAAATGACTTGCGTCGTATTTATGCTTTCGGGCAAAAATGACGCATGGCCGGGAGGCGGAGCCGGAAAATGACACATAGCCCGATTTGCATTAAAAATTAACGCCTGGGTCACGGCAGGCGTTAAAATGGGGCAGACACACCCGTATTTAATCAGAACACACAGAAGCAACAGCAGAGCAGCAGAGTAGCAAAAGGGAGACATGGAGGTGCTTCTCATCCAGCGTGCACGCAGACGCAGAGCCCAGCAACAACAACAGCAGCTACCACAACACCAGCAGGGATCCCAAAGGCAGCGCAGAAGGCAGGGGAGAATATTCCACACCAGAACAACCCTTCATGGCCTCAGGGAACATGACATCATCCAGAGGTACAGGTTGAACTGGAAGGCCATTCAGCAGCTGCTGCGAAACATTGAGCCACAGTTGGCACCCACCTTGCTAACACCCCGCACCATCCCAACAGAAACCAAGCTGCTTGCCGTACTTCACATGCTGGCAAGTGGCTCTTTTCAAACAACTGGTGCCCTGGTTGCCGGAATATCACAGCCATCATTCTCTGCCTTTTTGCCCAAAGTACTGGATGCCATCATTGGACTCACACCCCGCCACATCTGCTTCCCTAACACACTGCAGAAGCAGCAGGAATCAAAACAGGGGTTCTACCTCATTAGTGGCTTCCCACACGTCCTTGGTGCAATCGACTGCACACATGTACGCTTGTGCCACCTGCTGCAACTGAACACCTCTACCGCAACAGGAAGCACGCACATTCCATCAATGTGCAGGCCATTGTCGATCACCAAGGATTGATTACCAACATTGTGGCAAAGTATCCTGGGAGTGTACATGACTCATTCATCTTCCGTCACAGCACCATCAATCAACACTTCCAGGATGGACGGTATGGCAATGGACTACTTGTTGGTAAGTACAAAAACCTACTTATATACACACTGCACAGCAACCCTCTAGGACACACAACACATACACCACAACAGCAACATGTCGACAGGAACACGCTGAGGTTGTGACATCGCTAGCCATGTTTCATAGGTCACCATTGAACCTGTCACACATCTGAAATTACTGTATAGCCTATGTTAAGACGTCAATGATCACAACGTTTGGAGTGTGTTGCCTAAATGTCACCTTGCAAATTGTAAGCGTCTCAATTATGTTTACATTAATCCATTGCATAAGTCTAAAGGTATGTGATGTCCAGGCTACATTGATATGAACGTGTTAACAACACTGTCAAATTTAACCTGTGTATGGAATTATCATCTCACCCCCAGTGAAGACACGGGGACACCTGTATCACAAGTCACAATGCTAGGGAGGGCACACTGTACTGCAAATCTTAAAACATACTGCTGACAACCGGTCCGCAGCCAAACACTCGTTCAGCCAAGGAAACAACACAATGCAGATGGTACATCCTACAAGCCTAGGATGCAACACAATAACACAAAAGAGTCATAGACAACACAAGACACCTACTGCCATGCAAGGTGATTTCAATGGGGCAAGCTACATCAACATGATCCCATTCATTTTCTCTTTCAGCTGATCAGGGGTAAGGGATCCAGTCATGGATTATGACACCTATTGGCAACCCAAGTACTGCAGCAGAGCGTGCCTACAATGACGCACATAGGAGGACACGTAACATAGTTGAGAGGACCTTCGGCATCCTCAAGTCGAGATTCAGGTGCCTTGACATCACTGGTGGTAGCCTCCTATATTCCCCTGAAATAGTCTGTAAGATCATTCTAACATGTGCCATCCTGCACAACTTTTGCATAAGAAAGAACATTCCCCTCCTGGAACCAGAGCCACACATGCCTGAAGAGGAGGAAGAGGAGGATCGTGGCCTGCAACATGAGGGGGAACAACAAAACACGGCTGCTGGAGTGCGTAGGCGCCAACATATTGTGAACAATTTCTTTTAAATATAATCACCATCACCAGTTTATTAACTAATGTAAATAAACACCAATAATAATCATCATATCATGGTCTGGCTAATCATTTGTGCTCACCTTTATCTCTAACTATCAGAATAAAAGTGTTGCCTCATGGAGCATTGCTGATATACCGATCATGACACAGAAAATCCCAGAGCAATTGTGATGCCTATCATACAACGGTCACATACACACACACTGTAAATGACATATATCCTGTACATTTCACCTTTGAAGGGCAATAGCAGAGGACCACACCTATTTCACACATACATGTTGGAAACATGGTTCATCGCAGCATATGGAACACAACTAAGACACCATCATTCAATAAGGGGAAAACAAGCCTCATACATGAGGCAGCTGATGTGCTACTGCATCTGTAACAGGAATGTATGACCAGACCCTTGACAGCAGTAAGTCCAACTGCATCCAATCTGTGCAAGGACTATCTGTGACTAAAGTTCCATATAAGCAGAACATAGACAGCACAAGTGCCACACATATGACAAGCATTGCGCACATGACATTCCATGTACATGTCAGCCCATTTCCTAACTCCTGACACACCCATGCACCTGGTCACAACCCACCTGTCTGAAGATGTCCCTGGAATAGTAAAATGTGTACCCCGATATTCCCTCCTCTACACACACAGACTAACAATAGTAATCCAGTGTGCTACACCCTTTCCTATGGTACACCATTGTCATAGTAGATCTGACTGCATGGACGTCAGGTCAATTAATACACTGGCTTGTAGTTTCTAAGCCCTGTTATCACCTGTAGATTGCTTCCCGTGTGAAAGGTACTGTTGGCCATTTGAATGCAAATCTCACCTACAGGACTTGTGAGAAACTGATGCAGCCCACACCTGTGATCACCTCCATGCACACCACCCATTTCAACATGCACTGCCCCTGCTGATGCCTGGACCAGCATAGAAGTTGCCATTTTGTCAAATACACCATTATGCATTGCTAGTAATTAAGCCGTGTAACACAGCCCTTGGGTTCATGTGTCACCTTCAAAAACACAGGACAGACACAGTTTTAGATGTCAACTGTCTTGTTCCTCCTCCAAACAGTCTTAGTTAGACCACTGATTATGTAACTTGTGAAATTGCTGGATCCTGATTGGCCCTGCGTCCTGTCAGCCTGACTGGCACCTGTCTGTGCGTTACCCTAAAGATTCCCTGTGGCTACATATGTACCACACTTGCTTTACCAAACCTCTCATTCCTCAGAGGGTATTTTGTCATGTGCTTCATCAATGCATACCCAAATACATTGTATAGCATCATCTGCCTATTAATTGTACCATATTTGTTAAATTGTCTTTGAATACCAAAATCATGGCCCATCCCTTGTCTGGGTCTCATGTATGCATGAACGACAATGTGTGACAGTGTCCCAGGGCCATATGCAGGGATTGGGTATGGTGCCTCCAGCAGAACCAGCAACCTCTGATAATGTCCATGAAAAGTCCACACATGTTAGGACCCTGACAGTTCACAAGCCGAATTACATTGCTCACAACATATTGATGGGCCGTGCATGGTGAATAGCTGCGAGAATAATCAGCACAGAGGCTATGATGTTCCCAGATGGTGTGGGAATTTCAGAGGCCAACCTGTGTACAAATGTTGTAATGACACCTGCCGGAACATGACACCTGAGACATTATCTCACTCAGCACACCAAGGTTGCCCTGTTGACAGTCTCATTACACGTCTTCAGTGACAGGGTGGGACCATCCCCATGTAGGTTCTCATATCCTCGTTGACTTTACTCACATTGATCTCCGAAGGATACTCATTAGATACAGGAATAGCTGCCACTGAATCATGATGAGACGTGGACGTAACTGTGACAACATACACCCCTAAAAACTATACAGGATCAACATTGGACCACACACATGAACAAGACACCTCTGTGCAATTGATCACTGGAAATATGTGGACACGTGCTGCCTCGTCTGCTGGTCCACCACAGCCACTGGAGAGTTGCGGCTCAGTTATATGACCTCAACTGTGGCGTCATAATACATTTGTGGTTCACCTTTGGCTGTCTGGGCCAATTACATGGTACCCACTTCGTCTATGCAGGTGCCTGACTCACTGTGGGATTCACCAACAAGTGCCAAGGAAGCAGTTACCAAAAATCTAGGACATGGGATGGCGAAATTGTGGACCATTGACATGAACAAGCGTCTGCCATCTATCTGGTGCATGCTTTTCCATTTGTAGTGTCTATGTTACCCAAAATCTTGGAAGTGCACACAACGGATGTTGCTACATGTATGACTAACACATGTCCTCTCTCATATCCACAATGACTTGCATCTAAGGTTTGGACACATTGACTTCACATTCATACAAGCATATTTGCAATAATACATCTTGTGATGCACACACACTGGGTCAACAACTACATTAGTAGCCACTGCACACACATTGAGCCATAGGCATTGAGGTATTGTACTTATGTACGTCACCTTGCTATCCTCTCCTGATCCCAAACATGCCCAAATTGTGCAATACATATATGTAGGCCACACATATGGCCATCTAGTGCGTCAGCCAAGTGTCAAAATCCTGTTAAGGAAGTAGCGGGTCATGGTCTGCTGCAGTATGATGTCTCACATGTGAACATACACCATCAACACCAAAGTGGGTGCAATCAGCCTATCTCAGTTGTGTCCCAAATGTAACATAACATTAAAATTGAAAAAATCCCCAAAACCAGTTCATGCACTGAAATTTTGACGTTTTTTGTGTTATGAGTCACATTTTTTTCACCAATACAGATTATGAGTTATATTTTTCGACGCACAGGAGTGAAAATTAGGCCGCATCCAAATAATTGTAAAGACTATTTACTATTATTTGGATGCGGCCTAATTTTCACTCCTTTATGTGGAAAAATATGACGCACATACTGTATGCGTGAAAAAATATGACGCATAACGATAAAAACGGTGGCCATTTTATGCAGGAAGTGATGTAATAGGATATCCTGTTTACAGATTATGTACAGTGGGTGTACTTTCACTTTCACTTTGCAGTCTGTGACTCTTCTAGACTGTGTGGCTGTGTTCAGAGTGTTGTCCAGTGATTTTGTGCTTTGGTGTCCTGTGTGCTATCTTACTTGTTACTTTGTGAAATAAATATTGTTGTTGTATACTGTCTGAATGTGTTTTGTTTACAATTGTCCGGTATTGTAGTGTATTTGTTGTTTGTGGGAGTCTGTTGTGGGTAGTGCTAGTTTGGGGATAGTTGGGCTCTTTTAGTTGTTAAGTTTACTTCTTTTTTTGTACTTCTACTTTCCTCCTTTTCTCCTTTCTTCTACTTTATCCCCTATTCCCCTTTTCAGTGCTGAGATGTTGGGTAGGTCACGTCTTGGCAGGATGGGTGAGGAGGAGCTGGGGGGGTTTATATGGCTGGTGTGCCATTTCCTCCCACTCATGATCGAGGCAGGGTGACAAAGGGGTATCACACTGAGGCGCGAAGAATCCGGTGGGGAAAGGTGCTGCATCACTTGCAGCGCGTGTATGGGGGCCAGAGGAATGACCACCAGCTGAAGCACCGCTGGGCTGACCTCATCACCAGGGAGCAAGATCTGCTGGACCACCTTGGAATAGGGATTGGTGGCACTGTTGGTGAGTACAAAACATGTAAATGTGCACATTTAAAAGCTCTGTAGTGACATCAAATGATTTGTACAATATCTGCCGGCTAAGTTGCTGACTGTGTGGAATGCTGCGAAAACATACAGGGTCATTGATGCACTATGTGAAGGACCACAATTGCTAGTTGTCAGGAAGCACGTGCTCTGCAAACTTACAGGATACTTTTGCTTAATGTAATTTGGTGCCACCTTTGTGTCAGATAGCAACATATATAGGAGGCAATCATGTCTATATAGGTCACATTTGCCAGTGAAGTATGGATGTATTAAAATATTGGCAAACTTTGTTGACGCAATAGCTAGACTGACTTTAGAAACACTACATGAAGCAGAAAATGAGTGCTGGCTTCACGTCAATTGATGATATCAATGTGGCCCAGACATATGTCTCCTGTGTGTCTGGTGAGTGTGTAAGGAAAGCAGTTTTGGAAGTTCTATGAATGTTAGGGATTATTGTGGTCCTTCCTCATTTTGGATACATGTCAGATCTGGATTTGAAAACATCAGGAAAAGGTGTAAGGTGCCCTCAGCTAACATATTACACTGGTATTTGGAGTTTGTTGTGCCACATTCCAATTAGGGATGGCAGTCCAAAGGTATGCACATGGGTTCATATCTATTTGTTTGGTGCAAATCACCATAACTGGGCCACATCAAATGAAGAAACTGTAACAACATGAGGGCTTACAAAAGTCCCTGTCCCTCTGTACATTGTACCTATGTGTCATAAATGCGTCATGGCCACATAGGCTGTTTGACTGGTAATGCAGTCCTCAAGTAACCAGGCTTTGGATGTCTCTCTTGGATGTACATGATGAGACGATTACACTAATGAAGGAGCATGTTTGCCACCACATGATAGTTAGGGCTACTGCATGTGTGTAGATATGTGTGTAATTGTCACAGGAGACCCATGCAATGTACATTTGGCCGTGATATATCAGATGCAGTATCATCATGTCTTAATGGCTTTCATTACTTATGTCAGCTTACACATTGTTTTTGTCTTTGAAATTGTTGGTCAGTGCACAGATTCTGAGCACATTTCTTCCTTCCATGCCTTACAGGTGGACCGCCACCTTCACTGTGGGAGAGGTGGCTACATTTGAGGACCCCTACCACTCCAGTAAGTGTTGATATGTCTGTTATGTGTTGTGTTTGCTGGTGATGTGTGATGGACTCCTGTGTGTTGAACACATAGCAAGGTTTGATGCGCTAGACATTCATTTGTCTTGTTCCATGGGTGGGATTTCAGTTTCTCAAAATTTCTGAGTTGGCCAATGCTTATCCTATTGTATTATCTAGGGGTTGTAAATCATTCCTGTAGGAGCCGCAATGAGAACTGGGGTGAGTCATGTGGATAACACTTGTATCAACAAGAGTCGCACTGGAATTCATCTCAGATTTAGTCTGCCTGTCAGACCCACATTCTCCCAGATTGTTAGTGCAATTCGCTTTCCAAAAGACCTCTGCTTCCCTATTCACCAAAGTACCTATTAAACTGTAGGTTGAACTTCCTAGCAGCATGTACTTCCACATGTAGTGCTACAAGTATGTGGAACTTGAGTGCAATGGCCTAGATGTGCTTGCAAATCATGATCATGGGTGTTCTTGCAACTCTGTGTCTGTTGTAAGTCATGCCTTACTGGAAGTATATGATGTGGACCAAGGTCTGCATTTCCTGACATGTGTGGTGCTAGGATTAGTCAAGGGTTTGCTGACTCCTAATTGTTGATAGACTTTACCTGTGGTGTGTGTGTACAGCCAAACACATCTCGAGCTTTCTATACACTCCTGGGTGTCCATGTTGTTTGGAATTGTTCGTTGTTTCTCCCCCCCCCTCAAACACAGGCATGGGTTTGTGAATAGGGTACCTAGGACTGATGCTACCAGTATGTTACACATACATGTGAATAAGTGAATGTTTGGTCTGAACCTAGTATACACACTCAGGTATGGCACAGGAGTACTATACTAGCAGGTCCAATTACAATTTGCAGACCATGTGGCTTTAGATTTCCATCCCATTACACTGACATCTGTAGCCCAGGCATTGGCGGAAGATGTGCTGCATGATTGTTAGCTGACAACTGGCAGAACTCAGATGCCAAGTTAATGCCAGTTGTTACCCATATTTTAGGTTTTGGATGTGCTATGTGTGATATGACCTTTGTAGGCTGGCCTGCCATGTACTTCCTCAGTGACATTCAATGATCTGTATCTGTTACAAGTACAGTAGATGTACTGTCTGATTTACTTCTAGTGCCATTTCACACAATGCAGTTCCTAATGTAAATTGTTTGCCTTTGTCTTCACAGCTGCGAACATGACATCCAGCCAGGTCCGTGAGTTCCAGAGGCGGGCCATGAGGTACCAACATATCCTGCTGGTAGAGTCGGGTTCAGAAGGATGGCCCGAAGATACCGGAATCAACGGGCCTCCGGAGCATGGAGGGCTTTCCCATAGGGTGGCCCTACTTTGCCCACCACCAGCACAACCACCAGTTCCACCCAGGTGGCACCACCCACAGCTGGGACAGTTGTCCCAACGTCTGCAGTTGCTCCAGGCCCCAGCAGTGCAACGCCTTCAGGGCAGCCCACAGGCATTGGCTCTACACGCCCACAAACATCCTCCGCCTGTACCCAGACTGCCCCAGCTGCTACAGTTGACCCTGCAGCTTTCCAGGCAATGGAGCGTAAAATGGACTGTGTGCTACGGAAAATCAGTCACCTGCAGCGTGATGTTTGACATATGAACAGGCATGTGCAGTCCATAAAGCGGACCCTCCGGAGGGCCAACCTCTAGACTTTTGGATATGGACATGATTCCCTCCCCTCCCTCCTCTTTCCTTTTTCTCATACTTAGGGGGCTTAGTGTAAGGTTAGTATAGGCTGTTAGTTTTGTTAGTGTTAGTGGGTGGGGGGTGGGAGGTCCTGAATCTTTCTATTTTTACTTATTAAGTGTGTGGGTGGGTGGGTGGATGGGGGGCTATGTTCGGGTTCTGGTGTTTAAAAAGAATATATATATTTTTTTTTTAATATCAGAAAAATACAAAAAAATATATATTTGTTTAGGATAGTATAGTATGTGTTTAGGTTAGTATCTGCTGTCCTCCATGTGTCCCGTCTCATAAGGGGGATGTGGGGTGATGTTTAGAACTTTTTGTTACATGTGATAAGTAAGTTTAGGTTAGGTTAGTTAGGGACAGTTGTGGGTAATGAGTAGTCAAGGTAGATTAGGGTAGGTAAGACTTTTCCCTCAGTTTCCTCTTCTGTGATTCCCATTTAATAAATATATAGTGAACCCTTTACAGTATGTGTTAAATGCTTGTTGATCATGGCCTTGGCATTAGTGTACATGAATTTTGTTCTATTACATTTGTGTCCTATGCTACGAATAAATCCCAACTGAGCAGTAAGATTGGCAGCTACCCCAGAGCTACTTTGCAAAGATTCCACCATTCTTTGCAACTACCAATCACAGATAATATGGATCCCAACGTGTTTTTGTCAATAAGTATGTTTTCTAAGTCACAAACAGTGCTTCCAGATTTGGTACTGGGGGAACAGCTTTAGGTCTGACTGCAGTGTGATGTTCAAGGACACCCTTATAAGATGAGTTGTCGTAAGCACTCTTGTAGTATCGTCTTCATGACTCACATAGATAATTTGTGACACTGTTCAGCATGATTACCTATTTGGATGTAAACTCAGGCATCTTCATTCATGCAGTTTTTGGAGTGTTTCCTTAGTGTTGTGGGCAATGTTATATGTGTTAGTATTGCATGGTGACAACATTTTGCTGCCACTATTTGATGACTTAGATATCCCTTGAGGAAGCATTATTCTGTCCAACACAGCATGATGGTGTATGGTTTCTCACTTAATCAGATATTACCCTCAGGAAGGGCAGAGTATGATGCAATCCTGGCCACTGTGCAGATTTATCTGACTACATAATTTCAGGACAGTTGTATTGACAAGCTACGTTATTTGACAGGAGGCACATTTCAGTTATCTACTGCACAGTTGATGTGTCACATTACCCAGAGACAAAGTTGTTGTGTAAGTGCTATTTATTGAAAAGTGCTGTAATGCTATATGTACATTGTCTATGATTATGAGTCCATTATAGTGACATCTTCCAGTGTGATCCTACACAAGGGGTAAAGGGAAATGCTTTTGACATGCTGGGGTGATGTGTCAGACAGTGCAGAGGGACAGGATTTGCCAATGAGTAAGAGAGAGACAAGCACTGGACAGGCTGACAAGATATACAGTGGTTAACAGTCATTGAGTACAGTTGTTGTAAGACTGGCATGTTACAAAGCGCTGGACCTTGGTAATAGTTGGCCATGTGGCAGGGACTAGTGCTTCCGGGTACTTTTCAGTGTGAAGGTGATCTGTTCCATGCCTTCTTCTTCTGATGTGTGTGTTACCTCCTCTGTCCTTGGTGGTGGTGGTTGTGAAGGGGCAACACATACCTCAGTGTTAGAAGACGTGGAGTCAGACATCCCGGTCACTGCTACCTGTGAAGGTCTTAAGGGCAGTACTTCTGCAAGGAGGATCTACTGATTCTTAAGAATAGCAGCCACATCACGATGGTAGGCAGCCAGGTCGGCCCGAAGTGGTGATGATTGCATTTGTGCATGCAGTGGAAGGTTTGGGGTGCAAGGTGTTGTGGCAACTCCCTTACTGCAGTGGTAAGTTCCTTGACAGTTTCTTGTAGTCCTTGCAGGATGGATGTTAGGGCTTGCATGACTGCTTCCTGATCTGCAGATTACATCATGCGCGAACGCACCCCCTCTAGGCTGGCTGCCATAGTTTGCATCCCCACCCGCACCTCATTGGCCAGCTCCCGCTGTACCCCAACTACAGTTCTCTCAAAGCTGGTGCCAGTGTCGTCTGAGTCCTCAGCTGTATTGGAGCTGGCAGGTCTTATCATTGGGGTGGTGGGTGGATCCTCTGCGATGGCTGCTTGTTCTGTGCTCCTCCTTGTGACTGAAGGTGGGGTCTGGACGGTTCCAAGGACATCTTGGATGGTCCTCTGGGGAATGTTTGTCAGCTCGTCATCCATGTCATCAGGGTATTCTGGGACAGGCATATCTGCAGGAGATCCATTGTCCTCTGAAATAAAATGGGGTACAATTAGTGTGTGTGTGTTATGGCTTTTGTGATGTGACATGCCTGCCTTGTGATGATTTCACATTGTGATCTTGTTTCCTGTTCATTGCTCCAGTCTTTCAGATGGGCATTCTCCCCGTCCTATGGCCCACCTGCATGTCACATGTTTAGTATTAAGTTATTGGACTTCTCAGCATCATCTCCTCTAGTCTTGTTTTAGGCCGAATAGTGAATTGCCACCTTCTTGTCCTATTCAGGCCTCCATCTACATCCATTCTCATGGTGAGACCTTTCACTGGCTATGGGTGCTCTGATGGAACTATCAGCACACTTAACAATCTGGACCTGCCCCAGTCTCTGATCTTTCACATCCACTTATATATAGTTGACATGTAGGGTATCCTAGGCATAGCATTGTTATGGCACGATATGGATGTTGGCATTGGTAATGTGTACAGCTGATGTTAGGGAATGTGTGTTACATTGGATTGCCCTGATAGTCGTAGCAGTGTCCTATTTCCTCCTCTGACTGTGCAGGTGTATTTCAGTGACCAGTTACATGTGTCCTCCCCCTCAATGCTGTTGTCTGAGCAGTATGCCATTTGGGATGTTACATTGTGACCCAGGCACAGGATGGGCCCTGACATATACAGCATGGGTGTGACCTTAGTACTGTGTAGCTCCTAATGTTGATGACATTGGCTGATGTTTGCGACAACTATGGGCATTGACATTTGACAGGACTGGAGCCTTTATCTTGTTTCAGGGGATTATTGGAGTCGTCATCCTCAACCCTCTAATTTAGGTGTGTATGATCGATGGGGAAGTTACTGCCATTGGCTACTTGAGCTGCACACAGAGTGGAGGTGGTAGTGGTAACTGGTGTCACTGTTACATTCCAGTTGTCGGTATGACTAAAGGTTGTTAATTGGGCCCTAGTTAATGTAAGGGTATATTGGCTGACGTGTGCCGGGATGTCTGTTTGACGTTGTGCCCTTCCCTCCTGGCGTGGCTTTACCTTTTCTCCATTGTTGGCATGGCAGCATGCCCCCATGGGACTGTTGTTGGTGTAGTGTAATGGTGTGCCCCAGCTTCTCTCTGTGCAGGCCATGCCCCCAATTCATACCCCTTTACCCATGCCACTCCATGTATATGATGACTTCCATGCATTTTGTGGTCGGTATTCCCCCCCCCCAGTTGTAGTTGACATAAGTGCATTTTAATTCCCCATGCGACTTACCCTGCATGTGTGTTGTCTCCTGGTAGTCTGCGCTGTCCTGTCCTTCAATCCCTGTGACGATCTCCTCAGGGATGACGGCTGCGACCATCTCCTCCATGTGGTCCAGGGGCTCCTGGTGTGCTGGACTCCCACCTCCAGTCTGCAGTGCTGCCTTCCTGTCCCTGGCCATCTTTTCCTTGGTCCTGTGCTTGCAGTCATGCCAGCGTTTCTTGCACTCAATGACTGTTCTGCGTACTTCTGCCACACTGTTAATCTTGTCAACAATTTGTTGCCATATTGCCTCTCTCCTACTGATTGGCAACTTTGAGGTGACAAACAGTTGGTGCTGGTGTTCCGTCACCTCTTTAACCAGAATTTCATGCTCCTCTGCACTGAAGCGACACTTTCTTTTCTTCTTATAAGTGTCCTGGTTCTTGTGTGGGTCCTCCTGCTGGTTCCTGGTCTGTTGTCATCTTCCTGGGGTCTGTACAGGCATCTGGGATCCATTTTGGCTCTCCTCTGCTGAAATGGCTGTATTTGCGTGGAATTTTGACAGTATTGCATCAAAAAACGCTGCATATCCGGTTTGCGGGGTCGTAAATCGACCCACAGTCTTTTCCACCGCGTTAACGTTGTTTTGCTTTACGACTTGACGCTGCGGTGTGCGTAAAAAAAAATGACTTACACCTGTGGTTTGCGCCGCCGTGCGTCAAAGTGTAAATTTGACGCCCGCACAGCGCACCAAAATGGCGTTAGCCGGCGGTAATATTTTTGACGCAAAACTGCACCGGCGCAGTTTTGCGTCCAAAAGTATAAATATGGGCCCATATTGCACACCGGGATGCATACTACGGTCCTCATTAGAAATTGCCACTTAATTGTCTGTGGGCATGACAAAGTCCCATTGGAAAGGCAAGAGTTGAGGAAACACATTAGATAGCTTTACTTTCACCTGCGGTATGCTGCTGAAATCTCCAAGTAAAGGTCTGCGGCAAAATGAGGAATTATTGGGCCTATCGGACTGAGAAGAACCCATTCCCATGACACTTGCTCATTTCTTAGTGGACTCAGGGTCTGACTTCTAATGGGCTGGATTTCCCCACATGCTGAAGCCCTGGAAACTCCAGAGATGGGGAAGTACCAGCAGATTTCCTGGGCAACCCATAAGGAGGGCCCAAAAGAAAAGCTGCAGTACTTGAAACCAAATGCCGTGGAAGGGATATGATTGCAGTATATAGCGCAAACTCGACCAGAAGGTATTAGAGCGGTTTACGTGAGCACCAGTTACATTACACAAGGTGACTTTCATTGTTGAGCCATGAGAAGATTACGTGATTTGTCCGAAATCAAATGATATGGAGCCGATGCCGAGATTAGAACTCAGCTCCTCATTTCTAATGAGGGCAGATCTGGTCGTCGGAACATCACATCCGGTTTACGAATTGTTGTCCGAACTGAATGCAACCGTTTGTCTGAGTGAGGGTGTTCTCGTTCTCAGTGTTGTTGTGCACTGACAGATCTCGCGTAGGTTAGGTGACTGGAAGCGAACATTCTGGTTGAGCACTTGGTCATGGCTGACTGAACACTGCTTTATTGCATTCAAGGCAGAGGACCTTTGTCAGAGGCACGACATTCAAGGCTGTGGTGCATTATCGCGTCCTCACAATTCTTTGCTTTGTGCCACGCAGGAAGTACATGGCCCTGAGAGGCCACAAATGACCACTGAATTGCCTGAGTGTATCTTTCCATTCAGCGGCCTCACGCCTGAACTGAGCCTGCAGCTGAAACCCTGTCGCACTCTAAATTCTTACAGTTCACCAAGTTCAATCAGTTTGTAACGAGAACTAAACATGATTAAAGTAACGGTCCTGGCTCCTGTAGATGAGTTCGTGTTCTGCTTCTGCACTCCCCGGGGGCTCCCAGACCTCCGCAGGGTTCAGCGCAGCAGCTGCTATAAAATCCAGGGATTATTACTCATATCTTTATTCTTGTACATTATATCTCGTTATATCCCATCTGTTCCTCTGAGCTCACAATTTGCCAGGCTGTTTTCTGATTTGAGGATATGTTTAAAACACTGCAATTTAGAAATGAGTCAGCAAGTTCTTTTGTAACAAGATTTTTTTTTTAATCTAAAATACGTTAATAGAGCCGGTTCCATTTGCCCAATACTGCTCGTCTCCTTTGCCCAACAGAGCCATTCTCAATTACCCCAACCCAGTCACAGTTGCTCTGACTGTTCTGTATACTGGTTGCCCTAGTAAAAAACCAGTAACAAATACCCTTAAAAAGAAAGCCGTTAAGGCTCTCATGATGGGCGGATTTTTAATCCTGCTTTGGGCGCAAACGATAGTCCCCCCCCCCCCCGTCCGTCCCCCACATCGGGATTACTAGCATTAAAACCGCACTACCTATTTTATTTTTTACCATGCAAACTTTACCGAATAGAAACATGGAGATAATTGCCTGAGGAAAAGAGATTGCGAAGAGGCAAAACATTAATTCCTTGTATGTGCAGAATCGGATACCTTATGTCAAGCTGATTATCTCAAATCCTCCTGGGGTTTTACCCTGGGATCGCTGCACCTGCGGCATTAACATTAAACGGTGCTCCAAACAGGAGTCATCAAAGATTTTCTTGTCCTGGGTCCACAAAATTCTGAAGATGACACTGTCTTCAGGGCAAGTTTTGTGGCCAGTCAATATGGCTGTTGTGACGAGACACTAACAGTGTCATCAGTGAAGTAACGAAACTTGAGCCGGTACCCCTAATAGAGGACCTAACTACCCTGAAACCTTAAAAACGGGGGAGAGGAGTGTGGGGAAAAATGGCAAAAGGGGCAACAAAATGCCCAGCCATCAGGTCTCCTTTAAAATGTAAGGTGGCTGGGAGCCAAAAAAACACCCAATATATGGAAAACTTGAGCTAAATTGGGCTCCATAGGAGCCCAGGCCCATAGTGATGTGGTGTGCAGTCAATTTTGACTGCACTTTCTCCCAAAAATCACCAAAGGCAGAACTTCTCTGCAGTAAACTGACTCCCCAAAACCCCATTGGCCCACTCGTCATTCATTTTTTTTCTGAAAAAACTCTGAAATCAGGAGTTTATTTAAAAATAAAAATAAAAAATAAAACCAATGTCCCTGAAATGCACTGAGTTTTTTCACTGTGCGTCGGGCCATTGTTTTCATTTCTTTAGGCATAGTAGACACAGGTTTTCAGCAACAATCTCCAAGTTTGGGGAATACTAGCACCGTTATCTGGCAGTTCTATGGCTGACAGGTAGACAGGTCAAGAATTACTGAATGCAGAGCTAGCTGAGGCTTTTCCCTTGGAAACATAGCAGTTCTTCTGGCTCTAAAAGAGGCAGCTGTACTGCGACTTGTTGGTGGGGTAAGCTCTTCGAATTGATGGTGCAGCTGTCACTTGGACAAATTCTAAATGAGGTCCTACATGTTTTAAAGAGACAGGTAACCCATGCCCTATTGTGCTGTTCATTATTGCCAATATAAATGCCATAACAAAGTAATTCATAAACTTCCATAACAAAGTTAATCATCACTGTTCTTGAGCACATTAACCACTAAATGCCCTAAAGATATGCATCAGGACTTTCCTTTGCAATGCTCTTTACCAACATTCCCAGTTGCCTAGTGCTAAACTTGTAAAATAATCAGTGGTGATGCCCAACACTCTGCTCAGAAACCAGTGTGCAGTGATGGTAAACGTTGGCGCATCGAAGATGCAGTCTTGAATCCATCTCATGCCTCTTTAATCCACTACAAGTTACACCATGCCCCTTTACCTCGCCCTTTCATGTTCCTGCTTCTTCCCTTTGTGACATGTTTTCCGTCTTTCACTCTCTTCTTCTTTCCTCTGTGTTTTTTTTCCCTCTCTTGCTCTTGGTGAATGTCTCATGAGGGACAATATGTGCCAGCCCCCAAAATGAGTGCTGATGGCTCCCATCGGCAACTACTGGCTAAAAGTGAGCATTGCAGTTGCCATAACAATAGACAACACTTATGTGCATAACATCACAGACCACCAATTTTTTTAACAATCCAGTTCTATATTGCATGTTTGATGGGTTTACTCTTCAACCATCCAGAGTTCATGGCAGGCTCCTTTGCTCCCAGTCAGGATGAGGTAGGCAAATACGTATTATTAGGAGGGTGGGAGTGAATCCCCGTCCATAGGAATGAGCGCTCCTGGGAACCATTGTTTTAACCATGCCGTCCCCTTTCTGCAGAAGCTAACGAAGTTTGGGAGAAAGCCTACTGTGTGTTTTTGTACCACCTCAGCTAGGACTTTCTGGTAAACTTGAGAATGTGAGCAGAAATCTGTGCTTGCCCCAAGGGTTCAGGGTAGCATGCAAAGTGCTCCTCATCTTACTTACCCCTTGACTCAAGGCTACTATGAGCTATACTTATGTCTGATTGCACAAAATACACAAGTTAGGGAGATGGCAGGTGTTAGGCCTCTACTGGTTCATTTGATCAGGTGTAATGAATGACATTACACTGACCGTCCAGGGAGAAGGTGGTTACCTGCTTTGATGACCATAATATGCATTGGTTGGAGGTTGTTTTCCTCTTGTTCGTGAGCACTAAGGACCTAAATGGGGAGGGCACAGGGAAGCCCATGGCTAGGGCTTTGGCTATTTTTTGACAGGAGCCGTGAGGAGGCATAGCCTTACTACTGAGGCTTATTACTTAGCATTAGACCCCTCTCATGCTGCTGCCACTTTGCTCTAGGATGACTGAAAAGGTGAAAGCCCTTGTCAGCCTGCAAGAAGGTTTCCCTCCTGGGAGCCAAATGACCAGTTCTCATCCCCATCTCGCCTCAATTAGCACTGCTGGAGGACCCATTGATGACCCACATGTCAAAGCCTTCATCTCCAACAAAATGGAAGTTTAGTGAGCCAATTTCAACCCCTAGATGGGAGACCAAGTGGCATGACATGACTCAAGTCTAGGTCTTTTCAAAGGGACTGGCCATCAGCCCTTTTATAGCCTAATAAGATCCAGCTGACACTAATCTGGGTGTCCTGATAAACTCTTGTATAGAAACTTTTCACCTCGCTTCATCAATGTGTAATGCTTAGTCAGTGGTTGAGATGATGTTATGTTATGTTGTTATGTCAACCACATTCGATGTAGTGCAAAATGAATCAACCGTGTAGGAATATCTAGGCACTAGGCCTATAAAGACAAGCAACATCAGTGAAGCTACAGCAATGGACTAAAATAGTAATGTCTTTTAAAAGTTTTTTTAACTTTCCAAATTTTGAGCATAGTCAAATATGCAGAGGTAGTTTATTCCAGGGAAAAGGAGAGAGATAGGAGAACGATCGCCTACCGTATCTGGCAGTGCGATTATGTGGAATTTGCAAAAAGGCTTTGTCTTTAGATCTTAACATTCTAGTAAGATAATGCTGTCTCAGCCTGTTTTGCAGGTACGATGAAGCAATCCCACTTAATGACTTATGTGTAAGACAGCATTTCTTAAAGATGAGCCTTTTCCTGATGGGTAACCAATGCAAAAAGTT
The DNA here is from genome assembly GCF_031143425.1 of Pleurodeles waltl. Lineage (NCBI taxonomy): Eukaryota > Metazoa > Chordata > Amphibia > Caudata > Salamandridae > Pleurodeles > Pleurodeles waltl. Next base: position 721,975,755 of record NC_090448.1, on the reverse strand, counting down.
CTGAATTGGAGCAGAAGAACATCTACATGGAAGATTTCAAACCAGTCTTGCTGCCGTATTCTGTAGCAGTTGTAGTTAGGACCACAACGTTTTGTTTGCAGCAACCAATAGAGCATTGACATAGTCTAAACAACTTGTGATTAAGGCTTGCACAACAGTTTTTCTTGAAGTTTGAGGGAGCCAAGCAAAAGCTTTTTTTTCAATCGTCGCATGGTGGAGAAGCAATTTCTGCAAATAGTAGGTACGTGCTCTTTCATTTCGAGAGTAAGATCCAACTTCATGCCCAGATTTTTTGCTAATTGCTTTGGGGACGGGGCGAGCCCCAATTCAGAAGGCCACCAATCTGGCTTCCATAAAACCTAAACGTTGCCAAATAGGAATATCTCAGTTGTTTCTCCATTCAGTGGTAGACAGTTTCTAGACATTCAGGAGGCTATATTCCTCATACAGTCAGAGAAGCCAGATTTAACCCCTTCTAGGTCCTGACCAAAAGAGATAACCGACTGTGTGTCATCAGCAGATAACATTGCCTCAAAACCACATACCTTAATGATCTGTGCCGGAAGGGCAACATAGACATTAAATAACGTGGGGCTAAGTGTGGATCCCTTTGGTATCCCTTCGTCAACAGGCATGGAGCAAGATTTAAAGGGGTTCAAAGAAATGGTTTGGGTACGATCTTTCAGAAAGTCCATAAACCATTTGACCGCCTTGCCATAAACCACAATGCAGTGCAGCCTGCATATGAAAATACCATATGAGATGGTATCAAAGGCAGCTGTCAGATCTAGAAGTACTAGCATTGCTGGAGTGCCCATATCTAGGGACAGTCTGATAGTGTCAGTGACAGCGACCAGTGCTGTCTCTGTGCTGTGGCATGTTCTAAATCAAAACTGGGATGGGTCGCGGAGCCTGTGTTTTTCTGGATAGGCAGAGAGTTGCTTATTTATGATGTTCTCCAAACATTTGCCAAGGAAAGGAGCAACAAAATGGGCCGGTAATTGTCTTTGATGCCTGGGTCAGCATTTGGCTTCTTTAAGACGTGGGGGACTAGACCAGTTTTCCATGCAGTGGAGACTGAAGCTTGGTCTATGGAGAGATTAAAAAGGGACATGATGGAAGGTGTGATTAAGCTCCGAATGTTCGCCATTAATGCCAGGTGGACACAGGTCCAGTGGGGATCTTGATTTGGCTGACACAAGCAGTCCCAATATCTCCTCTGTATCATGATACGGTCTGCGGCGGTCTAGCGCCACTTTACCGCTGTCCGCCGCCATGACCGTAGCTGGAATTCCGCCAGCCTTCTTGCTGAATTCCGGCTAAGCCATAATATGGCGGACGGCGGTAGCCTCGGCGACGGTGTTTTGGCGGCCGTCGCCGCGGTGGTAGGCGGTCATTACCGCCAATGTCTTAATGAGGGACAATTTTAAAGAGAGCTTTTTGTGGAATTTCCTGCTTGCTTAATTATAAAATGCTTTTTCCAATGATTCTGTCAGGAGGTCTGAGGTACGACCACATTGTTTTACTCGGATTTATAATACTGAGACAATTAATCTTCTTTGAAAGAATTGTGAGCATCTACAGTTTGCGGGCGCATCACTCAGCCTACTGCGACCACCATAATTTTGGGCAGTTGGGCCCTCTGTTCAGACCTGTTTTTCTGACATAGCAGGCTTTTGATATCAGAGCTGGGTCAAGTTGACCTTATTCTGGCGACAAACCCATTTCACTGAAAGGTGCTATGTGGTGCCATCCTTGTTTTACATCTGTTGCCCTTTAACACCATAAGCATCTCCTACCTGCAGAAACAGCACAAGTACTGCACCCATAGCAAGCGCGGCATCAATTTTGATAGAATTCAAATTGCACTATGTGGGTGTGTTTAGCGCTAGTTGCAGTGAACGGGATTTATGAATCCTGACTACAGTACAAGGGTAAATGCGTTTGTTTATTTGTGTGCTGCGTACCACAGTTTCTCCTGTTTGTTAATTTGATAAAACGTTATTAATTGTATTATACAGATTGGAGTGCCTATGAACATAGGGGCTGTGTTCATAGGCACGTTGTCTAGCACTGTTTATGTGTACCTAGTGTATCAAGTATGAGGGACAGGTGTTTTCAACTCTTTAACAGGCCTACCTCGTCTCTCTGGATCATCTGTAACTATAAATCTGTAACCAGATTGGGACACCTGCCCACAGACGATGCTCATAGCATCGGAATTCCTATTCCCAAAAATGCCTTGAAGACATCTTCATCATGGATCTTCATTCTCAGATCCGACTGCAGTACACTTAGTCAATCATGGACGGAATGGATGGCATCCAGCAGCTCGTGTCACGTATTAAGTGAAAAAAGACATTCACCCACCTGATACATAAACTTTATTAAACTCAGCAACGAAGTTAAAATTGAAGCTTTCCTATAGCTAGGAAATTCTACATTCCTCGTCAGTCTGCTGAAAGTATTTTCAAAATCGTACAGATGAAGTTCCTACCTAAGATCACCTTTGCCCACAAAGTTTTTCAAAACAGGTTTGCTGTCTCGTTGGACGTAGCAAAAATGCTCAATTTAGGTATTTGTTCACACCGCCTCGTTTTAAGATGTGATACTTGATCAGATGACAGTTTAGATGGCTAAAACAAACTCTTATGGCAATGGGATCTTTTATAAAGTATTGCCACAAGGCAATGTCCGTACCTACAGTCCCATGAAAGCAGTGATCTCAGGAATGATGCAGCATAACTCCTCCAAATTATGGTCTCATTTTTGGAATAATTACCTGTCCAAGTCACTAGCAGAGGTTTATATGTCTCACAGATTTGGTCTGATATTTTTAATTACCTTGTCTTTGAAAAAAAGGTTAAACTTAATCAGAGGCTATTCTCACACTTGTAAGATGCAGATACCCTATGCCAATCTACTTCTGCGTAACACATTGTTGACTCCTATGTTGAACTTGAACCACAGACATAATTAACCATTCCTCTTGCAAAAGACACCAGGAACACATTTCCAAGGTAGAGGTTAATGTCTATCTGAATATCCCTTCCCCTCACCTTTTGTTAAAGGTACTTAAGACTTTGGATTATGTAATGTATCTGTTGAAGGCTCAATACTTTTCACCCAGTGCTTATTCTTTGTGTAAGTTAAAAGGAGTATGTTGTCTGCTTTTTCTTTTTTGTTGTACCTTTGGCAATTTCCTTTATTCGAGATGTTCTTGATTGTATTGCAGGTTTTCTTATTTTGGGTTTAAAAGGAATGTTGATTTTGTAATGCTATTTATGAATCTCTCAGTATATTATTCTGTCTGTTATGGGAGGGTTAGGATTTGTGTCTGTGATTCATTCAGCTGCTCCCAATGAAGAACAATGCTCTGGCTGTATTAACACCTAATCTTCACGCTGTACAACTTCTACGTAGTTTTTTTTTACAAAAAGCCTCTTCTTTCAGAGTTTGAGGCATTACAAATATCATCTTTCATACAGGCAAAGCTGACCTATCAAAGTAAAGATATTGAGGCATTTCGCAGTCAGAGGCAGAGAGAGCTGATGGACCACCATACATGCTAGGGAGAAACCACAATAAGGCAGATACTACTGATTCAATACAATCTGCTCTGGAGTAAGAGATCTTGGCTTCTTCCATGTTAATGATTTGGGGCCTGATTTAGAGTTTTGCGGTTCGGGTTACTCCATCACAAACATGACAGATATCCCATCCACCGTATTACGATTCCATTTTATCCAATGGAACTCGTAATACGGCAGGTGTGATATCCATCACATTTGTGACACAGTAACCCTTCTGCCAAGCTCTAAATCAGACCCTTCGTCTCACCAAAGAACAATATTAAACACATAGATCTGTTTCTTCCTGTGAAGCTGAGTAAGGAAACTTGGGTTAGTTTCACAGAAAGCCATTTAGAAGATCATTAAATTTTGCGCTAAAAAGAGTTACTGACCCCATCGGGTTTACACGTCCCATGGGGCAGTGTGGGTCGAGAGATTTTCACCCAGACACTTCTCATGCTGAACGTTTACTTATAATGGCTCTCAGAGTATGGTGACGTAATGACACATGAAGCCTGCTGAACTGCTGAGAGGTTCAACAGTCCAGCTGCCTGCCTGGTGACTGGACTTCCGGTACCAGGGTGGTGTCAGGAAGGGAAGAGAAGAAGGATGCTCGGGGAAGAAGACAAACGCTTCAGGGATTGCTGCACTGCAAGTAGACAAGTAGGTAACTTGAATAGAAGGCCATCCATAAAAAAGGAAAGACTAGCACCTGTGTCTCCAGTGATTTCACTTCACGCCCTCTAGATTCCAGTCCCCCTCAAGAACAATACAAATGGTGACAAAGTCCGCATGAAAAGTCCTTCGCCTCAAGGAAACAGCAACAAGGAGGTGCGCTCTTCCTTTGGGGACCCTAAAACCATAAAGAAAAGCACCAGATCACTGCTCAGGCAATACAAGAAGGTGTAGGACCAACTTGAGACAACCACCATTTCAAGGAATTGTTACAGAGAAAGCATACAAGCTGACATCTTGAAGTAAGGTGTCTCATTGGAGCTGCCATTTCGTAGTCAGACACCCATTAGGAAATACAGAAGCTGCCATCTTGGAGTCAATCATCGCATTGGGAATCACTGAAATGTGCCATGTTAGAGACTGTGCAGTACCTGAAATCAGCAAAAACAGCACAACAAAGGAATAAAGCAGAGCATGGCAAACAAGAAATAAATAACAAAGTACATCATGTTGGTTGAGAGACGAAACACAGAACAGGGTCAGCATCATATCACCGAACTCTTGACAAACTACCCATACCGTCGAGAAATACCATAAGACCAAAATGGCTGAAATTGTTTGATGAGATTGACAACTTCATTGATGCATCTAGGGAAAAGTACTAAAAGCAAATACTATCCACGATGAGAAACCTCATAGGTAAAAGAGTCCAGAAAATCATCAGAGGGCTACCAGTGTAGCAAGCACCAGCCTACATGAAAGTGCAAGAAGCAATAGATGCAAAATACTTAACAAAAAAAGATTGTTAACTACAAAAAATACATATTCAACCTAGCATCCCAGGAAAAATGGGAACCCAAAAGTCAATTAATTTCGAAACTGCTTCGTCTAGTGAAAGTAAATTCAGCAAGTTCTCAGATGAAGACGCAATTGACTATGCATCATAGAAAGCTGTCTATCTGAGTCACTGCAACATCAACGTCTGTGGAGGAGCTACACCCTGAAAGACAAGAGGAATTAACTCATGTAAATTATCAAGCTGAGGTTCAAGCAAAGAAAATTGTAGCATGGAAGGCGGAAAGGAGAGTACAAGCCTTCTGGTTGTAAAATTACACCTAGTGCTTGGAGTAAGCTAACACCTTGCCTCCCTTAACGTTCAAACAAAGTCACAATAAGTCCAGTAGTTCCACTATGCATAAAAGAAATGCACTTCTTTATAATTTGATGTCCAACAGACTGCTACTGGTGACAATCATGGTTTGGTTGATGTTATGAGTAGGACGGATGGATAAGTGTTAATTCCGACATCTATGTATTGACCTTGCAGCACCATATGTATTATGATTTACCTCTCTATGTGCTTATTATTTTAAAAAAAAGTAATAAAGACATTAAAAAAAAAAGCGCACCCAAAAAAAGCCTCGCAAAAACTGCTCCAGACACTTAAGACCACAGGACCTCACTAACGGCATGGCAGATGACATAGTACTGACAAGAAAATGGAATGTTACCTCTGTGATTAGCTGTTTCATCACAAAGCCATGAGTTCAGCAGTGGGACAAGAAACTCACAGACGTGGAAAGGACAACTACTTCAAAGGAACATGCAAAGGACCATAGCAAGAAAAACACCTGGACTCCAATGAACATGCGACACAACACCATGCATGTGCCGTGAGAGTATTATTAGCTGTTCCAGGTCTTGCATGGCCTCATGGACCAGGACAAGAGTGAAGAGATCACCATTCAGGTGCTTGACTGATAGCTCGGCATCAATCCAGGTCCTAACAAGTGATGAACATCTGCTCATGGTTGCTCATGGGAACGGCTGAAGAAAGAATATAGAGGTCTGCAGCTCGCAATGAGCAACTGCTTCAGCTGATTTGTACTTGACAGTGGGACATCACTAAACTAGAATATGACAAGAGGAAGTTCAACCCCAAACTATACCCAGGCAAGAAACAAGTGTAAACCTAGATGGCCAATAAGCCACTACCATGACCGGGCAAATTCACAACAGTCACCTACAATGATCAGACTCTAGGGACAGGAGTACATGTCATAGGTGAGAATTGCATGAGCAATTGTTTTCTTAGCCTACCTGCTGCGGAACACATCAAAATAATTACCCAACAGAAGTGAGATGCACCCAAAACTATTCAAATGACTCAGAACAACGAAGAACTTTGCAGGACAGCTGCACATAAATGAGCAGATCAAAACAGTGACCCAACACCACAGAAGGATATAATTTTATCTACAGAAGGCCGTGGAAGAAGAAATTCAAGAGCTCCTTAAGGCAGACATCATTGAAAATTCTCAAGTGCCAACACCCTGGCTGATAGCAGTGCCCAAGACCAACACGGAAGGTCTTGCACACCCATGCATTTTCATGAGGCTATCAAACATGGCCATGCAACAAGAATGGCATCCAGGGCCGCTTCTGCCCTGCTTGATCGGTGTACTCAACCTACTCAACAGAGTACAAGTATTCTCCAAACTAGATACCGCCAGCTGGAGCTGCAGGAAGACACAAAACGTATCACAACAGTCACCACTTATTTGGCTCTACTCTGCACAAGCGACTCAACTTCGATGTTTTGTCAGTAGTAGAAATGTTTCAAGCGGCTATTCGAAGGGTCATCAATCCATTAAAATACAGCGATTACATTCTGGTCTTTGGAACCACAGCAGAAGAACATGATTAGGGCCTCGAACAAGTATGCAGAGCATTTTGAAAGACCAACCTAAAACTAAACCCTGCAAAATTTAAATTCCACCAAACTCAACTGAAATTCTACGGTAATATCTTTTCAGGTCCTGGCATCAGCCTGGACTCAGCAAGGTCACCGTTTAAAATGAAACACCAGCCCCCAAGGATGTCAATGACATCTGATCATTCCTAGCAATGGCTAGCTACTATGCTTGCTACATCAAGGACTATAAGACCATCAGCACTGCTTTGTGAGAACTCACAAAAGAAGGACACAAGTTTGAATGGACCTCTATCTGGGAACAAGCATTCCAAGCAATCAAAAGGAGCGACTGCAATGGCTCAAACATGGCCTACTTTGAACCCATGAATCTTTTCAAACTCACAGTGGGCACTAGTCGAGTAGAGTTCTGAGGGATTCTAGGACAAAAGCCTGATGAGGAGCACCACCGGATCGTATCATTTGCGATCGCCATCATGCCAGATGCCGAAAGATCATCATCTGAAGCACAGAGAGAAAGCTTGGCAATCGTCTGGGCATTCGAGCGCTACCACATCTTCATATTTATGTACATACTTACCATATAGATATAATAATGTATGTACACATGTACATCATCCAAATTGTCTATTTTTTCATATACCTCAATATAATGACCAACCATCAGGGACTTACGACAATCTTTGGAAATCCTATAGCAAAGATACCACAGAGAATTGAGCCATGGGGAGTTGGCCTCCAAAATTGCTCATAGTCAATTCTGTACAAACCAGTAAAAGACAATAACCCCACTGACTACATCAGGGACAGCTTAAACCTTTGGGGGCCCTGGGCTAATCGTATTTTGGGGGCCCCTGTTCAGAACAGTTTAGAATTTATGACCCAGTTTCCTTTGTCCAGATTACTGAGAATGCACTGGCACACTTGTCTAAATTCTTATTGTGTTTGCACCTAATATTACGTGTGTTTTTAACATTGTAACTCAGCAGCAGTTCACTAATATTACTGCAAATAATCTCTATGACCCCTTCCCTTTTCTCATATGTGAGGTCTTGTTTTAATCTAAAAGAAAATGTTATTTATGGATGTTGCATGAAACATAAACACATTTTTCTGAAAAACGCCTGAAATAGATTCTCACACATCACCCACATTAAAAATAAATTAAAGGAGAAAACTATTTAAAATAATATGTTTAAGTATTATTCAATTTAATTGGGGCAAGACTCTCTAAGGAACAGGGCTTGCTTTATCAGGGATCCCCTGAAAGACTGGGGCTCACAACGAGATCCCACTTTGCTAAGATCTTAAAACGTCTGTGGAATATGCCACGTTACCCACGCTCAGCTAAGAAGAGTACATCACCGGTGCAAGAATTCTTACACTTCAACATGGGTAATGCAGCACCACCATCAATGTTGTAGACATTATCAAGAGGAACTCACCCTAAAGCCTGAGCCCCTAGAGGGAACCAGCCAGACTATAACAAGCATCAAACAGAAATTGCAGGATGCCCACCCAAGTACTGAAAGATATGTAAGTGGGGCTGGGGTGGAGATCTGATGGCACACGAAGCCAGCTGAATTGCGGGAAAGAGTCAGCAATTCAGCTGCCCAGCGACAGGCTTCTGGGGCTGGGAGAAGGGACTGATAGGGTGGGGACGAAGGATGAATAGGGAGAAAGGCGCAGACATTAGGGGACGAACTCCAGCGTAAGTAGGCTGCTGAAGGTAATTTAAATAGGAGGCCGACAATAAAACAGACAAACACGCACCCGTATCTCACATGATTTTGTTGCAAGCTATCCAGATTCCTGTCAGGCCACTGGGACATTACAAGTCATGTTTGCTCTGAATTTGTACTAACAATTTCCAGTTTAGCATACATAGAATATGTACCCTTTCAATTTACTCGAAAAGTATGAGTTCATATGCCAAATACTCTTTCTAGAGATGTTGAAAACCTGTTACATTATGTTGATTTTTCTAGTGTCACATCACCCATGAGGGCATCCTTTCGCTTTGCACGTTATGGGACTTGCCTTGAGAGTCCTACTTGAAGAGACAGGTCTTCAGCTTCTTCTGGATTTCAGGAAGTGAAGAGGAGGGACTATTGTGAAGTGATAGGTTCTTTCATGCTTTTGGGGCGATGTGTGAGAAGGCACGCCTCGCCAACCTACTATTGCGTATGCATAGTATGTGAGCCAATGAGAGTCCAGCTGAGCGCAGGTGCCTGGAGGGTTGGTGGAAAGGCACAAAACTATTCAGGTAGGCTGGGACTGAGTTGTATAGTGCTTTGTATGCATGGGTGAGGAGCTTGAATTGTGCACTGGCGTTTAAGGGACCAGTGTAGTTTGTTAGGTGAGGTGTAATGGGAGACCATTGTGGAAGGCTGAGGACCAGTCTGACTGCTTCATTTTATATGGTCTGGAGTTTGTTTGTGATGATTCCTGCATAGAGGTTGTTCCTGTAGTCTAGTTTGCTGGTGATGAGAACCTGGGTGGCGTTTATTTGGGTGTTGTTACGTAGCCACTTGAATAACTTTTTCAGCATCCTCAAGGTGTAGAAGGAGGATGCGGTGACTGCTTTGACTTAGGCAGAAATGTCCAGCTTAGTTTTTATGATGATCGTAAGGTTTTCTTACTTGTGTGCTGGGGCTGTGGATGGGTCCTTGGTCCATTCGCCGCCAGGCGTAGTCCCACAGTGAGTTAGCCTTTCCAAAATTTACCACTTTGGTCTTATCCAAGTTGAATTTGAGGCAGTTGGACTTCCAGGTGGGCTACTTCGGTCTTGCATGGATTGACTTTTTTTCCTGGTGTTTTATCCAAGAGAGAGAAAATCAGTTGTGTGTAGTCAGCATAGGTGAGTATGTTGATGTTGTGTGCATGGATGACATCTGCCAGTGGTGTAGATGTCGATAAGGTTTGGGCTGAATGAGGAACCTTGTGGGACTCCACAAATGAGCTTCTGAGGAGAAGGGCAGCACGTTGACTGTTTGTGTTCTTGTGTTCTCCCAGTAGGAGAAGTGCATATAGATAGGAGGGCAGGTCCTTGGATGCCAACCTCATGAAGACATCTGATCATGTTGGGATGGGAGAGTGTGTCAAAGGCTGCAGAGAGGTCAAATAGGAAGAGAACATCGGTCTCTCCTCTGTTCAGGATCATTCAGATGTTGTCTGCTGCTGTTATGAAGGCTGTTTCTGTGCTGTTGTTAGGTGTGAAGCCTGAATGCGTGGTATCAAGAATTTGGTGGTTGATGAAGTGGTCAACAAGGCATATGTTGATGGCTTTCTCTAGGACCTTGGCTTGGTAAGGAAGGAGGGAGATCGGTCGGTAGTTCGTGATTTGGTGTGTCAGCCAAGGGATTCTTCAGTAAGGCATTTACAGCTGCATGCTCCCAGGCTTCCAGAAATGTTGCTGTGTTGATGGAGATGTTGAGAATAGTGGTGAGAGCTTTGTTGATAAGGGTTGAACCTTTGTCAAAGGTGTGGTGGAGGAAAGGTCATGTGGTGCCCCTTAAGTGGATGGTCTTCATGATTGCTGTGGCTTCTTCTGTGGTGAGAGGTCTCCATATTGTCTGGGTGTTGCTTCTGTCTGATGCCGAAAGACTTGTAGTAAGGTTGATGGCATCCAGTTGTGGGTCGAAATTGGTATAGATTTTTTTTTTTTTTTGCAGTAGAAGTCTGATAGCTCGCTGCACATTTTATGGGTTTGGGTGATATTGCTGGTGGTTGCTGCTAGTGTGGTGAAGTCCTTGAGGTTAACAAAGATTTATTTGCTGTTGTTGGAACTGCATGCATTCAGTTAGGGCATTCCTTTCAGTTTTCTGGATTTGCTAGTGGTAGAGTCTCTGGGCAGATTTGAAAACTTCCTTGTCTGATTCTTCCTGGCTTCCTCTAATCTCTATTCTGGATGTTTGCAGTGCTGTTTGATTGCTCTGAGTTCTTCTGTGTACCAGTTGTCCTGCTTTTGCATTCTTGTTACTTAGCTTCTTTTCCGGGGGCCCAGGGTATTGACAGAGTCAGTGATCCAGGTGTTAAAGTTATTAATGTAATCTGATAGCGTGTGTGGGGCTGGTTGTGTTTTATGGATGGCGGATGCACAGTCCACCTCAGATATTTACAGTGTAGCTGGTAAGGGTCAGTCATGGTGATCCTTTTGTAATGGGGAGTATTGATTGAGAAACTGACAATGGCATGGTTAGTTCAGGTGGAGGGAGTGATCGTGTTGATTATGTGACCATTGAATGAGGTGAAGATGGAGTCTAGGATATGTCAGGTTGTGTGGCTGATACATGTTGGGTGAGTCCAAAGTTTGTCCGGCTGTTGAGGAGGGTGGCTGAGTTGAGATCTTCTAGGCGAAAGTGAGGTATCCTTGAAGGATGTAGGCACTGGAGTCAATGGCTAGTGGTGTTACAAAGTCTGATTTGGTGAAGTTGGCTCAGAGTCCTGGGGGCTGGTAGATCAGAATTCCACTTAATGTGAAGTTGGCTGTGAATTGTATTTTAAAATTGAGGCGTCCCATGTCGTCCTCTGGTTTCGGAGTTTGTGCTGAAGCTGATAATGTATTTGAAAATGTTATCGATTCCTCCTCTGGTTCAGTATTGGCAGTGCTGCATTACGATTTTCTAGCCTACCGGGATTGCTGTGGGATGTCTGTAGTTGATGCTGAGTTCAGCCATGCATACATCATTCATATTTTTCAAAATGTCAATGTAAACAATTTACAATCCACAAAATAAATGAGATGTTAAAGATGAGTTAGATTGATGATAATACCAATTACCAGATGTATGTGAATTTAGAATGCACCAGTGACACATGACAATAGAGTGTCTTCCTCCATAATAACATTTTATTGGTTACTTTTAATACTGCGACCTCTAGGAGGCCTTCCCATGAGCGTTCGTTTCAGCCCATTTTTACAGGAAAAAATGCATTAGGTCCCTCGTTCGATGTTACATTTCCTTGTAGTTGAAAGTACACGTTGTTCCTTGCAGAAGTGTAAGAAAACCAATTTGTTCAACTATTGACAGAGAACTGGAATTAATTGTGCTAGAGATTAGGGATGATTTTGAAGTATGCACTAATGAGTTATGAACATTTGTAAATAGATTTTAAAGTGTGACAGTCTAATGTATTGAATGCCCTGCTTTATAAGAAATTGTGAGTGGCTGAAAATCTTATATCAGCGATGGAATTTGAACCTTATTATCACGTTTTTAATGAAGAATGCCCATATCTAGTTAAGATTTCGTGTCTTTATGTATTGGTGGTTTATAACGTGCTAGATACTACGTCGAGACAGCTTGAACGGTAGATAAAGAGGAGGGGCGCGCGGGGGAAGGAGTGAGTGGCAGGCAGAGATTCAAGAGGAAACACAAGGAGCGTTTGTAGCATCCAGGGCAGGTATTCCAGTTTATATAGTGGAGGGTGGTTAATCTTCAGAGAGTCCGCATTAATGGCAGTCAGTATCCGACACAGGAAGAGAACATATTAAACGTGCCAGTAAGGGGTCATGCATCCATGAAGACAAGGGTCAGAATTCCCTTCAGGCCGAGTGGTTAAGTCGGTGAGGTATCTGGGAAGGCTTTTCTGAATAGGAAGGCCTTTTGCTCCCTTCTGAACTTCTGAACTTGATATGGTCTCGTTGTTGTCTAACTGCAGAGTGTTTCAGCAAATCACTTTTATTAAAGGGTGCAGAATGTAGAAGTCATCCCTCTGTGAAACTTAAGAACCGAATTCATGGAGCACAGCCATTTAGAAAGTCAGCAGTACCGTTCGAAACGGGGCAGCAAAGCAACACAGTGAGCTTACTCTATGTAAGTTAAGTCTTTCTCTATAGTCAGTCTTTTTCCGACAGACAATCCAATTCAGTGCAGAGCCTAGAAAGGCACTCCCAACAACAACAGAAAGGTGTTTTTTCACCACAGATATGATTCAAAGCAGGAACTGCTGATCAGGTCTTATTTGCCCTTTCCAAGGGGAAGGCTAGAAATGTTTCATGAATGGTGAGTCAATTCAAGTACATACAAAGTTACCAGGAGCTTTTTCTGTTGCTAAAGACATGGATTTTCCTGTGCAGGGATGGGTGCTGCTGCTATTTGTGATGCAGTTCAATGGCACAACGAAGCCTTAGGCAGCCCCGCCATGCAAGGCCAGATGAGGGGCCCCCAAAGTCACCCCATGCCATCTGGTACCAAGTTTGACTCATTGTTGGTGGTTTTGAAGACAAGAGGTGAATTAATTGAGAATGGTGCCAGATCATTCCATTCTAGATTCAAGTGAATCTAAAAGGCAGTCATGGTTGACCGTGTCAAATGCCGATGACAGGTTGAGTAGGATGAGAAAGCAGGACTCATTTCAGTATCGACTATTAAGTGCATTATCTATGATGTTTAGGATGGCTGATTCAGTGCTGTGACCTGTTCTGAAACTGAATAGGAACTTGCATAGGATGTTGAACTGCTCAATGTGTTGGCATAGTTTGATGTGAACACATTTTCCCAATAGTTTGGCGAGGAAAGGATAGTTTGACACTAGGCAGATATTATTAGGGTCTTTTTTTTGGATTGGTGTCTGTTTTGTTCAGGAGAGGTGGCACTTGTTCCATTTTCAGACAAACTGGGATAGTTTCTTGAGTTAAAGATGCATTTATGATTTTAGTCCAGATGGGTGCAACAATATGGTTGATGTCTTTTATGATTGGAGAGGGGATTGAATCATTGAACATTATGTTGGTTTCATAGATCCTATGATCTTGCCAATCTCATCTTCATTGAAGATTCTGGATTTCGTTCTGTATCGTGTTGTAGTGGAGCAGATGCAAGTTTGAGTATCTTCAGTAGTTATAGGTTCTTGTAGCAAGTAGTGTGTATAGATGCTTGGTTCTGGAGTCATTTCACTGTGGGTTGCAATTGCTTTTTTAATTGCTGTTATATTCTCCTCAAAGAAGGTTGTGAAGGCTTCACAGTTCTTTGCAGAGTTCATAGAGATCACGGTGGGATTGTTGGTCCCTGTTTGCTGCTTGATCATTTAGATAAGTTTCACTGGCTTGTTTTTGGCTTTATCTAGTTGGCATCTGAAGAAAGGTGCTTTGTAAATTCCATGTGACCTTTTGTAGTTTTTTATTTGCTCCCATAGGAGATTTAGAAGTAAAATGGAAGATTTGTGCCTACAAAATCTCTCAGCACGTTTGAGTCCCCATCTCTCTTCATTTAAATATTGGTTGAACCATGTGTGAGATACGTATTTGTTTTGTCTTTTGAGGCGAAGAGGTGCTACCCTTCCATAGTGTCTGCCATGTTTTGTTTGTTAGCTCCTGTGCCACTGTGGTCGATTACCCCGTACCCCCTTGTTTTCTTTTGCCTCACCACTTAGCGCTCATGGTGGTATGTTGCTTCTTCCTTGTTTTCGGGCATCTTGCTGTTTTTTTACGATGTCTGCAGGGTCTTTTTTTTTTGGGCAGTTTTATGTAGCGCAAACTCGACCCGAAGGTATTGGAACACTTTATTTTTTTTTGCAGTTTTACATAGAGCAAACTCGATACAAAGGTATTACATCACTTTACATGAGCACTGGTTACATTATACAAGAACACATTCAATGTTGGTAGCAAGGGGAAATTAAGTGATTTGCCCAGAATCACAGGATGTTGAGATAGCATCAAGAATCGAATTGTGTTCCCCAGCTCCATAATTTGCAGCTCTGGCCCTTACATCACATTCCCTCCCCTAAAGTTCTTGGTCTTTTGTGTGTTGGGCAGTCTGGGAATAGCTTGTTTTATTTATATAGCGCTTGGTAATACAGGTTATGCCATTTAATAGCGCTGCAAAGCAGGTGCCATTCTTAACAAAATTGCTATAATTTATTTGGATCGACCTTGCAGAGATGAAGAGGTGAGAAAGCTATGTCAGGATTGTAATCATTCTCGTTCTCTCAAGACCTCTGCAGTGGGTGCATTTAACCAACTGACTTGAGTAGAGATTAAATCTAGGCGATAGCACATACTATTGATATCCTCCGGAGGGTCATCAACCAAGCACATTGGTTAGTTCTAGGCAAGATGATGGCGAAAGGTGTTGTCTCCAAAATGGCGGAAAGGAAAAAGAAATGTGACTCTAGACCCATGCACGTCCACGCCTCAAGCTTGATAGCAAAAAACATCTAGCCTTTGGAAGGAAATTGGGCCTCTTTAAAGAGAGTTCAGTTACCATGAACTTGATACAAAGGTATTGCAGCGCTTTACATGAGAACTGGTTACATTACACAAGAACACATTCATTTTTGGTAGCACGGGGAGATTAAGGGGCATATTTACATGGAACTGCCACATTGGCTTTGATGTGCCAGTTTCATTGTGTCTCCCTGTGCTCCCCCTAACAACACCATTGTAGGGCTGTATTTACTATAGAGCAGTGGTTCCCAACCTTTTGGTTTCTGTGGACCCCCACTTTATCAATCCTGGAACCCGGGGACCCCCCCTGAATCATTATTGGAATCCCGGGACCCCCCCCCCAACTGAGTCATTTCTGAAAGCTGGGGACCTAATCTGTTAATATTATTTATTTTTCTCAGCGGTCACAAAACCCCTGAGGAGGCTTTGAGGACCCCCAAGGGTCACCGGACCACAGGTTGGGAACCACTGCTATAGAGCACACCATGGCACACGTTAGCACAATAGCGTCAACATTTTTTACACTGTTATGGTGCTTTGCTGGACTAGCACCAATGATTTTGACGCTAGTCCATCAAAGCTCAGTGAGGCCCATAGGAAATAGGATAGCATCACTTTAAAGCCTGCCCTGATCAGGCGTTAAAAAATAGCGCTGGAATGGCGCGGTGAAATCTTGTAAATTTCACTGCAACACTTTTTGGCCCTCCCTGTGGGGGAACAACCCCCTTGCATACATTATACCTGGTTCAGGTATAATGTTGCACAAGGGGTAACAAAGTGGCGCAATGCCAGCATTGCGCCACTTTGTAAATATGACACAGGGTGAGAGACTGGTTAGCGTCGCCGTAGTGTAAAAAAATGACACTATGGTGGCATTAAGGGGTTTGTAAATATGCCCCTAAGCAATTTGCCCAGAATCACATGATGTTGAGCCAACACCAAGAGTCGAACCATGATCCCCAGCTCCAAAGCCAAAAGCTCTGGCCCTTACGCCACATCCTCTCTCCTAGGATTTTTGTCTAGTGTGTGTTAGGGCACTCTGGGAATAACTTGTTTTTTTTATACAGCGTTTGGTAATACAGGTTCTGCCATTTCATAGCCATGCCAAACAAGTGTCATTCTTATCAAAATCGCCATAATTCATTTGCATTGACCTTGCAGAGATGAAGAGGTAAACAAACTATGTCAGGATTGTAATCTGTGACATTCTCGCTCTGTCAAGACCTCTGCAGTGGGTGCATTAACCAACTGAATTGAGTAGAGCTTAACACTAGGCGATAGCACATGCTCTTGATAACCTCCAGAGGGTCATCCACCAAGCACTTAGGTTAGTTCTAGGCAAGAAGATGGCGAAAGGTGTTGTCTCCAAAATCGTGGAAAAGGAGTTGTGACTCTATACCCAAGCACTTCATGACCTTAAGCTTGACAGCAAAACACATCTAGCCTTTGGATTTAAATTGTGCCTCCACAAAAAGAGTTCAGTAAGTAGAGGCAGCCACTTTCCTAACCCTGTAGCGCAAAGAAGCTAGCACCAGGGTGCCACAGTGAGTGGAGTAGCATATCATAGGGCACAAAAGTGGAGCAAACTCCATCACTTCCTCCTCTCACAATTCACTGGTGCATGGCTTTAATGACAGTTCCCTCACAGCTACTGCGATCTTGCAGATACCAGCTCCGGAAGTGATACCTAAAACAGTGCTCAAATAGCACTGCTTCCTGTTTGAAAAGGCATTACCTTGAATACTCTCCACAGTCTCTGTTACAAGCGCAGAGTGCTTCCTCATCACCCTCTTGACTCCTGTGTAGAATGATCCACGCATCGTCTGTCACAGTCCAGTAATGTTTAACCTGCTCCCATCTCTTCCAACCCCAGTCTTCATATAACCAGTCCACTAAGTTCCAATGCACCATTTCATGTAAACTCTATGCTTTATTTCTGATTTCTGAGGTTGCCAAGTACACGGAAAATCAATATCTTTTCGACCCTATCAAGTGGTACTTTTCGCACTCCTGCTTCTACTGGTGTTCCTCTCAGTGCTTCACCATGTGTGTTTGTTTATATGAGTACCCAACCCAGAGGACTATACCTCAAAGTCAATCCTGGACAGTAACAGTAAACACCTCATGGGAAGGAGATTTCTAAACAGAAGAACGCTTGTTTCACAAACTGGGGCCACCAGGTCCAGCCACTGCTTGTACTTATGTAACCAAAATGTGTCGTTGTGACAGAAGTCTTTTTTTTATATAAGACAGCAAACAAGCAGGATCCATCCCAGGCTTGCAGGGTAACCACTGTGTAAATAAGTTCCATATAACTTACTTTTACATAATTTCTCTTATGTGGGTCTCCAGAAACTCTGACATTGTGATGGACCTACTGTCCTGCTTCTACTGGTGTTCCTCTCAGTGCCTCACCATGTGTGTTTGTTTATATGGGTACCCAACCCAGAGGACTACACCTCAAAGCCAATCCTGGACAGTAATAGTAAACACCCCATGGGCAGGAGATGTTTTTTTTAACAGAAGAACGCTTGTTTCACCAACTGGGGCCACCAGGTCCAGCCACTGCTTGTACTTATGTAACCAAAATGTGTCGTTGTGACAGAAGTCTTTTTTTATATAAGACAGCAAACAAGCAGAATCCATCCCAGGCTTGCAGGGTAACCACTGTGTAAGTAAGTTCCATATAACTTATTTTTACATAATTTCTCTTATGTGGGTCTCCAGAAACTCTGACATTGTGATGGGCCTACTGTGGTTTCCTAAAAAAAAATACACACATTTGAATCTTTTTCATAGCCAGAAAAAATGCCAATGAACCAGCCTTGTAGGAGCCTCACTGGGCACTACTGGTCTGGGTGAAATGACACTCTATTGTCCAAACCCAGGCTTCCCACTCTACTCTGAGTGGTCCAGATGGCAAGGCCAAAACTTCAAATTTTGAGCAGTGACCCCAACAGAGATAATTCTAAGTTCAAAGCCATCAGCCAATGCACAAATGTACACATCAAAAAGGCAGGCTCAAAACCCAGGAGATTCAGGTACACATATCTGTTCTACAGAGTCCAGTCCTGAACCAAGGGCTATCCTAAGACTATTAACCCAAGACAGTGCTTTAATTTAATACAGAGTACCAGCCCTTCTGTATTTCCATTTAAAACACTGACCCATGGTCACACCTGCCGCACCTCTTGAACCTATCCTGTCGGCCCATCTACCACTGGAGTTCTGTTTCACCAATCTGCATACATTTGAAGCCTCCTGTTCAATTAAGCTGCCTCTTCTGTTATTCTCTTTGTATACAGTCAATGTTTTTAAAAGTTAGACTGGTATTGTCAATGTAAAGGAATAATTCCTTTAAAAGTTTAACACAGAAATATATGGCTGCCCCCTTTTCTTTGTTCCTAGCTCTTTTGAGTCCCTCATTCTCTGGGTTAAGTGCCACAAAGGTGCCACTTTGTGGCTTGCTTGGTGTTATAAAAGTTTAGGTAAACACACTACAAAGGGTTGCATCTCTTGGGTATCACAGCCACTTTGTAGCAATAAGGCAAAAACACTCCTAAGATGGCAGCCTTGTTGTGTTCTCTCTCCTGCAGTGACAAGCCTGGGAGGGCTGCTGTGGCACCTGGCATACATCCACTACACTCCAAATCAAAACACATAAGTAAAATACATTGTCATTTACAACACCAATAGTTCTAACTCTCACAAATGTGAGACCTATTTGCATTGGAAATGCTTGTTCTCTTTGAAGCTCCAGACATTATTAGGCTTTAAGGCCCTTTTAAGGGTACAGCTTGAAAGCCCTTCTATAAAGGAGGTTGATAAAGATAATATCTATATTAAGTAGCTTGTATACAGGAGAGACATTCACTTCTCTTCAGCCCCTGACCTACTCTGAGATTTAGGAGATGCCTGCCTATGCCTTCACCAAAACTGAAATGCTGTGCTGTGCTACACTTTAAAAAACATTTAATTGAGTCGTAATGCCCAAAATGGCGATCAACCTGCCTCTGGTTTTATCATAGTATACACACAACATTTAAAATAAGCTTATTTTGTGCTTTACAATGTGTATTCATTACTGGTGTCAGAATGTCAGAAATCTCATAGACATGATATCACCTTGAGATGTGCCAGGTTATGCATACACTACTACAAGAGAATGTCCCTCATTTCCTCACCATCCACACTCTTTTCTCACCCAAATAGTTGTTTAGATACTGGCGCCAAATTATGATGAGTAGGCAAGCAGAGCAAGTAAGGCTGACCTCTTCAGCTGTGTTTGAGAGGTTTTCCTTTCCAGATATGTTTGAAAAAATGGGTCTTACAAGGCAATTAACAGGCACTATTTCACACAAATTTGCTAAAAAGCCCCAGGTTTTAAAGGAACCCTCAAGAAACATAAGTTTTACTGGGTGTGTTCCATCACTTGGTAAATGTTTTGATCGTGCAAGGTGGTATCCTCATGAAAATTGCTCCGATTGACTGAGAAGCATGCCCTTGGTGAGCTCAGGGCCTTATTAAAGACTCTGAACTGCTAATTATACTAGCAGCAGCTGCTGCAAATCTCAAGGGGAGGGGAAGCGGGGGAGGGAAGGGGCAGGAAGGAGTGGAATTTGTTTTTTTTAAATGTACCTGTTTCTGTCGCCGTTGCTTGCTGCCTCGCTCCTCTGCTCTGCTTCTGGATTCCCAGCATTCACTGGGGCACCAACACAGGCTCCCTAGCAATCCTGGTGTTGGTTTCTTGCTAAACCTAGAATGAGAGCAATGCCAGGATTGATCTGAGTGGCTTGTTCTGAAACTCAGACAGTGCACTGGAGCCTGTGCGGTGTCTCCAACCCGGCTATGCAGCACAACCGGGTTGGAGATACGTAAGTACGCATGTGTGTTTGGCCGGCCTGAGATGGCTAGCCAAACACACTTAGAAGTGTACAGGCTCCACTACTACTCCCCTCTCCCCACTCCCGTGGCCCAGCCCAGCACCTCCCTTCACATGCTGCTGGCTAAGCCAGGAGCTGAAAAATAAATCGAAAATGATATATTGTTTTATTTTTTCAGCTTCTGGCTTAGCCAGGGGGGTGATGCTCCTTTGCCATTGTGAAGGAGCCACCCCTGAATTATACTGTAAGATTAACAGGATACTCTGCATTGGTGCTCTGAACAGCTCACACTGTGCATGTCTGAAAGGCCAAGCAAGGATCGGCAGCCCATCAGACATTACGTTTGTGTTTTATTTCTCCTTCCACACCAAGATTCTGTGAGGCAGAGCTGCAACTTCAGACACTTAAAGTGACAGTGTAAAAAGAGGTGAGGTGTTGCCCAAATGCCTTAATGGGCTCACTGTCTCAGTTCCTTCTGGCTTTCATCCTCTCCCTCGTAATCCTGATCAATGTCTGTCTCGTGGCTCCCCCATATCCCATCCTTCATATTTTCCATATCCTCTCTCCGACTTTCTGCCTATTATTTCATCCCCACCATTTCTTACTTCTCTCTCTACCAAAGCACACTCATCCATCTCTTTTTAACTTGTGTCACACACAGGCCAGTGGGTGGTATCCCCCGATTCTCTGTTGCTCTTTTTTTCATCTAGTGGTCATTGAGAGAGCGCACATTTTATTAATATACTAGTGGCATAGAAGTTAGCATATGGTGATTAATTACCCTACATATAAAGGCCTAAGAGTGAACATAACATGAGTTGTAAAATGTGCACGTTTGTATTAAGCTAAACTGTTAGAAATCGTGTCTCTACTTGGAAGAGGTATACACCCTTGTCCAAGTAGGGACCACAATCCTAGTCAGGGTAAGTCACAACACAATTCAAATTATCCTGTGTCCACTGTCTGGTAGCTTGGAACTGAGCAGTCAGGTTTAACTTAGAAGGCAATGTGTAAAGTATTTGTGCCATAAATCAAACACTAACACAGTGAAAACACCACACAGGTTTAGAAAAATAGACAATATTTATCTGAATAAAATAAGGTAAAAATGACAAAGATGCAATGAGCACAAGTTGAAATATTACTTTTAAAAGTTCAAAAAGAGTCTAAGGGCCAGATGTATCATTCTTCACAATAGTGATTACGTAATTAAAATTTTTAGCGAATCGCAATTAAGTAATCGCTATTGGAATGCATGAAACGCCAGGAGTTTCAGACTGTGATTCTCAAGAGCTCACAAATGGACCTACCTCATTAATATTCATGAGGTAGGTCGCAATTTGCGAGCCATTCCGAATGGCTAAAATCACAGGGATGGTGGACTGCTGGGCTCAGCAGACCACCATGTCTGTGATTACTTTTCAATAAAGCAATCTTTTTTTTTATTTTAAATGCAGCACGTTTTCCTTAAAGGAAAACGGGATGCATTTAAAAATGGAAACTGAAAAGTCTTTTCATTTTTTAAGAGTAGGCAGTGGTCCATGGGACCAGTGCCTGCTCTTAAAAACTATTTGCGTGCCTTCACAAAGGGGAAGGGGTCCCTTGGGGACCCTTTCCTCATGGCGAATGGGTTACCACCAATTTGAAATTGGTGGTAACTGAAATTGTTTTGCGACCGCATTCACAGTCACAAAACAATCATACATACCTCTGCGATTCGGTATTAGGAAGGGACGACCTTGAAACACCCCTTCCTAATACCGAATCGGTATGTAGTCACAAATCCAATTTGCGATTCGGTAACGAGTTACTGAATCGCAAATTGGACTTGTTACTTATGAAGATGCATTTTTGAGATAACAAATGGCCCGTTGGGCCATTTGCGATCGCAAAAATGTTTGATAAATCTGGCCCTAAATCCTTAGAAATTAACAGTTGTTTCCTGGTTATACACAGTACCTGGGATGCGTCAAAAATAACTATGCACTGAGACTGCAGAGGAGGAGATGCATGGAAAAAAGAGGTGTTGCATCAGAGTTTCTGACGCAGCACAGATGATGCGTCATTCCTTTCCACGCTGCAAGGGTTTGCATAATTTTTCATGCACAGTCTTGGTTCCTCACTGCAATGTGGAGATATTTTGATGCCCAGGGACAATGCTTTGAAAATCCTCGATGCCCTGGAAGAAGGAGTAGGTGCTGCATTGATCCGCTAGGCGATATGTCAAATTTTCCGACGCAAGGCAGGTGCTGTATCGAATTTCCAGTTAGGAAGTTGGTGCTGCATCGTTCCAGTCGGCTGTGCAGCCATTTGTGATGCACAAGGAGTTTCTTGAAGAGTTGAAGTCTTTTTGGCCCTGAGACTTCAGAAACAGGAGGCAAGCTCAATCCAAGCCCTTGGAGAGCACTTCAGGAGGAAGGCAGAGTTCTTCCAGCAGTGTCAGAGGCCAGCAAGGCAACGAGCAGGGCAGCAGTCCTACTCAGCAAAGCAGTCCAGATGAGTCCTTTGGACAGCCAGGCAGTTCTTCTGACAGGGTGCAGGTGTAGGTCCAGAAGTGTCTGAGTTGGTGGGGTCACAGGCCCAGTTTATGTAATCAAAATGCCTTTGAAATGGGGGAGACTTCTAAGAGGGGTTTTGAACTGCACAAGATCCCCTTTCAGCCCAGTCCTGTCTGCCAGAGTCCCTGTGAGGGGTTATCAGTCCTTTGTGTGCAGGCAGGCCACTGGCCTTTGAAATGTGAGTGTCAGACCCTCCACCCTTCCAGCCCAGGAAGACCCATTCAGTATGCAGATGAATGCAGATATGACTGAGGGCCTGATTACGACTTCGGCGGAGGAGATTACTCTGTCCCAAATGTGACAGATATTCCAACCGACGAATTACGAGTCCACTATATCCTATGGAACTCGTAATATGGCGGGCGGGATATCCGTCACATTTGGGACATAGTAATCCATACGCCAAGGTCGTAATCAGGCCCTGAGTGTCCTGTGTTTGTGGTTGTCTGGATGCAATGCACAAGGGAGCTGTCAACCAGCACAGACCAGAAGTTGATTGGAAACAGGCTTTAAGGCACAGGTGGTTTTAAGTGCAGAGAAATGCTCACTTTCTAAAATTGGCATTTCTTAAATAGTAATATAAAATCCAACCTAACGAATGAGCAGGATTTTCTATTAACCCCTTCGCTGCCAGGCCTTTTCCCCCTCCTGTGCCGAGCCTTTTTTTGGCTATTTGGAGCAGTTCGCGCTTAGGCCCTCATAACTTTTTGTTCACATAAGCTACCCATGCCAAATTTGCGTCCTTTTTTTCCAACATCCTAGGGATTCTAGAGGTACCCAGACTTTGTGGGTTCCCCAGAAGGAGGCCAAGAAATTAGCCAAAAAACAGTGAAAATTTCATTTTTTAAAAAAAATTTGGAAAAATGGGCTGCAGAAGAAGGCTTGTGGTTTTTTCCCTGAAAAGGGCATCAACAAAGGGTTTGCGGTGATAAAATCACCAGCTTCCCAGCTTTCAGGAACAGGCAGACTTGAATCAGAAAACCCAATTTTTCAACCCAATTTTGGCATTTTACTGGGACATACCCCATTTTTACGATTTTTTGTGCTTTCAGCCTCCTTCCAGTCAGTGACAGAAATGGGCATGAAACCAACGTTGGATCCCATAAACCGCAACATTTCTGAAAAGTAGACAAAATTCTGAATTCAGCAAGGGGTAATTTGTGTAGATCCTACAAGGGTTTCCTACAGAAAATAGCAACTGAAAAAGAAAAATATTGAAATTGAGGTGAAAAAAACATCAATTTTTCTCTAAGTTTTACTCTGTAACTTTTTCCTGCAATGTCAGATTTTCGAAAGCAATATACCGTTACGTCTGCTGGACTCTTCTGGTTGCGGGGATATATAGGGCTTGTAGGTTCATCAAGAACTCTAGGTACCCAGAGCCAATAAATGACCTGCACCCTGCAGTGGGTTTTCATTCTATGCCGGGTATACAGCAATTCATTTGCTGAAATATAAAGAGTAAAAAATAGCTATCAAGAAAACCTTTGTATTTCCAAAATGGGCACAAGATAGGGTGTTGAGAAGCAGTGGTTATTTGCACATCTCTGAATTCCGGGCTGCCCATACTAGCATGTGAATTACCGGGCATTTCTCAAATAGACGTCTTTTTTACACACTGTCTTACATTTGGAAGGGAAAAATGTAGAGAAAGACAAGGGGCAATAACACTTGTTTTGCTATTCTATGTTCCCCCAAGTCTCCCGATAAAAATGATACCTCACTTGTGTGGGTAGGCCTAGCGCCCGCGACAGGAAACGCACCAAAGCGCAACGTGGACACATCACAGAAAACAGACCTGTTTTTAGCAAAGTGCCTACCTGTAGATTTTGGCCTCTAGCTCAGCCGCCACCTAGGGAAACCTACCAAACCTGTGCATTTCTGAAAACTAGAGACCTAGGGGAATCCAAGATGGGGTGATTTGTGTGGCTCGGACCAGGTTCTGTTACCCAGAATCCTTTGCAAACCTCAAAATTTGGCTAAAAAAACACATGTTCCTCACATTTCTGTGGCAGAAAGTTCTGGAATCTGAGAGGAGCCACAAATTTCCTTCCACCCAGCGTTCCCCCACGTCTCCCGATAAAAATGATACCTCACTTGTGTGGGTAGGCCTAGCGCCCGCGACAGGAAACACCCCAAAGCGCAATGTGGACACATCACAGAAAACAGACCTGTTTTTAGCAAAGTGCCTACCTGTAGATTTTGGCCTCTAGCTCAGCCGCCACCTAGGGAAACCTACCAAACCTGTGCATTTCTGAAAACTAGAGACCTAGGGGAATCCAAGATGGGGTGATTTGTGTGGCTCGGACCAGGTTCTGTTACCCAGAATCCTTTGCAAAGCTCAAAAATTGGCTAAAAAAACACATGTTCCTCACATTTCTGTGGCAGAAAGTGCTGGAATCTGAGAGGAGCCACAAATGTCCTTCCACCCAGCGTTCCCCCACGTCTCCCGATAAAAATGATACCTCACATGTGTGGGTAGGCCTAGCGCCCGCGACAGGAAACGCCCCAAAGCGCAACGTGGACACATCACAGAAAACAGACCTGTTTTTAGCAAAGTGCCTACCTGTAGATTTTGGCCTCTAGCTCAGCCGCCACCTAGGGAAACCTACCAAACCTGTGCATTTCTGAAAACTAGAGACCTAGGGGAATCCAAGATGGGGTGATTTGTGTGGCTCGGACCAGGTTCTGTTACCCAGAATCCTTTGCAAAGCTCAAAAATTGGCTAAAAAAACACATGTTCCTCACATTTCTGTGGCAGAAAGTTCTGGAATCTGAGAGGAGCCACAAATTTCCTTCCACCCAGCGTTCCCCCACGTCTCCCGATAAAAATGATACCTCACTTGTGTGGGTAGGCCTAGCGCCCGCGACAGGAAACGCCCCAAAGCGCAACGTGGACACATCACAGAAAACAGACCTGTTTTTAGCAAAGTGCCTACCTGTAGATTTTGGCCTCTAGCTCAGCCGCCACCTAGGGAAACCTACCAAACCTGTACATTTCTGAAAACTAGAGACCTAGGGGAATCCAAGGAGGGGTGACTGGCGGGGCTCGGACCAGGTTCTGTTACCCAGAATCCTTTGCAAACCTCATATTTTGGCTAAAAAAACGCATTTTCCTCACATTTGAGTGACAGAAAGTTCTGGAATCTGAGAGGAGCCACAAATTTCCTTCCACCCAGCGTTCCCCCAAGTCTCCCAATAAAAATGATACCTCACTTGCGTGGGTAGGCCTAGCGCCCGCGACAGGAAACGCCCCAAAGCGCAACGTGGACACCACCAAAATTTTGGAAGAAAACAGAGGTGTTTTTTGCGAAGTGACTACCTGCAGATTTTGGCCTCTAGCTCAGCCGGCACCTAGGGAAACCTACCAAACCTGTACATTTCTGAAAACTAGAGACCTAGGGGAATCCAAGGAGGGGTGACTGGCGGGGCTCGGACCAGGTTCTGTTACCCAGAATCCTTAGCAAAGCTCAAAAATTGGCTAAAAAAACACATGTTCCTCACATTTCTGTGGCAGAAAGTTCTGGAATCTGAGAGGAGCCACAAATTTCCTTCCACCCAGCGTTCCCCCACGTCTCCCGATAAAAATGATACCTCACTTGTGTGGGTAGGCCTAGCGCCCGCGACAGGAAACGCCCCAAAGCGCAACGTGGACACATCACAGAAAACAGACCTGTTTTTAGCAAAGTGCCTACCTGTAGATTTTGGCCTGTAGCTCAGCCGCCACCTAGGGAAACCTACCAAACCTGTGCATTTCTGAAAACTAGAGACCTAGGGGAATCCAAGGAGGGGTGACTGGCGGGGCTCGGACCAGGTTCTGTTACCCAGAATCCTTTGCAAAGCTCAAAAATTGGCTAAAAAAACACATGTTCCTCACATTTCTGTGGCAGAAAGTTCTGGAATCTGGGAGGAGCCACAAATTTCCTTCCACCCAGCGTTCCCCCAAGTCTCCCGATAAAAATGATACCTCACTTGCGTGGGTAGGCCTAGCGCCCGCGACAGGAAACGCCCCAAAGCGCAACGTGGACACCACCAAAATTTTGGAAGAAAACAGACCTGTTTTTAGCGAAGTGCCTACCTGTAGATTTTGGCCTGTAGCTCAGCCGCCACCTAGGGAAACCTACCAAACCTGTGCATTTCTGAAAACTAGAGACCTAGGGGAATCCAAGGAGGGGTGACTGGCGGGGCTCGGACCAGGTTCTGTTACCCAGAATCCTTTGCAAAGCTCAAAAATTGGCTAAAAAAACACATGTTCCTCACATTTCTGTGGCAGAAAGTTCTGGAATCTGAGAGGAGCCACAAATTTCCTTCCACCCAGCGTTCCCCCACGTCTCCCGATAAAAATGATACCTCACTTGTGTGGGTAGGCCTAGCGCCCGCGACAGGAAACGCCCCAAAGCGCAACGTGGACACATCACAGAAAACAGACCTGTTTTTAGCAAAGTGCCTACCTGTAGATTTTGGCCTCTAGCTCAGCCGCCACCTAGGGAAACCTACCAAACCTGTGCATTTCTGAAAACTAGAGACCTAGGGGAATCCAAGGAGGGGTGACTGGCGGGGCTCGGACCAGGTTCTGTTACCCAGAATCCTTTGCAAAGCTCAAAAATTGGCTAAAAAAACACATGTTCCTCACATTTCTGTGGCAGAAAGTTCTGGAATCTGGGAGGAGCCACAAATTTCCTTCCACCCAGCGTTCCCCCAAGTCTCCCGATAAAAATGATACCTCACTTGCGTGGGTAGGCCTAGCGCCCGCGACAGGAAACGCCCCAAAGCGCAACGTGGACACCACCAAAATTTTGGAAGAAAACAGACCTGTTTTTAGCGAAGTGCCTACCTGTAGATTTTGGCCTGTAGCTCAGCCGCCACCTAGGGAAACCTACCAAACCTGTGCATTTCTGAAAACTAGAGACCTAGGGGAATCCAAGGAGGGGTGACTGGCGGGGCTCGGACCAGGTTCTGTTACCCAGAATCCTTTGCAAAGCTCAAAAATTGGCTAAAAAAACACATGTTCCTCACATTTCTGTGGCAGAAAGTTCTGGAATCTGAGAGGAGCCACAAATTTCCTTCCACCCAGCGTTCCCCCACATCTCCAGATAAAAATGATACCTCACTTGTGTGGGTAGGCCTAGCGCCCGCGACAGGAAACGCCCCAAAGCGCAACGTGGACACATCACAGAAAACAGACCTGTTTTTAGCAAAGTGCCTACCTGTAGATTTTGGCCTCTAGCTCAGCCGCCACCTAGGGAAACCTACCAAACCTGTGCATTTCTGAAAACTAGAGACCTAGGGGAATCCAAGGAGGGGTGACTGGCGGGGCTCGGACCAGGTTCTGTTACCCAGAATCCTTTGCAAAGCTCAAAAATTGGCTAAAAAAACACATGTTCCTCACATTTCTGTGGCAGAAAGTTCTGGAATCTGGGAGGAGCCACAAATTTCCTTCCACCCAGCGTTCCCCCAAGTCTCCCGATAAAAATGATACCTCACTTGCGTGGGTAGGCCTAGCGCCCGCGACAGGAAACGCCCCAAAGCGCAACGTGGACACCACCAACATTTTGGAAGAAAACAGACCTGTTTTTAGCGAAGTGCCTACCTGTAGATTTTGGCCTGTAGCTCAGCCGCCACCTAGGGAAACCTACCAAACCTGTGCATTTCTGAAAACTAGAGACCTAGGGGAATCCAAGGAGGGGTGACTGGCGGGGCTCGGACCAGGTTCTGTTACCCAGAATCCTTTGCAAAGCTCAAAAATTGGCTAAAAAAACACATGTTCCTCACATTTCTGTGGCAGAAAGTTCTGGAATCTGAGAGGAGCCACAAATTTCCTTCCACCCAGCGTTCCCCCACGTCTCCCGATAAAAATGATACCTCACTTGTGTGGGTAGGCCTAGCGCCCGCGACATGAAACGCCCCAAAGCGCAACGTGGACACATCACAGAAAACAGACCTGTTTTTAGCAAAGTGCCTACCTGTAGATTTTGGCCTGTAGCTCAGCCGCCACCTAGGGAAACCTACCAAACCTGTGCATTTCTGAAAACTAGAGACCTAGGGGAATCCAAGGAGGGGTGACTGGCGGGGCTCGGACCAGGTTCTGTTACCCAGAATCCTTTGCAAAGCTCAAAAATTGGCTAAAAAAACACATGTTCCTCACATTTCTGTGGCAGAAAGTTCTGGAATCTGGGAGGAGCCACAAATTTCCTTCCACCCAGCGTTCCCCCAAGTCTCCCGATAAAAATGATACCTCACTTGCGTGGGTAGGCCTAGCGCCCGCGACAGGAAACGCCCCAAAGCGCAACGTGGACACCACCAAAATTTTGGAAGAAAACAGACCTGTTTTTAGCGAAGTGCCTACCTGTAGATTTTGGCCTGTAGCTCAGCCGCCACCTAGGGAAACCTACCAAACCTGTGCATTTCTGAAAACTAGAGACCTAGGGGAATCCAAGGAGGGGTGACTGGCGGGGCTCGGACCAGGTTCTGTTACCCAGAATCCTTTGCAAAGCTCAAAAATTGGCTAAAAAAACACATGTTCCTCACATTTCTGTGGCAGAAAGTTCTGGAATCTGAGAGGAGCCACAAATTTGATTCCACCCAGCGTTCCCCCACGTCTCCCGATAAAAATGATACCTCACTTGTGTGGGTAGGCCTAGCGCCCGCGACAGGAAACGCCCCAAAGCGCAACGTGGACACATCACAGAAAACAGACCTGTTTTTAGCAAAGTGCCTACCTGTAGATTTTGGCCTGTAGCTCAGCCGCCACCTAGGGAAACCTACCAAACCTGTGCATTTCTGAAAACTAGAGACCTAGGGGAATCCAAGGAGGGGTGACTGGCGGGGCTCGGACCAGGTTCTGTTACCCAGAATCCTTTGCAAAGCTCAAAAATTGGCTAAAAAAACACATGTTCCTCACATTTCTGTGGCAGAAAGTTCTGGAATCTGGGAGGAGCCACAAATTTCCTTCCACCCAGCGTTCCCCCAAGTCTCCCGATAAAAATGATACCTCACTTGCGTGGGTAGGCCTAGCGCCCGCGACAGGAAACGCCCCAAGGCGCAACGTGGACACCACCAAAATTTTGGAAGAAAACAGACCTGTTTTTAGCGAAGTGCCTACCTGTAGATTTTGGCCTGTAGCTCAGCCGCCACCTAGGGAAACCTACCAAACCTGTGCATTTCTGAAAACTAGAGACCTAGGGGAATCCAAGGAGGGGTGACTGGCGGGGCTCGGACCAGGTTCTGTTACCCAGAATCCTTTGCAAAGCTCAAAAATTGGCTAAAAAAACACATGTTCCTCACATTTCTGTGGCAGAAAGTTCTGGAATCTGAGAGGAGCCACAAATTTCCTTCCACCCAGCGTTCCCCCACGTCTCCCGATAAAAATGATACCTCACTTGTGTGGGTAGGCCTAGCGCCCGCGACAGGAAACGCCCCAAAGCGCAACGTGGACACATCACAGAAAACAGACCTGTTTTTAGCAAAGTGCCTACCTGTAGATTTTGGCCTGTAGCTCAGCCGCCACCTAGGGAAACCTACCAAACCTGTGCATTTCTGAAAACTAGAGACCTAGGGGAATCCAAGGAGGGGTGACTGGCGGGGCTCGGACCAGGTTCTGTTACCCAGAATCCTTTGCAAAGCTCAAAAATTGGCTAAAAAAACACATGTTCCTCACATTTCTGTGGCAGAAAGTTCTGGAATCTGGGAGGAGCCACAAATTTCCTTCCACCCAGCGTTCCCCCAAGTCTCCCGATAAAAATGATACCTCACTTGCGTGGGTAGGCCTAGCGCCCGCGACAGGAAACGCCCCAAAGCGCAACGTGGACACCACCAAAATTTTGGAAGAAAACAGACCTGTTTTTAGCGAAGTGCCTACCTGTAGATTTTGGCCTGTAGCTCAGCCGCCACCTAGGGAAACCTACCAAACCTGTGCATTTCTGAAAACTAGAGACCTAGGGGAATCCAAGGAGGGGTGACTGGCGGGGCTCGGACCAGGTTCTGTTACCCAGAATCCTTTGCAAAGCTCAAAAATTGGCTAAAAAAACACATGTTCCTCACATTTCTGTGGCAGAAAGTTCTGGAATCTGAGAGGAGCCACAAATTTCCTTCCACCCAGCGTTCCCCCACGTCTCCCGATAAAAATGATACCTCACTTGTGTGGGTAGGCCTAGCGCCCGCGACAGGAAACGCCCCAAAGCGCAACGTGGACACATCACAGAAAACAGACCTGTTTTTAGCAAAGTGCCTACCTGTAGAATTTGGCCTCTAGCTCAGCCGCCACCTAGGGAAACCTACCAAACCTGTGCATTTCTGAAAACTAGAGACCTAGGGGAATCCAAGGAGGGGTGACTGGCGGGGCTCGGACCAGGTTCTGTTACCCAGAATCCTTTGCAAAGCTCAAAAATTGGCTAAAAAAACACATGTTCCTCACATTTCTGTGGCAGAAAGTTCTGGAATCTGGGAGGAGCCACAAATTTCCTTCCACCCAGCGTTCCCCCAAGTCTCCCGATAAAAATGATACCTCACTTGCGTGGGTAGGCCTAGCGCCCGCGACAGGAAACGCCCCAAAGCACAACGTGGACACCACCAAAATTTTGGAAGAAAACAGACCTGTTTTTAGCGAAGTGCCTACCTGTAGATTTTGGCCTGTAGCTCAGCCGCCACCTAGGGAAACCTACCAAACCTGTGCATTTCTGAAAACTAGAGACCTAGGGGAATCCAAGGAGGGGTGACTGGCGGGGCTCGGACCAGGTTCTGTTACCCAGAATCCTTTGCAAAGCTCAAAAATTGGCTAAAAAAACACATGTTCCTCACATTTCTGTGGCAGAAAGTTCTGGAATCTGAGAGGAGCCACAAATTTCCTTCCACCCAGCGTTCCCCCACGTCTCCCGATAAAAATGATACCTCACTTGTGTGGGTAGGCCTAGCGCCCGCAACAGGAAACGCCCCAAAGCGCAACGTGGACACATCACAGAAAACAGACCTGTTTTTAGCAAAGTGCCTACCTGTAGATTTTGGCCTCTAGCTCAGCCGCCACCTAGGGAAACCTACCAAACCTGTGCATTTCTGAAAACTAGAGACCTAGGGGAATCCAAGGAGGGGTGACTGGCGGGGCTCGGACCAGGTTCTGTTACCCAGAATCCTTTGCAAAGCTCAAAAATTGGCTAAAAAAACACATGTTCCTCACATTTCTGTGGCAGAAAGTTCTGGAATCTGGGAGGAGCCACAAATTTCCTTCCACCCAGCGTTCCCCCAAGTCTCCCGATAAAAATGATACCTCACTTGCGTGGGTAGGCCTAGCGCCCGCGACAGGAAATGCCCCAAAGCGCAACGTGGACACCACCAAAATTTTGGAAGAAAACAGACCTGTTTTTAGCGAAGTGCCTACCTGTAGATTTTGGCCTGTAGCTCAGCCGCCACCTAGGGAAACCTACCAAACCTGTGCATTTCTGAAAACTAGAGACCTAGGGGAATCCAAGGAGGGGTGACTGGCGGGGCTCGGACCAGGTTCTGTTACCCAGAATCCTTTGCAAAGCTCAAAAATTGGCTAAAACAACACATGTTCCTCACATTTCTGTGGCAGAAAGTTCTGGAATCTGAGAGGAGCCACAAATTTGATTCCACCCAGCGTTCCCCCACGTCTCCCGATAAAAATGATACCTCACTTGTGTGGGTAGGCCTAGCGCCCGCGACAGGAAACGCCCCAAAGCGCAACGTGGACACATCACATTTTTTCATTGAAAACAGTGCCTACCTGTAGTTTTTGGCCTGTAGCTCAGCCAGCACCTAGGGAAACCTACCAAACCTGTGCATTTCTGAAAACTAGAGACCTAGGGGAATCCAAGATGGGGTGACTTGAGGGGCTCTGACCAGGTTCTGTTACCCAGAATCCTTTCCAAACCTCAAATATTGGCTAAAAAAACGCATTTTTCACACATTTCGGTGACAGAAAGTTCTGGAATCTGAGTGGAGCCACAAATTTCCTTCCACCCAGCGTTCCCCCAAGTCTCCCGATAAAAATGATACCTCAGTTGTGTGGGTGGGCCAGGTGCCTCCAACAGAATAAGGCCCAAAACATGTAGAGATACAGGGGATAGTACTGCGAGTTTATAAGGACATATTCTTTTATACATCTTTAGACTGACTCTGCTTTGGGGACCCACATAGGTGAGGTGTCATTTTATTTGGGAGACTGAGGGGAACACTGGGGAGTAGGAATTTTGTGCTGGAGTGGTGATCGTACGAAGAAAAGTCAGGAAAATATGCTTTTTTTAAGCACATTTTGAGGTTTACAGAGGAGTCTGGGTAAGAAAATGTTGGGGGATCCACGCAAGCCACTCCTCCCTAGACTCCTTGGGGTGTCTAGTTTTAAAAAATGTCTGGGTTTGGTAGGTTTCCCTAGATGAAGGCCGCACACAGGACCAAAAACATAGGTGCCCTCTCCCCCCCCAAACACAGGTAGTTTTGTAATATATCGTTTTGATGTGCCCACATACGTCCGTGATGTGCCAAACACTAAAATTTTGAAAAGAAACACACTTAGGTTATGTGAAAAAGACCCCTCACCCACCAACCAAGTTGGTGGCATGCTTCATCATCGGGGTCCCACCTGAGGCACCTAGCGTGTCATAGGTGTGCTGCGACGCCTGATTACAGCGGAGCAGGTTTGGTCATTTTTACCACACATACTGGTTGGATTTGGCACGAGGGTGAGTGATGGTTCAGTGGATCAAATTTTACTAACAAGAGCTTTCACAAAAATGAAAAGCACTGTTAGTAACTGAAAGGCAAAAAACTGAACCAATGACTCACAGCTCGTGAGCTGTAAAGCCGCGACAAGGCACCAACCGCTTTACAGTCCATTCACACAACTTTCATACATGACACACACAAGGCCATTCACACCGCCAGCCACGGGCCCAGCACATTACAACACTCACATCGACAGACAGCGCCACTCAAGGGCCCATCACTTACATACGCCCACATGCCTGATACAACAATCACACCAGCTGATGGGAGTGTGTGGACTGGTGTTTGGCTTGCAGTGTGTTGCAGTAGCCAACATCAAGTCAATATGTACAGTCTCAGCCAAGCCCCACTCCACACACAATGGCATCATATTTTTTTTTTTTTTAACAGAGGAACCCCTAACTAAGTAGAAAGAATTACAAAACAACAAACACAAAAGCTCTAACTAACAACATGACAGAAATGCTAACCATGAAACTAAACACATGAAAATACAAAACAGACATGAGTTTACACTCATGGTTGTTCCCAGAAATTCTTCTGGGTGTGGTAATTCTTAAAACAAGCACCGACACACAGCCCAGGCTTTGAAGGACAATCTGGGCAGTACATTCGAGACTCCCTCCGGATACCTCTTCGAAAACACACTCTACATTTCTTAGCTGGAAAGTCTTTTTTGGGTGTGGGAGGAATGTGCTCAGCAAAGTGGCGATCTTTCAATCTAGCCACATCCTCCACCACTGCTTCTCTAGGAACTCTGGCCTGTTCCACCACAATAAGGCTCTCTATCACTGACTCCTGAAATTTCACAAATGTCATCTTTGAGTCTGGAGACCTATCCCTAAACACAATAAAAGCATTGAAGGTTGCTAAGTGGAAGAGGTGAAGTGCTAACTTCTTATACCAAACATAAGACTTACGAATAGCAGTATAAGGTTCCAACCTCTGGTCAACTCTATCTACACCTCCCATGTGCTTATTATAATCTAAAATGCACACAGGTTTGCGCACTTCAGCAACCTGGCCCCAAACAGTCACAGGGGAAGTACTCTCATCATGGATGGTACTTAGCATGTAGACATCCCTCTTGTCTGAAAATTTCAAAGCTAGCAGCTCCTCGTTCCGCAAGGCACAGCACTGTCCCCTCTCAAGTTTTTTACAGACAAGCTCCCTTGGATAGCCTTTCCGGTTAGAACGGATTGTGCCACAAGCAACTGTGTCCACTCTAAACAATTCCTTGAACAACTGCACACCAGTGTAGAAGTTATCTACATACAAATGGTGACCTTTGTTGAACAGTCGTCTACCAAGATCCCACACTATTTTCTCAGTAGCTCCAAAAGTGGGAGGACAACCAGGGGGGTCAATATTGGAATCCCTACCAGTGTACACACGGAAACTATACACATATCCTGTCCTACTTTCAGACAGCATATACAATTTAATTCCATATCGTGCCCTTTTGCTAAGAATGTACTGCCTAAAAACCAAACGACCCTTGAAGAGGACCAAAGACTCGTCCACACTTATCTCTTTGCCTGGAACATAGACCTCCGAAAACCGATCTACAAAATGATCAAGGACAGGCCTAATCTTAAAAAGACGGTCAGAATCTGGGTGATCTCGTGGCAAGGCTAATGCATTGTCAACAAAATGCAGCATCCTAAGAAGAAGCAAATACCGATTACGACTCATGGTAGCTGGAAATATAGCTGTTGCCATCAAGTGACTAGTAGACCAATAAGAAGCCAGTGACGGCTTCCTTATCAACCCCATCAAAAAAGTCAAACCCAAAAACTTTTTTAGCTCCTCCAAATTTGTGGGAATCCACTGGGCAGCTCTAGAGTGTGGCCTAAGTCTAGCAGCGTTGTCCCTCAAATGCTGCTCCGCATACAAATTAGTCTGCTCAACAATCTCTTCCAAAAACACATCATCCATGAATAACTCAAAGAAATTGATAGGCATAAAGTTCTCTGTATTGGCGTTACACCCCGGGAGACCAGTAAAGGCAGGCAACTCTGGCTGCTCCATGTTTGGGGCAACCCAGACATCAGGTCTTCTAACGGGAAACCTTTCAGCCCCAGGTTGCTGCACTATTGGCACATCAATGTCCTCCTCTAAAACAGAACCTTCATCTGCACTGAGTGTGGCTTCATCATCAGAAGATTCCCCTCCAACAGAAACATCACTGCCAGAATCTCTGACTTCCTCCTCTGCCTCAGATGCAGAGTCCGTCTCATAGTCATGATCAGACTGTGACTCAAAAAGCATACCAACCACCTGCTGAGCGGTCATCCTGCGGCTAGCCATGATCTCTCCTGCTAAAATTAACTGGACAAATTCACCACCAACAACCAGCACTGTGTAAGACAAGTAACAAAGTGTAGCTTTGTTAGTAAGAGTTACAAACTCAAAAACTATACCGCTCACTTGCCTGAAAAAGCTTGATTCACCAGCAACTACACAGCAATCACCAATGATATCCCACTAAAAAGAAAGAAAGAAAGGCAAATTAGAAATAAGACACAACAAATATCATTGTGCACAAACCTAAGGACAATTTCACACACAATCCTGCATTTAGTACACCCCCTACAAACATGTCATTCATGCATGGCAACAATACTCCTTTGGAGTAAATTGTTTTTACTTACCTAAAACATGCAACTGTGCAAACTGCAGGTCAACCACCGCCAAAACCGCAAGGAGCCACAGCAAATAAAGCAAAAGCTTTGAACTAGAACAAAAAGGAGGAATTTTTTTTTTATCACAAATGCAAAGACTTCTTCAGTTGACAAACACCCCACCATCAAACATTTTAGAAATTGGTGCCTAAGTGGATTCTGTCATAGGGGCAGATGGGCCTACTAAAAAAATAGGCCTGTCTGCCCCAAGGAAGCCAGAAAATACCTTTAGTACTGTGTCCCCATGGAGAGCGACCCTTGCCAAAGGGGACAGCCCTCAAACAAAAAAAAACAAAAAAAACACACACAACACTATCCCTGGTGCCTAAGTGGCTTCTGCCCCCTTGGGGGCAGGTGGGCCTAAGAAAATAGGCCCATCTGCCCCCAGGGGGTGTAGAAATGGCCAACAGGTCAATGCCCCCCTTGGGGGGGCGCCCCGTGACCAAGGGGACGCCCCCCCACAAAAATAAACACATAAAAAAAAATCCCTGGCGTTCTAGTGGTTTCTGCCCCCCTTGGGGGCAGATCAGCCTAAAAATAATAGGCTGATCTGTCTCCAAGGGGTGCAGAAATGGCCTGGGTACATGTGCCCCCAAAGTGGGGGGCGACCCTTGCCCAAGCCCCCCCCCATCCACTAACACACACACACACTATCCCTGGTGTGTACGTGGCTTCTGCCCCCCTTGGGGTCAGGTGGGTCTAGAAAAATAGGCCCATCTGCCCCCAGGGGGGGCAGAAATGGCCAACAGGTCAATGCCCCCCTTGGGGGGGCGCCCCGTGCCCGAGGGGACGCCACCCCACAAAAATATACACATAAAAAAAATCCCTGGCGTTCTAGTGGTTTCTGCCCCCCTTGGGGGCAGATCAGCCTAAAAATAATAGGCTGATCTGTCTCCAAGGGGTGCAGAAATGGCCTGGGTACATGTGCCCCCAAAGTGGGGGGCGACCCTTGCCCAAACCCCCCCCCATCCACTAACACACACACACACACACACACTATCCCTGGTGTCTACGTGGCTTCTGCCCCCCTTGGGGGCAGGTGGGTCTAGAAAAATAGGCCCATCTGCCCCCAGGGGGGGCAGAAATGGCCAACAGGTCAATGCCCCCCTTGGGGGGGGCGCCCCGTGCCCGAGGGGACGCCCCCCCACAAAAATAAACACATAAAAAAAAATCCCTGGCGTTCTAGTGGTTTCTGCCCCCCTTGGGGGCAGATCAGCCTAAAAATAATAGGCTGATCTGTCTCCAAGGGGTGCAGAAATGGCCTGGGTACATGTGCCCCCAAAGTGGGGGGCGACCCTTGCCCAAGCCCCCCCCCATCCACTAACACACACACACACTATCCCTGGTGTCTACGTGGCTTCTGCCCCCCTTGGGGTCAGGTGGGTCTAGAAAAATAGGCCCATCTGCCCCCAGGGGGGGCAGAAATGGCCAACAGGTCAATGCCCCCCTTGGGGGGGCGCCCCGTGCCCGAGGGGACGCCACCCCACAAAAATATACACATAAAAAAAATCCCTGGCGTTCTAGTGGTTTCTGCCCCCCTTGGGGGCAGATCAGCCTAAAAATAATAGGCTGATCTGTCTCCAAGGGGTGCAGAAATGGCCTGGGTACATGTGCCCCCAAAGTGGGGGGCGACCCTTGCCCAAACCCCCCCCCATCCACTAACACACACACACACACACACTATCCCTGGTGTCTACGTGGCTTCTGCCCCCCTTGGGGGCAGGTGGGTCTAGAAAAATAGGCCCATCTGCCCCCAGGGGGGGCAGAAATGGCCAACAGGTCAATGCCCCCCTTGGGGGGGGCGCCCCGTGCCCGAGGGGACGCCCCCCCACAAAAATAAACACATAAAAAAAAATCCCTGGCGTTCTAGTGGTTTCTGCCCCCAGCTGATCTGTCTCCAAGGGGTGCAGAAATGGCCTGGGTACATGTGCCCCCAAAGTGGGGGGCGACCCTTGCCCAAGCCCCCCCCCATCCACTAACACACACACACACACACACTATCCCTGGTGTCTACGTGGCTTCTGCCCCCCTTGGGGGCAGGTGGGTCTAGAAAAATAGGCCCATCTGCCCCCAGGGGGGGCAGAAATGGCCAACAGGTCAATGCCCCCCTTGGGGGGGCGCCCCGTGCCCAAGGGGACGCCCCCCCACAAAAATAAACACATAATAAAAAATCCCTGGCGTTCTAGTGGTTTCTGCCCCCCTTGGGGGCAGATCAGCCTAAAAAGAATAGGCTGATCTGTCTCCAAGGGGTGCAGAAATGGCCTGGGTACATGTGCCCCCAAAGTGGGGGGCGACCCTTGCCCAAGCCCCCCCCCATCCACTAACACACACACACACACACACTATCCCTGGTGTCTACGTGGCTTCTGCCCCCCTTGGGGGCAGGTGGGTCTAGAAAAATAGGCCCATCTGCCCCCAGGGGGGGCAGAAATGGCCAACAGGTCAATGCCCCCCTTGGGGGGGCGCCCCGTGCCCGAGGGGACGCCACCCCACAAAAATATACACATAAAAAAAATCCCTGGCGTTCTAGTGGTTTCTGCCCCCCTTGGGGGCAGATCAGCCTAAAAATAATAGGCTGATCTGTCTCCAAGGGGTGCAGAAATGGCCTGGGTACATGTGCCCCCAAAGTGGGGGGCGACCCTTGCCCAAACCCCCCCCCATCCACTAACACACACACACACACACACTATCCCTGGTGTCTACGTGGCTTCTGCCCCCCTTGGGGGCAGGTGGGTCTAGAAAAATAGGCCCATCTGCCCCCAGGGGGGGCAGAAATGGCCAACAGGTCAATGCCCCCCTTGGGGGGGGCGCCCCGTGCCCGAGGGGACGCCCCCCCACAAAAATAAACACATAAAAAAAAATCCCTGGCGTTCTAGTGGTTTCTGCCCCCCTTGGGGGCAGATCAGCCTAAAAATAATAGGCTGATCTGTCTCCAAGGGGTGCAGAAATGGCCTGGGTACATGTGCCCCCAAAGTGGGGGGCGACCCTTGCCCAAGCCCCCCCCCATCCACTAACACACACACACACTATCCCTGGTGTCTACGTGGCTTCTGCCCCCCTTGGGGTCAGGTGGGTCTAGAAAAATAGGCCCATCTGCCCCCAGGGGGGGCAGAAATGGCCAACAGGTCAATGCCCCCCTTGGGGGGGCGCCCCGTGCCCGAGGGGACGCCACCCCACAAAAATATACACATAAAAAAAATCCCTGGCGTTCTAGTGGTTTCTGCCCCCCTTGGGGGCAGATCAGCCTAAAAATAATAGGCTGATCTGTCTCCAAGGGGTGCAGAAATGGCCTGGGTACATGTGCCCCCAAAGTGGGGGGCGACCCTTGCCCAAACCCCCCCCCATCCACTAACACACACACACACACACACTATCCCTGGTGTCTACGTGGCTTCTGCCCCCCTTGGGGGCAGGTGGGTCTAGAAAAATAGGCCCATCTGCCCCCAGGGGGGGCAGAAATGGCCAACAGGTCAATGCCCCCCTTGGGGGGGGCGCCCCGTGCCCGAGGGGACGCCCCCCCACAAAAATAAACACATAAAAAAAAATCCCTGGCGTTCTAGTGGTTTCTGCCCCCAGCTGATCTGTCTCCAAGGGGTGCAGAAATGGCCTGGGTACATGTGCCCCCAAAGTGGGGGGCGACCCTTGCCCAAGCCCCCCCCCATCCACTAACACACACACACACACACACTATCCCTGGTGTCTACGTGGCTTCTGCCCCCCTTGGGGGCAGGTGGGTCTAGAAAAATAGGCCCATCTGCCCCCAGGGGGGGCAGAAATGGCCAACAGGTCAATGCCCCCCTTGGGGGGGCGCCCCGTGCCCAAGGGGACGCCCCCCCACAAAAATAAACACATAATAAAAAATCCCTGGCGTTCTAGTGGTTTCTGCCCCCCTTGGGGGCAGATCAGCCTAAAAAGAATAGGCTGATCTGTCTCCAAGGGGTGCAGAAATGGCCTGGGTACATGTGCCCCCAAAGTGGGGGGCGACCCTTGCCCAAGCCCCCCCCCATCCACTAACACACACACACACACACACTATCCCTGGTGTCTACGTGGCTTCTGCCCCCCTTGGGGGCAGGTGGGTCTAGAAAAATAGGCCCATCTGCCCCCAGGGGGGGCAGAAATGGCCAACAGGTCAATGCCCCCCTTGGGGGGGCGCCCCGTGCCCGAGCGGACGCCCCCCCACAAAAATAAACACATAAAAAAAAATCCCTGGCGTTCTAGTGGTTTCTGCCCCCCTTGGGGGCAGATCAGCCTAAAAATAATAGGCTGATCTGTCTCCAAGGGGTGCAGAAATGGCCTGGGTACATGTGCCCCCAAAGTGGGGGGCGACCCTTGCCCAAGCCCCCCCCCATCCACTAACACACACACACACACACACACACTATCCCTGGTGTCTACGTGGCTTCTGCCCCCCTTGGGGGCAGGTGGGTCTAGAAAAATAGGCCCATCTGCCCCCAGGGGGGGCAGAAATGGCCAACAGGTCAATGCCCCCCTTGGGGGGGCGCCCCGTGCCCAAGGGGACGCCCCCCCACAAAAATAAACACATAAAAAAAAAACCCTGGCGTTCTAGTGGTTTCTGCCCCCCTTGGGGGCAGATCAGCCTAAAAATAATAGGCTGATCTGTCTCCAAGGGGTGCAGAAATGGCCTGGGTACATGTGCCCCCAAAGTGGGGGGCGACCCTTGCCCAAGCCCCCCCCCCATCCACTAACACACACACACACACACACACTATCCCTGGTGTCTACGTGGCTTCTGCCCCCCTTGGGGGCAGGTGGGTCTAGAAAAATAGGCCCATCTGCCCCCAGGGGGGGCAGAAATGGCCAACAGGTCAATGCCCCCCTTGGGGGGGCGCCCCGTGCCCAAGGGGACACCTCCCACAAAAATAAACACATAAAAAAAAATCCCTGGCGTTCTAGTGGTTTCTGCCCCCCTTGGGGGCAGATCAGCCTAAAAATAATAGGCTGATCTGTCTCCAAGGGGTGCAGAAATGGCCTGGGTACATGTGCCCCCAAAGTGGGGGGCGACCCTTGCCCAAGCCCCCCCCCATCCACTAACACACACACACACACACACTATCCCTGGTGTCTACGTGGCTTCTGCCCCCCTTGGGGGCAGGTGGGTCTAGAAAAATAGGCCCATCTGCCCCCAGGGGGGGCAGAAATGGCCAACAGGTCAATGCCCCCCTTGGGGGGGCGCCCCGTGCCCATGGGGACGCCCCCCACAAAAATAAACACATAAAAAAACATCCCTGGCGTTCTAGTGGTTTCTGCCCCCCTTGGGGCAGATCAACCTAAAAATAATAGGCTGATCTGCCCTCAAGGGGGGCAGAAATGGCCCTAAAAGACATGCCCCCCAAAGGGGAGCGACCCTTGCCCAAGGGGGCGCCCCCCCATCCACTACACACACAATCCCTGGTGCCTAAGTGGCTTCTGCCCCCCTTGGGGGCAGATGGACCTAAAAAAAATAGGCCGATCTGCCCCCAAGGGGGGCAGAAATGGCCAACAGTTCTCTGCCCCCTTGGGGGGGGCGCCCCTTGCCCAAGGGGGCACCCCCTCCCAACATACCTGCACAGAAAATATAATTCCCTGGTGATCCAGTGGTTTCTGCCCCCCTTGGGGGCAGATCCGCCTAAAAAGTAGGCCAATCTGCCCCCAAGGGGGGCAGAAATGGCCGTAACTAATTGCCCCCACAAGGGGAGCGACCCTTGCCCAAGGGGCCGCTCCCCGCCAGCAAGAAACACGAGCAAACAACAAAAAAAAAAAATCCCTGGTTTCTAGTGGGCATTCCTGCTGCCCGATCGCAATGCGATCGGGCAGCAGGAATGCTCAAAGAGACACCGGGGGAAAGGAAAAGCCTTTCCTTTCCCCCGGTGCCTCTTTAGCCCAAACCCCCCACCCACCGGGAAGAGGAACTCACCTCTTTCCTCGTCGCCGCACAGGAAGCAAATGGCTTCCTGTGCGGCGAAATCCCCATAATGAAGTCAGCGAGCGATCGCGCGCTGACGTCATTATGGAGGGGTGGGGGGGTCGGGGGTGGAAGGGGAAGGGCTTCCCCTTCCATCCCTGACTTTGGGGGGGTGGGGGGAAGCACACAGAGGGAGCGAGAGCGCTCCCTCTGGGCTGTGTGCCGAGGACGTAGTGGTTACGTCCTCGGCACAGCAGCACTGTGCCGCGGGACGTAACCACTACGTCCGCGGCACAGAAGGGGTTAACATTCTGGCCATGCTAAATATGGCATGGTTACCCCTTTCAGATCAGAATCTACCCCTCAAAAAGTATACGAGGGCAGTCCTAATGCTAGTCTATGAAAGGAGCAGGCCGCATAGTAGTGGAAAACAAATTTGTTTTTTTTTTCACTTCCAGGACATATAAAACACATATGTACATGTCCTGCCTTTTACCTACATAACACCTTGTCCTATGGGTTACCTAGGGCCTAGCTTAGGGGTGACTTATATGTAGAAAAAGGGGAGTTTAAGGCTTGGCAAGTACTTTTAAATGCCAAGTCGAAGTGGCAGTGAAACTGCACACACGGCATTGCAATGGCAGGCCTGAGACATGGTTAAGGGGCTACTTACGTGGGTGGCACAATCAGTGCTGCAGGCCCACAAGTAGTATTTAATGTACAGGCCCTGAACACATGTAGTGCCTTTTACTAGGGACTTATAAGTAAATCAAATATGCCAATTGGGGAAGATCCAATGTTACCATGTTTAAGGGAGAGAGAATATGCACTTTAGCACTGGTTAGCAGTGGTAAAGTGTGCAGAGTCCTAAAACCAGCAAAAACAGTGTCAGAAAAGTGGAGGCTGGCAGACATAAAGTTGGAGATAACCACCCTAAGGTTGTCAGGTCTAACATGAACCATGTGGCCATCAATCGTATTTAACACCACGTTTTAACATAGGAGTTTTGTATTCATATTAAATAAAGTACTAATGTGGATAAATATTAATAGTGTTATTGAATTATCAAATGAATATTAGTTATTTGTACTTATATTGATTTAAATGGATTTTATTATTTTGAGTTGCATGTGTGCAGAAAAATAAATGCACATTTAAATTAGCTCTAACATGTTATGAAAATGTTTGCAATTAAACAATTTGCTTTGCATGTATGAATTGTAAGGTGTGCAATAGGTTCAGTAATGTGTATTAAGTCTTCTTAGCTTGACTAGGCCTGAAAAGGTTCATCTTTGTACTAATGGAAAATCACTTGTTAATTCTGTCCCCTCTGACCTGAATTCTTTCCCTATGCTGTTAATGTGAATGTTGAATGTCCTATTGTATTGTAGGCAAGACACATGTTTTAGAAGCAGCAATGTTACACTATATATTGTAGCTGTCCAACAGGACAGGAAACTTGTAGTTCTCATTTGAAACGTATTGGTTTAGTTTATTGTGTGTTGTGAGAAAGGATCTCAAGTAACAAATAACAAGAAAATATTAAACTGTATTTTGATGATTTACCGATGTCACCATCATCTGCTTTGAATTCTAACAATAATGTGCACATTGTATTGTTGGTAAAATACATTATTCTCATTATTCTTTTGGAGTGTCTAACAGTATTGATGTTTAGTAAGCTAAATCTTTTCAGACGTTTCAGTCAGCCTATGGTATTTATGTATAGTTATTACTTAGTTTTGCACACCATATATGTGACGTTGATTTTGGGATTGTAATAAAACGTCGAAACTTTATTCAGTTTGGAGTTTGATTTAGTATTAATTTGTTCATGGTGTTTAGTACTGTTTACTTTATAACGCCATTGAATTGTGATTGTATGATTCTGACTATTACACTGTTCACCAAGTCCAAAGGTTCAGCCGACCTCTTTAGGGTTGAGATTGGTGATGGTATCCCACTCAAGTGCTCAGAACCGGGAAGAGGGAAATTTTCCCGGGGCCTCAGCGCTCCTGCAGCATCTTTCCCCTTTCTAGTGTTTGCTCTCTCACTTTTCTTTTATGCCTCACCTTTTCTTCCAAGCTATCTCT
This sequence comes from Pleurodeles waltl, assembly GCF_031143425.1. Taxonomy (NCBI): domain Eukaryota; kingdom Metazoa; phylum Chordata; class Amphibia; order Caudata; family Salamandridae; genus Pleurodeles; species Pleurodeles waltl. The sequence goes on along the minus strand of NC_090448.1, from coordinate 721,931,765 downwards.
TTCTAATCTTACACTTTCTCTGGGCTCTCTCTTTGTATCTCTCTCCTCTCTTACTCCTTTCACTCCCCTCCTTACAATCTGTCTCTCACACTCTCTCTCACCTAGCTTTCTCCTACACACCTTTCTCCATGTAGTACTCTCAAAGCATAGGTGGGTATGGTTCCCTCTCCACTGTGTGGAAGTCTGGGAGCCTCTCACACAACAGGGGCTGCAGGAACTTAGATTATGCCCTTAAGGCACTGAAATTTGTGACAGTACTGGTACAGTAGCATGTTAGTGGGATGTCCCGCTCAAATTAGGAGGGAGAAGTATTCAAAATAGTGACCTTCCACATTTTAATAGCAGAGTAAAAACAGACTTAACCCACACCAATCTGGGGCCAGATGTACCAAAGGATTTTACCCATTCTGTGTCTATGGGAAAAAGCTTTCGTACATATGGCCACTGGTTCCTTAGATTGTAGCATAGCACTTTGTGTTAAGCAAGATAGTAGTATCATTGATGAGTCCCACTTAAGTTCAAACCCACAAAACAGTGAGCTTGACTTCTTTGACACAGAAACAACAGAAACATTCGCCATTCCAATTTAGGGCCTCATTTAGAAGAAACTGATGCATCTTTCACGATGTTTGCTTGCTCCACTCTGCACCCCGTAATGACGCCATGGCACTCGTTAGCACAGCTGCATCAGCATTTCTGACACAGTTGTGGCGCTTTGCTGGACTAGCATAAAAAATGTTGACTCTAGTTTAGCAAAGCGCATGGAGGCCCATAGAACAAAGCACAGTGTCACTTTAATGCTTGCCTGAGCAGGCATTAAAAAATGACGCTAGAATGACGCAGTGCAATTTTGTAGATTTCACTGTGCCATTCGTAAGGGCCTCCTTCGGGTGAAACGCCTCCCTTACATACAGTATACCTGGAGCAGGTATAATGTGGTGCAAGGGTTTACAAACTGGCGCAATAGTCCCATTGCGCCAGTTTGTATGTACAGCGCAGGGTGGGGAACTGTTCTGCTTCACAGCGTAAATAAATGATGCTACAGCAGCCAAGGGGCTTGTAAATGAGCCACTTAGTTTCTTAGATCACATGATGGTCTGAATGGCTTCATTGTTAGACCAGTTGAAGGAGAGATGATCTGGCACATGTGGAGTTTTAGAGGGGAGCGGATGAGGCCCTGCAGGAGGCTGGCCTGGTTTGTGGGGGGGTACCTAAGGTACTTACACCTTATACCAGGTCTGGTTATCCCTTATTAGTGAAACATAGTCGGTGTCTAGAAGCCAGGCTGTCTAAAGGCAGCTGTAGGCAGAGTAGCCAAGGGTGAACTAGGAGACATGCAAAGCTCTTGCAATACCACTGTAGTCACACACTACTCACACAGATGAAAGACAATACTCAGTGTTACCAAAAATAAAGGTACTTTGTTTTAGTGACACAATGCCAAAAATACTTTGGAGACTATACTCCCTTAGGAGGTAAGTCAATTATACAATATATACACTAGTAACCCAAAACAGGATAGTAAATGGTCAGAAAATAGTGTAAACAGTGAAAATCACAATATGTTGCAAAGGGCCTAGAGGGGAATACAAACCATATACTAAAATAGTGGAATGTGAAAGTCTGTTTCCCACCAAGGCAAGTGTAGTGTGTAGAAGGGCACTGGGAGTGTAAGAAAACACCAAAGGTAAGTAAAATACCCCACACCAGGAAAGCAGGAGTAAAACACAGCAAGTTTCCTAAAACACACTAGAAGTTGTGAGAGAAGATAATGCAAGAACCAGAAGAGACTGCAAGACACCAACTATGGATTCCTGGAGCTGAAGACCCGTGGAAGAAGGGGACCAAGTCCAAGAAGCACTGAAGAGTCCAGGGAGAACAGGAGCCCCTGCTAACCCGTATGAAGGTGCAAAAGATGAACCACCAGTGAGAAGACAAAGGCAGTATTGCAAAGAAGACAGATGCGGGTTCCTGGTTGATGCAGAAGATGTCCCACACTGGTTGGATGAATGCAGTCTGGTTTGCATTGCAGGATTCCGCCAACAAGCCTTGGCACATGCAAAGCTTGCAGTTAGTGGAAAATGGCGCTGCCCGGGACCAGGAGGGACTTGGTGGGCTCTGCCCAGGAGGGGAAGACAAATGGGGGCTCTCAGCAAGCCCTCAGAAGATCAGGCAGCATGCACAGGAGTCCCACAGCATGGGGACAAAGGAGATGCAAATGGAGGCCCATGCAGCATGACACAAAGTATTCCCACGCCGCCGGAGATCCACCCCGGAAGCTGTGCGTCAGAGGATGGAGTGCTGGGGGCCTAAGCTGTGCATGGAGAACTTCTTGGAAGGACACACACAAGCCTTGGCAACTGCAAGTCACACGGTGCACAGTGGTACCGTCTTGCGTGGGAAGGAAAGCTCTTACCTCCACCAAAGTTGGACAGCTGGACGTTGGGACTGCCGGAGTCACTTTAGTCCACCACCCATGTTGCTGGATCCACACCTGTCATCTGGAGAGGGGTCCCAAGCCACCGGTCATTGCTGCAGAGAGGGGCCTGCTGAAGCAAAGGAAATGACTCTGTCACTCCACGGGAGATTCCTTCGGTTCTTCTGGTGCAGGCTGAAGACAGGCAGTCCTCGGAGGATGCATGACATGGAATCTGTTGCAGTTGCTGATAGAAGCTAAAGATACAATGTTGCAGAAGTCGTCTTAGCTTCTTTGTTGCAGTTTTGTAGAGTTCCTGGAGCAGTCAGCGGTTGATCCGTCAGTAGAAGATGAGGTAAAGGATGCAGAGGATACCTGCTAGAGTCTTGCAATCCGAATCTAAAGAAACACCCAGAGGAGAGACCCTAAATAGCTCTGAGAGGGAGATTGGTCACCTAACCAGGTAAGCACCTATCAGGAAGGGTCTCTGACATCACCTGCTGGCACTGGCCACTCAGACGCTCCCAGAGTTCCCTGCCCATCCTGAAAACAAGAGGGCAGAACCCAGGAACACTCTGGAGGAGCTCTGGACACCATCCCTGGGGTGGTGATGGGCAGGGGAGTGGTCACTCCCCTTTCCTTTGTCCAGTTTTGCACCAGAGCAGGGACTGGGGGTCCCTGATCCGGTGTAGACTGAATCATGCAAGGAGGGCACCATCTGTGCCATTCAAAGCATTTCCAGAGGCTCTGGGAGGATATGCCTCCCATGCCTGTAACACCTATTTCTAAATGGAGAGGGTGTAACACCCCTCTCCTAAAGGAAATGCATTGTTCTGCTTTCCTGGGATTGAGCTGCTCAAGCCCCAGGAGGGAAGAAGTCTGTCAGTGAGGTAGCAGCAGCTCTGGCTGCAGCAGAAGCCTCAGAAGGCTGGGATGGCAGTACTGGGGGTCCAATGTGGAGCCCCCAGAGTGCATGGGATTGTGCAACCAATACTGGAATCAGTATTGGGGTACGATTCCCAGTTGTTAGACACCTTACTTGTCCATATTCTGAGTTGCCATTGTGAAGCCGTGCTTAGGTATTGACTCATGTACACTGCGCACTTAAAATGGCATCCCCGCACTCACGAAGTCCAGGAAAATGGGCCTGGATGACGTAGGGGCACCTCTGCTAGTGCAGGGGTGCCCTCACACACAGTTACTTTGCACCCAGTCATCAGGGTAGGAAGACCTGATATATAGGTGACTTTCCTACAGGCCCAGTGTGTTGACAAAGTAGTTGGAGTCAGTGATGATGGTGGTCAGTTCTAGGATTGGTGTGAGGTAGAAGGATTCCTTCATTTTTTCCATTTTATTCTGCAAGGGCATTGATGTCCCCAAGGGAGATGTTGTTTGTATAAATGATGGTGGTGTTTACTTTGAAATTTTGTTATTTCTCTAAAGTTGCATTTCTTTTGACTTTTAGCCTTGTGGATCAGATGGTAGGTTGGCTAGTTGGAGGCAAAGATAGAGAGGGAAGTGGATACATGAATGGGTGTTTTTTTATTTGCTGTTGATACCACTTCTTGCTTTGTAAGTGGGGTTGAGGTGAACAAATATACTGTACCCATCAGGTATCATTTAATTGAGTATGGAGGTGGAATTGGTTATACAGCCAAACATCAGCCATTAAGAGTACATTGAATGCAGGGGTATTCAACTAATGTCCAGGAGGGTGGAATCCATGCCACATATTGAGGAAAACCATTGGACATGTAAATTAGTTCCTGTCTGAATTTGGGCTATTACCTAAGAAGGGATGGCCCCCTACCAGTTTAATAAACACAATCTGGTTAGGCCGAAACACCGTTTTTAGAGAATCACTGCTCAACCCCTGTCAGCTATGGCACACGCAATCACTCTAGAAATGAGTATTAAATTCAAACAGTTACAACAATTATAAATCAAGAAAACAAAAAAAATGATTCCCAAACCGATTTAGAAAAAGATAAATGTAATGAACAAGAAGACATCAAAACCATTGAAGTCAGAGATATCTGACAGAAGGTGAGGGGAAATATTGCTATTATTTTCAAAAGGCTTTAAGACAAAAAGCATTTAGGGATGTAGACCCAATTTCAAGCCGATCGGGTTGGAGCAGGGGTAACATACACCACACAGGTCATTAGAGTTAAAGTTTTCACCTTCGGACCAAGGGGCCTATCCACAAACTGCATTTTGTAGAATGTAAGGTACTACTACAGTAGTGTTACTCACACAATACTACTCATAAAATACACTTCACAATGCTATAAATACAAATTATTTAAATTAATTTTAAATTAATTCAAAACAATTTTAACAAAATTTACTACTTGTGAAATATAAATCAGTTGTTTAAAATATATATAGATTAAAGTAACATTTAAATAAATTAATTGAAAGCACATTATATTTCATGAGATCTAGGGGGTCATTATGACCCCAGTGGGTGGCGATAATGTGGTGGTAGTACCGCCAACAGGCTGGCGGTTTACCGCCGCATTATGACCACGGCAGACCCGCGACTGTAATACCGCCGATACTGCCAGGCTGCCGCCAGCCTGCAGCCTGGCGGTCCCGGCGGTTGTAATCCACCAGGGCAGCGCTGCCCTGGGGATTACAAGTCCCCATATACCAGCCTGTCCATGGCGGTAAACACTGCCATGGAAAGGCTGGCGGTATGGGAGACTCGGGGGCACTTGCCATGGGCACTGCAGGGGCCCCCATGCACAGCCCCATCGAGCATTCCACTGCCGAATTACGAGCCGGCTTCAATGTTGTGGTGATGTTTCAGCTGGGCCAGTGGGCAGAAAGGCTGTTTCTGTTCGCTGGCCCAGCGGAAATGTCATAATAGGGCGCCAAACATATCACCAGCACTGGCGGCATGTTGGCGAACACAGAATTGGCGGTCTTTTTAAAAGACTGCCGAAGTCGTAATGAGGGCCTTAGTGTTAAAATATTTTAGTTTATTAGTTCTAGTTTGGAACTACTGTTATGGGGAGACCAGCCTTTCCAGTATGAGGGTGCAGCTGGCACAGGCATCCCGCAGAGCAGTGGCATAGACCTAATTCACTGTGGTCCTCTGTATGTACTACTTGGAACTTTCTGGGATTACTGTCTTACCAGGTGGGTCTAGCTCCCACTAACGGGAAACTGTGGCATGCTCTACCTTCTTCTATGGTTGGCATTAGCCAGTGGGTGATACCTGGACACTCCCTAACCAATGGGGAAAAATTCCTGGAGACAACCCTACCTTCTTTTTCAGCAGTACCTGTTCCCCTTACTGTGAACAATCCCACTGTGCCCCTCATTAAATCCAAGATTTTGAAGCCCTTTCTCACCTGTACAGAACTGTTGTATCTACCCAGAGGTGTGGCCAGAGAAATGAGCAGTTCCCTCACTTGTGTCCACTCCAAACCATTTCTGGGGTAGCTTCACTCCAATTCGGTTTCGAGCCAAAATGGCTGGTGTGGGCTTTGGGGTCAAACTTTCTCTCTTCTTTAGGCCTCTCCTTAGCCTAAACTATAAATTAATAGTGATTTACCATCTACCGATCGTCCTGCCAGGAAAAATATTTTTTGAGGTCTGTTCACTGGGGGAACATGCCAAGTTAAATTTTTCACACTTGCCACTTTTGACTATCAGTCACCCTACCTTGTGGGAGACAAGGTGCACATAGAAGTGACTTATTACTATTTAAAAGTAGAATTTCATACCTGCTATTAAAGGTTACTCTGACAGATTTTACAGCAGGTTTTTAGACTGCCTGCTGCAAAACTACATGTAGTAGGTCTAAAGTCATGTTTTACAGGTCAGCCCTTTGATGGCGCCTTAGGGTTGCTGCACCCAGGTGGCATTTAACTTCCAGGCCCTAGTGTATTTCCGACACCATATCCTAGGAATTATAGACAAGTTAAATATGTCAATCAGGGTTAAGCCAATTTAACCATGTTTAAACAGGAGCACAGGCGATTTACTGCTGTTTTGAAAGGGTTAAATGCACAGAGTTAAAAAAAAACAGTAAAAATAGGGTCCCGAAAATGCAAACAATCTGAGATAACCACGTAGAAAATGAGAATTTGCTATACTAACTTGATAAAAAATCTGATTTCACCATTAAATCGGGCATTGACAATTGAGTGAAAATAAACTTTGAGTCATTTTCCTAGCCTTTTGTTAAGCAGAGACAGAAATTAAGGATTTTAATGATTCCTAGGCCAGTTCCTAAAGAATGTAGCATAAACCTACATAGTTGAAATATCTTTAAATATATAGGGCCAGATGTAGTAAGCCATTTGCATGTCGCAAACTGCAAAAATTGCAGTTGCGGCATGCAAACGGCCGAACGTGATGCACATTCACAAATTGCGAGTCGGTACCGACTCGCAATTTGTGAATGCGACTCGCAAATTCCTATTTGCGACTCGCATCGCAATTCAGACTTGCTTTGTGACCGCGAACGCGGTCGCAAAGCAAATCGCAGTTACCACCAGTGTCACACTGGTGGTAACTCATTCGCAAAAGGGAACCCCTTCCCCTTCCCCTTCCCCTTTGGACCCCTTTCCCTTTGTGAATGTCGAGAAAAATATTTTTTCAGAGCAGGCAGTGGTCCTATGGACCACTGCCTACTCTGAATAAACGAAACCAAATGGTTTCGGTATTTTTTCATTTTGCAACTCGTTTTCCTTTAAGGAAAACGGGCTGCAAAATGAAAAAAAAACTGCTTTATTTAAAAAGCAGTCACAGACATGGAGGTCTGCTGACTTCAGCAGGCCACCATCCCTGTGAGTGCAGGGACTCGCTATGGGGTTGCAAAATGCGACCCACCTCATGAATATTGATGAGGTGGGTCTTTGCGACCCCATAGCGAGTCGTAGAAGGTGTCTGAGACACCATTCTGCATCCGGTTTTGCGACTTGAAAATTGCGAATCGGTCAGACTCGCAATTTGCATGTCGCAAAAACGTATTTTGCTACATCTGGCTCAAAGTCACTATGTGGGTATGCTACGTCAAACAGTGTGTTACATGTTTTATATTATTCACTATACCCTGGGGGTTCACAAGGCACACTTTCAGGGTGACACATTCATATTTACAAATAGGTTTCCCATTATGGCAAAGACACTTTTCCTTTTCAAATGAATATTGCGAAAAAGAGTGCTATTAATATGCAGCCCATCCAGATATTTGTGGTGTCCCTGGCACCCATAATTTTTTGTCACATGTGGATGATGCAAATACTCACTTTAGCATTCATACGAGATTCAACTTCACACCACTGTAGGAAAGTACCATCTTGCCTGGCATGTTACCCCCATATTTCACTGTATATATGTTGTTTTAGTGTATGTGTCACTGGGACCCTGCCAGCCAGGGCCCCAGTGCTCATAAGTGTGCCCTGTATGTGTTCCCTGTGTGATGACTAACTGTCTCACTGAGGCTCTGCTAACCAGAACCTCAGTGGTTATGCTCTCTCTGCTTTCCAAATTGTCACTAACAGGCTAGTGACCAATTTCACCAATTCACATTGGCATATGGGAACACCCTTATAATTCCCTAGTATATGGTGCTGAGGTACCCAGGGTATTGGGGTTCCAGGAGATCCCTATGGGCTGCAGCATTTCTTTTGCCACCCATAGAGAGCTCTGACAATTCTTACACAGGCCTGCCACTGCAGCCTGAGTGAAATAACGTCCACATTATTTCACAGCCATTTACCACTGCTCTTAAGTAACTTATAAGTCACCTATATGTCTAACCTTCACCTGGTGAAGGTTGGGTGCTAAGTTACTTAGTGTGTGGGCACCCTGGCACTAGCCAAGGTGCCCCCACATCGTTCAGGGCAAATTCACCGGACTTTGTAACTGCGGGGACACCATTACACGTGTGTACTGGACATAGGTCACTACCTATGTACAGCGTCACAATGGTAACTCCGAACATGGCCATGTAACATGTCTAAGATCATGGAATTGTCACCCCAATGCCATCCTGGCATTGGGGAGACAATTCCATGATCCCCCCCAGTCTCTAGCACAGACCCGGGTACTGCCAAACTACCTTTCCCGGGGTTTCACTGCAGCTGCTACTGCTGCCAACCCCTCAGACAGGTTTCTGCCCACCTGGGGTCCAGCCAGGCTTGGCCCAGGAAGGCAGAACAAAGGACTTCCTCAGAGAGAGGGGGTCACACCCTCTCCCTTTGGAAAAAGGTGTCAGGGCTGGGGAGAAGTAGCCTCCCCCAGCCTCTGGTAATGCTTTGATGGGCACAGATGGTGCCCACCTCTGCATAAGCCAGACCACACCAGTTCAGGGATCCCCCAGCCCTGCTCTCGCGCGAAACTGGACAAAGAAAAGGGGTGTGACCACTCCCCTGACCTGCACCTCCCAGGGGAGGTGCCCAGAGCTCCTCCAGTGTGCTCCAGACCTCTGACATCTTGGAAACAGGGGTGCTGCTGGCACACTGGACTGCTCTGAGTGGCCAGTGCCAGCAGGTGACGTCAGAGACTCCTCCTGATAGGCTCTTACCTGTGTTGCTAGCCTATCCTCCTTCCTAGGTAGCCAAACCTCCTTTTCTGGCTATTTAGGGTCTCTGCTTTGGGGAATTCGGTAGATAACGAATGCAAGAGCTCATCAGAGTTCCTCTGCATCTCTCTCTTCACCTTCTGCCAAAGGATCGACCGCTGACTGCTCAGGACGCCTGCAAAACCGCAACAAAGTAGCAAAGACGACTACTGCAACCTTGTATCGCTGATCCTGCTGCCTTCGCGACTGTTTTCCTGGTGGTGCATGCTCTGGGGGTAGCCTGCCTCCTCTCTGCACTAGGAGCTCTGAAGAAATCTCCCGTGGGTCGACGGAATCTTCCCCCTGTAACCGCAGGCAACAAAAGACTGCATCACTGGTCCTCTGGGTCCCCTCTCAGCACAACGAGCGTGGTCCCTGGAACTCAGAAACTCTGTCCAAGTGACTCCTTCAGTCCAAGTTTGGTGGAGGTAAGTCCTTGCCTCCCCATGCTAGACTGCATTGCTGTGTACCGCGTGATTTGCAGCTGCTCCGGCTCCTGTGCACTCTTCCAGGATTTCATTCGGGCCCAGCCAGGCCTGGGTCCCCGACACTCTAACCTGCAGTGCACAACCTCCTGAGTTGTCCTCCGGCGCCGTGGGACTCCCTTTTGTGTCTTTGGGTGAGCTCCGGTTCACTCCTCTTCCAAGTGCCTGTTCCGGTACTTCTGCGGGTGCTGCCTGCTTCTGTGAGGGCTCCCTGACTTGCTGGGCGCCCCCTCTGTCTCCTCATCCACGTGGCGACATCCTGGGCCACAGCAGCATCCAAAAACCCTAACCGCGACCCTTGCTGCTAGCAAGGCTTGTTTGCGGTCTTTCTGCGTGGGAACACCTCTGCAAGCTTCTTCACGACGTGAGACATCCATCCTCCAAAGGGGAAGTTCCTAGTCCTCTTCGTTCTTGCAGAATCCACAGCTTCTACCATCCGGTGGCAGCTTCTTTGCACCCTCAGCTGGCATTTCCTGGGTATCTGCCCCCTCTCGACTTTGTCGTGACTCTTGGACTTGGTCCCCTTGTTCCACAGGTCCGGAAATCCACTTTGGTTGCATTGCTGGTGTTGGTCTTCCTTGCAGAATTCCCCTATCACGACTTCTGTGCTCTCTGGGGAATATAGGTGCACTTTACACCTACTTTTCAGGGTCTTGGGGTGGGCTATTTTTCTAACACTCACTGTTTTCTTACAGTCCCAGCGACCCTCTACAAGCTCACATAGGTTTAGGGTCCATTCGTGGTTCGCATTCCACTTTTGGAGTATATGGTTTGTGTTGCCCCTACACCTATGTGCTCCTATTGCAATCTACTGTAACTTTACATTGCTTGCATTACTTCCTTTTGCTATTACTGCATATTTTTGGTATTGTGTACATATATCTTGTGTATATTTGGCATCCTCATACTGAGGGTACTCACTGAGATACTTTTGGCATATAGTCATAAAAATAAAGTACCTTTATTTTTAGTATATCTGTGTATTGTGTTTTCTTATGCTATTGTGCATATGACACCAGTGGTATAGTAGGAGCTTTGCATGTCTCCTAGTTCAGCCTAAGCTGCTCTGCTATAGCTACCTTCTATCAGCCTAAGCTGCTAGAAACACCTCTTCTACACTAATAAGGGATAACTGGACCTGGTACAGAGTGTAAGTACCCCTTGGTACCCACTACAAGCCAGGCCAGCCTCCTACAACCACTGGTACCATTTCTGTGCCATTTACCATGCGTTGCAGGAAGGGTCAATAGGCCGATTGGATGAATCCACTTTTAAACACTACCATCAGACTGTTGATTCACAGGTATTGTGGCACGCAATGGCTGGCTCACATTACTAGCAAAAATAAGGGCCTGAAAAAGGCAAAGAATCTGAGGTGGCCATGCAGAAAAGGTAGATTTGTAACAGTTGCTTTTAGAATAAATGTATGTGAGTCTATCTCATGAAGATATCCTTAAAATCTTTCCTTCCTAGTGTGATCTGTTTTATTTGATCATGCATACTGAGGGGCTCATTCCGAGTCCGGCGGGCACCGCCCGCCGGGCGGAAACCGCCCAAAGACCGCACCGCGGTCAAATGACCGCGGGGGTCATTTTGACTTTCCCGCTGGGCCGGCGGGCGATCTCCAGAAGATCGCCCGCCGGCCCAGCGGGAAAGCCCCTGCAACGAGGAAGCCGGCGGAGTTGCAGGGGTGCGACGGGTGCAGTAGCACCCGTCGCGATTTTCACTGTCTGCATAGCAGACAGTGAAAATCATGGTGGGGCCCTGTTAGGGGGCCCCTGCACTGCCCATGCCGGTGGCATGGGCAGTGCAGGGGCCCCCAGGGGCCCCACAACACCCGTTCCCGCCATCCTGTTCCTGGCGGGTTTTACCACCAGGAACAGGCTGGCGGGAAGGGGGTCGGAATCCCCATGGCGGCGCTGCAAGCAGCGCCGCCATGGAGGATTCCCTGGGCCAGGGGAAAACCGGCGGGAAACCGCTGGTTCCCCTTTTCTGACCGCAGCTTTAACGCCGCGGTCAGAATAGCCCTGGAAGCACCGCCAGCCTGTTGGCGGTGCTTCCGTTGCCCTCCACCCTGGCAGTTTCAAACCGCCAGGGTCGGAATGAGGGCCTGAGTCTGTTCCATTATTAATGTCCAATTGGGCTTTGGTGGGCCTGAATGTAAGTGTTTGTGTGGATGTGTTACGTCAGGCGGCATGTCAAGAGACAACCACTTTCCATTTTTGGCTGGTGCTGGACAATACCTATTCTCTTTCCATTACTGACATTATTTCTCTCACAGGAGTGAAACATGTCTGGGAAAAATGTGCAGTCCTTCCATAATTGAGTTAAATGTAGTTTCCCAGACTGTAATAATTTAGTAATCTCCTGAACGTTAGAAGTTCCACCTCTCTTTATCTTGACTAGGGAAGGATAGCTGCACTTGCTGTGGTGCATTGACAGCCTGGGTCGGCGGCAGAGAACATTCTGAGAGAGGCTGCTGTGAAGCTCTGCAAGTTCAAATAACCGACTTGCCTACAGCACCCTGGTAGTAGAGAGCCTTAAGAATTTGCTATACAGCACAGGCAGAATAATGTTCAATAACTGAATTTTATAGGTAATCAAGATTGTTCATTCTTTTCAAGTTCTAAAAGCGAAAAGCACACAGCCCCCCAAATCTATCATCTGAATTTAAGGCTTATATAAAATTATTTTTCAGGAGCTTAAGCAGTTATTGGAAAACAGCACTGTGGAGACACCCCTGGTTAAGAAGAGGTGTCAATTCAAGGTACTGTGCAGTGGGCAGACCAATGATCTCAGGCATGTTCTGGATTGTCACATATTCATTGAAGGCAAATATTTAAGAGGGTTATCTTGCATGTGCTTCGTGCTTTTTCCTATGAAATAGCCTGGGTTTTAAACTCATTTTTATTACGTTTTACCAAAATATGAATAGTGCATCTAAAACGTGTTACAACATTGATTCCTTTAATCAGGTAATAGCATACTTAAGGCCCTCATTACAACCCTGGTGGTCGGTGATAAAGTAGCGGTAATACTGCCAACAGGCTGGCGGTAACTACCGCCAAATTATGACCATGGCGGTGCGAACTCATATAGACAGCCACTTTACCACACCGACCGCTAGGGTGGAAACAACAGCACCACGGAGGTTGCCGCCTACAGCCAGGCGGAAGTCAATGTTCCGCCCACAATATTAAGACCCTTCAATCCGCCACCTTTTCCAGGGCAGTACTAATGACATTAAAAGCCTAGGGGAAACAGACCCCAGAAGGGAAAGGACTCACCTTTGGAGACACAGGGAACAACCACGCCTCCATGGAGCACGAACCTCTGATCTTCCCAATGATTCTCTGCGTCCTGCTCCACCACGAACACCAACGACGGCGAAGACAACCATGGTGAGTACAGCAGCATAGCACATAGGGGAACGGACAGGAGAAAAAAGAGAGTGACACACACACGCACAACACACACCCCCACCCCAACATCATACACACAATCAGATACTGTAATAAAACATATCAACCTCGTACCCATCAGGAATAATGCAAGGACAACAGGAATGTGATAAAGTGAGACTAATATCTCCCTTCTATCAGCCAGATCGTCGCACTCAAGCCCCTGTTGTACTGGATTCGCCTATGGTCATCAGATTCTCTTGTCCATTATAGATGTGCGCTAGCTAACTTGATGGCCAACAACACTAGCTCCAAAATCAAGTGGTGTGCATATGTAGAAAGGACCCTCTCGCTTCTTGGTTTGGGGTCCTATTGGAAGGAACCATTATCTATCCCTAAGAACGCAACCCAGACTCTAAAGGATGCTTTCTGGCTCCACGTTCAACTTTCCCAACTGTCCGCTGTCTCGTCATCATCCATGACGGGAAACTTTTTATATTTTAAATGTCATTATGAATTTGCACAATATATGGATATAGTATCTTCCCCGTTTGCTCGTTCATTATACATTAGATTCAGGGTGGGCTCTCTTCCTTTGCGTTCCCTCACTTATAAATGGTCTAATTTTAGTTGTTCTTCTAAGATGTGTCCGATGGGCTGTGCCAGAGAAGAATCAGTAACTCATATTCTCTTCCAATGCCCCGCATACTCCAAACAAAGAGCCCGTTGGATTATTCCTCTGTGCAGAAGTAAGGGTTTTAAAAACTGCTTGCTAGCTTTGAGAATTTTTAAATCTGATTCATCGGTTTTAGTGGTTTGTTGTTTGACAAAATATTTAGACTCATTCTGGCGTATCAGACTGAACACGCTTAAAAAAGCAGAGGGAAATTCAACAATGAATGTGGTAAACAACAATTGATGGATTTATCATTGCATGCACATATCACTTTTATTGGTTCAGATGCATTCCCTACCTGCTGTTTTTATTTTTCTTAGATATTTTTTAAATTGAAATGTCCTTTTTATCTGATATGGTTTGCCAGGCTTGTATCTTATTCTTTTACCTATAATGCGTTTTTACATAACTATAAGGTGCGATTTTCCATGAGGGAACTGCTTATGTGTAAATATTTCTCTTTTCTTTTTTTTTCTCCTTTTCAATCTTTTATGACTTAAATTGTTTATTATGTAGCTTGCCGTTCCTTTTTTGTGTGATGCGCTTTTATGGTATTTATATTTACCGAAATAAAGCTAATAATGGAGACTAATAATATAAATACAGTAGAAATACAAAAATTCACTCTAATGGTATATACATATGTACAGTTCAAGGGACACTGCCCAGTCCTCAATGTGTGTGGGCCAATGGGCCACAGGCCAAAGTCCAAGGCCCCACTTGTCACCTGCAGTAACACAGAGAGAACACTGCAGGGGCATCATTTGGAAAATAGGCAGGCACCTCAGGGGGGCAGGGAACGGGGGGCTCCTCAGCCGGCAGATGGAACAAAACCACGGGTCCAGGAGGGGGCAACATGCCCTATGCTTGATCCTGGGGAGTGCAGGGCCACAGTCTCTCAAGTGGGTGACTTGCCCACTGGCTCTGGAGGGAGCATCATGCCCTGTGCTTAGTCCTGGAGAGTGCAAGGTCACAGTCTCTCAAGTGGGTGGCTTGCCACTGGCTCTGGAGAGGGCAACATGCCCTGTGCTTGGTCCTGGGGAGTGCAAGGCCATAATCTCTCAAGTGGGTGACTTGCCCACTGGCTCTGGAGGGGGCAACGTGTCCTGTGCTTGGTCCTGAGGAGTGCAAGGCCACAGTCTCTCAAGTGGGTGACTTGCCCACTGGCTCTGGAGGGGAAAACATGCCCTGTGCTTGGTCCTGGGGAGTGCAAGGCCACAGTCTCTCAAGTGGGTGACTTGCCCACTGGTTCTGGAGGGGGAATGGTGCCCTGTGCTTCTGATCCTGGGGAGGATGGGGTAAGTGGGTGTCTTACCCACTGGGTCTGGAAGAGGCATCGTGCCCTGTGCTTCTGATCCTGGGGAGTGCAATGTCACAGTCTCTCAGCTGGGTGTCATTCCCACAGGATTTGGAGGGGGAAGGCCGCACAGCAGCCCATGGAGGCAGGACTACATACCGTCCGGCGGTGACGGCTGCTTAGTGGTGCTACTGATGCTGCTTGTGGGTGGAAGCTCCAGCTCATCCCCTGCAGCCTCGGAAGCCTGCCCACTGCTGGTGGTGGTGGTGCTGTTGCTGGTGGTGGTGGGGGGGAAGTTCCAGCCCATCCCCTACAGCCTTGGACGGCTGCCCTCTGCTGGTGGTGGTGGTGCTGCTGCTGCTGGTGGGGGAGGCTCCAGACCATCCCCTGCAGCCTCAGACGGCTGCACAACCATGGTTGGTGGTGGGGGTTCTGACTGAGTCCCTGCACCAGGCAGTTTGTCCTTCCTGCCTACTGGTGCAGGCCCCTTGCCCTCCCTGGCACCAGAGCAGCTGGGGATGGCTCCTTGCCCTACCTGGCAGCACTTGGTGCAGGCTCCTTGCCCTTCAGGGAAGCACTTGGGGCAAGCTCCTTGCCCTTCCTGGCAGCACTGGGGATGGCTCCTTGCCCTTCCTGGCAGCACTTGGCGCAGGCACCCTTACCTTGAGTCTGCCTGGTGCCCTGGATCCTTTCCCACCACGAGTGTGTGTGGAGACTACTGGGCCCTTGGACTGGGTGGCTGAGGTGCTTGCCTCGGTTTTTGCCACCCTGGCCAGACGTGAAAGACGGAGGGGAGGGGTGGGGAAGAGGTCAATGGTGGAGAGGAAAAACATCTTAGGGACATTGGGGCGGGAAGAGGGAGAAGGTTTGGGAGTGGAGAAAGAGAGAGTGTTTGTGGGTGGTATCTGTCTGCTGTGTTTGGGTGCAGGTGCATGGGCTGGATGCTGTTGTGAGGTGGATGGCTGTTGGGTGTCTGAGTGCTTGCGTTTGTGTACCTTGGGAGGGGGGGACAGACACAGTGGGAGGGGACACTGGGGACGTGTGCATGGCTGTTGTGGTGGTGTCTGCCAGTGAGGTGTGTGTTCTGCTAGGTGTGGTGGTGATGCCGGTAGTGGATGAGGATGTAGTGCATGCAGGTGTGAGTGTAGACACAACTGGGAGGGAGGTGGACGAGGGGGACACAGTGGAGGCAGTGGATGTTGGTATGTCTGCATCTGGATGGTGTTTGTGTGAGTGCCTGTGGGATGATGTGTGGTGCTTGTGTTTGCCTGTGCCACTCTTGTGTGCTGTCCTGTGTGCATGCTCGTCTGCCTGTGTGCTAGGGATAGGCTGGGGTTGAGGGGAATGGGATTAGGAAGAGGAAGTTGGTGGGGGGAGGATAGAAACCGGGACAATGGCTGCCATCAGAGAGGAGGCCAGGGCCTGGATTGATCTCTGTTGGGCAAAAAGCCAGTGTGAATGCCCTCCAGGAAGGCATTTGTCTGTTGCATTTGGGCTGCCAGCCAATGGATGGCATTCACAATGGTTGACTGCCCTACAGAGAACGATTGCAGGAGGTCAATAGCCTCCTCACTCAGGGCAGCAGGGCTCACTGGGGCAGGGCCCGAGGCAGATGCCTACTCTCCTGGGTGAGCGGGCATGGGCAACTCACTGAGGGGCTGCTGGGAGGGCGGTTCTGGTACAGGGGTGGCGGCTGTACCTGTAGGTGGGGTGGTCACAGAAGTGTCCACCACCACCAGGGAGCTTCCATCGGAGGAGGTATCTGTGTCCGAACTGTCCCCTCCAGTCTCCATCGAGGTGCTCCCCTCGCCCTCCGTTCCACTAGTGCCCTCACCGTCGGTGGACTCTGCCTCCTGGGTCCTGTGGGATGCAGCTCCCTCCGTCACCGGTGCTTCAGCTCCTCCGCCAGGTGATGCTAATGCACATAAGGACAAAATGGGGGGGAAGAGACAAAGGATACACTGGTTCAATGGCTGCACCAACACTACCGTTGGCGTACACACCACCGTCACACACAGGGAACAGGTCTACGCACTAACCAATGCACTACCAGTCATAATGCTAGTCACCAGGGCATGGGGAGGGGCACATACCGCCAACTGCAGCACACCTGGGACCCATACAGCCCTGACCAGTAGTGGATGCCTACAAGCTAGGTAGTAATGGCAGAAAACAGCACCTCCTTGTTGTGTCCAATCTTTAGGTAGCAGGATCATCACTTCAGAACCCTGCCCAACATGGCACCTACTCTGCAATGTCAGGCCTGGCCT
This sequence comes from Pleurodeles waltl, assembly GCF_031143425.1. Taxonomy (NCBI): domain Eukaryota; kingdom Metazoa; phylum Chordata; class Amphibia; order Caudata; family Salamandridae; genus Pleurodeles; species Pleurodeles waltl. The sequence continues at coordinate 721,914,637 of NC_090448.1, read as the reverse complement.
AGGGTCACCCACTGACACACTTCCCCCACCCGGTACCCCCCTACCATGCGTAAGTTGTAATGATGTGAACTGTACTCACCCCCTTGTGGCTGCTGTGATGCCCTCAAGCGCCCCTCCAGCTCCGGATAGGCCACTGCCAGTATGCGGGCCATCAGGGGGGTCAGGGTTCGACAGGCAGCCCTTCCTCGTTGGGAGGCCATCCCCAGCTGGGCCTCCGCCGTCTTCCGTGCCCAGCGTCTCAGGTACTCCCACCGTTTCCAACAGTGGGTGCTCTGCCTGCCGTAGACCCCCAGGGTCCACACATCCTTGGTGATGGCACGCCATATACCCTTCTTTTGATGGGCACTGACCTGCAGAAAAATACACACAGGAAAAGGTATCAGTCAGACCGTCCTGCCTGTTACACTTATGGACCACCATACCCCTTCACATCGCCATTTGCACACACAGGGCCCAGCACACAAGCTGCACGTCGTCCAGGGGACATCCACCAACCCCCCCTACACAAGGCTTTCACACACACACCACTCCATGCATTCATGCCCCATGCATCGTGCTCCAGTGTACTCACCTTTTGGTCTGGAGGCCCATACAGCAGTCCGTACTGGGGTAGGACCCCATCCACCAGTCGCTCCAACTCTGCCAAGGTGAAGGGAGGGGCCCTTTCCCCAGTCACACGAGCCATGGTAGGTTGCGGACACAGGTCACAGCAGCACATGCAGTGTAGGTCCCCTCCTGTTGAAGGTCAGGTAGCAAGTGAGGGATCAGATAGAAAATGGCGGTCACGTCCGTGAGTGCATACCGTCACTGCCGGCATACATCACCATTGGCCACTGTACCCCATAGGGCCCAATAACAACCAATGAGGAGTTGCACATCGGTTCCCGACCACCTCCTGCAACTGCGCACAACGTCAGCGGAATTACCTCACTTCCACCTGTCCCACCACACAGGACAGGCGGACGCCATTTCAGAGGGGGGGCAGGCCCTGGATAATAACTGTGTCACAGTTCAAAATTGGACACACAGGACAAATGGCACTTATACATTCAAAACTAACATGATGCATTGTGCCGTTGTGGCTACGATGTACAGTTTGTGACCGGCTCCTCACTCTTTTTCCCCATAGATTGCTACCGCTGCGGATGAAAAGGAAATGGAGACATACCCCTGTGTACGGACCCCTGGTGGACTTGGCAACAATGGATGACAGGCACATTATCCTCACCTATAGACTTGACAGGGCCACAATCACGGAGCTGTGTGCCCAATTGGAGGTTGACCTAATATCTGCTATCCGTCAACCCACTGGGATCCCCCCTCTTGTGCAAGTCCTATCTGTGCTCCATTTCTTGGCAACTGGTTCTTTCCAAGTGACAGTGGGCTTGGCAGCAGGAATGTCACAGCCAATGTTCTCAATAGTGCTGACCAGAGTGTTGTCTGCCCTGATTAAACATGTGTGCAGCTACATTGTTTTCCTCCAGGTAGAGGATTTGGCCACAGTGAAAGCTGACTTCTATGCAATGGGACATATCCCCAACATCATTGGGGCAATTGATGGTACACATATTGCATTTATCCATCCCCAGAAAAATGAACAGGTGTTCAGAAATTGAAAGAGTTTTCACTCCATGAATGTCCAGATGGTGTGCTTGGCGGACAAGTACATCTCCCATGTCAATGCTAAGTATCCTGGGTCGGTGCATGATGACTTTATCCTGAGGAATAGCAGCAACCCAAATTGATGGCCCAACTACAGAGGCACAGGGTATGGCTAATAGGTGTGTCCTGGTTCCCAACCAGTAGATGTTGGTGTGTGGGTATGGTGTGGGCCATATGGGATAGTGTGTGCCTAAATGTTGTTCCTCGATATTTGCAGGTGACTCTGGTTACCCAGACCTGTCATGGCTCCTGACCCTGTGAGGAATCCCAGGACAAGGGCAGAAGAACATTACAATGAGGCACATGGGCGAACAAGAAGGATTATCAAGTGTACCTTTGGCCTTCTGAAGGCCAGGTTTCAGTGCCTACATCGAACAGGTGGATCCCTGTGCTACTCACCCAAGAAGGTCTGCCAGATAACCGTGGCATGCTGCATGTTGCTCAACCTTGTCTTGAGACGCCATGTGCCTTTTATGCAGGAGGAGGAGGCTGGAGATGGCCGTGTAGCAGCAGTGGACACTGTGGACAGTGAGGATGAGGAGGCGGAGGATGAGGATGAGGACAACAGAACTGCAGTGATTCGACAATACTTCCAATGACACAGGTAAGACAGTGTTACCTCATATTTCATTGTCATTATTTGGTATATATTTGTCACTGGCATGCTGTTATTTCCCACTTCTATGCCCACTCACTGTGCCCTTTGGCAACTCATTTTGCAGATGTTGGTGCCCCACTATCGCTCCTGGTGTGATCACTGCAGCCAACTACAGGTCTTTCCTATGTGAACATTACTGGACAGTTGAATTGCAATGTTTGAACCTGGTTAAACAAATACATACTTAAATCATTTGACATACTCCATACTTGTATTTATTCAAAGGGTATTTCTTGAAATGCTAAGAAGGAAAGGGGCAAGTGCATTGGGATGGGCTGATGATGGAGGTAAGTCCAGGGTATTGTTCCAGTCTATTTGTAGCACAGATGCATTGTCCAAGGGGACATAGGAAGCGGAAAAATGGCAGTTGAAGGTGGACAGGGTGACAGAGTGGGACACAAGGGTGACAATCAGGAGAATCTCATTTCCTGGCGGGGTCTTGGCAATAGTCTCTGTCTTCTGCCTGGATCGCAGGGAACGTTTGCGGGGTGGTTCTCCTTCTGCAGGGGGAAGTGGTGCTGGTGGCCTGTTGGTCCTGTGGCGGGGCCTACTGTCCACTAGCGGCAGCGAAGGTGGAAGGCAGTTCAGATGTCTGGCTAGTGGCAGGGGCCTGCTGTTGTAAGACTGACCCCTCATAATGTTGGCCATGTTTGCCAGCACCCCTGCTATGGAGACCAGGGTGGTGTTAATGACCTGCAAGTCCTCCTTGATTCCCTGGTACTGTCCCTCCTGCAGCCGCCTTCTCTCCTGCACATTGGCCAGGATCTGGCCCAGTGTATCCTGGGAACGTTGGTATACTCCTAGGATCTAGGTGAGTGCCTCCTGGAGAGCCGGTTCCCTGGGCCTGTCCTCCCCCTGGTGCACAGCACTCCTCCCAGTGTCCAGGCTGTTCAGTGCCTCCGTCCCCTGAACCGTGTGCCCACTGCCACTGACCCCAGGTCTCTTATTGTCTTGGGGGTGAGGTGTGCCCTGGGGTCCCTGTACAGGTGGACACACTGCTGATTGATGTGTCCTGGGGACAGAGGTACAAGTACGCTGGGTGGGTGCTGTGGTGGTGTTTCCTGAGGGGGAGGCTCTGTGGTGATGTGTGACTGGGCCTGGGTAACCGACTGTCCAGAGGTCCCTGATGGGCCAGGTTGGTCCTCGAGATCCAGACGACCAGAGTTGCTGTTGTCACTGTGGGCCTCTTCTGTTGGAGGACTGGATAGTGCTGGCACCTCTTCGCCGCTGACATAGGCTGGGGTACCTGTGGGGATGTAAATGTAGTGTTACTGTTTCTGTGTGTGACATATTGTGCATCAGTGGGTTGCCCTCTTTGGTTGTATTTGCCCTGGCAGCTTTCACTTGTGTACGTTGGTGTATGGTGGGATGTATAGTTCTCTCTAGTGTGCATGCTTTGATGTACATGCAGGTCTGTTAGTGGTGCCATTGGTATGGCATGCAGGGCTTGGCATTGGGATGAGTGATATGTGATGGTGGGGTGTGTGGGAGGTGTTGGAGTGATGGGGGTGAGGGTGGGGGTATGTGATGGCGTGCAGGTAGGGGGGTGATAGTAATAGAGAGTTGGCTTACCAGAGTGCAGACCTTCTGCTACTTCTGCCAGGCCCTCACGGTCCATAATTGCCAAGACTTGCTCCTCCGATGTTGTTAGTTGTGGGGGAGGAGGTGGGGGTCCAACGCCAATCCTCTGTACAGCGAGTTGGTGTCTTGCTGCAATGGAACGTACCTTCCCCCGTAGGTCGTTCCACCTCTTCCTGATGTCATCCCTGGTTCTTGGGTTCTGTCCCACGGTGTTGACCCTGTCCACGATCCTCCGCCATAGCACCATCTTCCTAGCAATGGATATCTGCTGTACCTGTGCTCCAAATAGATGTGGCTCTACCCTTATGATTTCCTCCACCATGACCCTTAGCTCCGCCTCTAAGAATCGGGTGTGTCTTTGTGGTGCCATGGGTGTTGTGTGAGTTGTGTGGGTGAGGGTGTGTAGGGTGATGTGTTGGGGTGTGTAATGTGGTGTGCGTGGGTGGTGTATACGTGATGGTGGTGTGTGGCTCTGGTCTTGTCTGTGGTCTTGGTGTCTCTCTCGTGCCAATGATTTGTAGTCATAAAGGGTTTTGGGTAATGTGGGAGTGTGTTTTATAGAGGTGTGGGTGTGGTGTGTGTATGGGTGTCAGTTGTGTGTTGTTTGAATTGTCCAAAGTGGTGTTGTTTTGCATGTGTGTGTGTAGCTTGAGCACAGCGGTATGTACCGCCAATGGTTTACTGCTATTGAATATCCGCCGTGGTGATTAGTGGGTCATAATGTGGTGGGCGTAGTTCTGTCGGCGTAACGGTGTGGGTTTTGATACTGCCAGTTTATCACTGACCTTTAGTGTGGTGGAATTGTGTATGTAGCTGAATAGTGATGGATTGGTATGTGTGTGTGTGTCATAATATGATGAACAGATGTCCACTGCCGCGGCGGTATATTGGCGGCAGTCAGCGTGGCGGTAAGTGGGATTTACCGCCAATGTCATAATGAGGGCCTAAATGACATATAGCCAGTGCTTTAAATGGGCCGGTACTGTCCGGTACTGAGTACCGGCACTTTTTTATTTTGAGAGGGAGAGTACCGGCACATCTCAAGAAAAACGTAATACTTTTAATTGGAGAGTACCGGCACTTCTCAGAAACAAGCAGGTACTCTGGCACAGAGTACCTGCACTTTAATTTTTCCATTTCAAGCACTGCATATAGCATTAGGATTTGTAAAATGAATTGTAAATATGAGTGTTTTAAATACAGTAAGGGATACATCAGAAATCGCAAAGAATGACGCAATTAGGGTTTAGTTGCATATTATATGCACCATACTGAAGGAAAAATAACAACTCTTTAACTTATTTCTAAGATGAAACAAGCTATTTTAAACTGGCTATGAAGGGCCTCCTAGGGAAAGGCAGCTAAACCATGTGGTGTACTGTATTTTAGTAGCCCAATAGGCATGCTTTCTGGGACAAGGGTAGTTGAAGTGGAATTGTACTGCAATGGCTCAACAGTTGAGGGTGTAAAACCCTTCTGAGGTCAAACAGGGGAGAATTGCAACCCCAAATCAGGCCTTGTGGCAATGGTCTGTTCAGAAGGAGCTTGAAGATATGTTTGTTCGGTAGGAAAACTATACTCAACCATGGCTGTAAGAGTGCCAGCTGAAGTCACCGCCGTCTCTGCCCATGGGGGTAAAGAGTCATCTCTTAGTGTCTCTCTCAACGCTAGCCAATATCCATCCCAATCTCTAGCTACTGGATATTTGCAAGAGCCTTTGATCTCCTCTGTATGAAGAGATTTACTCGTTGCTTCGGCCCTTCACAGAGCCGCTTCATGCCAAGCTGTGGCTAAGGGTGGCGCTTTGACCTTCTTCCATGAATTAATCACACATTTGGCCTATAAGAGGCCTCAATCCAAAAATCGGGTAAGGGTTGTGCATTTCTATGGTCGGTTAAATAAAGCCAAAGCATGTTTCCCAAAATGTAAGTGTAGGCTTGTGTAACATTCTCCCCAAAAATGGCAAGGGATAAGAAACTCCACAACATGTGGTGGAAGTCCGCGACTAGGGTTGCATATCATGGGCAGGAGACTGTTGTTTCTGGGAAAATGTTGTTTACTTTAGCAGGGGAAAGATCTGCTCTGTGCAAGATGAAAAACGTAATTAGTTTAAATCTAGCATTTCACGAAACAGAACGGGGGTATGCAAGTATCCTCACCCACTCTTTCTCGATGATTGACAACCAGATTTTAGCCTCTCTAGTATTCCAAAAATGTAATGGAGAGTGCCCTTGGCTCCACAGCACTCTATACAACCAGCTGATGCATCGTCTCCCATAACTCATTGTGTATGATGTTTTTGTGGGCAAATGAATCTCTGCTCTGAGTCTGAGATCGTACTTGGTTTTGAGTATGAAAGTTTAGGCATCTGTGAGGAATTGAAGGAATTGTCCTGCGTGTAATGCAGATTGGTTCTGGAATGTCTGGATTGGTAACAAATGTCCATGCTGTAATAAGCCTCCCAAGGTTTCCATGTCAGCCCTCTCTCACTGCACTAGGCTCCTCTTAACGAGTAGTCATTGTTGTCCTGGGAGGCCCAGTAATGCAACATTTGAAGCATAAAGGGTCAGGCATTTTGTGAGTAGTTGGCTGCAGGCAAAATTGCAGTGTGCCACCAGAACTAGCCAAGGTGAACCACTTGCAGACCTGGACCCCGATATTACCAGTTTATAAAGTTTGTGTAAGAGAATAGGCAGGTTGGTTACTCCTGTTTCATCTAAGACTATGCTTGAGAGCCAAAGGGACATCCACTTGAAACTGGGCTGGCAGAAAATAGCTTTGGAGGTTTGGTGCTTCCAGACCACCTCGGTCAACTGATAGTTGCAGTGTAGTCACAGCTACTCTACGGCACTCATGGCACTATATAATGTCTCCAAAATGGGCATCCAGACCTCAGAAAAACTGTTGAGTGAGATAGGTTGGAATGTAGCAAAATAACAAAGAAGTCTTGGCAACATCACCATTTTAGAGACAGTGACTCACCCCATAATGGAAAAAGGGAGCACCTTCCAAAACGTTACCTGTTTCCTAAGGGAGCTTACTACCCTAGTAAGATTGCCCTTGATGATGCTCTGGACCCATGATTTTATTTGGCATTTTCCGATGGACCTTTTTAGGCTGCTAGAGAAGAAAAGGAGTGTTAAATCAACCTCTGGATTCAATCAACAATGTAACCCATTTGGTCTCACATTAAGGTGCAGTAGATGGAGGATAAGGTTCAAAAGGTTATTACAAATTAAAGGCCAAACCATTGTAAATGAATCTCAGAAACATGCTATGTTAGTACAGAATCACAACAGGTGAAGTAAAGTAGCGAATGAAGTTAAATCGAATGAGCAGAAGTCATATGAGGATTTCAGGTGAGGCAACACAAAAGAAACAGAATATGATCCTGTCAAATCATAGGAAAATATAGGTTAATCTAATAATCCTAAACTAAGCTGTAGGGAAATCCTACTTAATCCTCAGTAAATATGGGAAAGTATCAGCATAGTAGACACCTCAGTAGACGTTCTGATAGAGAAGTGATGTATAGCATAAAGCCACACAAAGGAATAAAGAGTAGAGAGGTATGTACCAGTCCAAGTCTCAAGGAAACCTGCTCTCCTCTAACTAGGTAAATACCAATTAAACCTACAAAACCTTTGAGAAACCTATGTCATCCAAACCAGTAGTTTTCATCTTCCTTCCACAGTTGAAATTGGCAACGCCCATCGAACTTCACACCCCTTGATTTGGACATCAGGATGGCCTTGAATGTCTCTCGGTGCTGGGTACACAAACAGGAGTCTTTTCCTCACAATCACATAATTACAATGGTCCTGGTTATGCACAATTGTTAGAAATTGGGTCTCTAGTTGGCAGAAGTTTGCACTCTGTCCAAGTAGGGACCATAATTCAGGCCGGGCAAGTAGAATTCACACTAAGGACCTCATTTGCGAGGCCCTAGCCACACACTGCACCACTGGAGCATCATTTGTTTTAGCCTCCGATGGTGCAGACTGCCGGCCCATATTTACAAAGCCACGCAAAACCACCTTGCATGGCTTTTCATGGCCTTGTAAAAATGGACCCCTTTTACACATAACACTGTGTGAAAGGGGCGTTCGATGAATGTTGCTGTGGGTGTTCCCACAGAACACCCAGGGAATCTGACGGAATCTGACATATTCCCATATTTACAGGTCTGGGAATGCGTTAGATTCCTACGCCACTTCAGGGATGGCAATAAAGTGGCAAAACGGGGAAAAATAACATTATTTCAGCCTGATTTTTCCTCTTTCTATGTGTGCTGCATTCTACAGAACACATAGAAAGAGGAAACGCCATTAATGATTGTTTATGTGCAGGAAGGTGTCCCCTCCTGCACAAAAACAATTATGCCTGCAACGCAGGTACCCTTACACCATGGTGCAAGGGGGCCTGCGTTGGCACTAGGCAGCAATTTGTGTGCCAGCACAGGGGAGAAGGGCCAGAATGTGCCGTATCTTGTAGATACAGCACATTCCTGCCCTTTTATTTTGACACAGGGTGGCACAGCAAAAAGGCTTGCCACGCTGTCCTGCACCAAAACTTAGTAAATGAGGCCCTAAATGTTTACATGTGCTCACCCTCTAGTACCTTGACACAGAGCAGGCAGGCTAAACTAAGGAGGCAATGTGTAAAGTATTTGTGTACACACAATAACACAGTGAAAACACCATGAAAGGATTCCACAACAGTTTAGAACAAATAGCCAATATTTATTTGAGACCAAAACAACAAAAATCCAACATACACAAGACAAGTTATGAATTTTAAAAGATTAAATCAGAATGCAGTGCTTAGAAGACAATAGCGTCAACCGGAGTATTGGGGTTGCGCTGGACCAGTGCAAATCCAAAAGGGCAGTCCAACAGCAATAGAGCATGGGACGGGCACAGGAGTCACGCAGACCTACTGACAGTACCTTTGTTGCATCGATGCACAGTTGCGGTACGTTGATCCTGAGGAGGGGATGCAGCGGCTCCGTTTGCAGGCTATATGTTGTTTCCTGATCAGGCAACGTCGTTGATGCATCGATGTCATGATGCGATGAGTACTGGTGCCAATGCATCGGTGCTGCATAGCCAAGCCATGGCTGTGTTGTAAGCTGGGGTCCTTGCGTCGGCAGTCAGTGAGCGGTGTCCTCAGCTCTGGTGCACGCAGCAGCAAAGTAAGCATTTCTGCAGTGTAGTGCGTCAGTTCCAAGTGATACACTAGTGTCATTGCGTCAGTTCTTGTGTTGCAGTGCCAGACCCACCTCCAAGGGCCCAGGACTCCATTTGGAACCACTTGGCATAGAAGGACTCACAGCCGAGAGGCTCAGGTGTTGGTATCAAGATACAGGTGAAGTTTTAATATCCCTGAGACTTCAGAAATGGGAGTCAATCTCAGTCAGGCCCTTGGAGAAACTTTACATTGCATGATGTAGACAGTTGGATCCACTCCTCTCACTCCCAGGCAAGAAGTAGCAGGCAGCAGGCCAACACAGCAGCGCAAACTGCAAAGTGGCAGTCCTCCTTGAGAGCCCTGTGGTGCTTCTTCATGGTAGAATGGCTTCAGTCCGGAAGTGTTCCAAGTATATGGTGTCAGAGGCCCAGTATTTATACCCAAATGTGCCTTTGAAGTGGGGGAGACTTCAAAGAGTGGCTTTGCAGTGCCCCAGTTCCCTTTCAGCCCAGTACTCTCTGCCAGGAGGTCTGCGAGGGTTATCAGTCCTTTGTGCAGGGACAAGCCACTACCCTTTGAAGTGTAAGTGAGAGTCCCTCCACCATTCCTGCCCAGGAAAATCCATCAGTATGCAGCTGGAATGCTGGGGCAGTTGAGTGTCCTGTATTTATGGCTGTCTGGATGGAATTCACAAAGGTAGCTATCACCGACCCTTACACAGACCAAACATGGATTGGAATCAGGCTAAGCCACAGGATGGTTAAAGCAAGAAAATGCCAACTTTCTAAAAGTGGCATTTTCAGACCTGCAATTTAAAAAAAACACCTTTGCCACAAGATGTGTTTTTAAATTGTGAGTCCAGAGACACCTATCTCCATTTTTTTATCTTGTCCCAATTAGAAATTCACTTAAAAGATGTTTTAAGGCAATTCCCTTACTAACCTATGGGAGAGGTAGTCCTTGCAAATATGAAATTCGAATTTAGGAGTTTTTCACTAACTGTACATGTTAAAAGCACATGTCCAACTTTTTGAAATGTCCAACTGCACCCTTCCCTCGGGGCTAACCAGGGCCTACCTTAGGGGTGCCTTACATGTAATAAAAAGGAAGGTTTTGGCCTTGCAAGTGGGTACCCTTGCCAGGTCAAAATGGCAGTTTTAAACTTCACACACAGGCTCTGCAATGGCAGACCAAAGGCATGTTTGAAAGGCTATCATAGTGAGTGGCACAATAAGTGCTGCTGGCCCACTAGTAACGTTTGACTTACAGGCCCTGGGCACACAAAGTTACCATGTTTTAGACACAGAGCACAAGCAATTTATCACTGGATAGCAGCGTTGAAGTGTGCAGAGTCACAAAGCCAGCAAAAACAAAATTCAGCACACAGTCAAAACAGGAGGTCAGGAAGCAAAAAGTCAGGGCAAACCATGCCAAAATATGCCAGGGCTAACAATAATAAATCAAATGTTCAGACCTTTAGTTATGCTAACTTAATAAGGCATCAAATGCACATTCAAAATACATGATTATAAGTGCTTCTTCCAATTATAAATAGAAACAAAACGTATAAATGAAACAAACATATATGCTGTTTCACCATAATACCATAACCAGAGTACACGTACATAAATGTGACTACACTTCAACATGTTAAAATCAAACATTAGAACACACATATAAATACACTTCTACTTTGAATGCACCTTCATTAATATGATTTAGATGATCCCCTTTACATTAGTAACGTTAAGACACACAATATATGATGTCGATTACATTGTCATGTCACTCTTATGACGCATAATGGCACAACCAAAATTATGCATTTCCACTCTCCTGCTTGTCTCTCTCTGTGAGATACACATTTATGCCAAAGTAGCAAAACGTATTACCCTCCCATCTAAATGCTTCTTCTCTCAAATGTATGACATTAGGTGTGCATCTTGGTGCAGGGGGAAAATGCATGACATTCCCTTGTTGACAAAGAGACCAGCGGCCACATCAAGGTCATCAGGGTCCCCTCGACAGTGGCCAGGCTTGGGGTCTCTCAAGTAGAGCAGTACATTGTCTGCCTATAATAAGATGCCACCTAGAAGTGAGATGCCCCAGCCCTGTCCTTTCTGCCATAGTTGTAATGCTAGTGTCTTCATGGTGAGTATGAAGAGGAGGGGAATAAGAGACAACACTGTCCACTAATCCTGTCCACTAGGAACAGAGCAGAGATGCACTTGATATGTACAAGAATCCTTACTCTAAAGCAGGGAAATATTTCATTTCATTGAAGTCTTTGGACATGGCATATGCACATAGACACAATTTGACCTTTTCTATGACTGAAATAGAAAAGAACATTTTTAATTCAGTTGAAGACCAAAGGAATGAATTAGAATTTAGATCCAAAACAGATAGAGATCTCAGAACACAACACAGATGGAATAAGGAAGAAATAGAACATCAAGTGCAAGGGAATTTATCAACTTTAATTTTAGATTGGCAACAGAGGGGGAAACTGCATAAACATTGATTGGAGCTATATAGATGCTTCGTTCATAGAAAAGAGTGATTGTGAACATGTTTTTGAAGTCAGGGGAAGGAGTAAATTATTTTTGGATGGAAAAATCCTGTGATCCCTGTAGTGTATTTTATCTGTTGACAGTATGCATATTTTGAGTTACCAAAGGGATGGCATGGTATGTGTTATCTAGCGATAGTGCTTCCAAATATCTATCATTGGGAACATCTTGAAGATCCTGTGTGGAAGATACAACCTAGAACTAAATGAGAAGCTAGTGCTGCTGAAATAGTGGGAGATAATTTTGGTGCATGGATCCCATGTGTAGGAGTGATTCTGAATGACCTGAAGATTATAAAGTTGTCTATAATAGTGGATAAGTTAGCCACTAGCACAGAGAATTCATTGTTGTTGGTAAACACAGAGATGGTGGTGATAAGATCAATGGGTTTACAAAATTGACTTGCGCTAGATTTGTTGCTTGCAAAAGACAGCTGAGTCTATTGAATGCTGAAGGTTCAGCAATGTAGTACTTATATTCGGGAGAAGAGTAAGGATTTGCAGAAGTATATCTGGAAAATTTCAGGGTTGCCAAAGGATTTGAAGGCGTTGAAAGCAACAGGTGCATGGGAAGCTAGTGGAGATTGATTTTCTGCTATAGGCAGATGGTTTGGGAACTTGGGAAGTGGAGTTGTAGGTTTTGAATTGAAGCCATTGTTGATTGCTGCAATAGCGACAATCAGGGTAAATATTATGATGATATGAAATGTTTGGAAGAATGCAGGAGGACGATGGTGAAGACCACAAGATTCTAGAGAGTCTCATTTGAGAATGAAGTGGCTTTGTGGTGACTTAATACGTCATCAGAGGGGGGCTGAGAGAGCATAACTGACTGTGCCATTACGCTCCCTTAAACGTGAGTAAAGGAGTAATCAGTTTCCTATGTAACGTGCGAAAGTTGATTTTCATTTAAACGTGGAACACTGAAATGTATACAAGTAAAGTGCATGTATGAATATAACATTTTGGGCCTCATTCTGACCCTGGCGGTCTATGACCGCCAGGGCGGAGGCCGGCTGAAGCACCGCCAACAGGCTGGCGGTGCTTCATTTAGTATTCCGACCGCGGCTTTGAAGCCGCGGTCGCCCAGCCGGGTCCGGCGGTTTTCTGCCGGATTTCCCCCGGCTGGGGGAATCCTCCATGGCGGCGCTGCTTGCAGCGCCGCCATGGGGATTCCGACCCCCTTCCCACCAGCCTGTTTCTGGCGGTTTTCACCGCCAGAAACAGGTTGGCGGGAACGGGTGTTGTGGGGCCCCTGGGGGCCCCTGCACTGCCCATGCCACTGGCATGGGCAGTGCAGGGGCCCCCTAACAGGGCCCCATAAAGATTTTCACTGTCTGCTTAGCAGACAGTGAAAATCGCGACGGGTGCAACTGCACCCGTCGCACCCCTGCAACTCCGCCGGCTCCATTCGGAGCCGGCTTCCTTGTTGCAGGGCCTTTCCCGCTGGGCCGGCGGGCGCTCTTTTGGCGGTCGCCCGCCGGCCCAGCGGGAAAGCCAGAATGGCATCCGCGGTCTTCTGACCGCGGAGCGGCCATTTGGCGGTTTCCGCCAGGCGGGCGGCTCCCGCCACCCGCCAGGGTCAGAATGACCCTCTTTGTGTAAACTGCATTTAATCATTTTTCAAGAATGTTTCTGTCATAGTATTTTAGAAATGGTATTTCCATATTCATTGTATATTCAATATGTGTTAGAAATTGAGAATCTACTTGGCAGAGGTATGCACCCTGTCCAAGTAGGGACCACAGTCCTAGTCAGAGTAAGTCACAACACAACCTAAATTATCCTGTGCTCACCTTTGGGTAGCTTGGCACAGAACAGGCAGGCTTAAATTAAAAAGCTATGTGTAAAGCATTTGTGCAATAACTCATACAGTAACACAGTGAACACACCATAAAAAGTACTCTATACCAGTTTAGGAAAATAGATAATGTGTATCTGAATAAAATGAGACTAAAATGACAAAAATCCAATATGCACAAGTCAAGATATCACTTTTTAAAGGTTTAAGTGAATCTTAATCCACAAGAATCAGTGGTTGTATCCTTTTAACACACAGTGCCTGGGATGTGTAGAAAGTAAAGATGCAGAGGGGCTGCAGAGGAGGAGATGTGTCGGAAAATAAAGCAATGTGTTGTTTTTTCCAACACGGCAATGGCGATGCATCGTTTATTTCCACGCGGCAAGCTAATGCATACATTCCCGGGAGCGCAGACTTGGTTCCTCACTGTGTTGTGGGGATATTTTAATGCCCTGGGACGATGCATGGAAAATCCAGAATGCGCCGGTAGGAAGGAGCAGGTGGTGCATCGATCTGGAAGACGATGCAGTGATTCTTCATTCGCTGCATCAACTTTTGCAGGCGTTGCACAAAATTTCTGACATGCTAAATTTTCTTCTCTTCTGTGAAGTGTTTGATAGCCTTGAGACTTCAGAACATGAGGCAAGCTCAATTCAAGCCCTTGAAGAGAACTTATGGAGGAAGGCAGAGTCCTTCCAGCAGAGTCAGGGGCCAGCAGGCATTCAGGCAACAAGCAGGTCAGCAGTCCTTTAAGCAACGCAATCAAGATGAGTCCTTTAAGCAGCCAGGCAGTCCCTCTGATAGACTCCAGTTGTAGGTCCAGAAGTGTCTGATTGATTTGGTGGAGACTCAAACACAGTATATATATACAAAAGTGCCTTTGAAGTGGAGGAAACTTGAAAAAGTGGTTTTGAAGTGCACAAGTTCCCCTTTAAACACAGCCCTGTCTGCCAGGAGCCCTGTAGGGGCTATCTGTCTTTTTTGTGAGGGCAGGCCTCTGGCCTTTGAAGTGTAAGAGTGAGCCCCTCCACCCTTTCTGCCCAGGGAGACCCATCAGTATGCAGAGGAATGCAGATGCGGCTGAGCGTCCTGTGTTTATGGCTTTCTGTGTGGAATGCACAAGGGGGGCTGTCAACCAGTACAGACCACATGTGGTTTGGAGGCAGGCCATAAGGCATAGATGGCAGTAAGTGCAGAGAAATGTCTACATTCTAAAAGGGGCATTTCTGAAATAGTAATATAGAATCCAGCTTCACCAGAAAGAAGGATTTCTCAATACCATTGCAACCATACCAAATATGACAAGTCCATTCCTCTCAGAACACAAATTACAACTTAAAAGCATGTAAGGAAATGTTTTATGCTGGCCTATGAGAGGAGCAGGCTTCACAGTAGTGAAAACGATTTTGAGGGGGTTTCACTACCAGGACATGTAAAGTTTATAAGTACATGTCCTGCCTTTTACTTATATAGCACCCTCCCCTACGGGTTACCTAGGGCCTCCCTTAGGGGTGAGTTATGAGTAAGAAAAGGGGAGTTTAAGGCTTGGCAAGTATTTGTAAATGCCAATTCGAAGTGGCAGTGAAACTGCACACACAGGACTGGCAATGGCAGACCTGAGACATGGTTAAGGGGCTACTTATGTGGGTGGCACAACCAGTGCTGCAGGCCCATTAGTAGCATTTAATTTACAGGCCCTGGGCACACCAAGTGCATTTACTAAGGACTTACAGGTAAATTAAATATGTAAATTGGGTATGAGCTAATGCTACCATGTTTAGGGGAGAGAGAACAAGCTATTTAGTGCTGGTCAGCAGTGGTCGGTGTGCAGAGTGCTAAAACCAGCAAAAATGAGATCAGAAAAATGGAAGGAGGCAGGCACAAAGTTGGGGGAAGACCACCCTAAGGCTTTCAGGTCTAACATGCGTCCCCCCAGCTGAAAGTGGTCAGAGTTACTCAACTGCTTTGGCTTCGTTTTCTAAGGTGGAAGAATCTAGAGAGACCAACAGCATTGACATGGTCAGTCCCCAGGCGATGATTCACCGTAAAGTCCATTCCTTGTAGGGAGATGAACCACCTCAAGAGTTTAGGATTTTTACCCCTCATCTGCATGAGCCATCTGAGGGGTCTGTGGTCTGTCTGAACCCAGAAGTGAGTCCCAAACTTGTATGGCTTCACCTTCTTCAGTGCCCAGACCACAGCAAATGCTTCTCTTTCACTGGCACTCCACCTCTGTTCCCTTGGAAGTAACCTCCTGCTAATGAAGGCTACTGGTTGGTCTAGGCCCTCCTCATTCAGTTGTTCTAAGACTGGCCCTATGCCATGCTCTGCAGCGTCTGTCTGCACAATGAATTTCTTAGAAAAATCAGGGGCCCTGTGCACAGGTGCTGTGCACATGGCTTCCTTGAGAGAATCTAAAGCTTTCTGGCAAGCCTCTGCCCGGATCACTAACTTAGGCTGCTTCTTAGAAGTCATCACAGTTAAGAGGGTAACAACAATGCCATATCCCTTAACAAACCTTCTGTAATAGCCAGTGAGGCCTAGGAAAGCTTTCACCTCCTTTTGAGTTTTAGATGGTTGCCAGGCCATGATGGTCTCAATCTTGGCTTGAAGGGACTGCACCTTGCCACCATCTACCAAGTGTCCCATATACACCACAGAACATTGTCCAGTCTGGCACTTGCTGGCCTTGATTGTCAGGCCTGCCTGTTGCAGGGCCTGAAACACCTCTTGGAGCAGATGCAGGTATTCCTCCCAGCTGGCACTGTAGACAGCAATGTAGTCTAAGTAAGCGGCACAGAAAGCCTCCTTGCCAACCAGGACCCTGTTAACCAACCGCTGGAAGGTAGCAGGGGCATTCTTCAACCCAAAGGGTATCACCCAGAATTGGTAATGGCCCTCAGGGGGTTGAGAAGGCTGACTTTTCTTTTGCGCCCTCAGTCAAGGCGATCTGCCAGTACCCTGATGTTAAATCAAAAGTACATAGGATTTGGCAGCACCTAGCCTGTCAATGAGGTCATCAGCTCTGGGAATAGGGTGGGCGTTAATCTTGGTGATGGAATTGAGTCCTCTGTAGTCCACACAGAACCGAAGTTCTGTTTAGGTGTCCGGTGGGGCACTCTTTAGGACCTACTCCACGTGGCTGAACCAAGGACTGTTAAAGGGCTAATCACCCCTAAAGCTAATATTTTGGAAAACTCCTGGATGCTGGCTCTCACTCTGTCTGACAATCTGTAAATGTTGTTCTTAACAGGGTGACTGTCTCCCGTCTCAATATCATGGATGCACAGGTAAGTGAGTCCAGGGGAGAGGGAGAACAGTGAAGCAAACTGTTACAGCAACTGGTAACAGTCACCTTGCTGCTCTAGGGTCAGGGTGAAAGAGAGAGGTTGACACCCTCCACTGACTCATCATGTTTCTGTGCAGAGAAAAGGTCAGGGAGAGACTTTCTGTCCTCCTCTACACCCTCATCTGTCACAAGAAGCATGCTCACTTCGGACCACTAAAAGTGAGGTTTAGTCTGTTGATATGGAGCACCTAGGAGTCTGGATGTCCACTAAGTAAGTGGCCTCCCCCTTATACTCCTTGATCTCATTTGGGCCAGTCCAGTGGTCCGTCCCAGAGAGCTGTGAGCTCTACTGGCTCCATGACCCATACTTTGCCGCCAGGTTGGAACTCCACCAGAGTGGCCTTGTGGTCATACCAGTGTTTCAATACCTCTTGGTTGGCCTCGAGATTGCTCTTGGACTTTTGAAAGAAGTGGTGCATCTGGTTCTGGAGGGCCAACATGTAGCTGGCCACATCCTGAGGGGTTTCCTAGGAGCTTTCTCCCACCCCTCCTTGACAATACTCAGAGGTCCCCTGACAGGGAGGAGTTGGAAGGGACTGAACTCTACTTCTTTCTATGGCAACTCCCTATAGGTAAAGAGAAGGCATGGCAAGAGAACATCCCACTTACGCCTCATGGCCTCAGGTAGACCTGCAGTCATGCCCTTCAAGGTCTCGTTGAACCTTTCAACTAGACCATTGGATTGAGAGTGATAAGATGTGGTGAACTTATAAGTTACACCACACGCATCCCACATGGATTTCAAATACACAGACATGAAGTTAGTGTCTCTGTCAGACCCTATCTCTTTGGGGAACCCCACATGGGTAAAGATCCCCATTACAGTTCTGGACACCACAGGTGGAGTCACCGTCCTCAGAAGGATTACCTCTGGGTAGCGTGTGGCATGGTTAACCAAGACCAGGATGAACCTGTTGCCTAGGGCTGTTTTGTGGTCTAATGAACGAATGATATTGATGCCCACCCTTTTGAAGGGGGTGCCAGTGATGGGGAATGTGATCAGGGAAGCTCTCAGCTTTTCCCCTGACTTCCCACTGGCCTGGCAGGTGGGAGAGGACTTGCAGAATGTATCTGAGGCTGTCTTCATTCGAGGCCAATAGAAGTGCGCGGCAAGTCTGGCAAAGGTTTTATCCTGCCCTAAATGTCCTGCCAGGGGTATGTTGTGAGCCAAACCCAGTAGGAAGGCCCAGTAACGGTGGGGGACGACCAGCACAAGTGCTGCCCAAGCACCCGGAGCCTTAGGCTTGCCATGCACGAGATCATTCTCCCAGTAGATTAGGTGATCTAGATTAAGTGATCCCCAGAGGCTTCACCTGCTGCAAGGGGTGAGGCCTGCCACCTCAAGCCCTCAAGAGTGGGACACTTGTTCTGCGCTTTGCAGAATTCGTTCCCTGACCCTCAACTTGCCAGTCAGCAAGCTCAGGTAGGTCACCTAGGGTGGCAATGTCCTCCCCAGTTGGCTCAGAGGCCTTCTCCTCAGGGACCCCATCAACCTCCAACACGGAAACTTCAGGGACTGGTTTCCCCCGTCCCTTGCCCCCCTCCTTGGCAGCTGTCTGGGCCAATGTTCCAGGCTCCAGATGTCCTTGACTCTCTTCCCGAGCAGCCATTGACCATTTGGTCATACAGTCCCATCAGGCAATCTCATCATCTCCAAGTGAGACCTGAGCTCTACCTCCCTCATGGTAGTGTGCTCCAGGTCATTGCCTAACAGACAATCTACTGGCATGGCAGGGCTCACAGCTTCTTTTAGTGTACCAGAGAACCCCTCCCCACTCAAATGGAACCAGAGCCACAAGTAGATGGCTGTCACGATTGTCAGTGAATATGACTTGGCAAAATGTGCTCGGTAGGACCTGCTCTGCTGACACCAGCTGACACTAGACAGTTGTCATGCTGGCTCCTATGTCACACAGAGCCTCCACCCGTTTCCCATTTATGGTGACCCACTACCTATACTTGGATGTATTTGCAGGCATGTGGGCTTTTGGCTCCATATCTGCATCCCCCAGGGGGAAACATCCTCAACAACTAGGTCTAAACCACTACTTGCCTGAACAACTACTGCTAAACAACTAAAAAGCTTCTACAACTAAGTACTAAACAACTACTGTCTAAACAACAATTGTGCCTGAATAACATTTGCCTGAACAACTAATTTTAAGGTAAGGTTTTCTTTTTGTTTTTTTATGTTTTATTAGTTCTTTAGAATATATATATATACATAAATATATATATATATATATATTAGTTGTTCAGGCAATTGTTATTCAGGCACAATTGTTGTTTAGACAGTAGTTGTTCAGTACTTAGTTGTAGTGACTTTTTAGTTGTTTAGCAGTAGTGGTTTAGGCTATAGTTGTTTACGACCTAGATGTTCTGTCACATATTCCCCCCAGGGACACTAGGGTTACCTCTGTCTGTTCCCCAAAACTATCTGGGACTACTTCCTTCCCGAGCGCTACGCCAGCCAACCCAGGTGTCTGCTCACCAGCGGGGGGCTGTGCCCTCTTGTGAAATTTGGAGTCACCCTTGAAGTGACCATACTTGGAGCACTCTGCACATTGGAGTACAAATCTCGCTGTCTTGTGATCAAATAACTTTTTCTTCTTAGGATCAGACTGGGACTTGTTACTACTACGCCCTTGGGAATTATTTTTGGGGCCTTCAGAGAACTCCTTATTTTTAAGTTTCCCCCCCTTTCTTCTGGTGGTAACCCTGACCACCTTTATAGGTGTCATTCCCAGATACTTTTTTGGACACTCTGGTGCTAGCCCAGAGTTCCGCCTCCTCGGCAAATTTCCTGGGATCAGTCAGCTTACTATCAACTAGGTGCTGGCACAACTCTGTAAAACAAATACTGAGCATGAGCTCTCTCATGATAAGATTGTACAACCCAATATAATCACTGACTTTGCTGCCCAATACCCAGCCATTCAGTGCCTAATTGGAGTAATCAATTAAATGTACCCAGGCTCAGTTGGGGAGCTTCTTACTGTCCCTGAATCTTTGGCGATACTTCTCTGGGGTCAGCCCAAATTAGCAAATCAATATGGCTTTCATGGGAATGTACTTGCTCCAGTCCCCAACCTCTAATGTCAGAAGTGTGTCCCTCTCAAGTGTTGGCATGTGCTTTCACAGGCCCAGCCCAAGTCTCTCCAGGAACCCTGTGTGCCTTCAGTGCAATTTCATAAGCAGAAAACCACTTATCAATGTCATCTCCCACCAAATAACTGGGCACCAAATCCCTGGGTATACAATCCTTCTTGTCTCCATCAAGTACTGCATGTATGCTGCCACCATCACTACTGGACTCATACTGCCTAACCTTGCGGTCCAGCTCTTTTAGACACAGTTCATGAGCCAGAAGTAGTTTTCTTTCTCCAAAGGCTCTTTCAGCTCTCCTCTCCTCTGCCTCCATTTTGAATTTTGCTAGCTGTAAATGGAACTCCCTCCTTTCCTCTGCGGTCAGGCCACAACTTGAGACTCTGCTTCCTGCCTTCACAGGTAGTACAACTCCAGGGGTGTTCCCCCCAACTGCTGCAGGTAGCTCCTCGGAAATTCACAGGCTCCTCCAACTCATCATCCCCTCAGGCGCGGGACTCTGCCCAGGCCCTCAGCGCCATTTGAAACTCCACCTTCTTGGTGACTCCTCGGGCAGGTACTCCAATCCCTTTGCTTTTTTTTTAAAACATATTTTATTGCAGTTTCAGTCATCCATTTAACATGTAGTCATAATATAGTACAATAGATAGTAATCTTGTAACCCAGTGCATGTATTCTACCCGATCTGTACAATCCAGATTCTTGGATAGCCGAGACCCCAATAACTCCCCCATCACCCTCCCTTCATCCACCCCAACTTCCCCTCCCTCCCTAGGTGAGTCCTTTAATATATTGCTATGGTGCCAGTGGAACTTGGTGCACAGGGGCAGGGAATGACCTTCCTCTCTCTCAGTATGTGGTGGTGTATCCCTCATTGATCATGCTCCTAATCATAAGGGGGACCGTCTGTAGGTGGGTCTTAACTGGGTCCATCCAGTCTGTCTGGCAATCATTCAGTCGGGGGTGGGTTCCGCCTGTCTCTCCTCTCCAAAAGCATCTAACACTGTATCCCAACTTTGCGCTACTTCTGGTGGCCTCATTCCTCTCTTGGTCTCCCTATGAAGAATATTCCCCTCACATCTAGCCCATTTAGTCACTTCTCTTACCCATTGGGATACCCTCGGTCCTGTCGGGTTCTTCCAAGCCATGCAATTTCCCTCTTGGCCAAGGCATAGGCCAAGTCCTGGAACCTGCTAGTTACTTTGTTCTTGGATGAATGGGAAAACCATCCCAGCAAGCAGAGACCCATTGTGCAGGGAATCTCTTTACCTATAGCTCTAGCCACGGTCAGATTCACCGCTTCCCAATATACCTCTATCTGAAGGCAGTCCCAAAACATATGCTTATATTCCACACCCAACAGCCCGCATCTCGGGCAGCCCACTCCCTCTGTCCCAAAATATCTGTTGATCCGCCCAGGGGTAAGATATTCCCAATGCAGTACATAGAAGTTAATAAGTTTAAATCTAGCATTCCGAGTCATTTTGGGGATCCCCTCTAAAATGCGCTCCCAGTCCCTATTAGCGATTTCAACGCCCAGGTCTCCCTCCCAAGTTAATTTAAGTTGGGACAAGGGGAGGGTCTTATCAGCCCAAATTCTGCAATATAAATTTGACACAGCTTTATATTTGCCGGTGGAAGTCGCTAGATATGTACAGGTTGTTTGCGCTGGAGGTTCTCCCAGTCCCTTCCGCCAGTGCTGTCAAATGCTGGCTGTGAGGGAGCCATATAGCTGAAAATGTCCCCTTGGTAAGCCAAATTCCGCTCTGAGGGTCTCAGAGGGTATCAGTATCCATTCTGTAAAGGGTGTTCCCAATGTCTGTATGCCGGCATCTACCCAAGTCTGGAGTCAGTCCCAATCACTTCGGTGTGGTAAGGCTTGCAAAAACATCAGAGGGAGCTCCGGAGATTAGGGGGTCTTTATCTTAATTTCACGCAGATAGCTTTTCCAGCATTGGATCAAAAATTTGAATTCTGGGGAGTCCCTTGCACCCCCACCAGGGCACCCCAGCAACACCTTGAGTAACCTATTTCCTGGAGGGGTGAAAGGTTTCACCTTTGCCCCTGGGTCCATTCTGCTTGCAACCCATTGCACAAGCCATTGGAGCTGTGCTGCCAAGTAGTAAGCCTCAACGTCAGGGACTGCTAACCCTCCATCTGTGGATTGCCTCTGGAGTTTGGTCAGAGCCACTCTCTTCCGTCCACTACCCCACAGAAATACAATGACCGATGAATACAGTTCTTTAAATATAGCTCTAAGTATCCATATCGGCAGTACTGCAAAATGGTATAAAAGTCCTGGTAAGAATATCATTTTAAGAATCGCTACTCTACCTGCTACTGACAGTGGCAATGTTTGCCAAAAAAACATTCTGGATCTGATGGACCTCAGGGAGCCCCCAACGTTGCCCTCTAAGATATCCTGTGGGTCATGGTAAACCTTAACTCCCAAATAAGAAAGGCAGCTTGGCTCCCACTTAACTGTTCCCAGCCCCAACGGGGTGCTATTGAGGGTCTCAGAGGGAACAGCCCGGTTTTATCCCAGTTCACTCCCAGTCCAGAGTGCCTACTGAACTGAGAAAGCATCAGTTGCACCCTAAGTAGGTCTCTGTGCATATCCTCCAGAAAAATCAGTAAATCAATAGCATATAAGGCAATCTGATGTCTCTCGCCTCCTGCCCTTGCTCCTGGACCCCCTCCTCCGCCACGTGCTGTGGCCACCAATGGTTCCATTGCCAGTGCAAAAAGCAGCGGCGACAAAGAGCATCCCTGCCTAGTACCACATTCCACTGCATAGCTTCTCGATACTGTCCGCCCAGTACGCACTCTAGCTGTAGGTTTGGTGTATAACAGTCTCACCCATGCGATGTATTCAGGACCCAACCTCATCCTGGACATTACTGCGTAGAGGAAATCCCACTCTAGACTGTCAAAGGCTTTTTCTATGCCTACTGCTACTACCCGTGTACTGTACCATCTAGATTTTGATCCCTCATGACTGCTAACAATTTGCGAATGTTATCTGCGGTGTTTTGGCCCGGGACAAACCCCGCTTGATCCAGGTGTATTAGCGTTGGCATGTGTGGAAGGAGTCTCGTGGCCAGGGTCTTACTGAGGATCTTTTATTCTAGGTTCAACATGGTTAATGGTCTGTATGCACCAGTCTCCGTAGGATTTTTACCAGGCTTTAGCAGGGGTACTACTATCGCTTTCCGTGCTGAAGCCGGCAATATTCCATGCTCTTTGGCGAACCCATAAAGAGCCTCCAATCTTGGGGCCAGTAGGTCTATGTCTGTGGCATAAAACTCAACAGGGAGACCGTCTGTCCCCGGCGTCTTCCCCTTAGCTAGATCCTTGATGGCCCCCTTGAGTTCTGGCTGGGTGATAGATTCTCCCAACTGCCCCGCTAACTCTGGTGTTAATGTCCTGAGTTGTAATTGGGTTAAATAACTCTCCGTGGAGTCCCTGTCATATCTGAGGTTACTTTTATATAGTCGTTCGTAGTAGGTCATGAAGTGTGAGGTAATTTTTTCCTGTCCATATATATGGTCTCCTTGCTCTGTTGACATGTCCAGTAAAACCGAGCCTCTTTGAGTCTGGGATACCACCCAAGCCAGCATCGACCCACCTTGTCCCTTTCCCCATGTGCCCTTGTAATGTAGTTCTTATAATCGAAGCAACGAAGACACTACACATTCTGCTACTGTTGCTCTAAGCTCCAGCGCGGTGTGTTGTAAATTTTAATTTTCCGGCCTTCTTTTTCTGCCTCTCTCAGTTTGTCCTCTGCCATCTCAGTGTCCCTAAGAAGCGTCCTGCGGACCCCCACCGCTCCAGCTAAGCATCTCTGTAGGAAAGTACCATCTTGCCTGGCATGTTGCCCCCATATTTCACTGTATGTATGTTGTTTTAGCCCTTGTGTCACTGGAATCCTGCTAGGCAGGACCCCAGTGCTCATAGTATGTGCTCTGTATGTGTTTCCTGTGTGATGCCTAACTGTATCACTGAGACTCTGCTAACCAGAACCTCAGTGTTTATGCTCTCTCTGCTTTTCAAATTTGTCATTGCAGGCTAGTGACTAAATTTACCAATTCTCATTGACACACTGGTACACCCATATAATTCCCTTGTATATGGTACTAAAGTACCCAGGGTATTGGGGTTCCAGGAGATCCCTATGGGCTGCAGCATTTCTTTTGCCACCCATAGGGAGCTCAGACAATTCTTACACAGGCCTGCCACTGCAGCCTGAGTGAAATAACGTCCACGTTATTTCACAGCCATTTTTCACTGCACATAAGTAACTTATAAGTCACCTATATGTCTAACCTTCACTTAGTGAAGGTTGGGTGCCAAGTTACTTAGTGTGTGGGCACCCTGGCACTAGCCAAGGTGCCCCCATATTGTTCAGGGCAAATTCCCCGGACTTTGTGAGTGCGGGACACCATTACACGTGTGCACTATACATAGGTCACTACCTATGTATAGCGTCACAATGGTAACTCCAAACATGGCCATGTAACATGTCTAAGATCGTGGAATTGTCACTCCAATACCATTCTGGTATTGGGGGCACAATTCCATGATCCCCCGTGTCTCTAGCACAGAACCTGGGTACTGCCAAACTGCCTTTCTGGGGTTTCCACTGCAGCTGCTGCTGCTGCCAACCCCTCAGACAGGATTCTGCCCTCCTGGGGTCCAGGCAACCCTGGCCCAGGAAGGCAGAACAAAGGATTTCCTCTGAGAGAGGGTGTTACACCCTCTCCCTTTGGAAATAGGTGTGAAGGGCTGGGGAGGAATAGCCTCCCCCAGCCTCTGGAAATGCATTGATGGGCACAGATGGTGCCCATCTCTGCATAAGCCAGTCTACACCAGTTCAGGGATCCCCCAGCCCTGCTCTGGCGCGAAACTGGACAAAGGAAAGGGTAGTGACCACTCCCCTGACCAGTCCCTCCCGGGGAGGTGCCCAGAGCTCCTCCAGTGTGTCCCAGACCTCTGCCATCTTGGAAACAGAGGTGTTGGGGGCACACTGGACTGCTCTGAGTGGCCAGTTCCAGCAGGTGACGTCAGAGACCCCCTCTGATAGGCTCTTACCTCTCTTGGTAGCCAATCCTCCTTTCTTGGTAGCCAAACCTACTTTTCTGGCTATTTAGGGTCTCTCCTCTGGGGAATTCTTCAGATAACGAATGCAAGAGCTCACCAGAGTTCCTCTGGATCTCCCTCTTCGACTTCTACCAAGGATAGACCGCTGACTGCTCCAGGACGCCTGCAAAACCGCGACAAAGTAGCAAGACAACTACCAGCAACATTGTAGCACCTTATCCTGCCGGCTTTCTCGACTGTTTCCTGGTGGTGCATGCTCTGGGGGTCACCTGACTTCACCCTGCAATGGAAGCCAAGAAGAAATCTCCCGTGGGTCGACGGAATCTTCCCCCTGCTAACGCAGGCACCAAAAGACTGCATCACTGGTTCTCTGGGTCCCCTCTCATTCTGACGAGCGTGGCCCTTGGAACACAGGAACTCTATCCAAGTGACACCCACAGTCTAGTGATCCTTCAGTCCAAGTTTGGTGGAGGTAAGTCCTTGCCTCCGCACGCTAGACTGCAAACCTGTGTTCTGCGTGATTTGCAGCTGCTCCGGCTCCTGTGCACTCTTCCAGGATTTCCTTCGTGCACAGCCTAGCCTGGGTCCCCAGCACTCTGTCCTGCAGTGCTCAACCCTCTTAGTTGGCCTCCGGCGTCGTGGAACCCTCCTTTGTGACTCTGAGCCAGCTCCGGTTCATAAATCTTCTAAGTGCCTGTTCGGGTACTTCTGCGGGTGTTGCCTGCTTCTGTGGGGGCTCTCTGAGTTGCTGAGGTCCCCCTCTGTCTCCTCCTCCAAGGGGCGACATCCTGGTCCTTCCTGGGCCCCAACATCACCCAAAAACCTCTACCATGACCCTTGCAGCTAACAAGGCTTGTTTGCAGTACTTCTGTGTGGGAACACTTCTGCAACCTTCATCGCGACGTGGGACATCTTCCATCCAAAGGAGAAGTTCCAGTCCTCTTCGTTCTTGCAGAACTCCAAACTTCTTCCATCCAGAGGCAGCTTCCTTGCACCTTCATCCGGGGTTTCCTGGGCTCCTGCCCCCCCTGGGCACTATTGCGACTCTTGGACTTGGTCCCCTTGCCTTGCAGGTCCTCAGGTCTAGGAAGCCACCTTCAGTGCTTTGCTGGTGTTTGTTGTTCTCGCAGAATCCCCCTATCACGACTATTGTGTCCTTTTGGGTTAGTAGGTGTACTTTACTCCTACTTTTCAGGGTTTTGAGTTGGGGTATCTTGGACACCCGGACTGTTTTCTTACAGTCCCAGCGACCCTCTACAAACTCCCATAGGTCTGGGGTCCATTCGTGATTCGCATTCCACTTTTGGAGTATATGGTTTGTGTTGCCCCTAGACCTATGTTCACCTATTGCAACCTATTGTAATTCTACACTGTTTGCATTTCTTTTCTGACTCTTACTTACCTGTTTTGGCTTTGTGTACATATCACTTGTGTATATTACTTACCTTCTTACCGAGGGTACTCACTGAGATACTTGTGGCATATTGTCATAAAAATAAAGTACCTTTATTTTTAGTAACTCTGTGTATTGTGTTTTCTTATGATATTGTGCATATGAAATAAGTGGCATAGCAGGGGCTTTGCATGTCTCCTAGTTCAGCCTAAGCTGCTTTGCCATAGCTACCTTCTATCAGCCTAAGCTGCTAGAAACACCTCTATTCTACTTATAAGGGATAACTGAACCTGGCACAGGGTGTAAGTACCTAGGGTACCCACTACAAGCCAGGCCAGCCTCCAACAATCTCCCCCTAATCACCCCCTTAAATGCACCCCATTCAAACAGGGGCTACTGGACGTGGCCTCATTATCTGTAAAGAATTGAGTAATGTCTTGTTTCAACTCCCCCTGAAAGTGTACATCTTCTAATGACTCTGGTTTCAGTCTCCAGATGGGAATGCGAGGGGGGTGGGGCATGCCCCACCTCAGTGACAGCAAGATGGGATTATGATCTGAGATAGTGTGAGCTAAGTATTCCGCATTATAAATATGAGAAAAAACATCCGGTGTGCAAAAGAACGCATCCAGCCTGACATGCAGCTCATGTAAATGGGAGAAATACGAATAGTCCCTAACATCAGGGTTCATTCGACACCAAGCATCCACCAATCCCCAATTTGTCTGCCAGGGTGAAAACTGTCACGCCACCCTAACTAAAGGGGAGTCATGTAGCGGGGGTGCGAGCGGTCCATGGCAGGGTCCGCCACGCTGTTAAAGTTCCTCTCAGTATCAGAGGACACTGTAGGTATGTAGTGAGTAGGCCTGACATGCTTGTGAGAAATTCACCTTGGTCTGAGTTTGGTGCATAGACATTAATCAGTGCTAATTCTCTGCCCTCTAGTTGCCCTCGAATTGCTACAAAATGACCATCCGGATCCGTAAAACTGTCCAACATTTGGAATGGGACTCCGGTCCTTATGCAGATCAAGGTTCCCCTGGTGAATGCAGAGTATGTTGTGTAATATATTTGGCCTCTCCATCGTTTCTGTATAACTTTCCCCTCTGCTTATGTTAAGTGTGCTTCCTGGAGCATTGCAATCTGAATTCCCCTCCTCTGTAAGTATGAGAAAACCTTATACCTCTTGACCATCGTATGCATGCCCCTTATATTCCACGAGAGGAATTTATATGAGTCTAACGTAGCCATATAAGTGTGTCACTCACTACTATTGTCGTGCCCCATACTGTGCCACCTTCTATAAGTAAATTCCCTGTTAACCCCCGTTGCTGATCCAGCTCCACTGTTGTTGTTTCCTGCGACTCACTTAACCCGATAAATTGAACCCAGCAAATAACTTCCCAACTTCCCTTCCCAGGACAAAAGTGTGAACGTCTCTCATCCAAACCTAGTAATTAGTTCAACTAGTTTATCAAAACTGGGGGAACTCCTAGCTCTTGTAAGGAGTGTGCCATAACGGCAATCCCCACTCCTGGACTGCAGGACTCATGGGGGTTTGTGGGCCCAGCGTCCTTCTGATTGGCGTGATCTTGTGCTGCCAAGCCGGTCATCTCTGCAGGGGCACCGACCATTGCCGCACCAGTTGTGACCGTCGCCCTTATTCATTCCAGATACTACGTGTGAGCCCAGAACTGTGGCTGTCAGATGATGCAGTCTAATGTCCCTGGGGTCATCTCCGGACCCGACCCGTCTGATGCATGTGACATTTCTGATTCCTGATCTGAGCTGGACTGTTCTAGGTCCTCACTAATCCTTATATGCGGGCCAAGATCTGAGCTGCTTAGGGATGCCGCGCTTCCATAGCTTTTTGCTGTTCTTTTTGCATCTCCGTGTGGGAAGGACTCCCCAATTTATGGTTCCTGAGATGACTACTTCCCCTTCGCCATCTTGTGAGCGGTCCCCTTGCCGGATGTTCTTTCTCAGAAGGTGCCTGTTTGTCGATCCATTGCCACACGACTTCCGCTGTGGTAAAAAACTGTGTGCCCTCTTTCGTCACCACTCTTAGTTTTGCGGGGTACAACATCCCATACTGAAACCCCAATTGGCGTAGTCTTTGCTTTGCGTCTCGAAAAGTAGCTCTTTGTTTCTGTACCTCCCAAGAAAAGTCGGGGAAGATACGAATTGTGTGATTGTCCAGCGTATGATCTCCATTTTTCCTGCTTTGGTTCAACAAATAGTCCCTGTCCCTGACATGCAGCAGCCGAGCCACTATCGGTCTTGGGGGAGCCACTTCCTCTTTAAGCCAGTTCTCAAGGAACATCACCAGATCAGTCTTTTCGATGCGTTCAAGCAGGCCGATCACTCAGATATTATTTCACCGTGACCTGTTTTCTGCGTCCTCAGCTCGCAGTTCTAGATCCCGGATTCGCTTTCCATCTGTTGCGTTAAGTTGGTTGTGTCCTTAACCGCTGGCAAGAGTTCTTTAATATGTTGGTCGGTTGTGGCTACCCTCTCGGCCAGACTTCTGTGGTCATCCCTGAGTACTGTGAAGTCTGAGGCCAGGGCGTCAATATTACCCTCCAGGACTTCGCAGGAAGCAGTTATGTCCTGTAGCGTATCTTGAAGGGTGGGGGTCTCCATTCTTTTCATCAGGAAGGGTATTCTTGGTTCCCCGCGGGCCCGCCATCGCCTCCACTGATGTTCTGTTTTTCTGTTCTGCATCCTTTTTCCGACCAGTCTTCACATCTTCTGTAGCACGACTCCTATCAATTCCTCCTAGTCATCAAGAACCCCCAGGTGATTCACCTCTCATCCGTTTATTCTGTGGTCTTGTTCCCAGGGAGAATTGGGGGACCCCTGGGGCTCCTCACCTTTGCTGCTTTTCATAAACCTGCTGTCCCAGAAATCTTAGGCCCCGCTGGGGAAGCCAGTTCCCGATGGTGGGGGGATAGCTCGAGCTCTGGGCTACCCCCTTCTTCCAGATGAGGCGCCCCTGTGTCTTCTTCCTTCATTCGCTATTCCATTTGTGTTCCAGAATGGCCATGGTTTTAAGGGGCAACTCCTTTCTTCATGTAGGACTTCTGTTACGTTGTCTAATCGGGGCCAAGCCCCCGCGGCCCACTCATTGGAGTTCCTCCTGATCCCCGGCGTTTCCCGTGATATTCACTTTTTGAATTGTTTAAATGGGCCTCCAATTTATTGCTGCATAGTGTTTGCCTCTCGTCTGGGCAGCGCTGTTGTTTAGAGGAGTCAAACTTCACCGCCCTCTTATCTGGCGCTCCTCGTTGGGGGCCCCCAAATCAGGAGGGGCAGCTACGGCTCCCTCGAGGATCCCCTCGCTCCAGGCCCTTTGCTTCGCTGCTTGCTGCTGCTCGCCGGCTCACATTGTTCTCAACCTGCCGCCACCAACGCTCAGTCCGGGTCAGCTATATCGTCTGCTGTACCTCCTGCGCTATTTCTGCAGAGTCGCCGGGAGTCAGGTGGGCCCTGACTACTGCCTCCCTGCTCAGGCGGATGCCATCTTGGTTTTCTTGCGACTCCTGGCCGCGCTGCGCCTCGGCCCTGAGCCCGTGCCCTATGCGGGCCTTTCGTCTCACCACTGGGCCCGGGGCCCCCCACACCTTTAGCTGCATGCTTGAGTGGGCTGGGGGTCCTCTATAACTAAGGATGTACCGGGATAGGGGATGTTAGGCGGGAGCCTCATGAAGAGACTTCTTCCACCATCTACGTCAGGCCACGCCCCCATCCTCCAATCACTTTGGTGAAGCTTTTCAACTAGCTGACTGTGTAATCCTCCAGCTTAGCCAGCTCATACTCCATGACTCCACTTGTAGAACCAGCCAGAGACATGATGTATAGGATGTATTAAAAATGCAAAGCAGGAAAAATTGCAGAAAAAGAAGAAAATCTAAATAGTCTTTAAATGTGGGTAGGTATGTAACTAGTTGGCAGAGGTATGCACCATGTCCAAGTAGGGACCACAATCGTAGTCAGGGTATGTCACAACACAACCGAAATAATCCTGTGCTCACCCTCGGGTAGCTTGGCACAGAACAGGCAGGCGTAAATTAGAAGGCAATGTGTAAAGTATTTGTGCAATAATTCATACAGTAACACAGTGCAAACACCACAAAAAGTACTCCACAGCAGTTTAGGAAAATTTATAATATTTGTCTGAATAAAATAAGACTAAAACCACAAAAATCCAATATGCACAAGTCAAGATATCACTTTTCAAAGGTTTAAACTAGTCAATCCACAGGAATCAGTGGTTGTGTCCTTTTAACACAAAGTACCTGGGATGTGTCAAAAATAATAATGCACAGGGGCTGCAGAGGAGGAGATGTGTCAGAAAATAAAGTATTGCATTGTTTTTTGGTGTGGCAAATTCAATACGTTGCTTATTTCCACGCACAAGGTGATGCGCCTATTTCTGGGAGGGCACCCTCGGTTCTTCACTGCGATGTAAGGATATTTTGACTCCCAGGGACAATGTGTGGAAAATTCAGAATGCACTGGTAGGAAGGAGCAGGCCCTGCGTTGATCCGGAAGGCAATGCGCTGATTTTTCAGCCGTGAGGCAGGTGCTGTGCCGATTTTTGCAGGCGTTGCGTAGATTTTCCACCCCACTGGATTTTTTTCTCTTCTGTGAAGCCTTTGATAGCCCTGAAATTTCAGAACATGAGGCAAGCTCAATCCAAGCCCTTGGAGAGCACATCTGAAGGAAGGCAGAGTCCTTCCAGCAGAGTTGGGGGCCAGTAGGCAGCAGGACAACAAGCAGGCCAGCTTTACTTCCAGCAAAGCAGATGAGCCCTTTGGGCAGCCAGGCAGTCCCTCTGACAGAGTCCAGTTGTAGATCCAGAAGTGATTTGGTGGAGTCACAGACCCAGTGTATATACCCAAAAGTGCCTTTGATTCAAAGTGCCTTTGAATCAGAGGAACACCAAACAGTGGTTTTGAAGAACACAAGTTGCCCTTTCAACTCAGTCTGTCTGCCAGGAGCCCTGTGGGGGGTCAACAGTCCTTTATGTGAGGGCAGGCCACTGGCCTTTGAAGTGTGAGAGAGAGCCCCTCCACCCTTTCTGCCCAGGGAGACCCATCAGTATGCAGATGAATGTAGCTGAGTGTCCTGTGATTATGGCTGTCTGGATGGAATGCACAAGGGGAAACGTCAACCAGCACAGACCAGACATGGATTTTAGACAGACTGTAAGGCACAGATGGCAGTAAGTGCAGAGAAATGCCTACATTCTTAAAGTGGCATTTCTGAAATAGTAATGTAGAATCCAACTTCAACAGTAAATAGAATTTCTCCCTACCATTCCAACCATGCCAAATATGACATGGCTATTCCTATCAGATCAGACATAACCACTTAAAGGCATATAAGGGGATTTCTAATGCTGGCCTATGAGAGGCGCAGGCTTTACAGTAGAGAAAAATTACTTTCGTGGGGTTTCAATACCAGGACATGAAAGGCTTATACGTACATGTCCTGTCTTTTTACTTACATAGCATCCTGACCTATGGGTTACCTACGACCTCCCTTAGGGGTGACTCATGTGTAAGAAAAGGGGAATTTAAGGCTTGACAAGTACTTTTAAATGCATATGTGAAGTGGCAATGAAACTGCACACACAGGCCTGTCAATGGCAGACCTTAGACATGGTTAAGGGTCTACATATGTGGGTGGCACAACCAGTGCTGCAGGCCCACTAGTACCATTTAATTACAGGTGCAAGGCACATTTAGTGCACTTTACTAGGGCCTTACAGGTAAATTAAATATGCCAATTGGTTATGAGCCAATGTTACCATGCGTAGGGTAGAGAGAACAAGCACTTTAGCACTGGACAGCAGTGGTAGAGTGTGCAGAGCCCTAAAAGCAGCAAAAATGAGATCAGAAAAATGGAGGGAGGTAGGCACAAAGTTGGGGAAAGATCACCCTAAGGCTGTCAGGTCTAACAATCTGTTTATGAGAAATGTGTGGAAATCACTTAAAACAAAGGTGCAATCATCTACATTAGCTTGGCTGGAGAGAAGGCCTGAGTTCTTGGTGTGCTCTAACCTTCAACATGAAGCTTGTTTTTTTGCATATTTTCTTAAGCTGAAGGTGCCATGGTACGAGTCTTTGGTTAATAAGGATTCTATTGTTCAAGGAAGATAAGGGGGCCTGAGATGAAGTGTTACCAAGGACGGAAGGAGTATCTTTAAATCTCCTTTGAAACTGAAAGGGTGTCCCATGGACTAATGGAAGAAGCTTGAAAGGATGAAAATGCCAATGAGAGAAATGATTTCTAAAATTGTTTTTTAGTGGAAAGTTTTGGTTGTGATGTCAGCCCACAGAAGAATCAACATTTAAGTGATGGTTAAGTCAGTTACAGAACGCAGATTCCCTTTTCCACCTGACTGAAGTAGACCCATTTGAGGTACATACCTCACACTCAATTTTTTTAACTGGCTTTACGCTACTCACCTCTCTCAACAGAATACCTGTAGAGGTTTCTGTAGTGCTGATGCTTTTCTCTGAAATCCCTTTAGTATTTAGAATAGTTAGGAATTTAGATTTAATGGTTAGGCAGGATAAATTGAGCTTGGATTTAAGGCTTCAGACGCTTTTTCCTATTTTCTGCATTGTCATTATTGAAATATTGGTTCTGCACATTCTGGTGAAATTTTATGTTGTGCAACACTTTAATTCTCCTTTGGTGATTTTGTACATTTATACCATGGTTTTGAGACTCATAAATGTAAGTTTGACTTTGAGTCTGTAATAAAGAACTTTGAAACTTAAGTTGGCCACCAAGATTGAATGTGTGGCTCACTGAGTTACACTGTATTTGAAGTTGAATCATTTGAGGTATGTCTTCTCA
Source organism: Pleurodeles waltl (assembly GCF_031143425.1). Taxonomy (NCBI): domain Eukaryota; kingdom Metazoa; phylum Chordata; class Amphibia; order Caudata; family Salamandridae; genus Pleurodeles; species Pleurodeles waltl. The sequence goes on along the minus strand of NC_090448.1, from coordinate 721,881,353 downwards.
CTTCTTTGAACTGAGAAAGAAAAGATTAATTGGACCTACGAATTTGGGAGTTGTGTCAATCGCCTGATCGATGGTCTGAAATGTCCTCACCGAGGTAATCTGAGTACATGATCTGTGGACATAAGATTGTGGTACATACCACTCTGCCTAATCGTGATTACAGTTCGTGCATGAGTGAGTAAATCGAATAAAGGCAAGAGATTCTGCTGTGCATTTTGAACAGTCCGGGTTTGTGGGAGTGGTGGATCGCTTTGGGTACTCGCCCTTGTGGTGTGGAAAGTTAATCAGTGTGGGTTCGCTTTGTATAACAGGGCTCATAGGCGTCTTGTAGACTCCAATTCACCAGGGTGTCGCCTCAAGGCTAGCGTCCAGCTGAGGGGTGCATGGAACGCCACAGCTTGTTATGCTGTTTGCCTCTTCTTATGCATCTTATGCAGGAGGGCCCCCTCCTCTCTTTGAAGGAACACCAGTGTGGCACCATCAGTTGACCTGGGCCCGTCCTGTGTGGGGTTCAAACATGTCACCTCAGTGGTCGCCAAGTCCACTCATCCACCAGGCGATAGTGCCAGCTGTTTTTAACTCCTGCAGAGTGTGGGGGTACTCCAGGACCCTGCAGGTTGGGATAATGATGGGGACAAGTGTGGCCAGGGCACAGAGAGGAAGGCTGGGAACGGAGCAGTGCCAACTAGAGGTAGTCTTGAATGGCTGTCAGTTTGTAGGGCCTGCAGTGCTAGATCCTCCAGGGGTCTCACATATGCCATAGTATAATAGCCCCTGTCTCCAACCTAGCGAGCTGCCAATATACAATGCCCTAGGAGGTCCAGCTCACCTTCTCCAGTGAGGGAGTGCCTCAGTGACTTCTCCACAGCGGGGACCAGCACGGGTCGTCATGTTAGCCGGCCTGAGTGCAACAGTTCCTCTGGCAGGCCCAGGCCACCTGGCCTCATTCTCAGTCTGTGCCACAGAAGAGCCCCCACCGTCAAATAACGCTCTTTTTTCTGCAGTCTCCAGGTACCATGGAGACCTCCGGCAGCCTCACCCCATCAGAACTATGGATGAGGCTTGCGCACCGGGACTTTGCAAGATATATGAGCTTTAGGCATGAGTTTCATTAAGCTGCATCAACCACATTAGGCTGGGGTCCACACACCCATAACCATGGTTATCATGTCTCGGAACAGAGATGCTTACTTTTACATTATTTGTAATGAAGATATGTGATAAATAGTTTTGACATAAGACAATAACACTACCCTTTCAGATTGCATAATGACATGTTGATGTCTGTCATACACCTCTCTAAGCTTTACAGGGTGCCACAACGAAACATTGTTGCTGAGTGTGATCAATAATCTCTGATGCTTTGCGGCTTCTGTCTCATTCTCATAGTGGGCTGACCATAGCCAGGAAACATCTGGATGAAAATACTGATTATGGATGCAGGCACAGTTGTTGGCTTTCCTCAGGGTATTCTGTCATTGAGGTGAGTTGAACGACCCTGAAGTCTGTGAGCCAAGGCAGGACGTGGGCAAGTGCAAGGGGGCCATTTGGTGTTGATTTGCCATGCAGTGATGAGTGGCCCTTTTCCTGACCTGCGGGAGGCTTTGGGGGAAGGCGTGAACACTGGTTAATTGGTGATGGTACATAACCATGTTTTGTCCCTCTATTCCTTTCTCCCTCATTTGGTAAAATATAAAAAGTAAACAAAGAAAACAAAACTGCTAGTTAAATAATCTTTCCTTGTACTTGAGTCATTCCCTGAAGTATCATAAAAATCCTTGGCACCGTCTAGTTTATTTGGAAAATTAGGTGCTGAAAGCTTAGTCCAAGTGTGTACCCAGACAGTCAACCCTTCAGGCTGTACAGATGAAAAATAGAATTGGTTTATTTAATACATGCATAGTTAACAAAGGCAGTGCTATCAGCATTCAAATCAGTACTAAATTGAATACTGTCTGGCAGGTTTTTAGGCCCATACTGTTCTTTCAAAAATAGGCATTACAAGAATAGTTAGAAGAGCAGAGACCCCCATGCTCATGGGGGCTGACGAGCCTTCATTATGTCTCCAGTTTAAACAAAAAAGAAACATACCTGATAAAAGGTCGACCATCCTGACTGGATATTCCTGAACAATGGGTGGATCGATCATACGGCCACTCCATAAAGGTACTTTGGAAGAAATAAAAGGTGAAGACATGTTTCAGCATTGTAGTTATTTTGGATGTCAACTATTGCCTTCTGTCGTTCTATCATCAGTGGAAGGTAATATCAGGCCTGCAAAATGATTGACTAGGTGCTTTAGGAAAAGGAAAACACTACTGAATAAAGCATTGGCAGGGTGTAGTCCCAGCCACCTGATATACCTCTGTTAAAAAATCGTTGCCCAGAGATTTTCATTTTTGATTTGTGCTTTTGGATCATTAGAGAAGTAATTTAGCTTGGGTAGACATTGCTGAACTGGGCCGAATTTTCCTGGACAACATTTTTAAAAAGGGCAGATGTGTTGCAGTGGTGATGTAATCCTTCCGGAACCATGAGACCTATATACTTCATTTTGGTGTCAAAACATGGGTCTTGGGGGTCAAGTAATCTTATAGAGACAGAAAATAACTCCTTAGAGCAACCCTTCTGCCATTTTCAAAAAAATGACAGCTCTATAGTGATGTGTTATAGCCATCATTTTGGTAATTTATTTTAAAATTGTTTATGTTTCAGGTTTTCCATTGATTCAAATTCATAAACATGAGTGAAGCAAGTGGTAGCAGAGGATCTTTACCTCCTGTGTCATATGCCAAACTAATCCGAAATAAAAGCTAACATCAACTGTGGCTGGACAGAAGAGAGTTCAAGATGCTGCAGAAATACGTTAGGACAAAGTTCACAAAAGATTGAAACTGATGGATGAAGAAGACCAAATATTTTATAATTGTAACAAGTGCTACAAGTCGTATACAATGGAAAAAAGCCTGGAAAAAAATTGTCAAAAATTAGCAGAAACCAGTAAATCACAACAGGACTCTGAGTCTTATAAGAAAAGCGACGACAACCAAACACAGTGCCCATCCACTTAGAAGATCGATGGCTACCCCTCGTCCACCTTCAACAACAGTTATTGCCCCTTCTCACAAAGTGCTTGTAGTTGCATACTGGTGGTAATTCTTGGTGTATAGTGTGCATCCATGCCTGCCCCGTTCTAGTACTGGCCCTGGCTTAATTGTAGTACTTCTGATCCTTCTGGGGGTATTCTGGGCATGATGGTGCCCATGTCTGGCAGAAAACCTGCTCTTGCATACTGGAAATGCCTGGCCTATGGTGAACATCACTAGCATGATGGTATCCTTAGGTATCTGGCTGACCTACAGTACCACAAGCAATTTAACATATTCTGGTAATCCATGGCACGCCCAGATAGTAATACATGGTCATGCAATCTATCCAGGTGTGGAGGTAGTACATTAGAGTGAATCATGGAACTGACTCATTGATATTTGGGTGCTGAACATTCATTTAACAAAAAAGAAAAACTATTATCCTAAGTTTGTAAGCAAATGTACAATTTTTCATAAACTAACAAGCTGATTTCTTGGGACAAAATAATAATTGTAATTCTAAATCCATGTTTTATGTCATAATCATTAGCACTCGCAGAAATCCTGATCAGCAGGATTACTGTAACAAATCTGCTTCCGAACTTGTATGATCTATGTGACATGAGTAACAGCACTGCCCTATGCAACTTTAAAATCTTCCTAGGTCGGATGTACTGGTGAAAACTGCTAGATTTGGATTGTATAGTTTTTACTTTTTTATCCTGTCTCTTCTGGGAAGACTCGGGGCTAAAGAATACAACAGGAGTAGCTGGCCAGGGTTGCAGGGGTGGGGTGGGGTGGCGAGCGGGGGAGGGGGAGTGGGGGTGGCAGGCGTAAAGGAATTTTAATTAAAAAAAAAATAAACTTACCTCTGCGTCACTTCTCGCCGCAACGATCCTCTCTTCCGTCCTGCAGTGCAGACATAGGCTCCCAGCCTGCCCTGCGGCTAATCCTGGCGCTGCTCAGAGCAACTGTGTTGCCAGGCTGGAGAGAGCCTACTGAGCATGTATGTTTGGCCGGCCTGCGACGGCCATCCAAACATACATGCGCAGTGAGAGGAGTGCACAGTGCACTCCCCTCACTGCTCACTACCCCATGGCCCCACCCCTTTCACAAGGAAGGGACAATAAACATAGGCCCATATTTATACTTTTTGACGCAAACCAGCGCCAGCGCTGGTTTGCGTCAAAAACTTTACCGCCGACTAACGCCATTCCAACACACCAAGCGGGTGCCTTATTTATGGATTGACGTTAGCCAGCACTGCGGCCTGGTTAGAGTAAAAAAAATTACTCTAACCGGGCAACGCAGGCTTAGGGAAGAATGGGGGTTGTGCGTCAAAAAATGGTGCATGTCAGAAGAGTAAAAAATCATGGCTCTAACTGGACTTGTGCCTTTTTTTGACTCACAACCCCCATTGAAATGACTCCTGTCTTACGAAAGACAGGAGTCATGCCCCCCTGCCCAATGGCCATGCCCAGGGGACTTCTGTCCCCTGGGCATGGTCATTGGGCACAGTGGCATGTCGGGGGGCCAAAGTTAGGCCCCCCTATGTCACTTAAAAAAATAATACTTACCTCTACTCACCTGTACTTACCAGGGATGGGTCCCCCCATCCATGGGTATCTTTCAGGGGTGAGCGAGGGTGACAAGGGGTGTCCCTGGGGGCAGGGAAGGGCACCTGTGGACTGCTTCCATGATCAGAGACCATGGAAATGAGCCCACAGGTCCCTTAACGCCTGCCCTCACCCAGGCATTAAAAAATGACGCAAATCAGGCTGGACGCCATTTTTTAAGGCCCGCCCCCTCCTGTGCGTCAAAATGACACAGGAGTATAAATAAGGCGCACATGCCTTAAAGTCATTTTTTGGACGGGAACGCCTACCTTGCCGGTCATTAACGCAAGCCGGTTTCACGCATCCAGAAAATGATGCACACTGTTGAATTTTGACATTCGCGGGGTCAGGCGTCAAAGTATAAATATGGTGTTAGGTTTGCGCTGAATTACATGATTCGGCACAAACAGAGTATAAATATGCCCCATAGTTTGTTGTCCGTTCCTTGTAAAAGGTTTGCAGCTTCTGATGCTGGTGGAGGCAACGCTCCTCCATCCAAATGGAAGAGCCGCCACTGGAATACAACACATGGAATGAGCGAGTTAGAAAATGACAGGAAGAAAAATTTACATGCGCAGATGGATGCTATGGTAAATTGCAAGTCATGTAAAAATAGCATTTTCTGAACTATCTCACTTTTGGCTTTTTACATTTTGGGGGGGGGGAATTGTGCTGTAAATGTTTTTAAGGACATTCAAGCCTGCTTGACAAAGCATGAAAGTACTGGGATAGTTCATGAGTGCCCTCTTAGTGACTACAGGGCCTGATTGAAAAAGGTAAACTTACACTATTATGTAAATTTACAATTGTTTGCTATTCATATGAATAGTATCTTTATGGCTGCGATGTCTCCAAAGGAAATCGTGACTCGTAAAGTACCTTTGTGAATAGCAAACAATAGTGAATTCACACAAAAGTGTAAGTTTAACTTTGTGAAACAGGCCCTATGGCTTTTTTTAGCAAGTATATGTGAAAAGTGGGTTGTAATATGCACTATTTGGCCTAATTTTAAAAAACAAAATTCTCTTGAAAGATATTCCCCACAAAACACTCTTGAGGAAAGTAGGCTTGCTTTACTCTATAATTCCGGTCAGGTATTATGACCCACAGCTTTGAACAATTACCAGTTTCCACCTGTCTAGGATGCTGGATTTTACTTCCATTACTTGACCAAGTTTATGTGCCTCCTTCGGTTCATGTGGGCCCGATTCACGAAGGTACTTAAGTGTAGTAAAGTTATAAGTGCGGAGTATGAAACACTTGTGGTAGAATCTCTGCAACTGGGGTTCAAGGATCGCACTGCACACTGAAGAGAGTGCACTGTGGAGAGATTCTGCCCTGAGTGCGGATATTCCACCACATGTGCAGAGAGTCCGCCACGAGCCTCTGCACGTTAGTATCTTCATGAATCGGGCCCTGTATGCCTGATATTATAAGGGTTTAATATGACGTGTGAACAAGCAGCACAACATTCAAGACTCGAAAGCCCAAAGCAAAGGCTTTGCTCCAGCACTACCGTGAAGCAAAGTGGGACACCGCGCCGCATGCTATTTATTATGCAACCCAAAAGCTGTTTTGCCAATGAAAGGTGCATTTTTCACAGCACAAAAAAAAAACTGCACTGTTTTGCATTAAGGAGTTAAACGCCAGCACCCTTATGTGTTGATGCAAATCCCGATCCACCAAGTTAGCCAGACCAGGTTTTGCAACAGAAAATTCCACTTATTAACCACGAACAAGGGAGAAGTGTATTTACTTAGCAAAAAACTCTATATTCGTTGTGTACTGCAGTGCACAGCACACGCACAATGTGAACAATGTTTTGAGTTTGCTTGCACATATTTAGTACTGGAATGGCATGCTCCATTACAAATTAGCTTACGATAAATAGCTCATACTCACTTTTACACACTGGTGAGAGGCCGAGCGCCTTTCAAGGCACCTTGTTTTAGCGCCATCCATGGAGTCAGGGAGGACAGGAGTGGGTAGGTTGACACATAGGGAGCAAAGCAACAGCGATCACTTCTGTGTTACAGATGCACGCATTCACGTTGAAAAATGGGGAAGGGCATGGGTCTTTTGGTCCGGGGCGGATCCGAAGGGAAAAAAAGGCCCATGTGGCAAGACTGTTCAACCACATTGTACTGCCTTGACGTCGCCACACTCTTCAGCTGTCCAACTCACCCTTGAGTGGCTGAGCAATTTTGTGTACATATGTTACTTTTGCTTTTCTGTTGGTTTTTGTCGTCAATTATTGGACATATAGGTGTGCACATGCAAGTATGCAAATCATACGTGGGCTCATGATTTGCACACATGCTTGTAAACACTATTTACATAACTCAAACAAATCCAATATTTCCTGGTTGTTTTTTAATCTGGGTGTAGATTTCGAAGGTTTCCCATGGGACTGGGAGCTGGTTACGGTACTGGCCAGGTCCTCCAGAAGATAAACACCGGCAGCCAATGGGGAGTGGAGAGTTGGGGCCTCAACCAGGGGCCAGGTTATGTCCAGGCTGGTTGGGTTGATCTCTCAAGAGATTTTAAGAAGTGCCCAGGGCTGAGAGGCACCTCCGGCATGATGTTAGGGTCTTGATGACTGAACCTAGTTCTTCAGGTGGGGCAGTAGTTTTACATTTCCAATATATTTTGCTTTACTTTAGTATAGCTAGGTATGTAGAGTGGAAATACTGGAAGAAATGCAAATCGTGAGCCTACTTCATTTTTATTGAATCTTAATTATGTATTTTAAACATAATGTCATTGACTGTAACTAATGCTTTTCACACCTGTTCTTTTCAAATGTGAATTTCTTACATGTAAAGCATGAATTGTATGTTTCGGTGCACAAGGAAGTAGCCAGAAAACTAAAATACTCCCCATTCTGAACCAGAGGTCTTATGGCACCAAGCAAGCGAAGCAGATCATCGCAACCCTCCCTAGAAGAGGTTTCCTGTCTCTTCCATTCAAAAATCTATCCATTCATCCTTTCATCCTTCAGGTAACTCGCTGATATCTACCATTTCACTTGTACATTCTGTCATCTATGCAGTCTTTCATCCAACATTCAGTCTCTCAACATTTCATCCATCTGACCGTCTACCCATATCCAAAACTATCCATCCATCTTCAAATCTATCTATCACACATATTTATCCGTCCATCCTGTTACTCATCCTAAATCCTTACACTTATCTATCCCTTTCATCCATCCATTTACCTATCCATCCTTTCAATCATCAATCAATTCACTTATCCAGCCATCCTTTCACTCATACATCTATCCACTGTTTCACTCCATCCATCCATCCACACTTTCACTCATCCTTCCACCCACCCCTTCACTCAGCCATCCATACTTTAATTCATCCATCCACCCTTCGGCCCATCCATCCACTCATCGATCCATCTATTTACCCTTTCACTCATCCATTCTTTCACCCACTTATCCATCCATCCACCCTTTCGCTTATCCATCTGTCCCTCCTTTCACCCAGCCACCCATCTACCCTATCTTTCCCTCATTGGTCCGTGCTTTCACTCATCCATCCTTACAAACATCCTTTGACTCATCCATCCATCCATCCGCCCTTTTACTCTGTCCATTCATTCAGCCTTCCACTCCATCCATCTACTCATTGATCTATCCTTTTTCCTTTTCACTCATCTCTTCTTTTACTCATTCATCCATCCATCCATTCACCTTTTCTTGCACCCAGCCAGTCATCCTTTCACTCATCCATCCGTTCACCCTTTCATCCAGCCACCCATCCACACTCCATTTCACTTACCCATTCATTCATTCATTCATTCATTCACTCAACCAGCCTTACATCCATCCGTATATTCATAAACATTTTCACTTATCTATTTAACCACCCTTTCAACCCCTAATCTACCCAGCCTTTCACTCCGTCCATACAAACACCCTTTCACTTCATCCAGTCACCCAGCATTTCACTCCATCATCCATCCATTCATCCATCTATCCATCCATTGGTCAATCTATTCATTGATTCATCCATTTACCTTTTGGTTTATCCATCCATCATTTCACTCACTCACTCACTCATCCATCCATTCTTTTTATCATCCTCAACCATCCACCCTTTCACTCAGCTATCTGTCCGTTGATCCTTTCACTCATCCATACACCCACCCATCCATCTATCCATCCACCCTTCTTCTAATTTAGCCATCCTTACATCCATACTTTCACTCATTCATCCATTCATCTATCCATCCACCCTTTCATTCACCCATTCATCCACCATTTTACTCACATACCAGTGGCATAACAAAGGCCCCTGCAGCCCCTGTGGTGCAGGGGGACCTGAGCTCCAGGGGCCCCTCTCAGCACAGAATACTGTGCACGGGTAGCAGGCCCCTGACTGAGTCCAGGGGGAGGGGTCCACATCCAGGTACTTTGCAGGGGGCCCCCCTCAAGTTTCATTGTGCCACTGTCATACACCCATCTAGCTATCCATCCATCTACCCTTTCACTCATCCATCCAACCTTTCACTCTTGTATCCATCCATTCACCCTTTCACTCATCAATTCATTCACTCACCCTTTCACTCATCCATCCATCCTTTCATTCATCATCCCTTTCACTCATCAATTCATTCACTCACCCTTTCACTCATCCATCCATCCTTTCACTCATCATCCCTTTCATTCAGCCATCCATCTCCACTCAATTTTACTCCTCCATGCATACTTTCACTCATCCAGCCTTACATCCATCCTTTTACTCATTCATCCATACAACCTGCCACTCATCCCTTTAATCACCCTTTAAGCCTGTCCATCCACCCGGCCTTTTTATTTAATCCATCCATCCATCCATCCATCCATCCATCCATCCATCCATTTACCGTTTTATCATCATCCATCCTTTCATTCACTCATCCATCCATCCTCTCATAATCCAACCACCCTGCCACTCATCCATCCATCTATCCATCCTTTCATCATCCATCCACTCTTTCACTCATCCATCCATCCAAACATCCTCTCATCATTCATCCACACTTTCACTATGTCCATTCATCCAGTCTTCCACTCCATCCATTTACTCATTGATCCATCCTTTTCCCTTTCATTCATTCATTTTTCATTCATGCATCCATCAATCCACCCTTTCATGCACCCAGCCAATCACCCTTTCATGCATCCATCCATCCATCCACCCTTTCATCCAGCCACCCATCTACACTCCATTTCACTCACCCATCCATTCTTTCACTCATCCAGCCTTACATCCATCCTTTTCCTCATCCATCCGTCTATCCATACACCCTTTCACTCACCCGTTCAAACACCCTTTCAACCCTTCATCCATCCAGCCTTTCACTCTGTCCATACAACCACCCTTTCACTTAATTTATTAATTCAGCCTTTCACTCCATCATTCATCCATCCATTCATCCATATATCCATCCATCCATCAATTCAGTCATTGATCCATCCATTTACCCTTTCGCTTATCCATCCATCCTTTCACCCACTCACCCATCCATTATTTTTCTCATCCTCCATCCATCCTCCCCTTCACTCATCCATCTTTACATCCATCCTTTCACTCATTCAGCCATGTATCTATCCATCCATTCTTTCTCTCACTCATTCATCCATCCACCATTCCAAATCCATCCATCCACTCACTCTCCCTCCCAACCTTTCAATTTTAATTATGAGCCTTTGTTTATCCCCAGTTAGAGACAGTAAAGGCCCATAAAGAACCCACCTCCACTGCAGCTACTAAAGCGGGGGCGGGGGGGTGGAGGGGGTTGCTGCTGTAATAAATATAACCCGAGAATTGTTGTCTCAATACAACCTTTTGCCTCAGTTTTAATTTGTGGGTTCTTGGTCTGGCATTGCCTGGGCTCCGATCATCCCTCCTAATTGCTCTAGTCTGCGCTGTGTTTTCCCTCTTGCGTAATGCAGCAGAGCAAATATACTGCTTTGGGTGAAAAATGAGCCTGGGCTGAAGACTCTAAGAAGCATATTTATACCTAGCTTGTGCCGTTTTAGCATCAAAACTTGTGATGCTAAAACGGCGCATGGCTAACTCCATATTTATATTTTGACACTAGTCCCGTCTAACATCAAAATATAGGGTTTAGCGTCATATTGTGGATGCGACAAACTACCTTGCGTTAATTAGATGCAAGGTAGGCGTTCTCGTCCACAATATCACGCTAACCCCCTACTGCCGTATTTATACTCCGGCGCGAAAACAACGTGCACGGATCAGGCAGACCAAAATAATGGCGCTAAGCCTTCTTAGCGCCATTATTTAATGCCTGGGCCTGACCAGGCATTAGGGGACCTGTGGACACATTTCTGTTATAGTTTGATATTGTAGAATGTGGAGTGTGGAATGTGGTGGGGTTCTGGAAGGTGGAATGGAAACTAGCTCATTACTCTTTGGACCTTGCTGGAGGCAGGATTGTATTGTGCTATCTACAATTAAACACACTGGATACTTTTCATGTGTGTGTGTTTCTTGGATTTTACAAGTGGCGACGAGGGACGACACCTGTTACTATATCTAACAGCACAGGAGCGGTGTCAGATCAAGCAGCTTTACAGGCTCCAGCGGACCCAACTCTGCTGTTAGAGCAGGCCAGCACCGGGACCGGCATGTGGCGTGCGGCCAGCATGGTAGGAAGCTCTTAGTGTTGTGCCTGTTATTGCTGCATGCCGTTTTTGAAAAGAGCTGCAGAGTTAGACTTTCTGTTGGATATTTGTGGTAAAACTCTTCCCGCTGACCGTTCTAGCCACTGCATGCTGCTAGTGGTCAAAAGTTGCACCGCGCAACGTTATCTGCGGTATCCAGGGAGATTCGTGTGGATTGACAAGGAGCTACTCCGTGCGACGTTGTCTGTGGTATCCAGGGAGACGCGTGTGATTTGAAGAAATAAACAGAGGCACACTCGTGCTAGTTTTTATCGGAAAAAAGGCACACGCATGTGCTGTTTGCATTCCTACGGACGAGTTTGTTAAAGGAATTTGTCTATACGCGCATGCTGCCATATTATTAAAAAGAAAAAGGAACATTAACTGCTCATGTTATTGTTTTTCTCATCGTCTGTCAAGTTTTTAACAGGAAGTGATTGCTCCATCTAGTTTCTTCCATCTACCACTTCCTGTTAATTGGTAAAAACTGTGGAAGGGCAATTATGAAGCTCTGAGATATATTTTTTTGTCCCTTTTCCATTTACTCGTGAGCTATAGAAATTGTGGAAGGACAATAAGGAAATAGGAGTCACGAAAATAGTTTTCCTGGATTAAAGAGAGAGTCTACAAGTTTTAAGTGGTTGTGGTTGATTTAAGCCAAGCCACATCATTGTATTGTTGTCTTCCAGAACAATTTATGGAGTTTGGAATTTTTTTTTATATAAGATAAAAAAATATATAAGTAAAAGGAAAACTTTGGGACATAAAGGAACTAGAACATTTGAATTGGAGATATCACAGTGTTTTTAACATCCGTTTTGCTGCAAATGTATTTCTTTACTTTTATATATAATAAGGACAATGCAATTCGAACTGCCTTCAAAGTTTTGGCAAAACAAAGGAGACCCACCCATGCCATTGTCCAGATGGAAAGAAGAGTTTCTGACGTATTTGAAGGCTATTGATGATAATGATATGTCTCAAGAGAGGAAAAAAAATATTTTTATGTGCATTGTCTAGGTTCGGAAGGACAAATGGTGTTCAGGACTTTACCAGAAGTTGTCATTCAGGGACAATCCGATGGGGAGATAAATGTGTTCAAGAAAGCATTAATGAGATTGGAAATTCGGCTTAAGCTTCCTCCAAGCATAGCTTTAAATAGATTCAAATTTTATACAAGAACACAGCAATATGAAGAGACGTTTGATGAGTTTTTAACTGTGTTACGTGGATTGTATATGCATTGTAACTTTGGGGACATGACAGATGAGATGATACGTGATCAGATAATAGTGCATGTGAAGAGTAGGAAAATTCAAGAACAATTGTGGGTAATGGGAGATCCCAAGTTACATGATGTTATTACCACAGCAAAAGTATTAGAACAGTCGGAGAAATTAATAAAATCCATACATGATTCTGATGGAATTAAATGTATGGAGTCTGATGTTGTGGGTGCAATGGGGAGTAGTGGTATTAGCAGTAACCATAACTCAAATTTCAGAAATAAAATGTTCAGCAAGAAATGGGATAGGAGTGATAGGATGGAAAGGGCATCATGCTATCGCTGTGGTAATATCAATCATATTGCGACCTCACCTCAGTGTCCAGCGGTTGGGAAGAGGTGTCAAAAATGTGGTAAAATTAGACATTTTGCTCTGGTATGTAAAGATTTGTTTTTTTTAAACAATAGTGAAACGAAAGGAAAAGTGGCTTACATGAATTCTGGGAAGTGTGAAGAAGGGCAGCACAGAGAGGATGTAGAACACAGAGGGGTGGTCTCGTCACTTAAAAATGGTGATGGAATGGTGGAGAGCAGTATTAGTCAACCCAGATGTGAGATACAGATGATGGGAAAGATTTGAAATCTTATGGCAGATTCAGGATCACCTTGGACGATTGTTATACAAGATTACTTCATGCAGAAATTTGAAAGCATTTGGAAAATGTCAGATTTGAAAGCATCTGACATAATAGCTGAAGGTCTTGATGGTTCCACTATTGAGGTTATTGGTTATGTGGAGACGGAAATAATCTTTAAGGAGAGAAGGGCTGCAAAGGGAGAGTGAAGGAACCCAGAATTGCTGTGGGTGATTGAGTCAGGATACGCAAACCGGGGTTTGTGAGAAAAGGTTCATCCAAGTTTGGGAGAGTTTTGAAAGTGATAAAGATATATCACAAGAGTGTGCTTACCGAGGATGGGAAAGTGTGGGACGTGAGGAGAGTAGCAAAGTGCAATAATGACAGGGAGTGCTCTGATGGTGAGAGTTTTGTAATAAATGCAGGTAAAAATCTTAGTATGGGAGAAGTGCCTTCAGCAAGAGGTGGTGTTGAGAGTGTGAATCCAGAACAGTTGGTTATGGAAAATGAGCTAAATAGGGAAGAAGAGTAAGCTGGGACCGTTGATGATGTAATTGGTACCGTAGGAAGTAGTAATTCAATAGCGTCCCGGGTGAAATCTGACGCTAGAACAAGATATTGGGCAGCCAAATTTGTAGACTTTGTTTTGGGTTGATAATGTTATGTGGCCAAGCCATATTTTGGATTTTGTTATAATGTTTAAGATAGAACATAACATTAATGTAAATATCATATGAACTTTATTGTAATCTATTTACTTTTCTGTGTTGGTTTAAAGAAGGGAAATATGTTATAGTTTGATATTGTAGAATGGGGAGTGTGGAATGTGGTGGGGTTCCGGAAGGTGGAATGGAAGCTAGGTCATTACTTGTTGGACCTTGCTGGAGGAAGGATTGTACTGTGCTGTCTACAATTAAAAACACTAGATACTTTTCCTGTGTGTGTGTTTCTTGGATTTTACAATTTCCATGGCTAAACACCATGGAATGGTCCTTCAAATGCCCACCCCAAGTCCCAGGAACACCCTCACCCACACCAGAGGGACGCCATAGGATGAGGGACCCCATCCTGGGTAAGAAAAGGTAAGTTTCATTTTTTTTTCTGTGCCATGGGGGCCCCTTACGTGGGCCCCCCTGCCTGTGCCTGGCACTGGGTATTATGGCCTTGCCCAGGGGACACTGGTCCCCTGGGCTGCCCATTGGGGTGGTGGGCATGACTCCTGTCTTTACTAAGACAAGAGTCATGTTTGGGTGGTAGTGCATCAGTGTCATTTCTGGCCCACTAGTACCTTTTCCCCTCCCGCCATCTACCCCCCCCAGCTAGCATCTTTTCTTTAGACGCTAGCCTGTCCTTTGCACCACCGTGTGCCATTCCATAACTATGGTACCCGGCTGGCGCTATGGAATGGCACTAGCAGGCGCTATGGGTTTTGACGCAAAACTGCCTAGCATCATTTCTGGCCCAATAGCACCTTTTCCCCTCCCGCTACCCCCGACCCCCCAGCTTGCACCTTTTCTTTAGAAGCAAGCCTGCCCTTTGCGCCACCATGCCCCATTCCAGAAATATGGCATCCGGCTGGCGCTATGGAATGGGACTAGCAGGTGCTATGGATTTTGACACAAAACTGCGATAGTGCAGTTTTGCTGCAAAATCCATAAATATGGGCCTAAAGATTTTAGTACCCTTTCACACAGCTCCTGGATTTTAATCTCCCACAGTTGAACAACTCATGGGACAGTCTTGAAACCATAGAAGACTTTAGATGGTGGACACACAGGCAGAAGGTGGTGCAAATGGTGGAAGTAATTGGCGTTGGTGGTAAAAGTAGGAAGAGGTAGCAGAGAAAAACATCTGTAATAGTTGTCAAGCTAACCTAAAATGCATTACTAAGACCTTAAAGACATCCTGGTGCATTCATATAATCCAGTGACAGTGTCTTGTGTTGACTGACAGTAAGGAACCCAATGCCAAGGAAAACCTGCAGCTACTATTATATCTCATGGTAGAACATATCTTTTAAGTCTGGCAAATAGATGGAGTGCAGTAATTCAGTCTTCCCTAGATATGTCCTTGTGTCATATGATTTTACACATATGTTTCAATTTTATAATTCTCTTCCTGGACCGTGTTGGTTTAGCTTCCAACATCCACCTGTGGAGGGTTTACACCAGGTTCCCAGAACCCATTTCATGGGGGTTGGTTTGTTGGTGGACAATGGCCAGCAGGTCTCATGTATGCCTTCCTTACCTTTTTCCCTACGTTTCTAGCAAGGATTATGCACAACTGAGCAGGGGCGGAGGGGTGTTGCCCCCCTGGATGAGCCAGCAGATAGTTTTATTTTTCATTTTTCATCTGCTGGCTCAGCCAGCAGGTGCAGGAAGGGGCGGGCTGGGCCAAGGGGGGAGGGAGGGAGAGGAGGGGAGAGTGCACTGAGTGCGCAAGTGTGTTTGGCCTGGCATTTCAGGCTGGCCAAACACCTATGCACACTTAGGTTTCTCCAGCCTGGCTGTGTATACAGCTGGGCTGGAGAAACTGCACAGACCTCAGGCTTGCGTCTGAGAGGCAGTAACTGCCACTCAGACCAATTCTGGCTGTGCTTACATGCTATATGTAGCATGTAAGCAGTGCCAGGATTGCTGCTGGGGAGCCTGTGCTGGTACACCATCAGGAGCAGAGGAGCGAGAAAGCAGGAGATGGCGACGGGATTCGAGCGGCGAAAGGTAAGTAGTTTCTTTGTTTTATTTTAAAAAAATGTTTCCCAGTTGTCCAGTGACATTGCCCCCCCCCCCGCCTTGTGGCAACTGCTGCAAGAGAGAGCAGAAGTGCTAGGATTTCTACGTTGTGCAGACTGGATTTCTTCCATCTTTTAGGTAGAATGGCACCACCTGTGGTCTGGAGGGTTCCTGCACCATACCCTCTACATATAGCAAATGCAGAAAGCTAGGGTTCTCAGTTGATTTTATGTACCCTAAAAGTGCTGGAATAACCACAAGGGAATATCCAGTAACTTAATTATGGTGGCCATTCAGCAATGCAGATTTGCTTGTACATTGAACAGGTATGGTATCTATCTGTCAGTGTTCAGAACAGGTGTATTGAGAAGAAACCCCTGTCTTTCTCAAGTTGTATTCTACAAGTGTGTTTTATCACTGGCTTATCAATGCAATTTCTATGCCTAGAGTGGGCTGCCATTAAATTATTTTGGGCACCCTGTGCAGATTTGGAGAAAGCAAACAAATTGGTGGCTAGGCTTTTTTGTATTTTCTGATTGTCTGTCACATGTCCTGTGATTCTTTTCTTCTATTTAGGATTGGTTCTCCTAGTGCATCAAGTCACCTGGCATTCTTAATGTTAGAGACCTCAAGATTCCCCAAGACAATGTTTAACCAGCTATTTAGGAGACGTATATGCCATTCTTTTAAGTTCCTCCAAATGTGTTACTTCTTCAAAATGATCTATGTGTTCAGTCTGAAGGTGCGCAACTGGTAATTGAGCTACCAGCTTTCTTGCCATCCCATTCTTCTAATGAGAAAGATTTAGGCCCTCATTACAACCCTGGCGGTAAAGCCTGCTGACTTCCGTGCAGACGGCCACCAACATACAGTGTCCGCGGCGGAAATCCGCTAAGCGTATTATGACCCACACTTAGAAATCCTCCACAATACATACACCAACACAAGTCCGCCACACCAAAGGTCAGTGATAAACTGGCGGTACCAAAACCCACACCGTCACGCCAACAGCAATGCGCCCACACTATCACGACCCACAAATCAACGCGGCGGTCATTCAACCGTGGTAATCCATTGGCGGTACACACCGCCGCACTCAAAATACACACACATTTACAAAACACAACCACATTGGGCAATTCAAAATACACACACCTGATACACATCACACACCACACACTCACACCACTATAAAACACACACACACACATTGGCCACAACCCCTAACAATGACACTGTTGGAAGAAGCAGAGAGACAGAAAAGCTACGACGGCACCAGCATCCAGAGGCACACAACACCATCACTCATACACCATCCATGCACCTCAAAGAACACACCCCAACACATCACACCACACATCACATCAACCATCACCTCACACATCATCCACACCACATCATGGCACCTCAAAGACACCCCAGGTTTTCTGAGGAGGAGCTCAGGGTCATGGAGGAGGAAATCATCCGGGTAGAGCCACTGCTATTCGGATCACAGGATCAGCAGACGTCCATTGCATGGAAGATGGAGCTATGGCGAAGAATTGTTGACAGGGTCAACGCAGTGGGACAGCATCCAAGAACACGGGATGACATCAGGAAGAGGTTGAATGACCTACGGGGGAAGGTACGTTCCGTGGTATCCAGACACCAGGTAGCCATACAGAGGACTGGCGGTGGACCCCCACCTCCTCCCCCACAACTAACAACATGGGAGGAGAAAGTCTTGGCGATCATCCATCCTGAGGGCCTCGCAGGAGTAGCAGGAGGACTGGACTCTTGGTGAGTCATATCTCTACTATTATATCCCCCCACCCTACCTGCATGCCATCACAAACCCCAACCCCTACCCTCACACCCATCACCCCAACACCTCACAGATACCCCACTATCACAACCCACACATCCCAATATCAAGCCCTGCATGTGACAACAATGCATGGACACCCATCACAGACCTGCATGGACACCCATCACCAAAGCATGTCCAAGGGAGAGACTCACCCAGGGCACACAATCACCACTCACACAAAGGCCAAGGTGAAAATGCAAGTACAGTAGTAGAGGGAAACACACCCATTGCACAAGATGGCACAAATAGATACAATAACAATGCTTTTACGCCCCAACAGGACCCCTACACATGTTTACCGGACAGGAGGTGCCAGCCATAACCAGTCTCCCCACAGAAGAAGCCCACAGTGACAACAGCAGCTCTGCACACCTGGATCAAGATAACAAGCCCGGCCCATCAGGGACCTCTGGACAGTCGGTACCCCTGCCACAGTCCTAACCCACCACAGAACCTCCCCCCTCAGGAAACACCAACACAGCACCCACCCAGCGGGCCCATGCCACTGTCCCCAGGACACGTCAATCAGCATTGTGTCCAGCACTACAGGGACCCCAGGCAAACCCACTAACACAGGACGATCAGGGACCTGGGGTCAGTGGCAGTGGGCACATGGTTCAGGGGACAGAGGCACAGGACAACAGGGAAACTGGGAGGACTGCTGTGCGACAGGGGGAGGACAGGCCCAGGGAACCCACTCTCCACGAGGCACTCTCAAACATCATGGGAGCATACCACCATTCCCAGGAGACCAGGGCACAGTACTGGCCAAGTTTCAGGAGACCCAGCGGCTGCAGGAGGAACAGTACCTGGGGATCAGGGAGGACTTGAAGTCCATTAACACCACCCTGGTCACCATTGCAGGGGTGCTGGCAGACATGGCCAACACCATGAGGAAGACAGTGGCATACCACTGGGCCCCTGACACCAGCCCGAACGATGAACAGTCTTCCACGTCTGCCGGTGCCAGTGGACAGGAGGTCCCGCCACAGGAACAACAGGCCACCATCACCCCACTGCCTGCAGAAGGAGAACTACCCCGCAAACGGTCGCTGCGATCCAGGCACAAGACATATAACATTGCCAAGATCCCCGCCAGGAAATAAGACTCTCCTGATTGTCACCCTTCTGTCCCACTATGTCACCCTGTCCACCTTGAACTGAAATTGCTCCACTTCCTATGCCCCATTGGACAATGCACCTGTGATACATAGAGACTGGACTCTACCATGGAGATTCCTCCACCATCACCCCAGCCCATTGCACATCCCCCTCTACTTATTAGCACTTAAATAAACACCCTTGGATCACAAAACAATCTGGAGTCAGTCTGTACTTTCACAAATCTATTATTACAACCTCTTAGACAAATATCAATGTAAATGTTCATTTGCACATACCAACGTATGACAGTTGTTGGGCAGCAGTAAACATAGCAGTAGGCAGAAGGTGGTACCCAGATCTGTGAAAATGAAAGCCAAAGTGAACTGTCAGGGTCCATACACAGAGGTAAAAAGGCAGACTTATACAATGTCCTACAGCTGTGAAATATGAGATGAGCGGTGCCAGTTGCTTACCTGTCTGTCACTGGAAGTACTGCATGATGTTGTTTCGGTTGTCAATATCTTCTTCTTCTGCCTCCTCTTCCTCACTGTCCACAGGCTCAACAGCTGCCACAAGACCAACATCAGGCCCATCCTCCTGCAGAAAAGGCACCTGGCGTCGCAAAGCCAGGTTGTGCAACATACAGAATGCCACGATGATCTGACACACCTTCTTCGGTGCGAGGTATAGGGAACCACCTGTTAGATGGAGGCACCTGAATCTGGCCTTCAGGAGGCCGAAAGTCAGCTCAATAATCCTCCTAGTTCGCCCATGTGCCTCATTGTAGAATTCCTCTGCCCTTGTCCTGGCATTCCTCACTGGGGTCAGTAGCCATGAGAGGTTGGGGTAACCAGAGTCACCTGAAAATGTCGAGGGATATCTGTTAGCCATACACCAACCCTTCTGGACTACCCCATACCCAGACACCTATTCATACTGTGTGGGGACCTTGGGCTCACCTATTAGCCACACACAATGCCTCTGGAGTTGGCCCATCACATAAGGGATGCTGTTATTCCTCAAAATGTAAGCGTCATGCACAGAGCTAGGATACTTGGCATTCACATGGGAGATGTACTGGTCTGCCAAACACACCATCTGCACATTCATTGAATGGTAGCTTTTACGATTTCTGTACACCTGTTCATTCCTGCGATGGGGGACAAGTGCCACATGTGTGGGGATATGTCCCAGGGCATAGAAGTCAGCTTTCACTGGGCACACAGTTCTTGGATTGTGGAATGATCAAGTCTGTAGGTGATAATGATGTGTCTGTCTTCCATTGTAGACAGGTCCACCAGGGGTGTGTACACCGGAGGATGGCGCCATCTCATCATCTGCCCCATTGGATGTGCCCTGTGGAGGAGAATGATGAGCAGAGGGTCATGCACCACATAGTTTGCACAAGAGGTTTTGCACTAATGTGATTAAATCGGTGTGTGGTGTTGTCTGTCCGTATTTGTGCCTAAATGTGCTGTGACGCAGTTAAGTACCCTGCCTGTGCCACCCTGAAATGGCTGCTGCCTGACTTGTAAGGAGGGACAAGGGGAAATGAGGTAACTGCGCTGGCATTGTGCAGCGTCGCGGTAGGCAGTCGAAGACCGCCGCGCAATTCAGCATTGGTTATCATTGGGCCCTGTGGGTTCCAGGAGCCAATGACGATGTACGCCGGCGGTGACGGTACGCACCGCCGCGGACGTGACCGCCATTTTCTAGGTGTTAATTCACTTGATACCTGACCTTCAACAGGAGAGGACCTACACTGCAAGTGCTGCTGTGACCTGTGTCTGGAAGCGACAATGGCTCGAGAGTCTGGGGAAATGGCCCCTGCCTTCACTGTGGAGGAGTTGGAGAGACTAATGGATGGGGTCCTCCAGACAAACAGGTGAGTAAACTGTGAGCATCATGCGTGGGAAATGGATTTATGGAGTGGTGTGGATGGAAGATACATGTTGGGGGGTGGCTGAGGCCTGCATGTGAGGATGGTGAGTGTATGTGTGTCAGGGCATAGGTGGGAACTGGTGGCCAATGAGTATGACGAACTGGACAGGGGAGTAAGTTCCTTTCATATTTTACCTTTCCTCTAGGTCAGTGCCCACCAGAAGAGGGGTATTTGGCGTGCCATTGCCAAGGAAGTACGGACCCTGGTGGTCTGTCATAGACGGAGCACCCACTGATGCAAGAGATGGGAGGCCCTGCGCCGCTGGAGCAAAAGAAGGCGGAGGCCCAGCTGGGAATGGCCTCCCAAAGTGGAATGGGTGCCCGTCACACCATGACCCCCCTGATGTTCCGGATCCTGGCGGTGGCATATCTGGAGTTGGATGGATGCTTGAGGGCATCACAGCAGCCAAAAGGGGGTGAGCACAGTATCATTCAGCTGACTCTGCACGCTTTATGAGGTGTCCTGGTGGGGGATATGGGCTGTGGGTTCCCCTAGGCCAGGGCGGACTTGCTAGGGTAGGTCCCTTGTTAGGCAGGCTCTCTGGGACTCCAAACCCAATAGTGGTAGTGGCCATCTACAACCAGTCAGGCTCCTGTGGGTTCCCGGTGTGCAGCAAATTGGGTTAGGGACAGTCCCCCATAGGCAGGTGATTTTCCTACGAACAGTTAGTGCATGGCCTAGTGCATACGGCTGCTCCCTGTGTGTTGTGTCCGCCAATGGTAGTGGTGTTGCTGGCATTGACCATGTGTCTCCTTGGTCTTTCCCACCCTTTTTGTTTTGTCACCCTGTCCTTGTGTGCATTAGCATCATCTAGCGGAGGAGCAGTGGCACCGGAGCAGGAGGGAGCTGCAACCCACATGGCCCAGGAGGGTGAATGTACGGAGTCTGAAGGCACCAGTGGCATGGAGGGCGAGGGGAGCTCCACGACGGGGACAGAAGGGGACCCCAGTGACAGCGACTCCTCCTCTGATGGGAGCTCCCTGGCGGTGCGGGAACCTCTGTGCCCACCACAACAACAGGTACAGACACCACCCTCCCTACCAGCACCACCCTCCCAGCAGCCCCTCAGCATGTTTCCCGTGCCCGTCCACACAGGAGGTTGGGCATCTTCTTCGCCCCAGGCACCTCAGGCCCTGCCCCAGTAAGCTCTGCTGCCCTCAGTGAGGAGGCTATTGATCTCCTGAGATCCCTCACTGTTGGGTCAACCATTTTGAATGCCATCCAGCGTGTCAAGAGGCATTTGCAGCAAACAAATGCATACCAGGAGGGCATTCATTCTGGCGTGGCAGCCCAACAGAGAGCATTTCAGGCTCTGGTCTCAGCACTGATGGCAGCTATTGTCCCTGTGTCCAGCCTCCCCCCTCCAACATGTCACCCTGTCCTTGTGTGCATTAGCATCATCTAGCGGAGGAGCAGTGGCACCGGAGCAGGAGGGAGCTGCAACCCACATGGCCCAGGAGGGTGAATGTACGGAGTCTGAAGGCACCAGTGGCACGGAGGGCGAGGGGAACTCCACGACGGGGACAGAAGGGGACCCCAGTGACAGCGACTCCTCCTCTGATGGGAGCTCCCTGGCGGTGCGGGAACCTCTGTGCCCACCACAACAACAGGTACAGACACCACCCTCCCTACCAGCACCACCCTCCCAGCAGCCCCTCAGCATGTTTCCCGTGCCCGTCCACACAGGAGGTTGGGCATCTTCTTCGCCCCAGGCACCTCAGGCCCTGCCCCAGTAAGCTCTGCTGCCCTCAGTGAGGAGGCTATTGATCTCCTGAGATCCCTCACTGTTGGGTCAACCATTTTGAATGCCATCCAGCGTGTCAAGAGGCATTTGCAGCAAACAAATGCATACCAGGAGGGCATTCATTCTGGCGTGGCAGCCCAACAGAGAGCATTTCAGGCTCTGGTCTCAGCACTGATGGCAGCTATTGTCCCTGTGTCCAGCCTCCCCCCTCCAACATCCACTATCCAGACCCAATCCCCTCTACCTCAGCCTATCCCAAACACACCATCAGACCAGCATGCACACACTTCAACACACAAAAGTGGCTCAGGCAAACATAAGCACCACACATCTCACAGGCACTCACACAAGCACCATACCCATGCAGACACACCAACACCCACTGCCTCCACTGTGTCCCCCTCCTCCACATCCTCCACCTCCCTCCCAGTCTCGTCTCCACTTACACCTGCATGCACTACATACTCAGCTACTACCTCCATCCCCAGCACGCCCATCACTACATGCCGCTCACGTGCAATCACCACCCCACTATCATTCATAGGGTAGGTCGCTCCCCCTGCCGCTGCAGCTCCACCAGCCCAGGCTCCTGACACCTCCCAGCAAGACCTGTGAACACCGTAAGTACTTCCCCCGCCCAGCCCCTCGCCCAGCCCCGCGCTACTCACCTCTCTTTCCCTGAACTTCTGTCTTCTGCCTTCCGCTCTCTCCTCCAACCTTTCTCTGCACCTCTGCTGTCCACTTCCCTTCGCTTTCTGCTCCTTCTTCTGGTAGCCATCTTCCTCCGCTCTCTGCTCCTCTTTTGCAGCCCACTTGCTGCGTGTTCTGCTCTTCCTCTGTGTTCCGCTCCTCTTCCTCACCGCGCTTTCTCCCTGCTTTGCTCTTCATCTGTGTTCTTCTTTTCCCCTCTTTCTCACCGCGTTCTCTTCCTGCTTTGCTGTTCATCTGTGTTCTTCTTTTCTCCTCTTCCTCACCGCGTTCTCTTCCTGCTTTGCTCTTCATCTGTGTTCTTCTTTTCTCCTCTGCACCCCGACCTGCGTGTTCTTTCTTCATCTGTGTTCTTCTTTTCTCCTCTTCCTCACCGCATTCTCTTCCTGCTTTGCTCTTCATCTGTGTTCTTCTTTTCTCCTCTGTACCCCGTCCTGCGTGTTCTTTTCTTCTTCTGTACCCTTCTCTGCGTGTTCCTTTTCTTCCTCTGTGGCCTTCTCCTCATCTTCTGGACGCTTCCCTCCTCTGCTTCTGTGGTCTCTCCTCTTCTTCTTGACTCTTCTCTCCTCTTCTGCTTGACTCTTCTCCTCTTCTTCTTGACTCTTCTTCTTGACTCTTCTTACTTCTCTCTTGACTCTTCTCTCTCCTCCTCTTCTTGACTCTTCTTCTTGACTCTTCTCTCTCCTCCTCTTCTTGACTCTTCTTCTTGACTCTTCTCTCTTCTCTCTTGACTCTTCTCTCTTCTCTTCTTCTTGACTCTTCTTCTTGACTCTTCTCTCTTGACTCTTCTCTCTCCTCCTCTTCTGTTCTTTCCGACTCCTCTCCTCCTCTGTAATCCCCCCTTCCCTATCTTTTCTCCCTTCCCCTCTACCTGACCCCCCTACCCTCCGCTTTCCCGCTGCCACCTCCTGCTCGGCCCCACCCCCCCTGCTCCCATTCGTCGCCCCCCTCCGCCTCCCGCCTCCCACCCCCAGCTGACCCCTCCTCCCCCCCTCCTCCCTCTTATGGCGGCCACTGTGCGGCCGCACGCAGCGGGTGCGCCGCTGGCGTGCCGGAGGCGCGCCAAAGGCAAGCCCGTCTGCGCCCGTCCGCGCCTGGACCGTGCCCAGCGCCACGACCCCTGGCCCCCAGCACTCCCAAACCCCACAGCACCGCTACGACCCCAACTCCCTCCACGCTCTCAACCCGGGGCGCTCCAGAACCTGCTTCCAAGCCTACCCTAAACGCACCCATGGACCCTTCACATGCCTTACCTGCAAACTCACCTTCCACCGCGACTCGACCCCGCCCGCCAGCCCACGCGCCAACAACCACCTCAAATGCATCCTGATCAACGCACGCTCCGTCCACAAGCACGCCATTGAACTATGGGACCTCCTGGACTCCACCGCACCGGACGTCGCCTTCATCACTGAGACCTGGATGAACGCCTCCTCGGCCCCCGACATCGCCATAGCCATCCCCGACGGCTACAAGATCACCAGGAGAGACCACACCAACCAAGTCGGTGGAGGAATCGCCATCGTCTTCAAGGACTCCATCAACGTCACCACCTCCACCGAAGACACCCCCCTCGCCGCCGAACACTTGCACTTCCAGATCCACACCGACCCCAGGACCACCCTCAGAGGAACTCTCATCTAAAGACCACGCGCCCTCTTCAGCGAATCCATCGCTGACTTCATCTCCCCGCACGCCCTTGCCTCGCCGGACTACATCCTCCTTGGCGACCTCAACTTCCACCTGGAGTAGAACAACGACCCCAACACCACCGCCCTGCTCGACAACCTCGACAACCTCGGTCTTAAGCAACTGGTGAACACCCCCACCCACATCGCCGGACACACGCTCGACCCCATCTTCTCCGCCAGCAACCACGTATCCTTCAGCCACTCCTCCGCAATCCACTGGACCGACCACAGATGTGTCCACTTCACCTTCAGAAACAAGACTCTCCACCTCCGCACACAACCCATCCCATGCAGACATTGGAACAAAATCCCCACGGAACAGCTTCTCTCCACTCTCAGCGACAACCAACCGACCTTTTCCACCGACCCCAACGACGCAGCCCTCAGCTTCACTCATTGGATCACCAACTGCCCGGACAACCTCGCACCCCTCAGACGCCTCCCAAGACAGACCAGCACCAGGAAACCTCAATGGTTCACAGACACCCTCAAGGAATCCCCAAAAAACTGCCGTACCCTCGAGAAAGCCTGACGCAAGGACCACACTGCAGAAAACATGTCTGCCCTCAAAAACGCCACCCGCGAACACCACCAACTGATCCGCGCCACCAAAAGAACTTCCTTCACAAACAGACTGGACAAGAACACTCACAACAGCAAAGAACTCTTCAACATTGTCAAAGAGCTCTCCAATCCTAACGCCAACTCCAACGCCATCACGCCCTCACAAGACCTCTGCAACTCCCTCGCCACCTTCTTCCATCGTAAGATCACCGACCTACACGACAGCTTCGGACACCAGACCCAGCCAACCACCACAGAACCTACAACCCCAGCCATCACCCTCAACGCCTGGACTCACATCAGCACGGAGGAGACCAAAGCCACCATGAACTCCATCCACTCCGGTGCCCCCTCGGACTCCTGTCCACACTGCATCTTCAACAAAGCCGACAACATCATCGCCCGCATCTCCAGACCATCATCAACAGCTCGTTTGCTTCTGCCACCTTCCCCGAGAGCTGGAAACACGGAGAAGTCAACGCCCTACTGCAGAAACCTACGGTGGACCCCAGCGACCTGAAGAACTTCCGCCCCATCTCGCTCCTCCCCTTCCCTGCTAAAGTCATAGAGAAGACCGTCAACAAGCAACTTACCAACTTCCTTGAAGACAACAACCTACTCGACCCCTCTCAGTCCGGATTCCGAGCCAATCACAGCACAGAAACCGCCCTCATCTCAGTCACAGACGACATCAGAACTCTGATGGACAACGGAGAAACAGTCGCCCTCATCCTCCTCGACCTATCGGCTGCCTTCGACACCGTCTGCCACCGAACCCTAACATCCCGCCTGCGCTCCACCGGTATCCAAGGACTGGCCCTGAACTGGATCACCTCTTTCCTCTCCAACTGCTCCCAAAGAGTCTCCCCCCCTCCATTCCGCTCAGACCCCACCGAGATCATCTGCGGCCTCCCACAAGGCTCCTCGCTCAGCCCGACTCTCTTCAATGTCTACATGAGACCCTCGCCGACATCGTACGCAAACACAACATCATCATCACCTCCTATGCCGACGACCCTCAGCTGATACTTTCCCTCACCAAGGACCCCACTGACGCCAAGACCAACCTGCAAGATGGAATGAAAGACGTTGCAGAATGGATGAAACTCAGCCGTCTGAAACTGAACTCAGAAAAAATGGAAGTCCTCATCCTTGGAAACACCCCGTCCTCCTGGGACGACTCTTGGTGGCCCACGGTCCTTGGCACCGCACCAACCCCCTCAGACCACGCACGCAACCTCGGATTCATCCTGGACCCACTTCTCACCATGAGCAAACAAGTCAACGCCGTATCATCTTCCTGCTTCCTCACCCTCCGCATGCTCCGAAAGATCTTCCGCTGGATCCCCGCCGACATAAGAAAGACTGTGACCCACGCCCTCGTCCTGAGCCGCCTGGACTACGGAAACACCCTATACGCAGGAACCACTGCTAAACTCCAGAAACGTCTGCAGCGAATACAGAACGCCTCCACCTGCCTCGTCCTCGACATACCCCGCAACAGCCACATCTCCGCCCACCTGAGACACCTGCACTGGCTTCCCGTCAACAAAAGGATCACCTTCCGGCTCCTCACCCACGCACACAAAGCCCTCCACAACAAGGGACCCGAATACCTCAACCGTCGCCTCAGTTTCTACACGCCCACCCGTCAACTTCGCTCCGCCAACCTCGCACTCGCCGCCGTCCCTCGCATCCGCCGCACCACGGCAGGTGGGAAATCCTTCTCCTACCTGGCGGCCAAGACATGGAATTCCCTCCCCACCAACCTCAGGACCACCCAGGACCACCTCGCATTCCGGAGGCAGCTCAAGACCTGGCTCTTCGAGCAGCAGTAACCCCCTCCCCCTAGCGCCTTGAGACCCTCACGGGTGAGTAGCGCGCTTTATAAATGTTTTTAGATTGATTGATTGATTGATTCACATGTCCCCTGTGTCCTCTCCCAGTGTGTCTGTGAGCCCTCTTCCCAAAGTACACAAACACCGGCACACACCCACTCAACAGCCATCCACCTCACAACAGCCTCCAACCCATGCACCTTCACCATTCATCTTCACTTCATCAAAGAAACTTTATTCGATTGTTTTTAGCAATCATAAAAGTAATTATACATAAGAAACAATTTTAAGAGGAAGAGGGAGGGAGGATGCAGGGAATAAAATGCATATAAATATGAATATAAATACAAACAAGTAAAAAATTAAAAAGAAGTAAAAGTTAATAAGCAATTTGATTAAAACAGGTAGGAAAAGAAAAAATCTCAAATATAGTGCTTGAAAGTCTCACCCATTTGCCTCAAGACATTTTGTAGCCTTAATCACTGAACAAAGGAACAAAGCTAATCCATTACAAACGATAATAGACGGAAGACATAAAAGATAAAAAAAAGCTGGATGACATTGTTTAAAATGCATTAATTTTAAAAAAGGTATCACAAACATTTTCCTAAAAGTTGAATAATATTTACAAAAAAGAAGTGTGTGCATTGTATTTTGATCTGAGACATTATCACAGGGACATTTTTCCAGTTGTAAAGACCAGTCATTAATCAGGGGGAAACTAACAAGACGATGAAATGACTCTAGTCTCAAACGCGTGAGGACAAACCGATGTCTTGGGTTTGTGACTTTGCATAAGTATGGTTCCATGCCATTCGTTTTCTGCATCATATGGTTTCTCCTGACACTGTATTTATTTGCCTCCGCATCCCATCTCAATTCGGCCAGGTGGGTGAGGCAAATGTTTTTCATGTCTTTCCTGGAAATTGTTTTCAATTCATCTGGGGTAAAAAACAGCTCTGGGTGGCCTAGTTTAATAAGAAAGTGCTTTATGTAGTTTAGCCATGGAATTTTGGACGAGTAAGTAAGTGCTAGGGCATCTACTATGATAGCCCTATTTAACCTTGCAGGATCTGAGGTCCATACTTTATGCCAGAGTAGGATTGGTTGGACGCGAATGAGATCTGTAAGGTATGTTACTCCCATTTCTGAGTGGCATACTACTGTTGATGTTGATTGCGGGACACTTAGGACTGTTTTCAGGAGAGCATTTTCGGTCAGTTGTAAGGTAGTGCAGTCTCGATATCCCCAAAGTCCAGCCCCGTACAGTGCTACTGAAACACATTTTGTGTTGTAAAGAGTCATCACGTCTTTGGGAATTGCTCTCCCCACCCTTTTAGAGAAGTTTTTTATCGCCATAACAGTTTTCGTGAATAACAATGTTCTCGCTTTTATGGCTTGTGCACATGTGCCTTTATCATCGAACACAATGCCTAAGTACGAAAATGTCCCTGTGTCAACTAGTTTTGCACCTTTTAAGTCTATATGGCAGGTCTTTGTGCGGCGTCTGGGATATGTCATAGAGAAAGTTTTAGTGTGGTTAATTTTGAGGCCCAAGACATCCATGCAGTTATCAAAGGTTGTAACTAGTCTTTGCAGAGCGACTGGGGTGCGGGCGATCAGAACGGCGTCATCCGCATACAAAAGGGCCGGGATCTTCCGAAAGCCTACTTGTGGAAGATCACCACAGGCATCGGAAAGAATCCCCTCTAGACCATTAATATACAAAGCAAACAATAGGGGAGCTAACACGCAACCTTGACGCACCCCTCGTTCGATGGAGAAAGATGAAGTGCATTCCCCTTGACGCCCATAGCGGACCTTGGCGTTTGCACCAGCGTACAATTCCCTGATAAAGTGGACTATGGTAGTATCGACCCCCATGTCCAGCAAAATGGGCCACAATTTAGAATGCACCACACAATCGAATGCAGAGGTTAAATCGACAAATGCAAGGTATAGTGCTCCGGGCTTAGCCCTTGTTTATTTACCAAGTATGATCTCTAAGTTAAGAGCCTGTTCCGTTGTCCCTATGCCAGCCCTAAACCCGTATTGTAGATCAGAGAGAATGTGATTTTCCTCCATCCAGTCTTGTAATCTATTTAAAATGATGCGTCCCGCAATCTTTGCAAGTGTGTCAAGCAGTGAAATAGGACGATAACATGCAGGATTATGGTGATCTCCCTTTTTATAAATTGGAATGATTATAGACTCTGCCCAGGTCGAGATGAAGGTAGTTGAACAGCAGGCGCGTAGCACCTGCGTCAATAGTGGACCCCAAAGAGAGATATTAGATTTATAGATGTCAACTGGGACTCCATCTGGGCCTGGGGCTTTTCCGCTTTTACTTGCATTAATAGCGCCATTGACCTTGTTTAAAGTAAATGGTGAAATGGGGTCATAGGAGTCTGATTTAGGGAGATTTGTTTCTAGTGCCAAATTTTCTGAGGAGTATATGGCAGAAAAGAAGGCAACCCACTCTTCTTCTGTGATGGCAATTTAAATTTTTGGCATTTCTTCATCACATAGGAGCGGGGAGTTTACAATTTTCCAGAATTTTACATTATCATTCCGGAGGCTAGCATCATAGAGGGATTGCCATGCCTAATTTTTTAAGTTCTGTTTTCTTTTCTTTATGGCATTTTTATACTCCTTCCTCTTTAAACTTAGTTGGCGTTTATCAGGGTTTTGTGAATGCAAGTGAAATTTTAGATTCTTGCGAGCTTGTGTACATTCAGCATTGAACCAGCCTTTGTGCTCTTTCGATTTCGATTTGCTAAAAGTTGCCTTAAGTTTTTTTTTTAAACCAGCCGTAATTACCATGAAGGCCTCAATACAGTCTTGTGGATTTGTGTTGTCTGCAAGGCAAATATTAAATTTGTTAGCATAATTGGTCACTAGTCGTTTCATAAAACCTGTAGGTTCAATGTCTGACCACCGGATGGTGTAACCATTTCTTGCTCCCAGTTCAATATTTTCTACTATCTCTTCCATGTCCCTGTGTATAAGGGCATGTTGGGGAAAAGTGAGGCATACGGTTTGAGGGTTATGGTCGCTGAATATGGTGTCTTGAATATCATAATCAAGTACATAAGGGAGGAGGTTATTGGAAAGTAAAATGAAGTCAATTGTCATGTTGGCTTGCCTACCATTAAAAGTGGGTTTCAATTGTGGCCTACCCTGAGTCAGGCCATTGCATAGGATGAGGTCAAGGCCAAATAGAACTTCATTCAGCAAATTGCCTGAATTGTTGTGTATGAAGTGAAATGAGTCATCATCACCGTCAGGGACGTGAGGGCAGTAGCCCTTAGTTAGGCTGGGACACAGGTGTATGTTAAAATCACCTCCCCACACAATATAAGACTGTTTATTTGAAGAGTCACATACTCGGTCAATATCATCCTGGAGGAGATTAAGTACTGATCGGAGATCTTGAAAAGGTACATTATTATAAAAATTAATGACCACCAACTGTGCAGTATTTTTTAAATGACATGAAATCACTTGGTAAAACATATTAGATATTAGAGCAATGTCCTTGATTGTATCACACTTATTGGATATAAAGGTGCACAAACCGCCCTTGGCCCTGCCCCGTGCGGAAGGAACGGCAGGAGTATGTAGTGTCCTATAGCCATTTATGTGAATCGGGTTCACAGACCAGGTCTCTTGAAGGCAGACCCAGGGAAAACGCTGGATGTATTCTAACCAGGCCTCATTCTCCACCTTAGATCGGAGGCCGGCCACGTTCCAAAATAAAAAGGAAAGATAGTCTTTATGCATTATTTTAACCTGGCCCACAAAGGACTTATCAATTGTCTGGGTTTTCCCTGGAATAGTAATGGTTTCTGTGCATACAGGAGAAATCAGGGCACAGGTAGAATTTTTTTTGGGTGGGACTCTTGGAAACAAATCATCATTGACAGATTGTCTAGAGGAGGGTTCCATGTCCGATCGTTCGTCTCCGGTGTCTACTGCCGAATTGTCTGTACCCAGATGGGCGAGGTCCGATGTTACTGTAGGGTGCTTAAGCCTGCAGGATTCCTTATCAGATAATAGTCAATCAGTATCTTCCATGCTAAGCCCCCAGAATCTATTCACAGTAGGAATCATGTATTGCGGCTCAGGCCTGGTTCTGTGGTCCTCAAGACAAAGGCCAGGTCCGACATAGTTTTTAGTGCTCGTATAAAAGAAACCAAAAGGAAGCAAGGCAACTCCCTGGTCAGTAGTCTGATGTGGGCTTAAACTTGTTAAGATATGTTTGACCAGCGTAGGGGTTTTGAATGAGAGAACAACGCAATCGCCCTTGAATGTTTTACGGTTTCTGCCCACCCATTTTACCCTTCTAACCATCTTGATGTCTTCAAAAAGTTTATTTGTCAGGCCAGGTTTCAGACGAGTTGCAATCCAGTTTAGGGTCTTGTTCCTCAGAGCTGCCCATGATTCCTCCCATGCTCCAGATAGAGTGGGGACGTTGGCAAGAACTGCCACATAAGGGGTTGCCGCAGGCGGGAGGTCAAGTATGTCTCTCCCAATTAAAGGGGCACCCTGATGGACTTTTGGAATAGTTGTGTGTTCCCCTCTTTTTGGTGACATTTTGTGGGATTGGGCATTGCCAGTTCTTTCAGGTGAAGCACAAGGATCAACTTGTCTTTGGTAATCTGAGGAATGGGTGGTTGGGTCTGATGCGTTAAAGAGGGCCTGGCGTTGAAATCAGTATAACAAAGCTGTTGTGCAGTTGAGGTTAAAGGGTTTATTAATTGTGGGTTCAATATTTTAAGCAAATAATCAATTTTTTCCTCCAATTGGGTTAGGCGTTCCATTACTTGATCAAAGCGTGTACTAACTAGTTTTTCTAGAGCAGTCAATGGCTCTGCGGCACTAGTTTTCCCTTTCGCTGTGTGGGGTTTATTCTTATGGTCAGATTTTTCATTTTGAGGGCGGGTTTGAGCGGTTTGGATACATGCATTAAGTTGTACTTTCGAGGAGCCTTGTCTAACATTCACAGGCGGGTCTTGTTTAGATGGTATATCCTTCTTTGCTAGTTGGGGTTTCCTCTTACGTTTTGGTGAGGGCGGATGGTCATCACCATCTGAGATAAAGTCAGTTGTATCTTGAATACAACCATTAGTAATTTTAGTCTGGGTTTCACTTCCCAAAGGCTTTGTCGAACGCTCAGGAGTTGTTGTTAAAGGGGGAGAGTTAGGGAGTACTAGTGGTCTATTCTGGGTAAGTATTTTTCCCTCGACATTAGTAATCTGTTTGTCTATTTCTCCCATTGCTCCTGAGATAAATTTCAAAATTGAAGTATGTTTTTTTTTTAAGTGAAGTATCATTTACGCTGAGTTGTTTCCTTTTTCCCATTCTTACTAACTGCCTTAAGGACAAAAGTTCTATGGTAGTTGACTGCTAGGTAAAGGTTCACTTAGAAGGTAGAGTAACAACAATTGCTTTTAGGAAGATGGGGGCGAGAAGTGATAGATTAATTTATCCCAGTGTTTTAGGGATTTTTTTTTTTTTTTTAATACAAAAAGGGGAGAGGTGCAGGCTACAAGAATATAGTCACGAAGGGTAAAGAAGAAAAAACACAGTACCTGTTTTAAAGATTTGTGTGCCAAGTCCTAAGCTCGCAGGGAAGATCTCAGAGGGGTGGCCCAGCCCAGCCTCTGCCGGCCGCTGATGGGCACAGGACGGGCCCGCCCTTGGCCTGGGCTTCGCCTGGGCGCCGCCCACGCGCGTCCCGCGAGCGGGGGCGCGAGGATTGAATTTAAAGGGCTCCTGCCCTGCTGATACTGCCGCTACCTCTGCCGCCTCCTCCTCCACACACAAAACGCACTTCCCGCGAGTGGGAGCAAGAGGATTGAATTTGAAGGGCGCCTGCCCTGCTGATACTGCCACTGCCGCCTCCTCCTCCACACACAAAATGCGCTTCCCACGAGCGGGAGCTCGAGGATTGAATTTAAAGGGCTCCTGCCCTGCTGATACTGCCGCTGCCGCCTCCTCCTCCACACACAAAACGCGCTTCCCGCGAGCGGGAGCGCGAGGATTGAATTTAAAGGGCTCCTGCCCTGCTGATACTGCCGCTGCCGCCTCCTCCTCCACACACAAAACGCGCTTCCCCAAACTCAGCAGACGTACACCTCCTACAACCACTACCTCTTCCTCCACTCCCAAAGCCCCCTCCATCTTCCCGTCCCAGTGTGCCTAAAAACTTTTCCTGGCTAGCATTGACCTCTTCCCTACACCTCCCCCCCGTCCTTCCCCTAGGGCCAGGTTGTTTAGAGCCCAGACCAGCACCTCAGCCACAAAATCGTTGTCCACTCTGGTCCCTGCAAGTCCGGGAGGATCGAAGGGGGCACCCATCAAGGCTGCCAGTGTGCCACCTACTGAGGCCAAGGACCACCCTAATCCACCACCTGCTAAGGTAAAGAGGGGGCCATCATGCAGAAGAGAAAAGTCGCACCACCCACCCAGCAAGGCCTCATCCAGAACCTAAGAGGACAGTGCCAAGGTCCCAGCAGCGACTTCCAAGGTGGGGAAGGGACACAATAGCAAAGGAAAGTCACCTCAGGGCACGGAGCCTCCAGGTGAGGGAGTGGTGACCCCCATTTCTCTAGACAGCCCAGCAACCGGTACCGCAGTGAGCACCGCCGCAACGACCGCCACCTGCACCGCCATCTGCACTGCCACCTGCACGGCAGCTGCCACAACTACAGTCACCAGCATCATCCCCAGTGGGCAGCCTTCCGAGGCTGCAGGAGACGGCCTGGTGTCTCCCTCCATTACTACAGACACCTGCACCACAGGCACCACCGGCAGCATCTCCGCCGCATACACCGCCGCAGCCACCGCCACCAGCCCCACAATGTGGTCAGGCAGTGCCACTACAGCAGACATCAGCACCATCCACAATGGGTAGCCGTCCGAGGCTGCAGGAGACATCCTGGACCCTGCACACACTACATGAGGCACCACCAGCAGCACTGGCACTACCAGCAGTTTGCAGCCTAAGTCGTTGCAAGGTGAAGTGTGGCTCTGCCTCCATGGATTCTCATGCTACCTGTTACCGGAAAATCTTGTGGCTCAGACACCCAGGTGAGGGAATGGGAACTGCCACACCCCAATAGGATCACTGGCCACCAAGCCCCCTCCAGAACCAGTGGAGAAAAGCATCCACTAACCCAGTCCTTAGCAGGATGAAGCACTCTGGGCACCAAGCCCCCTCCAGAACCAGTGGAGAAAAGCATCCACTAACCCAGTCCTTAGCAGGATGAAGCACTCTGGGTACAAAGCCCCCTCCAGAACCAGTGGAAGACGCCACCCACTAGAGAGACTGTGGCTTTGCACTCCCCAGGACCAAGCAGTGGGCAACCTACCCACTTGAGAGACTTGAGAGACTGTGGCTTTGTACTCCCCAGGACCATGCAGTGGGCAACCCACCTACTTGAGAGACTTGAGAGACTGTGGCTTTGCAGTCTCCAGGACCAAGCAGTGGGCAACCCACCCACTTGAGAGACTTGAGAGACTGTGGTTTTGTACTCCCCAGGACCATGCAGTGGACAACCCACCCACTTGAGAGACTTGAGAGACTGTGACTTTGTACTCCCCAGGACCAAGCAGTGGGCAACCCATCCACTTGAGAGACTTGAGAGACTGTGGCTTTGTACTCCCCAGGACCATGCAGTGGGCAACCCACCCACTTGAGAGACTGTGGCTTTGTACTCCCCAGGACCATGCAGTGGGCAACCCACCCACTTGAGAGACTTGAGAGACTGTGGGCCATATTTATACCTTTTGACGCAAAACTGCGCCGGTGCAGTTTTGCGTCAAAAATATTACCGCCGGCTGACGCCATTTTGGTGCGCTGTGCAGGCGTCAAATTTATACTTTGACGCACGGCAGCGCAAACCACAGATGGGAGTCATTTATTTTTATGCACACCGCAGCGTCAAGTCGTAAAGCAAAACGATGTTAACGCAGCAGAAAGGACTGTGGGTCGATTTACGACCCCGCAAACCGGATATGCGCCGCTTTTTGACGCAGTAGCCTCAAAAAACCCAGCGAACACTGCCATTTCACCAGAGGAGAGCCAAAATGGATCCCAGATGCCACTACAGACCCCAGAAAGATGACAACAGACCAGCCAGGAGGACCCACACAAGAACCAGGACACTTTTAAGAAGAAAAGAAAGTGTCGCTTCTGCGCAGAGGAGCATGAAATTCTGGTTAAAGAGGTGACGGAACACCAGCACCAACTGTTTGTCACCTCAAAATTGCCAATCAGTAGGAGAGAGGCTATATGGCAACAAATTGTTGACAAGATCAACATTGTGGCAGAAGTACGCAGAACTGTCATTGAGTGCAAGAAACGCTGGCATGATTGCAAGTGCAGGACCAAGGAAAAGATGGCCAGGAACAGGAAGGCAGCACTGCAGACTGGAGGTGGGAGGCCAGCACACCAGGAGGCTCTGGACCACATGGAGGAGATGGTCGCAGCCGTCATCCCTGAGGAGATCGTCACAGGGATTCAAGGACAGGACAGCGCATACTACCAGGAGACAACGCACATGCAGGGTAAGTCACATGGGGAATTGAAATGCACTAATGTCAACTGCAACCGGGTGGGAATACCTACTACACATTGCATGTAAGTCATCATATACATGGAGTGGCATGGGTAAAGGGGCACGGCATGGGGGCATGGCCTGCACAGACAGAAGCTGGGGCACACCATCACATTACACCAACAACAGTCCCATGGGGGCATGCTGCCATGCCAACGATGGAGCAAAGGGAAAGCCACGCCAGGAGGGAAGGGCACAACGTCAAACTGACATCCCGGCACACGTCAGCCAGCATACCCCCCACATTAACTAGGGCCCTCTTAACAACCTCTAGCCATGCCGACAACTGGAATGTAAATGCGACAACAGTTGCCACTACTACCTCCGCTCTGTGTGCAGCTCAAGTAGCCAATGGCAGTAACCTCCCCATGGATCATACACACCTAAATTAGAGGGTTGGGGATGACAACTTCAACAATCCCCTGAAAAAAGACAAAGGACCCAGTACTGTCAAATGTCAATGCCCATAGTTGTTGCAAACATCAGCCAATGTGAACAACAATAGGAGCTACACAGCACTAAGGACATACCCATGCTGTATATGTCAGGGTCCATCCTGTGCCTGGGTCACAATGTAACACCCCAAATGTCATACTGCTCAGACAACAGCATTGAGGGGGGACACATGTAACTGATCACTCAAATACACCTGCACAGTCAGAGGAGGAAATAGGACACTGATACGATTATCGCACATTCCCAACATCAGCTGTACACATTACCAATGCCAACATCCATATTGTGTCATAACATTGCTTTGCATAGGATATGCTACATGTCAAATACATTTAAGTGGATGTGAAAGATCAGAGACTGGGGCAGGTCCAGATTGTTAAGTGTGCTGCCAGTGCCATCAGAACACCCACAGCCAGTGAAAGGTCTCACCATGAGAATGGATGTAGACAGAGGGATGAGTAGGACAAGAAGGTGGCAATTCACTATTTGGCCAAAACCAACACCTAGAAGAGATGATGCCGACAAGTCCAAAAACTTAATAACATACATGTGACATGCAGGTGGGCCATAGGCCTGGGAGAATGCCCATCTGAAAGACTGGAGCAATAAACATGAAACAAGATCACAGTATGAATTCATCACAAGGCAGGCATGTCACATCACTCATGCCACAACACAGACACACTAATTGTACCCTGTTTCATTGCAGAGGAAGATGGATCTCCTGCGGATATGCCTGTCCCAGATTACCCTGATGACATGGATGACGAGCTGATAAACATTCCACCGGAGACTATCCAAATGGTCCTTGAAACTCTCCAGACCCCACCTTCAGTCACAAGGAGGAGCACAGAACAAGCAGCCATTGCAGAGGATCCACCCACCACCCCAATTGTAAGACCTGCCAGCTCCTACCAGCTGAGGACTCAGACGACACAGGCACCAGCTTTGAGAGAACTGTAGTTGGGGTACAGCGGGAGCTGGCCAAGGAGGTGCAGGTGGCGATGCAAACTATGGCAGCCAGACTAGAGGGGGTGCGTTCATGCATGATGTCATCTGCAGATCAGGCAGCAGCTATGCAAGCCCTAACATCTATCTTGCAGGAACAGCAAAAAACCCAGAAGGAAATCAGCACAATAGTAATACAGTTGACCCAACACCTACAACAGCAATCCTGTCAACGCGTGCACGAATGCAACATTGAACCCCTAAGGGCCGACCTGGCTGCCTACCATTGTGATGTGGCAGCTATTCTCAAGAATCAGCAGATCCTCCTTGCTGCAGTACTGCCCTTAAGACCTTCACAGGTTACAGCGACCGGGATGTCTGACTTCACGTCTTCTGACACTGAGGTGTGTGTTGCCCCTTCACAACCACCATCAACAAGAACAGAGGAGGCAACACACACATCAGAAGAAGAAGACATGGAACAGATCACCTTCACACGGAAAAGTACCCAGAAGCACTAGTCCCTGCCACATGGCCAACAATTACCAAGGTCCTGCGCTTTGTAACATGCCAGTCTTGCAACAACTCTACTTAATGACTGTTCTGCTTACCACTGTATATCTTGTCAGCCTGCCCAGTAATTGCCTCTCTCCTACTCATTCGCACATTCTGTCCCTCTGCACTGTCTGAAACATCACCCCAGCATGTCAAAAGCACTTCGGTAACCCCTTTTGTAGGATCACAATGTAAGATGTCACTCTAATGGACTCACAATCATGGACAATGTACAGATAGCACTACAGCACTTTTCAATAAATAGCACTTACACAACAAATCTGTCTCTGGGTAATGTGACATATCAACTGTGCAGTAGATAACTGAAATGTGCCTACTGTCAAATTATGTAGCTTGTCAATACAACTGTCCTGATATTATGTAGTCAGATAAATCTGCATAGTGCCCATGATTGCATCATACTCTGCCCATCCTGAGAGACATATCTGATGAAGTGAGAAACCATACACCATCATGCTGTGTTGGACAGAATAATGCTTCCTCAAGGGATATCTAAGTCATCAAATAGTGGCCGCAAAATGTTGCCACCATGCAATACTAACACATATAACAGTGCACACTAATCAAAGCAAACACTACAAAAACTGCATGAATGAAGCTATCTGAGTTTACATACAAATAGGTAATCTTGCTGAACTGTGTCACAAATGACGTATGTGAGTCATGAAGACAAGAATACTAGAGTGCCTACGAGAACTCATCTTATAAGGGTGTCCTTGATCATCACACTGCAGTCAGACCTAAAACTGTTTCCCCAATGCCAAGTCTGGAAGCACTGTTTGTGACGTAGAAAACACACTTATCAACAGAAACACATTGTGATCCATATTAACTGTGATTGGTGGTTGCAACGAAGGGTGGAAACTTTGCAAGGTAGCTCTGGGGTAGCTGCCAATCTTACAGCTCAGTTGGGATTTGTTTGTAGCATAGGACACAAATGTAATAGAACAACATTCAGGTACACTGATTCCAAGCCCAGGATCAAGTACCATTTAACACATACTGTTAAGGGTTAACCAAATATTTTTTAAATGCTAATCACAGAAGAGGAAACTGAGGGAAAAGTCTTACCTACCCTAATCTACCCTGACTACTCTGGTCAGACATTCCTGTAACTGATGCAAAAGCACATCAACTGCCTCATGTATGAGGCTTGACTTATTGAGTGATGGTGTCTTAGTTGTGTGTCATATGCTGCGTTGGACCTTGATTTCAACATGTATGTGTGAAATAGGTGTGGTCCTCTGCTATTGGCCTTCAAAGGAGAAATGTACATGATATATGTCATTTACAGTGTGTGTGTATGTGACCATTGTACGTTACGCATCACATTAGCTCTGGGATTTTCAGTGTCCTAATCGGTATATCAGCAATGCTCCATGAGACAACACTCTTATTCTGAAAGTTAGAGATGAAGGTGTGCAAAAATGATTAGACAGACCATGATATGGTGTTTATTATAGGTGTTTATTTAAATTAGTTCATTAAAGTGGCGATGGTGATTATATTTTAAAAAAATTGTTCACGATAAGTTGCCTCCTGCATATACCAGCGGCCGTGTTCTGTAGTTCCCCCTCATGTTGCAGGCCAGCATCCTCCTCTTCCTCCTCTTCAGGCATGTGTGGCTCTGGTTCCAGGAGGGGAATGTTCCTTTTGATGCAAATGTTGTGCAGAATAGCACATGTTAGGATGATCTTACAGACCATCTCGGGGGAATATAGAAGGCTACCACCAGTGATGTTGAGGCACCGGAACCTTGACTTGAGGATGCCGAAGGTCCTCTCGACTATGGTGCGTGTCCTCCTATGTGCGTCATTGTAGGCACACTCTACTGCAGTACTCGGGTTGCCAATAGGTGTCATTATCCATGGCTGGATGCCATACCCCTGATCAGCTGCAAGAGAAAATGAATGGGGTTATGTTGATGTAGCTAGCCCCATTGAAATCACCTTTCATGGCAGTAGTTGTCTTGTGTTGTCTGTGACTATT
Organism: Pleurodeles waltl; assembly: GCF_031143425.1. Lineage (NCBI taxonomy): Eukaryota > Metazoa > Chordata > Amphibia > Caudata > Salamandridae > Pleurodeles > Pleurodeles waltl. The sequence continues at coordinate 721,841,338 of NC_090448.1, read as the reverse complement.
TTGTGTTATTATGTTGCATCCTAGGCTTGTAAGATGTACTATCTGCATTGAGTTGTTTCCTTGGCTGAATGAGTGTTTGGCTGCTGACCGTTTGTCAGCAGTACGTTTTGGGATTTGCCGTACAGTGTGCCCTTCCTAGCATTGTGACTTGTGTTACAGGTGTCCCTGTGTCTTCACTGGGGGTGAGATGATAGTTCCATACACAGATTCATTTTGACAGTGTTGTTAACACGTTCATATCAATGTACCCTGGACATCCCATACCTTTAGACTTATGCAATGGATTAATGTAAAAGTCATTGGGACACTTACAATTTGCAAGGTGACATTTAGGCAACCCACTCCACACGTTGTGATCTTTGACGTCTTAACATTAGACTGTACACTAATTTCCGATGTGTGACAGGTTCAATGGTGACCTAAGAAACATGGCTAGTGATGTCACGACCTCAGTGTGTTCCTGTTCACATGTTGCTGTTGTGGTGTACGTGTTGTGTGTCCTAGAGGGTTGCTGTGCAGTGTGTATATAAGTCGGTTTTTGTATTTACCAACAAGTAGTCCATTGCCATACCGTCCATCCTGGAAGTGTTCATTGATGGTGCAGTGACGGAAGATGAATGAGTCATGGACACTCCCAGGATATATAGCCCCGATGTTGGTGATCAATCCTTGGTGATCGACAATGGCCTGCACATTGATGGAATGTGTGTGCTTCCTGTTGCTGTAGAGGTGTTCAGTTGCAGCAGGTGGCACAAGGCGTACATGTGTGCAGTCGATTGCACCAAGGTCGTGTGGGAAGCCACTAATGAGGTTGAACCCCTGTTTTGTTTCCTGCTGCTTCTGCAGTGTGTTAGGGAAGCAGATGTGGTGGGGTGTAAGTCCAATGATGGCATCCAGTACTTTGGGCAAAAAGGCAGCGAATGATGGTTGTGAAATTCCAGCAACCAGAGCACCAGTTGTTTGGAAAGAGCCACTTGCCAGCATGTGAAGTACAGCAAGCAGCTTGGTTTCTGTTGGGATGGTGCGGGGTGTCAGCAAAGTGGGTGCCCATTGCGGTTCAATGTTTCGCAGCAGCTGCTGAATGGTCTGCCAGTTCAACCTGTACCTCTGGATGATGTCGTGTTCCCTGAGGCCATGAAGGGTTGTTCTGGGGCGGAATATCCTCTCCTGCCTTCTGCACTGCCTTTGGGGTCCCTGCTGGTGTTGTGGTAGCTGCTGTTGTTGTTTCTGGGCTCTGCGTCTGTGTGCACGCTGGATAAGAATCACCTCCATGTCTCCCTTTTGCTGCTCTGCTGCTCTGCTGCTCTGCTGTTGCTTCTTTGAGTTCTGATTAAATACAGGTGTGTTTGCCCCATTTTAACGCCTGTCCTGACCCAGGCGTTAGATTTTGACGCAAATCGGGCTGTGCGTCATTTTCCGGCTCCGCCTCCCAGCTATGTGTCATTTTTGCCCAAAAGCATAAATACGACGCACGGCCGTTTAAGTCTTTTTTTGGGCGGGAACGCCTACCTTGCATATCATTAACGCAAGGCAGGTTGCCGCATCCAAAAAATGACGCACACGGCGGACTTTTGTCATCCGCGGGCTCGGGCGTCAAAGTTTAAATATGGGGCAATGTTTTTGCTGAATGTGCGTCAACATTTCGGAAGCACATTCGGCGCAGAGGGAGTATAAAAATGCCCCTGAGGCTTTGTACTCCACAGGACCAAGCAGTGGGCATGGAGCCCCCTCGAGGAGCAGTGGAGTCATCCCATTATCCGGCTGAGGTGCGCCCCTTCCCCCTGAGGTGCCTGTGTTTTTTCGAACTGATGCCCCTGCAGTGTTCTCTCCGTTTTGAGGCAGGTGTCATGTGTGGGCTTCGCCCATGCTTTTTGGGACCAATGGTCCACGGACATTTAATGGGACAGTGTACGGACTTGTGTACTTGCTGTTAATATTTGTATAAACTGATGATTTAAAGTTATCTTGGCCTATCTGATTGTTCGAATATTACACTCATTATACTCATTTAATTTGGTCCTTGCATTCTTCCAGGGGGTGACGGGGTGTTTCTGTGATGTGATTGGATATGTGTGTGTGTTGTTGTGGGTGGGGGGCGGGGGTGCGGGTGTTGCATGCGTGTGTCACTCTCTTTTCCCTCCTCCCCTCCCTGGTGTGCTAGGTGTAGTACTCACCGTCGTCGTCCCCACCATCTTTGATGTTCCTGGTAGATGAGGAGGTAGACCAGCATGGGCAGGACCTGTGAATCGGGCTTCATGGCATCCTGGTTCTTCGTTGAGTGTTGAGAGGTGAGTGGTTTCCCTTCTGTGTAGTGTTTCCACCGTGCTTTTGATGACGTTGGTACCGCCCCGTAAAAGCTGGCAGATTGGTGCCTTGTAATAGTGTGGGCGGTACATTGACTTCTGCCTGTCTGTTGGCAGTTACCGCCACGGTGTTTGTTTCTACTGCTGTGGCGGTCGGAGTGTTAAAGTGGCTGTCTGTGTTGGCGGTTTCCACCATGGACGTAATTCCATTTTTTTTCCGCCTGCCTGTTGGAGGTATTACCACCGCTTTATCACCGACCACCAGGGTTGTAATGAGGACTTTAGTTCCTTTAGCCTCTTTGATCATATCTTCAACATGTTTGGGAAAATAGGACATAAAAGGGAGTTTTCTGTTTCTCAGAGCTGGTGCATTACGCCCACAATTGCCCGACAATAAACAAAAGTGTAAGTGTCTCTTCTCCATGATATTCAATGCTGTTCGTGTCTGGCGTGGCAGTGGTTTAGGAGGCTTAGGACCTGAGTTAGGGTTTGATAGACTGGTTACCCCATCACAACCATGACGGATATTCCGTTCGCCCTATTACGATTCCCATAGGATATAATGGGATCATAATAGGGCGGACGAGATTTCCGTCACGTTTGAGATGGAGTAAGCCCAGCTGACAAACTCTCAGTCAGGCACTGAGACATGTGCAGAACAGCAACAAAGTCTTACTTGCTGATTTTTGCTCAACACTGAACCTTGAGGGTTAGTGGAACAAGGCATTCAGCTCTTGGAATTTGTATACTGAGCTTTATTTGTAATTATACATTGTTAGGTCCTGCTCACCACAGAGTGTTTTGCATTTCTACACCACAAAAATATGGAAGCTGAAATATGAATGATGCCCGTTTTCAATAGTCTATCCTACAGGGGTCATTAAGAGACACCTCAGTCACCAAGTGGAGACATGTTTCATCATCGGTTCCTCTTTTCGCCTGGGTAGGACATTGCCACCCAGGTAAGCTTGATCGATTCTAGGAGCTCCTTTACATATGAGTCTCAGGACTATAACAAGGGTCCATTTCAGGCTCAAAATGGTTCTAAATGTATTTATTCAATGGGTCCCATACCATGATAAAACCAATTCAATAAGATGCTAAAAATGGAAATCCAATTAGTCCTGCATCTCTCATCTGCCAACATGTTTCAGCTGAATTCCAAACTGAACAATGGATCACTCAGCCTTCTTCAGGGCTTTTTAGACCTCCCTATCTACCCTTACCCAACTCTAGGGGTATGTGTGCTAGAGGAGGCATAAGGCTGTTCCACCTGATCATTGAAGAGAAACCTGTAGGACATCAAAAAAATCATATGATCAAATAGAAGTCACCACAATAACCTAATTTCTTATATCACATGGGCATTCATACTTTAAAGTAGTTTTGTGCATATGAGGTAATATACTCAATTTCAGGCTGTGTTCACAGCAAACCATGTATACACGTGTTAAAAACCCCTTCACCACCATCAGAGTCCACTGCACTCTAAAACATCAAACCATGCTCATATGTACACTGCAACATAGCTCCCCCATTACAGTCATATATGGCCAAGTATATGTGGATATATATTTTATAGGGACAATTCTAAAATGTGGCCTAACTTACCTACTAGGTTTCATGACAGGTCCCATCGGCCTCAAGGGAGCGGACGCTTCCGTATTGTTACACTCTTCAAAATACAGCCCCTTGTGGACCATATCAAAGACCTACAGTGGACTTTGAACCCACAGACTGCTTACTATTAGTTGTCTTTGCTGTTATTCTCAACTGCTTGCTTCTTATTTAATTAATTGCTTTCTCTTCGTGTGTTTGGAGCATAGCCTCATCACAATCCATTTAATAGGCTGACTTGTTTAGTTCACTGCTCACATTTAGTGAACTATTATTTTCTTTTTCTTTAAGCACTCCATGAGACTCCATATGTTTTCAGGATCGCTCACTAATATTCAACTTCCTCCCCACCAAACCTCCACACCTCCATCTCCAACCACTCATTTTTGCTCACTTTCCCCCCGTCTGTCCCAACCACCTGAGCAGGATGCCTTTTGTTCCTGTAGACAGCATGGAGACAGGGTCAGAGAGGTGAAACTTACCCCAAACCGGTATTACAGTGGGCTGGTGCCTTCAGGTAGCCACACCTTCAGTGTAGGCTACCTTGCTCCTGATGACAAAGGAAGGGTTGACCATCTTGAAGGGGGCAAGAATGTCCCATTGTAGGGTTGCCAGATACCACACATCTCAGGAACTGAGTGACTAGTTAGGAGGGGACTCAGTAGCCCATTGGCCAGTGACTGCGTGGTTCCCTCAGTGCATTTTTCTTGGATAAATATGACACCCCTGGCACACTGACCCTGAGGATTTGCTAAATTTGGAAGGAGGATGGGAAGAAGACCACTTTGTACCTGTTGGAAGCTCATAAAGAGAGGCTGTGACACCAGAGTGACTGCACCTGCTCCACTTTAGGCTAGCAGAGTTTGGACACAGTTCTCTATGCCTGGCTTGGGGAAAAGCTGTCTCCCGGCCCCAGTCCAAAGCTGAGACTGCAAAGGTCAGCTGGCTGACCTCCAAATATAACACTAGGGACATTAAAGCTGAAGCAGCCCAAGTAACGTCTCTGGTAGCCCCACAGATGTTTTGCTGCTACCAGACAGCCCAAAGGACAATTCGGAGATAGCCAAAAGGTGCACCCATGTCTTCTAAATCTGTGGGTGTTGGTTTTGACCAGATTCGTCTCCCAAGAGGGACACCAGCCACCACCAAAGATTTGCACTGGACAGCTGTGTTTCCAGAGTGCAAGGTCTGCATCAGTAGCCCTTGGAGCCCTACAAAGAGGGCTTCATAGGACCTTGAAATCCATGGACAGAATCGTCCCCCACTCACCCCTGAACCAAGGACTAGACCGGACTTCACCCCCGTTGACCACACAGCATCAGTATTGTCCTTGAGCATCTTTGAGCCTGCCTCCATGAGCATCAGGACCAGTCCATTGTTGTCTTAGGCGGCCATCCTTTAACATTTTGATCTTGCTCTAAAAACGCTGCAGTGGCCAGGTTACTGTCCACAGTATCCTTTCTGGCCCGTAGGCCCTTTTCCTGTTGGACTACACATTTTTCCTTGGCTAAGCCTTACGGCTCGAAGCCACATCTACTCAGTATTGAGCTAAGGTTAAGTAAATGTACCTGACTTGACCCAAGATGGTGTTTGTAAATGTACTGCATGATAAGGCTACCCAGCCATACCACATAGTACACCCAAATCCTCACACCGAGAAGCTATCATTTGTTGCTGGGCCGCCCAGTTTGTAAGAAAGTGCTTTTGCTCAAGTGAAAAAAAATACAAGTTTTTCTGTTTACTGTTCCAAGTGTCGTCAGCCATCATGGATTGGTATACAAACGTAATAAAGCAAATGGAACCCACGTCAATCAGGAGGTGAGGCCTATTGGCCTTATCAGTGCTTTTTTTATACTGTGGTCATGTGGTATCGCAGCGACATATTGCCAGTGTCTTTTTAAAATAACATAAAGATTTGTAAGAATAACATAGATTTCATGTTGATTACTTATAAGTTATCTAGTAGTTCATGGACAGTTCTATCGCAAGGTGCGGTGAAACAGCCATTTTTTGTACCACCGGTAGAGGACACCATACAACAGGTTGGACGTGCAAACACAGCCTTCCTTTTCCAGTGGAGGGTGAAAACGGTAAAGTTACATTTTGCCATTGCATCAAAAATACTTGCATTATGTGTGCTTCAAGCATTCACTCACATACATTTTCATCTTCCTTTAGAGATGGTGCTTCTGCTTTACTTGCACCAGGGCCGGCTTTTTGGCAGTGCGAGCGGTGCGACTGCACTGGGCGCTGACCTCAGGGGGGCGCTGTGTTTGGCAATAACTTCAGAAACTTGCGATTTAAAAGCACCTGCTGAAAAGTTCCTTGTGCGCCCAGCCTTCATGAAACAATTAAAAAGTCAAGATACCTCTTGTGATTAATGTTCTTGCTAGAGAGAGAGATGGGAGTTTTGCCTAGTGGCAGCTTTGAGTCAACATAAAGTAGCAAAGAGGGTTAATATGCCTGCTGCAAAAAACATAACTATGAGGCATATTTAAGTACAGTGGCGCTGCACACAGTACAGTGCCACTTTTCTTGCACCCCTCAGCGCCCCCTAATGCCACCATGTGTGTGTCATATTTAAAATACGGCACACCATGGCGATAGTTAAGGGACTAGTGTCAGAATTGTTTACGCTAGTCTGGCGCTTTTCACGATTAGCTTAAAAAATGTTGACGCTAATCTTGCAAAGCACCCAGAGGCCCATTTTAACCAATGGAAACCTCCTTTTAATGCCTGCTCTGAGCAGACGTTAAAAGTGCTGGAACAAAATGACGCAAAGAAATGTGGCAGATTTCTTTGCATCATTTTTTTGGTCCCCCTAACGGGGGATGCCCCCTTTACATACATTATGCCTGGCACAGACATAATGTAGCGCAAAGAGTTACAAAGTGGTGAAATGCATGCATTGCACCTCTTTGTAAATATGGCGCAGCGTTTTTGGCCTCTTAATGCCACATTAGTGTAAACAAATGACACTAATGTGCACTAGAATGGCACTTGGGGCTCTTAAATATGCCCATATGACAGTGCTTAATTTGTAGTTTTTGTTTCTGGTGCAGGGCACCAGCACTTGTTTTTGAGGGCCATCGCTTATTTTTCTGCCTCAAGCATTTACTGCAAGAAAAAGACACATTTGGGAAAGACGGAGGAAGAAAAAAACAAAAAAGTGCCACAATGGGAAAAAGTGGAAATCCACAAGAGTGAGCTGAAGGGTTAGAGAGTGCCTGTAAATGGATTGAAGAGGTCCGAGATGGCTTTAGGATTATGTTGCCTCTGTTTTCCGTGTTCACACATTTAATTGCAGCAGCCGTGTGTTTAAGAGGAGGGCTTATGGCACCGGCACCTTTTCATTTACAAATTAAGCACTGCCTTATGGGACATATTTGAAAATAGCGGCGCTGCACACAATGCTGCACCACTTTTCTTGTATCCCCCTAGCATCCCCCCACTAATGCCACCATGTGTGCATCATATTTACAACACGGCGCAAAATGGCAGTAGTTAGGGGACTAGTGTCTGAATTATTTTTGCTAATCCGGCGCTTTGCAGGATTAGCATCAAAAATGTTGACGCTAATCCTGGAAAAAGCACCGAGAGGCCCATTGTAACCAATGGAAGCCTCCTTTTAATGCCTGCTCTCAGCAGGCGTTAAAAGTGCCAGAAAGAAATGCCGCAAAGAAATCTGTCAGATTTCTTCGCGCCATTTTTTTGGCCACCCCTAACGGGGGGATACCCCCTTTAGATACATTATGCCTGGCACAGGCATAATGAAGCACAAAGGGTTACAAAGTGGCGCAATGCATGCATTGCGCCACTTTGTAAATATGGCGCAGCATTTTTGGGCATCTAAAGCCACATTAGCATAAACAAATGTATGCTAATGTGGCTTTAGAATGGCGCTAGAGGCTCTTAAATATGACCCTATGGGGCATATTTGAAAAAGTGGCACTCCACACAGTGCTGCACCACTTTTCTGGCGCTTAACGCTCCCTTAACGCCACCATGTATGCGCTTTATTTAAAGTACGGCGCAACATGATGGTAGTTAGGGGACTAGTGTCAGAATTTTTTACGCTAGTCCGGCGCTTTGCAGGATTAGCGTAAAAAATGTAGATGCTAATCCTGCAAAGCACCCAGAGGCCCAATGTAACCAACAGAAGCCTCTTCTTAATGCCTGCTCTGAGCAGGTGTTCAAAGTGCCGTAAAAAAATGGCGCAAAGAAATCTGTCAGGTGTAGGCATAATGTAGCGCAAAGGGATACAAAGTGGTGCAATGCATGCATTGCGCCACTTTGTAAATATGGCACAGTGTTTTTGGCCTTCTAATGCCACATTAGCATAAAAAATTATGCTAATGTGGCATTAGAATGGCGCTAGGGGCTTTTAAATATGACCCTATATTTTATGTGGCTAGTTGAGTGGATTAGTAAAGCCAGCCTTTACAAGTGCTTTAAAACACATGAATGTATGTGAAAGCAGAGCGATGGAGAGATGAGTGGCACGTATGCCGGGTCAGAGTGAGTGAAACCCAGGAGGTCATGGGATGGGGAGCGCCACAATAAACTGTCGCACAGAGCGCCACCAGTCCTAAAGCCGGCCCTGACTTGCACTGTCTGCTGTACTAGGAATGTAGATCGCTTGCCTCCTGCAGCTGTTTTATTCACCATTAATGGTCTTAGAACCAGCCTTTTAACACTTCTGAAAATGGCGCCCATTCATTTTCTGCCAGTTCACTCCCCCAGCGCCTCCCTCCAGCTCTTGTTCTGTTCCTTAATTGGTAAATAAATCCTTTCACAGACAACTTCCAAGCGATTAATTACCTCAAGGGCTTTGGAATTACGGGATATTGAGTGGCTGAGATTTTACTGCAGGCAGATTGTGAGGTGATTGATCTCTGGAAAATGTAAGGAGGTAAAACAGAGTTCAGATCGATCGGTGTTCCTTTGATAGACCCAGAGCCCGGTGATATATAGGATCTACTAAGAATCATTCGCGGAAAGAGAAAGAGAGGTGGACTGTGTCCGACACACACCATGACAGGGCGGCGGTGCACAATCGTGATATCCTTTGTGTCTGTCATATACGATGATTAAACCCAGGTGTGCACAATCAGAAGGGAACCTCTTCGTCACCACCGCACACTGTGGGAATCCTTGGGTGGCACTGTCACGCGTGTGACCCTCTATCTGTTGGTCACACACACATGGGACTGAGACTGTGTTTTTACTATGCTATACTAAGTACCGGCATTTCTGAATTTTCTGCTCCTGCGTGCCAGAACTTCTCCTTGGCCAAAGAGAGTTCCGTTACTCTAAGGACAGGAAGGGAAGCTCCGTTGGATGGGTATGAAAAGAAGCGCAATGCAGCTGACAGTGAGTCTCCGTTTTTGTGCAGCACTCTGATAATTTAATTAGGGCTAGGTGCTGTTAAAGAAGAGTATATCAGCACTTCTTTGGAGCCAGACTGAGAAGTAAAGTGATAGTAACACTGATCCAGAGCTGGTGGGATTCGGAGTTTAGTAATGTGGACATCAGCAAGTGTAAGCATTTCTAAAAACAAAAGTATTGCATGCCAGTGGCGGCTGGCAATTTTAGGAGGGAGGGGGGGCGGCGGGAAGCACACTCACACTCATTCATTCACACACACACCCACATCCATTCACAACACTCATTAACATACAAACATACACCACAAACCAAACATTCATTAAAAATAAAACACACACACACTTACCTCCAGCTCGGAGGTCCGAGAAGGGTTGGGACTGCTGCCTTCCCTCACTGGCCTGACCTTAGGTCAGCCACTGAGGGAAGGCAGCAGTCCCAACTTTGTCACAGAATGGGATGGCGTCAGTTAGACTTCTGACCCCATTCCACTCTGTGACGAGGTGTCACTGATTGACACTCGCCCTGGGGGCTTCAGGGCTTAAACCTCAAGCGCCCAGGTCGGAGTCAATGGGTGATGCTTCCCTCGTCACCGAGGAGGAGAGCCTCAAGGCACCTTTGCTGAGCCGAGGAGGTCACGCCCATAGGAGCTGTGACCTCCTCAGCCCAGCAAAGTTCATCTCAGGCAGCCAGGAGTCTGTGCAAATCGTGCATGTCTCGCTCCTGGCTGCCTGAGCTGAACATGAAGAGTGCCTGTCAGGCTGACCTTTGCTCAGCCTGACAGGCACTCTTCATGAGGGGCAAAAGGTGTGGGGGTGGCCCCTCCGCCCTAAAGGACGGGCCACCCCTGTTAAATGCTTTGTGTGTGTACCTGCATAAGTGCCTATGTGTCACTGTGTGTTCTTGCATGCACGAGTGCAGGGCACAAGTCGAGGGTAGACAGCATCTAACCACTTTTTTTTGCAGAGTGGACATGTCTATCCTGCCAAGAGATTGGGCCCCACAAAAATATGCTAATCTTATCCGGTTTTATTTTTAGGGCACATTCAGCAGGCATGCACATTGTCTGCTTTGGTTGTGACCAGTAAGCGTAAGGATGGGAGAAGGCTTATCAGATCCCAGCTCGGCCCATAACAAAGGCTGACATTAGAGGGCCATCAGGCCTCCTTTTCTTCCAGTATCCTTGCAGGGAGCTATCTGGAGCCTCACACCTAAATTCGAAGGAGGGGAAACAAAAGCACACTTATATCACTTCACAGCTAGTTAGGAGAAGCACACTTTGGAGTTTGACATGCACTGTAAGAATGTGAGATGTGTTGGTCTATCCCATTATTTCCACAAATAATTTAAATACCACTATTTTGTTTTATTTATTTTATAGCACTATAGAGCTACTCATCCAAATGCAGTGTGTCAGAGCACTTTACATTACATGTACACATTATACATTGACCAATTATATGTGTGTAAATCAGTGTACAGGATGTGTTACATAAGACAGTAAGGGTTTTAAGTTGTAGGAACCGCATCCTTCATAGCTGACTGTGCTGTATTAGGAGTTTTACAATTTATGAAATGCAAGTAACAAAATGATCTCTGTGTTAAAAGCAGTAACCCTCTTACCCATTTACATAAAATAAAAATCTGTCACCTGTGTTATACAATGTGCTTTGCAGGAGACACATTAACACTCCATGCTACTTTGATTTAAAACTGAGACTAGACAAAGCACAGGTCTCTCTAGCAAATATGTTAACCTCAAGAGTTATCTTACCATTATTATTATTATTCCCTGAGGGCTTACTGGGTACACAAAGATCTCTGCAGCAGGCGTCTTAACCTCATAAGATATTTTAAAATGCAGACTTTGCCACCAATTAAGCAGAACAGATTTACTGCCACATCAGTGTTGCCAATTTCTTTGTGGCAGGGTTTTAAAAAATACATTTTTACGTTGAGGCTCAGATTTTGCATTGGGGTTGTGTCACTATTTTGGAACATCCCAGACGCATCATCTCATTTTTTTAATACTGTAATGTGCTCAAATGTATTTGTGATATACCTGCTAAACATATTTGTGAAGTCTTAAGATCTGATGTCACTTCTTGTGAGATAAATTCCTGTGAGGTCGTGCTGTGATGCGACCTCCTGTGATGCCATGTGCGATGTCATGTGCCGTAATGTCACTCATTGTGAAATCAAGCACCATAACGTCACTTGCATACTGCCTAATTTAGTTAGCCCCCCAGTTATTTTTTTAGGACTTGTGCACTGCATGAGTTTTTTCTACAGTGTCGACCATGCTGATAAATGGCTGCCAGCCTGGTAAGTTCTGCATTACCAGAGTCTGTCTATGATGTCCCCATAGAAGTGTGAGCTTGTAGCATATGCACGATCACACTATCCAGTGCTAATCTGCTTTTTCAGCACTGTCGCAACAGGACTGTGTTTTGGTTTTAGGAATCGGATACCCTCAGTTTCGCCCAAGCCCCAGCACAAACCCAACAAGACACTGACAAAGGGTACTGGACACTGTCATTTTGAGTGGAACAGTTTATTACAAAACGAGCAAAGCACTTTAAACGTTGGCAACAAGATTAAACAAGTTAAATAAAACATTGTCATGAGCAAGAGATCTATTATTGAGTCATCCTTAGTAAAATAGCATTAAGAAGGTAAGTAATCAGACAGGCAAATAAATCAGACAGAGCAATACATGGCTTGATACCGCCCACAACACCAGGAACCTGCCACATTCCTAAATGCCGTTGGACCACACTTGTGTCCTCATGCCAGGGGCCCCGTCCCCCAAACACCAAGCTGCCAGAGGGGCTGTGATGAGGTGGCCAGGAACTGGAGCCCAATGTCCACCCCAGTGATCTGGGCACCCTAGCCCCCAAGCTGGTGTGTACATCCACTGGTTGGGTCAGGACTTCTGGACCCTATCCTTGGTTTTGTCCATGGGGACCCTGCATTTGAGGGCCCCTCTGCTGCCTAGGGGTGAATTTAGCATTTGCAAACCCGCTAGTCACGCCAAAACCAAGGGATGGGAGGGTGGGAGATTGAAAGCTGGTCTGCTCGCTGTCACCTCATAGGTCTGCACAAAAGGCAGAGGACAGAGGAAGGGGCAACTAAATACCATTGGCCATCACGGCAGGCAGAAGTGACGCACTCCTAGTGTGACTTTCAACTTCTTTCACGAGGCGAAGGGGTGGAAGACCAGCCTGGCCAGCGCATCACAAGAATGGCTTCAGGGCCCGGGCCTTGGTGGCTCAAGTCCTCAATGCCACGCCCCTCAAATGGGGTGGCGCTCTGTCCATAGGACTCAGATACCCCCAGTTTGGCCCAGCCCCAGCACACCCCAATTGGGACACTGACAAAGGGTACTGCACACTGTAATTCTGAGTGGAACAGTTTATTACAAAATGAGCAAAGCACTTCAAACCTTGGCAGCAAGATTAAACAAGTTGTCGCGTAGGCTCTCATTATCTTAATGAGACTACTGGATTTTTGGGCAGCAAGATCGTTCACAGTGTGGGGGACTAAGTCTAAACCACGGTGAAGGACCCTTGTCACCCCAAATCCGGGTTGAGCTCCGGCTAACTAGCAGTGCCTCATCTCTCCCAAAGGGAAGAGACAATTGGGCAGCCGAGCGCATGACATCTTAGTGCTTCCCAAGGAAGTTGTGGTCACTCAGATCCCAACCAGTTCTCTCATACACAGTGTGGTCTCATATATAAATGACAAAGGCAGTTTGAGTTTAAAAGATTGGTTTAATAAAACGACTGCATTTTAGATAACAAGGTGTGAGCCGCAATAACCAGAACCATACAACACAGTAGGATTGAAATAGTAACGAGGAGAGTGAAACATAAGAATAACGGTATCATAGTGCAACTAGATTACGTTCTCTCTTCTAAGTTCTATTTTGAGCACAGCATGTTAAGCTCTAAGCCTGCCTTTCAAGTTCCCCCGGGAGGACATCGACCCTCATACCTGAGCAAAGCCTGTGATCGGGATCAGCATCTGCAACAGGGCAGTCAGCGTCTAGTTGTGGGTTCCTGGTCGGAATCTCCCTCTCACGTGTACCAGGACTAGGAAGTGTTTTTATAACTAACACGCCAGTGTTCTAAGAAACGTCCCTACGTAAGAATGTGTACTTTCTACGAACCCTAAAGACTAAACTTCTACCACGTCTATTGGCAATGTACCAGACTGTATCCTTGACTGAAGCACAGCGCGAGCAAAAATGTATTGTTTGAGAACTTCAGTGCTGAAGTAAGCCAAACAGTGTGATAGAAGAAAATAAAACAAGACCGTGAAACTGGTTATTGTAAAATAACAGTGCAAGGCTAAATAAAATGCATCTAGGGCAAAGTGCACAGAGGCCTAATACTTTAAGCAAACGCGCAGAAAACGACATTAAAAATGGCTGCACTACACCCTCCCCTTGTCGGTAGAAAGTGGTTTAAGCTGAAGCTAAAAATGCCCTACGCTAAAAAATAATTAAAACCCTACAGAATTTCCATAAGTCAAGAGGACACCAAAGCACATTAATCCTCAATTTAGAAATAAGCATGCGGGTAAGAGCCAAATTCATGTGACAGTGTTAATTTAGACCAGATCCAATTTAAGCAGTGGTCATGGAAAGCAGGAGGTTCTCCACTTTGGGAAATGACAAGACCGAAAAATCCACGCCAAAGACTATCAAGGAGCAGGTGTGTTCCAAAGCCCCAGTGTCAACCAAGGCGGCATCCCGTACAGAGTCCTTGAACAAGTTAATATCAACTTCCTCCAGGAAGGGTATCTCGTAATCAGCCTCACAAAGCAAACGCAGCCGCAGCGCGCATGTCTGGGTATGAGCCCTCATCGGGAACATCAACAGATCAGCATTAACCACTGGGGGGCGTTGCTGTGAGAGACAGATGTCTAGTGCATGTTCAAAAAAGCACCAACGGCACCGAAACACGGGCTGCACACAGTCCAAAACCGGTCTGAATGACAGAGACCAGTCACACCCCAAATGTTCCAGGAATGTTGCTCCAAAGTGCTGCATCATGCGTTCACGACACAGCTGCGCTGATGGGAGCGCCCACATTCGTCCTTGTTGCGGCGGGACAGCCATTGCAGAAAAACAACAGCAACAGCAAAATGCCGGCTAATAAAGCCAAAGTTATCGGAAATCCCCAAAAAATGCTTCTGAAAATTGAATGAATAGCCGAAGGTATTAAACAAAATATGGAAGAGAAGGTGTGAACGAAACCAACACCAACGGCTTTGAATGTGCTAATCCAGCCGTGCTGGACGCATTAAATATACGTCCCATGAGTTCACCAAAGTGGCTCGGAAAGTTTGTATTTAATAGGGACTGTATTTCTTCTGATGACCTTGCCACCTGAAGTGCGTAGGTCTCGCGTGCAGATGTAAGGGCCACATGCTTTTTAAACAATAAAGCCTTTAGTCTACTTAACTTGTTGAAATTCACCTTGGAAGTAGCAATGTGAGGCCATATATCCGCTACCTCCCTTAATTTAGTGGGGGGAAACAACACATTCCTGCAGCAAGTAACGACCTTGGTGACCGAAACAACGTAAACTATTCCGGCCCGCATGCCGCAACAGTCTTCACTATTGAGGAGGACGTAGCTGCCGTTTGAAAGCACCTGGAACGTGCGTTTAATCAAGGGGACTGGAACTCCCTTCTGATAGCAAGACAAATTTGCAACCGAGGCATTACATTCCCCATGCAAGGACAGCTGCTTACAAATCATCGAATGGCTGACTGAAGTCTCACATTCACTGCCGCTAAGAAAGACCTCTTTCATGCCATTGAGGCATTTGTGCAAGAAGGGAAGCTCCCACACCTCCTGGATGTAACTATCTCCCAACTTTTCATATCTGCCTACCGGAACATGTTTCAAGCAAGAAGTGAATTGTAATGTAGAAATAGGCAGATTAATAATCCTGTGTATCAACCACTCAGCAGACGGTATTTCGGCCACGGTAAAAGGCAATCTTTCTAATTTCTCAATGTTGAGCATGACATAAGTCGCCTCCTTCTTAGCCATTAGTTGTTGTTGTCGCTTTAAACTAAAGGAAAAAAATATCTCCCTGGCTCTGATGTGCTGCCATGGAACGCGACCCGCCTTCAATGTCTGAAGTGTCCAACCCAACTGCATAATGGACCGAGTCTGACTTTGTCCATGATATAAAGAAGACATATCAGATCGTATAATGTCTATAGCAGAAGAAACAATGTTGTTAATCGTATATATTCAGTCGGACAAGGTGTGAATTCCATTATCCACAAAAGCTAATGCCTTTTTCAAATTTTCCTGATCTATTTGCCTTAACCGGGCTGCAGCCTCCTGTTGGGAAAGTTTCCATATTTCATTGTACACTTCGTACAAGAAACACTTCCTACGTGGTGTCTTCGGGCCTGACAAAATATCTTGCAAGTCAGTGTTATTAGACAGGAGAGTGAGATGTGTCTTGACTGCATCTAGTGAGGATGATCTTAACCATTGTTGGCACAATTTTCCCACACTATATGTAGTAATTATGTCAGCATGTTCTGGTGATATATAGCGAGGGTCTGCCTGACTCGCCCTGAAACCCCCCGATGAGGTAACAAAACGTTGATGACACCCGTTGGTGTCTATAGGCCACAATAACCACCCGCCCGGACGTGGCAATGAAGTGTTAAATGTACCATTATGGACCCAGTCTGTAAGCTCATTAAAAGTTCATTTATGTATTTCTGCCAGTTATACATTTTTGCAGGGACAGGTATACTAGGCATGTTCAATTCTCTAATTGTTGCTAAGCCCAAACAGCTAGTCTGTTGTACTGTTTCATTTCAAACAATCATTTGTACGGAAATGAGACATGCTCTAAACAATGTTTCTCTACCCTTTGTCTGCCAATGTTTTGTTCCCCAAACACTTTCCAAATCAACATTATTTGACCAATATTCATAACCTTCAATCGACAGTCTGGAAACAAAGGAATCTGAGTATATGAATTTCGTATTAGTCAACAACATTTGCTTATCTTTAGATGGAGTTAACTTAAAATAATATGACTTAGCATTCATTTGATGATGCCCAGAAAAATACGTAAATTTGTCAGAATAAGTTTTGGAACTCCATTGCGGGGGAGTTGGGCAATGTTCCCATTGCGTATAGTCAAATATCGTTTTTGGACTACTTGCTCTATGGTGCCCATAATAATTATAGCAAAACATGTCACCATAATTGTCTTTAAATGGTAAACATCTTCATTTTCACAGACAGTATAATATTGTAATTCAGTCATCATGGAATCAACTGTCTTCACATCCCAATCATCAGATACAATGCCAGGTATTACAATATCATTCATAGATAACTTTAGGACATACGGTATTTGAATGATCTCAGTGGGACCGTATATATCAAACATTACTTTATCCCACACAATCCCATCCGAATTGGCACTGCAGAAATTTTCACAAAGGACAAGTCTCTTCGAGCCTCATGTGATGAAAAATGTGGCTTCAACACCTCCTCCACCTGTTCAACCGCTGATCTCTCAGGAAGAAAATGACCATGTATCAACAGGAAAAAGGTAATGACAAACTCTATCCAGAGAAATAATGCTGACATAGTCAATAAAAGCTACAGATAGTTCCAAGGAAAAACAAAATACGTATCTTTAAGCCAACACATCAGCTTACGTGGACCTGGATCAGTAGTTGAAGAGGCAAACGAGTCTGATAGACCATCGTTGTTGTTGGCAAAGTACCCAGAGGCAGTTTGTGCAAAAGGTGTCGCCGTATTCAATGGAGGTGTTGGTGTTTCTCGCGGTGGTACACTGTAGATAGCACCATCCGCAACGTCAGTAGTCATGGTGACTCGATCAAATGTTTCTAAATTATTTGTTGTCAGTGGAACTAAAGCGAGATCATCATCCACCCTCCCCAAGCTCGGAGAGGCAACAGTGTTGGTATAGATAACTTGGAGCGGAACATCTTCCCCAGTAGTGAGAGGGATTTGGGAACTACTGGATGTTCCTCTTGGTCTGCTGTGCAGAATCGGCCACATGTTGTAACTTGACATTGTCAATAGAAACAAAGCGATTTTCTTTTGCACCCGTCAACGGTGGTAAAATAACGGTCCTCGTTCCGTGTATCCCAACACAGGGACTGGTGCTCGATAGGAAGGGCCTGTTGGACTTTTGGCCATACGCATGGTCATCCCTAGTCTTTTTGCCTCCTTCCTCCTGGTTTTTCTGACCTTTCGCTGTTGGCTCTAGGACTCTGAGCACTTTATCACTGCTGACCAGTGTTAAAGTGCAGGTGCTCTCCCATCTAAAGTTGGTATGATTGGCTTATACCTGATTGGCATATTTAATTTACCTATAAGTCCCTTGTACAGTGGTATCTCTATACCCAGGGCCTGTAAATTAAATACTACTAGTGGGCCTGCAGCGCTGCTTGCGCCACCCACTGAAGTAGACTTTCAAACCTGTCTCAGGCCTGCTAGCGCAGGGCCTGTGTGCGCAGTTTTCTGCCACAGGGACCTGGCATCTAAATTTACTTGCCAGGCCCAGGACTCCCCTTTTACTACATGTAAGTCACCCCTAAAGTACGCCCTGTGGGCAGGGTGCCATGTATGTAGAAAGGCAGGACATGTGCCATATTGCATGGCCTGTCCTGGTAGTGACAAACAGCCTAACTTGGTGTCTCACTGCTGTGAGTGCTGCCTTCTCATAGGATTGCATTAGAAATGCCCTGCCTTATGTGTAGGGGTATTGTCTGATTTATGAGGGCTAGCGTAGGCGTGTTTGGTATGGTTGTGATGGTGATAATAAATACTGCTTACTGGTGTGGGTGTATTTTTTATTACTATCACAGAAATGCCACTTCTAGAAAGTGCGCATTTATCTGTGCTTATGATTCTGGTGTTTTGCAGCTTGACTCCAATCCACGTCTGGGCAGAGTGACAGTTGGGGCTTTGTGCATACTTTTCAGACAGCCTGTACACAGGGAGGGTGGAGGTGTCACTGAGGTGCATCTACATACTGAATAGTCTTCCTGGGCTGAGAGAAGGGAGAGGCGGGGCACACCTACATTTGTAAAGGCTGTGCCCTGGCCTCACACAATAGGGTCGTTAACCCCCCACTGATGTTTGGAGCCTGTGCTGAAAGGAGAGAGGGGGCACTCCCAGAACCAGTTGTAACTGGCTGGAACCTCCTCTCCCTACCACTGTAAAACACTGTAAGAACTGACTATAAGTACAGGGGAATTTTCCCCACAATTTGAACATTCTTGGAACTTGGAACTGGACACAGAACGCTGATGAATGGACTCACCAGGAAACCGCCATGGACTGCTGCTGCTGTGCTGACCTGTGACCTGCCTGGTCACTAGGAGGAACTGCCACCATCTGCACCCTTTGTGCTGGCCTGTAGCTGAGCCCACCAGCCCTGTGCTCCCTCTTGTTAAGTTGTTCCCAGGGGCAGGGTGCTGTGGCCCCTGACCCCTGCAACGATCTTCTACATCTTTGACAGGATGCTGGAGGAGAAACAGGCATTCTTTTAAGTGCTGGGCTGCTGATGCATTATAGCGCTTGGAAAGCGCTTTTCTTTTCCTAAAAGAAATCACCGCCGCAGCCCGGGCTTTTAAATTGTGCCCTTGCGCTTCCTGGAGCGCGTTTCTGCTGAGAGGAAATCACCGCCGCAGCCCAGGCTGCATAATTTTCGGAAGCGCTGTGAAAAGCGCTTCGTGAAAGAAAATCACCGCTGCAGCCCGGGGAACTTAATTCTGTAAAGCGCGAGGATCGCGCTCCGTTCCGTGCCCCCGGGGCACAAGAAATCCACCTGGGACGTGACAAGGAGCAAGCCTGCTCCTAGCGGTGCCCCCGGGGTAGGGATCGCTCCGAGGAGCGCCCCCGGGGCACCGGCCGGCCCGACCGGGTGCCGGCGTTGTGTGCGAGCAGGAGGGAGAGGAGGACGCCTCTCCCTCACCTGCTCCAGCCCCGGAGGGCTCTCTCGGCGCGTGCGGGCGGGGCAGCAGCCTCATCGGAGGCTCGCCCGTGCCGCCGGCTTTCTGGTGGGCCCCCTCGTGGGCCCAGGGCAATTGTGAAGGGGTCTCCCCTCTGAAAGGGCCAGCGGAGGCCCCGGGAGACCCCAGGAGTTTGCGGGCCCCCAGAGGGGCCCGTTCGCAGAGTGGAGGGGGTGCGTGGCGCCCCCCTCCAGATCCTCAGGATTTCCCTGACCTTGGCCCCCACAGGAGGGCCGGTGGAGGCCCGGGGGGCCCCCAGTGATTACGGGTCCCAGGAGGGGCCCGTCAGGAACGCTGAGAGGGTGCGTGCCGCCCCTCTTTGGCCCAAATATGCACAGGAGGCCCCCGTTTTGCGCAGAGGAGCGCCGGGGGCCCCATTGGTTGTTTAGGCACTGGAAGTGCCGCCCCATTATTCGTTTTAGGCACTGGAGGTGCCTTTTCATCATTTTTCAGGTACTTTAAAACGGACTAATGTAACGTTGATTTAAAGTTCTTTTTACAGACTTTGTAATTATGTTATATTGCCTGCCTGTCCTATGATGTGTTTACATATGTGTGCACATGTTCCTTTTATGGGCATGACTTGCTAATATGTTTGCTTAACTTGCCATAGGTTTTCTAATGTTCCTACTATGGGCGTTTTATGATATTCTTATGACAAGTGTGCTAATGTGATAACGTGTTTCCTGACTACTGCTTATGTTGCAGAATACTGAGTAACCTGTGTGTTATGTGTGACTACTGCTAGTTTGCAGAGTAACTAATGTGTAACGTTCTGACAACTGCTAAGGTAGCAGGATAGTACTGTTATGTGATGTTGGTCTAATAATTACGTGGTGTACAATACAGTGTATTTTCATATAATCTGGTGTTGTGTTTCCTTTGTGGTGGGGATATTGCGTCACATGTATGTGTGTGTTGTGCAAACGCTTTACGCATTGCCTCCGGGTTAAGCCTGACTGCTCGTGCCAAGCTACCAAGGGGGTGAGCAGGGGTTATCTTGGACGTGTAACTCCCTTGCCCTGACTAGAGTGGGTAAGTTCTGCCTGGCTGAGGTGCATACCCTAGCCAACCAGAAACCCCATTTCTAACATTGGAAGTCAGCGGTGAGGATAGGACTTGCGCTTGCACAATACCATTGTGACTCATTATTTCACTATAAGGATTGCGTTTAGACCATCACATGTTTGGCTTCTCTTAACTTTCTCTCTTTGGTCATTTTACCTGTTTTCAGTTCTCACGCTTGGGTATTGTGGTTGTCACAGTTGAGTTATTTGTACCTTTTCAAGATGGGGCTTACCTTTGATTTAGAGGACCTGCCGTTTTACACGCAGGGGGAATTAGAGGGGTTCTGTAGAGAGAGAGGGCTGCCTGTAGAAGGGGACCTCAGGAGATCTCTGAATTTCTTTGAAAGTTTTGTGACATTTACCCAGGGAGGGAGTGTGCGTAGGGGGTACCCAGAGGATCCTGAGTGTAGCGAGGGTTCCCAGTGGGAGGGCTCCCAGACCTCATCCCTAGAGAGTGGTAGAGAGACTGATCAGGAGGGTGAGAATGACCGGTTGGGGACGCCAGTTGACAGGGAAGGCCCCAGTGATAGGGAGTCCCTTGCTGGGTCCAGTGTAAGAAGCAGGGCTACCTCTCATTCCTTGACGCCTGATGAGCTAAGAGATAGGCGGGAAGAGAGGGACCTGAAGTTGCAGTTAGCGCGCCTAGCTGTTGAGGAGAGAAGGGCTGAGGTAGAGAAGGCCTTAGTACAGGAGAGAATGGCAGAGGCAGAGAGGGCCTTTGCCAGAGAAAGACTCGCTCTAGAGCGCAGTCTGAAGGTTCTGGACTCACCAGCGTTGCAGGTGGAGTCCAGTGGTGGCAGCAATGTACAGTGCTGTAGCAAAGAGGTTCCTCACATACCCATAGATCTGGTACCTAGGTTCCAAGAGGGGGGTGACATACGTCAGTGGTTAAAGGAATATGAGAAGGCTCTGGTAGAGCGCAGGATCCCTGAGAAGGATTGGGGAACTGGCCTAGGGAGTTTTATTCCTGAGGAGGGGAGGGATGCCCTACTGACTCTAGAAGAGAGTGACAGGGAGGGGTACTCCGCTGGGAAGAACGCACTGATTGTGAAGTATGGTTTTTCCCCTGAGGAATACAGAAAAAGGTTTAGGGGTGGTAAGAAACTGTCCCACCAGTCTTGGGAGGAGTTTGTGGAGGCTTGCTGCATTGCACTAGATGGATGGGTGAAGGGTAGCACAGTAAACAATTTTGAAGGGCTGTTTAATCTGATTCTCAGAGAGCACCTGTTTCGTTGTTGTTTTTCAGAGTTACGCCAACACTTGTCAGTGTGTGAGCTCTCTGACCCCAGGGAGCTTGCAAAGGAGGCAGACTTCTGGTTGCGTACCAGAGGGTCTGGTGTGACATTAGGGGGTGTTCCTAATGAGAGTGGTCTAGGTGTTTCCCAACAAGGTGTGGTGGGAAAGGAATGGAGTGTCCCAGGTAGGTCCCAGTGGACTGTGATGGGTGAGGGACCCCATGTCCCGTCTCCGAGGAGAGGGAATGGGGCTGGGCTGAGGCCCAAGGTGCCCAAGATACCGTCCCAGGCCCCTGAAGGTTCCATGAGTGAACGCCAGGAGGTGAGCCTAACCTGTGCCGTAGGGCCAGCTGTTCAGAAGGATCCCCTTTTGTCATTAGGACTTAGGCGGGTGACTGGTGATAGCGTTCCGCCGGTCCTGGTGTCTGGTAGTCTCGCTCTACAGCGGAGGAGGCGGAAATCCAGGCATAGGGTTGAGAGGGGGCTGCGGGCCCCAGTGGAGAACCTGGAGGGTCAGGGGTCAGCTCTGAGAGCAGAGCCCCCCAGGAATGACCTTGGTGAGACCATTTCTGGGCTGGGGGGAATCCAGACTCTGTCCGATGGGCAGAGGTCAGGAGACCTGCGCCAGCCAGACTCTTGTGTGGCCCTTGGGGAAAGTGTTTCCCTGATGGGGGGTAGGTGTGCCCCCCAGGAAGTCCTGGTGCGCCAGGCAATGATTCAACCGCAGGGTGGTGACTCTGGGTTGGATGATCAGGTTCAGGGGGTAAACTCTGACCTGATGGGGAGTACGTGTGCTCCCAAGGAAGTCCTGGTGCGCCAGGCAGTGGTTCAACCGCAGGGTAGTGACTCTGGGTTGGATTGCCAGATTCAGGGGGTAAGCTCTGATCTGGTAGGGGGTAGGTGTGCTCCCAAGGAAGTCCTGGTTCGCTGGGCAATGGTCCAGTCTAAGGGTGTCGTCCCTGGACTAGATAGACAGGTTCAGGGGGTAAACTCTGACCTGGTTGGGGGGGCGGTTAGTGTGCTCACCCCCCTGTGTGAAACTTCTGGTGGCTTCTCCCGAGGTGGGGAGATGCAGGACTCTGGAAGTGGGGTTCAGGGAGGGGGAAGCCCGCCCCGGACCCCGGTGCAACCCAAGGGTGTCGTCCCTGGGTTGGGTGGTCAGTCGCCAGGTAGTGATCCTGGGCTGGCGAGAAAGTTGTGCAGGGCTGCTGTACCCAGCACCCTGGCAAGTGTGGATTCTGGTGATACCCCTCCTAGGAGAGGAGGGCGGGATCCTAGAAGGAGGGGTAGAGGGAGGAGAGCCTCGCCTCTAGCCCCTGTAGAACCTATGGGTGCGGACCCTAGGTTGGTGGATCAGTGGCAGGGTAGAGCCCCTGAACTGATCGGAAAGGGAGTGGAGACAGGTTGCTTTGCACCTGGGGCTACCGCCCCCCACTCATTATGGTTTCAGAGACCAGAGGCTCCTAGATGGCCTGGGGCCTGGTTCTGGCCATTGGCAGCTAGAGAATCCCCGTGGGTTGGTCTAGGCTGCCTGGGACGCATTGACAGAGAGATCCCAGTGGAGTCAGGAAGGCGTAGAACTGGAACATGCCCCTGCTGTTGTGGGCCTGGGTCCTTGTTCTATCGCCCCAATCAGGAAAGTACATCAAGGTATTGATTGTTCTCCCCTGGATTTTGGCTGGTAGGGGGTTGTGTTGGACTTTTGGCCATACGCATGGTCATCCCTAGTCTTTTTGCCTCCTTCCTCCTGGTTTTTCTGACCTTTCGCTGTTGGCTCTAGGACTCTGAGCACTTTATCACTGCTGACCAGTGTTAAAGTGCAGGTGCTCTCCCATCTAAAGTTGGTATGATTGGCTTATACCTGATTGGCATATTTAATTTACCTATAAGTCCCTTGTACAGTGGTATCTCTATACCCAGGGCCTGTAAATTAAATACTACTAGTGGGCCTGCAGCGCTGCTTGCGCCACCCACTGAAGTAGACTTTCAAACCTGTCTCAGGCCTGCTAGCGCAGGGCCTGTGTGCACAGTTTTCTGCCACAGGGACCTGGCATCTAAATTTACTTGCCAGGTCCAGGACTCCCCTTTTACTACATGTAAGTCACCCCTAAAGTACGCCCTGTGGGCAGGGTGCCATGTATGTAGAAAGGCAGGACATGTGCCATATTGCATGGCCTGTCCTGGTAGTGACAAACAGCCTAACTTGGTGTCTCACTGCTGTGAGTGCTGCCTTCTCATAGGATTGCATTAGAAATGCCCTGCCTTATGTGTAGGGGTATTGTCTGATTTATGAGGGCTAGCGTAGGCGTGTTTGGTATGGTTGTGATGGTGATAATAAATACTGCTTACTGGTGTGGGTGTATTTTTTATTACTATCACAGAAATGCCACTTCTAGAAAGTGCACATTTATCTGTGCTTATGATTCTGGTGTTTTGCAGCTTGACTCCAATCCACGTCTGGGCAGAGTGACAGTTGGGGCTTTGTGCATACTTTTCAGACAGCCTGTACACAGGGAGGGTGGAGGTGTCACTGAGGTGCATCTACATACTGAATAGTCTTCCTGGGCTGAGAGAAGGGAGAGGCGGGGCACACCTACATTTGTAAAGGCTGTGCCCTGGCCTCACACAATAGGGTCGTTAACCCCCCACTGATGTTTGGAGCCTGTGCTGAAAGGAGAGAGGGGGCACTCCCAGAACCAGTTGTAACTGGCTGGAACCTCCTCTCCCTACCACTGTAAAACACTGTAAGAACTGACTATAAGTACAGGGGAATTTTCCCCACAATTTGAACATTCTTGGAACTTGGAACTGGACAGAACGCTGATGAATGGACTCACCAGGAAACCGCCATGGACTGCTGCTGCTGTGCTGACCTGTGACCTGCCTGGTCACTAGGAGGAACTGCCACCATCTGCACCCTTTGTGCTGGCCTGTAGCTGAGCCCACCAGCCCTGTGCTCCCTCTTGTTAAGTTGTTCCCAGGGGCAGGGTGCTGTGGCCCCTGACCCCTGCAACGATCTTCTACATCTTTGACAGGATGCTGGAGGAGAAACAGGCATTCTTTTAAGTGCTGGGCTGCTGATGCACTATAGCGCTTGGAAAGCGCTTTTCTTTTCCTAAAAGAAATCACCGCCGCAGCCCGGGCTTTTAAATTGTGCCCTTGCGCTTCCTGGAGCGCGTTTCTGCTGAGAGGAAATCACCGCCGCAGCCCAGGCTGCATAATTTTCGGAAGCGCTGTGAAAAGCGCTTCGTGAAAGAAAATCACCGCCGCAGCCCGGGGAACTTAATTCTGTAAAGCGCGAGGATCGCGCTCCGTTCCGTGCCCCCGGTGCACAAGAAATCCACCTGGGACGTGACAAGGAGCAAGCCTGCTCCTAGCGGTGCCCCCGGGGTAGGGATCGCTCCGAGGAGCGCCCCCGGGGCACCGGCCGGCCCGACCGGGTGCCGGCGTTGTGTGCGAGCAGGAGGGAGAGGAGGACGCCTCTCCCTCACCTGCTCCAGCCCCGGAGGGCTCTCTCGGCGCGTGCGGGCGGGGCAGCAGCCTCATCGGAGGCTCACCCGTGCCGCCGGCTTTCTGGTGGGCCCCCTCGTGGGCCCAGGGCAATTGTGAAGGGGTCTCCCCTCTGAAAGGGCCAGCGGAGGCCCCGGGAGACCCCAGGAGTTTGCGGGCCCCCAGAGGGGCCCGTTCGCAGAGTGGAGGGGGTGCGTGGCGCCCCCCTCCAGATCCTCAGGATTTCCCTGACCTTGGCCCCCACAGGAGGGCCGGTGGAGGCCCGGGGGGCCCCCAGTGATTACGGGTCCCAGGAGGGGCCCGTCAGGAACGCTGAGAGGGTGCGTGCCGCCCCTCTTTGGCCCAAATATGCACAGGAGGCCCCCGTTTTGCGCAGAGGAGCGCCGGGGGCCCCATTGGTTGTTTAGGCACTGGAAGTGCCGCCCCATTATTCGTTTTAGGCACTGGAGGTGCCTTTTCATCATTTTTCAGGTACTTTAAAACGGACTAATGTAACGTTGATTTAAAGTTCTTTTTACAGACTTTGTAATTATGTTATATTGCCTGCCTGTCCTATGATGTGTTTACATATGTGTGCACATGTTCCTTTTATGGGCATGACTTGCTAATATGTTTGCTTAACTTGCCATAGGTTTTCTAATGTTCCTACTATGGGCGTTTTATGATATTCTTATGACAAGTGTGCTAATGTGATAACGTGTTTCCTGACTACTGCTTATGTTGCAGAATACTGAGTAACCTGTGTGTTATGTGTGACTACTGCTAGTTTGCAGAGTAACTAATGTGTAACGTTCTGACAACTGCTAAGGTAGCAGGATAGTACTGTTATGTGATGTTGGTCTAATAATTACGTGGTGTACAATACAGTGTATTTTCATATAATCTGGTGTTGTGTTTCCTTTGTGGTGGGGATATTGCGTCACATGTATGTGTGTGTTGTGCAAACGCTTTACGCATTGCCTCCGGGTTAAGCCTGACTGCTCGTGCCAAGCTACCAAGGGGGTGAGCAGGGGTTATCTTGGACGTGTAACTCCCTTGCCCTGACTAGAGTGGGTAAGTTCTGCCTGGCTGAGGTGCATACCCTAGCCAACCAGAAACCCCATTTCTAACAGGGCCAAATTATTTTTTCACTGCGACCTTTTCACGCACAAGATCCCCAACTCTGGGAATCCAACCAGTAGGTGTTACTGGCACATCCTTAATTCCTGGGGAGGCAGCACTTTTAGAAGAGTTATCTTCATGGAACTGTTGTAATTCCTGCAAAACAGTGACATGATCATTTATGTCAAAAGGCGTTTCCGCTGCCTCCAAACCAGGACCATCAAGGTCCGGAACAAACATTTGTGTTCCGAACAGGCACTCATATGAAGTACGACCCCCCAGGGACCTTCTAGGCAAGTTATTTAGTGCTCTCTGAACTCCGTGCAGGTGCATTAGCCAACTACGACCTGTACCTAAGACTCTTGCTGTTAAGGATTGCTTTAAATCACGGTTTAATCGCTCCATGACAGAATTTCCCTTGGGATGAAATGGAGACGAGAACTGGAGCTGGACCCCCAACGAAGCCATGGTGTCCCTGAATGCCCTTGAGGCAAAAGCAGGGCCCTGGTCCGAATGGAATGCCGCAACTGCATATGTACCGACAAAGACACGCAAATCTTTAATAACAGTCCAAGCGTCAGCTGAGTGCTGTGGCCACACCCACACAAACCTGGAGAAAGAATCAACAGCGTCTAGTATATATTTGTATGCACTATCCGGTGTGAGTGGACCACAATGATCCAAGTTCACACATTGTAATGGTCTGTTCGATATTAAGAGGGGTGTCTGCGGCGGGCGCTTAGCTGTTGAAACTTTAATTTGTTGACAGATGTCACAACAAAGGACATACTGCTTAGTTTCTTTATAGAGACCAGGCCACCAGTAACGGGCCTGTAATAGCGAAATTGTGGCAGCCACGCCAGCATGTGCAGATGCCACTCCCTCATGCGCTGCATTACTCAATTGTGGTCTTACAACTTTATTGGGGATCTCGGGTATGCCTACACTAGGTATTCTAACCTCAGCGTAGAGCATATTTCCCATGAAGTATTGATATTTATTAGGAAATCCTTTAGGATAGGGTGTGCCATCAACCGTAGCTTTTATGGCAGCCAGAATGTCTGTGTCTGGCTTGGAACTCGAACGAGTCACTGCGGCCACAGTGGCAACTGCCACTGCCGACTTTGCAGCTTCATCAGCCAAAGTATTCCCAGCAACGTGTATTCCAACGCGCTGGTGTCCAAGAGTATGTACAACATGGACTTTGGGTAGCGTCTCCTTCAGGTGTGCTACCTTCCCCCACAGTAGTCTGTGTTTTATGGTGTTGCCTTTCGAATTTCTGAACCCATTCAAGCGCCAGTAATGTAGGTATTCATTAAAAGACTGGACGCAATCATATGAATCACAAACAATCAGTGTAAACTGTGTTGGATCTGTATGTTCTAATGCCATCAACAGAGCCTTCAGCTCAGCCAACTGTGCCGTACAATCCCCTAAGGTCTGTGTATAGGTATGTTGGGGGCAGAATTTCTCCCCCTCCATATGGCCGCTCACTACTGCACATGAAGCAGAATATTGGTGTTTTGTCCCCACTGCCGTTTGCGCAGAGCCATCGGTGTACATGACTACTTGATATTGATCAATAGGCAACGTGTCAGCGGGAACTGGATATTCAACTTCATATTGCAGAAACTCCTGAGTTTGTAACTTTGGGTCAAAAATGTAATCTACATCAGTGGCTGTTAAAGACGTAGTCCATTGTATCCATCGCGGGTGTAGTGCTTTTGCATTAGGAATGCTCGCTTTTGTAACAGCCTCCAGGGCCGGAATAGGGGAAACGAATGTAATGGGTTTATCCTGGGCAAGAGGTCCTTCCTTAATAACAGCCATCTGTACAGCAGTGAGAATTTTCTCTGTTGGTGCGAACCGTTGTTCAGCAACCGAATACAAGTGGGACTTGTATCCAATCGGGACTGTCTCACCTTCATTAAATGTGACATACATAAACCCAATGGCCCCAGCTATCACCCTGATGACCAAATGCGTCTTATTGTCCCGTGTATGTAAATGTTTTGCAGCTAGGAGATCTGCTTGTAACTCCCGAAGAGTATGCGTATGTTGAATTGTCCAAAATTTGCTTGAGTAATCAGGACGTATTAATTAGTCTAAAGGTTTTATGCGTGTAGCATAATCAGGAATGTATGTTCTGCCAAAATTTAGAAAGCCCAACAATGATTGAAGTTTCTTAATCGAATTAGGTGGTTGCAATTGTGCACACTTTTCTAAAAATTGTGGTGCTAGGCTCTTACCTTCATTCAACAGCTCATATCCCAGGAATATGACGCTGAGGAAGGCAATTTTAGATTTTTTGAAGTTAAATTTGTAGCCAATTTTGGCAAACCCTAAAACAATGCGGGCTACCAGTCTTAAATGTTGCAGTAACTCGTCATCTGTGAGATATATACCATCTACATATGACAATGCTTCAGGGTCCAAATCGTGTAAAATTGCAGTCACATGAGCCGCAAACAGTCCCGGGCTATTCTTATACCCCTGAGGCAAACAACAGATTTTTTTCTGGTAGCCTAACGCGCTAAAGCTTGTCAAATCCCTGCTTTAGGATGCTATATTCTGGCAGAAGAAACCATTTGAGATGTCTAAAGTCGTTTTATATTTTTTCCGCACAATGTTGTTCATCACTGTGGCGCTATGTGAATTTTGAATAGCATATGTACGTGTATGTCCGTTCAAATGTCTGTAGTCTAATACTATTCTATATGAATGGTCCGGTTTAGCTACAGGGAATAAGGGATTATTCATCGGTGAGACACAGGGTTCAATTACCCCCTGGTATTCCAGTTGTGTAAGTATTTCCCTCACCAGTGCCCTTGCTTCATGTTTTATTGGATACTGCGGTTGTGGCTGAGGTTCACCTTTAATTGGAATTACATGATATGGGCAATCCCTATCCCACCCTACGTGATTTCAATATAAGGCAGGTGCTTGTGCTAGAGCCCATTTGATGCAATAGGACTCCGCGAATTCCCCTGGCACAAGTGGTGAGAACGAAGGTTTAATAACCTCCTCCCCAACTAGGCAGGTGCGAACAAAGTCAGGCGGCCAATCCTGTTCAGCCAGAAAAATGTCATATATCCTGACTATACGATCCCAAAAGATTGCGTTTATAGTGCGTTCAATGTCTCCTTCCAATTGTAAAGTCACTGTATACACCCTATCGGTTTCACAGACACGCATATCTGCTGTTTCAACTTGTATGAAGTCATCAGTTGCTTTCACCTCCAGATGCTCTAGAAGATTCTGGCGAACTATTGTGACCTCTGCCGCGCTGTATTGCAGTGCTAGTGCCCATGTCTTGTTCTTCAAGAGAACTCTCTTCCTGTGTGGCATGTCTAACTGAGACTGCCGCCACCTTTTTCTTTTTAAACTGTTGTTTTTGCTGTATCGGTTTCTCTTCCTTCTTGACAGAAACCTCCGAAGAGCGTTGTGATTCCTGTCTTGGTTTCACGTACTCTGTTCTTCGCTCTGACAGCCCACCTCTCTCATTTCTATTTTCCGATGAGTCCTGAAAGGAATGAGATTGGCGTGTATCAGTATATTGATATCTATCAGGCGTCTTCAAATTATCCCTATTTCTGAGATTATACCTAATCTGCAGGGTCTCGATACGCGGAGATTCTCCCCTTTCTTTTTTAGGTGTCTGTTGTTTTTTCTCCCAGCGCTTCTTATTACCCTCAGGTTGTTGTTTAGCATTGGCTTTACTAATTTTTCCTTGAAACTGTGTTTTTTGCGGTCTAGCCCCTAGGCTATTTCGACCGATACTGGAATATGTTTCCGCTATTATTTTAGGCAGTTCCCGCTCCTGATCTAGTTGCGGGACGTCACGAAGACGCATACGCACCGCAAGTTCAAGTGCCTCCCCTTTAAGATTACTTAGTATTATTGAGGAAACCGTGGCAAAGTTGCCCATCAGTTGCATTCCCAAATCTAAGGCTGGGGCAGCCCTGTACTCATCCTGAATCTGTTTAAGCACTTCCGGTAGGTTGGCCAATGTTGATGTACCGTGTGCCGTTGTATAGAGCACAGCAAACACTGTGCCCCATGTATTACAATGTTCCACTGTGGGAACCATGCCAAATGGTAAACACATAGTTAATATTCTATGTTGTTCCTGACGTCCCGTATGGGGAAATACCGCCTCCAGCGTATTAATTTTCTGTGCCAGCCAAAATGGAGTCTCCTCCCGTTTTGCTGGAACTTTACCCATGATAGAGTGTACAGTCGCCAGGTTTATACCTGGAGCTACTGCATGTGGTTGTGCTGGAGCAGCACACACTGGGTTTGTATTTAGTGTCTGCATCACAAATTGTACTAAGCGTCTATATGTAGCCGTTAAGTCTATATATAAATGACGAACTTCAGCCACCGGCATATTTGCAACCGCAGGATGTGGTGTATATGTGACCAATAAAGGCCAGGTTGGATCATCATTACTCAGTGGACCTAACCTTACTGGCAATATTGTATGGGGTAGGGCACCATCAAGCCAATTATTATGTTCTTAATAAGATAGAGGTATCTCTAGGTATGCATACGCCCTGTACTGGCCAGGCGCGTTCGCAACCGTATATGTGTGAAATGCATTTGTATTCCCATCAACTGCTGGGAACGTGACCCAGGAGTAGAAAAGTTCTGTTCTATAGGCTGCATGGGCGGCCACCACAAACTTGACTGGACCACCCTGGATCGTAAGACCATGTGCAAGCAAATGTGCTGTGAGCGGCTGTCTCATATCAAGAGCTATTTGTATTACCTGGGGATTCGCCATTAGAAAAACAGCAATGGTTCAGAGAAGGCACACCAAAACGGGGTCTTTCCTTTTAAGGTTCAAGCTTGAACAACCATCCGCTATATTTAGGGTTACCTATATCGCGGTGGTGGAAGTCCTCAGTGCCACGGACGTCTCCGTTAAAGGAACTGAGGGATCATTATCATATATGAGACCAAGAGAGACTGGTGGACCCGAAAATTAGAGCCAGACCAATCGTTGGCGGCGCCATGTCGCGTAGGCTCTCATTATCCTAATGAGACTACTGGATTTTTGGGCAGCAAGATCGTTCACAGTGTGGCGGACTAAGTTTAACCCACGGTGAAGGACCCTTGTCACCCCAAATCCACGTTGAGCTCCAGCTAACTAGCAGTGACTCATATCTCCCAAAGGGAAGAGACAATTGGGCAGCCGAGCGCATGACATGTTAGTGCTTCCCAGGGAAGTCGTGGTCACTCAGATCCCAACCAGTTCTCTCATACACAGTGTGGTCTCATATATAAATGACAAAGGCAGTTTGAGTTTTAAAGATTGGTTTAATAAAACGACTGCATTTTAGATAACAAGGCGTGAGCCGCAATAACCAGAACCATACAACACAGTAGGATTGAAATAGTAACGAGGAAAGTGAAACATAAGAATAACGCTATCATGGTGCAACTAGATTACGTTCTCTCTTCTAAGTTCTATTTTGAGCACAGCATGTTGAGCTCTAAGCCTGCCTTTCAGGTTCCCCCGGGAGGACATTGACCCTCATACCTGAGCAAAGGCCTGTGATCGGGATCAGCATCTGCAACAGGACAGTCAGCGTCTAGTTGTGGGTTCCTGGTCGGAATCTCCCTCTCACTTGTACCAGGACTAGGAAGTGTTTTTATAACTAACACGCCGGTGTTCTAAGAAACGTCCCTACATAAGAATGTGTACTTTCTACAAACCCTAAAGACTAAACTTCTACCACGTCTATCGGCAATGTACCAGAATGCATCCTTGACTGAAGCACAGAGCGAGCAAGAATGTATGGTTTGAGAACTTCAGTGCTGAAGTAAGTTAAACAGTGCGTTAGAAGAAAATAAAACAAGACCGTGAAACTGGTTATTGTAAAATAACAGTGCAAGGCTAAATAAAATGCATCTAGGGCAAAGTGCACAGAGGCCTAATACTTTAAGCAAACGCGCAGAAAGCTAAATTAAAAATGGCTACACTACAAAGTGACATAAAACATTGCCATGAGCAAGAGATCTATGATAGAGTTAATATTAGTAAAATAACATGACGAACGTACGGGTTATTTGTTGAAACAACGAGTGCTTCAACCACCCATGCCTCAACAACAAGGTCGTAACAATGACTTCGTTGTTATCACTAATGCCTTTACCACGAATGCCTTAACAACGATTTTTCGTTGTAAAGGCATTCCTGGGAGAGCCTAGTCAGAGCTGAGCCAAGAGTCTGGCTTGGCTTTAAGAGCCTATACACGAGCCGAACCTTGAAAACATTAAAATTGAAATAAAAGTTTATTCTTCAACATGTGGAAGCATTTCACTTTGTTACATAAGCTCATATTATAGCATTGAGAGGCATTTATAAAAAGTGATACTGAAATTAGAAACATTTGTGCTGTCACCATGACGTTAATGTCATTAGTGAACTAAGAAGCAAGTCAGTTTTCACATGTACCTTACATATGGCATATTTTCTTTTCATGAATGAAGTAACGTTATAGCCTAATACATCAAACAGAATAGGTATTTGATTAGCATACATCCTGAACTTGCTACAGCACATGTCCTAAACTTGTGTATTTGAATATACTGTCATATGTGATAAAGAAAAAGGAGGCTAGGTGAGCTCAAATGTTTGCCTAGGATCATACAATTTGGGTAAGTGGGGAAGCAGGGATTGATCCCAGATTTTGTGGCTTCACATTGTGCAGTTCAGCCACTATCTGGTTATATCTTTCGCTTTCTCATGTTTTACAAAACAGGTCACTATTTTGACATTAATTCTTTGTGTGTGAGTTTAGAGTGTGGGAGGCAGGCAGATGTGACATCAAAGCTCAGTTCATCTTGGGCTTCAGGTTGCAAGAGGACCTGGACTCAGTCAGAGGCAGGAATCTTATGTGATCCTGGCTCGAGCTTACAGCAGCTTGCACACCTTCAGGAAGAGGGAATCCAACTTTACAGCAGCAAAGGAGGTTTGAGACAAAGTTGTGCCACCTAGGAGTGACTGGGTGGTGTCTGCTAGGTGGCAATGAGACAAGAGATTTTACAGTATTTAAATGTTTCCCAAAAATGTTAAGAAAAATAAATTGTGCATGTCATATGTGATTTAAGTGTCGTACCATGGGAACCCACTTCTATTGTGATGTGCAGCTGAAGGTAAGAAAAATATCTAGAAAATCCAAGGTAGGACCCATGTTAAGGGACTCCGCTGCCTGCGGAGTTGCGGATGCTTTTGACAACAGGTCTGCTTTTTTCTTTTTTAAAGATGACATGCTTCTTTTAATTTGTGAAGCTCAGTTTCACGTCCAGCGAATATCTTTAAAGTACGTATTACCTCAATAACAAAATGAACCATAACCAGCATTGGTTGATTCAGGGCTTTAACCGCTTCCTCGCCAAGGACGTAGTGGTTACGTCCGGTGGCGCGGCCCTGAGGCGCCACGGATGTAACCACTACCTCCTGGTATAGGCCTTTGGAGGAAGCACTGGTGCTCCCCCCGAGGGCCTCCCCCCAACTCCCCAGGGCAGGGCTAGAAGGGGAATCGCTTCTCCTTCCACCCGGACCCCCCCAGTGACGTCTGATGATGTCAGCAGGCAGATCGGCCTATTATAATTAGGTCGATCTGCCCCCAGGGGGGGCAGAAACCCCTAGACACCAGGGATATATTTTTATGTTAACTTATGTTTTCATGTATGGGGAGCGACTCCTCAGACAAGGGTCGCTCCCCTGGGGGGCAAATTGTATTTAGGCCATTTCTGCCCCCCTTGGGGGCAGATCGGACTATTTGTATTAGGCCAATCGCCCCCAAGGGGTCAGAAAACACTAGACACCAGGGATTTTTATTTGTTTGTGTAAATTTCACGAAAGGGGAGCGAACCCTTAGGCAAGGGTTGTTCCCCTGAGGGGCAAATTTCTTTAGGCCATTTCTGCCCCATTTGGGGGCAGATTGGCCAATTTTTATTTGGCCGATCTGCCCTCAAGGAGAGGGGAAACCACTAGGCACCGGGGATTTTTTTTTACGCCAATTTCATGCAAGGGGAGCGACCCCTTAGGCAAGGGTTGCTCCCCTGGAGGTGCAAATATATTTTAGGCCATTCCCGCTCCCCTTGGGGGTAGATCGGCCTATTTCTATTAGGCTGATCTGCCCCGGGGGGCAGAAAACACTTAGGCACCAGGGATTGGTGTGTGTGTATGTGTGTGTTTTGTTTGGGGGGGGCAGCCCCTTAGGCAAGGGTCGCTCCTCATGGGGACACATTACTGTTGGCCATATCTGCCCCCCTTGGGGATAGATTGACCTATTTTTAGAAGGCCCATCTGCCCCCAAGGGGGGCAGAAAGCCCACCAGAGACCAGGGAAGATTTATTTTTCAAAATTAGAGGGTGGGGGTATGGCCATACCCCCACCCCAAATAAATGGGGCCAAAGTTGTTCTGCCCACCAGTGGGCAGATGGGACAATTACCCCCGATCCACACGCGGGGGGCAGAAAGTCTACTAGATGCCAGGGAATTAAAAATAAAATTGTGAGGTGGTGGTTACCAACCAGTATGGGCATGGTTATGCCCCCACCCCAACTGAAGGGGGTAACCGTCTTTCAGCTCTCCCCCTGCACACTAAAAAATCTTATTCCATGGCAAGAGAGAGGACATTTGATTATTTGGGGTTTTGGTTTTACATTTGGGCCATGAGAGCTTGGCTAACTCTCAAAATCGTCCCACTTGGAATGGTGAGGGCTGCACTTTTTGGACTTTGGGACACTGCCATGTAGAAAAATCCACAAGACCTAGACACATCTGAAAACTAAACATCTTGGTGAGTCCAGGGTGGTGTGCTTCACATGCACCCGCACCATTTTCTTACCCACAATGCCCTGCAAGTCTCCAACTTTGCTGGAAATCAAAACATTTTTCACATTTTTGTGATGGAACCTTCCGGAATCTGCAGGAATCCACAAAATTCCTACCACCCAGCATTGTCTCATCCATACTGATAAAAATTTTGGCCCACTTGTCAACATAAAAATGTTTTTTTTCAAACTGCCCTTTTGGACCCGCTTTGGTTCCCCCTCAATTTCAACATGTTTTTGGCCCTTCTCTGTCACAGGCACTTGGCCCACCTACACAAGTGAGGTATCATTTTTACCGAGAGACTGAGGGGAACATTGGGTGGTTGGAAATTTGTCCTGGTGCGGTGATCCCACACAGAATTGTGGGAAAAATGTGATTTTATTGCTAAATTGAGGTTTGCTGAGGATTCTGGGTAAGGAAACATTGGGGGATCCACGCGAGTCACATCTCTCTGGATTCCCTCAGGTGTCTAGTTTTCAGAAATGTTTGGGTTTGTTAGGTTTCCCTATATGGCTTCTGAGCCCAGGTCCAAAAATGCTGGTCCCCCCGCAAAAACAGGTAGTTTAGTATTTGATCATTTTGATGAGTCCACATAGTGTTTTGGGGCATTTCTTTTTGCTGGCACTAGGCCTACCCACACAAGTGAGGTACCATTTTTATTGGTAGACTTAGGGGAATGCTGGGTGGAAGGAAATTTGTGGCTCCTCTCAGATTCCAGAACTTTCTGTCACCGAAATGTGAGGAAAAAGTGTTTTGTTGGCCAATTTTTGAGGTTTGCAAAGGATTCTGCGTAACAGAACCCGGTGAGAGCCCCACAAGTCATCCCATCTTGGATTGCCCTCGGTGTCTAGTTTTCAAAATGCGCAGGTTTGGTAGGTTTCCCTAGGTGCCGGCTGAGCTAGAGGCCAAAATCCACAGCTAGGCACTTTGCAAAAAACAGCTCTGTTTTCTTTGGGAAAATGTGATTTGTCCACGTTGTGTTTTGAGGCATTTCCTGTGTCGGGCGCTAGGCATACCAACACAAGTGAAGTACCATTTTCATTGGGAGACTTAAGGAAACGCTGGGTGGAAGGAAATTTGTGGCTCCTCCCAGATTCCAGAACTTTCTGTCACCGAAATGTGAGGAAAAAGTGTTTTTTTGGGCAAAATTTTAGGTTTGCAAAGGATTCTGGGTAACAGAATTTGATGAGAGCCCCACAAGTCACCCCATCTTGGATTTCCCTCAGTGTCTATTTTTTAAAAATGCGCAAGTTTGCTAGGTTTCCCTAGGTGTCAGCTGAGCTAGAGGTCAAAACCTACAGCTAGATACTTTGCAAAAAACACGTCAGATTTCATTGTAAAAATGTGATGTGTCCATGTTGCGTTTCATGTCACGAGCATTAGGCCTCCCCATGCAAGGGAGGTACCATTTTTATTGGGGGACTTGAGGGAACATAGAATAGCAAAACAAGAGTGTTAGAAATGGGGTTTCTGGTTGACTAGGGTATGCACCTCAGCCAGGCAGAACCTACCCACTCTAGTCAGGGCAAGGGAGTTACACGTCCAAGATAACCCCTGCTCACCCCCTTGGTAGCTTGGCACGAGAAGTCAGGCCTATCCCAGAGGCAATGTGTAAAGCGTTTGCACAACACACACACACACGTGACGCAAAATGTACACCACAAAGTAAACACAACACTGAGCTATGTAAAAATAATCTGTATTGCACAAAACATAATTAGACCAACATTACATGTAAGTAATACCCTGCTACCTTAGCAGTTGTCAGAAAGTTACACAAGTTACTAATACTCTGCAAGAATATGCAGTTGTCACATTAGAACACGTAAGTACTCAGGATTCTGCAACATAAGCAGTAGTCAGGAATTACAATAAGAATTATATGCACTTGTTCCTTTTATGGGTATTTAGGAATTATTCATGACATTAGAGAACATCTCACAAGTCATACAAATACATATCAGCTAGACATACGCATAAAAGGAACATTAGCACATACATATAGTGACAGAAAGCAGGTAGGAAATCTATAAACATCAAATGATCTATACTAGGCTCCTGGAGCCCATATTCCCAAAAAACTACCTGGTCTCTGTAGCAGAGGCACTCTCAGTGCCTAGAAGGAGGAGTATGGGGGCCCCCGGCGCTCCTATGCGCGAAAAACGGGGGCCTCGCAGGTCTCCTGAGGGAGAGGGGTGGTCTGCACCCTTTCTACTGTGAAAAATGGGCCCCTCTAGGGACCCGCGGTCTTGGTGGATTGAGGGACAGGCCCCTCTGGGGACCTGTGATCCTTATGGGGCCCCCCTGGCCTCTAATGGCGCTCTCTGAAAGGGGGGGGGGCCAAAACTCCACAAAGAATCAAGCAGTAGGGGCGATCGCGCCCCTAGTGCAGTGACCGGGGGAAAGGGAACTCCCTTTCCTCCCCGTGTCCTGCTTAGAAGGAGGCAGCCGCCCTTGTCCACGGTGCGGCTGCCAAAAGGAAGTAAAGGAAGCAGGGGCCTCCGTTGAGGCTCCTCATCTGCTTCCTAATGCGGCCGCACCCGGTCCGGTGCGCGAGCCGCTCTGCTGCCTTCCCTTGTCCGCGAGGAAGGCAGCTCAGGAGTTTGGTGCCAACGTGTGCCCCGGGGGTACTCCGTAAAGTGCGCTTCACCCAGGGACACAATAGGAGCATGCTAGCTCCTTTCTTTACTCCAGAAAGTGCCCCGGGGGCACTAGAAACAGCCCGATCCTCGTGCTAGATGCAAATGCGGTGCCCGGGTTGCAGCGGTGATTTAAACAGCAGAGGAGCGCTTCTCAAAGCGCGAGGGCACCTCTATACGCCCGGGCTGCAGCGGTGATTTCTCATCAGCAGAGTGGTGCTTTAACAAAGCGCAGGGACACCCAACAAAGCGATTCTCGCAGCGCTTTTCAGTCCAAACTGCAGGGATCGTTGCAGGGGTCAGGGGCTACAGCACCCTGCCCCTGGGAACCAACAAAAACAAGAAGAAGCACAGGGCTGGTTGGCCCAGCTACAAGCCAGCACAAGGGGTGCAGATGGTGGCAGTTCCTTCTAGTGACCAGACAGGTCACAGGTCAGCACAGCAGCAGCAGTCCAAGGGGGTTTCCTGGTGAGTCCAATCATCAGCGTTCTGTGTCCAGTTTCAAGTCCCAAGAATGTTCAGATTGTGGGGAAAATTCCCCTGTACTTATACTGGGTTTACAGTGTGTTTTACAATGGCCAGGAGAGGTGTTCCAACCAGTTACAACTGATTCTAGGAGTGTCCTTTCTCTCCTCCAGCACAGGCTCCAAACATCAGTGGGGGGTAAACGACCCTATTGTGTGAGGCAGGGCACAGTCTTTACAAATGCAGGTGTGCCCCGCCTCTCCCTTCTCTCAGCCCAGGAAGGCTTTACAATATGTAGATGCACCTCTGTGACACCTCCACCCTCCCTGTGTTCAGGCTGAGAAGTATGCACAAAGCCCCAACTGTCAGTCTGCCCAGACGTGGATTGGAGGCAAGCGTCAAAACACCAAAGTCATAAGCACAGATAAATGCGCACTTTCTATAAGTGGCATTTCTGTGATAGTAATAAAAAATACACCTACACCAGTAAGCAGCATTTCTTACCAATATCACAACCATACGAAACATGCCTACGCTACCCCTCATAAATCAGACAATACCCCTTACACATAAGGCAGGGCATTTTCCAATGCAATCCTATGAGGAGGCAGCACTCACAGAAGTGAGACACCAGGTTAGGCTGTTTGTCACTCCCAGGACAGGCCACACAACATGGCACACGTCCTGCCTTCTACATACATGGCACCCTTCCCAAAGGGCTAGTTAGGGCGTACCTTAGGGGTGACTTGCATGTAGTAAAAGGGGAGTTCTGGGCCTGGCAAGTAAATTTAGATGCCAGGTCCCTGTGGCAGGAAACTGCGCACACAGGCTCTGCGCTAGCAGGCCTTAGATAGGTTTGAAAGGCTACTTCAGTGGGTGCCGCAAGCAACGCTGCAGGCCCACTAGTAGCATTAAATTTACAGGCCCTGGCTATAGGAATACCACTTTACAAGGGACTTATAGGTAAATTAAATATGCCAATTAGGTATAATCCAATCATACCAACTTTGTAAGGGAGAGCACATGCACTTTAGCACTGGTTAGCAGTGAAAAAGTGCTCAGAGTCAAAACGTCAGCCAACAAAGGTCAGAAAAATAAGGAGGCAAAAAGCAAAAAGTCTGGGAAATGACCCTGTAAAAGGGCCAGGTCCAACTAAGAATTATTGCCCCTTGTCTTTCTCTACATTTTTTCCTTCGAAATGTAATACAGTGTGTAAAAAAGACGTCTATTTGAGAAATGCCCTGTAATTCACATGCTAGTATAGGCACCCCGGAATTCAGAGAAGTGCAAATAACCACTTCTTCTCAGCACCTTATACTGTGCCCATTTTGGAAATACAAAGGTGTTCTTGATACCTATTTTTCACTCTTTATATTTCAGCAAATGAATTGCTGTATACCCGATATAGAATGAAAACCCATTGGAAGGTGCAGCTAATTTATTGGCTCTGCATACCTTGGGTTCTTGATGAACCTACAATTCCTATATATCCCCA
Organism: Pleurodeles waltl; assembly: GCF_031143425.1. Classification (NCBI taxonomy): domain Eukaryota; kingdom Metazoa; phylum Chordata; class Amphibia; order Caudata; family Salamandridae; genus Pleurodeles; species Pleurodeles waltl. The sequence goes on along the minus strand of NC_090448.1, from coordinate 721,801,623 downwards.
CAACCAGAAGAGTCCAGCAGACGTAATGGTATATTGCTTTCAAAAATCTGATATCGCAGGAAAAAGTTACAGAGTAAAATGTGGAGAAAAATGGCTTTTTTTTCACCTCAATTTCAATATTTTTTTATTTCAGCTGTTGCTTTCTGTAGGAAACCCTTGTAGGATCTACACAAATTACCCCTTGCTGAATTCAGAATTTTATCTACCTTTCAGAAATATTAAGCTTTCCGGGATCCAGCATTCTTTTCAGACCCATGTCTGTCACTCACTGGAAGGAGGCTGAAAGCACACAAAAATAGTAAAAATGGGGTATGTCCCAATAAATGCCAAAATTGTGTTTAAAAAATGGGTTTTCTGATTCAAGTCTGTCTGTTCCTGAAAGCTGGGAAGATGGTGATTTTAGTATCACAAACCCTTTGTTGATGCCATTTTCAGGAAAAAAAAACACAAGCCTTCTTCTGAAGCCCTTTTTCCCCATTTTGTTTTTTCAAAACAAACTACATTTTCGCTGTATTTTGGCTAATTTCCTGATCTCCTTCAGGGGAACCCACAAAGTCTGGGTACCTCTAGAATCCCTAGGATGTTGGAAAAAAACGACACAGATTTGGCGTGGGTAGCTTATGTGGACAAAAAGTTATGAGGGCCTAAGCACGAACTGCCCAAAACAGACAAAAAAAATGCTTTGTACCTGAGGGGGAAAAGGCCTGGTAGCAAAGGGGTTAAAAGCCAGGTTGTGATTACAAACATACAATGTCCTGAGTAGACAGATCTTTGAAGGCTGCAAGTTGGCTCAGGGGATCTGACACCTGTAGGAGTTAGGGTCGGGCATGATTTCAATCACAGGCATGGTTTTCAATCTGCAATCTTTATTAAAATAAACTTTAATCAGGCATCCCGTTAAAGTGCCCATCTTGTTGTTTAAAATACCCTAATAGTTGGGCTAAAACCAAAGTCTGTTTACTGGAATATACAACTTCAATGAAAAAACATCTATTGGCATGCTTTTTCATGGGTGTGATGCTGATGGGTTTGAAAGAATATATTTACCTTTCATCTTACAAAAGAGAGACAATGTCACTGGCCCCATTAACACATGGGGTGGAGAAACTTGGCTAAACACGAAGTGGTTGCTATAAGGTGGTATGAAGGTTATGGGCACTGGGTACTAAAGTTCTGTTATAATGATGTTAAGTAGATGGAGCTTGTTTTTAAATAGAATGGAATCATGGTGTTTAATTGTCAGGGTTGCTTTCCTAAAGTCACCACACTAACCATTACTGTGCATAATGTAAAAATTCAAAAGGGCTTTCATGTGCCTTGCGCAGAGGCAATCTGGACACATGTAAAATTTGAAGGGTAATATTAAATGTATTCTTTTGAACAAAAAGAATACTCTAGTGATACCAGAATTTCCGCTGTATCATTATGCACCTCTGCACACCAAGAAAATCTTGATCAAATAAAAGTGTGCCCCTGGCCACGTCAGTACCTGCACTTATTTTTTCCCCATGTGCCACAGTGAACAGTCACATGAATGAGCCACTCTGTCTCCCACACACTTTGAGATCCCTGGAGAGGTTTGGTACCATATTATTGTAGATTTAATATTATCCTGTAAAAATACTGCAGCAAAAACATATTGACTAGTAAAATATTGTCAAGGTAAGATGCAACAATAGGTAGAGGTGGGTGAGCCTGCAAATCATCAGGGGACACGCATACTCTGCTGGAGGAACTCCAATGTGCAGTAGTCATCGTGATGAGAGGGGAGAAGCAACAAGACATTTACGCCTGGTCATTGACTCTATAAAGTTTAAGACTTTGCCCCACTGCACAGGATGCATATTGTTAGAAATTACCCTTTTTGCTGGGTTATATCCAAACATTTTGCCTTCTTCCTCCTATTACTGTTTTATCCATGATTGGCATATTTGATTACTTTTAAGTCCCTAGTAAAGTGCATCAGAGGTGCCCAGGGCCTGTAAGTCAAATGCTACTAGTGGGTCTGCAGCACTCATTTTGCCACTCACATGAGTAGCCCTGTAAACATGTCTCTGACCTGCAACTGCAGTGTCTGCAACTGCCAGTTCAACCTAGCAAGTAGACCCACATGCCAGGCACAAACCTTCCCTTGTACAACATGTGAGTCACCCCTAGGGTATGCCCTAGGTAGCCCCATGGGCAGGGTGCAGTGTATTTAAAAGCTGGGACATGTACTGTTGTGTTGTACATGTCCTGATAGTGAAATACTACCACAATCATTTTTCTCTACTGCAAGGCCTATCTCTACCATAGGTTAACATGGGGACTGCCTTTAAATATCTTTTAAGTGCAGTTTTCCATTGGGAGCAGAAAAAGAAATGGAGTTTGGGGTCTCTCAACTCACAAATAAAAAATACATCTTTTGACAGAGTTGGTTTTTAGATTGTATGTTTGAAAATGCCACTTTTAGAAAGTGGGCATTTTCTTGCTTAACCATTCTGTGCCTCTGCCTGAATGTGGAATACATGTCTGGGTCAGGCTGACAGTTGGGCTGTTTGTGAATTCCATCTAGACCGTGACACAAAGGGAGATGAGATGTGTCCTGCATATCCTGATGAGTCTTCCCAGGTTAGAGTGGGGAGGGAGGAGCTGACACCTCTACCTGAAAGGGCTGTACCTCTCCTCACACAATGCAGTCTCCAACCCCTGGTAAGGCAGGATCTTGTGAACAACAGAGACGTTCCTTTACAGTTTGCCTCCTTCAAAGGCAGAAATGAGTTTAAGTAGTGGACCCAAAACCCCAGACTTTTAGGATACTTCTGGATCAAGAGGAACCTCTGCCAAGGAGAAGAGCTAAACAGCTGGGGGAGGAGTACTGCCCTTTGATGTGTGTGCTTTGTTGGGTTGGCCTGCAGTTGCTGCTTCTGCCTTAGGGCCTTAAGTAGACCTTGCCTCCTGTTGGAAGTCTCAGGGAAATCAAGGACCTCAGGTTCTCTGCCCACAGCACTGGTAACTGTGTGCTTTGTGCTGCAAAAGAATAAAAACCACCACAACGCCATCAACGATGCCGCTGCCTGCACTGTGACCTGATGATGATGCATGGAGCCGTGCCCCGCTTTACACCGCAACCATGATGTCACCGATGCCGCCAACTGACACCGTCACTGAGCTGCTGCTTGCACAGTGACCTGTGGGCCGTGCACTCCACATCACCTGGCTCACACTGCAGGCTTTGGTATCCCTGACAACAACGATCTATGAGGACACCGACGCTGCTGCCTGCACCGTGGCCTGAGGACACTGCTCGTGAGGTACAAGGAGCACGTCCCATCTCACACTGCAGCACCGGTCCACCGACGCCAGTGCCATAAACTCCAGCCTTGTCAACAAACGCCCCTGCCTGCACCACGACCCGCGGGCGCTGCACGGAGCCCAGCCCGCATCGTACCGCCACTTTGGGCCTACCGACAACAGCGCTTCAGCAACAACGACAATGCTGCCTGCACTGCGACCTAGAGACACCGCACGTCGATCCGCCCTGCTTCACACCCCAGCCCTGGTCTCACCGACACCACAGGATGTCATCACCAAGCTGCTGCCAGCACCGTGAGCTGTGGGCACCGCACGTCACATTGTCCCGCTCCACACCGCAGCCCCTACGCCATCAACATTAGCGCTCCTGTCTTCATCTTCAGCCCGGAGATTGATCTGCAACACGTGTGACTTCAAAGGCCTGACAACCCCTGCACTGACCTCTGAAGCCAACGATGCCAACGCCTGCTGACGCCATCGCCGATGCGCTCTGGATTTCATAGCGAATATTGTGATACCCTACATTTCCAAGGTACTTTTTGGGGGTCTTCCCAACACTGTAGCTGGTCCACGACCCCTCAGTTTGCCTGAACTGTTGGGTTGGTTGTTCACGACACCGTGAAAGCCCCAGACGGAGCTATCAACTTCAAGGAACTGTATTTTTAAGTCATTCTTTCAAAATTCATATCTTTATTACTGTATGTTGGATTTTGTTTGTTTTGCCATTGTTTTACACAGCTGAATATTGACTATCTTTCCAAAACTGGTGTGGTGCCCTTTTGTAGTGTTTTCACTGTATTTCTGTGTGTTATGTGCAAACACTTTACACGTTACTTCTGTCAAGCTACCAAGTGGGTGAGCAGGGGTTATCCGAACTGGGTATCCCCCTTACCCTGACTAGAGTAAGTGTCCCTACTTGGACAGGGTGTAAACTGACTGCATACTAGAGACCCCAGTTCTAACACATATAATTTGCCGGAGGGACTGCAAAGCCCAGTATTCATCGCAGAAAGTAGGGAGGGGCAATACAACCTCTGCACCTGGTCATTGGCGCTTTAAAGTGAGAGACTTTGTCTAGTCACACAGGCCACCCTTACTATGCTGGGGGGACCTGAAAGCCTAGTATTCATCACTGTGAGAGGGAAGGGCACCTTGGCATTGGCTGCATGATATGCACCCAGAAAGCTCAGGCTAAGGGCAGGCCCGTCTGTGCCCATCAGCACTAGGAAGAGGCAGGTTTTTATTTTAGAGGTGACTTTTTAAACTTGTATGCACTTTTTAATTGCAAAATTAAGTTTTTATTAGGAGAGCTGAGAGTAGACATATCCAGGTTATGCCTTGAGTGTTGTGACTCTCTGAGTTAGTACATTTTGCTTGAACACTTTTACGTGATTTTGTAGAGTGCCTAGTCCTCTTGTTGTATTTAGGGTTACACTTTTTAAGCGGTATAATTTTTAGTTCAACGCTATTAACATGGGGAAAAGCCACACCAGAGTACGGGCAAATCAACCAAGGCAGCTAAACATGAAGTTGAGAATTAAAAATTAATCAAGGAAGTAGAAAGCATACTTAATCGGGAACATAATTCTGAAGGTTGCAAAGAAAAAGGAAAAATTCTCCTCAGCAAAGATTGCACACTTCTACAAAAAAAAAAAAATTAAGCAAGTATCAAATGAGTCTGTGGTGGTACCTGATGTCGTTACTCAATATCCAAAAACAACAGATGATGGACGGAAAGCAGAGCAAATCAAATATTTCACCCACAGTCATAGACCTGGGTTTAATCCATCAGATTTTTGGCTTGCCATGCCATTCCAGTTTGGTCCCAGCCATATGCAAATCAGTCTTGATCCTGTTCTCCATGGGAACAATCTAGCACGAACTGCCAGGCCAGATCAGGGTCAAGACTGATTTGCATATGGCTGGGTCCAGACTAGGGTGGCATGGTGAGCAAAAGAATTGTTGGATTCAACCCAGATCTGTAACTGGGGGTGAATGTTTGATTGGTTCCGCATTCCGTCCATCATTTGTGTTTGTTTGCTTTTGTAGCCATAAGTGTGCCAGGTATGCCCAGACGTGGGTCCCGGGCACACAGTGCCACTGAATTCAAGCTAGCTTGGTTCATGAAGGGGGATACTCTGAAGCAGATCCTAGGATGCCTGGTGCTGGTCCAGGGAGGTCCTGGCCTGGCAGTTCATGCTGGACTGTTCCTATAGGGAACAGGGTCAAGACTGATTTGTATATGGCTTGGTCCAAACTGGGTGGCAAGGAAAGCAATAGAATTAATGGGATAAACCCATATCCGTGATTGGGAGTGAGTGTTTGATTGTTTCTGTATTCTGTCCATCATTTGTGTTTGTTTGCTTTTGTCATCATAAGTGCGCTGTGTATGCCCAGATGTGGGTCCTGGGCTCACTGTGCCACTGGATTCAAGCTAGCCAGGCTGATGAAGGGTGATACACTGAAACTGGTCCCAGGATGCTTGTTTCTGGTCCAGGGAGGACCGGGCCTGGCAGTTCAGACTGGACTGTTGCCATGGGAACAGGGTCAGGACTGATTTGCTTATGTCTATGCCAACACTGGGGTGACATGGTGAGCAAAAGAATTGCATCTGCAGGACCTACTGCAATGACGGCTGGCTGCGTGGATCTGCTCTCCTCTGGAACTGCATGGATCCTGCATCACAGGTCATAGTCTGGAGTGGTCCCCATGGTCCTCTCTACCAGTTGTGCAACTTGGGAGACAGTAAGACCTTGTCGCTCCCTGAAGGACATTACCCCTGTGCACTGCAACTCTTGCAGCTACCAAGGCTTGATTGCTCCTGCCAAGCACAGTCTCATGTCTGCTGCTTCATCAATGTGGGACTCCTCTACACGTGTGCTGAGTGGCCCTCACTGCAACTGCTGTGCCTGCTGCCAGTGGGTTACCTGGGGGCTACATCCTTTTCTTGTGACTCTCCCAACCGTTGAGAGTCATCCCAGACTCCCCTCCTTGGGTCGAATTCCCTGGCCCTCTTCAGCCTTGCAACTAGTCCTCTTCGTCTTTTGCATTTGCCAAGGCTTGTTTGTGGTTCTCCAACACCTCCAACCAACTGCAACCCAACAGATGACATGGGATACCATCTGCATCACTTCAGGAACTTCTCATCATCTCCTGTGTTGCACAGCTGGGCTTCTTTGCCCCCAGTCGACCTGGTCCTGCATCCACAGAAGGGTGGGTAGTGGTTCCTGCCACAACCGGACACTCCATCATGAATTGGACTTGGTCCCCTTCACTTGTAGGTCCTCTTTTGCCAGAATCAACCTTTAAGTTCTTCCAGTTTTGTTTGGGTCTTGCGCAATTCTTTTCCTATGTCCTCCTGCTGGTTTTGGGGAAAACCAGGTACTTACCTCTGCTCTCCTGGTCACCACTCTGGTACTCACCTCTTGGGGTTCCTAGTTATACAGCTCCCCTCTAACGATACCACATCTTTGGGTGGGGGACTATATCTCGCATTCCCCTTATTTAATATATGGTTTGACCCTCCTCTAGAGCCCTCATTATTTCCTATTACTTTTGCCAAAGCGTATTGCTTTTTATGCTCTTTACTGATTGCTAATGTGTATATAATAGTGTGTTTACTTAGCACCATTTGGGGGACTGCCTATTAGTATTCTAGTATTTGTGTTACCCTACTAAAGTGCCTTTATTTTTGTAGCACTGTGTGTTTTTTTCATGTGTGATAGTGCTGTGTGACTATAGTGGCAGTGCACAAGCTTTCCGTGACTCCTGGATATGTCTGGGCTGCTCACCCACAGCTACCTCTAGAGAGCCCTGGCTTCCTAGACACTGACTACACTTCAATAATAGGGGATACCTGGACCTGGTATAAGGTGATAACACCATCGGTGCTCACCACACACTAGGCCAGCTTCCTACACATCCCTAGTTTATATGCAACCCCCCTCAAATCATAGTTGGTAGGTGCTATTAAACTAGATTCACTTACCATCCATTCAGGGGTGTAGCATCAGAGGGGTGTTATTCTGTAGTATGTAGTTGGGTACAAGTGCTTTTAGTCGAGTATGGCAAGGTGTTTTTCAGATTTCACTTAGGATTTTTAAATATGCACACAAACACATACTCTCTGTTTTAAAGGTCTTAAAAATTGTTATTTTACAAAATCGTATTATAATTATATGTCACAATCCACAGTCCTCTCCCTTCCCTCTTCTGCTTAAGCCCCCCACCCCCTCCTGCTCTGATTCTGGTATAATGAGTTTTACTTATGGCGATTGTTAGGAAATATGAAGCTCACCCTCCTCCCTCCGGTCTTATTGACCAAGCTACACCCCTGCATCTGTTATACCTGTGCGCCTGCAATGGTCACTCAGCCTCGGTCAATGAAAGGGCTTACACCTTCTCTAGAAGGCGTTCAAAATGTAGGCTAGATTGTGTTCTATTAGATACAGCATCGTGAGACGAATTTGTGGATTACGACATTTCACCAGGAACGGACAGTGATCACAGTGCTCTCCATCTAATGTTGAGAGAGGGGCTGCTACGAGATGACACCAGTCAGAATCTAACCTCTTTTAGAGGGGGAATAACAAGATAGTGATTAAGTGGCTCAAGATGAATGAAAATATCACAAGTCCTAGAAAAATATACCATCTTCCTACGTACATAGTCTCGGTAATGAAATTCATATTGTTGAAATCCAGTCATCTGCTTGAGGCATTAAAGGGCATTTATGTAGAGGCAGCTCCAGCTCGACACTTTACAAAAACACTGTCAAACCCCTCCTATACAAACGAATGCCAGACGGCTAAATCACACTCCATTCTATTCATAAAAACTTGCGAGCCATTAATAATTCATGCCACAAGAGACTGATACAAGTGCTTATTGCTTGCTAGCAAAATTAAAAGAAATGATGATAATTGGAATGATCTTTTAGAGGCCTCTCGCAGGAAGGATATTGCCTCTGGCATATTGTGGCGCATGATAGTCTGAATAGATGTACACCAACTGACGTCTTTATTCAACCACAAGCTTGGGTCAATCACTTCACCAACTTGCACTCAATGCACATCAAAAGAATTGACCTGGATATTTGTGACACCCAAGAAAAGCAAAAAGAATAGACGATGGATGGAATGCTGAACAATGCAAACATTCACCCCCAATCACAAAGATCTGGGTTTAATCCATTGTTTTTTTGTCCACCACGCCACCCCAGTTTGGACCAAGCCATATGCAAATCAGTCTTGACCCTGTTCCCAATGAGAATTTTCCAGCTCATCAGCAAAAAGAACAGATGATGGAGGGAATGCTGAACAATGCAAACATTCACCCCCACGGAGAGCATTCCGTCCATCATTCGTTCTTTTTGCCTTTGTCACCCTTAATAACGCGTGCAGCCCTTCTAAATTACCTGTACCTGGACACGTTGGAGGTCGGTGAACCTTTTAACCGAGTTGGGCTCTCCTCATCGTTGAATAGTCGGGTCACTTAAATCAGTAGTCAATAACTGTTGTGCGCGATAGCCAATACTCAATTAGTAGATCAAAATAACACATTAGGAATCAATAACAGTTGATATTTCGACGCACCATGACCTTTCAGTCATGAATAACCACACCGGCTTATTCAAAGTTAGTGAATGTATATAAGTCTCAAAACCAAATGATATATGTATACGAAAATTACTAGCTGTCCATAGCAGCGGAAGAAACGCAATCTACGAAATATCTGAATGATAGTACATTCAGTTATGGCAATACAAATCACTAATATAAGCAACTGAATTTGACTAATTTCATACATCGGTCAGCATGACAAGATTTCAATTCAACATGGGGCATCAAGTTCATACCTCGACTAGCCTCTAATTAGCATTGGCATATGGGGCTTCATGCAAAACGAATTTAGTCAACACAAATTTGGAAAACTCCTAGCTTGGGCTCTATCAAAATAGCAGTTGGTACCTAAAGGGAAAAACACAATGCATAATACAATTATCCTTTCATATTTACCAATTACATTCAGCATTCAAGAAAGTCTTCGTCCTTCAGGTACCGGTTCGATCAGCATAGGGCAGGGTTTTAAAGGGGCAAAGTTAAGGACAAATTGCCTTGTAGCAGAAAGGAGAATGGGACAAAGTTACTGCATGGGCAAGATGGGGTAAATTAAAGTTAAAGTCTCTAGGGTGAGAATTCTCAAAGTCTCTTTCTCAATAATAGAGAAAAGGGCATCAAGATGTCATCTAAGATGGCGTCTGGCGTTTGGCTTCAAAGATGACATCAAGGAAAATGGCTGACTTCTCTTTGTCCAGTGGGTTTAAGTAAGAAACATTCCAAATTCTGCAGGGTCTTCCATTGGAGGGTTCATAGGGTAGCTTCAAATTGACCAATGAAAAATGTCTCTCTACTAGTACTCTTTTATGCATACATTGTCCTTGGAGCCTTGGAACATAAGTTGTAACAAGGTTTGCCAATTATTTTGATATCTGTACCCTCATTGTCCGCACCTGCAGACTGACCTTGGATCAGAGGGGATGAAACCGGCCTAGTACGAAACCTTGGAGATAAGTGTATTAGTCATCTTCTACTGGAAAAATACAACTTCAAGCAAGAATATATGTTACATTAGTTCAAGGAAAAGTCACGGAGTTAGAATTTGAGACCAGGCAACTAGGCCAAAACCTCTACTAAATTTAAGCTAAGCACAGTTTCAATAAGAAATCATGGCACACATTTGCAATTATGACGGATTACTACATTTTCAATTCTTCATGATTAATAAAGCACGTTTATAATATTGGCGAACTACCCCGAGGGCACAATTTCCCCCGTACATTATTTTCTTTTCTAAAATCACACAACATTATACGATTTTGGTTGCATGATATATGAATATATGTAGGACCCTCTTTTTCTGCGTCATCAATCCCTCCTCTGATGACTAATTATGTCACCACATCAAATCTTCCCACAAATGTTATTCCATTAAAATTCTGTTTTAGTAATTTGGCACTCCAGTCAATTCCCTCTTTCTTTTGGTTCCCCTTGATTTTTCTCTGTATATTTCTACTATTTTGCTTTCTATTTTCTCTTCTCTTTTCCTTTTGTTCCTTGCTTTCAACATTTTGATAGCTTTCCATATTTCCCAAATGCCTAGTAAACAAATTAATATTATTAATATTCCCTTTATTATTTTTAGTAACAATCCGTTCCAAACGTTGCTGAGCCAATTTCCCACCGAAGCAATTCCTTTTCCAACCTTCTCCCACACTCCTGGTTCCTTCAATTCCTTTAAATCTGTACTTTCGTTAGTTAAGTTTGTAAGCATCTTTCTAATTCGCCCACTGCTGTCCAGTATATATGTACACCAGTGGCGTGTACCAAGCATTTTGCAAATGCCCCCATCCTTTACTAAAAGAATGTCTAAGGCAAGCCGATTTTGAAGAGTCATAGCTCTTTCTGCAGCGAGTTCAGCATCCATCAGGATTATAGCTCCTGAGAATTTTGTCAGCATGTTATCCACAATAGTAGACAACTTTCGTATTTTGATTGAATTCAATATGACTCCCACTGAAGGAATCAAAGCTCCAAATATATCTCCTACCACACCAGAAGCTGTCTCTCTCTTCTGAACATGATGTGATTCAGACAGCTTTGGGAATTTCTTTAAGTCGTCTAGTTGATAAATCTTTGGGAACACTATTCCCAAATAACATCTCCCATACCATCCTTTAGGAAGATGATAATAGGCGTTAAGTCCACAAATATAGTATATCCCTGGAATAACTGGGTCTTGTCCATTCAGCATGAACGTCCATTTAGGTTGAAACAAAAACGTGTGTTTACATTCACTCGTTCCCACAAAGACTGTGTCGTAATATGATTTATGTCTATGTATACAGAATCTCCCTACGTGTAACGTATCTAAAGCTATTTTTCCTTGTGTCTTTATCGCAGCAAAAGCATAATTATCTACAGATGTCCTTTTGTGTAATTCCCTTTCTAATTCCTCCTTCATTTCTTTCCTCCTATCGTCAGTGCGGTCTAAGAAATTTATCTCCAGCGGTGAAAGCAAGCATGTAAGGTTCTCTCTATGTGCGTGAGCTGTGTGAAAAGGTGACAACGGCTCAAAGAAGCCTCTCATCACTTTTATATAATAATCCCTGGCTACTTTACTCAGGTACTCGATTATGGGGACATATGCAAATGTAACATCATAATTAGAGTAAAAATAATGAATGTACTGCTGACCATAAAATCTGGACATTATTATACTACATGTAATTCCGTACGTAAGAGGCATACTATGACATGTCACTCCTTCCACTACTGAGGTAGGTATTTGTGTGCACACATAACAATCTTTAGCATCCATGGTCTCAACATACTCACTCAGCAAGCGATAGAAAACATTAGACGAAAGTTTCTTTTTATCATCCAGATGCCTTTCATCTTGTTCGAGTTTCTTTAAAGCTGTTAGTTCAGTAGAAGTAGCAGGTCTAGAAGTAAAAGCATCATCCATCCCTCTCTCATCCTTTCCATGCATTCCAAGGACTATTGCTACAATGAATAGTACGCATGCAGTTATTAGACCTATACACATGTATTTACAACACTTCATCTTATGCCCCTGTGTAGTGTAGCCTGTCATGATCTATATAGAATCAGAAAGTTGAAGAAACTTTATCAAATCGGATTTGCAGATATATATACAAAGCTGAACGAGTACAATATTCACACGGTTTTCTTTAGCAGCTTAGTCTCTTATCGGTTAGCAGCTTTGTCTTAAAATCAGTTTCAGAGTCAATCAAGTTTAGCAATGTCTTAGCCAGTTTAAAAGTCAATCAGGTTATCAATGTTTCATTCGGTAAGGTTCATGGAGTTTAACTTCTCAAGTGCCAAAGTGAAGTTCTGCCTCTTCGTTCTCGAGACTGAGAGATAAGAACTCGTCTGACCAATCGTTAGCGGCTATGTATGCCCACTCCGGACCAGAATACCTTCTGCTCGGTATTCTTTTTCTTTTCAATTTTGCATCTCTCTTTGATTCTCTCTCACGGGTGCTTTCTTCCTTGGTCAGGTCTTTCTCTTCACTGGGTGTTGCTATTACGACAGACACTACTTTTCTTTTCTCTTTCAACTTTGGCTCTTTATTCTCACTTGGTATTTCTTTAATCCTTAGTTTCACTGGTGATATACTTTGCCTCCGTTTCGCACTGTTTTCACCTGAGGGACCTGCAACCGGTTCCGGAAGGGGTTGAGCGATTTCACTTTGTCCCTCCTCTTTTTCTTCCTCCAGGAGGTCGATCAGATTTTCCTTTTCCTCTCCTGTATCGTCTGCTTCTGGGAAAGCCCTCTTCTGATCAGGCTCTCCTGCTTCTTCACTTGTTGCAGGCTCTTTGTCACCCTCAGGGTCTCCGTCACTTTCTGATGTTTCTCCTCCGTTCTCCTCAAATGGATCGGCTGTTTCTTCCTCAGAGAGTATTTCTCCCTCCTCTAATTCTGCTTGTTCACCTCCAGGTTCTCGTTGCTTTGTCTCGGTGCCTGGTACTTTCTTGTCAGTCACTGGTGATTTCAGTGCTTCAACTTCCTCTTCTGTGGGGCACGTCACCCTTTTCATGTGACTGGCGTGAACCCAGTTGGGAACTCCCGCACACTTTACAGCGGTAGTAGTCGTCAGAATCACTTGGAAAGGCCCTTTCCAACGAGGTTCCAGACACGACTTCCTCACGTGCTTCTTTATCACGACCCAGTCGCCTGCTTTCAGGGCGTGTCCTGGACCTTGGATCAGTGGCAAGGTGGTTGCCTCCACCTGGTGAGAAAAAGAGCGCACCACATCAGCTAGACCTTTGCAGTAGTCCAACACCATATCATCTGTAATATTCAAAAGAGCATTTGCAGGAACTGCTGGAAGTCTCATGGCCCTGCCCATGAGGATCTCGTGCGGGGACAGTCCAGTTTTCCTATCAGGGGTGTTTCTCATAGACATTAACACCAAGGGCAATGCATCAGGCCATTTCAAGTTCGTTGACGCACATATTTTCGCCATCCTTGACTTCAATGTGCCGTTCATTTGCTCCACTAGACCTGAGGCTTCAGGGCGGTAGCTACAATGCAACTTTTGCTCAATGTTCAGCGCTGCACACAGTAATTTTATTACTTCGTTATTGAAGTGACTTCCCCTATCTGATTCTAAGGAGATCGGAATCCGAAAGGTGGTATTAGTTCCCTCAAGAGTAGTTTGGCAACTGTGAGACTGTCATTTCTATGTGTAGGGTATGCTTCAATCCAGTGACTAAAAATACACACAATCACCAACACATACTTCAAGCCTCCATGCACAGGCATTTCAATAAAATCCATTTGCATCCTGCTGAATGGACCTCCAGCTCTCCCAATGTGGCTCAAATTTACTACTGTTCCTTTCCCCGCGTTCATTTGTTGACAAATGACGCAACAATGGCAAACTGCTTCAGCAACTTAGCGGAATTTGGTGGTTAAACCAATCAGTTTTGAATAGTGTGACCATGGCGTCCCTTCCAAGATGAGCCTGTCCATGGTAGAATCTGGCCAATTGCGTCAACAGGCTGTTAGGCAGAACCAATTTCCCTTCACTTGAGACCCACAAATCATCTGGTTTCTTTACGCATTGCAATTTACTCCATGAGAGTTTCTCATCTTCACTAACATCATTCTGTAAAGACTTCAATTCATCTATTGTATCTACAACCTTAAGAGCAAAGGCTTAGCTTGGTTCAAGTTCTGGTTCATTTATCAAGTTCCATTCGTCCCTGAGCAATATACAGTTCAATGCGCAAAACCTTGCGACTTGATCTGCATACCCGTTTCCCAAAGAAACATAGTCTTGTGATTTTGAATGTGCACTGCATTTTACCACCGCAACTTCTCCTGGCAACTGAATGGCATGTAACAACTCTCTTATTCTTTCACCATTTTTCACTGGTGATCCTGAAGAAGTCATGAAGCCTCTCTGTGACCACAACTGTCCAAAGTCATTCACTATTCCAAATCCGTACTGACTGTCAATATATGGTGACTTTCATTAATGCGGAAAGTTGGCAAGCTCTGGTAAGTGCTACCAATTCTGCTACTTGTGCAGAGTAAACTCCTTGAAGCCAAGATGCTTCCAAAACACCTGTTATCGTACATACAGCATATCCTGCTTTCTATATTCCCAGTGCATCTCTTAAACATGAACCATCGACAAAAAGGACTTGATCATTTTCTTCCAACCGGGTGTCTTTGATATCAGGTCTTGGTTTTGTACAAAATTCAGTCACCTGAAAACAGTTGTGCTCGACGTCTTCAGCGTTCTCAATCTCGACATTTTCACTGGGAAACAAGGTTGCTGGATTCAACGTAGTGCACCTTTTCAGCGGCACATTCGGTGAACCCAAAATTACTGTCTCGTACCTTGTGAGCCTAGCACCAGTCATGTGCTGTGTTCGGGAACGGGTCAGAAGTATCTCGACTGAGTGAGGGACCATGACTGTTAAAGGATGTCCCATCACCATTTCTTCACTGTGACTTAAGCTTATACCAACTGCTGCTACGGCACGCAAGCACCCGGGCAGTGCTGCTGCAACTGGATCCAAAGTAGCTGAAAAATATGCCACTGGTCTGTTAAAGCCACCATGGGCTTGAGTCAAGACAGACAAGGAACATGCATCATGTTCATGACAAAACAATGTGAAAGGCTTTGTGTAGTCAGGCATACCTAAAGCTGGTGCCCTGCACATGCATTCCTTTAATTCAATAAAAGCATCCATCTCGTCTCCTTTCAACTTTATTTCATCCAGCGCATCTTTCTGGGTCAGTTTCAGTAAAGGTTTTGCTAGAGTTGAGAAATTGGGAATCAATTGGCGACAATAGCTCACCATCCCCAAAAACTTTCTCACTTCTCTTCTCGTCTTCGGTGGACTCATCTGAAGTACACTTGTTATCCTTTCTTTCATAATTCTTCGTGACCCTTTCTCTATTTGGTGACCCAAATATTTCACTTTCTTCTGGCAGAATTGTAATTTTGAGGGGGACACTTTGTGTCCGTTCCTTCCCAAATGATTCAGTAGGGCAATGGTATCAGCTGTACAGTCACTTTCTGTCTTACATGCGATTAGCAGATCGTCAACGTATTGCACCAAGGTTGATTCAAATGGTAACTCCAACAATTCCAAATCTTTCTTTAGAATCTGATTGAAAATTGATGGTGACTCCGAAAACCCTTGAGGAATTCGACACCAACTGTTTACCCAGTCTAGGAATTTGAAACAGAAGAGAAATTGGCTGTCCTCATGAAGAGGCACAGAAAAGAATGCTTGTGACAAATCGATAACTGAGAACCACTCAGCATCACAGGGAACTTGAAACATTATCACAGCTGGATTTGGTACTACGGGACAGCATTTGACTATTATGTCATTTATCTTCCTCAAATCCTGAACAATCCGGACCTTTCCACTCGATTTTATCAGTCCCATAATTGGTGAATTACATGGACTACTTAACACTTCTTTTAGTACTCCCTGTTTTACGAACTCATCAATGAGTTGGGCGACTTTCATGAGGGTGTCTTGCGCCATATGGTATTGTGGGGTCTGAGGAAAAGTTACATTGGGTTTCACAGTCACTTTCACTGGTTCTACTCCTTTGACCAATCCTACTTCTTTCCCTGTCCTATCCCACACTTCCTTTCCGACTGTTTCCTGTAACTCAGCAGGAATATCTGCTTCAGTGAGCATTGGGTAAAGAGTAATCAGGGAATACTCTTCATCAACAGTTTCCACTTCGTCCCCTCCTACACTGTCCTCTTCTTCCCCATCACTGTTTGTCTGGATTTTAATTCCATCATTTGAACACATAATCGAACATCCCAATTTGCACAATAGGTCTCTCCCTAACAGTGATATCGGGCTTGAGTCACACACCACAAATTTATGTGACCCTTGATAGTTACCAATTCCGACTTGCACTGGGTCAGTGATTGGGTTTGTCAGGTACCTATTTGCTACTCCCACTACTTGAACTGTTCTCCCTGAAAGTGGCAAATTTGGTACTTCGATGCTCCTAACAGTAGAGCATGTAGCTCCCGTGTCAACCAAGAATGAAACTCGATGACCCATAACTCTTCCTTCCACATACGGACCCTTTTGATCAACTTCCAAAGATGCTGCAAGCAAACAATTTCCCTCCTCATCTGAACTTTCACTCTCCCATACATTGTTTATTCCATCTTCACTGTGTAAAGGGAATTGGTGTACTGTGTCATTTTGGTTCATCACTTGACCCGTGACCTGTTGAGGAAGCATTACCTGTTGCTGATTCATTGGTGCTAAGGGTATTTGCATTTGCTGATTAGGTACAATGGGGAACTGCTGTTGCATTGGCTGCAACTGCGCCATTTGCACACGGGGCATTTGCACCTGTTGCGGTTGTATGGGTTGTAAACCCTGCATCTGATTCATATTATTCTGAAAATTTGGATTTGGACCCCTCAATTTTGGTCCTCTCATATTCTGAAATGCATTGACATCATTGTTTTGCTGACCTACACCTTCCTGCACCATCATTGGGCACTCCCGTTTCCAATGCCCGACGATTCCGCACGTGTGACACGGCATCACCTTCTTCATTGCCTGTATACCATTTGGGATCATAACAGTATTTATGTCAGGACCATTATTCACAAAACCTCCTCGACCTCTGCCTCTCATCTGTGGCTGAAACATAGCATTTCCCTGCTGTTGCTGCTGCGGCATCTGTTGTTGAAAACCTTGCAAACCTGTCTGAGCTGCTCTAAGCTGCATCACCATCACCTTTTCCTTCAACCTTTTCTGTTTTGTCTCAATCTCATCACTGCAGTATTTTGCATAGTTCAACACTTCATCGATCGATTTTGACTGCCAACAAATCAAATGCATCTTAATCATCTGACTGACCTCGGGTCTCAACCCTTCCACAAATCTGAACACGAAATGGAGCATGTCCTTTGCCTCAATCCGTGCCCCTGTAATTTTTAAACGCTTTCAACAATCTCTCATAGTACGCATGTATCGATTCTTTAGCCTCTTGTGCTGTTCTGTCGATCCTCTGCCAATCCACATTTTTCGACGCAACCTTGGTTTTCAAGTGCTCGATCACCTTATGGTATAAACTCATTACCGTAGGCGATGGTGCACCTGTGTCCCTATCTCTCTCTGGTTCACTCGTCGGCCAACCTACAGCTCTTTTACAGTCTTCCCATAAATCTGCCGGAACCACTATTTCAAATAAAATATTCAGGTCTTCCCAGAGACATTTTGCGAGTTTCACAAACCTATCTGTTTGTTGATACCATTCAATCGGTTTCTCCCTTAATTTGGGGAAATCATCCGTAAAGGATTGAATATCGCACCTGTGCCATGGTACATGTACAAGTTTTCCCCCTGCTGTCTCTCTCATTGGCAACATGGTTATCAGATCGTCATTCTGTTGTGCATTTTCATTCCGATCTGGGGTACTTTCTTTCTTTTTGTCCTTTTTCTTAACCCATCTTCTTTCCCATTTATCTAGACATCTCCAGACCTGTGCGCTCTGCAGTATCTCTTTAAGGTGCGTTTTCATCCCTGCCGATCTCATGTGTTTAAAATCTTTTGTCTCGAAGTCTAACCTGTAGCTTCTGCTCAAGTGTTTGGTCTTACTTATATCGAT
The DNA here is from genome assembly GCF_031143425.1 of Pleurodeles waltl. Lineage (NCBI taxonomy): Eukaryota > Metazoa > Chordata > Amphibia > Caudata > Salamandridae > Pleurodeles > Pleurodeles waltl. Next base: position 721,783,621 of record NC_090448.1, on the reverse strand, counting down.
GTTGTTTCTGTCTGCAATTTCTTGTAACTTCTTATGTATGTTGCTCACTTCTCTTGTAATCCTGGTGCACATGTATCTCAGCTCTTCTTCCGTGTATGACTCTAACCTGTTCAGACCCATTGTTCCCTCTACTAGTTCATCTGCTTCCATGCCCAATCTTATTCTATTCAGGTATTCTTCTCCCTTCCCGCTGGATGTACTCTGTGGGGAGTTCAGACTGTTGAACCATTGTGTTAGCTGTTGCGCGTTCAGTCCCATCAATGTAGCACTTACATCAACTGCTACTGATGGTTGCGGTAACGTTTCAGTCTTTGAAGTTAACGGTATTAATAGTGGTGGACTTGACCTTACCACAGTTGACGGAGCACAAACTGGAATTGGACTAAATTCTGACAACGACCCAGATCCATTTGGCAGTGTTGCTATCGGAGTTGTTTCTGGAGTAATTTCTATGCATCTTTTCCCTGTCTCACTTTGTGTCATTACCCCTTGATCGCATACGTTTGGGTTTGCCTGTATATATAATGGTACTGGCGGACCCACAGTAATAGGCAGAGATATTGCATCTGGATTCTGTCTGTTCCCTGAATTCTGTGGCATGTTAATCCCCACATTATGGTTCATCATTGCTGGCATACCTGATTGGCTTTCTGTTACTAGAGCGTACCTCGGCACTTCTTGTACCTGTTCTTGAGGCATCAAAAATTGTGTTGATTCGGCTTGAATCAATGTCGGTCTTTGATGACCCTGTCTTCCCTGAGCCACTAAGCCAGAAGTTGTTCCCAAGTTATGCTCCTCACAGCAGTGTCTTTGAAACTGCAACTGATAAGTATCGACAGGTTTCAATTTAGGCATGTCAGGATATATTCTCAGGACTTGTGGTATTTGTGGTGAAAAAGGCATATCGGGACCGTTCTGTCTTTGTGATATTCTCAAATTCGGTGTTACATTACCCTGTGTTGGTTCTGGAGGGGCAGTACTAATGCTTGATCCTTTTTCGCTTTCCACATATGGTGGTGGGCGATCATTCAGCAATTGTATAATGAACTCCTCATCGTCTGACTCGTCTGACCTTTTTGAGTTTCTGTTATTTTCTCTATCTCTGGACTGACTCCTGTTTGTTTTATAGGTAGCTTTCCTTCCTTCCGTCTCTGCCTCATGCGTCCAATCCGTGCGCGACCCTTCTCACCAACCAACCTATCCCAGGGCGGCTCCTAGTGACGTCACACTCACATACTGCGGCTGACAAAGACCCGCGGCTTGTCCTCCTTCATTCAGCTTCACTCAAAACTAATTTTTGCAATATCGTGAGCACTTAACCAAATTAAGAAAATAAATCTGTCGGTTTACTACAGGAAAGGTAATACAATCGCTTCAGAAACCTTAGGGATTTTTCACTAGCCTCAGCAGTTATTCCATCTTTCTCGGTCTTCCACTTTCGCAAGTAAAATTTGACCCGCAAACTTTACTCTCAACTGATCAATGAACTATTCTAGCGCGCTTTAGAATTCGTCAAATCTCAAAGTCGAAAATTTTCTTTCATGCCTCAATATTCATACTGACTTGTTGACCACGCCCGATCAACCTACTAAACCGAACAGATTACAACATCAATCAAGTGTCTCATACACTTTTTCAACATACTCCGGAGTCTCTTGACCTCGCAGGGCCCGTCTCAGCATCAACAACCACGTGGGCAATTTTTTTTCTGCACAAAGCGCTACACACATGTGAAGTTCGACGACTTCCCTACTCTCACACTTTGGAGTCACACTCCTCTAAAGCTTCAACTGGAGTTCTAAGCCCCCCTAAAATCCTCATAAACGTCTCAATTCATCTGCGGCAATAAGCTATGCAAGCGCAAAACCCTAACTTCACTCATACCGTCACTAGAAACGCCAAAACATTCTCACACCTTCATGTCCTCCATTCGCAAGCTCCGAGATCCCGGGAAAGTCATTGGGGACTTAGGGCATCATCATCTCTCCAACTTGTTTTATCAAAGAAAATTCTAACCTAACTCCGTCTATTGCTCGGATGGGGTCCCAAAGTGCTAAACCATCAATCTCTGCTACCATCTACTGATAACGCGTCCAGCCCTTATAAATTACCTGTACCTGGACACGTTGGAGGTCGGTGAACCTTTTAGCCGAGTTGGGCTCTCCTCATCGTTGAATAGTCGGGTCACTTAAATCAATAATCAATAACTGTTGTGCGCGATAGCCAATACTCAATTAGTAGATCAAAATAACACAATAGGAATCAATAACAGTTGATATTTCGACGCACCATGACCTTTCAGTCATGAATAACCACACCGGTTTATTAAAAGTTAGTGAATTTATTTCTCTATGTTAACAAAGCTAGCACAATGTATATAAGTCTCAAAACCAAATGATATATGTATACGAACATTACTAGCTGTCCATAGCGGCGGAAGAAACGCAATCTATGAAATATCTGAATGATAGTACATCCAGTTATGACAATACAAATCACTAATATAAGCAACTGAATTTGACTAATTTCATACATCGTCAGCATGACAAGGTTTCAATTCAACATGGGGCATCAAGTTCATACCTCGACTAGCCTCTAATTAGCATTGGCATGTGAGACTTCATGCAAAACGAATTTAGTCAACACAAATTTGGAAAACTCCTAGCTTGGGCCCTATCAAAATAGCAGTTGGTACCTAAAGGGAAAAACACAATGCATAATACAATTATCCTTTCATATTTACCAATGACATTCAGCATTCAAGAAAGTCTTCGTCCTTCAGGTACCGGTTCAATCAGCATGGGGCAGGGTTTTAAAGGGGCAAAATTAAGGACAAATTTCCTTGCAGCAGCAAGGAGAATGGGACAAAGTTACTGCATGGGCAAGATGGGGTAAATTAAAGTCTCTAGGGTGAGAATTCTCAAAGTCTCTTTCTCAATAATAGAGGAAAGGGCATCAAGATGTCGTCTAAGATGGCGTCTGGCGTTTGGCTTCAAAGATGGCATCAAGGAAAATGGCTGACTTCTCTTTGTCCAGTGGGTTTAAGTAAGAAACATTCCAAATTCTGCAGGGTCTTCCACTGGAGGGTTCATAGGGTAGCTTCAAATTGACCAATGAAAAATGTCTTTCTACTAGTACTCTTTTATGCATACATTGTCCTTGGAGCCTTGGAACACAAGTTGTAACAAGGTTTGCCAATTATTTTGATATCTGTACCCTCATTGTCCGCACCTGCAGACTGACCTTGGATCAGAGGGGATGAAACCGGCCTAGTACGAAACCTTGGAGATAAGTGTATTAGTCATCTTCTACTGGAAAAATACAACTTCAAGCAAAAATATATGTTACATTAGTTCAAGGAAAAGCGACGCAGTTAGAATTTGAGACCAGGCAACTAGGCCAAAACCTCTACTAAATTTAAGCTAAGCACAAACAGTTTCAATAAGAAATCATGGCACACATTTGCAATTATGACGGATTACTACATTTTCAATTCTTCATGATTAATAAAGCACGTTTATAATTTTGGCGAACTACCACGAGGGCACAATTTCGCCCGTACATTATTTTCTTTTCTAAAATCACACCACATTATACGATTTTGGTTACATGATATATGAATATATGTAGGACCCTCTTTTTCTGCGTCATCACCCTAAATGGGAAATGTATTCTCAGAGGTGGGTTCCGTGCTCACTGCACCACTCAATTTAAGCTAGTCTGGCTTATGAGGGATGATACCCAGAAACTAGTCCCAGGATGCATGCTTCCGTTCCATGGAGGACCTCGCCTGGCAGTTCGGGCTGGACTGTTCCCATAGGAGACAGGGTGAAGACTGATTTGCACATGGCAGGTTTCAAACTGGGGTGGCGTGGTGGGCAAAAAAACTATGGACTAAACCTAGATCTCTGTGACTGGGGGTGAATGTTTAAATTGTTCAGCATTGCATCCATCATTTGTTCTTTTTACCCAAACAATCAGAGTACCCTCTCTGTGCACAGAGGAAATATTTTATTTTCCAATGCTGACACAGTGAAGGCCCTTGAGTTGTTCCATGCAGGAGAGGCACCTGGTCCTGACATGGTGCTAGAGTATCTTTACTGCTCAGAGATAGAGGTATAGGTCCTGTACATCAACCTCTTATCAAATGATTTCATTCCTGAGTCCTGAAGAGGAGTGCAACTCATTCCCATCTGTTAAAAAAGGTGATAGGATTAACCCTTTCAAATATAGGCATATCAGTTTGTTGGACAACTTACTGACAGTGTTCTGCAGGTAGGCCTTGGAAAATCTTCAGCAATGGATGAGGGAACTTTACTTCTCCTCACTCTTCCATTCTGGCTTTAGAGCGAACGTTTGTATAATTGATCAGGTTTTTAGATTGGCCCTTATCTTGTGGAAATACATCACGTTGCCTCAGGAACATGGCTTTTGTAGACTTGCGGGACGGTTTCGACCTCGTCGCCAGGGAAAATTTTGGGACTCCTTTAAGTCAATGTGTGTTCCGCAGAGGCTTCTATATATTTTAGCAAGACTTCACAAGCATACCTACGCTCAAGTGAGATGGCGAAAGCAGGGTGAATTAAATGACAGAATTCCCATTAAGCAAGGCGTTCGGAAAGGCTGCATCCTCTCCCCCACACTCTTTTTGTTATATGTTACTGGTACATTTAATAATCGATCAACCTCCATCCACGATGGTCCCCAACTCTCCAACAGGCCTATGTTTTGTGGATGATACCCTTCTTATCTCAAGAACTCCAAAGGGTTACAAAATGTACAGATTTCAAGATTTCTGTAACACAAGGGTCCTGTAGATTAACACCCAAAAGGCCATGTTTATTTCAATTAGGCCACACAGGTTCTGCTGCAACAATATAAGACATTGGGGGATACAGTTATTGAAGAAATCGATAGCTTTGATTATTTAGGGATTAGGGTAGGCAATGCACTAACATGGACCTCACATATTTAGAAAAAAAGGGCAATAATTCTCCATAAAGCTGCCATTGTGACTTGTTATAGATCTACAACATCTAGATCAATTTCTCCAGCTACAGAAGTTTTCAGAGAAACAGCACAATGAGTAGCCCAGTATGGGGCAGAAAATTGGAGAATGAGTAATACTAAAGAGCCCACCATTAGGAAAAATTGCTTTGTGAGCTCCCTACTTAATTTATCGCAGAGTAGTCTAGTCCTTCCACGTTTCTTTGCTGTTTCTCTGAAACAAATAGACAACGTGACAGCCCCTAAACTTTTATTATATTGGGCCAGATTGTGGACATCCCCAGAGCTGCAGTCTTTGAGGAATGGACTAAAGGAGATTCTAGGGTTAGACAGGGTCCTTAAATTGCACCAGCTACATTATATTAAGTGCTGGTTCAATGCCTTAGGGCTGGAAAGAATGTGGACTAACCCTACTTCCATTAATTGAGCAAGGGAAACCATAAAGAAGATCTACTGCCTCTACTTTGTAGAACAATGGCAGATGAATACACAGACTGGTATCATTGAAGATAAATTGTTAGATATTAAACAAGTCCCATTCTTTGAAGCATGTCTAGATAAAGTAGCCGCTCACAAGGCCAAACCCTTATTTTTAAGTTTAGATGTGGTACATTATTTCTGAATAGTTTTACTTGTAGGTGGGACAGCAGATTGATTAGCAACGGGTTGTGTAAGGAATGTGGTTTTGGGAAAGAAAATATCGAACATGTCTTGTGTTTTTTGCCCTTTCTATTCATTAAGAGGAAGACAATGGATATGGCACCTTTGCTGTAATCTGGAGTTCCAACGCTATCAGTTATACTTACGAGTACATAGGTCAGACACAAGTACTGTAATTGTGTATGGTGTGAGTACATTTTTATTTTTTTAATGGATTCATTGAACACTATTCAGGGCTATCCTTTTAATTCTACTTCTAATTTTAACTCTTATGATGTACTTTGAGATGAGTTCATTGGATATTGCATACTTTGCACATCTTGGTAACAGAGAAAGCCAAGCCAAGGGTCTTGCTTGGCTCTAATGGACTGTGCACGAGCAGAGGCATGAAAAGATTTGGCATGTAAATTGTGCAACAAACATCACATAAAAATATCATGAAGTCTCCTAACAATTAAAACAAAGTCTATTTCTTTAACACAGGGAACAATTTCACCTTATTACATCAGATTATATCACTGTGTTGTGAAATATTTCTTAAAGCAAGTGGCTGCTTACCTGACCACTGACCAAGTAGTATAGTATCTCTGTGATTTACCACCCAGCCAGCAGATAAGTATATAATCTCTGCTATTTAGCCAGTGGCCAGCTAAATATCTGGAACTTCAGTATTTATCTAGCAACAGGCTAAACAGGAGTCATTGAGTACTAATGGACTGACAAACAAATAAATAGTGTGAAGGTCTTTGTTTATCCAGACATGAACCAAGAAAGGACTCAGGCACTGGCATGCTAGTGGCTATCTTGTATTGAGGGGTATAGGAAAGTGTGTGAAGCATTTGAAAGTAAGTACATATACAAATGTATAAAATAGTAGGAAATACTTCATTCGGTACCAAGACCATACAAGTTAGAGACAGAAAAGACAAACACCTAAAATTAAAAAATATACAAATAAGTTCATTAAAAAAACATCACATAAAAATGGTTAGAAGCATAAAAGAAACAGAACATCTAGAGACAAGTATACAAATAGAGAATAAAAACAACAGCAATAACAAAAGCAGAAGGGAATAGGAGATCCAGATCAACTATTTCAAAACTTGACACACAGAATTAATATCACACAATGTTATTGGTGAACAATGCATACGAAAAGACCATGCGTGGGAAGACAAAAATTAAAAAAAATAAAAACAAAACCTGGTGTTTCAAAGGCATGATTAAAACAATAACTTGCCAGGTGAAGAAAAGTGGTTTACATCAGGGCCTAAACTAAAAACATCATATTTACAAACTAATGTTATCTCAACACAGGTTACTTCAGCACTTTGGCCCTGATACTCCGACTCCATTGAAAATACTTAGCAACCGCACACATAATGAATTCTTTAATCACAGCACACAGAATCCTGAGTGCCACCCGCCACTGCCTGACCCCCAGCTGCCTGCAAATCAGAAGGAGCCACCATGTTCTAGGCCAGACATAGCCAGGACAGAAAAAAATGCTGTAGATCTTCATCAGTCTGCAATCATACTGGACAGGTCAGGTTCACCCTTGAATTCCAATTAACGGAAAAAGCCTGTAATGGCAAAGCGCCTCGGCAAAACGTAATCTACCATTTTTTGGACCCTGGGGAAAGGAGGTAATGTAGGAAGGGCTTGAAAAAACTATTTGTTTTAAGATCAAAGACGTGTAGTGAGGAACTCTTGGTTTGTGTTGCTCACCTCCAGGGCTCATATGTTAGTCCAGAATGCTTCCTTGAGGGAGCACTTAGAAAGGGTTATCAAACACCCTGTATCAGCCCAGTGATACTTAAGGCATATTTGGTGTATGGAGTCCCTGATGTAATGCAGCTAATGTATTTCGTAATTCTTAGCGAGTCAAATTATTTCCTTAGAGGCTTTAAAATACTCAACTAGGTCAGGTGTGTGCTTAGCCTCCACCAATACTGAACGGGCCTTATTGTAGACAATCAATCTAACTCCCAAATCCCAACATGGAGGCTTTTGGGGAGGCTTATTAAAGATCTTAGAAAATTATTTTCCACCACGCCAAGAGAGGCCAGACCTTCAGAGTCCCACAGCTCTGCCCCATATAATGCACTACCCCCAACCTTGACACTTTAGACCAGCAGGTAAAATCTGCCTTACTCTGGGGGCCCAAAACAATCTCAGGCCCGTTTTTATAGGGCCCTAGTGCCACAGGAGCGTCACTTTTTGTGACACTCCAGTGGACCTAAGCACTGCACCATATTTACAAGGAGGTGTTAAGCCACTTTTTGTGGCTTAACGCCACTTGTAGATATGTCCCCTTCCCACGCAGTACTGTGTGTGGAAGGGGAGTGCAATAGGTGTTGCTGTGGGCGTGCCACATCAACACCCATTGCATTTTGACACTGCCTCAGATTTATCGAATTTTGTAAACCTGAGGCAGCACCAAAATCTAACGCCCCCCCCGGGGGGGGCGTTAGCATGGTGCAACGAGGAGGAATACTTTTATTCCTCCTCATTATTTGCTTTTTCAATGCGTGCTGCATTCTGCAGCACACATAGAAATAGAAAAATGCCAGAAATGATTGTTTATGTGCAGGAAGGTGTCCCTTCTTTCAAATAAACAATCATTTGAAAATGACACTTTGGCACTTCTGTGTGTGCTGCATTGTGCAGCACACACAGAAGTGCCAAAGTGTCATTACTAATTGTTTATGTGTGGGAAGGGACACCTTCCAGCATATAAACAATCACACCCCTCAACGCAGACATCAGTGCACGATGGTGCAAGGATGCCTGCATTGGCAGCTAAATTTAGTGCCAGCGGAGGGGGAAATGCAGGGGTGCGCCGTATTCACTTAAATACAGCGCATCCCTGCATTTCTAAAGTAATGCAGCGCAACACTGCAAATTTTGGCGCAGCACCACACTGCGCATCTTTTCCCTAAATCTGGCCCTCAGTATCCCAGATGCATGGTGTGAAAGATCTGTGTCACTTTTCTTAATTTGGGAAGACCACAACATGTTGCTAGTAAATCTGATGCCACGGAAATCAAAGTCAGTTACTCTATCTAATCTGGTTCTCTCTAGAGCAGTGGTTCCTAACCTTTTGACTCATGAGGACCCCCACTGAATCCCTACTGGAAGCCGGGGACTCTCAAGCAATTTGTACAATTTAAATTTCAAACATTAAAACAGTAATTCGTAAAAAAATACACATGCAAGTACACACCAAACAAACACTGGAACTGCTAATTATATAATTATTTTATATTTGACAAAATGCAAAAATCGAACAATTTTAATGGTTAGGTTGGCGCTGCATCATGGTTTGATATTTGGTTTTATTTAGGAAAGCTGAATCTTCATGTCAGATTCTGCACCTCCCAAGTGATTTCTGTTTGTTTTTATTTTAGGTACATAAGATCTGAGAAAGCTTTTTCACAAAAATATGAGGTGGGGAAAGGAGGTAAAACCATAAGGGCCTCTCATGTCTCACATGTCATTCACACTGGTAGGCATTTTCTAAGAGTGCTTAGTCTGGAGAAGCACAAACACAGGATTCAGAACATAACACAGTGGTTAGCGTTGACCTTAATAATAAGAATGCATTTCTACGCAAGCAAACCTTTTATTTAGCAGCATCAGGAAAATGAGAGATTGGGAAAAACAAACTTTCAAACCTGTATCATGCATTTTGCATGCAGGTCCTGGATGGCAATTCATAGCTCACTGTGCTAGATTACGATTGTAATTTATGAACGTCACAGTAACAAAAGAATCTCTGTGACAAAATCAGTATCCCACTGTGCTATGTACATTAAATACTGTTCTTTGCAGAAGGCATAGTAACCATCTGCGCTACCTTGGATGAGTCAAAACTGCCACTGGACAAAACTCCCATCTCGCTCGAGCAGGTACATTAATCACCAGAGTTATCTTGAAGCTTTTATTTTCGTCAAAAAGCTGCTTGTTGTACAAGTAACTTTGAGGGCTTTAACAACTGCTGCACAAATAAAAACACACATGTGTTTCTATAAAGAGGCCCCATTTAGAAAAGCTCCTTCCTGTTGTTCCCATGTCTGCGGACCCCCTGGGAATGTATCACAGACCCCTGGGGGGTCCACGGACCACAGGTTGGGAACCACTCCTCTAGAGTAATATACCCTCTGAAATATTTATGTGGATTAATAGCCATAAATTTGGTTTTAGTGTAATTAATTATAAGCTCTCTCCTGCCAAAAAGCCACAAAGCAGTTCACTAGAGTCTGCAAACCAATCACCGTTTAAGACGCCAGTTAGGTGTCATCAGCGAAGAGGAGCAGAGGACTATTACGGCCCGCTATCCTAGGGGCATCACTCTTTCAGTCTTCCAAGAAGCCCACTACATCGTTAAGATAAAGAGAGAATAAAGTTAGGGCAAACAAACATCCCTGGCGCACACCTTTGAGTATCTGAATGAGTTGTGTAAGGTTTGCCCAGGGGGCCCCAACTGACTTGTGCATACGTATCTTGGTGTAGAGGCATCAGGATACTCAATAAGTCAGCGGAACCACATTACATTTTAAAAACTCCCAAAGTTTAGTATAGGGACCAAATCAAAAGCAGATTTCAGATCTAAAAAAACTAGATATAAATGTGATTTTTGAAGTACCACCATCTTGCAAAAATTGACATGTGGGACGGGCCCACCTTCGAACCGGGCTTCACCCGGTCACAGCCCACATGCATCTCGTGCAGCAGGATTGCAGGGAGTGCTTTGAGAATGTCGCTGTTGGTGGGCCCTGCCCCATACTGGGCCTGCTCTGCAAGCACGCCTCCTGCCCCAAAGAATAATATGGGATAAAGTCCCCTGGTTTAGCTGGGTTCTGTAAGTGAGGTCAAACCTTCCTTTGCCTCCATTATGTCCCACGCAGTGGGACTGCAGGGAGCACTTTGAGCACGTTGTCTGTGGTAGGCCCGGCCCCCTCTTGGACCTGCTCTGCAAGTGTGCTGTGTTGATTTTCCACTCCGGGAATCGGCCGCATCGTTCCGGTTCAACTATGCATTGATCTAGTAGGGCTGTGCATAAAATTTTCTGTTGCAAGGGAGGCACTGCGTCATTATGGTACAGATGTGCAACGAGTTCTCGGTGGCAAGGCAGACAGTGCACGTTTCCGGCAGGCTGTGCATCGATTTTCAAAGCACAAGGAGTTTCCTTGGAGAGATGAAGCCTTTTTGGCCCTGAGACTTCAGAAAACAGAAGGCAAACTCAATCCAAGTCCTTGCAGAGCACTTTGCAGCAAAGTCAGAGGTCAGCAGGGCAGCAGGCAGGTCAGCCAGGCAGTTCCTCTTGACAGGTTCAGGTCCAGAAGTGTCTGATTTGGTGGGGTGAGAGACCCAGGTTATATACCCAAAAATGCCTTTGAAGTAGTGGAGACTTGAAAGAGTGGTTTTGAAATGCACATGTTTCCTTTTTAGTACACGTCTGTCAGCCAGGGTTCCAGTAGGGGTTTGGCAGTCCACTGTGTGAGGGTAGGACACTAGCCTTTGAAATCTAAGAGTCAGGCCCTCCACCCTTCCAGCCCAGGAAGACCCATTCAGTATGCAAATTAGTGCAGGTGTGACTGAGTGTCCTGTGTTTGTGGTTGTCTGGGTGAAATGCACAAGGAAGCTGTCAACCAGCACAGCCCAGATGTTGATTGGAGACAGGCTGTAAGGCACAGATAGATTTTAAGTGCAGAGAAATGCTCACTTTCTAAAAGTAGCATTTCTAAAATATTAATATAAAATCCAGCCTCACCAATAATCAGGATTTTCTTTTACCAATCTGGCCATACTAAATATGACCTGATAACCCCTTTCTGATCAGAATCTACCACTAAAACAGTATGTGAGGGTGCCCTAATGCTAGCCTAGGAAAGGAGCAGGCATCATATGAGTGGAAAACGAATTTAGGAGTTTTTCACTACCAGGACATATAAAACACACATGTACATGTCCTGCCTTTTACCTACATAGCACCCTGCCCTATGGGTTGCCTAGGGCCTACCTTAGGGATGACATATGTAGAAAAAGGGAAGTTTAAGACGAGGCAGGTACTTTTAATTGTCAAGTCGAAGTGGCATTGAAACTGCACACACAGGCCTTGCAATGGCAGGCCTGAGTCATGGTTAAGGGGCTACTTATGTGGGTGGCACAATCTGTGCTGCAAGCCCACTAGTAGCATTCAATTTACAGTCCCTGGGCACATGTAGTGCATTTTAATAGGTACTTACAAGTAAATCAAATATGCCAATTGGGAATGAACCAATGTTACCATGTTTAAGGGAGAGAGCATGTGCACTTTAGCACGGGTTAGCAGTGGTAAAGTGTGCAGAGTCCTTAAAGAAGCAAAAACAGTGTTAGAAAAGTGGAGGGAGGCAGGCAAAAAGTTGGGGAATGACTACCCTAAGGCTGTCGGGTCCAACACTGGACCTTTACAGAATCTTAAAACTTGAACAAATGGATGGTATTTTTATGCTGGAAAGGTGGCAAACCTAGATCGCAGTTATGAATGCAAAGAATAATCAATAGGCTTTTCACACATGCTTCTGAAAAAATCTCCTCACTCAATGCGAATACATTTTTTTACTGTTCATGATCTTTAGATAATTTTTAAGGCTGAACTCATTTTGGGCATCTTGTGTAAAGACTTGGTCATATTTTGAGTTTTTTAAGGGGAATTCTGCTTGTTTAGTACTTCAGATCTGACAACACATGAACAGCTGACAAGCAACAGCAAATGGATAGTGGAGAGAAACAGGTGGCTTCTGGCCCATAAAGGGGATGGCCTTAACGCAAGGCAATTAGTGTTAAGGGGGCACAGTTATTTGGGAGGCACTTGCAGGAGGTAAATTGCATAGAGGCAGTAATGGGGCTTCTCTGGAACAGAAGTGAAGGCAACCTACAAAGCATCTAGGTAATTCATGAGCGAAGTGTCTATTCACTCTGCTGCCAACTGAATAAATATACTTTTTGACACTATTCACCAAGAGTGGTTTTCAAGAATGGATGTTTAGTGCTCCAATGTCATGGATAGTCCCTTCAGCCACATTGGCATTTCAGTCACCTGCCTAATGTGTTGTGAGAGTTGCACTTTTGTTTTTAAAAGGCAAAGCAGTGTTTTTAGTGTGCTGGGTCCTGTTTCTACTTAGGTGTCACATTCCTACTGGTCTCATTTCCTGCCCCAACACTGGTCCCATGCCCATTTCCTGTCAACCTCCCCCTCCCCCATAACTAACTCAGCCCTGAGCATCTTCACATAATATCAGAGTACAATCTCAGCCCAAAGCACTCTCCATTAAATAATATGGTGACATGTGTTGACATAAGTATATACTTGTTGTGCGAACCACATGCTCATGAACTGCAGTCATGCGTCTGACTGATTTTTGTGCAGGCTGCAGAGAATTGCCAGGATCTCAGCAACTCTCAGCTGCCATCTTGGGTGTGGCAAATTATTTAAGCCACACCCAAGTACGAGGCCCTGCTTTGCCTCGAGTATTCCAGAACAGGAAGGATCTCAGAATACTTACTGGTGTCAGCATCGTCCTCACTGGCGGCTCACGGTGTGGACTTCATTGTCATCGACTCCCGCTAAGGTTGACATCACAGCTGGTTCCTGCTGTATTAACATCACGACCGGCTCCCACTGCAGTTGACATCGTAGCCTGCTCCCACTGTAGTTTTCATGGTGGCTGGATCCCAACTATCATGATAATCCAGAATCTGCAAAAGAAAGACAACACCCGGGCCCAAGTGAGAACGTTGTACACTTAGGCAAAGGTATTTGCATTGCGTTTTATTATTCCTATGCAGCAAAATCTCTCTAAACAAGGACATTAACCAACATTCAACTAATCTGTGTGCAGGACAGGATATTTGTGCAAAGAACTTAACCTTATAACATGAACAGAACATTAACTTTACTAATGTGAGAGTAACATTGGAAGAAAGAAGAAATGAAATAACAAGGTATAAAGGATGTGCTAGCGTGCCTGGTCCTTACTAAGTAAACTTACAAGGGGACGCGTATAGGCCGATGAACCTTTTGAATCGCATGGAGTATCCTAGCCATGCAGTGAATACCGTGTTGGTAGCTAGCATCAATAATCAAAAACCATTCTGTAGAAAACAACTTTAAAACCATAAAACTCAAGAACAACCAATACACATGAAATAGTTAACAAATTGTATTCCCTATTAATTACAATTCTAATCATCTGTTAATCTTTATTAATCAACTTTTATTAATCCATTAATAGAAGAACATTATTTTCAAAGGAAACATGTGCAACAATGCAATACCATGCAATACCATAAGCTATGAATATCAGCACTAAGATTGAAATTCAGCAATTTAATTAGTCAGTCATTTGTCACTGTCAACGTCACCCCTAACAGCCTACCTAACCAAGATTAGCATTAGCATGTGGGTCTTCATGCGAAAACAATTTAGAGAAAACATCAATTTAGAAAAATTCTACCTAAGTGAGGATATCAATAAACAGCGCAGTTGGTACCTAGAAGGAAAGGCACAAAACCATCAGTCACATTTTCATAGCTACCTATCCAGGATGGATCAGCAACAAGTCAGTGTTCGTCTTCAGGTCATCAAGCAGTCAGCTACGGATCAGGCTTATAGAGTATGAACCCAATATCAGCACCTCGAACAGCGTCTTCTGACGTCATCAATATCTTCCCAAATTCACCTAAATTCTGAAGTCTTAGCCCCTTGACATGACTTTTTATTAGGGTCTCGCAGTCCATCCCACTGATTGCTAATTGGTCAGTCTGTTGGCAGATATAACTCTAACCTATAGTTTTTATTTACCAAATCTTTTAATTTGCATTCATTACATTTCTCACAATTCTCAAGAAGCTGATTGGTTCCTCTTGCGATGAGGACATCATCCAGCTCTTCAGTTGTCAAAATTGTTGCATACGATTCTCCAGTCAGTGCTTCTATTGTTCAAGTCCTGGGAAAGTACATTTAGCCTACACTACACATAATTGTATCAAATTGTCTTCATCATCTACTGTCTGTCAGTACATTAAAGAATGTTCTAGCTAAGCAACTGGAACTCTGAGCGGTTCAAGGTCTCCGTCCCCAGTTACCAGTCCTTTGCAAGGCGTTCGAATTCTCCATATTCAGAGCCAGCAAGGCCCAGTGAAACCAGGCCCTTAGTCCGGCTAATTTAAGACTATGAATTAATGTAAAACATAGGTTATACATCTCATTATGACATATTATTACATTTTCATTATTTCACATATTTTAGTCACTTTAGTGCATATGGCGATCACTCCCTGAGGGCACTTTTTTGAACACGCACATTATTTTCTACGCATTTTTCTCATTAATAAACACACATTTAAGTCATTAATAATTTCTTAATTAACATATCTGCTCCAACAGTCCCTCCTCTGATGACTAAATATGTCATGACACTCTTTTCTTGACAACATTTTATAGTTCTGTTTCGGATGTACTTTGCTTTCTTCTTGAAGTTTCTCTATAAATTCTTCTCCTATGTGGTTATTCCCTCCTCTGATCATTCTTAGATTTCCTCAGTTTTATCTTTTACCATAATTTGCATGTACCTCCTTATCCTAATATAGAAACAATCACAATTAATATTCCCTGGACAATTTTCCACAATACCCTATTCCAACCTTGACTAAACCAACTACCCACAGAAGCAAATCCATTTCCAACCTTTTCCCAAACCCGTAGTTCCTTCAACTCCTTCAAATCTTTGCTTGAATTAGTTAAGTTAGTAAGAAAGTCTCTTATCTCTTTATCTGAACAACAATGCCCAGCATTAATCATTTTACAGACCCCGCAGCCTTTCACTAAATGTATGTCTAAAGCAAGCCTATTTTGAAGCGTCATAGCTCTATCCGCAGCTAATTCAGTATTTAACAGAATTGCCCCTGTAAAATTTGTCAGCATGTTATCCACAATAGTAGACAACTTTCGTATCTTAATTGCATTCAGAAAAACTCCTATAGAAGGAATTACTGCACCAAAAATATCTCCCACAATTGCAGAAGAGGTTTCCCTCCTCTGACGCCCATGATGTAATTCAGTCACTTTCGGGAATTTCTTTAAGTCATCTATCTGATAGATTTTAGGGAAAACTATCCCCAAATATTATTTCCCATACCCTCCTTTAGGAAGATGGTAAGAATCATTAAGTCCACAAATATAGTAGATTCCAGGAATCACAGGGTCCTTACCATTCAGCATAAAAGTCCACTTGCTCTGAAACAAAAACACATGTCTACATTCACTCGTTCCCACAAATAAAGTTTCCGTGCGTGATTTCGGCCTATATTTACAAGGCCTACATGTAATGCATCTAAAGCTAATTTCCCTTGTATTTTAATAGCAGTGTTAGCATAATCATTCTTGTAAGTCCTTTTCTCCAATCCCTTCTCTAACTTCTTTTTCAATGCCTTCCTTCTATCATCAGTCTGCCCTATGAAGCTGTTCTCTAACGGTGATAGTAAGCAGGTCAAATTATTTTGATGTTCATAAGCAGTACCAAATGTTAGTGTTGGCTAAAAGAATCCCCTAACTAATACTATATCATGCTCCCTAGCTATTCTGCTCAAATATCTAATAATAGGAACAAAGGAAAACACAACATCATGATTTGAATAAAAATATTGAATATACTCTTGGTTATAGAACCTGGTTAGTAACAAACTACAAGTTATGCCATAAGTTAAAGGCAAGCTATGGTACGTAACCCCTTCTTCCACAGAGGAAGGAATTGGCGTACACACAAGACAATTCCTTGCATCCATCGTCTCCACATACTCACTCAACAACCGATAGAACACATTAGAGGAAAGCTCTCCTTGAGCGTTAGTATAATCATGCAAATATTTTTCATCCAACTTAAATCTCTCTAAAGCTGTTATTGTAGTAGTTTCAGGAACAGAAGCAATAGTAGTCTTCTTTATTTCATGAACAGACATACCCACAACATTATTATAAACATTATTCCACACATAATTGCTATCACAACACTCAAATACCTACAATATTCAATATTTCTAATGCGGTCATATAATTCAGCAATGATCTGTAAAGAATCAGAAAGTAGAATCAACTCTTGAATAAAGTGCAACAGGAAAAATCAAAAATGAAGAAAAATCAAAATGTTTCTTTCTAGCAGTTCAGTTTCACACACAGGAACCCTTTTCTTCCTTAGTCAAAAATCAATTAGCAGCTTGTCACATCCGGGTTTTCAATTTGTCACATCAGGTTATCAATGTATTTTTCCAGGTTTATTTCTACAGTATCTTTCTCAGGTTTCTTCAGATTAGCTCAACAACTCAGTCTATTGATTACTTTCAAGTTGCATCAAAGTATTAATTCAGAAATTCTCTGTCAAACCAAAAGGACATGAACTCGTTTTGCCATTCACTTGTTGCCGCATATGCCCACTCAGGACCTGCGTATCTTCGACTTGCCACTCTTTTGCTTTTCAATCTTCACTCTCCACTTGATTCTCCTTCACTCAGTTCCTCCATTCTCAGAACATTCACTTCTTCCTCTATTGGTTCGTTTATAACCAACTCCTTCTTTTTCCCAATTCGCGATTCAGGCCAATTATCTCCTTTTCTTGCTCCTTCAGTCAATATTCTCAGAATTTGACTTTTCTCTTTTTCCCTTTCTGTGGTGTTTCCTCTTGATGGACCTGCAACGGGTTGAGGAGGAGTCGAACCACTTTGAGTTTGATCCGTCTCAACTCTCTCACCCTCTGGATCTGGCACTTGCTCTGTTTGTCTTTTAGCATTGCCTGCTCTTGGGAGAATCCCTGCTGTACTCGGTTCTCCTGCTGTATCCTCTGAGTTAGACTCTTGCTCACTCTCCTGCAATTCTGTGCTTTCGTCTCTTACAGGGATGATTGATCCATCTTCCACCAACTCAGGATCAATCTCAGGTTCGACTTGTTCTGGTTCCGGTTCAGTTAGAGCCACCTGTTTCACAGCTGTAGGTGCTCTCAACAACACTTTTTCATGTTCTTGCAGACTCACCACTCTCTTGGTATGGCTTGCGTGTATCCAATTTGGTAGTCCTGCACACTTCACAGCTGTCGTAGTTGTCAGCACCACTTGGTATGGACCCTTCCGACGTGGCTCTAAACAAGTCTTTCGACCATGCTTTTTGATGACGACCCAATCTCCAACTCTCAGATTGTGACCTGGGTCCTTGATCGGAGGCAGGGTTCCAGCCTGCACCTGCTGAGAGAAAGATCGAACCACATCAGCCAGACCCTTGCAGTAGTCCAACACCATATCATCTGTAATATTGACAAGAGCATTGGCTGGAATTGCTGGCAACTTCATTGCTCTACCCATGAGGATCTCATGGGGTGACAATCCTGTCTTCCTGTCAGGTATATTTCGCATTGACATCAATACCAAAGATAATGCGTCTGGCCATTTCAGATTTGTTGCGGCACACATCTTGGCAATTCTTGGTTTCAATGTACCATTCATTTACTCCACCAACCCTGATGCTTCAGGACGATAATTGCAATGTAATTTCTGCTCAATATTTAGTGCTGCACACAAGAATTTGATCACTTCGTTATTGAAGTGTGTTCCCCTATCTGATTCTAAGGAGATCGTAAATCCAAACCTTGGTATTAGCTCTCTAAGCAACAGCTTTGCTACTGTGAGACTATAACTTCTTTATGTGGCGTAAGCTTTAATCCAATGGCTGAACAAACAACCAATCACCAACATGTACTTCAATTCACCACATGCAGGCATCTCAATTAAATCAAACTGCATTCTGCTGAATGGTCCTCCTGCTCTTCCAATGTGGCTCAAATTCACCACTGTCCCTTTTCCCACATTTAGTTGCTGACAAATGACACACCGATGGCATACTACCTCTGTTGCCTGTCTGAACTTTGGATTGAACCAGTCAATCTTAAATGACCTGACCATAGCATCCCTTCCAATATGTGCCTGGCCATGTTAGTAGTGGGCCATCTGAGTTAACAAACTATTTGGCAACACCATCTGACCCTCCTCAGAAACCCAAATGTCATCAGGTCTTTGAACATATTTAAGTCTAATCCAGCTTTGTTTTTCTTCCTTGTCTGCATTCTCTTGCAATGTTTTCAATTCTTCTAGTGTATCAATTATTTTTAAAGCAAAATTTCCACAATTATGTTCTTCCTCAGGCATTTGTTCCCACTTGTCTTTAAACGATATACAGTTCAATGCGCAAAACCTTGCGACTTGATCTGCATATCCATTTCCCAATAAAATGTAATCCTGTGTCTTTTGGTGTGCACTGCATTTCACCACAGCAATTTCTTCAGGTAACTGTATTGCGTAAAACAACTCTTTTATTCTGTTGCCATTTCTCACTGGTGTTCCAGTAGAGGTCATAAAACCTTGCTGCAACCACAATTGGCCAAAATCATGTACAATTCCAAATCCGTATTGATTATCAGTATAGATTGTGACTCTTAATCTTGCAGAAATGTAGCAAGCTCTAGTAAGAGCTACTAATTCTGCCACTTGTGCAGAGTATACACCTGGAAACCATGAAGCTTCTAATGTGCCGGTAATTGTGCACACAGCATAACCCCGCTCTCAGTGTGCCTGTTCCATCTCTGAGACACGAACCATCAACAAAGACAATTTGGTCATTTTCTTCTAAAAGCGTGTCTCTAATATCAGGCCTCCATTTTGTACACAACTCAGTCACCTCAAGACAATCATGTTTAATATCTTTCTTTTTTTCAATTTCAGCAGTATCACTTGGAAGCAAGGTTGCTGGATTCAGTACTGTATATCTTTTCAATGTTACATTTGGAGCACCCAATATGCTGTTCTCATACCTTGTCAGTCTTGCACCGGTCAAATATTGCGTTTTTGTCCTTGTCAGTAAAATCTCAACAGAGTGTGGTACCATTACCACCAGAGGGTATCCCATGACTATCCCCTCACATTGGGAAAGACTTTGACCAACTGCAGCTACTGCGCGCAGGCAACCTGGTAAAGCTGCTGCGACCGGGTCCAAGGTAGCTGAAAAATAGGCTACTGGGCGATAAGCACCTCCATGGACCTGTGTCAAAACAGACAAAGAACAAGCATCACGTTCATGACAAAACAATGTGAAAGACTTTGTGTAATCAGGCATTCCCAACGCTGGAGCTCTGCACAAACTCTCTCTCAATTCAATTAATGCTTTCATCTGATCTTCGTCTAGGGTAATGGGATTTGTAACTTCCTTATGTGTCAACTGCTGTAAAGGTTTGGCTATTTCAGCCAAATTTGGAATCCACTGTCTACAGTACCACACCATTCCCAGAAACATTGTGACATCTTTCTGTGAAGTCAGGGGACTTCTCTGCAGATTCATGGTAATTCTCTCCCTAAAGATTCTCAATCTGGTGTCCCAGGTTTTTTACACATTTTTGGCAATACTGCAGTTTCACAGGTGAAACTTTATGTCTGAATTCTCCCAAATGATTCAACAGGGCAATTGAGTCATGTTTACACTCGTCTCTTGTCCTGTATGCGGTCAATAAATCATCAATGTATTGCACTAGGGTAGATTGGTATGGCAATTCCAATAACTCCAGGTTCTTCTTCAGGATCTGATTAAACAGAGATGGCGACACCGTATACCCTTGTGGAAGCCTGCACCAGCTGTAGACTCTGTCTAGGAATTTGAAACTAAAAAGTAACTGACTATCCTCATGAAGTGGCACAGAAAAGAAAGCTTGTGACAAATCTATCACTGTGAACCACTCTGCATTGCAAGGAATCTTAAACAGTATCACTGCTGGATTTGGCACAACCGGACAACATTTAACCACCATGTCATTCACTTTTCACAAGTCCTGCACAACAGGCACTTTATGCCGATTATCGGTAAATTACATCGGCTGCTTAATACTTCCTTCAAAACTCCCTGTTTTAGAAAGTCTCCAATTATTTGTGACACTTTCATCAAAACATCTTGTGGCATGTTAAACTGTGGAAGTTGCGGGAACACTACATTGGGCTTTAGTGTGAATTTAATTGGCTCTACTCCCTTGATTAGACCTACTTCTTTCCCTGTCAGGTCCCAGACCTCTTCTTTCACTGTTCCCTGCAAGTCTGCATGCAATTCTTTCACAGTAAACATTGGGAAAAATTCAATCAACGGGAATTCTCCATAGGCATTGTTAACCATCATTTCAGTCACCTGTTCTTCCTCATCATCACTATTTGTCTGGACTTCTATCCCACTGTCTGAACAATTAATGGAACATTTTGTCTTACACAGTAAGAGGGTCATTCTGACCCTGGCGGCTGGTGGCCGCCAGGGCCACCGACCACGGGAGCACCGCCAACAGGCTGGCGGTGCTCCAATGAGCATTCTGACCGCGGCGGTTCAGCCGCGGTCAGAAGCGGAAAGTCAGCGGTCTCCCGCTGACTTTCCGCTGCTCTTTGGAATCCTCCATGGCTGCGGAGCGCGCTCCGCAGCCATGAGGATTCTGACCCCCCCTACCGCCATCCAGTTCATGGCGGGAAAGCCGCCATGAACAGGATGGCGGTAGGGGGGGTCGCGGGGCCCCTGGGGGCCCCTGCCGTGCCCATGCCAATGGCATGGGCACGGCAGGGGCCCCCGTAAGAGGGCCCCGAAAAGTATTTCAGTGTCTGCCTTGCAGACACTGAAATACGTGACGGGTGCCACTGCACCCGTCGCACCTTCCCACTCCGCCGGCTCGATTACGAGCCGGCATCCTCGTGGGAAGGTCGTTTTCCCCTGGGCTGGCGGGCGGTTTTACTGGAACCGCCCGCCAGCCCAGGGGAAAACTCGTAATACCCGCCACGGTCTTTTGACCGCGGCGCGGTAATTTGGAGGGCGGGATCCTGGCGGGCGGCCTCCGCCGCCCGCCAGGGTCATAATGAGGCCCTAAGTCTCTTCCCAGTAGGGATACAGGACTTGAATCGCACAGCAGAAATCTATGTAGTCCCTGATAATTTCCAATTTCGACTTGCACTGGTTTTGTGATTGGGTTTGTCAACTGTCTATTCTCCACTCCCACAACTTGAACTGTCCTGCCTGAAAGAGGTAAATTTGGGACTTCTATTCTCCTCACTGTAAAGCACGTAGCTCCTGTATCCACCAAGAATGAAACCTTATAACCCATCACTTTTCCCTTCACAAATGGTCATCTATGATCTACTTCTAGAGAAGCAGCAAGCATACAAGCTCCTTCATCCGAACTGTCACTCATCCATTCTTCATTTATTTCATCCTCACTGTGAAATGGGAACGGAAGCACTGTGTTATTACTACTGTCTTGTCTCTGACCTGTGACCTGCTGAGTTAGCATCACCTGTTGCTGTTCCATCGGGGCTTGACGTATCTGCATTTGCTATCTAGGTACCATGGGGACCTGCTGCTGTACTGGTTGCAACTGGGTCAGTTTTGTGCGTGTGACACCTGCATTTGCTGCACCAGTAAGAAATTCTGTCCTCGATTCTGAATGTTAGGAATAAATCCTTTCATTCTTGGGACTTTCACAGTTTGAAATGTACTGACATCACCCTGCTGAACAACACCATCCTGCGCCATCAATGGACACTCCTGCTTCCAGTGTCCCACGTTTCAGCACAAAGGACACAGCAACATCTTTTTCATCCCCTGCATGTCATTCTGAACAACCACAGGCCCTAAATCCAGACCACGCATCATGTCAATTCCACGTCCTCTATCACTCACTAGAGGCTGGAACATAACAGCTCTCTGCTTCGGCGGCATAGGCGGTACTATAGCTCCCTACACTTCTGTTTGAGCTGCCTTTATTTGCATCACGATTGCTTTTTCCTTCAACTTTTTCTCCTTTAATTCAATCTCACTACAGTATTTTGCATATTGCAACACCTCATCAATCGGTTTTGCCTGCCAACAAATCAAATGACTCTTAATCATCTGCCCTACCTCTGTTCTCAAACCTTCGACAAACCTGAACACAAAATGCAACATTTCCTTCGGCTCAATTGCTTCATTGCCACTGTACTCCTTGAATGCTTTTAACAATCCTTCATAATAGGTATGTATTGACTCTTTAGACTCTTGGACAGTCCTATCAATTCGCTGCCAATCAATATTTTTGGGAGAAATTCTCTTCTTCAGGAACTGAATCACCTTATAATAATTTTGTATTACCTCAGGTGAAGGTGCACCTGTTACTTTATCCCTTTCTGGTTCACTTGTTGTCCAATCCACTGCTCTCTTACACTCAACCCACTAATCAGCTGGTACCACTATCTCCAATAACACGTTCAAGTCTTCCCACAAACATTTGGAAAGTTTCACAAACCTATCTGTTTGTTGATACCACTCAACTGGTTTCTCTCTCAATTTTGGGTAATCATTTGTAAATGACAATATATCACTCCTGTGCCATGGAACATGAACAAACTGCCCTCCTAGAATCTCTCTCATCGGAAGCATCTTTACTGATTCCCTTTCTTTCTGCACATCTTCCGAACCTTCTTGTGAATCTCGCTTTCATTTATCTTTTTTCTTCGTCCATCTACCTTCCCACTTCTCTAATGCTCCCCAAATCTGCACACTCTGCAGCAATTCTCTCAAATGTGCCTTCATTCCTGCTGATTTCATGTGTTCAAAATCCTTTGCCTCGAAATCTAATCTGTAGCTGCGTTTCAAATGTTTCGTCTTCTCAATGTCAATATCATGCTTCTCTGCTAACTCTGCTAATTTCTGATGTATTTTACTCGCCTCTCTTGTAATCTTTGGACACAAATACCTCAGCTCTTCTTCTGTGGAAGGCTCTAATCTGTTCACGCCCATTGTTCCCTCAACTAACTCTGTTACTTCTATATTCAGCCTTACATGATTTATCTGGTCTTCACTTTTGGATGTATTGTGAGGAGTATTTGAACTATCTACCCATTCACTCAACGGCTGAGCTGACAATCCCTGTAATGAAATGTTACTCGCATTTGGCACTGGTATCTGTTGCACCACTGCACCTGAAGCTTGCAGCGTCAAAAGTTTCAAACTCTGACTCGCATTTGGACCATTCTCTGCATCTGGAAGCGCCACGAGTGGACTAAGATCAATTTAAGGTCTAGATCCAATAAAAGTCTGTCCTGCGGACGACATCATCTGCACAGGATCACTCGCACTCCTCCTCACAAGACTCTGTGACATTTCACTCTGTTCTGCCGCATCTGATTTCCTCTGCGCAAATAAGGGTACCGTTGTACCAACAGTAATTGGTAGCGATATTGCATCTAGAGCTGCCCTAACACTTCTGGAAATGTTACCCCCATTGCCTGATTCAAAACTGGTATAACATCTGACTGTGTTCCTGTTAGTGGTGTGAACTTCGGTAAACCCTGCGCCTGTGCTGAAAGCAATAACACTGGTGTTGGATCTGTCTGGACCAGCATGGGCTTTGGAAGCACTTGCTCCCTTGGCACCATTATGTTCGAGACTGTCTCAAGAACCGGTACATCTGGATAAATTCTCTGTACTGAAGGCAGATGTATCTGCGGTTGGACTACAGTAGTCATCCCTGCATTTGGTGAACTCTGTACTGCTCCTGATATTTGTCCACTATCTGTCTGAACTGCTCCCTCAGGTCCCTGTGCATGTGCTGGAGCAGTAGTAGTGGCAACACTAGTGCCTGGGCCCCCTGCATATGTCTTTAAAGGTGGAGGCCAATCTCTTATCAACTGTGTAATGAGGTCCTCGACATCAGAATCCTCGTCATCAACATAAGATTTTCTCTTTTTCTTTCTTCCTGCGCTTTCATCCTCTTTAGCACTATTTTCCTTCTCTGCCTCATCTCCCTTCGTAATAGCAGGAAAGAACTTAACATCCTGTAATGTCACTGCTCTCCATTTCTTTTGTTCCCAATCCCATCTAGCTTCAGCTAAAGATTTATCTACTTGCTTCATCCTCCTTTTGAACCTCATCTCCTGCTGTTGTCTGGCCACTAACTCCCAAACAGCTAAAGCCTCAAACTGTGCTGGTCTTGGTAATGGCTTTATATCATACAACAACATTCACAATTGATCCAAAATTCTCAAATTAAATGTTTCATGCTCCAGAAACCCTAAACACCCCTGATTCTTGGTTAACTTACACCACTGCTTCAACCACAAACACTGTGCTACACCTCGCTCCTCCACCACAATGTAAGCCAGGGAATTTTCCGGTTGGGTCGGCTCCCCCACTGATGCTTTAATGTAAGTATCACCCTTCATCGCACTCTTAAACGCCTTGAAAAACGTACTTTTTGCCTGTTTTGTTTCTTCGATTCAATAATGAAATGACCTTAACTCCCAAGATTCCCTTCACCCGCTTACTCAACCAATTGTCTCCTACGGACGCCTGCCAATACACTTGCGACTCTTCCCACTGATCAACCTATCCCAGTGCGGCTCACTCTGACGTCACACTCACACACTGCAGCTGACAAAGTCTTGCGGCTCGTCCTCCTACTTCGATTCACACAACTAATGCAACTTATTGCGAGCACCTTTAAGCAATAATAACTAAACTAACCTGCCGGTTTACTACAGGAAGGGACTCAATTGCTTCAGAGACCTTACGGATTTTCATTAATAGCCCTTTTGCTCATGTAGCTATTCCTCTTTTTCAGTCTTCCACATTCCAAAGCAAAATTCGACCCGCAAATTTTACTCTCAACTGATCAATGGGTCTGTCCTGGTGCACATAGAACTCGCCAAATCTCAGTCGAAATTTCTTTTACTTAATTATCACAACCCGACTCGTTGACCATACCCGATCAACCTACTAAACCAGACAGATCACAACATATAACCAAGTGTCTCCTACACTTGTCAAAATACTCCAGAGTCTTAGACCACGCAGGGTCCGTACATCACCAACTACCAGGTGGACAATGTTTTAGCACAAAGCGGCACACACATGTGACGTTCTACGACTTCCCTACTCTCATACTACGGAGTACGCACACTCCTACTAACCTCAACTGGAGTACGCAGACTCCCTACTTTACCTCACATACATCACAATTCACCTTCAGTTTGCTTAAGCCTGTGCAAGAGCAAGCTACTACTTTCACACTGTCACAAAACACTCCAAGAACATACCCAACTTTGCCAGCAGGATCCAATATCTGGGAAAGTCATTTCTGGGCTTAAGGGGACATCATCTTTGCTACAATTGCCATTTCAGAAAAACAAAATTCAAACATCATAAAAATATGAACAACTAACCCTAACTTAAATTAGTATCATAACCAATAATCACCACATAACTAGTTCTCCAAGGAAACTAACCATCAAGCTGCTACCAAACACTGCTAGTGCGCCTGGTCCTTAATAAGTAAACTTGCATGGGGACGCGTATAGGCCGATGGACCTTTTGAAATGCATGGAGTATCCTAGCCATGCAGTGAATACCTTGTTGATAGCTAGCATCAATAATCAAAAACCATTCTGTAGAAAACAACTTTAAAACCATGAAACTCAAGAACAACCAATACACATTAAAGAGTTAACAAATTTTATTCCCTCTTGATTACAATTCTAATCATCTGTTAATTCAATCTTTATTAATCAATCTTTATTAATCCATTAGTAGAAGAACATTATTTTCGAAGGAAAATTGTGACAATGCAATACCATAAGCTATGAATATCAGCACTAAGATTGAAATTCAGCAATTTAATTTGTCAGTCATTTCTCGCTGTCAACGTCACCCCTAACAGCCTATCTAACCAAGATTAGCATTAGCATGTGGGTCTTCATGAGAAAACAATTTAGAGAAAATATCAATTTAGAAAAATTCTACCTAAGTGAGGATATCAATAAACAGCGTATTTGGTACCTAGAAGAAAAGGCACAAAACCATCAGTCACATTTTCATAGCTACCTATCCAGGATGGATCAGCAACAAATCAGTCTTCGTCTTCAGGTCATCAAGCAGTCAGCTACAGATCAGGCTCACAGAGTATGAACCCAATATCAGCACCTCGAACGGCGTCTTCTGACGCCATCAATATCTTCCCAAATTCACTTAAATTCTGAAGTCTTAGCCCCTTGTTATGACTTTTTATTAGGGTTTCCCAGTCCATCCCACTAATGGCTAATTGGGCAGACTGTCTGCAGATATGACTCTAATCTATAGTTTTTATTTACCAAATCTTTTAATTTGTATTCATTACATTGCTGATTGGTTCTTCTTGCGATGAGGACATTATCCGGCTCTTCAGGAATCAAAATGATTGCATATGATTCTCCAGTCAGTGCTTCTATTGTTCAAGTCCTGGGAAAGTATATTTAGCCTACACTACAAGTAATTGTATCAAATTGCCTTCATCATCTCCTGTCCATCGGTACATTGCAGAATGTTCTAGCTAAGCAACTTGAACTCTGAGCGGTTCAAGGTCTCTGTCCCCAGTTACCAGTTCTTTGCAAGGCGTTCAAATTCTCCATGTTCAGAGCCAGCAAGGCCCAGTGAAACCAGGCCCTTAGTCCGGCTAATTTAAGACTATAAATTAATGTAAAACATAGGTTATACCTCTCATTATGACAAATTATTACATTTTCTTCATGCATTTTCATTATTTCACATATTTTAGTCATTTTAGTGCATATTGCGATCACTCCCTGATGGCAAATTTTTTAACACGCACATTATTTTCTGCTATTCATTTCTCTTCGCATTTTTCTCATTAATAAACACACATTTAAATCATTCATAATTTAACATATCTGCTCCAACAGATGTGACGTATGACACTAACAGCTAATGTATAAGTATATATGCACATTGATATTTCATGTCTCAATGTAATAGGATGTTTATGTTTTAGGATTGAGGAAACCTTGCACAGTCGTTTTTCATGCAGAGACTAGAACAATCCGACCGAGAGTACTCATTCCACTTCCAGTGCCATATACATAACAGCTGACTCGCAGGTACTTATTTATGAATTCAGATAGGGGGAGAGACAGACTTATATAACTAGAGAATTGCTGACCAGAAGACTAATCGCTCATAACTAAGGTCTCCTCATCTCTTTCCTCAGTTTCTCAAGGTCACAGCTCAAGCTAAAAGGGGGCACATTCAACCATAGATCCTCTTCCTCAATTCTGATCTATCCTCCCTCGCTGTGTGACAATTGCTTGCGTAGGTAAGGTCGGTACAGGGAGTTGGGTCCACATCATCCCCGCAAGGGTGCAACCCATTTCATAAGGTAAGAGATCACTTTATCTATTTTGACATGTGCTTTCAAATCAGTCATAGCAGCTTTTTTAGCAAGTGAAATCTTTAAGCCAAAAATAAATAAAAAAAGAAAAACAAATCTGAAGAGACCTTCGAAAGGAAGGAGAAGGACTGGTAGGAGAATGATGATCAGTAAAAGGAAAAGAATCAGGGTGTGGAATCCTAGGGCACTAGGATAGCCAGAGCTATGATGGCTAGGTCAAGAAGGACCAGAATCAGGGAGACCTAATCCATGAGAGACAGGGTGACCAAGGCTACAGGGGAACAGGATCAAATTGACAAGTAGGAACAGGATCAGGAGAAACAGGACTAAAGGTACTGGTACCCAATTAAGAAACAAAAAGAGGATCAGGAGGTTTTCAAACAGCAGGATCAGGACCTAGTGGACGAGGGCCTGAGCAAACAAAAAGACAGGGTTAAGAGGAATAGAAGGCCCTGGATCAGTAAGGCAAGATGTTTGAGGGAGTCCAAGTGCACTGATATTGACCAAAGGGACAAGGATGGCCAGGGCCAGGAGTACAGACCCAGGTGCACAGGCCCAAGAGAACAAGTACTAAGAGAATCATTAAAAAAAGGAAGGCTATGAGAAGGAGGACCTGGAGGACCAGGACCACAGAGATCAAATCAAGGAGGACCAGGGGGCCAGAAGCATCAGAATTAGAAAGAAATTGACCTGGAAGGACTAGAGTTATCAGGGTGAGGGGGTACTAAATCAGAGGTCCAAGAGAAATAGAAAGGACCAGGAAGCCCAGACCCAGTTGATTCTGGATCAGAAGATCCATGAAGGTCTAGGAAGGCCTGGGGTCCAGGACAAGGAAGACCAGACCCAGAAGGACAATTATTACCAGGGTGACACACATACCTAGCAAACTAGGAAGACTAAGGCCAGAGGAGTAAGGAAAAGAAAGATGAGACCCAGGAGGACCACTATTACAAGGACTAGGACATAGGGAACCAGAGTCACAGGCAGAAGAACAATGTGGAACAAGTAAATCAAGGGACTATGAGGGCTAGTAGGAGTAGGATAGGGTAGCAGGACCAGGGTGCTTATGAGGCCTATGGAAAACAAGGTCAGGGGAACCAGAATAAGAAGATAAGAGCCAGGAGGACCACACAAGGGAGTATGACAACTATTAAGACCATGACTACATGGACTTGATGGGGGAGGAGGGCGAGTAAGAGCAGAAATATTAGGAACAGGCAAATCAGGAGGTCTAGTTAAACCAAAGGAGCGGGACCAGGAGGAAAAGGGGACAAGAATTAGGGTGAGGAGTATGAAAAGGGCCAGGACCTCATGTGAAGCATAAACGTGTGGAATATGGAATGAAACAGGAGGAATCAGGTTCCAGAGGAACAGGGGCAGGATCCCTGATGATGACAACCAGAAGGACTAGGATTGCCAGAGAGTTGTAAAGCTAACATGGGCAAGAGGTTCTGGACCAACAGAACTAAGAAAGGCTAGTATGATCAGTGGGAGGCAGAACAAGTTACTGCAGGTATGTGAGAACAAGGAACAGGAAGACAAGGACAACTATGTTCCAGTAGGATGTGGTTCATTTAAAGATGACTCTGAAAATCAGGACCAGGAGGACAATGGCTAATAGCAGCAGAGGCCAAGGATCAGCAGGACTTGGAGTAGAACAACCAAGGAGACCTGGACCAATGGCACCATGAGAACCAGAGCAAGGAGGACTAGGTTGACTAAGAGGATCAGGTCAAGGAAGACGAGGAACAGGGTCATGAGAGCCATGGAGACAAGGCCCTAAAAGACTGGGGCCCAGCAAACCAAGTGGAGCAGATAGTCCGCAACCTGGAGTTGCAGGACCAGGGTGAGGTGAATCAGATGTAACATGCCCACCAGAGACAGGAAGGCAAAGGTGATTGGATACGGGTAGTGAGGAGGACATCAGCCAAAATAACCAGGCTCAGTAAGACCTAAACAAGAAGAACCAAGGTCAAGAGGACTAGTGGATGCAGTACCATAAGGGCCAAGATGACAAGGAACAGAGCCAAGAGGATCAGAACAACCCAAACAAGCAGGACAAGGACTAGGAGGGCCATGTCTAAGAAAATCAGGGCACAAGAAGGCAGATGGACCAAGGGTTTCAGCAGCACCAGCACTAAAGTACCAGAACTAGGAGATGTAGGGTGGAGGACCAGTTTGAAAAAGAGAATTGCACAAGGGAGATCTTGACCAGGATGACCAGGATGACCAGACCCAGGAGGAGTAACTCCGATAGCTAGTAACAGGCTGGCAAAGTGGATGAGGAAGAGGATGGTCAGGCCCAGGAGAATTGAACAAGAAAGACCATGACTATTTGGTGTACAGCCATGAGGATACGAAGCAGCAGGGGCAGGACCAGAATTATCAGGTCCAGATAGATGAGAACAAGGAAGATCAGGCACATGAGGACTATGACCGTTAGGACCGGGAAACTCAAATAAGCAGAGAAGATAATGGGTCCAGGGCCTAGAATATCATGAAGACCACAGCCAGGAGGATTAGGACCAGAGCGAGAGTGACCAGAACTAGGAACAGGGCTTGGAGTGACGGACAGACACAGACCTTGGAACAACACCCAGAATATCAAATGGAGCAGAAAGACCAGGACCTTGGGTAGCAGGATCACGGAGAGGAGGAGCAGGAGGGCCATGTCAGCCAGAGGAACAAGAAGACTGGATTTGGCTGGCGAGGAGGACCAGTACAAAAATGACAGTAGCACTCAAGTAAAGAGAACCAGGATGAAGAAGGCCCGGGCCCAGAGTGCCAGGGTGGGTGGGTGTTTGTCAAAAGAATCAAGAAGACAAGGAACAGGAGTAGGAGGACCAGAAAGCTCCAAACCAAAAGGGCAACAAATAAGAGGGCCAGGCCTAAGACAACCAAGACACAAGAAGCCCGGTGGACCAAGTGGACAAGCAGAAACAGGAACTGGGATACCAGGATTTGAATGAACAAGGTGAGTGATACAGAAAGACTAGGACAAAGGGTCCAGGGTCAAGCTGTCCAAAAAGAAACAGAGCCAGGAGAAGTTAGGCTTAGACAGGCAGAATAGCCAGGAGGAACAGGACTAAGAGGACTAGGCATGAAAGGACCTGAACAATGAGGATTAGGAGCAAGAAGATCAAATGCAGTGAGCAAAAAATTAGGAGGAGATCAAGGATAGGGAGGACCAGGTAGGGGGAAGACTAAGGCTAGGTAGACAGGTAACAGGGTGAGAAAGTCTAGGAGAACAGGGCCTTGAGGATCCAGAGCTGAGGCAAAAAACAGAGCCAAAAGGACAAGCACTAAGAGGACCATGGCAAGGAGCACCAGCCAAGAGGCCCAGGAAGATCAGGTCCCAGAGGCTTTGAAAGGTCAAGATCTGGCATACCAGTACAAGGGAGATCAGGGTAAGGAGGAAAATGAGGGCCAGGACAAATGTGACCAGCACTTGGATGGTAGGAGCCGGGGGACCAAGCCAGGATCTAGGCTTAGGATAGATGAGAGGAGTAATAGGGTGACCAGATATATGTGGATCAGGACTAAGAGCATGTGTTAGCCCAGAACGACAAGGAGCATAAGGACTTGGATGCCCAGGTTCACCAAATGAAGGACGACTAAGAAGACTGGGGAGAAAAGGAACAGGTGGGCTAGGACCACTGATCAGAATGTGGAGGATCAGGATAAGTGGGACCAGGAACAGGGGTATGAGGACCAGGAGACCATGAGTAAGGGGTCCATCACCAGCAGTACCAAGTGGAGCAGAAACACCAGGGCCTGGAGGATCAGTACTAGGATGAGGAGGACCAGGAGGACTCAGATTACTACTGCCAGGAGGATCAATCAACCAGACAAGGACCAGATGACCTGATCCAAAAAGGCCCAATAAGGAGGACTAGTACCAATGTATGCAGTACGAGGTAAGACAGGAAACAGAGCCAAGATAATTAGGATGGCTCACACCAGGAGGTCTTAGGAGTGCCAGACTGAGGATGACCAGTGCAGGAAGTGTTTGGAGGAGGAGGTCTCAATGGACCAGCAGGACCACTTTGAGAAGGACCAGTACAAATGTCAAAGGGGGAACAGGGCTAGGAGGGCCAGGAAGTACAACTACTAGGAATGACCAGGAAAATTGAGTACCAGTAAGGAGCAGGCTAGGAAGACCAGTGCCAGGAGGACCAGAAGCAGGAGCATTGGATTTTCAGATTCTGCAAACCAGTATTAGGACCTATAGCTAGGAGACAATGCCCAAGAAGAAGGCCAACACCAGAGCAACCTGGAAAAAATACTACCAGGAGGCATAGAAGGATTAAGAGACGAAGGAGGAAGGCAATGAGGAGAAGGGGGAGACCTCATACACAGGTATTAGGATATCCCTCTTCTAACTGGGCTCTTAGTCATAATTCTTATAGTGTCAAACCCTAGCGACCTCACATTTTCACCAATGGTAAGTTGGTGCTGAAAAATCAAAATATTCGAAGTAGGCAAAAAGCCAGAACTGCCACACTCTGATCTCTGAGTGGCTGCAGATGCCCTGTGATGCTGACATTGTGGTGTAAGGGTGAGTGGAGGGCATAGGGACTGAAACTTGCTGGAGGGATCAGAAGGTGGACGAGTGAAAAGGGTAGGGGTCTATCAAGGATGGTAGAAAGGGAGAAACGTGGCAGCTGAAGTCTGCAAAAATAACCAATGGCTAACAAAGAGCATCAAAAGGCTGAACTAATGTCCTTTAGTTCTGGCTTGTTGACCTCATTATTTTATATTAGTGAGAAATATTGCTGTCCATCAGTGTGCTATTACCACTGGAGCCTTTGAATTTTTGTTTGTGGTTTGTCAACCTCTGTGTGACTATTTTGTCAAAGGTGGACACCGTGATCCTGTCAGTTTCTATGCTCTGCTTTCGTGGCTGTCTTCTTCCCAAACTTCTCTGGCTTTTCATCTATTTTTGAAGCGTGCAAAGATTGCATGATTGTGTCTGTGGATAATATTATAAATTTGTGTGGTCTCAGTTTTAAGAAAGAAAAATGGTCAGAGGGAATGAAAGTAAATTCAACAGTAATCACACTGTGGCATGATCAGAAATATTAGAGGTATAAATGCTTCCTATTATATGGTATTTCAAAAGTGCTCCATCAATAAAGAAATCTTACCTGGAGTAGTGTCTGCATTTTTTAGACTGGAACATGTAACCCTTTGGGTGCCCATCTGTTCTCGCCAGACATCGCTAACCTTACAATTATTGACACTCAATAAATAAAGTTGTGTTTTAGTGGTATTAAAAGTTAGACTGGTGGTTGATCTATCCAACTCATTATCCCGAAGCTTGTTAAAGTCTCGTCCAGTATTTATCAGATCAGTGAGATCTACAACATTCTTGGCTCAGTAGTTTAGAAAGGTAGGTTTGTCTGAATTTGGGCTGTAATCGCGGGCACATATCAACATCTTTGGATGTATTTTAATCTCTTTCAAAGGCCACCTTGCAACCTCATGTGTTTTTGATTTTATTACTTGCACCCCCAAGTTTGGTTTACCCAAAGTCGCTACACCTTTACAGTAATATAATTGCTCTGTGCATATAGCAGCTTGCAACCACCTTCTACAGTCTCAAAAAGAATTTTATTTGTGTCTTACAAAAATTTAAATACTCCAAGACTAACCTTTGTTTTCTTTTTGTTCCTAACCTGTTCACATTACACATCATTAGGGTTGGGTCTCTATACTTTGTTACATAACTGAGTCCTCATCCATTTTTAACTAATCCGTGGAGTGCTAATCTTGGTGGTCGGAGAAGAATTATTTTCTCTTTTTTCCCCGCATGCTTCCAACCCAGTATGCTCTCCCTCTAGAGAACCCTCCCCCAACAACCTGGAACAGAATGACTGTGTCAATGGAAACTTCTAGTGCTTCAACCCCCAGAATACCAATTTTCCACCTGATTAAAGTTATGTTATATAACTTGTAGTTATGTTCCGCATATTGTACATTTTATTATGCAACATTCTTCTAAGCATCACTGGGAACCTCATCTATACTGTTGCACCTAATTGTGTGAGTCCTTCCATTCTTTTTCCAAGTTCCCATTGTCTACCTTCGGTGGCATGACATATGTCCATTCTTATAGAAAATATTATGCGCTTTGCATGCCATGTTTTACATTTTAAAGCCATCTTAATTTAAGCTCTTTAATGCATAGGTCTGAAAGTTGATCAAAATTGTTTGTAGGCTTCAGAGGATAAAGACGGAGTCTGTAAAGGGTCCCAATGGGCTCTTTGCATTTCTTTTGCACGACCCACCATTGTATCATTTATATAAATTGCTTTCTATAGCAGACTGACCATAAAACAGTATTATTAGTAAGTCTAGGCTATTTTTTTCGAGACCAGTTCATGATTCTTTCCAGATTGCCCAATTGCTCTCTCTTGCTTTTTTAATAATGCTATCTTGAGTATTTCGTTCCACATGTTATCTATCTTGTGTTGCAGTTTTCTGTAATTTAGTTCTAGAAGTCAGATCATCTAATTTTCTCTGTGAACCCGAAGAGGCTTCTTGAATTTTTTTTGATTCTCTTCAGACATCTTGGATGTATTTTTAATCTCACTGTCAGGTTTAGAAGCACATTTTCCAATATTGTGTTAGGCGCAATACTCTCATTCTCTAATCTATGTGCACCAGTAGGTTCATCGTTGATTAAGTGCCATTTCATTTTTCAGAGGCAGAGTTTTTCATCTCTATTTAAGTTAGTACTCCTGAACGGCCAGAAACGGGAGCCATAATCACCATCGGGATTACAAATGTTCTGCTTTCACATATGGAACCCTGGTGGAAAACATGTCAAACACCAATTTGCACATGTAATTCCACAAAAAATGTACTTAGGAAGCATTTCTGCCCTGCTCTGGACTTACCGATATGCTCCTTATTTTCAGCAGCGGCTCCTCTGCTAAGGCGCAGGAGCGTCGCCCTACTGCTTTGTGCAGTGAAGGAAAGTGGAAAATAAAATGATAATAATGCAGTGTTGTTATTTTATTTTTCCTCAGGAGCACAGTTAGGTCGGGGAAGGGCTGGGTTGGGCTGGAGTAGGGCTATGTGCACATAAGTGTGCATGATGCTTTGGCCAGCCATGTTGGGCCGGCCAAACAGTTGTGTGCACTTTGTATTTCTCCACCCAGCTGTATTGAACAGCCGAGGAGGAGAAAGTGCACAGGGCCCTACACCCTGTCTGAGTGCCGAAGCAAAGCGCACAGATCAGTCACAACGCTGCTTTAAGGCTGTTGACAGCAGCGTCGTGATTGGAGGGGAGTCTGGAAGCCTGAGTGCTTCCAGGAGTCTGAGGAGGAAGAAGAGATGGAACCATCTCTGCCAATGTAAAAGGTAAGTTTATCAGGTCAAAAATTAGCCTGATCAGTACCATAAATAAACCTTAGAGGGGCCCTCTGTAAGGTATGTTGAAGGGGCTCCCAGTTCACCAAACTCCTATCCTATTTTGTGTCTGAATGCTTGCTTTCACAGGGTCTCAAAAACCTGAGCTTTTTCACAGATTACAAAGATGACAAATACAAACAAGTCACTGAATTTAAATTACAGTTCTATCCCTCAGATAAAACTAAAGTTACAGGTTCAGAACGCACTTTCATATGTTACGCACAGTGTTGCTTACTCACATTTGATCTCTGTTTTCCCTCAGCTCTCATTTTTGAAAGTGTGACCTGGAGACTTTGGCATAAAATGGGAATTTTGTGCTCTATATAGCAACCTCATGAAATCATAGATATCTGCTTGAAGCTGCTATAGCTACTAGCAAAGAACATAGGCCCAAATTTAGATTTAGATGATGATGTTAATGTGGCTCAATGAGGTCAAATTTGCCACACAATATTTACAAAGTAGCACAATGCATGCATTGCACCACCGTGTAACCCCTTGCGCCGCATTATGCCTGCACCAGGCATAATGTATGCAAGGAATGGTGTTCCCCCGTTATAGGGGGCCACAAAAATGGCACAGTGGAATCAATGAGATTCTGCTGCGCCGTTTTTTGCAGCATTTTTAATGCTTGCACAGAGCAGGCATTAAAAGGAGGCACACCATTATTTATAATGGGCCCACATGTACTTTGCAGGATTAGCATCAACATTTTTGCCACTAATCCTGCAAAGTAGAACAATAGCATCAAACACTGGGATGCTATTTTCCCTAACTTGCGCCATGGTTAAATTTCTTACATTTGGGCCATAGTATTTGTATCTAATATTTGATTCAAATGAATCACAGATTTGAAGAGTTTGGTCAAAAGGTCTAACTTTATGAGCTGCATGTTGAACAGATCTATGCTGCTGTTATTTACCTGGGCATGCCTGGTTATGACTTGTATGTTGGGTTCCTGATCTGTTCTTTGTACACACCCAGTAGCATTTGTTGCTCAAGTCATTTAGGCCCATATTTATGGAAAATTACGGAGCGTGACGCTGCGCTAAAATTGGCAGTGCCGCACTCTTTCTTTTTCACAACGCAGAGTTGCTTCGTATTTAAGTGAATACGGCGCACCCCTGTGTTGTCCCACCCTGTGTTGTCCCATGTGTTGGTGCTAAATTTAGCTGCCAACGCAGGCATCCTTGCACCATCGTGCAAGGATGTCTGCATTGAGGGATGTGATTGTTTATGTGCGGGAACACATAAACACACACATACGCATGCGCACATAAACAATTACTAATGGCGCTTTGGCATGTTGAGCATATGCTTGACTAATGTGGTAATATGTCATATTAAAGGTTATGCATTATGTATTAGCTTTATTAATTGTAGGCCTTAACTTAGCGAACATCTTGGCCTAGTTGCCAGGCCTCATGTCCAGCTGTATTTCTTAACGTTTAATAAATGGCTGTCCTAGAGAGTTAAACTGTGATTTTCCATTGTATTGTGTAAATGTGCTCACAGCTGAATATTTTTTCTCGTGAGAACCGACTGCTAGAGGATGCTGTTCTTGCTAAATGTAACATTTTGTATGTAATTTGTATAAGACTGACTTTCTCAGGAAGAGAACAATGGAGACACTGACTGGAGTAGAACCTGCAACAATATTATTACCTGAGGAGCCGGATGATGAGGACATTGCAGGACAACCAATCAACGACATGTGAACGGAGTAATGGTAGACTTCATAGATTTGGAGTTTTAGTTTGAACATGCGATCCCTTAACCAATAGGGATTTGGGAAATAGTTTTAGCGCATTTAATTTAACGAGACTGCACCGGGAGAAGACACCGCTTTTACCCATTTCCTTGCTGGCCAAAAGGTCAATATTTTCTTGTGCGTCTTGACAAGAGACGTGCTTAACTTTATTGCTTAAAGACTTTGGCCCTCATTATGACATTGGCGGTAACTCCCACTTACCGCCACGCTGACGGCAGCCAACTTGCCGCCGCCGAGGATATCCGTTCACCATATTATGACACACCTACACAAATCCGTCAGTATTCAGCCACTTACATAATTCCGCCACACCAAAGGTCAGTGTTAAACTGGCAGTATCAAAACCCACACCGTTACGCCAGCAGAACAACGCCCACCACATTATGACCCACGAATCACCACGGCGGACATTCAACTGCGGTAAACCATTGACGGTACATAGCGCCGTACTCAAAATAGACACACACAAACAAAACAACACCACATTGGACAATTAAAACACACACCTGACACCCATACACACACCACACCCACACACTCACACCACTATAAAACACACACACACATTACCCACAACCCTTTACCATTACAAGCAATTGCCAGCAGAGAGACCGCAAGACCACAGACACAACCAGAGCCACACACTACTCACACCTATACACCACTCATGGAACCCACATCACACACCCGAACACATTACCCAACACTCCCTCACCTACACACCTCACACAACACCCATGGCACCATAAAGAAACCCCTGCTTCACAGAGGAGGAGCTAAGGGTCATGGTGGAGGAAATCATCAGTTAGAGCCAGAGCTATTTGGAGCACAGGTGCAGCAGATATCGATAGATAGGACGATGGAGCTATGGCGTAGAATCGTGGACAGGGTCAATGCCGTGGGACAGCACCCAAGAACAAGGGATGACATCAGGAAGAGGTGCAACGGCCTACGGGGGAAGGTACATTCAATTGCAGCAAGACACCAGCTCGTTATACAGAGGACTGGCGGTGGACCCCCACCTCCTCCCCCACAACTAACAGCATGGGAGGAGCAAGTCTTGGCAATCCTGCATCCTGAGGGCCTGGCCAGAGTAGGAGGAGGACTGGACTCTGGTAAGTCAACTCTCTACTACTATCACCCCCCTACCTTCATGCAATCACATACCCCCACCCTCACTCCCATCACTCAACCACTACCCACACACCCCACCATCACATCTCACTCATCCCAATGCCAAGCCCTACATGCTCTACTAATGCATGGACACTCATCACTAAAGCATGTATACTATATAGAACTAATCATCCCACCATACACCAATGTACACAAGTGAAAGCTGCCAGGGCAAATACAACTCAAGAGGGTAAGCCACGGATGCACAATATGTCAGACACAGAAACCATAACACATCATTTACATCCCCACAGGTACCCCAGCCAATGTCAGCAGAGAGGAGGTGCCAGCAATATCCAGTCCCCCAGCAGAAGAGGCCCACAGTGATGGTAGCAACTCTGGTCATCAGGATCTGGATGACTAACCTGGCCCATCAGGGACCTCTGGACAGCCGGTTACCCAGGACCAGTCACACACCACCACAGAGCCTCCCCCATCAGGAAACATCACCACAGCACCCACCCAGCGTACCCACACCTCTGTCACCAGGACACGTCAACCAGCAGTGTGTCCACCTCTACAGGGACACCAGGCCACACCTCATGCCCATGACAATCAGGGACCTGGGGTCAGTGGGAGTGGGCACACAGTTCAAGGGACAGAGGCACAGGCCACCAGGGACACTGGGAGGATTGCTGTGCGTCAGGGGGAGGACATGCTCAGGGAACCGACTCTCCAGGAGGCACTTGCAGAGATCCTGGGAGCCTATCAACAATCCCAGGACACGATGCACCAGATCCTGGACAATGTGCAGGAGAACTGGCGGCTGCAGGAGGGACAGTACCAGGGGATAAGGGAGGACTTGCAGGCAATCAACAACATCTTGATCTCCATAGCAGGGGTGCCAGCAGACATGGCCAATTTTATGAGGGAGGCAGTCACACAACAGCGGTCCCCTGCCACGAGCCAGACCATCTGAACAGCCTTCCACCTCCGCTGCCTCTAGTGGCCAGGAGGCCCCACCACAGGACTCACAGGCAACCAGCACCCCTCCCCCTGCAGAAAGAGAACCAACCTGCAAACGTTCCCTGCAATCCAGACAGAAGCCAGAGACTATTGCCAAGACCCCCACCAGGAAATGAAACTCTCCTGATTGTCACCCTTGTGTCCCACTCTGCCACCCTGTCCACCTTGAACTGCTATTGCTTCCCTTCCTATGTCCTCTTGGACAATGCACCTGTGCTACAAACAAACTGGAATAATACCCTGGACTTTCCTCCATCATTATCCCAAAAAGAAGTTTGGAGTATGTCAAGTGTTTAAAAAATGCATTTATTTAAATAGGTACAAACATTGCGATTCAGCTGCACAGAAAATGAGCATAGTTTAATGACCTGTAGCTAGCTGCAGTGATCACACCAGGAGCATATGTGAGGTCACCAACATCTGCAAAATGAATTGCCAGAGGGTACAGTAAGTGGGCATAGAACTGGGAAATAACAGCATGCAACTGCCACAGAAATTCAAACAAATGTCATTGAAATGTGAAGTAACACTGTCTTACCTGTGTGTCATTGGAAGTATTGTCTGATCACTGACGTTCTGTCGGCCTCATCCTCTGCCTCCTCATTGTCACTGTCCACAGGGTCCACTGCTTCCATACGGGCATCACCAGCCTCCTTCTCCAGCAGAAAAGGCACATGGTGTCTCAGGGCAAGGTTGTGCAACATGCAGCATGCCACTATTCTCTGGCAGGCCTTACTGGGTGAGTAGCACAGGATACTGTTAGATGGAGGCACCGGAACCTGGCCTTCAGGAGGCCAAAGGTTCTTTCTCCTATCCTTCTGGTTCGCCCATGTGCCTCATTATAACGATCTTCTGTCCTTGTCCTGGCATTCCTCACAGGGGTCAGTAACCATGATAGGTTTGGGTAACCAGAGTCACCTGCAAATTTTGAGGGACAACATTTAGCCACATATTACCCCATATGGCCCACACCATACCTATACACCAACATCTACTGGGTGGGAACCAGGGCTCACCTATTAGCCACACCCTGTGCCTCTGTAGTTGGGCCATCACATTTGGGATGCAGCTATTCCTCAAGACAAAGGCATCATGGACCGACACAGGATACTTAGCATTGACGTGGGAGATGTACTGGTCCACCAGGCACACCATATGTACATTCATAGAGTGGAAACTCTTCCTATTTCTGAACACCTGTTCATTCTGATCGGGGAGGGGACAAATGCAATATGTGTTCCATCAGTCGCACCAGTTATGTTGGGGATATGTCCCATTGCATAGAACTCAGCCTTCACTGTGGCCAAATCTTCACACTGTGGAAATACAGTGTAGCTGCACATGTGTTTTATCAGGGCAGACAACACTCTTGTCAGCACTATTGATAACATTGGGCATGACATTCCTGCTGACAAGCCCACTGTCACTTGGAAAGAACCAGTTGCCAGGATATGGAGCACCAATAGAACGTGCACAAGAGAGGGGATCCCAGTGGGGTGACGGATAGCAGATATCAGGTAAGGCTTCAATTGGGCACACAGCTCTGTGATTGTGGCCCTGTCAAGTCTATAGGTGAAGATAATGTTTCTGTCCTCCATTGGTGCCAAGTCCACCAGAGGTCTGTACACGGGGGTATGTCTCCATCTCCTATTCATCTGCAGCGTTAGAAACCTTTGGGGCAAAAGAGTGAGGAGCTGGTCACAAACTGAACACTGGAACTACAACAGAACTCTGTATGCTGTTAATTTGTAATGGGTAAGTGTGATCTATCCAGTATGTC
The DNA here is from genome assembly GCF_031143425.1 of Pleurodeles waltl. NCBI lineage: Eukaryota > Metazoa > Chordata > Amphibia > Caudata > Salamandridae > Pleurodeles > Pleurodeles waltl. The sequence continues at coordinate 721,742,550 of NC_090448.1, read as the reverse complement.
CTAATTTCACCACTGATGCAGCTTTTATCCAGGCCTTCCCCTGAAATGGAGTCCGCCTGTCCTGTGTGGAGGGACAGGTGGAAGTGAGGTAATTCCGCTGACGTGAACCTGCAGTGGCCAATGGTGATCTATGCCGGTGGTGACGGTATGCACCGCCGCGGACGTGACCGCCATTTTCTATCTCATCCCTCACTTGTTACCTGATCTTCAACAGGAGAGGACCTACACTGCATGTGCTGCTGTGACCTGTGTCTGGAACCTACCATGGCCCTTGTGACAGGGAAAGGGCCCCAGCCTTCACTTCGGCGGAGTTGGAGAGACTGGTGGATGGGTTCCTACCCCAGTACGGACTGCTGTATGGGCCTCCAGACTAACTGGTGAGTACACTGTGGGCACGATGCATGTGGCATGAATGCATTCAGTGGTGTCTGTGAAGGTCTCGTGGAAGGGGGGTGGGTGGATGTCCTCTGGGTGGGGTATTAGTTGTGTGCTTTGCCATGTGTGTGTAAAGGGTGATGTGAAGGGGTATGATGGGCCATAAGTGTAACAGGCAGGCCTTTTTGACTTATTCTATTTTCCTGTGTGTATTTCCTCTGTAGGTCAGCGCCCATCAAAAGAAGGGTATATGGCATGCCATCGGCAAGTACGTGGGGACCCTGGGGGTCTACGGCAGGCGGGGTACCCACTGTTGGAAACGGTTGGAGGACATGAGACGCTGGGCACGGAAGACGGCGGAGGCCCAGCTGGGGATGGCCTCCCAGCGAGTAAGGGGTGCACTTCGAACCCTGACCCCCCTGATGGCCCACATACTGAAGGTGGCCTATCCTGAGCTGGATGGGCGCTTGAGGGCATCACAGCAGCCACAAGGGGGTGAGTACAGTGCCCATCATTACAACTTACGCATGGTAGGGTGGTATCTGGGTGGGAGGTGTATGTCAGTGGGTGCACCTAGGCCAGACCTGACAGAGCAGCGTAGGTCACCTGGTGGCTAGGGTTCTGAAGGCATAATCCTGCTACCTAGCTCGTAGGCATCCACTACTGGTCAGGGCTGTGTGGATTCCAGGTGTGCTGCATTTGGCGGTGTGTGCCCCTCCCCATGCCTTGGCTGCTGTTTCTCTGGTAGTGCTATGGCATATTGCGTAGGGTTGTTCCCTGTGTGTGAGGGTGCTGTGTACGCCAACGGTGGTGCCCCTTAGGGGCATATTTACACTTTGTCTGCGTCGAATTGGCGTCAACATTTTTGACGCAAATTTGTCGCAAACCTAACACCATATTTATACTTTGACACAGACCCCGCAAAAGGCAAAATTCCGCTGTGTGCACCATTTTCTGGATGCGTGAAACCGCTTTGCGTTAATGACATGCAAGGTAGGCGTTCCCGTCTAAAAAATGACTTAAACACCTGTGCGCCATATTTATCCTACTGCGCAAAAATCCCGCATGGCTGGGAGGCGGAGGCGGAAAATGGCGCACAGACCGATTTGTGTCAAAAATAACACCTGGGTCAGGGCAGCCGTTAAAAAGGGGCAAACACACCAGTACTTAAGGAAAGCACACAGAAGCAACATCAGAGCTCCAAAAGGAAGACATGAGGTGCTATTCATTCAGCATGCACGAAGACGCAGAGCACAGGACCAACACCAGCAGCTTCCACAACACCAACAGGGACCCCAAAGGCAACACAGAAGGCGGAAGAGGATATTCCGGACCAGGACAACCCTTCTGTCCTCAGGGAACATGACATCATCCAGAGGTACAGACTAATCTGGCAAGCCATACAGCAGCTGTTGCGCCACATTGAGCCACAGTTGGCACCCAGCTTTCAGACACCCATATCATTCTACCAGAGACCAAGCTGCTAGCTGTCCTCCATATGTTGGCAAGTGGCTCTTTTCAAACCACTGGTGCCCTGGTTGCCGGGATCTCACAAGCCCTCATTCTCTGCCTTCCTACTCAAGGTACTGGAGGCCATCATCTCCCTCACACCCCGCCACATCAGCTTCCCCCACACACAGCCGAAGCAGCAGGAGACCAAACAGGGCTTCTACCAAATCAACGGCTTCCCACACATGCTTGGTGCCATTGACTGCACACATGTACGGATTCTGCCACCTGCTGCAACCGAGCATCTATACTGCAACAGGAAGCAGACACACTCATCAATGTGCAGGCCATTGTGGATCACCGGGGATTGATCCCCAACATCGGCAAAGTATCCTGGGAGTGTACATGATTCATTCATCTTCCGCCACAGCACCATCAATCAACACTTCCAGGATGGACGAGATGGAAATAGCCTACTTGTTGGTAAGTACATAAACCTACTTATATACACCTAGCACAGCAACCCTGTAGGACACACAACACATACACCACTACATTGACACATGGCCAGGAAGTTTGTGACACTGCTAGTCATGTTTGATATTCTGACCGAATTTGATACATACCTAGGGACAAATGACAGATGCAAATAACAACAGATGCCACTACAGAGACACAAGGGACCAATTTAAAACCACACAGTGACAATGACATGGCCTTAACTGGCAGTACAACTTCGAAGATGAATCTTCCAACATCACGTCAATAACACTCAATCACATACCCTTCCAACCAATACGGACAATGTAAGGGGTGTGTAATGTGTTTCGCTGAAGGTCAAACACCATGAGACACATAGCATGATGATGATGACTCTAATGAATGGGACATGGAATCATTGAGGCTGTACCAACATCTCACATCACTCCTGGGCTGACATTGCCCACTACCAATAAGCAAGTGGACTGTGCTAAGAACACATATTGATGTGACAATATTGCAAAGTGCACATTGCTACACATACGGATTGAGACAATTACACATATACACAACAGATGTACAGGCATATGGACCTTCTGACAATTAAACCTTCACCCCCACAACCAAGTTAGCCACATTACGTGGACCAGGTTCAGTAGTTTAGGTACACGTTTGAACATGAGACAACTTGATGAGGGCACAAAAATAGGTTTGCATAGAACTAGTCACACATGGGATATTTGTGCATTGTCAATTGTCAACACTTCAGTGCTGCCAACTTATGGAGATGTGTTGTACATTGTCACCTAGCCAAATCAAAGGCCCGCACTGTTGTTTAACAAATTCTATTTCATATGTTGAATTGGATGGGATGTTCAGCCCATATAGATGCAACCGTGTTACCACCACTGTGGAATTGATTCTGTGTATGGAAGTATCATGTCACCCCCAGTTAAGACACATGGACACCTCTTTCACATGACATAATGCATGGGAGTACACAATATACTGCAAGTGTACTAAAATACTGCTGACATCCGGTCAATCAGCCAAGTACCAGTTCAGATAATGAAACAACCCAAATTCTGATGGTGCATCCTAGAAGCCTAGGATTCCACACAATAACACAAACACAGATGAGTCACAGTCAACACAAGATAACAACTGCCATGCAAAGTGATAATCATGGTGCAACTCCTTCAAAAGCTTCAACTAATTTTCTCTTTCAGCTGATCAGGGGTATGGGATCCAGCCATGGATCATGACCCGATTTGCAAACCCAAGCACTGCAGCAGAGCATGCCTATAATGAGGCACACGCACCATAGTAGAGAGGACCTTTGGCATCCTGAAGTCAAGATTCAGGTGCCTCGACATCACCGGAGGCAGCCTCTTATATTCACCGGAAATGGTCTGCAAGATCATTCTGACCTGTGCCATCCTGCACAATATATGTGTAAGGAGGAACATTCCCCTCTATGAACCAGACCCACAAATGCCTGAAGAGGAGGAAGAGGAGGATGGTGTCCATCAACATGAGGGGGACTATCCAAACACTGCAGCAGGATTGCGTCGGAGACAACACATTGTACAAAACGTCTTTTAACTATAGTCACCATCACCACTTTCTTATCTTATGTCATTAAATACCTAATCTAATCACTAAATCATGATCTGGGTAATTATTTATGCATCACATGATCCCTAGAAATCACAATCAGAGTTTAGTCTCATGGAGCAGTGCAGTAATACAGATGAGAATACTGAAAAGGCCATATCACATTTGTTGGGTATGAATGTACACCCAACTTCACACACAGTGTAAATGACATATATTGTGTTCATTTCACGTTTGAACGGCAATATCAGAGTAACACAGTTATGGCACACATCCATGTTGGCAACATGGTTCATTGCAGCATATGGCACACAACTAAGACACCATCAATCACACGTAAAATACCTGCTTCATACATTAGGCAGTGGATTTGTAATTGCATTGGTAACAGGAATGTATGACCACACCCTTGACAGCAGTAAGTGTGACATCAGCTATCTCTGCAAGGAGCATGTGTGACAAGAAGTCCATGTAAGCTGCAAATGAATAGCACGAGTGCCCCAAGTATGACAAGCATTGCTCACAAGACATGCCCTGTGCATGCCATCCCAGGTTATAAGTTCTGTCACAGGCATTTACTCAGTCTCTCCCCACCCTTCTCTAGGTGGCCCTGTAACTGGACTATTTGTACCCTGATAATCCTTCATCTACACAGACCCAGACTCACATTCTGACTCCAGTGTGCTTCTCTCTTTAGTATGGCATGCCATAGCCCTAGTTCATCTGACTGCATGGACTGCAGGTCCGAAAATGCGCTGCCTGGTAGTCTGTCGGACCTGTAATCACCGGTCCATTGCTTCCCATGTGAAAGGTACTGTTGGTCCTTTGAACAGGATTCACACCTACAGGATTTGTGAGAGACTGAAGCTGCACACACCTGTGAGCACTTCCATGTAGACCAGCCATTTGAACCTGCACTGCCATTCCTGCTGCCTGGAACTGCTTAGAAGCTGCCATTTTATGTATTTCCTTGTTGTGCATTGCCGTATAAACCACTTGTGTAACACAGCCCTTGGATTATTGTGTAACGTTGCAGCTGACAGCACAAATCCAGTTTTCATTTTCCACAGTGTTGTTCAGGCTTTTCCCAGTCTGAGTCTGCTCACTGTGCATTTGCCTTGTTCATGTTAGTTCCTGACAGAGCGTGCATCCTGATAGCCTGATTGTTTACTGTCTTTGTGTTACCATAGAGGTTCCCTGTGGCTACATTTCTCTCAAAGTTGCTTTCCATGCCCTCACTTTCCTCCTGTTATATTGTGTCTGATAGGTCTACGATGAATCCACAAATATATTGTATAGTTTAATCAGTTTACATATGGTATCAAGGTCTGGGACATGTGTTCAAATAGCATAATCCCGGCCCTGTCCCTTGCCTGTGTTTCATATATGCATGAGTGACAAACAGTGACAGTGTACTATGGCTGTATGCATGGATTGAGTATGGTGCCTCCAGCACAACAAACAACGTTTGCTAATGTGCATGAAAGGACCAAACATGTTTGTGCCCTCACAGTCCACACACAGATTCACATTGGCTGCAACCAAATGATGGTGGTTGCGTGGTGACTAGCTGTGAGATTAATCAGCACAGAGGCACTGTTGTTCACTGTTGCTGGGGGAATTTTCAATACCACCCTGTGTACAAATGTTATTATGAAAGCTGCCGGGTTCTATTTACTGATCCATGATGTTTGTGAGCACACCAAGGTTGCCCTGTTGTCAGCCTCATAAAACTTCTGCAGTGCCATAGCTGGACTATCCCCATGTGTGTTGTCGATTCCTTTTTGGCTTTCAGTCAATTCTGCTTTGAAGGATACTCTGTTAATGCAGGAAATGGATCCACAGTGTCATGCGTAGACATGTACCTAAGAGTGACAACATGGAGGACACTTTGTGCAATTAACCACTGAAAATATGTGAACACATGCAGCTTGGTCTGCTGGTCCTTCACTGCCACACGAGAAACATAGGACATATATATGACTCCAACTGAGGAGTGACATTACATTTTTGGATTGTTTTCTGACTCTGGGTCACAAACACTGTACCTACATAGCATTTTCAAAAGACTGACTCATGGCTAGTATACAAACAAGTGACCAGGATGTGGTATCCAACATTCCTGTACATGTGATGGCTTACTCATTGCTATTATCAACCGTCCTCTATCTATCCTGTGCGTAGTTTGTCATGGGAGATGTATTGTCCCAAAAGTCACTGCAGTTCACACAGCATTAGATGCTACGTGTATGACAAACACATATCCTGACTCATATCTACACTGAATAGTTTCTGATGGTTATCCACATTTACAACACATGTATACAAGCACATTAATGAAAGCACGTCTTGTGACGTTTACACAGAGTCCCAACAAAAATTTAAATGGCCAATTCACATAAATTAACACACAGGCAATGAGTTAATGTATTAAGTTGCGTAGCCTTTCTATCCTCTATTGACGCACAACCTGCTCAAACTGGGTAATACTAATTTTTATTCAAAAAGTTTGGGTATCTATTGTATCAGTGAAGAGTGCTAATGTGGTACAACAACATGAGTATCATGGTCCGCAGTAGTGTGGTCTGCCACATGTGCCCAAACACTGGAACACACAATGCAGGTTCCAACAGCCTATGTCTGTACATTTACAGCTTTCATGTACTTTAAAAATGAGAGAAATGACACAAGCACAGTAAAAGACTTATATTTTGACGCAAACGTGTAAAAAAAGACGCATATGCGTACAAAATCACTGCATATGCGTTGAACCCCTGTATCACCCTGCCACCTGCTTCAATCATCAGGGGGAGGAAGTGGCGCACCAGCCAAATGAATGCCCCCAGCTCCTCCTCACCCATTCTCCCCAGACGTGGCCTACGCAACATGACAGAAATAATAGTAATAGTGAAGGGAACAGAGGAAAATAAAGGGAAAGGAGGGAGGAAAATGAATGTAAAGTAACCCACAAACAGCCCATTTATCCCATTTATCCCCAAACTAACAATACTCACTACACACTCCCAACAGTACAAAGACAAAATTAGACACCAAATATGACAAATGCACACTTACAATGAACAACTGAGACAATTACAAATAAAACAGATGACAAATAGCATGGAACACAGGAGACAAAAGCACAATTTGGACAGACAAAACACTCAGCACAGCCACACAGCCTAGAAAAATCACATGCTGCAAAGTGAAAGTGAAATTACACCCGCTGTAACATTTCTGTAAACAAGATATCCTATTACATCACTTCCTGCCTCAAATACGGTGCGTTTTTATTATGAAGCATCAAACTTTTATGACGTTTACAGTCTGTGCTTAAAAATGTCCCCGCATTCATAGTTCAAAATAGTTTTCATTGGTAACCAATTTCATGGGGCACAGTGTAGGAACGGAGGCGAGGAGGCTCAGGTGGTCCAAGGTGCTGTACCATCTGCACAGAATTTTCAACACGCCGTGCAACGACCACCAACTCAAGCGCCGCTGAGCTTACCTTGTTGCCAGAGAGTAAGGCCTGCTGGACCACCTGGGTGTTGTGATTGGTGGCCCTGTTGGTGAGTACAATTCAGAGTAATGTGCACATTTAAATGCTGTGTAGTGACAGTAGCAGATTAGTTGATATGTTGCAGGCAATGTTTTTGTACATGTGAAATGCACGTTAAACATACAGTGGCCTGAGTTATACAATAATTGCTACACATAACCGTCATTTGTTGATGCAACAGCTGCACAAACTTACAAAACACAACTTGATATTGTAAATTAGTGCTTCTTTCATCTCAATAAATGATGGTAATGCCGCTCAAACAAATGTTTTATCCATGGTCTGTGAGTGTACCAGGAAAGAGATGTATTTCACAAGCTAAATCAAGGAATTAATGTGGTCCCCAATTATTTTGAGTACATGTCTGACTGTATTCCGGGCCATATGTACAAAGTTCTTCCTAACCTCAGGTAATATCTTAGGCTGATAGTTTGACTTGGTTTGTGCCGCAATTAACTTTGAAATGGATGCCAAAGTAATGAACACAGGTTCATATCTAAATGTTTGGTGCTACTTTCCATAGCTGTAGCGTAAAACATGAAGCAAATGCTACAAATTGAGAAATCAAAAATATCCCTGGCCCTCTGTTCATTGTTCCTGTGTGTTTTAAATTGGCCTTGGGCACAATAGCTGGAACAGAGCGGATGCATTTACCATCTGTGTTGATTTATAGCCATGTACTTCTCATAAGTTATTGGGTCATCATGGGATACCTGAAGTTGGGGAATGCATGGTCACAATGTATTTCTTGCATGATGTTGTGCAAGGGACTCCTGACCAATTCCATCATACATATAAAGTCCCCAAATACTTTGCTACTTTACGTTTGGCACACCCCTGCTGATCTAGTGCAGCATATGTACAATAGCTTACTTCGCAGTATGAAGGCGATCACAGACAGGGATGTAAGATCAGAAGACCAGCATTCCTGTGACTGCGGCCATTCCAAGGTACATACAAATTGAAACCTACATCATCATGGTTGACACAGTAGGACATTTGCTAAACCATGTTTCAATAATGGGACAGCGTCAGTTTGCTGTATACCCGCTGATCTCCCAACTTGGCTAATGTAAGATGATGAATGTGGCTAACTGTGAATTCCAATACCCAATATGGGTACACAGGACAATGAGTGACACATTTCTGGTGCAATGACTACACCTGTGCCCATGCATTCTGTCATGGATGACCAAAATATACACTGTCAGCATATATTTCTTTGTTGTATTAATTTCGATAAATGGCCAATCCATGTTTAGTGTCAGATTGTCATCAAGTAACGCACAGGATCCCTGCCATTATGATGTCATAGGGGGCATATGTGACTCAGGGCACACTGTAAATGTAGCATATGCAACCTACACACAACACAGGCCCAGGTGTAAGAGACCATAGAAAGCATAATAAATCATGAGCTTAACTCAAACCACATGAGCATCATACAGTAACTGATTGTCCTTTGATGCACAAGCCACAATAACTGAGTGACTGGTATTGCAGTGCACCAGGAATGTGGCTTTGCATGTCTCTCATAACAACAAATGATGAAATGGAGTACACTCTATAAATGAGTCTGCAACCAATTGAGGAATCATGTTTGTCACCACATGATAGTTAGGGCCACTGCATGTGTGCATATGTGTGTGTATCACTCACAGGAGTGACAGCGTCTATAAATGTTTGCAGTGGTATGTATGTTGGAGTATCATCATGCCTGAGGGGCTGGACTTTCAGATATAATGTCACAAACAGTAATTGTACTTTAAAGTGTTGTACAGTGCACAGACATTGAGAACATTTCACCCTTCCATGCTTTACAGGTGGATCTGCCCCTTACACAATTGGAGAAGTGGCTCAATTTGCGGACCCAGACATAGCCAGTAAGTGTTGATATTTCAGTTCTGTGTCGTGTTTGCAGCTGTTGTGTGATTGACTCCTGTGTGTTGGACACATAGCAAGGTATGATGTGCTGGAACATGATCTGATATGTGACTTGACTGGAGTTTGACTTATTTTTCCATATTTGAGTTGGACAATCAGTGGTGTAGAGTCATATTTGGGGATTGTAGTGCAGCCCTGTAGGCATGGCCATGTGAATAGGGTGACATTTGTTGTTACATTTCTTGTAATGAAAAATTTGGAGAGGGCCATTTTCATGATTTAGTCAGCAGGTCATACCCTGAATCACACAGAGTAGGGATGCCAAAGTATTACCCACTGACTTGAGCCTCCCTGTTCACTAATGAACATGTTAGACTGTATGTTTGACTTCCTAGCAGCATCTAGCTCCACATGTTGTGCTACGTTTATGTGGCACTTGAGTACAATGTCATAGGTGTGCATGCAGCTCATGCCCAGATGGGTGCTTGCATCTATGTGCTTGTTGTAGGACAGGTATTGGTGGCATCAAATGACATTGACAATTGTCCACAATTAGGAACATAAATGTCGATGGGATTGTCCAATGTTTGTGTTTATCCTAGTTGGACACCCTCCTTACCTGTGGTGGACTGACTAAACCCATGGACAGCTGTCCAAAGCTTCCTGGCTGTCCTTGATGTTTGAAAATATGTGTTGCTTGTCCATCACCCCCTGAGGCACAGGCTTAGGGTTGTGAAATATGTGTATCTAGGTGTGAGGATCCAAGTGTAGTACACAGACATGTAATTCTGCAATTCATTAGTTCCAACCTAGGATACCCACTCTTGATTAGCAACTGCATACCATCCTGGCAATTCCATTTACAAATCACAGATCGTGTGGCCCTTGATTGTCATCCAGAAGATAGTCATTAGTTGGCCTGTCACATGTGGAGGACTTGCAGCATTTGTTATGTGACTAATGGCAGAACAATGATACTTAGAGCATTTAAGTATGTACACATCTTTTTGAGCATTGCTGTGTTGTTAGATAGGACATGTGTAGGCTGCGTTGGCATGTACTTCCTCAGGGAGAATCTGTGATCTGTACTGTGATTTGGTATGTTTCAGCTGCATTAGGTGTATTTTTTGATTATCATCAGTAGCTGTATCACAAAATGATGTAACTAATGTTTGGCTTTACCTTTTTTAACAGCAGCCAATATGGATGCCAACCAGATCCGCAAATTCCAGAGGAGGGCAATGCATTACCGCCACATTCTGTATGTAGAGTCTAGGTTCCGCCACATGGCATGGTGTTATTGCCATGAGAGAGCCTCAGGGGTGTGGAGGGCATTTGCCCAAGGGGGCCTATCTGTGTCCATAACAGCCACCACCACCAGCACCACCACTACGACCCAAGTGGCAGTAAGGATGACAGCCACCACTGAAGGTCCATCAACTTCCTGCGCTCCTGGACCACTGACAGTAGCCCCTGCACCTCCCCCTCCAAGCATGGCACTGGCAACTGCACAACCCTCCACAACTGGCACACAGACTACCCCTGCTGCAGTCACTGACAATGTGGAATTTAGTTCAATGCAATGTGACATGCAACGGATGTTGTGCAGACTGAACAGGCTGCAGCAGGAGGTGTCCCAGATCAACAGGAGAGTGCGTGGGATAAAGAAGACCCTGCAGAGGGCAAACTTGTGACTTCGAGACCCTCAGCCATGATTCCCTCCCCTCCCTCCTCTTTCCTGGTTCTTATATTTAGTGGGTTTAGGGGGCTTAGTGTTAGGTTAGAATAGGCTCTTATTTTAGTTAGTATTAGTGGGTTGGGGGGTGGAGGGTATGATATTTTCACATGTGTTTTTTTGTGGGTGGGTGGGGGATGATGTTGGGGTTGTTGGGGTTTTTGTGTATAAAAAAAATATATATATATATATAAAGAATTCCCCAAAAATATATAATTGTTTAGGATAAGATAGTATGTGTTTAGGTTAGTATATGTTGTCCTCCATGTCTTCCGCCATATAAGGGGGGTGAGGGATTGATGTTTAGAGTGTTTAGTTAAATGTGATAAGTAAGTTTAGCTTAGGGTAGTTAGGACCAGGTTTGGGTAATTTGTAGTTAGGATAGGTTAGGTTAGTTAAGGTGTTTCCCCTAGTTTTAGCATCCTATTTTTACAGTTAAATAAATATGTAGGTACTCCTTTACAGTATGTGTCATATGCTTGGGGATCAGAGCCTTGGCATGGGTGAACAGTGTCAATTTAGTATTTGCATTTGTGTTCCATCCTGCATCCAAATCCCAATTGAGCTATCACATTGGCAGCTACACCAAAGCTACTTCGCTAGGAATCTGCCATCCATTGCACCCACCACTCAAGGTTACTATGGTTCCCAATGTGTATTTAAGTTTGGATGTATGTTTTCAATCTGTCATACTTTGAGACCAGATTTGGTATTGAGGACACTGTGGTACGTCTGCCTGCAGCCTGATGTGCATGCGAACCCTCATAAGGTGAGTGATGGTATAATCTCATGTAGTATAGTATACATAACTCACAGCTATCATTTCTTACAGTGTACTGCCAGGTCACTTATTTGTACGTACACTCGTACACATCCATTCCTGCTGTAGGGTGTGTGTGTGATGACATTTTTGAGTCAAGTGTCACATACCTAAATATTGTCTGGAAGCAAAATTTGAAGACAATGATTTTCTGCTTAGACATCCCTTGAAGCAGACTTATTCTGTCCAACACAGCATTATACTGTAATGTTTCTATTTACTTCAGATTTAACCCTCATGAAGGGCAGATGATGGTACATCCCAGACCCCAGTGCATAGTTATCAGCTCCTAATCTTTCAAGGCAGTTGTATTGACATTCCATGGGCATTGACATGAGGCAAACATCAATAATCTCCCTCACAGTTGATGTGTCACATTACACAGAGACAAAGTGGTTGTGTAAGTGCTATTTATTTTAAAGTGCTGTAGTGCTATATTTACATAGTCCAGGATTTGAGTCCATTAGTATGACGCATTCTTTTGTGATACTACACAAGTGCAAAAGGACATGTCATTGGACATGCTGGGGTGAAGTGAGAGACAATCACAGAGCATATTGTGAAGGTAAGCAGTGGGCTGAAGAACAGTGCTTGTGAGCAGCTGTTGCAAGACTGGCATGTTACAAAGCACAGGACCTTGGATATAAGTGCCCATGTGGCAGGGACTAGTGCTTCCGGGTACTCTTATGGGTGAAGGTGATCTGTTCCACGTCTTCATCTTCTGATGTGTGTGTCGGCTCCTCTGCCCTTGGTGGTGGTGGGTTTCAAGGGGCAACACACACTTCAGTGTTTGAAGACGTGGAGTCAGAAATACCGGTAGCCACCAACTGTGGGGCTATTAAGGGCAGTACTGCAGCAAGGAGGAGCTTCTGGTTCTTAAGTATAGCAGCTACATCACTGTGGTAGGCAGCCAGGTCGGCCCTGAGGGGGTCAATATTGCATTTGTGCACGCGTTGAAAGGTTTGGTGTTGGAGGTGTTGTGTCAACTCCATTACTGCTGTGCTGATTTCCTTCACACTTTGTTTAAGTTCTTGCAAGATAGATGTTTGCCCTTGCATGGCTGCTGCCTGTTCTGCAGATTACATCATGCACAAACGCACCCCCTCTAGGCTGGCTGCCATATTTTGCATCCCCACCCGCATCTCTTTGGCCAGCTCCCTTTGTACTCCAACTACAGTCCTCTCAAAGCTGGTGCCAGTGTCGTCGGGGTCCTCAACTGGGCTGGAGCTGGCAGGTCATAAAATTAGTGTGGTGAGTGGTTTCTCTGTGATGGCTGCTACTTCTGTGCTCCTCCTTGTGACTGAAGGTGGGGTCTGGAGGGTTCCAAGGACATCTTGGAGGGTCTGCTGGCTGATGTTTGTCAGCTTGTCATCCATGTCATCAGGGAAGTCCAGGACAGGCATATCCCCAGGAGAGCAATCGTCCTCTGCAATGAGATATTGTATAATTAGTGTGTCTGTGTTGTGGCATTTGTAACGTGACGTGCCTGACTTCCTATTATTTGCACATTGTGATCTTGGTTCCTGTCCATTGTTCCTGTCATTAAGATTAGCATTCTCCCAGGCCTATGCCGCACCTGCATGTCACATGTAGTGCGGGCAGTTTGGGGAATTGTCTGTGTCACATCCTCTAGGTGTAGGTTCTGCCCAAATTGTATGTTGCCACCTTATTGTACAACTCAACCCTACTTCCATTCTCATTTTGTGGCCTTGCACTGGCTGTGGGTGATCTGATGGCACTTGCACCACACTTGACAATCTAAAACTGCCCCAGTCTCTGATATTTCACATCCAGCTATATGTTGCTGAGACCTAGCATATACTATTTATAGCATTGGCATGGCACAATACAGATGTCAGCATTGGCAGTGTGTAATGTTGATGTTGGGGAATGTGTGCTACATAAGATTGCACTGATGGTCGTAGCAGTGTTCCATTTCCTCTTCTGACTGTGCGGGCATGCTTCACTAGCCGGACACATATGTCCTCCCTGTCAATGCTGTTGTCTGAGCAGTATGAGAGTTGGGATGTTGCATGGTGTCATTGCAGCTATTGTGACCCAGGCACATGGTGGACCCTGGCATGTGCAGCATGGGTATGACATTACTGCTGTGTACCTCATAATGTTTATGACAATGGCTGATGTTTGTAGCGACTATGGACATTAGCATTTGACAGGATTAGCACATTTGTATTGATTACAGGGGATTGATAACGTCGTCATCCTGAACCCTCTAATTTGGGTGTGTTTGATCCATGGGCACGTAACTGCCATTAGCTACTTGACCTGCACACACAGCAGAGGTGGTAGTGGCAACTGTGGTCAATGTTCAATTCCACTTGTGGATATGGCCTGAGACTGTTAATTGAGCCCTAGTTCATGTAGCAAGAATACCAGCTGTCGTGTGACAGCAGGCCAGTTTTACGTTGTACCCTACCCTCCTGGACTGGCTTTGCCTTTCCAACATCCTCTTCATGGCAGCATACCCCAATGCAAGGTTTGTTGGTATAGTGTTGTACTGTGCCCCAGGTTTGCCCTGCACAGCCTATGCCCCCGTGCCATGTCCCTTTGCCCTTTCCACCCCCTGATCATCATGACTTACATGCATTGTGTAGTAGGTATGTTCCCCCAGCTTATAGGTCACAGTTAAGCATTTTAGTTCCCCATGCCACTTACCCTGCATCTGTGTTGTCTCCTGGTAGTCTGCGCTGTCCTGTCCTTGAATCCCTGTGACGATCTCCTCAGGGATGACGGCTGTCACTATCTGCTCCATGCGGTCCAGGGCTTCTTGCGGTGCTGGACTCCCACCTCCAGTCTGCAGTGCTGCCTTCCTGTTCCTTGCCATCTTTTCCTTGGTCCTGCGCTTGCAGTCATGCCAGCGTTTCCTGCACTCGATGACTGTTCTGCGTACTTCTGCCACACTGTTTATCTTGTCAACAATTTGTTGCCAAATAGCCTCTCTCACACTAATTGGCAATTTAGAGGTGACAAAAAGTTGGTGCTGGTGGTCCGTCACCTCTTTCACCAGTATTTCCTGCTCCTCTGCACTGAACCAACACTTCCTTTTCTTCTTCTCCCTCTCCTGGGTCTTGTGTGGGTCCTCCTGGCTGGTTCCTGGTCAGTTGTCATCTTGCTGGGCTCTCTCAAAGCTTCTAGGATCCATTTTGGCTCTCCTTTGTACATTTTGATGTGTTTGCGCCGCATTTTGATGCAATTGCAGTTTGAGATGTCGTAAACTGGATAAAAGTCATTTTCGCCGCATTCACGTAGTTTTTCTTTATGATGTGGCGCATTGGTTTGAGTCCAAAAAAATGACTCAAACCAGTGGTTTGCGCTGCCGAGTGTCAAAGTATAAATTTGACGCCTGAGCGGCGCAAAGAAATGGCGTTAGCTGGCGTTAAACTTTTTTACGCAAAAATGCGTTGGCGCAGTTTTGCGTCAGAAAGTATAAATATGGGCCTTATTGTTTTGTCACCCTGACCTTATGTGCATTAGCATCATCTGGCAGAGGAGCACGGGCACCGGCGGTGGAGGGAGCTGCATCCCACAGGACCTAGGAGGCAGAGTCCATCGACACTGAGGGCACCAGTGGGATGGAGGGCGAGGGGAACACCACGGCAGACACTGGAGGAGAGAATTCTGACACAGATACCTTCTCCAATGGAAGCTTCCTGGTGGTGGCGGACACCGCTGTGACCACCCCAGCTACAGGTACAGCCCCCACCCCTGTACCACCACCGCCCTTCCAGCAGCCCCTCGAGTTGCCTGTGCCCACTCACCCAGGAGGGTCGGCATTTCCTTTGCCCCAGGAACCTCAGGGCCTGCCCCAGTGAGCCCTGAGTGAGGAGGCTATTGACCTCCTGAGATCCATCTCTGTAGGGCAGTCAACCATTGTGAATGTCATCCAGGGGCTGGCAGCCCAGATGCAACAGACCAATGCATTCCTGGAGGGCATTCACACTGGATTTGTGGCCCAACAAAGATCGATCCAGTCTCTGGCCTCCTCTCTGATGGCAACCATTGTCCCTGTTTCCACCCTCCCACCCTCCAACTTCCTCGTCCCAGTCCCCTTCTGCTCCACCCCCAACCTATCCCAAGCACCCAAGCAGACGAGCATGCACACAAGACAACACACAAGAGTGGTAAAGGCAAACACAAGCACCACACTTCATCCCACAGGCACTCAACAAACACCATCCAGATGCAGACACACCAACATCCACTATTTCCACTGTCTCCACCTCCTCCTCCACCTCCCTCCCAATTCCGTCTACACTCACACCTGCATGCACTAAATCATCATCCACTACTAGCATCATTACCACACCAAGCACAACACACACACCTCACTGGCAAACCCCTCCACAACAGCCAAGCACACGTCCCCTGTGTCCTCTCCCACTGTGTCTGTCCCCCATCCTAAGGTACACAAACTCAGGCACTCAGACAGCCAACAGCCATCCACCTCAAAACAGCATTCAGCCCATGCACCTGCATCCAAAATCAGCAGACAGACACCTCCAACAACCACTCTCTCTTCCTCCACTCCCATTCCTTCTCCTTCTGCCCGCCCCAATGTCCCTAAAAATCTGTTCCTATTCACAAGTGACCTCTCACTCCTCCTCCCCTATCTTGCATGGGTGGCCAGGGTGGGAAGATCCCAGCCAAGCACCTCAGCCACCCAGTCCACGGGCCCAGTCGTCACCACATCCACTCGTGGTGGATAGGGATCAAGGCCACATGTCTTAAAAGTTAAGGAGCCTGCGCCAGGCATCCTCAAGGAAAAGGAGCCTGCCACAGCTGCCAGAAAGAGCAAAGAGCCTGCCCCAGCAGGCAAGAAGGGAAAGGATCCTGCCCCAGCTGCCAGCACGAGCAAGGAGCCTGCCCCAGCAGCTGCTAAGAAGGGAAAGGAGCCTGCCACAGCTGCCAGGAAGACAAAGGAGCCTGCAGCAACTGCTCAGAAGGGAAAGAAGCCTGCCCCAGCTGCCAGGAAGAGCAAGGGGCCTGGGGCAGGAACTGTGACAGAGCCCCCACCACCAACCATGGTTGTGCAGCCGTCCGAGGTTGCAAGGGATGGGCAGGAGCCTCCCCCCACCAGCAGCACCACCACTTCCATTGGGCAGCTGTCCGAGGTTTCAGGGGAAGGGCAAGAGCCTGCCCCCCTAGCAGCACCACCACCTACAGTGAGCACCCATCTGAGGTTGCAGGGGATGGGCCGGGAGCCTCCCCCCAGCAGTACCACCACTTCCAGTGGGCAGCCATCCGAGATTGCAGGGGATGGACAGGAGCCTCCTCCCCAAGCAGCACCACCACCTCCAGTGCGCAGCCATCCAAGGTTGCAGGGGATGGGCAGGAGCCTCACCACCCCCACCGCAGCACCACCACCTCCAGTGGGCAGCTGTCCAAGGTTGCAGGGGATGGGCAGGAGCCTCCCCGCCTAGCTCTACCATGACATCCACCTGAGAGACTGTGACCTTGCACTCCCCAGGATCAAGAGCACAGGGCACGAGGACCCCTCCAGAGCCAGTGTGTAAGACACCCACAGAGCCAAGACTCCCCAGGATCAAGAGCACAGGGCATAAGGCCCCCTTCCCCAACCAGTGGGCAAGTCACCCACTTGAGAGACTGTGGCCTTGCACTCCCCAGGACCAAGCACAGGGCATGTTGCCCCCTCCAGAGCAAGTGGGCAAGTCACCCACTCAAAAGACTGTGGCCTTGCACTCCCCAGGACAAAGCACAGGGCATGTTGCCCCCTCCAGAGCAAGTGGGCAAGTCACCCACTAAAGAGACGTGGCCTTGCACTCCCCAGGATCAAGCACAGGGCATGTTGCTCCCTCCAGAGCAAGTGGGCAAGTCTCCCACTCACGAGACTGTGGCCTTGCACTTCCCAGAACCAAGCACAGGGCATGTTGCTCCCTCCAGAGCAAGTGGGCAAGTCACCCACCTGAGAGACTGTGGCCTTGCACTCCGCTGGACCAAGCACAGGGCATGTTGCCCCCTCCAGAACCAGTGGTCTTGTTCCATCTCCCGGCTGAGGTGCCCTCCTGTCCCCTTGAGGTGCCTGCCTATTTACCAGCTGATGCCCCTGCAGTGTTCTCTCCGTGTTGAGGCAGGTGACATGTGTGGCCTTGGACTTTGGCCTGTGGCCATGTGGCCTACGAACATTGTGGACTGTGCTGTGTCCCTTTTTGTGTACATATGTATATATCTATTTTCTTGCTTAACTTATTTTTCTTGATGTGTTGCTCTCATTACATTCACTTTTTCAAATAGTTTTGTCCTTGCATTAGTCATCTGAGGTACAGGGTAGAAATATTTTAGTAATGCACCTGACTGTGTGTACTGTGTTGGGGGGGAAGGAAAAGGGGGGCATGTGTGTGTGTGTCACTGTCGTTTTCCTCCCTCCCTCCCATGTGTGCTAGGCAGCTGTACTCACCGTCGTCGTCTTCGCCGGCATTGGTGTTCGTGGTGGAGCAGCACGTAGAAGATCATGGGGAAGACATGCAGCGCGGGCTCCATGGAGACGTGGTTCTTCCCTGTGTCTCAATTGGTGAGTCCTTTCCCTTCTGAGGTCTGTTTCTGCCAGGCTTTTGATGTTGTTGGTACCGCCCTGGAAAAGGTGTCGGTTTGCAGGGTCTTAATATGGTGGGCGGAACATTGATTTCCACCTGGCTGTAGGTGGCTACCGCCATGGTGGCTGTTGTTTCCACCCTGGCGGTCGGTATGGTACATTGGTTGTCTTTCGGAGATCTTTCTGCCATGGTCATAATTTGGCGGTAATTACCGCCGGACTGTTGGCGGTATTACCACCACTTTAACACCAACTGCCAGGGTTGTAATGAGGGCCTTTGCGTTTTCCAAACTTTGATGCTGAATCCTGATGCCTAGCTGATCGACTGATGTCCTGATAACGAAGACTATCTTGTGTTGTTGATCCGATTGAGGAGAGATATAACTCAAATCTATGAGTCTGTTATGCATATTTGCTTTTACTTTCTAGGTATCAACCGCACTGATTTGATAGAGCCCTAGTTAGATGTTTTTCCAAATTTGTGTTACTAAATTGTTTTGCCTGAAGCCCAACATGCAGATGCTCATCTGGTGTTAATTAAGGGCCATCACTAATACAATTCTGCTAATAGAGAATAATGCTTGATGAATTTCTCTACTGAACTTAAATGTGTGTGATCACGTTGACGCAATTGTCCTTTTTATTAATTTGTACCGAACCTTAGAATGTGTTGTAGTTCAAGTTTTGTTTAGATTGCATTTCTTCCGCCACTTTGGACAGCCAGTACTGTTCCTGTATACGTTTCATTGGATTTTAAGATTGATCTACATAACTTTAGCATTGTTAATATAGCGAAGATAAATATTTTAACTTTTACTAAAAGGTGAGGTTATTCATGACTGAAAGGTCATGGTGCGTGACAATTACTGACTGTATTGATTAAAAGTGGTGTTACACCTCCTTGTAAATATAAAGCAAGAAGTCAGCACCACTGAAGCGTCACCTAAAGTGACGCTCCAGTGACGCTAGGGGCTCATAAATATGCCCCTTAATTCATAAACTTCATTCATGGACTGTCCAATATCAGCAGAAATGTTGTGAGGATTGGCAATGCCACGTGCAACAATCTATTTTGACTACTGTGCCCTTGCCCCTTCTGCCTGTAATAGCAGAGTATTTACTGCTCTCAGCAGTGGTAAGCTGCTATTTGCTGCCACTCACCCCTCCCTATTGGTAGCACCGTAAGCAAGCTGCATCACCTCATCTTACAGATATAGCAGACTTTAATATTAATTAATGAAAACTGGCATAATAAATCCCATAATGCACCGGGTGGGAGACCGTGATGTCATCCATGTTGTTCCTAAACTGAACCAGTGTCCCCGAGGCTCAGGATGTACTACCGAGTTTCTAGGTACAAAGTCAGCTATCCTTACAAATCAAGTTTATCTCTGTATTTGTCTCCTTTGTTTAGTGTAGTCGCAAAGACTAATTAGCTTTTGCAATAATATAAAGATGGCAGCATTAAGGATGTGCATGAATCTCAAAACGTCTTAACAGAGGTTGGGGAAATAGATATGTGTTCAGAAGGGAATGTCTGTGGGTTGGACTCCAACTTCCCAGCGTTCCAGCCTACTTTCTGAAACAAGCACTGCTACGTCGTTGTGCCTCCATCCATCAACATATTGTTACAGAAGACTTTAAAAAATGTTGCAGTGAATCTCGTGTATCCAACTGATGGCAGTGAATCTACCAAACATCAATCTAATTTTAACAAAAAGATTCAGTAACAATTTTATTATACCACAGTGGCAGCTGATGATCTTCAATATGGCGGGGTAACTTGGCTACTAAGATATCAGAGACAAAGTCCAACTTTACCAAGAATAGTTTGTGAGGAAGTACCTTCCTCTCAAAACATTTTTAAAAACTGAAAGCAAAGAAAGGTTTTAGAGTGCAATTTTCACATTCATTTGCAAAAAAGTCCCAGGTACTGGTAGAGCATTCATGAAATTCCCCATTATTTTGATGATGTACCTATCACGCCTTACCCCCTTTGGAAGTGTTGAAGATTCAGCCACCTCAAAAAATTGATGAAGAAATGATGACAAAATGTTGTTTTCTCCACAATTTCCCCAATAAGTATCTAATAAAAGCCAAAGGCAATAAGGGCAGATCAAAATGTAATTGCGTAAAGGTCGTCGTTTACCATAGTATTTACTTACACTTCTACATGTCACTACACATAAATCTCACAATGTTAGTGAATACACAAAGTTCACCTAAAAATTAAGGCGGTCATTATGAACATGGCGGGAAACACCACCAACCGCCGTGGCGGCGGTGAACAGAAGTTTGCCGTTGGCGGTGAATTGGAAACCTGCCATATAATGAACGAAAATCCCACCCCACCAAAAACCACCATACCACCACTCCCCACCATGACCCTGTTGGTGGGAATCCTGGGCCTCCACACCCTGCCACCGCTGAGTACACCCATGTCCCGCCCTCCAAATAATGATGCACAAATCACCTTGGCGGACAGTGGAGGCCGGACGACCATTGGTGGTTCCGACCGCCACAGGCGGCAATTGGACTTAACAGAAAGAAGTGCACACATTGGATAAGCGTGCAACCCACACACCTGACACACATCCACAACCCCATAAAACACCCCTCGACATACCCCACAATCCTTTGCAACGAAACCAGGCCAAGAAAACGGAGAGCACCAGAGGCAGACACCGAACGCCACCATCCACGAGACGTACACCGACCCACAGACGAGCACCCTCATCACGTTCCCAGCCCGACACCGTCACCACACACACCATGTCCCCCCCAAACATCCATGCTTCACAGAAAGGGAGTTAAGGACCATGGTGGACGAGACCCTGAAGGTGGAGCCACAAATATTTGGGGCCGAGGTACAGCACACACCCATCGCAAGGAAGATGGAGCTATAGCAGACCATTGTGAAAAGGGTCAATGCAGTGGGACACCATCCACGCACCAGGGACTACATCCAGTAGAGATGGAATGACCTGCAGGGGAAGGTCAGGGGCATGGCATCCAGGCACCACATAGCAATTCAGAAGACTGGAGGAGGACCGCCACCAACACCACCAGAATACACAGACTGGGAGGAAAAGGTACTGGCCATCCTGCACCCTGAGCGACTCACTAGACTCACTGGAGGAATTGTCTCGGGGGAGGCATCAACATAAACCCCATATACACCATACCTGTAATGCATGCACCACCCCACCCTACCCACACCCACCAGGACCAACTCCCCACCCAGGCAACTGCCACTAAATCCACCCCCCCCCCCCCCCACATGACCATAAACCCACTATCAGGCCCACATCCCACAGCCACCTACCCCTGCAAGTACCCACAATGGAACGACACCCCTCACCCCAATGCAACCCCACAGTCGAAGCTAAATGCAGTGTCAACCTCACAAAGGCACCTTGTAAGGCCACTGAAAGTAACCCAGCACAAAATAGCCCAGTCCTGTTCATCCCAAACGTTCATGCAGCTGTAACAGACATATCTATGCCCCCCCAACAGGCACCACAACCCATGCCACCCTAAAGGACGGGACAAGGAGTGCCAGTGCCCCCAGGGAGACAGAGGCACCTCACAGGACACTGGTGAAGGATCCCTGGACACTGATGAGCAGGCAGGCCCCTCACACAGTCCTGGACAGACATCATGCAGCAGGAAACCACTGTCACCCCTACCACCCAGTCAAGACCAGCAGCCATATGATTGAGCACACTGACAGTATGTGTCATTAACCCCAATGTCAGCTCAAAGTCCCACACAGTTACTGGAAGTAGAGTTGTATCAGTTGGGTCCTGGAATTGACATCTTCCCCTTCCTCATCATCACCATCACTCTCCTCCCCTCTTCAAGGTAGCTGGTCAGGACATACAGCGCCCTCCACCTCCAAAAGGGGGATAGAATGTCTCACTGCCACGTTGTGCAGCATGAAACATGCCACCACTATTCTACACACCTTTTCAGGCCCATAGGCCGGGAAACGGACAACAAAATCTAGCCTTCAAGAGACCTATTGTGCACTCTATCACCCTCCTAGTACGTCCATGGGCCTCATTGAAATTCCTCTCTGCATCCGTCCGGGGATTCCTCACCGGTGTCAGTAGCCAACGCAAGTTTGGATAGCCATAATCACCTAGAAAAAGGTGCAATACACAGTAGCCATTGTTAAGCCCCTTAGTCAGACAGCCTGGCTGTCTGCTATGTGTCAGTTAGTGAAAGACACACTTACGTATGATCCACCCTCTGTCCTCTTGGAGTTGTTCCATCCTCTGTGGCACACTACTGTTCCTCAACACAAAGTAATCATGGACTGAACCTGGGAACATGGCATTTACATGTGAGATGTACTGGTCTGCAGTACATACCAATTGGATGTTCATAGAGTGAAAGTTCTTTCTGTTTCTGTACACCTGTTCACTGACTCTTGGGGGTATGATTGGAATGTGGGTGCCATCGATGGCACCTATCACATGGGGTATGTTGGCAAAGGCATAGAATTCAGACTTTATGGCAGGGAGGTCAGTACTTTGGGGAAACCTCAGATAGGACTGCAGGTGTCGTACAAACGCATTTAGAAATCTTGTCAGTACCATGCTGAACATTGGCTGTGAAAATCCAGCACCCATGCCCACTGTCACTTGAAATGAGCCTGTGGCCAAGAAATGGAGTGCAGAGAGCACCTGCACTTCAGTAGGGATGGCATGCTGATTATGATTTCCCAGAGTTAGTGCAGGATCCAGTAAAGCACCAAGTTCCTGAATTGTTGCACGTGTGAGTCTGTAATTGATTATGATCTGATGCTCCACCATGGTCCTCATATCCACAGATGGTCTGTACATCGACGGTGCCCTTCCTCGCCACAAGGGTCGGTACCTACAAGGGGTATCAAAAAGGTGTGATGAACACACATACATAGGCACACATTGTCATAAATTGTGCACTGCATATTTCATTGCAGTGACTCAACATTAACTGCTTCTTGTCAGATCTATATCTACACCTCAATGAGGGAACAGTTTTTTTCATGTGTGGTATATTACGGAATGGTGACATGCATAAGTGCTTCATGTGGCTAGTCGGGCCTGCATTGTGCAAATTTTTATTTATATATGCGTAGTT
Source organism: Pleurodeles waltl (assembly GCF_031143425.1). Classification (NCBI taxonomy): domain Eukaryota; kingdom Metazoa; phylum Chordata; class Amphibia; order Caudata; family Salamandridae; genus Pleurodeles; species Pleurodeles waltl. The sequence continues at coordinate 721,718,930 of NC_090448.1, read as the reverse complement.
ACTGCCAAAATGTCTGCCCACTGTAATCCAGGCCTTTCGTTGTGGAAGTGACCTCATACCGCTAGCGGTTGACGTCACAGTGTAAGGCGGTGTTTACCTCCGTACGCACCGTCATTGGTTAACATGGATGCCAATGGGGAATCCTGGCGTATCATGATCGGCGCAGGCGGTGACGGTGCACACCGCCGCGGTACGTACTCAATTTCGTCATCTATTATTCACTTGACTCCCTGATCTTGTGTGGAAAGGTACTCCCCTGTGCATACTGCTGTGGCCTGCCTCTGGCAATGGATGTGGCTCGTGTTGCAGGGGAAAGGGCCCCGGCCTTCACCCAAGAGGAACTGGAGAGTCTAGTGGACGGGGTCCTGCCCCTGTACGCAAAACTGTACGGATGGCCAGAGGTACAGGTGAGTCTGTGTTTGGGGGGCACTGTTTGAGTGTAATGGATAGTGTTGAATGAACATATGTGTGCACCTCTAGGCCTGCATGGGCCGTGGTGCATGGCATGCTGCGTGCATATGGCCTGTAAGTCTGAGAGTACTGTCTGTCCCATAGTGGACAATTAGCCAGCTGTACCTATCTCGCAAGCGCCTGACCTCTGTGTTCCATATCTGTGTCACCCTTTTAGGTCAGCGCCCACCAGAAGAGGGCTCTTTGGCATGCCATTGTCAAGGAGGTGTGGACCCTGGGGGTCTACAACCGTCGGAGCACCCCCTGCAGAAAGAGGTGGGAGGACCTGCGGCGCTGGGTGAAGCCCAGCTGGGGACGTCCTCCCAACGAGGAAGGGGTGCCGGTCGGGCACTGACCCCCCTCATGCGATGTATCCTGGTGGGGGCGTACCCAGACCTGGATGGGCGCTTGAAGGCTGCACAGCATTCACAAGGGGGTGAATACTCATGTCACAGACTTCAGCCTGGAAGGATGTCTGTGTGTGCATTAGGGTTCATGCTGCTTAGAGGCAGGGACTCTGACTGGTGTCCATGTACATTATGGTCCCCAAAGGGTGTAGGGGCGTCTTTGCCAGTTCTCCCACACGTCGCCTCCTTAGGTAGTCCCGGGGATGGGTGTAAAGCAGTATTCTGGTCAGTAGTCAGGGGCATGGCCATGGGCATAGTGAACGTTGCTGCCTGTTGGGTGTGTCTTCTGGGTGGGTGTATGTCTGGCCATTACGTACCACCATTCAGCTATTTACAAGTGTCTCTCCTGTTTTGTCTCCCCATCCCTGTTCTCTTGTGTTGGTTTGGTACAGCAGCAACATTTGGCGAGGGAGCTGAGGCACCGGCAAGTGGGGAAGCAGTGGCCCACGGATCATCGGAGGCAGAGACATCCGATGCCCAGGGGACCAGTGGGTGGGAGGGTGAGGGGAGTACCATGGGGGAGGCAACTACCACTGGAGGTAGTGACTCCGAGACCTCCTTCGCTGGGGGCTCCCTAGCGGTGGCAGAACCTAGTGGCCACACCAATACGGTGACATCTTCCGCCACCCCCATTCCATCACTGCCCTCCCTTCTGCTCCCCACTGAGTTGCCCATGCCCGCTCCCCCAGAAAGGTTGGTGTCTCCTTCGCCCCAGGCACCTCCGCCCCTGCCCTCACAGAGGAAGCTATTGACTTCCTGAAAACCATCTCTGTAGGGCAGACAACCATTGTCAATGCCATCCAGGGGGTAGCATCAGAGGTGCAGCAGACAAATTCCTATCTGGATGGCATTCATGATGCCGTGTCTGCCCTACAGAGATCTTTTCAGGCTCTGGCCTCCTTTTGGACGGCAGCCAGTTTCCCTGGCCATTCTGTCCCCCCTCCAACCTCCTCTACCCCTTCCAGCACCTCACTCCCTTCACCAGTCCAAAGCACACATTCAGACACGCAGTCAAGCACATCAACACACAAGAAGCACACTTCTAAACACAAGCACCACACCTCCCACCACAAGCATTCACACAGCCAACAGACACATGCACACACAACAACATCCACTTCCCCCAGTGTGCCTACCTCTTCTGCCTCCCTGTCTGTCCCCTCTACATCCACACATTCATGCACTGCACCTTCACTCACTGTTGCTGCTCCTCTTACTGCACCCACCACAATAGCAGACATCCAAACATGCACCCCATACACCACACCTGCACTCACCACAATTACATACATCCACACTAGCTGCCTGTCTTCTCCCACTGTGTCCACCCCCTCCTCCAAAAAGACACAAACACACCAAACCACCCACCCATCACACATCCACCACACCACAGCATACTGTACAGTCACCTGCACCCACTACACGCACCCCTACACCACATACATCCACTGCCTCTGCCTTCACTCCAACACCCTCATCCAGGACAACCCCAATTGCTCCGAAGAAACATTTCCTCTCCTGTGCTGACCTCTTCCAACCCACTGTCCCACCCCATCTTGTCCCTAAGCGTGCTCACCTCCTTGCCCTTTCTACTCCTTCCACTTCACAGCCCACCCCTGTCCGCCCTTCACATTCCCGTGCCCCTTCCCCGGAGAAGAAAAAGGTCTGGGCAGAGCCTAGTCCATCTGGCTCCACCCACTCAAAACAGCCCCCCCCACCTTCAAAGGACAAGCCCACACCCCCTCCACCTTCCAAACAAAAGTCCAAGGCCCACCCCGTCACAAATCCCCACCCCCACCACCCCCTGCCCCGGTTCTGTTAGGTGCCTGGATGCCCCTTTGTTGCCCCATTAGGTGGAGTACCATGCACTTGTGGGAGTCAGGTTGGGTCAGTTGAGGCCCATGGCACTTGTAGCCGTACGGACTGGCCATTGGCCCTGTTTAAAGTTTTCGGCTCTTAGAGCTTTCATAAAATATTTCTGTGTGGCCTGTGTTTTGGCAGCACATTGTTGAACCCTGGTCTTTCGTTTCATTGTTTATGGGTGTGGGGCATTTGTATGTACTATGGTGAAGTTGGATTTGCCTTGTGTCGGGTAAGTACCTCTTCCTGTGGGGTGTATGACTTGTGCTGCTGGGAAGGGTTGGGGAGGCGTAGCTGGGTGGGTGGAGTGGGTGGGTATGTAACTGTGACCTTTCCTCCCTTGTTTCCTAGGTTGCAGTACTTACCGTCGTCGTCTTCGCCGGCGGTCTCGGTCGTCGAGGTATATGGCAAGGAGCAGGGCTGGCGTGATCTGCAGCTCTCTATCCATGTCTGCTTCAGCGCGTTGTGAGGGCCCCCGGTGAGTGTTTCATTGCATTTGGTTCATTTCTGCCTGGCTTTGCATGGTGGTGGTGGTTCCTGCCCCGGAACTGGCAGCGGACTGGTGGTTCATTATTTTATGGGCGAGTTGGGCCTTTCCGTCGGTCTGTGGGCGGACTCTGCCGTCGTCGTCGGCACTCCTCTACTGGCGGTGGGTGGCTTTCTGGATGCCTGTGTTTCATTTGGTTCATTATTTGGCGGTCCGGACCGCTCTTCTGTTGGCGTTTTTTACCACCAGCGGCACGGTTCGGACTGCAGTGTTAATAATGAGGGCCTAAGTTACTCAAGTTAGGGGATCTTATAGTATTAATCAGGAGATGGGTTAAACTGTCCTTACAGATTAAGCCATGGATGTCCAACTTTGGTTAACAAGATAAATATTTCTTTTAGAGTTCTAATACTTTTCTTATTCATTGTTGGTTAGTTGATTTTTCAAAATCAAAACAACTTGCAGGAAGATGCCGATTATCCCCATTTGTGGTATGCAACGAATGGTAGCCAGCATTTTTTTGCATGTGCTTAAAATATGCCTCGGAGTTTTTCCAAGGCAAGAATAAACTGAATTTTCATGGTATCCTAAAGTTTCGTGTCAATCATTCAATTGTATGAAATTTGAACTTTGAACTCATTTGCTCAGATCGTTCAGTAAGTCACCAGCAAGTTGTCCTTGGGACACAGAAGAGAGCTGCAGTCCCAAAGCTGAGAAATGAATGCAGCAACATTTCAAAAGAAGAACGCTAGGTTTTGAAACCAAAATCGATCTGTATAGGTCCTGGAAGGGTTTCTCATCCCATGTTTAGACCAAGCACCACAGGTACCTGTCAAAACTACTACAACAGGTCATAACAGACGATCAGTTGTAGACGAGACCTGTTTAAAGGTCTTGCCTTCTCTTTCATTGGTTAACGAGGGTTAGACTTTTGCCATAATTTCAAGCAATTCAAATGTGTCTAATTTGCAAACAATTAAATGAAGTGGGAATTATTTACAGCACTTATAGCCTACTGCTGGACCCCCTGAAGTAGGGTCCACTCAAAGATCAGCATATATTTTTTATTTGGAAATGTGATCAACCAAACTACTTCGTCAGTTCGTGAAAAGACACATTTTTGCTATCACATATCAGCATTTCGTGTTAGAAAATAAACTCAATTTGCACACAAAAAAATTGTATCTTCGTGAAAAAAAATATTTATCCTGAAACACAACATTTTATTTTTAGTAACTACGGGCCAGATGTATCAAGCCTTTTTGCATTCGCAAACGGTGCGAATGCCCGTTTGCGAATGCAAAAATGCCTTTCAGTATTTATGAAAGGCACTCAAAACGCAAATTTAACGAATCGCTAAAATAGCGATTCCTTAAATTTGCGGGCCCGTTTAGAGAATCGCAAATTTGCGATTCTCTAAATAAGAAATCACAAATAAGGAATCCTTATTTGCGATTTCTAAACCACATGTAACAAGCAATTCCTTAATGCGAATTTGTCATTAAGGAATCGCAATTACGACCAAGTAAAACATGGTGATAACCGAGTGCAAATTTTAAAAATGCATTAAAAATGCATTTTAAAAATTGACATGTAACGCATACATGCCCCTTTGGCATGTGTGCGCCTTACATGTCCAAAAAAACATCTTGGGGTGCAGCAGAGGGGACCTTAGGCCCCCAGTACCCTGGGGTTTTGCATTTCCAAATTGCAAATTCCAGTTAGGAATTCTCTATTTGGGAAATGCACAAAAAAACGCAAATATGGGCATACAGGCCCATAGGTGCGAATGGGGGCTGTATCGCTATTAGCGATTCGGTAATAGCATTTTTAAGAAATCGCTAGTACCGAATCGCAAATATGATACATAGCATTTTGCGTATCAGAAATAGCGATTTCTTAAAATTCTCTATTACTCAATCACAACAGGCTTTTTTGATACATCTGGCCCTACATGTTTTGCGCCCAAAAATTACTCTGGCACTATCCACTACTCACATTTACTGCTGCCATCCAAGAATAGATTCTATTTTGCATCAATACTTCATGCCGTAGCTGCACACAAGAAGCTAAGATTTACCATGATAATTCTAGGGCCGGTATTACAGCAGTGGGGCATCAACATGCCATGGATATCCACAGAAAAACAGGAATTACTAACATTACGCCAGGGTCACCAATCATTTTACTAGGGGATACCATCACGATATGGATGTCTACAATAAGCCAAGAATCACCAACTTATGCCCAGGTCAGCATTTTCCCAGGGATGAGAAATAGTATGCCATAGATGCTCCCTATATGCAAATAATTATCGCCTCTATGATAGGCCTATACAAGGTGAGGGCATCACCATGCCCACAATATACAATTAATTATCAGCATTATCACAGGGAAGAAATTCTAACAGAAGTAAGCACTGTCATGCCATGGATACCCAAGTATGTGAACAATAACCACCACTATTCCTTGTCATAGTCATTTTCCAGGGTTGGGCATCATTATACCTTTGATGTCTGCAAAATAACAAGAATTATCACCATTATGTTAGGGCTACTATTCCACCACAATGGGCACAACACATTCACACCCGAAAATACATAATAAACAAACAAGTATTTGCACACCCAGCAAAATTCAAAACTCATTTTATTGCCTACTGCAGACCTGCTTCAGAGTCACGGGGTATCATGGGGTACCGAGCTCCAACAGTGATTATAAAGACTTCACTTTGATGCCATCTTCTTAAAATGGACCCAACACTTAGCACCAAGTATATCTTGACCTTTAATGGTAGCTAGCAGACCATTCCAAGGCTTACCCAGGGAGGTGGTGGGGACTAAAAACGAAGCACTCAGCAAGTGCATAGTTATAACTAAAAAAGGCAACACCAAGCCAGTGCTTTTACTTTAAGGACAAGCCCTAATTTAATATCTATTCACAGCAGGAATGACACACATGAAAATAATATCAGAGCAAACAAACATTAGATGGTCAGTAACCATTTGTCCTAGGAATTCGGTTTATAGTTTAAAACAAACATCTTATCCACTGTCTCTGAACTGCTGTCATGACCTAACCTGTCCTTTGACATCAACAACTACTATTACGTGGTAACCTAATTTCCTTGGATAGCTGTCCAACTTTCAATATGAGTGCTCCGGGGGACACGACTAGTGACACTCAGCATTGTGTTCTCCCTTGTTTCCATAATACGCCTCAATCAGTTTTCGTGTCTGCCCAGATGTAGATGATAGTAACACAATTGATTGAGCATCCAAATGTCTCTGCAGCCCCATCTGCTCAGTCGTACATATTCCTCCCTCAGCCTCCATATGCAATTTGGCCTGAGTTGGTGTACGGGGTGGTTGCAGAGATAAAGGGCAAGTGCCTAATGCAGACAGTGATAAACAAGGAGTGGCTGTGCACACTCGAGCCTCCAGAGATTTCTGTCACACTTCTAGAAGTCACAAGAGCCCAGTAAACCCTCGGCCCAAAACAGGCGATACAGTACTTCAGCTACTCATTCCCAATCTGGCACAGTATCTGGGCATCAAAAGACACCAGCCCTGGAACTTAGAAATCTTTAAAAAAAAATCCTTTCATTAATTTTAGCAACAAAGGACCCATAAATAGAGCAATTTCTGGAAAACAAGGCATACATATTGTTTAAGGTTGAAACCTCCCCCCTCCCCGGTCCACCCCCGCCACCATTGCATTAGTTGCATGGGGGATATCCCATCTCTCACAGGTCACAGTTGGCCACTGAAGTGGAGGCATGGCAAAAGTTCCCTCTATAATCATCCCAGGGTCCCAAGATCTCATTACAGTTTTGTGGGCTGCCTTGGCCCTCATAAACTACCTTTTCCACCAATATACATCAATCCATGTCTCTCTTCCAGTTGACCAATTGGTGCACTTGTTCTGATCCCCAGAGTTTGGCGATGTTTATTTTGGCAATAACCATCCCCAGTGTAACACAGATACATTTTGTGCGGGTCAAATCTATTCCCTCCCAAATGTTCAAGAAGTACAGTTTAGCTTTTGTGAGACGCTCAAACACGACTTCCCAGAAGTGTCAGATTATGGAGTATTCCTAAATCTTATAAAAGAAGGTGCCCTCCTAACAACAACCCCGTCTACATTTAGCACATGCAGTTTCACCTATTCTAAATAGGGTGGTTGAGGAATAGTTTGTGCAGGATAGGATTTGTAACTGTACCAGCCGAAACCTTGTGCATACGGCTACTTCCTTGGGAGAGGCTGCAGACTCTTGGCAGTCATCATCCTCAAGGCCACCAAGGTCCTGGGCCCAGGGCTCTCTCAGTCGAGTGAGCGCCTCAAGTATGTTGTGTAATTGTATTGTATGTCAATGATATGGCTTTACGTGGGATGTGTTCATCGAGTAATCTGTCCTCTAGTCGTGAGGATTCTGGCAGTGTCACTGCCGTTGGCAGCACCACCTTGAGCACATGTCTAATCTGAAGATAGCGAAATATCTCTCCCTGTGTTAACTGGTATTCCTGCTGTAATTCTGCAAAGGGGAAGACCTCACCTTGTCGCCATAAATCCCCAACTTTTGAGATTCCAATCAAGTCCCACTTGTCAAACCCCGGGAGACACCTCAGTGTTCCCAGTGCAGCTGTGTCCCAGAGAGGTGTGAGCTGTGTGATCTTCCCTTTCCAACTCAGTTTCAGTGAGACTCTGTGCATGTATCCACAACTATTGCCATTAGGCCCCTGAGTTGCGAGCGTTTGTAAGACCCATATCATGATCTGAGCTGTCTCCCTGGCTATAACGTTAATTTATCTGTGCATTAGGCCGGTTCTTCAAGAGACCCAACCGTTGATAGTAGATGGCTGAGCTTCCCAGTAATACTTCCGAATGTCTGGTAGAGCCACTCCACCATCGTACTAGTTCTTTGTTAGTTTGTGCTGCGCTATTCGAGCTGGGTCCCCATCCCAAAGGAGGGTCGCTACCTCTTTTTCTAAGGTATGGAAATATGTTTTTGCACCAGGTAAGAAGTGTTTTGTAATATGAATGGGAAGCGAGGCAGCAACTTCATTTTGTAAAGGGCCGCCCATCCTAGAAGTGTCTGTGGGAAGGATCACCAGTGTTGGACATCACTTCTAAGTCTGCGCGAGGGGGAACCTATTTCCTCTAAAAAGAATGCGCTGGATTCACAATTATAAACAGACCTAGGTATCGGAAACCCCCAGCTGCCCACACCATGTTGCAGTCACGTGGCAGTCATGGTGGCTGCCCTTGCAAGATATAAATTTGGGATTTTTTCCAATTTATTGTGTAGCCAGAATGGTGGCCAAAAATATGAAACATCTGCATGAGTATGGCCAATGTGAGCTCTGGGTCTGTGATGTACAGCAGGACATTGTCCACATAAAGTGACATTCTCTTCTGTCCTCTCAGTGTTCAGACCACTGCAAGGCAAGGACCAATGAGTCCCGTCTTACTGAGGATGCTAGTTGTTCCAGTGCTAATGCAAATATTAATGGAGAGAGAGGGCAACCCTGGTGTATTCACCACTGTAGTTGGAAAACTCAGGATGTTCCCCCATTCACTCTCTCCTTCGCTAGGGGTGCGGAGTTCAGAAGGCACGCACACTTGATGTAGCCTGGGCCAAACCCATCTTAGCCAGCACCTCAAATAGATATGTCCATTCTACTGAACCAAATGTCATGCAGGCATCTAGAGAGAACACTAGGCCCGCTCTTGTAGCTAGGGGACCCTGCTCAGTATATTGTTAAGGTGCCTTAGTATTAGAGCAGAGTTACAATGGGGCATAAAGACCGATTGAACTGGGTGGACTAATTCTGAGATCACTTTTATGAGGCGATTGGCCAGAACCTTGGTTAGGATCTTAGCCTCTGCGTATAACAGAGATATGGGTCTACATGAGGCACAGTCCTCAGGTGGCTTACCCTCCTTTAGGATCACTACTATGGGCGCTAGCTGTTAGTCTTTGGGTAGTATACCCTTTTGGCAGCTTTCGACAAACATCTTCACGAGATGTGGGGCTAGTTTTTGACTTAGTGGTTTATACAACTTTATATAACTCAATTGCCAACCCATTCGGGCAAACTGCTTTACCTAAGGCCAGTTGTATCCCATCACAATTTCCTCTTCTGTGATCTCCTCATCTACACTTGGCCTGGCTCTGAGTAGACAAGAATGGCATTTGGATATCAGCTATGAACTCTCTGGAGTCCTTTGCAGTAGCTGTGAAGGTGGGGAAAAAGAGCTGAGCATAATCGGCAATGAAGGCATCCACCACCTACTGCCTACCCTTCACTAAATTCCTTTCATGCGATCGAACTTCCAATACCCATCGACTTGTCTGCTCTCTTTTATCCATCCAGGCCAGGCACTTGCCCGCATTATCACCGACCTCCTAGATTCGGGACTATATTGCTAAGTGACTTAAGCGGGCCACCTCTGTTGCTAGGTCCCTGTATTCACATTATTTGAGGTCAAGGACATGCCTGGTTTCTGTAGTTTTTGGTGGGTCAGTGTTCCCTCGAGTGTTAGACGTCCCGTCTTTAGAGTCTATTCTTGCTTTTTTGTCTTTCTTGTGACCCACTATTAGTGCTAATGCTTGCTCCCTAATGACGGACTTATAGGAAGTGGCGGCCCGTCCTTTAGGGCGGAGGGGCCATGCCCCCCCACCTTTTGCCCCTCATGAAGAGTGTCTGTCAGGCTGAACAAAGGTCAGCCTGACAGACACTCTTCATGTTCAGCTCAGGCAGCCAGGAACAGACATGCACGATTTGCGCACACTCCTGGGTACCTGAGCTGAACTTTGCTGGGCTGAGGAGGTCACAGCTCCTATGGGCGTGACCTCGGCTCAGCAAAGGTGCCTCGAGGCCCTCCCCTGGGTGACGAGGAAAGCGTCACCCATTGACACTCTCCCTGGGCGCATCAGGTTTAAGCCCTGAAGTGTCCAGTGAGAGTGTTAATCAGTGACACTTTGTCACAGAGAGGGGTGGGGTCAGCAGTCTTACTGACCCCATCCCACTCTGTGACGAGGCTGGGACTGCTGCCTTCCCTCATTGGCTGACCTAAGGTCAGCCAATGAGGGAAGGCAGCAGTCCCAACCCTCCTGGGACCTGGAGGCTGAAGGTAAGTGTGTGTGTGTGTATATGTGTGTGAAGTTTTAAATTGAATGTTTGGTGCGCGCGTGCATGTTTGAATGTTATGAGTGTTGTTAATGGATGTGCGTGCGTCTGTGTGTGAAAGAATGAGTGTGTGTGTGTGTGTGTGTACCCCGCCCGCCCCCCGCCCTCCTAAAGCTGCCGGCCGCCACTGCTTATAGGCTTCCTATAGGGTTTGTGCTAATTCAACTGATTTGTCATTCTTACTTTTTCCGCACTATCGAATTTGTCTTAATTTTGATTTCACATTGGGCTGATGAAATTCAATTTGTGTTTTTGATTTTACTATTGCGCTGCTGAAACTCTCTGGAAGAACCGGGGCCTATTAAAACTATTTTTTACTATTGTGTTTCCAGCCGTGCTGCTAAAATTCCCTGGGGAGAACCAGGGCATTTTACTGTTGCTGGAATTCTTTTTGGGTGACTTAAAGTGAAGTACATATGTTTAAATGGCCTCGCTTGCAACTTCTGCTATTTAATGGCCATCTTGGAGTTGCGAGGGACTGCCTGCCTAGACCCTGCCCCTCTTCAGCCAGATTTGAGGAATTTCTCAGTCAAACAACTGAGAGCTCTCAGGACCACCTGCTTGCACCCTTTGCAATTTCTCACTACATCCTCAAGCTACCCAGGCACATCTCACCACAGGGTCTGCTCCCTCTGTAGACTTTCCAGGGTGCAGGGAGGCCCCATCAGCATGCTTGGGGTAAAATAGTAGGCTCCTCTTTTACAGCCTCAATGTGAGCTTTCTACCAAGCCATCAACATTTCCATGACCTTGTGGATGGTCATGCCCCGGTATCCATGTTCCTTACTGAAACCGGGCGCACCAAGAGGCTTCCTGTTCAGATGTCATAGCAGGCCTTCCCCATGCCTACTCTACCTTGAGGTGGGATAGACCCAACAAACCAGGAGAGGGGATTGCTATTATGTTTAAAAACATACAAATGTAAAATTCAATAACTGTCTGCTCCATTATGTGGAGCTGTCTCCTTTTTGCTGGAACATACCCTTAAATTTACCATGTCAAGCGCTTTAATATACCACCCTCCAGGGTATGCAAGAGACTGGTGCACGGTTCTGCCTGTTTTACTAGCTCCCCTTTTTCTTAAATTTGCTAACTTTATTCTTTTAGGAGACTTGCATATGCACTTAGAGGACAACTTCTGCAGTTTTGGGCAGACCTAGATTGAGGACCTTAGAGCCCTGAACTTGACATTGATTAACTCCATCTCATCCCACATTGCAGGCCACCTCCTGGGCCCGATCTTTTAGAATTTACAAAAATCTTGGTACTGCTTCCATGGTGCAGCTACTGTAGTCAGATCATAGCACAGTCTCTTTTACTGCTTGGTCCAGATCGGCTCCATCTAGAAAGGAGGGCATACCACTGCTTAAGGGCCTGGTCGAGGCTGGAAACTTCTATCCTCAACCACCAACTGAGGAATACGATGTCCCAACCTAGCTCAAGTGGCCGAGCTTGAACAGCTTGGATTGGATGCCTGACTGACTGACTGCAGGACTCACTTGATACTGCCCTGCGTGCTAAACTTCCCCGTCTTGCTAGGACCCAGCCTCCCACCCCATGGTTTACTGAGGCACTTGGTGCTAAGAGATGTAAGGGTTTAGAGAGAGCCTGGAGGCTCATGTATAATGAAAATGCCAAACTTTAATACAAAAGCGCACTGAAAAATTACCATGGGTTTTGCAGAACAGCTCGAGCCACCTTTTATTATAACCAAATCACCACAGCTCAAAATTGACCCAAAAAACTTTTCATAGTAGTGCAAGAACTGTTTGACCCCAACAATGTTGCTCCTTCTCCCATACTGTCTGTGTCAGTGCGAAGAAGTGTCAGTGTTTTTTTTAGAAGATGGTGGAGGATATTCAACTTTTGTTAAAAGCAGACGAGCATGTCTTGTCTCAGCCTTGCACTAACCTGACGTCCTCACTCGCGGATTCCTCCATCATCCCAGCCATTACACCCACCTACAAGCTTAACGCCCCTGCTACTCAGAAACTTTTACATATGGGACATGCTGGACCTACGGCTATTCAGCTTATTACCCTGGACTTTGACATTTTGAAGCTGTTGGTGGGTCTTCTTAACTCCTCCGTACAGGCAGAGCACAAGGATTCCTTGAATTGGTCCAACCACAGACCTATCTCCATGCTTCCCATCATGGCCAAAGTCATTCCAAAGCATGTTAACAGACAAATCTCTGCATTTGTGGAGATCCATAACCAGCTTCACCCTTCCCATTTGGGGTTCAGAGTGGATCACAGTACTGCATCCAGCGTCTTAGGAGTGACAAAACATCCTAGGTGGCTCCTGGATGATGACGAGATGCAGCAATGATTTTACTAGACCTCAGCTCTGCCTTTGACGTGGTGTCACATGCCATGCTGCTGGAGAGACTGGTCAACCTGGGTATAGAAGGAATAGCCTTATCTTGGATGGCATCTTTCCTTAGCGACCAAACTTTCCAGGTCTCCTCAGGGAATGCCTCCTCCTCATCACATGCCCTTACATCAAGGGTTCGTTAAGTCTCAGCCCTAAGCCCGACTTTATTCAACATCTATGTCAGACCTTTGGCTGACCTGGTCAAAAGCTTTGGCCTGACTTTATTTTTCTATGCGGAGGGCACACTGTGAGAAGCTGGCCTGGTTTGTAGTGGGTACCAGAAGTACTTACACGTTATACCAGATCCACCTTAGTGAAATATAGGCAGTGTCTAGCAGCTTAGGCTGTCTTGGGGTAGCTGTAGCAGAGCAGCCAAGGCTGAATTAGAAGACATGCAAAGCTCTTGCAATACCACTATAATCACACAGTACATATACACAATAAAAGACAATACTCAGTGTCACCAAAATTAAAGGTACTTTATTTTAGTGACACAAGGCCAAAAAGAGCTTAGAGGCATTACTCCTAATGGAGGTAAGTATTAAACACAATATATACACAAGTAACCAAAATCGGGTAAGCACACAGTCAGAAAATAGCACAAACAGTGAAAAACACAAAAGATTGCAATGGGCCTAGGGCAACACAAACCATATACTAAAATAGTGGAATGCGAAAGTCGGTTTCCACCCTAGGCAAGTGTAGTGTGTAGAGGGGTGCAGGGAGTGTAGCAAAACCCGAAAGGTAAGTAAGTTACCCCACCCCAGAGGCCAGGAAAGCAGGAGTAAATCACAGCAAGTGTCCTGAGAACACACTAGAAGTCGCTTATTATGGATTATGCAAGAACCAAGCAAGACTGCTAGAAACCAATGATGGATTCCTGGACTTGAAGACCTGTGGAGAGAGGAGATGAAGTCCAGAAGTCAATGAAGAGTCCAGAAAGAACGGGAGCCCCTGCCAACCTGGATGAAGGTGCAAAAGTGGATTCCTTGGTTAGAAGAAAAGAACAGAAATGCACCAATGAAGACAGCTGGAGGTTCCTGCTTGGTGCAGGAAATGTCCCACGTCAAGTCGTTGGATGCAGGCTGTTTTCGTCATTGGATTCTGCCAGCCAGCCTTGGTTCCTGCGAACACATTTCGCATCAAAGAGGCGCTGCCCGGGCCCAGGAGGGACTTGGGGGTCTCAACTTGGACTGAGGAGACAGAGGGGGGTCTCAGCACTTCAGAGAGCCCTCAGAAGACCAGTTAGCAACCACAGGAGTCACAGGACACAGGGACAAAGGAGTTGCAAAGTGCGGTCGTCACAGCACTACACAAAGGGATCCCACGCCGCCGGAGATCAGCTCAGGGAGTGATGAGCGTCACAGGATAGAGTGCTGGGGACCTGAGCAATGCTGTGCATGAAGAACTTGTGGAAGTAGTGCATAGAAGCCCAAGGAGCTGCAGAAGACGTGGTGCACAGGGGTACTGCCTGGCACGGGGAGGCAAGCTCCTCACACCACCAAATTTGGACAGCTGGAGCTTTGGACAGTCAGGGTCACTTCGGTCCACCACCTGTGTTCCAGGGATCACGTTTGTCAACAGGAGAGGAGTCCCAGAGTACCGGTTGTCGTTGCATAGAGGTGCCTGCTGAAGCAGGGAAGTGACTCCGTCACTCCACAGGAGATTCCTTCGGTCCTTCTGGTGCAGAATGAAGCCAGGCAGTCCTCAGAGCGTGCACAACCTGGAAACTGTTGCAGAGCTGAAGTTGCAGGGTCACAGTAGCCTTTCTGGATACTTTGTTGCAGTTAGAGCGGTTCCTGGAGCAGTCTACAGTTGATCTGACGGTCAGAAGCTGAAGCAGAGGATGCAGAGGTCCCTGTGAAGTCTTGCAAACTGAATCTTAGGAAACACTCAGAGGAGAGACCCTAAATAGCCCTGAGAGGGGGATTGGCTACCTACCCAGGTATGCACTCATCAGGAGGGGTCTCTGACGTCACCTGCTGGCACCGGCCACTCAGATGCTCCCAGAGGGTCCCCACACCTTGGAATCCAAGATGGCTAACGCCAGGGACACTCTGGAGAAGCTCTGGGCACCACCCCTGGGGTGGTGATGGACAGGGGAGTGGTCACTCCCCTTTCCATTGTCCAGTTTCTTGCCAGAGCAGGGACTGGGAGTCCCTGAACCGGTGTAGACTGGATTATGCAAGGAGGGCGCTGTTTGTGCCCTTCAAAGCATTTCCAGAGGCTCTGGGAGGATACTTCTCCCATACCTGTAACACCTATTTCCAATGGAAGAGGGTGTAATACCCCTCTCCTAAAGGAAATGCATTGTTCTGCCTTCCTGGGATTGAGCTGCTCAATCCCCAGGAGGGCAGAAACCTGTCTGTCTGTGAGTTGGCAGCAGCTGTGGCTGTAGTGGCAACCTCAGAGAGCTGCTTTGACAGCACTGGGGGCCAATGATGGACCCCCAGGGTGGATGGAATTGGCCCCCCAATACCAGATTTGGATTGGGGGTTCAATTTCACAATCTTAGACACTGCACATGGCCATATCCTGAGTTACCATTGTGAAGCTACATATATGTATTGACATATATGTAGTGCACGCTTAGAATGGTGTCCCGCACTCACACACAGTAACTTTGTACCTAGCTGTCAGTAACTGAAGGTTCGACATATAGGTGTCTCATAAGTTACCTGGTGCAGTGAAAATGGCTGTGAAATAGTGTGTGCACTATTTCACTCAGGCTGCAGTGGCAGCCCTGAAGGAGTGTTTGTATGAGCTCCTTATCTGTGGCAAAAGAAATGATGCAGCCCATAAGGATTTCTTGGGACCCCAATGCCCCGGGTACCTAGGTACCATATACTAGGGACTTATAAGGGGCGGTCCAGTGTGCCATTCTGGATTGGAATATGGAGTCACTAGACTACAGTGACAAATTTGGAAAACACAGAGCATAAGCACTGGAGTTCTGGTTAGCGGAACTCCAGTGACACAGTCAAGCTTACTGACAACACAATAATGCACACTGACATATAGGCCACAAACTATGAGCACTGGGGTCCTGACGAGCAGGATCCCAGTGAGACAGTAAAACACACTGACCAACACTGAAAAATAGGAAGAAATGGGGGTAACCATGCTAGAAGAAAGCCACCTTCCTACACACACAATTCATCTTCTCTATGGGGGTCATTCTGACCCTGGCGGTCACCGACCGCCAGGGCCAACGACCACGGAAGCACCGCCAACAGGCTGGCGGTGCTTCCATGGGCATTCTGACCGCGGCGGTACAGCCGCGGTCAGAAACGGGAAACCGGCGGTGTCCCGCCGGTTTCCCGCTGCCCCAGGGAATCCTCCACGGCGGTGCTGCTTGCAGCGCCGCCATGGGGATTCCAACCCCCTTACCGCCATCCTGTTCCTGGCGTTTTTCACCGCCGGGAACAGGATGGCGGTAACGGGTGTCGTGGGGCCCCTGGGGGCCCCTGCAGTGCCCATGCCAATGGCATGGGCACTGCAGGGGCCCCCTAACAGGGTCCCACATTGATTTTCAGTGTCTGCCAAGCAGACACTGAAAATCGCGACGGTGCCACTGCACCCGTCGCACGCCTTCAACTCCTCCGGCTCCATTCGGAACCGGCTTCCTCGTTGAAGGCGCTTTCCCGCTGGGCCGGCGGCCGGCCTTCTGGCGGTCGCCCGCCAGCCCAGCGGGAAAGCCAGAATGGCCGCCGCGGTCATTTGACCGCAGTGCGGTCATTCGGCGGCTCCCGCCGGGCGTGCGGTTACCGCCGCCGGCGGGAGTCATAATGACCCCCTATATCTTCTGCCCAGGACCATAATTCTGAGGGCCTGAATTCCTGTCTGGCTGGGGTGGCTTCATGGATGAATATGAATTCTCTCAAACTCAGTGGGGAAAAGACTGAGGTACTGGTGCTGGGAAAGAATCTGTCCCTATTGGGCCCACAGCTCTGGCCTCCAAACCTGGGCGCCCTTCCCGAGCTAGCCCAAAAGGTGAAGAACCTGGACTTCCTGCTGGATGATAAACTGTCCATGAAGCTTCAGTTTGCGAAGATGGCTTCTACTTGTTTAGTTGTACTGAAATGACTGAGAAAACGTCTTTGGATTCTTTCATTCTCAGACTAAAGGACTCTATTTTGGAGCAGACAAAGGCTCAATAAGAATGCTGCAAGTAGTCCAAAACTCATTCGCTCGGATGCTCCATAGACTCCCAAAAAGTGTGTTGGCCTCCTCTCTTCACAGGAATTTGCAATGGGTCAAGGTATTAGAAAAGGATCCAATTCAATCCCCTTTGGTTTGTGCACAGAGCTAGATCAGGAGCTGACCCCCGTTACCTACATAGAATGTTGAGACCTTATCTTTAGACTGGCAATTTATGCTCCAGTGATCTCTCCTTATTCACAGTTCAGAGAGTCAAATGACTCACATGGGAGGATGGTTCTTTGCCTACCTGGACCCTAAGTAATGGAATGACCTTCCATTTACCTTGAGAAGGTGTACCTCTCTGCCTTCCTTTTGGAAACAGCTGAAGACCTGGATGTTATGAGGTAGTGGGATTTGAATGTACCCTCTTCGTCTCTTATTGCCGGGAGACCTTGTGTGGTTAGCTGTTTGCGCTTACAATTTTATTAATAATTATAATAATAATCTTTCTTAGAAAAATAGTGTTCATTGATGGGACAGAGCACCTGTTTTATCTTGAGCAGTTTTTGGTGCCATTCATCAGTGGAGGTTTTGCATGGCAAGTCTCCCTTGAGTCTTAGCTGCACCCACATGGGGGAATGGTCTATAATGCCTTGAGCTAGGTTTCTCACATCTGAGAAGAGATGTGTCTGGAGAGTAAGGAGGTAGTCTTTGTGTGAAAGACTACCGTGTGTCCCTGAGTGAAAGGTGATTTGTTGTCCATGGGAGTGAGGGGATGCCATGTGGCGGTGAGTCCCAGAGCCTGGAGGAAGTCTGATAGTGGGTGATGGGCAGTAGATATCGGTCTCGGTGGGTGCTGATCGAGCCCCTCACAAAGGGTCAAGTTAAAGTCCCCTCCCCAATAATCAGCTTACCGCCTGGCAGGTTGAGGAGTAAAGTGCTCAATGCAGGAAGAGTTATGTTGTGTAGGCGTACAGAATGTATACAGCCCAGATATTAATAGTATCCCACTCCCAGTGAGTGCAATGAATTAACCTTGTGTATCTGGCCAGATCTGGCGTACTGTAAGGGGGAGTGCCTTATTAAATAATAGCCCCACTCCCTGCTACCCTTCAGGTGGATCTCCTGTAAGAGGGCCACATCCAGGGTGTGTTAAGATATTGTAGTATAATGCCCCTTCTGATTTTATCTCACAGGCCGTTGAGGTTCCACAAGAGGAATGTAATCTTCAGCGTATCATGCCCAACTGTCAACATAGTGGCTAAGGAGATCGGAGTCTCTGGCGCAGCCTACTTACAGACCATCCTGTTGAGTGTAGGGAAAGGTACCTTTGGTGCTTCTATTGCAATGTAGTACTAGTAATCCTTGTGTAACCTTTAAATGCCACTTCTCATGGGGCCAACAGCTAACCAGAAGAATCCCCCCAACTTGCCTGCCTTTTCTGCCTCCCTACGTAGCAGGCTCAGAACTGCCTACCACCCCAACTTTGCAGAGTGCCTATTGTCCTTCACCAACTCTAAAATAAAGGAGGACTGTGGCCATCCCCCTATATTGAGCCCACCAACCCCCCCTTTAAGTGTCATAGTTTATCAAGAATCTTCCGGTCTGTTAGTCTACACCAGTTTATCAACTAGTGTCTCTCTGCGGCAATGTAAAATCACACCAGGCCTTCAAGGTCTGTGGTGCCTCACTTCTGATGGAGGAAAGTGTAGTCAATTTGGTGCATCAACCCTCGCCATCAAACCAGTCGGGAACTGTTCATGGACGTCCATAGAGAGGGAGTCTTGTAGCTGTGGTGATCCAGTGCTTTCCTTGGCCTATATGAGGATTTATGGGGGTATGCATTGGTGTGATCACCCCCTTGCTGTTGCGTGTATTGTTGGGATGTCAGTCCTCGAGATTTCCTTCTTTCCTCCAACCATTGCGCCTTGAGCATCCTTCGAAGCGTTCAAGTTTGGTGCAGAAAATGCCTAAAATTGTCCGTAGTTCTCTGGCCTGTTTCTTTAGACAGTCTGTCTCTGCCGTGAGAGTAACAAGTACTCGGGAGAGGGAAGGAGAAAAGGGGAAGAACCCCCTGTGTACTTCAAAGGGAGATCACCCTCACTTCAAAGAGTTGACTATGGACTAATCCAAGGCTTAACCTAATCAAGAAAACACTCCAGTACACTCACCTTCATTTTGTGAGCCATCTATACGCAGGTGTTTCGAGATAGATTCCTGTTCTCATGTGATGAAGTGCAACATACACAATCCACGCACACCCTTCATCATATATACTGAGCAAACATGTACTCTACATCCCTGCCCTACAGAGGTGGAGTGAAGGACCCGGCTGAGGGGGACAAACAGGGACATGTACCAGGAAAGGTCAGTAGGCATCTCTCTTGTAAAGGCGAAATGCAAAAAGGCCCCATGCGTTCTGCAAAACGCAGGTGCATATCTGTCAACCACTGGACTTAAAATAGTGGGCCATGTGAAGCCTTTACAAGGGTGATCCTGTTAGAATGAATAGAAACAAACTAATTTTTTCAGGAAGTCTAAGAATTAAAAAGGGGTGATCCCATTAAAGTTTACGGAAACACTCTAATTTTTTGCTGGGTGAGTGCTGGTACAAAGAGGATATAATGGACCAAATGTGGGCAGCTTGTCACACATGCTATGTGTCAAGCATGTGTTCAAAAGTTACTGCCATTATCACATGATTGACAATACAAAATTGTCCACAGATGTACCATGTTGAATTACTTTAAGTTCTTTAACTCTATAAGGCACTCTCATAATGACTGGATGATGTAATGAGTGATGTCATCAATGATGTAATTGAACACGAGATGAGTGATGTAATATATGAGGTCATAAACAGTAAATGGGGGTGGAGCATGTTATAGTTAAGTGGACTATAACTGGTGAATTTCAGTAGTTGTTATTCAACAGTTTTTTGTTATTTCAGCACCTAGCTATAAAGTCACTTTAACCTTTGTTCTTTTTCTGTGAATACCTGCTGTTTTTTTAATCATATTCGGACCACTCCATTGCTTAGCACAGCGTTATGCTGTGCACAGCTGTATGATGGCTGCAGAGTCTAGTCTCTGGACAGGCCCACGCCCAACCCAAGAAGGTGGGCAACCCTCCCAGTGAGCAAGGGTGACTGGAAGCAGGGCCTTTCCTCTAGCGGGTGGCCAACCACCCCCCACATGTGCACAGAGGGAGGAGTTGGCCATAGCGCTTGGCTTCAAAACCCCCATAAATGGCTAGTTTCCGCTAAGCAAGGCATTTGGCCATGCACAGCAGGTGGGGTGGCTGCAGGACTGGCATGCAGTCAGACCTGTGCCTAAGCACTCACATGCTAACCCCTGCTGCACTCTGCCTGAACAGCGGAAGGCTGACAGCAGGGCCAGGTCTCCAGCTAGGTCCTTTGCCCAACCCGCATGTGCAGCCAAACCCCTGTTTTATTATTTTTTTCCTCCAGCACCACGGTACTCCCACAGTAACAGCTCTTAAACTCTGTCTCAAGGTACCTTGGTACCATTCAAGTTTCTTTCAGAGAACATGGAGGTGAAGTTTGAGAGATGGCTGTTGCAGAAGTACAAATGTATATCACAGGAGGGCCATGTGGGAACCTGTGGGAGACACAAACTTTTTTTTTCTTTTTTTTTAGTTTTATGCTCAAGGGGGCATGGAGGGGTTTCCGAGAGTTCCCTACCTTGATCTCTATACTATCAATTCACAACGAATTCAGGACATGGTGACCAAGTCCCTGAGTCTTGAATGATAGGCGCAACATTTTTCTCTGAGTTACAAGCGGGCAATCAGAACTGTTGGTGTTGCTTGATCAGTACTAGTCCCACGGTACTGAAAATACAGACAAAGAAAAAGCTCCCTTTGCCAATGTGTTTGTTTTTTTTAAATGTTGGGTACTGCAGGATTCTCCTGGAACACCCTCTCCCCTCGGGCACACTTTTGCCGTGCACAGCAGTGTGGCCGCAGGGCATGGCCTGTGCCCTAGGCCTGCAGCCAAACCCCCACACCCACCCAAACCCACACCATGCATGCCCTTTGGCTGTGCATGGCTGTAGTTGGTCACAGGACCTGGCCTTTTGGTCCTATGCAACACAAGTTGGCTGCAAGGCCTGGCCTTCAGCCATTTCCCCTCCCCATCTCAAAACGTATTTTTTGGTCCTTGGACCTGACCCACCTAGGGGCCAAGTTTATACAAGCGCAAGAGACTGCACTTGTTTTTTTCTTTTTCATTTTTGCCGGGACCACAGTTACTCTGCAGTTTTGTGGCAAAAATGTTTAAAAATGCTTTTTTGGCCAGACGTAACACACCATCAGGCCTATGGGATCAGGGTATTCCGACCCTGCCACCTTTTCTCTTTTTTTTTTTTTTTGGGGGACTCAGCTGAGTCCAAGTCCCAAAATGGCTGCCAACACTGGTTGAAGTGTTTGCAGACAATCAGATTTCAGCATGAAATCTGTTGTATCCACAAAGGGTCGGCATCCGTAGATATACAATTTTGTTTTTCTGTAATTACTCAAAAACTAATGAATGGATTTACACCAAATCACAAAAAGGGCTCTTTCAGGACCAAGAACTAGCTTTCTGCCAAATTTGGTGTAATTCTGCTCAACAGTTCCTGCTGTAATCATGTATAATATCTCTTAGGGAAATTGCATCAAGAAGTTGGGCCCACTCTTTTTCACAGGTCCTGCTTGACAAAGCATCTAGAACCTTTATACATATATATATATATATATATGTGACATTTCCTCACGTAAAAGGACGCCTTCGTAATGCTGTAATTTCATTTATTGAGGAATAGATTATGTATTCCTGAATAAATTCAATTACAGCATTATGAAGGCATCCTGGCTTTCCTTGTATGTGAGGAAATGCACTTATTTTGTTGAAGTGTTGGAGTTTCCGGAACCCGGTTGGGAACGCTGCGCCACAGCTTCCGCATTCCAGATTTTACTTTGGTATATATATAAAAGGGCTTTTCATTCAAAAAAATATTTTATATATATATATATATATATATATATATATATATATATATATATATATATATATATATATATAAATAAGGGCTGCGGGAGAGTCCTTGAGGGCTCCCTCGCAGTCCCAGAAAGCCGAAAAAGGGCTAAAACATTTTTTTTAAACCCATAGCTCAGGGTGACGGTCGCAGACCGTCACACTGAGCAATGGGGGTTTGAGTCCAGCTTGACCCATTTACCTCTTTTTTTTTAATTAAAAATAATATTATAGTTTGTACATTTTTTATTTTAAATCAAACACAAATTTCTCATTCTAAGTATATGAGATATAAAAGCTTCAAAAAACTCTCTTTCCCTCTCACTTTCTTTTTTTCTTTCTGTCTCTCTTTCAATCAATTTCTCCCATTCACACACCCACTCAGACATTTACGCACCCACTCACAGACCCACTCAGACACTCACCCACCCATTCACAGACCCACTCAGATACCCAAGCACCCTTTCACAAAACCCACTGACACCCTCATGTACCCACTAACAAACCCCCGCACACACTGACACACCCACTAAAACACTCATGTACACACTCTCACACCGAGACAGACAATCTGACCGCTACTCTCACCACTAGATACACCCTCTCACACCTATTCTCACCCCTAGAAAAGCCACTGCCAACTCCTGTGTTCTCGGTCAAAGGGCTGTGCACAGCATGGCTTTGGGGGGTTAGTAAGAGTTGGCCGAAAGGTCTGACTGCAGGCCAGGTATTACGGGCAACTTCCTCTGCGCACGGTTGAAGGCCAAGCATGGTGCAAGGTTGGGTGCTTATAGGAGGCCAAAGTCCTTGCGCAGAGTTGGTTGGATTAACTTATAGTAATTAAAATTACTATTCGTTAATAAAACATAGAAATTCACTCAAAAAAAACAAAGGTTACAGGGACATTATAGTTAGGAAATAGAATTTATAAAACATAGAAATTCACTTAAGAAACAGAGGTTACAGGGGCATTACAGTTAGGCTCACATTTTAAACAAATGAAACCATAGCAATTCACCAGTTATAGTTATAGTTACCTGAAGTAACTATAACTTGTGCCCTAAGGTAACTATAACTCGCGGCCTGGCCATGCACTGCTAATTACCCCATAAATTAACGCACTCATGCCATCTTTGATAATATCAATGTAATATGGGCAGTAAAATATTTGACAAAAAATGTGCATGGCTGGGGAATTGGGTATGCAGGGGTGCTCTTCTGTAATTAAACCCCTACCTCTATTTATAGTGCAGACTTGGACTAAATATATGAGAGTGATTTATAAAAGAGCAGGAACTAAGTTCTGGTTAGCAAGTATCAAAAAAACAACCTTCAAACACCAGGAAAGCAAGGGGCTACTGTTCATAGCAGCACGAATGTTATAGGATAAAAGGTAGTTGGATAACCATCGTAGTTAATCAGCAGTAAGTAATAATGACAAAAGTGAAAATAAATGTTTTGTAACCGGAATGGCAGGTCAAGCCAGCAATGGAGATGTGAGCAACGATCCCCACTTTAACCAAAGTTTTCCTCAAATAGGAGTATTTGAGTTCCCTGTTGAACGTGCGAAGGCAGGAGGCTGGCTGCAGGGTTAGTGGAGGGAGTTCCAAAGCCTTGTTGCACTAGCAAGGAACGTCTGTCTCATATAGCTTGCTTGTCTACAAGTCAGAGTTTCGAGCAGGATGGACTCGGCGTTTCTTGATCCTCGTTGAATTCCAAAGACTTTATTTTCCAACCAGGTAAGAGGGAGTTGTGGAGGACTTTATGAGTCATGCATTTATTCTTAAATTGGCCTATTGTCTCGATGAGGATCGATTGCGGGTGGGCAAATAATGGAAGAGATGTGGTCAAATTTTCTGTAGCCTGTCACTCTCCAAATTTTGACTCCCCTCGAGCTCAGCACATACCTTGATGCATTGTCAGGGTGAGGGTATTCACAGGGCTGAGCTTTCACCCTGCCATAACCTCAGTAAGGGGACTGCAAGTAGGCATTCATTTTGATTTAATTATCCATTCTGTTTCAGAGAGCATCACATTCTTAGGAACATGGGCACAAAGTGTAGTATATGCTACATTTACATCACAAAATATGAGACTAATCTATAAATACAGACAGTTTAATTTTGGCCCTCCACTACAACATGTCGAGGAACGAAGTAAGTTGGGTTGTTTTTACCAGCAATGATGCTAAATAGGATGAAGGTAGCCTAGTGTCCTTTGTGATTTTGTTAGTACTTGTTAAGTAAATAAAACTCAGATATTTAAAGGTAAGTACATCTCCTTTGAAACTTGCTGGTTAAACTACACCTGATTATTTTAGGCCACCTTCTGTTGATGAGCAGCCTGCACTCTTGTCAATGGCCGCATCAGTACAAGTAAACAGCGCATGCTGTTTCATAAAAGTGTAGAGTTTCCATTGTAAATCTAACGTGTGATATGAGGTACTAAATGATAAACGTCTGTGTTCTCTCTTCTTGGGCACCCACATTCACTTGGTCGCTTATGGTGGTAGTTGTCCCTTTGTCTGCTGTAGAGGCTCTGCCTCGGTCTCCTTCCCTTCCCATAGTGAATTTGTCTCGTTCGGCACAGAATGGAAACGACAGTGCCGCTGTGTTACTGTAGAATAAGAGAACGCGTTTTGTCTTCTTTCACAGTACGAATATGTATCCAAACTGCCTCGGAAAAAGGTGCGGTGGGTCAAGGCCACACAACTCCCACGAGGTACCTACATTTTTGCTTCTCCTCGCTCTGGTCCCAGGGGCTCTTGCTGCCTTTAGGGCCTCTAAGCGGTCAGAGGCAGTATTTGTTACAAGGCGAAGTTGATACAAAAGTCCTCCAGGTCATTTGTTCCCTGGCGAAGAAGAGTTCTAGTTTCTAACCTGTGCAGTCACAGCAGACTTGCCCCTCTTGGCATTACTCAGCCTGCTACATCCACCTCCCTGACACTCACCAGGAGTAGATATGTTCTGCTATGGTGGCTTTGATGAAGGGCCGCAGCTCGCTGTGCCTCAGGCCGTTACTGCTGGAGCGGTAACTCTGATCCAAACACGGAAGCTTTCAGGAGAACAAAAAAGCTGTGGGCCCACTTTGCAGGCAGGCACAGCACAGACGAGACTCACTCCAGCACTGCCCAACTCCGAGGCCATATCGTTCAGGATCTGCAGGAGGCAATTTCAGATATTTAAAACTGCTATTTGAGTTCCAATTCATGCTGATTTCTTGATGCTTCGAGGCAAATTTAGGAAAAGTGGTGCATCATGTCATGATGCGCCACTTTTCTTGCTCCTCATTGCCCTCCCCTAATGCCACCATGTGTGCGCTGCATTTATGATACGGCACACCATGACGCATGTTAGGGAACTAGCGTCATACTTTTTGACACTAGTTTGGTGTTTCGCAGGCTTGGCCCAAAAAATATTGACGCTAGTCCTGCAAAGTGACAGGAAGCCTATGAAAACAATGGGAGCCTCATTTTAACACCTAATGACGCCTGAAATGGCGCAGTGGAATCTCAGAGATTCCAATATGCCATTTTTTTGGGGCCTCCTAATGCCGGAACGCCCCCTTGCATACATTATGCCTGACAAAGGCATAATGTGGCGCAAGGGTTTACAAGGTGGCACAATGCATGCATTGCGACATTGTCTAAATATGGTGCAGCGTTTTTGCCAACTTAACGCCACATTAGCGTAAAAAGGATGATGCTAATATGGCACAAGGTGACGCTAGGGCCTTCTTAAATCTGGCCATTAGTGTGGCTCCTTGGTACCAATGAGGAATTACTTCTAATTTGTTATTTTCTGATGGCATGTGCTCAGCTATACAGATAAAGCTTTTTGATATTATTACCATAACCTTTTGAGGTCTGAGTATGTGGTAACATGTATCTTAAAAGTGAGCAGCAGCACCACTGAGATTGTATGTTTTGTCTTGCTCAGCTGTCTATATAACGTGAATGTGAGATTTGGATAAGGTTTAGTTGTTCAAATCTGCTTTCCCCAAGTAGATTCTCAGTTATACGTACATGAGTGAGAATCCACTTTGGACAGTTAAGGTGAGAAACTGAAGGGAATATGAATGTAAAAGTGAAGCAAGATGCGATATGCATTTTTTTAAATAATAGATATAAAAATTGCATGCCTACATTTTTAGGGTCGAGCCTGCGTTGCAGGCGCTCACGCATGCGTATCGCAGCAAGACGCTTTAGTGTTTAGAAAAGGGCTCGGAGCCCTGTTGACGTCACGTCCGTGTTTTTCATTGGTTGGTGTGCTTGCCTATTCAAATCTGCTTGCTTTCATTAGTCTAAGGCATGCATAGGTCATGCCTTTTCCGGTGGCTAGCCCTCCTCGAGCGCATCGACCAAGTACAGAAAACATGCGAGGCTCGCTGTTTTCTGTCTGGCTTGTGGACTACTTTTTCTCTAATTTACTAGCGCAATTTCGCTTGGCAGAAATCGAGCGCTTTACATAGCTAATTGCACTTTTTCGGGTTACGTGCATAAATGCACTTTAGCCGATATGTGAAGTCGGGTTATGAGTTTACAACGCTGTCAGCTCTAACATGAGCATACGCGAGACCCGTTGCATTGCAAATGCTTGTTTTAACTGCCTGCAATAGCTACTCGTCTGTAGTGAACTTTTATTGAAACTGTGCTGAGAATGCCCTGTTTTTCAATCCAATTAAAAAATCAAAAGAACTAAATAAAGGTACCCATAAACCAATATTTTAAAACGAGTGCTGCTTTCCTGTGGCCTATTTGTGAAAGATGGTGAAGTTTGGTGCAGTGGAGCGCAGAGGGAAGGATAAGCAAGTAAGACAAGGAATGAACAGGAGTAATGGAAATTGGGAGGATGACGGCCCCTCTCTCAGCACCTCTTTCCCTCCCCTCACAAGGATTATGATCCATTCATGAAGCTAATGATGATTTAATTACTTAGAGTTCACTGGATAATGAGGGAGAGAGTCAGACACAAAGGAAGCAGATTTCCGCTTGTAAGCGAAATTGGCCATCACCTGCCAAGACCAGTGAAGCTTTCCGAAGGAATATTAAGATGCATTTCACCTGCCTTTTTACGTTTACAGTTTTCGTTAATTAATATAGCTCATCGATACTGCGGAAAGTCAACGAACTTTCAACCACCCTACTAGGTCACTCCTGCCAGAGGCCCCGTACTCTGTAATAACTTTGTGACATTTTCCACAGTCCCTGCTACTCAATGCATATGTGACAAAAGCAGAAGCACCAAGCCTTTTTCACAGTCCTGGTGATTTAGGGCCAGATGTAGCAAACGCTTTGCGACTCGCAAACGGCAAAAGTTGCCGTTTGCGAGTCGCAAAACGCGTATCCCAATGCAGAAATGCATTTTGCGAGTCGTTACCGACTCGCAAAATGCATTTCAGACTCGCAAATAGGAAGGGGTGTTCCCTTCCTATTTGCGAGTCGCATTGGGATGCAATACCATTTGCGACCGCATATGCGGTCGCAAATGGCATCGCAGTTACCATCCACTTCAAGTGGATGGTAACCCAATCGCAAATTGGAAGGGGTCCCCAAGGGACCCCTTCCAGTTTGTGACTGGAACCCAAAATATTTTTTGAGGGCAGGGAGTGGTGCAAGGGACCACTCCCTGCCCTGAAAAAAAACCGAAACTAAAGGTTTCGGTTTTTTTTGAAGTGCAGCTTGTTTTCCCTTAGGGAAAACGGGCTACACTTCCAAAAAAAAAAACTGCTTTATTTAAAAGCAGGTCGCTAACATGGAGGTCTGCTGACGTCAGCAGGCCTCCATGTTAGCGAGTGCCTATACTCGCAATGGGGCCGCAATTTGCGACCCACCTCATGAATATTCATGAGGTGGGTCATTGCGACCCCATTGCGAGTTGCAGTCGGTGTCTGAGACACCGTACTGCATAGCAATTTGCTAATTGCTAATCGCAAATTGCTTTTTTCCTACATCTGGCCCTTAATGCATAACATTTGATAGGAGAGCTTGTCATTTACCTAGTCTCTGCCAGTCAGTGCCTCGTGTATGACAGGAGAACTTTCGGCCCTATGTGCTAAAACACTGCAATAGTAAACTTTGCGATTTGCAGTTTTTGGTTTTGCTACCACAAATTATATTTTAGTATTTATTGAACCCATTTTGCGATTTGCAAAAACATTTCTGAATTGCAAAAGGGGTTTAGCGACTCAGTCCGAATTTCATTTGAGGGAGTGTGTGAAAATTGATCCATTCTTAATTAAGAATCACAGTGAAATGTCTCAATAATTCGCAATTGTGGTTGCAAGCCATTAAAATGTTACCGATTTATCAAAGGAGGTAGTAACCATTTAGCAAAGGGGAAGTTGCCCCCATTAAACAGCTCCTGCCGTGGTAATTGTGTCATCTGGTGGACACAGGGGGACACTTGTCTGTTCCCCAGTCTCTCTCCGATGTATTTGCTAAGGAGGAACACATAAATAAAAAATTTAAAAAATGGCACAAGCTCCTTTGAGGAACACAGTTTTTTTGTTTTTATTTTAGTTTTTTTTTTAAATCAAGTTTGCCTTTTGGAAATGCTAACACGTGGATGTTGGTCTGCTGTTCGTTGCAGGCATCTCTGTGTTTGTAGCCAATCATAGATGTTCGCAAATAGAGACCCCCCAGTTAATATTTATTAGCTAAGTCTGTCTACGACCTCCTGTGCCTGGAGATTTTGCAATGCGCCTTATTAGCACATATGTTGCATCTTAAAATTAAAGATATATCACAAATGTGCGAATACTATGTGCAAACTGTTTCTTTGGACATCTGGCCTTAATCCTTTTCCACAGACCTGTCATTAACTGCATATTACGTTATTTGAGGTTATATTCCTTTTCACTAGCCACTGCTGTGCCATTTTACGGAACAAAAGCGATGGGAGAACGAAATCCTCTTCCTGTTTTCCCAGAGATGCATTATTTGTAACAAAATTGCATGCCCTTTTTGGGACTCTGCTATACAAAGCCTAATACATGCCATGGTAAGTATGAGCTTAATTTTGAATTTGGTGTTAACAGAAAACCCTCCTATTTGTTAAGTGCATGCAAAATCCAAAGTAGAATTTGCCATGAAATTTCTTCCACCTTTTAGTAATATAGTTTACAAAATTGGTTGGCTTAGCCTATTTCAGGACTCCTTGCAGTTCAGTTGCCTTGGAAGCTATGGACGACATTCTCCACAATGTCTCCTGGCAATGGATACAATGCGTATATGTGCAAGGGCAGATGATGTTAAAATCGCGCTTCACACGTTTAATCATTTTTACAGTTGTTCACTCTAGCACATCCCCTGGCATTTTTGGAATCTTACCATTATAGCAATTGATCTTACACCGACACAAAATGTATACAGTACCGACTGATGCGGGGCTAAGATCTTTTGAGTTGGCATCTGCACAGGCAGTACTTACATACAAACCGTTATTCACTTCTAAGTACTGTATAATCCAATTGGTCTCACGTTTTTGTAATAGGTCCTGAACAAAAATGTAGAATAGATATGGTTGAAAAGGTCAAGCCAGTATCCAATCAAGGTGTTTCTGGTCAAGACGCACTAAAAAAATTTGGGGGTATTATGTGTCGGGAACCAGGATCTGGGTGGAGCTTGCCCTTTTTCCAGTACACACCCTCACACTTTCCAGTAAGTCGCCACTGATACACAAGTAGAAGGTCCTATATTACACCAGGGGTGAAGCCATGGTCTGTGCTACCATGTCAGAGTACTGTATGCCTGGTAGGGAGATGTCTGCTATGAAAGGAGACACCACTGTAGGGCTCCGTTCACAACACTGAATGGTTGCCAAGTTGTCAAAAGCAAAAATAGTCCCAGCATGTGGCGTCCATTCTACATTTTGCCTACATACACAGACACTTTCCAAAAGATAGTGATGTCAGGCAGGTAAATAGGACAGTCTTCAAGTCTTCATTTCTTTCCTGAACAGCTGAAGGGAGGGATGGTTGGAGGTTGAAAGGGAGTATTTTCATTGTCTGGGGACGAAGATGGCGAAGTCTTGTATCCTTGCTTTTTCTTTGTGTGCTTTCTAAGGGCCATATTTATACTTTTTGACGCAAAACTGAGCCGGCTCAGTTTTGCGTCAAAAATACTACCGCCGGCTAACGCCATTTTGGTGCACCGTGCGGGCGTCAAATTTATACTTTGACTCACGGCGGCACAAACCACAGGTGGGAGTAATTATTTTGGAGAAACACCGCAGCGTCAAGTCGTAAAGCAAAACAACGTTAACGCGGCGGAAATGACCGTGGGTCGATTTACGACCCCCCAAAGCGGATATGCGCCGTTGTTTTACGCAATAACGTCAAATAAAAACGCGAACACTGCCATTTCACCAGAGGAGACCCAAAATGGATCCCAGATGCCACTACAGACCCCAGGAAGATGACAGCAGACCAGGAACCAGCCAGGAGGACCCACACAAGAACCAGGACACTTTTAAGAAGAAAAGAAAGTGTCGGTTCAGTGCAGAGGAGCAGGAAATTCTTGTTAAAGAGGTGACGAAACACCAGCACCAACTGTTTGTCACCTCAAAGTTGCCAATCAGTAGGAGAGAGGCAATTTGGCAACAAACTGTTGACAAAATTAACAGTGTGACTGAAGTATGCAGAACTGTCATCAAGTGCAAGAAACGCTGGCATGACTGAAGCACAGGGCCAAGGAAAAGATGGCCAAGAACAGGAAGGCAGCACTGCATACTGAAGGTGGGAGTCCAGCACACCAGAAGGCCCTGGACCACATGGAGGAGATGGTCGCAGCCGTCATCCCTGAGGAGATCGTCACAGGGATTCAAGGACAGGACAGTGCAGACTACCAGGAGACAACACACATGCAGGGTAAGTTGCATGGGGAATTATATTGCAATAATGTCAACTGTGAGCAGGGGGGGGATAGTGACCACAAAATGCATGGAAGTCATCTTATACATTGAGTGGCATTGGTAAAGGGGCACGGCAGTGTGGCATGGCCCGTTCTGAGAAGACCTGGGGCACACCATTACACAACACCAACAACAGTCCCATGAGGGCATGCTGTCATGCCAACGATGGAGCAAAGGTAAAGCCACGCCAGGCGGGAAGGCCACAATGTCAAACTGACATCCTGGCACACCTCAGCCACCATACCCCCTACATTAACTAGGGCCCTATTAACAACCTCTAGACATACCGACAACTGGAATGTAACTGCGACAACAGTTGCCACTACCACCTCCGCTCTGTGTGCAGCTCAAGTAGGCAATGGCAGTCACCTCCCCATGGATCATACACACCTAAATTAGGGGGTGAGGATGACAACTTCAACAGTCCCCAGAAACAAGACAAAGGCCCCAGTACTGTCAAATGTCAATGCCTATAGTTGTCGCAAACATTAGCCAATGTAAACAACAATAGGAGCTACACAACACTAAGGACACACCCATGCTGCATATGTCAGGGTCCATCCTGTGCCTGGGTAACAATGCAACATCCCAAATGTCATACTGCTCAGACAACAGCATTGTGGAGGGGGGACACATGTAACTGGTCACTGACCTACACCTGCACAGTCAGAGGATGAAATAGTACACTGATCCGACTATCAGGGCAATCCAATGTAACACACATTCCCCAACATCAGCAGTGCACATTACCAATGTCAACATCCATATCGGATCATAACATTGCTATGCATAGGATATGCCACATGTCAAATACATTTAAGTGGTTGTGAAAGATCAGAGATTGGGGCAGGTCCAGATTGTTAAGTGTGCTGCCAGGGCCATCAGAACACCCACAGCCAGTGAAAGGGCTCACCATGAGAATGGATGTAGACGGAGGCTTGAGTAGGACAAGAAGGTGGCAATTCTCTATTTGGCCAAAACCAACACCTAGAAGAGATGATGCTGACAAGTCTAATTACTCAATAACATACATGTGACATGCAGGTGGGCCATAGGCCTGGAAGAATGCCCATCTGAAGGAGTGGAGCAATTAACACGAAACAAGATCACAAAGTGAATTCATCAAAAGGCAGGCACGTCACAACAAAATTGTCACAACCTAGACACACTAATTGTACCCTGTTTCATTGCAGAGGAAGTTGGATCTCCTGCCGATATGCCTGTCCCAGATTACCTTGACGACATGGATGACGAGCCAATAAACATTCCCCAGGAGACTATCCAAAAGGTCTTTGAAACCCTCCAGACCCCACCTTCAGTCACAAGGATGAGCACAGAACAAGCAGCCATCACAGAGGATCCACCCACCACCCCAATTGTAAGACCTGCCAGCTCCAATACAGCTGAGGACTCTGATGACACTGGCACCAGCTTTGAGAGAACTGTAGTCGGAGTACAGCAGGAGCTGGCCAAGGAGGTGCGGGTGGGGATGCAAAATATGGCAGCCAGCCTTGAGGGGATGCGTTCGTGCATGATGTCATCTGCAGATCAGGCAGCAGTTATGCAAGCCCTAACATCTAACTTGCAGGAACTGCAGAATACCCAGAAGGAAACCAGCACAGCTGTAACACAGTTGACCCAACACCTACAACAGCAATCCTTTCAACACGTGCACGAATGTAACACTGAACCCCTCAGGGCCGACCTGGCTGCCTACCATTGTGATGTGGCTGCTATTCTCAAGAACCAGCGGATACTCCATGCTGCAGTACTGCCCTTAAGACCTTCACAGGGAGCAGCGCCCGGGATGTCTGACTCCACGTCTTCTAACATTGAGGTGTGTGTTGCCCCTTCACAACCAACAACAACAAGGACAGAGGAGGCAACACACACATCTGAAGAAGAAGACATGGAACAGATCACATTCACAAGGAAAATGACCCGGAAACACTAGTGGCTGCCACATGGCCAACTATTACCAAGGTCCTGCGCTTTGTAACTTGCCAGTCTGGCAACAACTGTACTCAAGCACTGTTCTGCAAACCACTGTATGTCTTGTCACCCAGCCCAGTGATTGTCTCTCTCCTACTCATTGGCAAATTCTGTCCCTCTGCACTGTCTGAAACAGCAACCCCAGCATGTCAAAAGCATTTTGGTAAACCCTTGTGTTGGATCACAATGTAAGATGTCACTATAATGGACTCACAATCATGGAGAATGTACAGATAGCACTACAGCACTTTTCAATAAATAGCACTTACACAACAA
The DNA here is from genome assembly GCF_031143425.1 of Pleurodeles waltl. NCBI lineage: Eukaryota > Metazoa > Chordata > Amphibia > Caudata > Salamandridae > Pleurodeles > Pleurodeles waltl. The sequence continues at coordinate 721,685,800 of NC_090448.1, read as the reverse complement.
ATCTGTCTCTGGGTAATGTGACATATCAACTGTGCAGTAGATAACTGAAATGTGCCTGCTGTCAAATTACGTAGCTTGTCAATACAGCTGTCCTGATATTATGTAGTCAGAGAAATCTGCACAGTGCCCATGATTGCATCATACTCTGCCCATCCTGAGGGACATATCTGATGAAGTGAGAAACCATACACCATCATGCTGTGTTGGACAGAAGAATGCTTCCTCAGGGGATATCTAAGTCATCAAATAGTGGCCGCAAAATGTTGTTAACATGCAATACTAACACACATAACAGTGCACACTAACCTAAGCAAACACTACAAAAACTGCATAAATGAAGGTGTCTGAGTTTACACACAAATAGGTAATCAGGCTGAACTGTGTCACAAATGATGTATGAGAGTCATGAAGACAAGAATACAAGAGTGCCAATGAGAAATCATCTTATTATGGTGTCCTTGATCATCACACTGCAGTCAGACCTAAAACTGTTTCCCCAATACCAAGTCTGGAAGCACTGTTTGTGACGTAGAAAACACACTTATCAACAGAAACACATTGTCATCCATTTTAACTGTGATTGGTGGTTGCAACGAAGGGTGGACACTTTGCAAGGTAGCTCTGGGCTAGCTGCCAATCGTACAGCTCAGTTGGGATTTGTTTGTAGCACAGGACACAAATGTAATAGTACAAAATGTATGTACACTGAATCCAAACCCACGATCAAGTACCATTCAACACATACTATTAACGGTTAACCAAATATTTATTAGATGCTAATCACAAAAGTGGAAACTGAGGGAAAAATCTTACCTACCCTAATCTACCCTGACTACTCATTACCCACAACTGTCCATAACTAACCTAAGCTACACTTACTTATCACATGTGACGAAACGTTCTAAACATCTACCCCCCATCCCCCTTATGAGACGGGACACATGGAGGACAACACATACTAACCTAAACACATACTATACTATCCTAAACACATATATATATATATATATATATATATATATATATATATATATATATTTTTTTTTTTTTAAACACATAAGAACCCCAACATAGCCACCCCCCCCACCCACACACTTAAGAAGTAAAAATATAAAGAATCTGGACCCACCACCCCCCACCCACTAACAATAACTAAACTAACAGCCTATACTCACCTAACACTAAGCCCCCTAAGCCCACTAACTATAAGAACAAGGAAAGAGGAGGGAGGGGAGGGAATCATGTCCATCAAAAAATATCTAGAGGTTGGCCCTCCGGAGGGTCCTCTTGATAGACTTAACCCACCGGTTAATGTGGCGCACATCCCTGCTCAGGTGGCTCAACTTGTGCAGCACACTGTCCATCTTACGTTCCATGTTGTGGAAGGCTGCAGGGTCAACAGCTGGAGCTGTGGCAGTCTGGGTACCGGTGGAGGAGGTCTGTCTGTGTGTGGTGCCAGGCCCAGTGGGCTGTCCTGCACCAGTAGCAATGCTGGGGCCTGGAAGTCCAGCAGATGTAGGACCAACAGTCCCAGCTGTGGGTGGGGCCATCTGGCTTGAATTGGTGGTTGTGCTGGTGGTGGCTGTGGTGGGCAAAGTTGGGCCACCCTGTGGGAAGGCTCTCCATGCCCAGGAGGCCCGTTCATGGTGATATCTCCGGGTCATCCTCCTGAACCCCGACTCCACTAGCAGGATGTGCTGGTACCTCATGGCCCAGCGCTGGAATTCACGGACCTGGTCTGGAGTTATGTGTGCAGCTGTGAAGACAAATGCAGATATTCTACATTAGTAACTGTATTGTGTGAAATGGCACAAGAAGTTAATCAGACAATACATCTACTGTACTTGTAACAGCTCATATCACAATACAGATCATTTAATGTCCCTGAGGAAGTACATGGCAGGCCAGCCTACAAAAGTCACATCACACATAGCACATCCATAACCTACAAGATGGGTAACAACTGGCTTTGACTTGCAATCTGAGTTCTGCCAGTTATTAGCTAAGAATCATGCTGCATATCCTCCGCCAAGACCTGGGCTACAAATGTCAGTGGACGGAAAGCAAAACTAAAGCCACATGGTCTGCAAGTTGTAACTGGACTTGCCAGTATAGTACCATGTGCCAAATCTGAGTGTGTATACTAGGTTCCAAACAAACAGTCACTTATTCACATGTATGTGTAACATACTAGTAGCATCAGTACTAGGTACCCCATTCATAAACCCATGCCCGTGTTTGAGGGTTGGATAAACAACTATCAATTTCCAACAACATGTACACCGAGGAGTGTATAGAAAACTCCACATGTGTTTGGCTCTACACACACACCACAGGTAAGGTCTATCAACAATTAGGAGTCAGCAAACCCTAGACCAATCATAGGGCCACACATGTCAGGAAATGCAGAACTTGGTACACAACATATACTTCCACTAAGGCCTGACTTACATCAGACACATAGTTGAAAGAACACCCATGATCATGATTTGCATGCACATCTAGGCCATTGTACTCAAGTTCCACATACTTGTAGCACTACATGTGGAAGTAAAAGCTGCTAGGAGGTTCTACCAACTGTTTCATAATTACGTTGGTAAATAGGGAAGCAGAAGTCTATTGGCAAGCTATTTGCTGTAGCAATCTTGGAGAATGTGGGTCTGACAGGCTGATTAAATCGGAGCTGACTTCCAGTGCGCATCTTGTTGATACAAGTGTCATCCACATGACTAACCCCTGTACTCACAGTGGGGCCTACAGGAATGGCCTACAAGCCCTACATAATACCATTGGATACGCATTGGCCAACTCAAAACATGTGAGAAACTGAATTCCCACTCATGGAACAAGAGAAATGATAGCCCAACGCATCACACCTTGCTATGCGTTCAACACACACAAGTCCATAACCAGCAAAGACAGCACATAACAGACATATCAACACTTACTGGAGTGGTCGGGGTCCTCAAATGTCGCCACCTCTCCCACAGTGTAGGGTGCCGGTCCACCTGTAAGGTATGGAAGGAAGAAATGTGCTCAAAATCTGTGCACAGCGCAACAATTTCATAAACATATACAATGTGTAGGCTGAAAAAGGAAATGGCAGCCATTCAGACATGATGGTACTTCATCTGATATATCACGGCCAACTTGGACATAGCATGGGTCTCCTGTGACAGTTACACACATATCTGCACACATACATTGGCCCTAACTATCATGTGGTTGCAAACATGCCCACGTAATTGGTGACCAGAAAAAAATATAGAGTGTAATTGTCTCATCATGTGCATCCAAGAGAAACATCCAAAGCCTGGTTACTTGAGGACTGCATTACCAGTCAAACATGCCTTGTGGCTATGACACATTAATGACACATAGGTACAATGTACAGAGGGAGGGGCAGGGACTTTTCTAAGCCCACCTGTTGTTACATTTGATTCAATTGATGTGGCCCAGCTATGGTGATTTGCACCAACCATGGAGATGTGAAGCCATGTGCACACACTTGGACTGCCATCCATATTTGGAATGTGGCACAACTAACTCCAACAAACATTCTAAGATGTTAGCTGAGGGCACCTTACACCTTTTCACGATGTTTTCAAATCCATATCTGACATGTATCCAAAAAGATCAAGGAACACAATAATCCCAAACATTCATAGTACTTCCGTGAACGCTTTCCTTCCACACTCACCAGACTCACAAGACATATGTCTGAGCCACTTTGCTATTATCAATTGACGTGAAGGCAGCACTCATTTTCACCATCATGTAGTGATTCTAAAGTCAGTCTAGCTATTGTGTCAACAAAGTTAGCCAATATGTTGGTACATCTTTACTTCTCTGTCAATAGTACCCTATATAGACATGATTGGCTCCTATTTAGTTTGGTTGTCTGACAAAAAGGCCGCACCAATTTACTTAATGGAAAAGTATCCTGTAAGTTTTCTGAGCACGTGCTACCTGACAGCTAGCAATTGTGATCCTTGCCATAGTGCATCAATTATCCCTTTATGTTTCCCCAGCATTACACACAGTCAGCAAGTTAGCTGAAAATTAGCCCGCATCCACATAATAGTACATGGCCTGTACAAATATCTGGATGCGGGCAAATTTTCACTCCTGTGCGTCAAGAAAAATGATGCAAATACAGTTTTGGTAGACAAAAAATGACGCATAACGCTAGGAACGTCAGTGCATTAACTGGTTTTGGGCAATTGTTCTTGTTTTTTTGTTATGTTTCATTTGGGACACATCAGAGATAGGCTGATTGAAGACACTATGGTGTTGATGGTGTATGTTCACATGTGTGACATCATACTGCAGCGGACCATGATCCGCTACTCCCTTCACTGTATTTTTACGGTTGGCTGACAGAATAGTTGGTCATAAGTGTGGACTACATATATGTGTTGCACAAATTGTGCATGTTTGGCATAAGGAGAGGATAGCAATGTGACGCACATATGTACAATACCTAAATGCCTTTGGCTCAAAGTGTGTGCTTTGTCAACTAATGTATTTGTTGACTAAGTGTGTGTGTATCACATGAAGCATGATTGTAAATATGCTTGTAGGAATGTGACGTCCATGTGTCCAATCCTTAGATGCAAGTCATTGTGGATTGTGGAACTGAGAGAGGGCATGTGTTAGTCATAGATATAGCAACATCCGTAATATGGACTTCCAAGATTTAGGGTAACGTAGACACCACATGTGACAAAGCATGCACCAGATAGATGGCAGATGCGTGTTCATGTCAATGGTCCACATTTTCAACATCCTATGTCCTAGAGTATTGGTAACAGCTTCCTAGACACTAGTTGGTGAATCCCACAGTGAGTCATACACATGCATTGAGGAAGTGGGTACCATGTTGTTTGCACAGACAGACAAGGGTGAATCTCAAATGTATGATGACACCACAGTTGAGGCCATAGAAGTGAGCCCCATCTATCAAGTGGCTGTGGTGGACCAGCATACAAGACAGCACGTGTCCACATATTTCCAGTGATCAATTGCACATAGGTGTCTTGTTCATGTGTGTGGTCCAAATATGATCCTGTATATTGTTTGGGGTGTAATTTGTCACAGTTCAGTCCAGGACTCATCATGAGTCAGTGGCAGCTATTCCTGTATCTCCTGAGTATCCTTGGTTGATCAATGTGAGTAAAGTGGATATGGACATGTGAACCTACATGTGGATGGTCCCACCCTGTCACTAAAGACGTGTCATGAGACAGTCAACAGGGCAACCTCGGTGTGCTGAGTGAGATAATGTCTCAGGTGTCATGTTCCGGCAGGTGTAATTACAACATTTGTACACAGGTTAACCTCTGCAATTCCCACTGCATCTGGGAACATCATAGCCTCTGTGCTGATTATTCTGGCAGCTATTCACCACACACGGCCCATCAATATGTTGTGAGCACTGTGATTCTGTGTGTGAACTGTCATGGTCCTTACATGTGTGTGTTTTTCATGGACATTATCAGAGGTTGCTGGTTGTGCTGAAAGCCCCGTACCCAATCTATGCCTACGGCCCTGGGACACTGTCACACTTTGTCATTCATGCATAAATGAGACCCAGACAAGGGATGGGCCATGAATTTAGCTTTTCCCCGAGGATTTTACTCAAATGGTACAGTTAAAAGGCAGATGATGCTATACAATGTATTTGTGTATGCATTGAAGAAACCCATGCCCAATACCCCCTGATGAATGAGAGGTTTGCTAACACAAGTGTGGTACATATGTAGACACAGGGATACTTTAGTGTGACGCACAGACAGATGCCAGTCAGGCAGACAGAATGCAGGGTGATTCAGGATCCAGCAATTTGACAAGTTACATAATCATTGGTCTGACTCAGACTGTTTGGAGGACAAACTAGAGAGATGACATGTCAAACTGTGTATGTCCTGTGTTTTTAAAGGCGACAAATGAATCCAAGGGCTGTGTTACACAGCTTAATTAGTATCAATGCTTAACGGTGTAATTGACTAAATGGAAACTCCTATGCTGTTCCAGGCATCAGCAGGGGCAGTGCTGTTTTTAATGGGTGGTGTGCGTGGAGGTGATCACAGGTGTGGGCTGCATCTGTTTCTCACCAGTCCTGTAGGTGAGTTTGCATTCTAAGGGCCAACAGACATTTTCTCACAGGAAATAATCTACAGGTGCTTACAGGGCTTTGAAACTAGAAGATAGTGTAGAAATTAACCTGACGTCCATGCAGTCAGATGTACTATGACAATGGCATACCATAGGAAAGGGTGTAGCACACTGGATTGCTAATGTTGGTCTGTGTGTGTAGAGGGGGGAATATCAGGGTACACATCTTAGTATTCCAGGGACCTCTTCCGACAGGTGGGTTGTGACCAGGTGCATGGGTGTGTCAGGAGTTAGGAAATGGGCTGACATGTACATGGAATGTCATGTGCGCAATGCTGCTCATATGTGTGGCACTTGCGCTGTCTATGTTCTGCTTCTATGGAACTCTGGTCACAGATAGTCCTTGCAAATATTGGATGCAATTGGACTCCCTGCTGTCAAAGGTCTGGTCAGACATTCCTGTTACTGATGCAAAAGCACATCGACTGCCTCATATATGAGACTTTTTTTCCTTTATTGAGTGATGGTGTCTTAGTTGTGTGCCATATGCTGCGTTGGACCTTGATTTCAACATGTATGTGTGAAATAGGTGTGGTCCTCTGCTATTGGCCTTCAGAGGAGAAATGTACATGATATATGTCATTAACAGTGTGTGTGTATGTGACCATTGTATGTTAGGCATCACATTAGCTCTGGGATGCTCCATGAGGCAACACTCTTATTCTGAGAGATGAAGGTGTGCAAAAATGAATAGCCAGACCATGATATGGTGATTATTATAGGTGTTTATTTAAATTAGTTAACTAAAGTGGTGAAGGTGATTATATTTAAAAGAAATTGTTGATGATATGTTGCCGCCTGCGTATACCAACGGCCGTGTTCTGTAGTTCCCCCTCATGTTGCAGGCCAGCATCCTCCTCTTCCTCCTCTTCAGGCATGTGTGGCTCTGGTACCAGGAGGGGAATGTTCCTTTTGATGCAAATGTTGTGCAATATTGCACATGTTAGGATGATCCTACAGATCATCTCCGGCGAATATAGGAGGCTACCACCAGTGATGTAGAGGCACCGGAACCTTGACTTGAGGATGCCAAAGGTCCTCTCGACAATGCTGCGTGTCCTCCTATGTGCGTTGTTGTCGGCACGCTCTGCAGCAGTACTCGGGTTGCCAAATGGTGTCATAATCCATGGCTGGATGCCATACCCCTGATCAGCTGCAAGAGAAAATGAATGGGATCATGTTGATGTAGCTGGCCCTATTGAAAGGACCTTTCATGGCAGTAGTTGTCTTGTGTTGTCTGTGACTCTTTTGTGTTATAATGTAGCATCGTAGGCTTGTAGGATGTACCATCTGCATTGTGTTGTTTCCTTGGCTGAATGAGTGTTTGGCTGCTAACCGGTTGTCAGCAGTATGTTTTGGGATTTGCAGTACAGTGTGCCCTCCCTAGCATTGTGACTTGTGATACAGGTGTCCGTGTGTCTGCACTGGGGGTGAGATGATAGTTCCATACACAGCTTAAAATTGACAGTGTTGTTAACACGTTCATATCAATGTACCCTGGACATCCCATACCTTTAAACTTATGCAATGGATTAATGTAAAGGTCATTGGGACACTTACATTTTGCAAGGTGACATTTAGGCAACTCACTCCACACATTGTGGTCTTTGACGTCTTAACATTAGGCTGTACAGTAATTTCCGATGTGTGACAGGTTCAATGGTGACCTAAGAAACATGGCTAGCGATGTCACGACCTCAGTGTGTTCCTGTGGACATGTTGCTGTTGTGGTGTATGTGTTGTGTGTCCTAGAGGGTTGCTGTGCAGTGTGTATATAAGTCGGTTTTTGTACTTACCAACAAGTAGTCCTTTGCCATACCGTCCATCCTGGAAGTGTTCATTGATGGTGCAGTGACGGAAGATGAAGGAGTCATGGACACTCCCAGGATATTTAGCCACGAAGTTGGTGATCAATCCCTGGTGATTGACTATGGCCTGCACGTTGATGGAATGTGTCTGCTTCCTGTTGCGGTAGAGGTGTTCAGTTGCAGCAGGTGGCACAAGGCGTACATGTGTGCAGTCGATTGCACCAAGGATATGTGGGAAGCCACTGTTGAGGTAGAACCCCTGTTTTGTTTCCTGCTGCTTCTGCAGTGTGTTAGGGAAGCAGATGTGGAGGGGTTGTCAGGCGAATGATGGCATCCAGTACTTTTGGCAAAAAGGCAGAGAATGATGGTTGTGATATTCCGCCAACCAGGGCACCAGTTGTTTGAAAAGAGCCACTTGCCAGCATATGAAGTACGGCAAGCAGCTTGGTTTCTGTTGGGATGGTGCGGGGTGTCAGCAAAGTGGGGGCCAACTGCGGTTCAATGTTGCGCAGCAGCTGCTGAATGGCCTGCCAGTTCAACCGGTACCTCTGGATGATGTCGTGTTCCCTGAGGCCCTGAAGGGTTGTTCTGGGGCGGAATATCCTCTCCTGCCTTCTGCGCTGCCTTTGGGGTCCCTGCTGGTGTTGTTGTAGCTGCTGTTGTTGCTGCTGGGCTCTGGGCTCTGCGTCTGCGTGCACGCTGGATTAGAATCACCTCCATGTCTCCCTGTTGCTGCTCTGCTGCTCTGCTGTTGCTTCTGTGTGTTCTGATTAAATACAGGTGTGTTTGCCCCATTTTAACGCCTGCCCTGACCCAGGCGTAAAATTTTGACGCAAATCGGGCTCTGCGTCATTTTCCGGCTCCGCCTCCCGGCCGTGCGTCATTTTTTCCCAAAAGCATAAATTCGACCCACGGCCGTTTAAGTAATTTTTTGGACGGGAACGCCTACCTTGCATATGATTAATGCAAGGCGGGTTGCCACATCCAAAAAATGACGCACACGGCGGAATTTTTTCGTCCGCAGGCTCAGCCGTCAAAGTTTAAATACGGGGCAACGTTTGCGCTGAATGTGCGTCAAAACGTTTGACGCACATTCGGCGCAGACGGAGTATAAATATGCCCCTGAATGTTTAGTCTGGCAAGCGGGAATCTCTGAGTGGTATAGAGATGGGAGGCTGTGGAGAGTGGGTAATCAGGTTTCTTTGTGTCGATTACCTTAAAGAGAATACAGATTATTTTGCTTGAAGCAAACTTTAAAGGGTAGACAGTTCAGCTCTATTATGGTTGGGTTGATTAATTTGTGTGTTTGCCATGTGATAGACAATGTGACTGAATGGATGTCTGTCCTCTGTGCAGCTGGGTTTTCTTTTGGGAAGCCTAGGAGAAGTGCACTGCCCCGTATGTGCATACAAGAGCAAGGACGAAGACAGCAGAGCAGAAGTTTGTGGAAGACAAGTAGGGTTTGGTTTTTGGAGCAGGTTGCCAGGGCCATTTGGCCTTCAGCATAGTTTGGGGTTCAAATAAAAGCCCAGCAGATCTCTGAGTTTGGTGAGAGGAAAGAGTTCCATATCATTTTCTGGTAGACTGCTGGCATCCAAAACTTAATGGGTTCAGACAGGCTGCTCATCAATAGATATCTTCAGTGAACATGACTTTGATGAAAAGTTGAACGGGGAGAAAATTGATTTGGACCTCATTCTGTTGAATGACAGTTTTGGTTAGCAAGTCCAATACACAGAACTCCATATAGAGGCTGAACACCATAAGTGAAAGTATAGAACATTACCACAGGTCATCAAAAGCAGTGGGAACCTGGATGTCTCCATACATCTGACAGGAATAATCACAACAAATCAAAAAGGGCTATTCACAAACTGTATTTTGTAGTACTACTCACATACTTCACAATTCTATTTGTACACCTATGTGCAGAGACCTCCGCCTTTCCTATCTTTTTTTGTGCAGAGCTCAGCAATGGTGGTTGAGATCTACACACACCTAGATATACGTTTCAGTTATATATGTGGAAGGAACAAGGGGAAGAGCCTGAAAATGCGGAATACAAGCTCCTAAAAGGGAGGGGTTTAGAGAGGAACATGCTAATACAACACACACATGAAAGAGTAGTACCACTGCTTTTCACAAACTATACTTCTAAAGTTACTTCAGTCCTACAGGTGTCAAAACAGGTCTAAATGTACTCTAGCCAAGCCTTGGAATAAGTGAACCACCATATATGGCCACTCCTGTTACTGCACACAGTCTCATAGAAAAGAATGGATATTGGCAAACAAAATAACACCCCACAACCATACAACACTACCGGCACACTGAATCTGCTCACCCCAAAGGTATGTTTTTCTAACATTTTTCTGCTGTAAAAATGGCCAAAGGATTTGTCACTTTCTAGTCTAACACTGTGCAAATCCTATGCTTAAAATCTCACACCCTCCTGACCCAACCTAGAGACTCTAGAGATTACTTTGGTCCCATCATTCCTAATCTTCAGCTCTCGCGGCTGAAGCAGCAGCGCTGGGAAAGGATGTAGGAGTCTTTTGCTCCTTTCTATGTGAATGCACCTCAGAGAGACTTCTGGGGAATGGCAACATACAAATGCTTTGGGCATTCGCTGCAGTACCTAAGAAATCTTGCCAGGGCTCTCGCCACTAATGAAAGGGATCCTTCTCCACTTATGGATATAGCTGCCATTCATGGTCTGCTAGATGTTGCTGGCTGAGTTCCTCCACCCTGGCATTTAAAGATTCTGCCAGATGGTTAACAATCATGGAAATACCCTGACAATTCAACCAGTTCCAGCGGCATAAGGCCTCCAAGCATAGTACCGGGACCTTCCACAACCCTTCTTGTTGAAGTAACACACATGGTGGTGTTGTCCTTGAGAACCAACACTGTGTGTCCCTTAATGGAAGTAATGAAAGCTTTCAACAGCAGGCGAATGCCCCCCACCTCAAGCAAACTGATGTGAAAAAAGTCTCAGCCAGAGACCTGAGTCCTCTGATCTCCACCTCTCCCCAATTACCTCCTCAACAAAGTAGCAATGCACATGTCACCACCGTCAACTCTGGGCCTCTACTCTCATCCCAAAACTAAGTGGGCACAAAAGCCTATTCTTTATTTAGTAGGTTTTCTTCTATGGTGAAGCTGTGGCTACTGGGATTGACTATGACTTTGTTTCTTTGGTAGTGCTTGGTTGGTGGTCTCTCATCATACTCATAGTCTGTAGAGGAGAACCAGGGGTGCTCTAATGGACATATGTGTTGTTTCTTCTTCCCTGTGATCTGCCTATGCCATAAAAAAATCATCTGATTCTGGCCTGGGAAGAGGAGAGATTCAAAGAGGGCATATGGTGGTACCCCCACGGTTGAGAAGGCCACCTTCAAACATAAAAATTATGCCACATCTGGTGCAGTGAGTGGTGGTTTAGGTTTATCCAGTATTGTCTATTTCAGATCATTCTCATTGTAAACTTTCTAAAGATAATGCATAGCCATTCCGGTGGTGGCAGGCCAATGTCTCTTAGTAGCAGTCCTGGTCCTCTTGCCAAGGAGCCTAGAGTTGGGGTTCACAATCTGACAGTGGAGGGGAAGAAACTATGGTGTTTACATTTATGTCTTTGGTATCCTAATTGTGGGAAAATCCTCTTCACCATTACCATCAACTTCATCATTCCCAAATGCAGGTTGACTCTGGTCAGAATCTGAACCAAAAGTTTGTGATCAGGGTGATTTCTAGGGAGAAGCATTATCTTCTCTGAGTCAGAAGGGATTGGCACCAGGCAGATAGGCACCAAGTTTGGGTGCAGCTTTGTACAAAGTCTGGATGGATACGGTTCAGCATCTGCCCCTGATTTCGAGCTGAACCTGAAGCGGCTTGGAAGGCACTGCTGGTGCCAAAGATGGATAGGCTGGCACTGCCCCTGCTGGAGGCCTTCCTCGATCCGTGGGGCCCGAAGTCATAGATGATGTAGAGCCACAATCTGTTGCGGCATCAGCGATGGAACTCAGGAACGGGGGTTACATTAGACTCAACTGTGGGATCTGTTCCTCAGTAGAGGTCTGGGAACAAGAGCAAGAAGTTGATCTCTGAGGAAGAGCTGCAGGACAGGGATAAGGCCCACTTGGACTTCTTGTGCCTTTTCTTCAACTTGGACTAAGGTTGTTCAAGGGACCGACCCAGAGAACAGGACTTGAGTTGAATCCTAGACTTCAAGCAGAAGTGGCCTTTGTGCAATTTCTGGTAATGTACAATTTGGCTTTGTGGTCCTGGATTGCCTTTGGATTCATCAAGGGACACTCACAACATGACTTGGAGTTGTGGCATGACACTGAGGCCCTCATTATGACTTTGGCAGTCTTCCTTGAAGACCACCAAAGCCACGGTGCCAGGAGACTGCCAGTGCTACTGTCTGCCCCGCCATATCACGGTTACTGCTGGATTTCTGCCATACCTTGGGTGGAAATCCAGCAGTAGTTGTGCTGGGAGCGGAGGCAAATTGAGAGTTGTAATGCAGGATGCAGGATGGTGTCCCTGACACCATTTGCGAGTCACAAGGGTGTTCGCAAACGCCCACCTCATTAATATTAATAAGGTGGGCTGCAATTTGCGACCCCCCTTGTGACTCGCAGCACTCACAGGGATGGTGGCCTGCTGGAGACAGCAGACCACCATGTCCGTGACTGCTTTTAACTAAAGCAGTTTTGTTTTTTGTAATGCAGCCCGTTTTTCTTAAAGGAAAATGAGATGCATTACAAAATGAAAAAAATGAAACGTGTCAGTTTCATTTTTTCAGAGCGGGCAGTGGTCCACAGGACCACTGCCTGCTCTGAAAACATGTTTTCAAGGCCATTCACAAAGGGGAAGGAGTCCCATGGGGACCCCTTCCCTTTTGCGAATGGGTTCCCACCAGTGTGACACTGGTGGTAACTGCGATTGCTTTGCGACCGCGTTCGCGGTCACAAAGCAATCCTGCATCGCGGTGCGACTCGCAAATAGGAAGGGGAACACCCCTTCCTATTTGCGACTCGCAGTCCCATTTTGCGAGTTGGTAACCAGGTTACGGGCTCGCAAAATAGGGAATGGGCATCGTGATGGGAGTTTGCGCATCGCAAACAGCGATTTTCACTGTTTGCAATGGGTAAAACCCTTTCTACATCTGGCCCTTTGTCACTTTTTTTGGAGCTTTTTCTCTCTGACGTCGGATGACCCTCCGCAGCAAGCCGATTTAAAGTCGACGTCCTCGGATTGCTTTGTCAGGAGACCACAGTGGAATCCTGGAAGTATGGGGCTCCGTAGCTTTTCAGCAGGATGAACCTGCAAGTCAGGCCGGGTTGTGGTCGACGTAAGCCGGCATGACTCTCGACAGTGGTCGGTCCCTTTACAGAGCTTTTTTCCAAAAGTTCTCCAAACTTCTGGATCTTCTCCCAGAAGGTCTTTGAAGGTCCTTTAGGAGTCCACAGCTCACCCCAAGGTTTCAGAAGCTATGAGTTGCTCCTTGAGGGTTAGGACTCCAACTCCCAGAATGCACCTGGCTCAACTCCAAAATGACCACTGGACAGTGGTCAGTTTCTTCAGGATTTGCTGCAGGGGACTACTATGGCTAGCTATTTTTCACCTGTAGCAAACAGAGGGAGTCCTTTCTTAAACCAGTTGAAGCCAGGCAAAGTCCTTTTAGTGGTGAAGGCCAAGTGTGCAACTGGTGCATTCCTTCAGAATGCAATGTCCAGGTGCCAGTCAAAGGTCCAGCAGGGCAGTCCTTCTTTTTCTTGTGCTGTTCCTGGTATGGATCTGAGGTGTGTGGGCAGCTCTGCAATATTTATCCTTGCTCCTGGGGTGAAGAGCAGGGGGTGCGACTGTCCAATCACAGGCAGGTCCCTTTCCCCTTGGATGACCACTTCCTGAGAAATCTGGCAAAATCAATTCCAGGGAGCAACATTCTTTAAAACTCCAACATGGCTGAAACTGATTTTTGGAGGTTAGGTCTGGCTGAGCCCACCCGCTGGTGTGGCTAACATTCCTAAACACACCCCTCTCCTGCCCTCACCTGATATTATCAAGAGGGCACCTAATTGTCTGGGGATACAGGAAATGGGGAAGGTCCTGAGCTGCTCCAAATGTCATTCCCTCCTTTGAAGACCAGTTTGGCTGCTCTCCTCCTCTTCCTGTTTCACCATCTGCTGAGGCAGATCTCCTCCCCCTGGCACATCCTCTGTGTTCAGCCCAGGCCACTTCACAACTCAAGGAAGCCTGACCTGGCTGCCAGAGTCTGGCCAATCAGAGAAGGGCTCTACAGAGCTGATTTTGGCAAATTTCAGATAGAGTTTTAAAACTCTTTGCCTCAACTAGTTATATTAAATCCAACAATGGCAAGTTGTTGGATTTATCATAACAATTCATTTGATACCAACTCAAAATATCTGGCTCTTATGGGGACTTTATTAATTAAAATAAAGTCTCCCCATTTTAGCCTATGAAGGCCATTCACTACAGTGAGGGAAAAACATATTTGGGTATTTTACCTCACCAGGGCTTATAAAACAATTTTATAAGGTTCCTGCTTATAGTTGCATGGCACCCCCAAAGGGGCAGTCAGGGCACACCTCAGGGGTGAATATATGTAAAAATACGGTTGTTTAAGACTTTGGCAGTATTTTTAATTTAAAAGTCGAATTTGCATAGAACTTTAGTTTAAAAGCAGCCAGCAATGCAGGTCTGCCTTTAAAGTGACACTGGGCACCTCGGGTGCACTACCTATGCTGGGTCCCTAAACAAACATGCCATCCCATATACTAGTTATAGGTAGGTTGATACTGCCAATTATAATTCGCTTAATTTGCTTATCCCCTTTACACAGAGCACTGGCCCTGGACTGGTAAGCAGTACTCAGGGCACAGCCAAAAAATCAGTAACCACTAGTATCTGTCCTAAAAGTCTGGGGGTGACCAGGACAAAAAGGAGGACTTTCCTACACTAAACACCAGAGGCATGCCTCAAGGAGACATTTACTTGCGACAATCTCCGCACGGCTCAAAGCCAGTATTCTTAGGGGGTGACATTTCGTTTGCATTCTATAAAATGCTATGAACAAACAGCTAATGAGAGAAATACAGGAGCAAGCTCCGGATTCGCATATGAAGGCATAGGAAGAAAGGAACTGACTCATGGGAGTCTGCACTTCTTGGGCAGAATAGAGTTGACACGAAGCTGCACAACACCACCTACCAGGGTACAGGAGCAATGCTGAAAAATCTTCCTGATCCAGTCAGGCATCTGGGGATATTTACAAGGTAAGGAATCTGTGGTTAGAAGTACTGATCCGAAAAACATTAAAAAATGTTTTATTGACATGGATGAGAAAGCTATTTGAGAACTTAGAAAATGTGTCCTCAATTTGCCTTTCTAAAGTATTAACCATATTTTATCTGACAAGACAAACCCCCTTTTTTGTTCATTTCTTAAGTAAATGCTTTACATTTTACAGCTTTAATTTCATCAAGATGGCTTCAGATGTACCAGACTTTGGTCATAAATACAGACTGTTACCACTCTTGTTGTCCATTCGAGCATCATGGACAACCGCTGTAGGTCAATGAGGAATTAAGTGACAGGCTGCTGCTGATGTCAGAAGTACACCTTTTACTGAGAAAATCTGAATTTGTTCTCACATGGATGAAGGAGATAGTTGGAACTTTTAGAAATGTCCACTCATTTTAGACTCTGGAGCACTTTAGAACCTGTAAAATAATAGGAGAAAACAGTTTTCTTCCAAATGTAGGGCTAAGGACTGCCACACTTGCGCTGAAGATCGGACCGCCGGACTCCGGTTACCTGGTCTGCTGCAGCCAACTCCTGCTCCCAATTACCAAAATCTGTCTGAAGAGGGTTTGGCCTACTGTAGAGGGTGGTGCATCGGGCCTGGCCAAAGACCAGCCATTGCAGTACAACCTTGCTATGCAGGGCCCAAAGGCCATGACCAACAAGGATTGACCAACTGCAGAGGGCTGGGTGCAGGGCCTGGCCACAAGTCAATCTCTGGGACTAACCCACCTGTGCATGGCCATGTGCCATGCATAGGGGAGGCTGGCTGCTCATAGTTGGTTGGGTCCAGGGAACTGTTGTATGTAGTATATGATCATTAAAATTAACTGGAAAAAAACAATGTTAAAGTGGAGTTATAATTTGCATTACTAATATCATTAGCATAGGTTCAAAACAAAACCCTTAGAATTGCACTTTAAAAATACAGTTAAGTGCAGAATATCTGCAAATGAAAAACAAGCATTGATTTGGGGAGCAAGTAATGGTTGGAAATCCCATTGTGGAAGCTAAGAACAGTGAGCCTAACCATAACTTGTAACTCTGAGAGGTTTTCAGTTTTAATGCGTAATCATAGCTGCACTTTACCGGTATTTTTAAAGAGAATATATATGTATATATTTTGGAAGTTAACTGAAAGTAAAGTTTTAACAAATTTATAACGAACTACACTTTGAAAGGCAGTGTTTGCATAGGGAGTTTATACTTATTTGTTCAAAGAGTGTTCTGAATGCTCCTGTGGGTACTACAGTTGCACTTATCCATTGCTATTTATGTAAAGTGTTATTTTACTGAGGATTTCACTCCAAAGCTTAAGCGCAGGTGAAGTTGATGCACCAGTTGTAGAGAATTCAAAAGTTTACATGTAGTTGTTTACTGAGGTTCCTAGTATTAGCTATTCGTCCGCCCTTTTCAGGCAGCACCTGTGGAAGAGCAATCTCATTTTCATATTCAATGAATTCAGCACACATCTCTTGTTACCAGGGCAACATTAAGCTACGGTCAAGATTCTATTGTGGCTAGCTATCAAACTTTCTCCATTTTATTATCATGCATTGACACTCACCCTTGAGGTGGTTAAAATGGAAAGGTTTTCATTTCCATCATCCTAATGTGAAGTCAATCAAGAACAAGAAAGCTGGGGCTGCATTAGAGAACTTTTGGATCCTGAGTCAAGCAGTTAAGTGCAAGTCTAAAGATAGAAATGGGCTCACTGAACCACACCGGATCAACAAATATACAATGATTTATATTTAAGATAGAGGGTTAAAAAAAGAAAGACTAAAATCTGAAGGGCGTATTTACAAGCCCCTAGCGCCACCGAAGCATCACTTTTTATGACGCTCCAGTTTCGCTGTGCACTGCACCGTATTTACAAGGCGGCGTTAAGCCACCTTTTGTGACTTACCGCCACCTTGTAAATATGGCCCCTTCGCACGCAGCACTTTGCGTGAAAGGGACGTGCAATGGGTGTTGCTGTGGGCGATCCATAGTAACACCCCTTGCATTTTGACCCTGCCCCAGATTTCCGAGATTTTGAAAATCTGAGGCAGCGCCAAAAACCAACGCCACCACAGGGGTGGCGTTAGCTTGGTGAAATGATGAGAAATGCTTTTATTTCTTCTAGTTTTTTGCTCTTTCTATGTGAGCTGCATTCTACAACACATGTAGAAGGAACAAATTGCCATTGAAGATCGTTTTGTGCAAGAAGGTGTTCCTTCCTGCACAAAACAATCTCCCCCACAACACAGACATCCTTGCACCATGGCGCGAGGGTGGCCGCGTTGTCGCTCGGCAGCAAATTTAGTGCCAGCGCAGAAGGAAACACAAGGGTGCATTGAATTCTTGTTAATATGACGCATACCTGTGTTTAAAGAGTGATGCAACACAGCGCTGCCAATTTTGGCGTAGTGCTGAGCTGCGCCACTTTGTTGTAAATATGCTCCTTAGCTTTTTCTTTTTTGTGTTGTCATTTTTTATTGCGTATATCAGCAGGTAACATACACTATAAGGTACAGTATAACACAGGCACTCTGGGCAAGTAAATAAGTCATATGCATAAGGCAAGTGTGCTTCACTCCGCACACAATATGCCCAAAAAAGAAAAGAAAAAAAAAGAAACGTAAAGATGATGCCTGAGGTAGGACAGTGAGAACATGGCATGCATATCAACGTCTATGGAACCAAGTATCAGGGATAGACAATGGAAAAAGGTCAAAAGGAGATAATTATAGTAGACAATAATAATAATAAGAAGAATGGGGCAACCAGTGACAAGGAACGGATCGGCCAATACCAAGGAAAGAGAGGGGGAGAAGGAAACAAAAGAGGAGGGAGGTGGACGAGGGACGTATGCCTTTCAGAAATCTGCGGACAAAAGAAAAAGGGAGGGGAGGGAGGGGAGGGAAATCGGCTGTCAAATGTAGGAAGTGTTCCGAAGGGTGTCCGTTGCGCATGTTTCCTATGTCTCTGCACATCATCTCCTCCCTCATTTACGATTGACGTGAGCAAAGAAGCAAGTGTTTGTCGCAAGCAGGGTCCACCTCTTCAGCAAAGACTGTCGGACAGGGTGTGTATGGGGACAGGGGAAGTTTCTCCATGGAAGTTGGGCAGTTTGAAAGTAATAATCAGGAAGGTAGGAGTGGTGGGAAGGCAGGAAGTCTCAGGTCTTGCAAGGTTAATTGGAAGATGATTAGAGAGGAAAGAAGAGGAGGGCTGGGGAGAAGGGGGAAGAGTGGGGGACATAAAATTAGAGAGAGATAGGCGGGAGGAGAGGGTAGTGGTGGGGGGTGGGAGGGATGAGAGCTGTCAATTGCAGTGAACCCAGGGCTAGGAGAACAAAAAAGGGGGAGCATGGAAAGGGAAAAGGGAGGGGGGAGGGGGAGTGGATGGGAAAAAGGGGAGGGGGAAAGGAGAAGAAAGAAAGAAAGAAAGAAAGAAAGAAAGAAAGAAAGAAAGAAAGAAAGAAAGAAAGAAAGAAAAAAAGAAAGAAAGAAAGAAAGAAAGAAAAAAAGGGAGAAAGAAATAGGAGGTGCATGAAGTGAGCTGGGGAGTAGTAGTGGGGACAAGGGTGTAGACTAGACGTCAGTAAGGAAAGGGGCCCATACCTGAGCAAAAATAGCAGCCTGGTAATGGAGGTTGTAAATGACTCTCTCATGTTTGGCTATGTTAGTCATAGCCACAATCCATCCCTCGGGCCTGGGGGGGGTCGCGGATCTCCAGTGTCGTAAGATACTTATTTTCGCAGGTGCCAAGACTGTGTGCAAAAGTCTTTTTTGCAGTTGTGAAAGAGCAAGAATGGAGGCCGTGTCATGCAAAATGAGCAATGAAGAGGTTAGTGGGGTTGGAAGCAGCATGGAGTCCGCCAGGACGTGCTCCACCACCTTCCACAGAGGCTGTACCGACGGACAACTACTGAGTACGTGAAGTAAATCACAGCGCTGGTCTGCGCACTGCCAACAGGTCGCATGCAGGAGAAGGCCAGCTGTATGTAGTTTCACCGGGGTGCAATACCAGTCGTGGAGGACCTTAAAGAGGCAGAACTTTAAGCAAGCCTCGCGTGTTCCTCTGTCTAACGCTTCCACCGTGTCTTCCCAGTCCTCCTCGTCAAAGGTCTGCCGGAGGAGGGTTTGCCACTGCAGACGCAGCTTGTCCAGGACTGGTCAGGAGAATAAATGACTAATAAGGACTTCATACAGGTGCGCCATAACGCTCTTATGTCTCCCCCATGTCACCAGGTAAGCTATTATAGGGGAGGGTTGTAGTCCCCGACATGCAATATCAGGGTTTTGACGCATACAATGCTGAAGTTGTAGGTACCTCCACTTCTGTGTAGAATGGAGATGGAATTCCTCCCTCAGACTGGAGAAAGGCTTGAGCCTTTCGTTTTCCAGCGCTTGATCTAGGCGGGTTATACCGGCTTCCCTCCATTGCGGCCAATTGAGGGCTATTCCCCCTATGCGTATACTGTTGTTGTGCCACAGGGGAGCCTGGGTGTGAAGAAAGGGGTGGACCCCCATAAAACGGTGGGCCCTCTGCCAAGCCACACCCGTCGCCATCAGAATTGGATTCGGGTCACCAGGAGGGACGGAGGACGTGTGGTAAAGCTCAGTAAGGCCTCCTTTGTGGGAGAGCAACTCTCTCTCCACCGACACCCACTGTGGCGACTCTGCAGGGCTAGACAGTGCGGCAGCCAGCAGCGACAGATGGAGTGCTAGAGCATAATGCTCCACCGAGGGGAGTCCCATTCCTCCATGTGACCTGTGTGCTATTAGCTTGGCCAACGCTAGACGGGGGCGCGTAGATCCCCACACAAAGGCCCTGATTGCAGCGTCAATCGACCGCACCGTGGAGAGGGGTATCTGGAGGGGGAGAAGTCCTAGTACATATGTGAAGCGTGTTACCATGACCATTCGCACTGCCTGCAGTCAGCCCCACATGGGGACTCCTAGTTGGGCCCCTTTGTCAAAGTCGAGCCTCATACATGCGTTGAGAGGATCCAGGTTGTCCGCTGTCATTCGTTCCAGGCCATGGTTGAGAAGGACCCCCAGATATTTAAGGCGCTTTGGGGTCCAAAGGGATGGGAAGCCCAGAATCACTGATTTTGTCGTCCCTCGTGACAGAGGGAGAGCCTCGCTCTTGTCCCACTTCACCCGGTATCCAGAGAGAAGGGCAAAGCGATCTGTAATCTCCATAAGGGCAGGCAGTGAGCGGTCCAGGTCAGTTAGGGTGAGTAGGATGTCGTCAGAATATAAGTAAAGTTTAGAAGTGACACCACCCGGAAGGGGGATGCCTGTTATCTCAAGGGATGCGCGGGTCACAGCCGCCAGCGGTTCCAGCGCCAGCAAAAACAAAAGAGGAGAAAGAGGGCAGCCCTGCTTTGTTCCCCTGCAGATAGGAAAAGGATCCGAAAGGAAGCCCCACAGTTTACCCACTCTGTAGGGTGGTTGTATAGCAATTGTACTTTGGAAATAAATTGGTCTCCCAGGCTGAATTTGGTTAACGCTGCAAAGAAGTATGGCCATTCTATGCAGTCAAGCGCTTTTTCGGCGTCAATGGACAGAGCTAAGGTGACCTCAGGGAGGTCCCGAGCCCCCCAAAGGGCGTGACATAGGGTACGAAGATGGTTCAGTGAGCTGCGACCTGACAAAAAGCCGACCTGCGACTGGTGTATAAGAGGCGGTATGACCTTGCAGAGACGGTTCGCCAAAACACTGGCCAATATCTTAATATCGCCGTTCAAGAGAGATATGGGTCGGTAACTGCCGCAAAGAAGGGGATCTCGGCCAGGCTTCAGTATAACAGCGATTACGGCAGCATTGGATATCGCACCCAGCGAGCTAGTCTGACAAGCTTCGTCCAGCGCCCATGCAAAACATCAAGCGTTTCCTCCCCCGCCCACTTATAGAATTCCGCTGGGAATCCATCTTCTCCAGGTGGCTTGTGATACGGGAGACCGGAGACGAACTGCAGAATTTCCTGACGGTGATGTCCCCCCCCCCCCCCCAGCAGCTCCTGGCCCTCATCGGAGAGTGAGGGCAAGGTGACAGTGTTGAAGAAAGCCTCTATCTGGGCATGAGAGGACTGTGACTCCGAGGTATAAAGGCGGTGGTAGAAAGACGCAAATTCACCCACTATATCCTGTGGGTGCGTGAGAATCTCCCCCGATTGAGCCTTGATGGCTGGTATAGCTAGGGTCGCTGCTCTCTGTCGAAGTTGAGCAGCCAGTAAACGGCCAGCCTTCTCCCCTTGCTCGTAATGCCGTCCCTGCAGGCGTTGCAGTGCATATTCAGCCTGAGAAGTAAAGAGTTCATTCAAAGCCATGTGGGCTCTATCCAACTCCCTGCGGGTGGAGAGGGAGGGGTGACTGTGTAGCATCGCGTGAGGCGTTCAATGTCAACTTCTAAGGTTGCCTGCTGCGCCGCTCTATCCTTGTTTGCCAGTGCAGCATCACGCATCATAGAACCCCGTATCATTGCTTTAGCTGCAGCCCATGTGTTCCTCTTGGACGCCACTGACTCAAGGTTGTCCCGGAGGGAAGGGGGAGGGGAAGGGGGAAAAGAGGGAGGAGGGGGAAGGGGGTAGTGAGGGCCTCGATTGTGTCAGTGCTGCTGCATACACTTCAAAAAAAGGGAGGGAGGAGAAAGACGGGGCGGTGCGAAGTGCAGATATAGAGGAGGGAGAGAGGATGCGAAGAGCAACACGGGAACCTCAAAGGGAATGCAGCAGTGATGAACGATCAGACAATCAAACAATCAAACAGTCGGCAACGTATTAATAGTTATAACTTTAGGGCAATCACGGGGATACTAGGCCTGAGGAGCATGTATTGTCCCATATATTCAGAGTCCCAGCGGGGGCTGGACAGTCCTCATGAATCAATTTGGCTCCCGCACTGTGGCTACTTTGCTTGACAAAGATAACAAGGGAAGAACAAAGCACTCAACTAATGCAGTAATAAGAAAATGTACTCAGCCAGCCGGTGGGTCAAGGAAGACTCCGCCGTCCCCAGGACGAAAGGAGATCGTGATCGCCAGGTGCTCGATTCCTACAGTCTAATAGTGTGTGGCGAGTTCAAATGTGCTCTGTAGAGGGCTTCAAAGGGGAGCGGGATTTGTCTCTGTCCGACGCCTGCGTATGAAGCGCCACTCCATGCAGTACCTGCCCTCTGTCATCGTGGCTGTTAAGGAGTCTCTCCACGTCCCGTCCCCTGGGGTGGGAGAGGGGAGGAAGGTGGGCAGACCCTGACCCTCTTGAGGCAGGGTTGGGAGAGGGAGTATTCTGGTCCGCAATCGTTGCATCTCGGTGTGGATGCGGAGTAGAAGAGTCCATAAGCGAGAGGCCATCCAAGAAGGAGCGTCGGTCTTCGGGGTTGTAAAAGTCTTTGCACGTGCCATTTATTGTTATCCACATCTGCGCTGGGTCAACTAGACCATATTTCACCTCCATCTGGCGGAGCCAAGGGCGGAGGGCCAGGAAGGCCCTTCGGCGTTCACTGGTTTTTTTGGAGAAGTCTGCCAGTATACTGATCGTGTGCCCATCCAGCTGGCAGGGACCCTGTGTGCGCGCTTTCTGTATAAGTTGGCGGGCTTATGTGTGGCGAAGAAGGCGGGCTATGATCGGTCAGGAGCGGGCGTCCGTGCCCGGCCTCCTGGGGCTCAGTCTGTGAGCTCATTGGAACTCCAAAGGTGGATCAAAGGTAGTACCAGTCATCCTAGGCAGTGCATCCCTTAGGAATGCGTGAAGGTCTTCCCCCTCAATGTTTTCAGGAAAGCCTAGGAAGCAGACGTTGTCCCTCCAGCTCCTGTCCTACAGGTCTGTCAGCTTCCTGCGAAGAAAGAGGAGTTCCTGGTCCCTGTCCTGGAAGGAAGAGGCACGGGCCTCCACTGTTGATACCCGCTGTTCCAACCCCAGAACACGGGTCTGAAATCTTGCAATTTCCATACGGATGGATTTCGCTTCCACATTCAATGAGACCATTGCACTATCCATCCACTCCAATCTGCGCCCAACAGCTGAAATTTCCTGGAGGATATGATCCATGGTGGATTCCTGGGCTGAGTCCGTCATGTCGTGGTGGGTGGCCGGTGGTTGCGTGGGAAGAGGGCCCTTCGTCTGGAGTAAGGCCTCAGAAAAGAGCAACTGTATCGCCGGCTTGCCCGAGTTCTTGTGGGACGCCCGCCCGTCTGGCATCTCTGGCCTCGTCGCAGAGCCTGATTGCAGTGTTGCAGGGGGATTGGGGTCCCAGAGGTCCTCGCTCGAAGCTGGAATTGGTTGCACTCTGCGTGGTAGGGCAGACGGGTGGGGGGGAATAGGTTGGAGGGCCCCGGGTCCCACAGCAACGTGGTCAATGTGCGTTTCAGTCCCAGCAGGGTCTGTGGTGCAATTCATGCTCCAGGAAAGGAAGGGGGTCTCAGCCCGGGAAGAGAAGGCGTCTGTCCGTTGCTATATCAATGTGACGACAGGGCGAGGGCCTCAGACTTCAGCTGGCAAGGGTGCTCTGCTAGGCAGGGCGCACCGGTTCCATACGCATCGTATCGTGTCATGGGTCATCTCGCGGAGGGCCCTGAGGCAGGCGTTGCATCCCTCCACACCCGGCCCTCGCAACAATGAAAGAAGGGAGGGAGGGAGGGGGGGTGAGGCAAGGGGTACAAGTTTTATTCCTTGTCTCAGTCACTCAATGGCAGATCTCCAATGATCCCGGCAGGCTTCCAAGAGGGCGGCTGCGAGTCCCAGATACCACGCAGCCCCTCCTTTCACTGTAGTGGGTCCACCTGACTCCGGCCAAGTCAGCTGGGTGAAAACAGAGTCCAGAAGGCGGCCAGGCGAGAGTGCTATTGAAGCCGCAATGGGAGGCTTCATCTCACGGCTCCCGGAACTGCGTCTGACCCCATCCAGGGCTTCTCGAGGGTTCCCAGTTGGCTCAGGCATTTAACGAAAGGGGGGGCACAGGTGTGCTAAGGTCATCCGACGTGGCAGTGTGCCCGGCACTGCGAGGTGACCGGCCTGTCCGTCCGTCCTCTGGCGCGGTCCCCCGATGATCCACAGCTCCCCTCCCTGGCAACAGGATGGGGGGGAGCAGGCAGGCGGAGAGAGAGCAGATTATATTCCAAAGGGGGGGTGAAGTCCCGCAGGGCCCCCAGCACAACACGGGCCCCCCCAAGATGTCCGGCATCCCTCCTGTAAACCTGGAAGGGTGGTGGCAAACCCTGCTTATGGATTGGGCCATGAGGGGCTGAGGCTCCGGGCCCCCACCTCAGGCTGCGCTTCAGCAGTAAAATGAGGAGCTGGGCGTACTATTTGCAACGGCGGTGGGGGGAAAGCAGTATGACTCAGGACACGTGAGAAATTTTGGTGCCCATGAGCGTCCGCTCTGCCCCTGGGCCGCTGTCCTCAAGAGCGCCGGTCTCTGAAATATGAGAGGCCGCCGCTTAGGGCTCCTCTGCAGGCCGCTCCCGTACGCCGCTGAGCACCCCCAAGTCACGGGTCCACGGTGCCTGTTGTGGGCGTCCTCACCACCACGGCAACTTCCAGGCTCCTCTGAGCCCCTGGGGAGAGGCTCCGTACCCCCCGCGCCGCCCCCGTCCCCGTCCTCAGCCCAGTCGCCTCGCGGAGCTCTCCGTCTAGGCGGCCATCACACTCCATGACCACACCAGGCCCCCACTCCTTAGCTTTTTCATACTTTGTCATGACTGCACCTGGTCGTCAAAACTACTAAATAGAGCTAACCCAATCCAAGCCTCTGACTGCTGGAGGTGTGACCATCATGTGCATCCTTCTATACCTACTGGCACTAGGACTGCGGCACCATGAATGCCACCATTGCTCTGGAAAAGCAACTATCAGTGAAGTTGGTCTTACTTCATGACACCCTGACCATCCCAGACATTAACTGCAGCACAAAGCGCCGGTTCGATACTGCAATTGCAGTGACCACAATGGCAATTTTGAGACTTTGGAAGCAAAGTGCTCCCTCAATACATACTGACTAGGTGCACAACATTTCGGTAGCAGCGTCCCGTGAAGAATGCAGCGCCTGCTGGACTAGTCTGACTTAATTTAAGGCATTTGCCTCCACCCTCAGTACTTAATTTGAGCCAGTGGTTTCCAACTCGGGGCGCCAACACTTATTTTTGAGGGCCGGCACTTATTTTTCTATCTCAAGCATTTGCTGTGAGCAAAAGAGTCATACGAGAAAGGCGGAGGAAGAGAAAAACGAACAAGCGTCACAAAGAGAGAAAGCAGAAAGCTGCAAGAGTGAGCTGAACAGGCAGAGAGGGGGCTGTAAATAGATTAAAGAGGCCCGAGATGGCTTTAGGATTACGCTGCCTCAGAATTCCGTGCTCGCACATTTAATTGCAGCAGCCGCGTGTTTCAGAGGAGAGCTTTGGGCACTGGAACGTTTTTTATTTACAAATTAAGCACTGCCCCCCTCCTTCTCTCCCACCTGTCATGAACCCTTTGGCTCCATACTGGCCTCTCTCTATGAACCCCACAGTTGGAGTGGTCGATGATACCGTGTGGAATGTACTATGAGGTTTTATCTCCCTCTTTTAACATAACAATTTGAGGATTATTTTGAAGACCTGTTTTTCAAACCTCCTAGCACTTCATTCTCACGCTAGTGAAAGTGTGAAGTGTATGTAGGTCAAGCACGAACACCGACATTTTGTCTTAAATAACCCTTGCAGGTTTCTTGGCTCAGTGTGTGCAAAGGTTTCTTTGCTCCTTACTTGCAAATGTGCTTATCCGATCCAATTGTCTATGTGCTCACACTAAAAGTATTCTAAAGAAAGATTTTTTTTAAAAGACACAAGGAATATAGTGATGGAGTGAAAACTGCGGACCAGTAGTAGGAAATCTTGGAGAATACAGCTGAAAAATGTTGCTTTTGTAACTAACTAAAGCTTGTTTGTAAGAGGGAGTGATCAGATTGTGGATATTAGTAATCAGGGGTACCACGGAAGCAACTTTTCCACAAACAATGGTCTTTGCAAAATCAATTAATCAGTTTTTGTGAAGGGTCTCAAGGTGCTGTGGGGAGAGGTGGAGGGGGTAGGGTGGAGCCTGATCCGAAAAGCCACGTCTTGAGGTACTTCCTGAAGATGGTGAGCGATGGGCTTTGTCTGAGGTCTAGGGGCAGGTTATTTTGGCTCTATGCTGCGATGTAGGTGAAGGATCGTCCTCTGGCGGTGGCTTTTCGAATGCGTGGGATAGTGGCCAGAGCCAGTTGAGTGGAGGGATCTGGCGGGGTGTGGAAGGAGACGCAGTGGTTCAGGTATGCCGGTCTGACGCTGTGTATGGCTTTGTACGTGTGGGTGAGTAGCTTGAAGGTGATTTGTTTTTCACTCGGGAGCCAGTGGAGGGTCCTCAGGTGCTGGGAGATATGTTCTTGGCGTGGGAGGTTAAGGACAAGTCTGGCAGCAGCATTCTGGATGAGTTGCAGCTTTTTTATGTTTCTCGTTGCGGTGCCAGAGTAGAAAGCATTGCCGTAGTCAAGCTTGCTTGTGACTAAGGCGTGGGTGACTGTCCTGCAGCAATCTGCTGGGATCCATTTGAACATTTTCCAAAGTTGGCGGAGGGTGTGCCAGTAGGAAGAGGTGACTGAGTTTACCTTTCGGGTCATAGATAGTGAGGAGTCAAGGATGATGCCTGAGTTGCTGGCATACTCAATCAGTGAAGGCTGGGTGCTAAGAGATGTGGACCACCAGGAGTCATCCCATGCTGAGGTGGCGTTTCTGAAAATGATGAGCTCTGTCTTGCCAGAATTGAGCTTGTGGCAGCTTTCTCTCATCCAGGTGGCGACGGCTTCCATTCCGGAGTGGAAATTCCTTTTGGCCATGTTCAGGTCCTCAATGAGGGAAATGATGAGCTGTGCGTCATCTGCGTATGACACGATGTTCATTTCATGGCTTCTGACGATGGCTGCGAATGGGTCCATGTATATGTTGAAAAGAGTTGGACTCAGAGAGGATCCTTGGGTAATCCTGCAGCTGACTCCTGTGGGTTTAGATGTGGAGGGAGGGAGCCTGACCCTCTGAGTCCATCCAGAGCGGAAGGAGTGGATCAATTTCAGGGCTGTTCCACGGATTCCTACGTTGTGGAGTCTGGTGCACAGTGTTCTGTGGGAGACCGTGTCGAAAGCAGTGGAGAGGTTGAGGGGCATGAGTGCTGCGGTGTGGCCGTGGTCTGGAAGTGATTGGATGCTGTTGGTGGCTGCAAGAAGAGCTGTCTCTGTGCTGTGGTTGCTGCAGAAACTGGACAGGTGAGCGTGGACCACCTGTGGATGGTCTGGGTGGGTTCAGCGGGGGTGGGTCAGTCGTAGGTTCTGGTGCTGGGTGGTTTTCCGGGAACAAGCTGTCGTAGATTTCTTGGATCTGGTGGAAGAAGGTGGCAAGTTTGTCACAGAGGTCTTACAATGAGGATGCTAGTGGCTTCAGAGGGGAAATTTGTGAATTTGTTGATGACTGAGAAAGGTTCCTTTGTGTTGTGTGTGGAGGAGTTGATGTGTTCCCGGAGTGCATTCTTTCGTGCATTCTTGATGTTTCTGCAGTGGCTGGCAGTTGCGGCTCTGAAGGAAGCAACATGTTCACTGGTTTGGCTGTTCCTCCATTTTTCCTCTAGGCGCCTGTGGGTGCGTTTGGATTCTTGGAGTTCGGTGGTAAACCAGCTGGCTTTCTTTGGTATGTGCTTGGCCGATGTCAGACAGAAGGGGGCTAGTGTGTTGACGCATTCGGTGATCCATGCATTGAGATTGCGCGCTGCGGAGTTGGCGTCATCAGAGGGAGGTGGGAGAGATTTGGCGAGAGTTGTGGTGAGTTGCTCGCTGGTTATTTCATTCCATTTCCTGGGGGGTGCCCTGGGGGTGCGGATGCGGCTACTGGGTGCGGTGATGGTGAAATGTAGGCAGCGGTGGTCCGTCCAGTCTGGGGTGGGGATGCTGTCTCTGTCCGGGATGGTGATGGCGATGTCCGGTCCTGAGGTTGGGTTGGTCCAGGTCTCGGTAAGGAAAGCGATGTCCAGCTGGGCGGTGTCAATCAAATCCCAGAGTTCGGTGGCGTGCTTGTGGAGAGAGAGGATGTTCAGGACGAGGCAGTTGATGGGGTTGTGGTGGGTGTTGGTGTTTCTGTGTGTAGGGAGTGCCTTCTGCTTGTTGTCACCGGCACTGAAATTGCAGTTCCTGCATGAAAAAGGTCTGTGGGTGTCCTTGGGGGATGTGGTGCAGCAGTCCCCTAGATGTCTGATGTTAAGGCGGTGGAGGGTCACGGCATCATAATGGATGCTAGTCAGGGGATGGCTTGTTAGAGATCCAGGGTTCCTGGCACTAGGCAAGGTCCAGACGCAGGCGGGCTTGTCTTTGGCGCACCAGCAGCGTGGCCACACAGCGGCCACCATTAAGAATGGGAGGGGGCAAGGGTTCCGGTCAGCTGGGAGGCGGGAGGGTTGGAAAAGCACTTCGCGGGGGGACGGGTCGCAGGAGCTATGCAGGAATGAGAGGGTCAGGGAAAGGACAGAAAAAGAGGGACAAGCCAAAAAGTTAAAAAAACGAGTGAAAGAAAAGGCAGAAATAAAGAAGCAGAAGTAAAGGAGAGAGAGATACTTACTTGTGATGGGCACTAGACCACCAGGGATGAGGCGCAGGCAGGAGCCTGTGGGTGGAGGAGGGCCTCGAACTGAGAGTCAGGCAGGCTTTCAGTTCATTCCCAGGCAAGGCAGAGGCAGCAGCAGACAGAGGAGCTGAGGAGGGCAGCAGACGCTAACCAGAAGGTCAGCGTCAGGTTTAAAAAAAAGAGATTACACAATCCAAGAATGCTGCATATTCCCTTTGAAACTTTTTTGGGTGGCTGGAGCTGCAGAAAGGATTATCTGATTTCACTCCGTTCTGATCACAAGCACAGCTATTAAAAATCAAGGGCGTTTGGCCCCGGTAGTATAGCAGTGAAACGCTACACTATATGCTGAGCCTCACTGAAGCACTCCATCTATATCGCATAATAACAGATGGAAATTCTAAGTCTTGACTGTGTTCCTGAAATTAACAAGCCTTGGCAAAGCCAATAGGTCTCAGCAGTGGCTGAGCTCCGAGCGCTTGCCGTTGTCAATGTGAATGTTTTTTAGCCGTATGTTTGCGAAGTTGTGTTTTATTATTTTTGGGGGGGTGTCTGTGTTTTCTATGTGCATGCAGTGGAATAATGAAACTTGAGCTCCCACCCCCTGAAAAGTACCTGTAGGGGCCCCCCTCCCCTCTGGACTCAGTCAGGGGCCTGCCACCTGAGTACAGTGTTCTGTGCTGCTGGGGGCCCCTTGAGCTTGCCCCCGCACCCCTGGGGGTGCAGGTGCCTATGTTACGCCAGTGTGTGCATGTTTGTGTTCGTTTACACACACACACTTAGTTGTGTGATATAGCAGTGTTAATGCGCAGTGTCATCGGGCAGCCTGTGCATGTGTGTTTTGTGTGCGTTTACAGATGCAGGTGTGATGTGCCGAGCTGGATCAGTAACTAAAAAGAAAACGCACAAAAGTTGTTGTTTTTTTTAAAGCAGGTGGCAGGCTGATATGGAAAAAGAGGGGGAGCAAAATCAACAGAGGGGGCAAAAGCAAAACAAAGGAAGGTGGGGGTACAGCAAAGGTACAAGGGGAAGGCAGGTGGGATGGGGGTGCCACCAAGGTTGTGGCAACATAAAAGGTGTGGGTTAGAAGAAGCACTGGGTCGGGGCCAGTGCAAAGGGGAGAAAGAGCAGCACAGGCTGTACAATGTGAGAAGTACAGGAATCAGTGCTTTAAATGGGCCGGTACTGTCCGGTACTGAGTACCAGCACTTTTTTATTTTGAGAGGGAGAGTACCGGCACATCTCAAGAAAAACGTAATACTTTCAATTGGAGAGTACCGGCACTTCTTAGAAACAAGCAGGTACTCTGATACAGAGTACCGGCACTTTAATTTTTCCATTTCAAGCACTGACAGGAAGGAGACAGCAAAACCACCCACACTCCATGGAGTGCTTAAGGCTAAAGAAAAGAGTAGTGCTTTGAAAAGCAACCAAAGAAAGCCCAAATGTCAGCCAATCAAAGAGATAGTAAAGAGGGAGTGCTCCATGGCAAGATTGACATCCTGGTGCCCCAATAAGAAGCCGGAACATTAGAGGTACAAGGAATGCCTGTCAATGGTAAGCAATAGGCATAGTCCAAGTTCACAGTAAGCCACAATATGCCTCGAAACCAACAGCACATGCTCGTCTAGAGGCTGACCTAAAATCATGTTGTTAAGGCATGTACATCAGCAGGGGAGTACTTACGATTCAGAAGGAAACAATGATTTATGCAGTCAGTTACTATTGTGTTTTTTGTCAAGTGGAACAGAGATGCAGAGGCTTCTAAAACTTTTACTGGGAGGAGGTTCAAAGAGGTGCAACGAGCCATAAGGTGGTCTTGGAAGACTATTTAACATCACTAATAACTATAGTTCAAACATTTTATATTTCGGTATAATGGATGTTTCACCATTATTGTGTGAAAAAATAGAAAGAAGAGAAAAAAACATTACAGACCCTTGTGAGGATAACTGCTGCCCCACCATGATTGCCTCATGCTATTCAATACTTTACATTTTTTCAGCATGAATTGCCCTCTGATGAGACTATCCAGACTTCTTCACGAGAAGATAGGTCAAATTTAACAACATACAAGCAGCGACCTGATCATTTTACTAGTTCCCCAACTATGGATCATGCACAAGAGGAAGAACGCCAAATTACAATATCAGGAACAATATTTTTACTTTACACATCAAACAGCATAGAATTAACAGCAAAGGATTCCTTTTAGTGCGTCTCATTCTGTGTACAGTATAACACCATTAGAAGTTGCATGACATGATGACCAAGCCAACAATGACATCAAAGAAAATAACAACATGAAATAGGACCCTGTATGTAGGAAATTATTGTGTGATGATTAACAACACAAAGTAATGAGATGTAGATATCAAATGAGTGAGTTGTGATCACTTGGCTCAGTCTTAACTTCATTAACAATGTCAGTAATGCCAGCAGCCGTGGTGAGGTACACAATCAAAGCACTCCATAGACCTTTTGTGCTGTTTTATAGTAAGAATTCGACCCAAAGGTATTGCGGCGCTTTAAAAAATAAGCACCAGTCACATTACACCAGACAACATTGATTTTTTAGGCCCATGGAGTTGAAATGATTTGCCCTGTATCAAAGAATGTTAAGCTTGTAGTGTTGACACAGGACACCGTCAACACCACAGTGAGAGACCTGGAAGGGGGGAATGAGGAATTACCCCCCACAGAAGGTGCATGATGGATTGCACCGTGATGACAGGGGGGAGGGTATAAAAAGGGGAACACAAGGCAGGAAAGGGAATGTACAAGCAGAGTTATAGAGTAAAGTGTATTCCCAGCAAGCCGGCTCCGGGCCTTTATTTCCTGACGCGCGTACATGCCGCGCGACATAATAATTTGGCGACGAAGTGGGCCGACCAAGACAAGCAGTGACGCCACCCACCAGTGCCCGATCCTGTCCATCGGACCCAAAGCTGAGGACTGCCGACCCCGGTCCTACCTGGCATTCAAAGGCGGGAACCACCGGCACCATCTCCCGTTGCGTCCTGACTGCCGGAGGCTCCGGCACACCGCCACACCAGACAGGGCCCTGCTGTACCTCCGCCCAGCCTCAGCCCAACGCTGGAACCGCGGTAGGCAGAGCTCCGCTACACCAGCACCCACGTGTATCCTGGCAGCGGCGCTTCGTTTATAAGCTGCACGCCGACCGCACCGGAGAGATCTTGAAGAACGGCACGGCAATTGTCAGGTGAGAGGATTTCCCTGACACGCCCCCAGTGCCGTTTTGGGTATGTCAGCTCAGCTGCGCAAATCTGCATTAAAAAAAAAAGCAAATACACAGAAAGTGGACAATTTAGAAAAAAGAGTTATCTGGAGCTCCGCTGCGCAAATCTGCATGAAAAAAAACCCCACAGAAAGTGAACAATTTTTTCTGAAAAAAAAGAAGAGGACATATAAAAAGCAATCACACAGAAAGTGGACAATTTAGAAAAAAAGAGTTACCTGGAGCTACGCTGCGCAAATCTGCATACAAATAAAAGAAAGGAAAATTAAACAAACAGGAAAAGGCATTTAAAAAAAAAAAGTAAAGAACACAAACAGGTATCTGCATAGTCCGTCTTAAGGAAAGGCATACCACAAGAAGGGCAAGCCTTCACTACAGACCACGCATGCTACGCAGTTTTGTTTTCCAAAAATAAAAATAATAATAATAAAGACATTACCCACACCAGAGCCAACATCAGCATGGCCGGCATACCACCACTAGAGCCTTTCACAGTCAACAAAGCAGCAAGGTGGAAAGTCTGGGTAGAGCACCTTGAAACATATTTCGAAGCGCTTGATGTGCAACCAGAAAGGAGAAGACCCCTCCTTCTCCATATCGGAGGAGCAGACATACCCAACATTTTCAAGTCGGTCACAGAAGTGAGGCCATGAACATACGAAACTCTAAAAGAGGCAATTACAGCACACTTCGAGCCTTATGCGAATCCGCACTACGAGAGGTTCCTCCTGCGCCGAGACGGACAAATAACCAATGAGTCCGTTGACGTTTTCTACGCCAGGCTCAAAGAACTAGCCAGCACCTGCACATTGCCTGACGAAGAGGACGAAATCAGGGCGCAATTCATTCAAGGATGCTCATCGTCAAAACTTCGAGAACGCGTCCTGCAGCAACCGAATATGCCAATGAAAGACATCCTCACACTGGGGTGGTCACAGGAACTGTCACGGGCCTGAGCAGCGCATATGGATCAAGGTCCCGCAGCCCAACCGATGGCAGAAACGGCCAACGCGGTAACAATCGATACGTCGCGACAAAGAGATACCTACAAAGGGAGACTCAAAGGCAGATCATGCAAATGGTGCGGAGGCCCAGCACCACACCCAACAACGTGCCCGGCATGGGGCAAAATATGCAGCGCATGCGGAAAAGTCAACCATTTCGCAAAAGTTTGCAGGTCTACACCAAAACAGACAACCACCGGTTCGAGGAAAACCATCAAAATGGTCGAAACCACATTAGATCCAGACTCAGATAGCGACATGGACAATGACTCACACGTGGTGCACATCATACACGCTGTTGAGGGCCGACGCCTGCCCACATGTCAAGTCACGATCCAAGGATCACCCATATCGGCACTGGTAGACACTGGAGCCTCAATAAATCTGATGGCCATGGACATATACAACAACCTACCCAAGCCACTGCCGCTGCTAAAACCCACCAACGTACAGGTGTTCGCCTTCGGAAACAGCCACCCTCTAGTGATAGCAGGAACATTCACCTCAGAGATCTCCCATGAGGACACCAGAAAAGCTACAAAAGTCTACGTCCCCAAGGACAGCACTGGATTCCTATTGGGCTGCCAAACAGCCCAAGATCAGGAGTTAATACACTTTGTTTCCAGCATCCACGCGCATGCACTCCACCACCTCACACAAGAGTTCAAGACTCTGTTCGAAGGCATCGGCTGCCTGAAGGGGCCCCCGCTATGGCTCCATATCGATTAATCCGTCACCCCGACAGCACTCAGACATCGCTGCGTTGCATTCCACCTTCGCCCCAAAGTGGGACGCGAACTCCAGATGCTGGAACAAGCAGGCATCATTGAGAGGGTCACGGGTTCAACACCATAGGTGTCCCCAATTGTGGTCGCAAAGAAACCCAAACAGCCTGATGCGGTCCGGATATACGTTGACATGCGCACTCCCAATCTGGCAATAAAACGAAAACGGCACCTCACCCCAACGATCAACGACATCCTCAATGAGCTAACAGGATCCTGCTGGTTCTCCAAAATGGACCTTTGGTCGGGTTACCACCAGATCATGCTACACCCCGAATCCAGACCCATAACCACCTTCTCCACTCACAATGGTTTGTGGCGGTACAAGAGACTCAATTTTGGCATATCAAGTGCTGCAGAAGTCTTCCAACACGTCATCTAGGAAGTCCTGCATGGACTCCCAGGAGCCCTGAATGTGAGTGATGACATCCTAGTCCATGCTAGTTACCACAAGAAAGTATGGGGTTCACCGGTGATGTAGAGCTTGGTATACGAGAGACTGTCATAGGCTCTTAGACCTCGTTGGTTTCAGAGAATGCGTGTGGTGTGGGTGTAGTAGCAATTGGGGGAGGGGGAGGGAGTTCCTTTTATGGACTAGGTGGTCTCACACACTATATAGTGTCATGCTTCATCATTTGACCACCTAGCCCCACCCAGGTAGGATAATACCACCTGGGGGCGGACTCAACCTCGCCGTTCAAAGAACGGGAGGGAGTGCGTAAATATATTTTATCTGGAGATAATGGGATCCAGTTAAACTACAGGGATATAAAAGCACCTAGGCGGTCACCTGTGTGTAGTCTACGCTTTAATGGTGGTAACTGCTGGTGCGGCTAAAAACAGGCGCACAGCGAGCGCCTCCTTTGATGTAAGTGTGACAATTAGGGGACACTTCCCCTCCTGGAAACTGAAGCTAGTTGCCTCTATCATTAGGGCCTCCTCGATGTAGTTCCTTGCCTAAGGTAGGCCCGTTCTATCAGCGCATGACAATAATTTGTGGTTTCTCCCCCCTCCCCCGTTTCTGAGGGGAGTCTTATCTATCTGCATTTTGCATGATGGTTAGGGATCCTAGGCCCTGAAGAATGCCACAAGACCTTCCACGGCTCCCAGCAGAGGGCAGAAACATGTTGGCCAACTTTTAGTGAGGTGACCCAGTGAGTCCTTATTCTCACCGTGGTGTCCTGCCCTGTTTTTAGCCGCACCAGCAGTTACCACCATTAAAGCGTAGACTACACACAGGTGACCGCCTAGGTGCTTTTATATCCCCGTAGTTTAACTGGATCCTATTATCTCCAGATAAAATATATTTACGCACTCCCTCCCGTTCTTTTCATGGCGAGGTTGAATCCGCCCAGGTGGTATCATCCTACCTTGGTGGGGCTAGGTGGTCAAATGATTAAGCATGACACTATATAGTGTGTGAGATCACCTAGTCCGTAAAAGGAACTCCCTCCCTCTACCCCCAATTGCCACCACACCCACACCACATGCATTCTCTGAAACCAGCGAGGTCTAAGAGCCTACGGACAGTCTCCCGTATACCGAGCTCTACATCACCGGTGAACCCCATACTTTCTTGTGGTAACTAGTCTTTCGTTGAGGGATCTAGTATGGGAAGTTTCCCATCAAATATATATTTCTGATCTCCCTCACAACTCTCTGTTAGTGTGATTTTTGTTAACCCTTTCCATGCACCAAACATCGAAACACATCTAAAACGACTGCGAGCCGTATTCGCCAGGCTACAAAATCAGGGACTGACACTCCACAAAGACAAATGCGACTTCCTCAAAGAAGAAATCTGTTTCTTCGGATATCACTTTTCAAAGCACGGAGTGGGACCGGACCCCCAGAAAGTCAAGGACATCCAAGAAGCCCCAGCACCGACAATGGTCACAGGAGTCAGAAGCTTTTTGGGCATGGTCACGTACTGCGGGCGGTTCATGAAAAACCTGGCTGACGTCACAGGACGCCTGCGGCAACTCACACAGGCGAACCAACCATGGGTGTGGGGTGAAGAGCAAGAGGCTGCTTTTCAAGCCACCAAGAAGGCACTCTCGGCCGACACCACATTGGCGTTTTTCGATCCCCAGCGACACTCGCAACTAGTAGTCGACGCCAGCCCCACTGGCCATGGGGCAGTGTTAGCACAGAGACAGGACTGTGGAGAGTGGGCCCCCATCTCCTTTCCCAGCCGCACACTCACACCAACAGAGCAAAGATACTCACAAATCGAACGTTAAGCCATCACCATCCGCTGGGGGTGCCGCCATTTTCACTTTTACCTCTATGGCAAGTCATTTTCTGTCATGACCGACCACAAGCCCCTACTGCCCCTGTTCAAAGGGTCATCCTCCAAACCTCCACCAAGAATCGAGAAGTGGATCCTGCAACTCCTGGAGTAGGAATTCATGCTCATCTACCAAACCGCCACAAAAAACCCAGCGGACTTCCTATCCAAACATGCACGCCCAGCTACTTCACAGGAAGTGGAAGAAGCCCAGGAAACGGAAGAGTACGTGAGGTTGGTAGTGGAACGAGCACGACCCCTACCCATACCACTCAGGGAAGTGGTGACGGCGACTGAACAAGACGAATGCCTACAACTAGCCATAGGAGCCACCTGTACAGGGGAATGGAGACCACTCCATTGGCAAACTCGTTCCGCACGCAACAAGCCCA
This sequence comes from Pleurodeles waltl, assembly GCF_031143425.1. NCBI lineage: Eukaryota > Metazoa > Chordata > Amphibia > Caudata > Salamandridae > Pleurodeles > Pleurodeles waltl. The sequence continues at coordinate 721,649,143 of NC_090448.1, read as the reverse complement.
AGCCTGCCTACATGCCCTATTCAATGTACGCCAAGAGCTCTCAGTAAGTGAAGAAGGCTGTTTGTTATGAGGATTCCGCCTTGTGATGCCCTCCAGCCTCACAACCCGAATATAATTGTATTTTGTAAGTTTGCGTCGCTTTTGCGTCAAAAATCGGCGCAAATGCGGTGCTAAAAAGGTATAAATATGGGCCTAAAATACACACATTTTGACTTTACATGTGTTTTTTCAAAGTGAGCAAGCGATTTGTCTTCAAAAACAGAAAAGGCATATTTCAACAAGATCGGAGTACATTTCCCGAAAAGAAACTACCACTTCTTGCAGCAAACTCTCCGCAGTCTGGTTTTGGGACGTGCTATATTCCAGGGCAACTGGAATTATGCGAGTGAGTGTTCGGCCGCTGCATTTTCTGTGTAAATTTTGCTTTGTTATAGATTTGCCTCATTTGCCGTATCTGCTGCATGATTGTCCAATTTTAACAAAAAATATTTTTAACTCAAATGGAAAAATTCACTCAAAACACTGCAAACTGTTGAAAACAAGAATTAACCTCAATGGATGGAGAATAAGAACACATCTTAAATTCACACAGAGTGAAGACATTGTAAGACAGAAGGAAGTGGGTGCAGCAAACAGAGCAAGAGCAAAACAAGCATTGGCGTAGCTAATAGGTCTCGCCTTTGGATCTTATAAGTGTTTAACCATGCAGCACATGGTTGAATGGATAAACACTTGTAAGGTCCAGAAGGCGAGACCTATTGGCTATGCCAATGCTTGTTTTTTCTTCTTAGAGGTCAGGAGCTTGTTTGATTTGCGTCATCAGCGTTATGGTCCCTCCCCTGAACGGCAAGGCTGTGTTACCCGAGTTCCCATACTCCGTCCCAGCAGCAGAGTTGGGGTGAGGCATTAAAACTGCAGGACGGTGGTGCCACTGGGATTGCCCTACTCCCCACCCAGCTGCCCTACACAAGCATCAAATCAACTGTAATTTATGCTAATTCACCGTGAGGATTGAAAGCATGCAGATTTCTCCAAATCCCATTTTCCTTGAATTTATGTGGCAGTAAGCCCAGAGGCTACACATTAACCTCCTGGCCGCTGAGGTGCAAATAAACAACACACACTCTTCCTCCAGGAAGTGTAGTGCACACACTGGTCACCCCAACTCCCCACAGACAGTGCACAGAAAATAAATATGTCCTAAAACATCATAGTTCTTGCTGAGACCACTGTTGCCTTTTCAGCCATCCACTTGTCTCTTAAATATAGAATTTTAAAAAGTACAAGTCGTCAAGTAAATGCAGTTTTCAGCACGTTTTTCTAGTTACCATGCAGACCTGGATGCACCTCTTTGCATCACCTGCTGATGCCAGAGACATGCTGCCTCGAGCTCTATTCATTATTGTCTTGGAAAAGGGAGTGTTTTTCTTGGTCTTCGAGCCCTGTACCACGAGCCCGAGCATGAGCGGATTTCACAGTAGGAACCGTGATGTAGTGTGATGACCAACAATTCGAGCCCAGTAACATGAGTCCGAGCATGAACGCCTTTCACAGGAGGAAGCGTGACGTTGTGTGATGGCCAACAAAAAAGTTCTTTTAGTGTTGGAAACTTAGCACACAAAGGAGGGACATTTAGCACAATGCACCAATAAAAGTGAAGTATTTAAGATAAGCACAATAAAGAACGAATGGCAAGAGTGGGCGTAGTGAAAGCACATATACTGAACACTGCATGTCTCGCAGAGACATCGCAAGCTTTGCTTAGGCTTGACCTAAAAACCTGTCTGTGTTTGAATTTTGGAGGAAGCCTACAGCATGTAAATGGGCTTGTGGTGCACCTCAAAAACAGCGTCTAACATTTGAGCTTGTCTTTGATTTGACCTCAAATGCAATGCCTTAAGGAATGAGGCTGGAATGCGAGTGAGCAGCAGCATTAGTTTGAGTTGTGCTGCACGCAGAAGGTTGCCAATGCACAGCATGTGGCAGACTGGCAGTGTTCAGCAGCTTAAAGGAAACAATACTGTGCCATGTGAGGAGTGGACACTTTCTGTAGAGTGAAAATGGCACACATTTTAAAAGACGCACAACTAAAGATGTGAAGAGAAAACTGCACACATTAAAAAAAAAGCACAAGTAGTGACCAAAGAGCATGAAAAACAAAAAACAGATCTCCCTTTGAATATACAGCAAATGTGAGGAGATAAGAAAGCATGGACTACCCTAAATAGCCAAAAAAGGGCTGAGCACTGGGGGTAGGGACAGGAGTTGAGGGGTTTGTTTTTGAAGCAATTGGGTGTATCATTAAAATGTGCAAGGTCCAGTAGAAAATGAACAACACAGTAGCAATCCACTTATGTTTTTCAATAGATTGAACAACCATCAACCATTTCTGGAATTTTTTTGAAGATGGTCATCTTGTAGTTTTCATACTCTGATAAAATTGGTTGCTCTCATTGTGAAGGTGATCTGTGAGCGTGTTACTGCATCTGATGATACAAATACAACTGATTTTATGTGCACTATTTGAGACTTGAAACGGAGGTTTATTGTCATGGATGATGTACACTAATCTTTATGGTGCCATTGTTGGTTGTGCAGAAACTACATGGATCCACCAAGTCTTCACTTCCTGTGACTTACATGACAAAGTATCACACGATAAGCCACACATGTGAGCTGAGAAAATGGGATAGGGAGATGAAGAGTAAGAGAGAAAAAGAGAGAGAGAGAGAGATAGAGACAGAGAAAGAGACAGACAGACAGACAGACAGAGATCATCTGTTTTGCTTCTTGTTCCACACCCATCATGTTGGTAAGTGTTTGCAGGCTGGACGTATGGTAGATGCGATGTATTGGGTGTAAGAGCAACACATGGAAAAGGCACTAGACTATACAGAAGTCATTACTTCACTAAGGATCAGTCTACATTTACAAAATCAATCTTGGAATGTCAGTCTGGTTATAAATGCTAAAGAGACTTGACCTGCCACTCGTTAACGTACAAAGTAATATATGTCTTAAAATAAGGATTACACAGATCTGTTAAAACTACTTCTACTGAAATAATATTAATTCAATTACATACATAAACATTCATCTATATTGGCACACAAAGGTTCTGGTATTACCTTGGCTTTTATTATGTAATGGATTGAAACAAAAACTGAGAGCACTGACGTGCAGCAGCCCTTTGTGATGGAAGCCCTTTACCCTGGCAGGACGAAAGGCTAAAAATACTACTTATCAGTGACTATGCCCCGTAGACAACTGACAGCCAGCACATAACCAGGTAAGTCTTAAAGTGTGATACTGCAAAATGCATGTTAAGCATGCAAACTGAATGCCTGACTAACTAGACTTATTTTGATATTCATCCTCACAGGAAGAACTTTAAAGCAAGTGCTGCAACTGAAATTCAGGAGCTGATGGGATCTAGCAGCACATCATTGGGGAGCATGCTAAAGCTCTGCAAGAATGCGGATGAATTTAGGGATCAGCTAGTCTAAAGCCTGAGGAGCTGGATTCTGGAGATATTTTGCATCCTGTTTAGAAGTCTAAAAGGCAAGAAGAGATCCAGACCAGGTGTGGCTGAGTCACCTACAAAACACTTGAGCCAGTCAAGAGCTGGAATCATAGGAAAACTCTGAGATTACAGAAGTAAATTAGACTTGTGATTCAAGATTTCTCATTGTGAACCTCCTTTTATTATACCACTATAAACCTTTCTGACATTTTCTGAATAGATAATCTGGTAGAAAACATGGCACTCTCTCTGCATCTCTGAACAAAGGGCCAGCTTCTAAATCAGTATAATAGGGTGGTTGTAAAATCTGGTGTTGGCAAGAGAGTGAGAAAGCAAATCTCTGCATACATGGATCTCGCATGGATGTACTCTTGCAATATAACCTGTATAGTGTTGCATATTGTTTTTTAAATATTTATATTTGGTTTTGAAAGTCATGACAATAGGTGCCCAGTACAAACAAGTAAACAAAGTGGAAGGGCATCAATACTTCGTGTGATTTTACGTAGGCCAATGAGAACAATTGAGAAAGCAGAGAAGCATCAACAAGTTGACGGGCATGATAGATCAAGACATGAATTAGCATTTTTTTGGATAGGAAAGTGTTGCATGTTGTTGATCTCAGAGTATCTTGTGGCTCATAGATAATCACACCTCAGGCTTGGTGGTAAATAGCTGTCTTTTCTTTATCTGATGGCAGTGTTTTTAAGAAATAACTATATCAATTTGCAGCGCCTACTAGCCAAGTCTGCAGAGAATTGCTGGGACATCATCTTAAAGACTAACCACCACAAAACCAAGTGAATATTGTTTGTAAAGAAAAAATTCAGTGAGAACCTATGGATGAACAGTGTAATAATTGGCAACTTTGATAAGATTTTACAAGTCCCCTTAATTATATGGCTCAAATAGACTTTTACAACCTGCTGGCAAAAATAGATCCAAGCCAACTTGAAAACATGAGCAGGAAAAACAGACAGGCTTTGTGGACACCAGTGCAGTTTGATGTTCACATAGTGGTATCTATCTTCTCAAGTAAGCCCAATGGTTACAGTAAGCACCTTTAGAATGAACCACATAAATCCCAATGACAAATATTATTAATTTATTTTTTAAAATTTCACAGATTATTTGCAGACAATCTGCTCACTTTATTTTGAGGACATTAACTAAAACCTTACTTATGTAAGTCAGTATTGAAAGCATTTATGGGAAAAATAAATTCAGAAGTAAGCTGGACCTTTTGAATAAAACATTTTTCATAATTAATTACATTATTAAACATTATTTGGAGTACAATAATTATGTCAGGGCAGGTGCTGTACAGTGACTGGGGGAAAAATAAGTATTCTAATTCTGCTGGGTGCCTAACTCTTTGCAGGTGCTGGGCAGTGACTGGGAGTTAAAATTACTGTCCTAAGGGGCTCATTACGAGTTTGGCAGTCAGACGAGCTGACCGTCAAACTTGAAGGGATGAGGTGGCCATCAACCCAGCAACCTCACCCCCCATTCGTATGACGATGTTCCCACCAGGCTGACCCATGGGAACATAGTATTATGACATTCCCGCCAGTTAGCCCAGCGTGAATAGTGCTATGGTATTGGTCTCGGCTCCCTTAAAGGAGTCAAGGCCAATACCATAGCACTACAGCACCCTCATAATGCACACTGTCTGCAAAGCAGACAGTGCACATTCCGAGGTTGCTGAGCAGGGGGACCCTGTGACCCCCTGCACTGTATTTTCGCCAGCCTTTTCATGGCGGCATCCCTGCCATGACAAGGTTGGGGGTAACTGGACATGTGATCAGCGTGGCTGACCACGACTCCGACCACCATAAGCCCATCAGTACCATATTCCTTGCGGGGACATCGGTCCCCCGACGGTCCCACCGCCAGGCTCGTAATGTGGCAGGTGGACCGCCTGGAGTGCAGCGGTCCAACTGCCATCGAATGTCGTAATGAGGCCCTAAATCCACCAGGTGGTTAACTCAGGGCAGGTGCTGGACAGTGACTGGGGAACAACATTTCTTCTCTAACTCTGCCGGGTGCTTACCTAAGGGCAGGTGCGGGACGGGGATTGAGGGCAAAATTACAATTCTAACTCCGCTGGGTATTTACCTTAGGGTAGGTGCTGTACAGTGACTGGGGGCAAAATTTTTATTTTAACCCCACCTGATGCTTACCAGAGGACAGGTGCTGGACAGTGTCTGGGGGCAAAATTACTATTCTAATTCCACCAGGTGCTTGTCTCAGGGCAGGTGCTGGACAGTGACTAGCGGGAAAATTACTATTTTAACTCTGCTGGGTGCTTACCTCTGGGCAAATGCTGGACAGTGACTGGAGGGTAAAATTACTATTCTAACTCCACTAGGTACTCAGGGCAACTGCTGTACAGTCACTGGGGGGCAAATTACTATTCTAACTCTGCCAGGTACTTACCTCAGAGCAGGTGCTGGACAGCAACAGGGGGAGAATTGACTAATTTTACAGTATGATTTACTTATATTTCTTTCTATTTTACAAACCTTATAATCTCTGCAAAAAAAATGGAAAATCTCAAAGGTGTTAATAAAATTAACCAAACAACCAATCAGTACATCAATGGACAAAAACCTTGTCAGGTAAACATTCTTTATAAAAACTAAGCATTACCAAATCTAACATTTTTCTTTCAACAGGCAATAAACAAAAAATGAAAACATCTCTCATTTTATACAGTGATGATAAAAATGTTTTTCACCATAAATACATTATCTGAAATAACCATACAAAACCATTTTCCTTAACAGGTAAACTGCTCACAATAAATTACACCACAGTTTAAAACTTTTCCATTCACAAAAGTTATTTTCTTTCAAACAATTTTACAACATACATTAAAACTACTGATTGCAGGTATTCATCAACTTGAAAAGCAAAGGAGAAATAATTAGACTACAACAAACCAGAATAGACTGAATAAAAAGCATTTCAGGTACAAGTTCAGAAAACAGCAATGCATATCTACATCTCTAATCTTTTTTTTTAACAGGCTTTAAAGTCTTAAATAAAAATCTATCTCAATTTCAGCAGAAATAGAAACATGTAATTTTACTGAAAACAACAGTCTAAACTAGTCATGCAAAACTTGTTCTCTTTTACAGGTGCTCTTTAAACAAACAAATCCAAACACATTTTATCAACATACCTTTTCACAAAAAAATATTTTCTCTTTTTGTCAAACAGGTAATCCAACAATAGTGTCAAACAAACCAGCAAACTATGTACAGTCGAGGAGCAGCAATAGGTAACTCAAGTATGGTGGTTATCTTTATTGTAAAGAGAGGTTAACTGAGCTCAGGAGTCATTGGAGGTGTGTGCAGTATTTGTCATCTACTTACAAAGGCAGAGTGGTTACTCTGGGTGACACTTTGGAAAGACTACAGAGCAGAGGCACTCTGCCTCTGCGAAAGAGATTGAAGTGTGTGAGAATGTGCAGCAGATAAACATGCTTGCATCCACCTCCATTGAACCCTGTGGCTCACTTTTGAGGGAGGTAGCCCAAAATATTTCCATGCATGTAGTTAGTGTGTCCACAATACCCAATTTGAGGAAACTGGTGAAGAGGCAAAAACTGGCAAGTAATCCCCTATGAGTAACTCAAACAGCATATCTCAAACCATTATTTGTAACCATTTCTTACACTAATGAACCTTTCTTTTTGCATGACAATGAAAACCCTCTCAAAAGAATACTAATATTTAATACATGCCTTAAACTGATTACCCCTGGAAATAGAGAAAGTTGGATGATGGATGGTACTTTTAAGCCCATGCCCCATCCATTCACCCAAATTCTAACTATTCATGCTAACATAAAAACACAACAGTCCCATTAGTTAACAGCTTACTCCCTGACAAGCAATCCTAAATGTACACCAAATCTTTCACATAGATAAAAACCAAAACAATGAATAAAAGTCCAAGGAAAACCATAATCGACTTTGAATTAACAATGCTTAATACTACTCTACCAGAATTTACCCTGACACCCAAATTCAACAGTGGGTTTTTTCACTTTCCTAGGCATATTGGTGAAAAAAAAAAAAACATCCTTAGCTGAGGATTACCTGTCAAACAGTAAACCACAGTCTGAGTTAACAAAACTACCAGTGTTATGCATTGTACCTCCTGAATGTGTGGATGAGTTCCACACATCAATAACTAAATCAGACTACTTTATCCAAAATGAGGAGAAATTGGCCCACTGCTAAATAACTTTGAAGACACATGGATTGCTCATCTAAGAAGATTGGGTCACAAGAGGAAGCCAAGGTTTCGCATTGACAGGTGGAACTGTTACTTGACCTGCTTACAGGGAGGTGCAAAGACTAACAATGCCATAGTGGGATGGCACAATTCCTTCAGCAAATCAATTGGCACAGCTCACCCAAGCCTTTATCATATTTTGGAAATGTTAAAGAAGGAACAAAGGGCCTCATTATGAGGCTGCCTGTATTCAGACCGCCTGCCTCGTGGTGGTGGTCACACTGCTGTACTCCAGCCGGTCTGACCGCCACATTACAACCCTGGTGGTCGGACCGCCTCAAGATCTCTGTCCCTGTCAGGAACATTGTTCCCGACAGGCTGACAGCGGTTCGATTCGCCTTCAGCCACAACGGCGCTGAACTTAGCGCCACCTGCTGATTACAAATCTACTTTCCACCAGCCTTTCCATGGTGCTGAGACCAAGGGGTCCCCTGCACTTCCCACAACCATGTTATGGGCAGTGCAGGGCCTCCCCCTGCTCAGCTTTGCAGACAGTGCGGATTCTGAGGGTGCTGGTATGCTATGGTATTGGCCGCAGCTTCCTTAAGGGAGCCGAGGTCAATACTGTAGCACTGTTCCCACCTGTCAGCCCAGCGGGAACATCGTAATGCAATGTTTGCACTGGTCAGCCCGGCGGGAACATTATAATATGAGAGGGGGAGGGGAAGCCGCCGGCATGACGGCAGCATCCTCCCCATGGCATTGGTGGTCCTGTAATGAGGCCCAAAGTTTTCAAGAAATGAGAATGGCACAGTCATTGTCCGGTAGCCTGAACCCTCATGTTTCCCAAAAACTAAAGAGATGTCTGTAAGACTATTGGCTATAATCGATCAATTTAAATTGATGACTACATGGACAATCTTGTATACATTTTACCATTCTCACACACACTAAAAACTAAATGACATCCTGTTTTAACAACTCTATCTAATTAATTTGCCATTTGTGAGATTATTTTATTTTTACAAAATATCTGTTCCTACCTGTAGTTGTCTTCTTCCTGCAACCCTTAGTGACTTTTTCAAACCTCCTGTCACCAAAGTTCTGTATTACTCCATCAATCCAAACAAGGATATCAAACTCCAACGAAAAGACCCAGGGGCTGATTATGAGTTTGGCCGTCCCGTGACTGCCACGTTGGCGGTGGTGGTCCGACCACCAACTGGCTGGTGGAGCAGATCATCAAATTATGAGTTTGGCGGTGGTGCGTGCACACAGAAGACTGCCAGAGGTCCACCAGCACCATCAGCCAGTACAGACTGTGGCGGTCGCCTGGAGGCACAGTCTGGCAGAGACTATGTTTCCGCCAGACCTATTAGGAGGATGCTCACCACCAATGTGACTGCTGCAGTCTAACCACCCGGCATCAGGAGGTGAAAAGAGACACAATAAAGGGAGATACCCACCTCCAGGAAGCCATACACATCCAGAGCCGCCATGAAAACCACAACTAGACTGCTCCTGCTCGCCAAAGACAACAAAATCATCACTGACGAGGACAACAACAACCGTAAGTACACACACTGACCTGTTACATTTGTAAAATGTATATATTGTTACAGCTACATAACATACCCTAGTGAGGGGTTTGAGTAGGGCTGTACTTACATGTAACAGCATAGTGGCGCACATACTCATATACTATATCAAAGACACCCACACATAGACATCATGCACACTTCAGCCAGCACACATGTCAACACCACACATGTACGTATGGCAACACAGCACAGCCCCAGGCTCACAGATTCCCATACAACATACAAACTTGTTACAACAACACAACAACTGCACAAATATAAATACTTGTCACACACTGACACCCAACACTAACCAGGGACTGGACACACATACAACACACATGTACATCCATGTGCAATGGAACACACACACAACACCACTATCACACAACCCAGCAATTGACACACACAGCACATCACACCTATTCTGCCATGCACAATGCATGCAGACACAAACAGTTAAAACATGCAAAGCAACACATCTCAACAAGACCAGCACAGCAACAATGGGAGCAGAAACACCATACATGGAAGGAGGCCGTACTGGGGCACGTCTCATGTTAAACAAGGTCCACAAAAACATGCTCACACAAACAGGCCCCATTTAGTTCTCACGGACAAGCAATATCAACAACAAATGTAATGCACAGTCACACATAGGTGAAGGTAGGTGAAGGGCAAGGCTACAAAGCATACACTATTCTAAACACCATACAATACACCAGCTAGCTCTGAGGAATACACATCTAAATAGTCACTTGCACACAAAAGCAAAGCACACCTGCACAACTCAACACACTCCATGCCTGCACTGAAAAAACTCCAGAACACACACCACATGTATACAATAGCCACATCAGGGGACAAGGCATACACCATACAGGACCACATCACACATCACTACAACAAATACATATTATGACAAACACAACGCAATACCATGACAACAACATTTCAGCTACATACACATACACATCACACAACACACACCCTAACCCTGGGGAATAACAGCACTGCACACAAACTCACATACTGCTAAAACAAAACAGCACACACACAAAGCAGCAAGCAGCACACACACAAAAACACTGGCTGTAGGAAAGTACCATCTTCCCTGGCATGTTACCCCCATATTTCACTGTATGTATGTTGTTTTAGTCCATGTGTCACTGGGACCCTGCCAGGCAGGGCCCCAGTGCTCATAAGTATGTGCCCCGTATGTGTTCCCTGTGTGATGCCTAACTGTCTCACTGAGGCTCTGATAACCAGAACCTCAGTGGTTATGCTCTCTCTGCTTTCCAAATTTGTCACTAACAGGCTAGTGACTAAATTCACCAATTCACATTGGCATACTGGTACACCCATATCATTCCCTTGTATATGGTACTGAGGTACCCAGGGTATTGGGGTTCCAGGAGATCCCTATGGGCTGCAGCATTTCTTTTGCCACCCACAGGGAGCTCTGACAATTCTTACACAGGCCTGCCACTGCAGCCTGTGTGAAATAACGCCCACGTTATTTCACAGCCATTTACCACGGCACATAAGTAACTTATAAGTCACCTATATTTCTAACCTTCACCTAGTGAAGGTTGGGTGCAAAGTTACTTAGTGTGTGGGCACCCTGGTACTAGCCAAGGTGCCCCCACATTGTTCAGGGCAAATTCCCCAGACTTTGTGAGTGCGGGGACACCATTACACACGTGCACTATACATAGGTCACTACCTATGTATAGCGTCACAATGGTAACTCCGAACATGGCCATGTAACATGTCTAAGATCATGAAATTGTCACCCCAATACCACTCTGGTATTGGGGGGAAAATTCCATGATCCCCCGGGTCTCTAGCATAGAACCCGGGTACTGCCAAACTGCCTTTCCGGGGTCTCCACTGCAGCTGCTGCCAACTCCTCAGACAGGTTTCTGCCCTCCTGGGGTCCAGGCAGCACTGGCCCAGGAAGGCAGAACAAAGGATTTCCTCTGAGAGAGGGTGTTACACCCTCTCCCTTTGGAAATAGGTGTGAAGGGCTGGGGAGGAGTAGCCTCCCCCAGCCTCTGGAAATGCTTTGATGGGCACAGATGTTGCCCATCTCTGCACAAGCCAGTCTACACTGGTTCAGGGATCCCCCAGCCCTGCTCTGGTGCGAAACTGGGCAAAGGAAAGAGGAGTGACCACTCCCCTGACCGGTACCTCCCAGGGGAGGTGCCCAGAGCTACTCCAGTGTGTCTCAGACCTCTGCCATCTTGGAAACAGAGGTGTTGGGGGCACACTGGACTGCTCTGAGTGGCCAGTGCCAGCAGGTGATGTCAGAGGCTCCTTCTGATAGGCTCTTACCTCTCTTGGTAGCCAATCCTCCTAACTTGGTAGCCAAACCTCCTTTTCTGGCTATTTAGGGTCTCTGCTTTGGGGAATTCTTCAGATAACGAATGCAAGAGCTCACCAGAGTTCCTCTGCATCTCCCTCTTCACCTTCTACCAAAGGATCGACCGCTGACTGCTCCAGGACCCCTGCAAAACCGTAACAAAGTAGCAAGATGACTACCAGCAACATTGTAGCGCCTAATCCTGCCGACTGTTTCCAGGTGGTGCATGCTCTGGGGGTAGCCTGCCTTCACCCTGCACCAGAAGCTCCAAAGAAATCTCCTGTGGGTCGACGGAATCTTCCTCCTGCTAACGCAGGCACCAAAAGACTGAATCATTGGTCCTCTGGGTCCCCTCTCATCCTGACAAGCATGGTCCCTGGAACATAGTAACTCTGTCCAAGTGACTCCCACAGTCCAGTAACTCTTCAGTCCAATTTGGTGGAGGTAAGTCCTTGCCTCCCCACGCTAGACTGCAAAGCTGTGCACAGCGTGATTTGCAGCTGCTCCGGCTCCTGTGCACTCTTCCAGGATTTCCTTCGTGCACAGCCTAGCCTGGGTCCCCAGCACTCCGTCCTGCAGTGCACAACCTTCTGAGTTATCCTCCGACGTCATGGGACCCCCTTTTGTGACTTCACGTGGACTCCGGTTCACTCTTCTTCTAAGTGCCTGTTGGGGTACTTTTGCGGGTGCTGCATGCTTCTGTGAGGGTTCTCTGAGTTGCTGAGCATTCCCTCTGTCTCCTCCTCCAAAAGGCATCATCCTGGTCATTCCTGGTCCTCAGCAGCACCCAAAAACCTCTACTGCAACCCTTGCAGCTAGCAAGGTCTGCGGTCTTTCTGCATGGGAACACCTCTGTAAGCTTCATCGCGACGTGGGACATCCGTTTTCCAAAGGAGAAGTTCCTAGTCCTCTTCTTTCTTGCAGAACTCCAAGCTTCTTCCAACCGGAGGCAGCTTCCTTGCACCTTCATCCGGGGTTTCCTGGGCTCCTGCTCCCCTGGACACTGTCGCGACTGTTGGACTTGGTCCCCTTGCCTTACAGGTACTCAGGTCCAGAAATCCGTTGTCAGTGCACTGCTGGTGTTTGTTCTTCCTGCAGAATTTCCCTATCACGACTATTGTGCTCTCTGGGGCTAGTAGGTGTACTTTACTCCTACTTTTCAGGGTCTTGGGGTGGGGTATTTTTCTAACCCTCACTGTTTTCTTACAGTCCCAGCGACCCTCTACAAGCTCACATAGGTCTGGGGTCCATTCGTGGTTCGCATTCCACTTTTGGAGTATATGGTTTGTGTTGCCCCTATACCTATGCTTGCCTATTGCAACCTATTGTAATTCTACACTGTTTGCATTACTTTTCTTGCTCTTACTTACCTAATTTTGGTTTGTGTACATATAACTTGTGTATATTACTTACCTTCTTACTGAGGGCACTCACTGAGATACTTTGGCATATTGTCATAAAAATAAAGTACCTTTATTTTTAGTAACTCTGTGTATTGTGTTTTCTTATGAAATTGTGCATATGATATAAGTGGTATAGCAGGAGCTTTGCATGTCTCCTAGTTCAGCCTAAGCTGCTTTGCCATAGCTACCTTCTATCAGTCTAAGCTACTAGAAACACCTCTTCTACACTAATAAGGGATAGCTGAACCTGGCACAAGGTGTAAGTACCTTTGGTACCCACTACAAGCCAGGCCAGCCTCCTACATTGGTTGTGCAGCGGTGGAATAAGTACTTGTAACTACTTACCACTTTGTCATTTTGTACTTTTCATAAGAGAATCATATATCAAACAGTTCAGTGTATGTACTCTTAACCAAAAAAGTTTGCTTTTCTTCTCTAAAACTTTTTACAAAGTTCTGAAAAGTTTCTTAAAACTTCTAAAAGTTTTCTAAAAGTTAGAAAAAGTTTTTTTTCTCTGTGCTTTAAAAAGTTCTGAAACTTTGTCTTTCTTCTCACTCTCTCTAAACCTTTTGCTATCATGTCTGTGGTAGTTTCAGCTCCCAAAACTGTCAATGCTACTTATGACAGTTTGAATTACAAGAGCTTAAGGAGTCTCTGCGTAGATAGAGGTTTAGTTATAGGAAAGAACCCTACAAAAGAGTTTTTGTTTAACATGCTTATTGTAGATGATGAGACCCAGCTGGCCCATCAAATGAGAGGTTAGAACATGTAGAAACTTCCCAGTCTGATTCAGGAGAGTTCCTTGAGAAGGGTGGGGAGGGTTCTGAACAGGGTCTGCCCCCTAGCAGGACACCTAGTAATGTTGGTAGTAATGGAGGGTCACATCACAGTAGGGCATCCTTTATTCCTAGAGGCCAAGTTACCAGGGTCCTGACAGATAGGGAAAGATCCCCCTCTGAAGTTTCCAATTTGTCATCTGTGTCAAAGCATTCCCAACCCACCCACCCTGAGGATAACTTGTTAGAAAGGGAACTCAAAAAGTTTAGGGTTGAAGAGACCAGACTGAAGCTTAAACAGCAACAGCTGGCCTTAGATAGGGAATCCCTAGACATTGAGAAGGAAAGAAAGGTTGGGGTTAGGACCCCATGGTGGCAGTAGCAGTATTCCTGATAGTAATCCTGTTAGAGAGCATGATTCCAGGAATCTGCACATGATAGTCCCCCCTTACAAGGAGGGGGATGACATCAACAAGTGGTTTGCTGCACTTGAGAAGGCCTGTATGGTACAGTTGGTCCCTCAAAGGCAGTAGGCTGCTGTTTTGTGGCTATCTTTCACTGGAAAGGGTAGGGATAGGCTCCTTACTGTTAGAGAAAGTGAAGCTAACAATTACACAGTTATGAAGGATGTACTCTTGGATGGATTTGGCTTAACCACTGAACAATACAGGATTAAGTTCAGAGACACCAGAAAAGAGTCCTCTCAAGACTGGACAGATTTTGTGGACTGTTCGGTGAAGGCCTTGGAAGGGTGGTTACATGGCAGTAAGGTATCTGACTATGAAAGCCTGTATAATCTTATTCTGAGAGAGCATATTCTGAAAAACTGTGTGTCTGACTTGTTGCACCAATACCTAGTGAACTCGGATCTGACCTCTCCCCTAGAATTGGGAAAGAAGGCAGACAAGTGGGTCAGAACAAGGGTGAACAGAAAGGTCATACAGGGGGTGACAAGGATGGCAAGAAGAAGGATGGTAAGTCTTCTGACAAGGGTGGGGACAAAGGTAAAAATACTGAGTCTTCATCAGGCCCACAAAAATCCTCTGGTGGGGGTGGTGGGTCCAAATCCTCTTCCAATAATCAACCTAAAAAGCCTTGGTGTTATTTGTGTAAAGTCAAAGGCCATTGGGCAACTGATTCCAGTTGTCCAAAGAAAAACACCAAACCTCCCACTACCACAACCCCTGCTGCAAATTCTAGTGTCCCTAGTAATAGCAGTAGTGGTGGGAAACCTACAAATAGCCAATCCAAGGGTGTAGCTGGGCTCACTATTGGCAATGTAGTTGGGGTTGGTCTTGTTAGGGAGACCACAGAGGCTGTTTTAGTCTCTGAAGGTGCCATTGATTTGGCCACCGTAGTTGCTTGTCCCCTTAATATGGATAAGTACAAGCAACTTCCCCTAATAAGTGGTGTTGAGGTCCAGGCCTACAGGGACACAGGAGCCAGTGTAACTATGGTGATAGAGAAACTGGTCCACCCTGAACAACAGCTACTTGGTCAGCAGTACCAAGTGACAGAGGCTCATACCAACACTCTTAGCCACCCCATGGCTGTTGTGAATCTCAACTGGGGGGGGGGGTTACTGGTCCAAAGAAAGTTGTGGTTGCCTCAGATTTACCTGTAGACTGTCTACTAGGGAATGATTTAGAGATATCAGCTTGGGCAGAAGTGGAGTTGGAGGCTCATGCAGCAATGCTGGGCATTCCTGGGCATATTTTTGCTTTAACCAGGGCCCGGCCAAAAAGCAAAAAGGACAGTGTAACTTGGATCCTGGAACATTGGACCATATGCTCCCTAAAGCTAGGGGTAGCAAGGGCACATCCCTACCCACTATCCCTCCCTCTACAGAAGATTCTCCTTCTGAGGAAGAAGAATTTCCTCCCTGTGCAGAACCTTCACCAGATGAGCTGGCAGCAGACACTGCTGAGCTTTTGGGTGGAGGGGGGCCTGCCAGGGAAGAGCTGAGTGTGGCACAGCAAACCTGTCCCACATTAGAGGGTCTCAGAGAACAAGCTGTCAAACAGCAAAATTGGGATGTCAGTGACAGCCGTAGAATTTACTGGGAGGACAACCTCTTGTACACAGAGGCAAGGGACCCAAAACCTGGAGCTGCCAGGAGATTGGTCATTCCCCTGCAGTACAGAGAGTTCCTCCTAACTCTTGCACATGACATTCCTTTGGCTGGGCATCTGGGCCAGATCAAAACATGGGAAAGACTTGTCCCCTTGTTTCACTGGCCTAGGATGTCAGAGGACACTAAAGATTTTTGCAAGTCTTGTGTGACCTGCCAAGCCAGTGGCAAGACTGGTGGCACTCTAAAGGCCCCTCTAATCCCACTTCCAGTGGTTGGGGTGCCCTTTGAAAGGGTAGGGGTAGACATAGTTGGCCCCCTTGACCCTCCTACTGCTTCAGGCAAGAGGTTTATCTTGGTGGTTGTGGACCACGCCACAAGATATCCTGAAGCTATTCCTCTAAGGACCACTACAGCTCCTGTGTTGGCAAAAGCCCTCCTGGGAATCTTTTCCAGGGTGGGTTTTCCTAAAGAGGTGGTATCAGACAGGGGTAGCAACTTCATGTCTGCATACTTGAAAGCAATGTGGAAGGAGTGTGGTGTTACCTACAAGTTCACCACTCCTTACCATCCACAGACTAATGGACTGGTAGAGAGGTTTAATAAAACTCTCAAAGGTATGATAATGGGACTCCCTGAACAACTCCGGAGGAGATGGGATGTCCTGTTACCTTGCCTCCTTTTTGCTTACAGGGAGGTACCCCAGAAAGGAGTGGGCTTCAGCCCCTTTGAACTCCTCTTTGGACACCCTGTAAGAGGTCCACTCACTCTTGTGAAGGAGGGTTGGGAACAACCTTTAAAAGCTCCTAAACAGGACATAGTGGATTATGTACTTGGCCTGAGATCCAGAATGGCTGAGTACATGAAAAAGGCCAGTAAAAACCTTCAGGCCAGCCAGGAGCTGCAAAAGCAATGGCATGACCAGAAGGCTGTTCTGATCCAGTACCAACCAGGACAGAAGGTGTGGGTATTGGAGCCTGTGGCCCCAAGAGCACTCCAGGACAAATGGAGTGGACCCCATCTAATTGTTGAGAAAAAGAGTGAGGTTACCTATTTGGTAGAGCTGGGCACTGCCAGGAGTCCCCTTAGGGTGATTCATGTCAACTGCCTGAAACCCTACTATGACAGGGCTGATCTCACCCTGCTCATGGCAACAGATGAGGGACAGGAAGAAGAGAGTCACCCTCTCCCTGATCTCCTTTCCACCACTGAAGCAGATGCCTTAGTGGAGGGAGTAGTTTTGGCAGATTGTCTGACTGCAGAACAGAAAGACAACTGCATCAATCTCCTTGGACAATTTCCCGACCTCTTTTCAATTGTGCCAGGTACAATATCCTGATGTGAACACACAATTGATACTGGAGACAGCTTGCCTGTCAAAAGTAAGATTTATAGGCATCCTGACCATGCGAGGGACTGCATTAAACAAGAGGTGCAGAAAATGTTGGATCTGGGAGTGATTGAGCCTTCTGAAAGCCCATGGAGTAGCCCAGAGGTGCTTGTACCAAAGCCTCACACAAAAGATGGAAAAAGGGAGATGAAGTTTTGTGTAGACTACAGAGGTCTCAATCAGATAACAAAAACTGATGCTCACCCTAGACCCAGGGCAGATGAGCTCATTGATACACTGGCATCTGCTAAGTATCTTAGCACTTTTGATTTGACTGCAGGGTATTGGCAGAAGTTGCTAAACCCAAGACTGCATTTTCAACTATAGGAGGGCACTACCAATTTACAGTGATGCCCTTTGAATTGAAAAATGCACCTGCCACCTTTCAGAGGTTGGTGAACACGGTCCTGCAAGGGTTGGAGGCTTTCAGTGCAGCATATCTTGATGATATTGCTGTCTTTAGCTCCACCTGGGATGAGCACCTGGTCCACCTTTGGAAAGTTTTGGAGGCCCTGCAAAAGGCAGGCCTCACTATCAAGGCCTCAAAGTGCCAGATAGGGCAGGGTAAGGTGGTTTATCTGGGACACCTGGTAGGTGGAGAACAGATTGCACCACTACTGGGGAAAATCCAGACAATCATGGATTGGGTTCCCCCTACAACTCAGACCCAGGTGAGAGCCTTTTTTAGGCCTCACATGGTATTACAGGAGATTCATTAAAAACTATGGCTCCACAGTAGCCCCTCTTAATGATCTCACAAGTAAGAAAATGCCTAAAAAGGTATTATGGACAGCTAGCTGTCAGAAAGCTTTTGAGGAGCTCAACCAGGCCATCTGCTCTGCACCTGTCCTAAAAAGCCCATGTTACTCCAAGAAATTCATTGTTCAAACTGATGCATCTGAAATATGAGGTAGGGGCAGTCTTATCACAACTGAATTCTGAGGTCCAGGATCAACCAGTTGCTTTTATCAGCAGAAGGTTGACCCCTAGAGAAAAGCGTTGGTCTGACATAGAGGGGGAGGCCTTTGCTGTGGTCTGGGCACTGAAAAAGTTGAGGCCATACCTGTTTGGCACTCACTTTATTGTTCAGACAGACCACAAACCTCTACTTTGGCTAAATCAAATGAAAGGTGAAAACCCTAAATTGTTGAGGTGGTCCATATCTCTACAGGGAATGGATTATTTAGTGGAACATAGACCTGGGAGTACCCACTCCAATGCAGATGGACTCTCCAGATATTTCCATTTAGTCAATGAAGACTCATCATGTCATGGCTAGTCTTATTGTCCTTCGTTTGGGGGGGGTTGTGTAGGAAAGTACCATCTTGCCTGGCATGTTACCCCCATATTTCACTGTATGTATGTTGTTTTAGTCCATGTGTCACTGGAACCCTGCCAGGCAGGGCCCCAGTGCTCATAAGGTGGGGCCCTGTATGTGTTCCCTGTGTGATGCCTAACTGTCTCACTGAGGCTCTGCTAACCAGAACCTCAGTGGATATGCTCTCTCTGCTTTCCAAATTTGTCACTAACAGGCTAGTGACTAAATTTACCAATTCACATTGTCATACTGGTACACCCATATAATCCCCTTCAATATGGTACTGAGGTACCCAGGGTATTGGGGTTCCAGGAGATCCTTATGGGCTGCAGCATTTCTTTTGCCACCCATAGGGAGCTCTGACAATTCTTACACAGGCCTGCCACTGCAGCCTGCGTGAAATAACATCCACGTTATTTCACAGCCATTTACCACTGCACATAAGTAACTTATAAGTCACCTATATGTCTAACCTTCACCTAGTGAAGGTTGGGTGCAAAGTTACTTAGTGTGTGGGCACCCTGGCACTAGCCAAGGTGCCCCCACATTGTTCAGGGCAAATTCCCCGGACTTTGTGAGTGCGGGGACACCATTACACGCGTGCACTATACATAGGTCACTACCTATGTATAGCGTCACAATGGTAACTCCGAACATGGCCATGTAACATGTCTAAGATCCTGGAATTGTCACCCCAATACCATTCTGGTATTGGGGGGACAATTCCATGATCCCCCGGGTCTCTAGCACAGAACCCGGGTACTGCCAAACTGCCTTTCCGGGGTCTCCACTGCAGTTGCTGCTGCTGCCAACTCCTCAGACAGGTTTCGGCCCTCCTGGGGTCCAGGCAGCCCTGGCCCAGGAAGGCAGAACAAAGGATTTTACTCTGAGAGAGGGTGTTACACCCTCTCCCTTTGAAAATAGGTGTGAAGGGCTGGGGAGGAGTAGCCTCCCCCAGCCCCTGGAAATGCTTTGATGGGCACAGATGGTGCCCATCTCTGCATAACCCAGTCTACACCGGTTCAGGGATCCCCCAGCCCTGCTCTGGCACGAAACTGGACGAAGGAAAGGGGAGTGACCACTCCCCTGACCAGTACCTCCCAGGGGAGGTGCCCAGAGCTCCTCCAGTGTGTCCCAGACCTCTGCTATCTTGGAAACAGAGGTGTTGGGGGCACACTGGACTGCTCTGAGTGGCCAGTGCCAGCAGTGACGTCAGAGGCTCCATCTGATAGGCTCTTACCTCTCTTGGTAGCCAATCCTTCTAACTTGGTAGCCAAACCTTCTTTTCTGGCTATTTAGGGTCTCTGCTTTGGGGAATTCTTCAGATAACGAATGCAAGAGCTCACCAGAGTTCCTCTGCATCTCTCTCTTCACATTCTACCAAAGTATAGACCGCTGACTGCTCCAGGATGCCTGCAAAACCACAACAAAGTAGCAAGACGACTACCAGCAACATTGTAGCGCCTATTCCTGCCGGCTTTCTTGACTGTTTCCAGGTGGTGCATGCTCTGGGGGTAGCCTGCCTTCACCCTGCACAAGAAGTTCTGAAGAAATCTCCAGTGGGTCAACGGAATCTTCCCCCTGCTAATGCAGGCACCAAAAGACTGCATCACTGGTCCTCTGGGTCCCTTCTCATCCTGACGAGCGTGGTACCTGGAACACAGCAACTCTGTCCAAGTGACTCCTTGCCTCCCCACGCTAGACTGCAAAGCTGTGTACCGCGTGATTTGCAGCTGCTCCGGCTCCTGTGCACTCTTCCAGGATTTCCTTCGTGCACATCCTAGCCTGGGTCCCCAGCACTCTGTCCTGCAGTGCACAACCTTCTGAGTTGTCCTCCAACGTCATGGGACCCCCTTTTGTGACTTCGCGTGTACTCCGGTTCACTCTTCTTCTAAGTGCCTGTTGGGGTATTTCTGTGGGTGCTGCCTGCTTCTGTGAGGGCTTTCTGAGTTGCTGAGTGCCCCCTCTGTCTGCTCCTCCAAAAGGCGACATCCTGGTCCTTCCTGGTCCTCAGCAGCACCCAAAAACCTCTACCGCGACCCTTGCAGCTAGCAAGGCTTGTTTGCGGTCTTTCTGCATGGGAACACCTCTGCAAGCTTCATCTCAACGTGGGACATCCGTCTTCCAAAGGAGAAGCTCCTAGTCCTCTTTTTTCTTGCAGAACTCTAAGCTTCTTCCAACCGGAGGCAGCTTCCTTGCACCTTCATCCGGGGTTTCCTGGGCTCCTGCCCCCCCTGGACACTGTCGCGACTATTGGACTTGGTCCCTTTGTCTTACAGGTACTCAGGTCCAGAAATCCGTTGTCAGTGCACTGCTGGTGTTTGTTCTTCCTGCAGAATTCCCCTATCACGACTATTGTGCTCTCTGGGGGTAGTAGGTGTACTTTACTCCTACTTTTCAGGGTCTTGGGGTGGGGTATTTTTCTAACCCTCACTGTTTTCTTACAGTCCCAGTGACCCTCTACAAGCTCACATAGGTCTGGCGTCCATTCGTGGTTCGCATTCCACTTTTGGAGTATATGGTTTGTGTTGCCCCTATACCTATGCTTGCCTATTGCAACCTATTGTAATTCTACACTGTTTGCATTACTTTTCTTGCTCTTACTTACGTAATTTTGGTTTGTGTACATATAACGTGTACATATTACTTACCTTCTTACTCAAGGTACTCACTGAGATACTTTTGGCATATTGTCATAAAAATAAAGTACCTTTATTTTTAGTAACTCTGTGTGTTGTGTTTTCTTATGATATTGTGCATATGATATAAGTGGTATAGTAGGAGCTTTGCATGTCTCCTAGTTCAGCCTAAGCTGCTTTGCCATAGCTACCTTCTATCAGTCTAAGCTGCTAGAAACACCTCTTCACTAATAAGGGATAACTGGACCTGGCACAAGGTGTAAGTACCTTTGGTACCCACTACAAGCCAGGCCAGCCTCCTACACTGGCACGCAACCAATGTCAGCCAGGAACAACTCAAACCTAGGAACAGAAATGTAGGACAAAGATGAAATAAAAAAAACAACAACTGGTTGGCTTTAATTTATTAATAATACAAACAATATTAAAGTCCAAGGCCTTTGGCCAGTCCAAAAGTCTCCTTTGTGCACCAAAGGCACAATATGGTGCCCCAGCTTGACTCCTGACCGCCATGTAACCTCTACAGGTAGGGGCATCAAGGGGGCAGGCAGGCACCTCGGGGAGTATAAGGGGCAATGGGGGGGGGATGGGATGGTAATGGAGTGGTCCATGATGGGTGCGCCACCACTAGGGAGTGGCCACTGGAGGAGGATTCCGATGAAGATGTTGCAGATCTGGTCTCCCCTGTGGCACTCCCCTTGTCCTCCGGGCCTCTGGGTCTCTCAGTGTCTGTGGTATCACGACTGGAGGTCCAGGGATCAGAAGCTTCCCCACGTGGCTGTGCTCTGTCTCCTTCGCCTGTCGGTGCTGATGCTGAGAATAGAAAGTGAAGTAGGGGCATAACATACACATTATAACACATCCATCACAAATCAGAAAGAAATCACATACCATCATGTCAACTGACCACCTGCAGGAACTGGCAACAAAGTGCCAACATCTTGTAACAACACAATACAATGCATGTCCCTCAAGTTTACAACTGTAACACACCAGCAAAGCAAGCTATCAGAAAACTACAACACCAGGAATGAAGTTGAGCGATCACACTAATCATACCATGACTAGGTGACTATTCCAGCCAATACAGATGCCATATTCTGAACAACCTAGACAAGCAGTAGAGAAGCAGTGGATGCCCATTGTAAGTTAGCTTACCAAAAACACAGACCCAGTCCTTACCACACAAATACCTTATCCTGATGTCACGTACCAGGCAGTAACACATGTTGCCAAGTAAAGGCAGGCAACCCCGGTACAAACAAGCCATACCTCCATCAAGTGACATAGAATCAACCATATCACTATGGACACAAACCATCATATGACATATCAACATGTCACACCTACCTAATGTTAGTCAAGGAGGTAGTACACATGTTACACACACATGCACCAACTGTGATGTAGCTAGGAGTTACAATGGACTCAGGTCCAAAATTTCTAGGATAATTTTCTCCAGAAGACAAACAATAATAGTCATGTAAGGCCCAAGTAAGCCCACACCAATGTCCCATGCAGATTTAAAAGTTAACTCTTTGTGTATGTATCAAATAGACTACTGTTCTGTGCAGGAAGGAGGGAGACATATATTGCAAACACTAACATAAGTAAACTAATTTGTTACAGAATGAGAAACAACATCACTACCAACACATCAGACATGGCAATCATGGAATCTGTCTTTGAAGGATTCCCAGAGGCAAAGCATAAGTGATGCTAACATTACTGATACACTAACCGTGATGCAAGCCAACAGTTAGGTCACCCTTTCCAAGCTACAAACAGATGGATACGAACTACAATAACTGCACCAAAGAGGTTTATCATCAAACATGAAGTTCCTAAACACCCTGTCCTCATGTGTCAAATCCTTCATAGCTACAGCAGGTACACATGATCAGTTCCATCAGTGAGGCATGATTGTTGTTTTCTGAATTCACATAATGTTGACACAGTACTGTCTTGGCCACGGATGTGAGTGGACAATCATTGCCTCTGTATCATGCCTAGTAATGTATTCCATGGACCAAAATGTGACAACTTTCTGCTATCAGGACATCAGCATGCCAACCACATGCTTATATCTGATACCAACATATGTGTTCCAGTGGAAATGTAGCATATGCACCCTGGTATCTAACATGCATTTTGTCAACTCTGATGGGACATCACACGTTAATGTACATTCCTCAGGTACCAAGGGGAATTACCTTTCAACAGTTCTGAAGATGTTAGCTATGTAACTCATGTGACAATGGACACCACTGCAACACATAATGCTGTGACACATCTGAAACCAATAAGCACTAGAGATGAGTTGCCCCTGCCTGACTTAAAATCACACATTGCCATACCCCTGGATACATAGCAGAGGACAGAGAGCAAGAACATATCCACCTTTCTGCTGTAACATTAGGGAGGAGTGATCTGTTGGTGGGAACTAACACCCACCAGGGTAGTGAAAGCAGATGACTGGAACACATAACATAGTCACATGTGCTCCATTCTGTGCTATAGGACTGAGGGGTCCCCATAGTTGAGTACCATGTCCCAAACCGAAATGAGTGTGCACATCTGTTGCCAATACATGACCTGTGTACACCAATGAGAGCACAGAAGATCTGTGACACATGACACTTCCCACATTGTCAGAGCTACCATCTGTCCCTAACTCAATCACCTTGTAAAGGGTCAAGCATGAATTAGGTCTGGACTTACCCCCTTGTGACTGCTGTGCTGCCCTCAAACACCCATCTAACTCAGAGTAGGCCACCGCCAAAATGCAGGCAGTCAGGGGGGTCATGGTCCAACCGGCACCCCGTCCTCTTTGGGAGAACAGCCCCAGCTAGGCCTCTGCGATCTTCCAGGCCCTGCGTCTCAGGTCCTCTCACCTCTTCTGGCACTGGGCGCCCAACGGGCTGTGGACCCCCAGGGTACGCACCTTCTTGGCGATGGCACACCAAATCCCCTTCTTCTGATGGACGTTGACTTGCATGGATGCCAAAGACAAGAAAGAAAATCATGTGCACAAGTCCCAGACAAAAACAGGCAGAATTAACTACAAGTCAATCAAACAAGCCAATAACAACCTGTCTTGACCATCCTGTCCACCTATGGCACATAGCAGACATTGGATAAGGAGACATTACTGCTAACACTCCCCACAAGGGTACGCATCACAAACACAAGCTCAGCCCCTGCACTGACCATTTACTAGAGCAGAGTGTTTTGTATGACATGAGCAATCCACATGACATTGACCAGGAACACGATATGACATACCACACAAAATGGCAAGTGACAGCTACACCAAATAGGAAACATTGCACACATACATCCACAACCCCCAATGATCACAAGCTGCAGCTGGTCACAGCCAGACTTCAGACAGGCCCATATTGCCAGGACAACATACAAGGAAGTCACATGTGCACACAAAGATGCACGCTTCTACATATGTGCACCAATGCACATACACACGCACCCACATGCTACTTCTGGAAATAGGGGTCTTTGTGTCAGTCAAAAAATTATGAAATATACTTCCAAAACATAAGTGCACACAAAACCTATGTCAAAGTACGATAAACCTCGCCTTGCATTTGACATGTCCCACTTCATGTTCAGAACACTATGGCCCTCATTACAACCCTGGCGGTCGGTGTTAAAGCGGCGGTAAGACTGCCAACAGGCCGGCGGTAAGACAGCCAACAGGCCGGCGGTAAAAAATATTGAATCAAGACCATGGCGGAAACCGCCAACATAGACAGCCACTTTAGCACTCCGACCGCCACGGTGATACAAACAAACAGCATGGCGGTCACCGCCAACAGACAGGCGGAAGACAATGTACTGCCCACACTATTATGAGAGGCCAATCCGCCACCTTTCCGGGGCGGATTCAATGCGAATAAAAACACGGCAGAAACAGGACTTGGAAGAGGAAACACTCACTTCTACACAACCCACGAGGAACCAGGACGCGATGGAGCCAGAACTCAAAATCCTTCCTGCGATAGTATTCCTACTCCTCCACCAGGAGCACGAAAGACGGCGGCGACGACCACTGTGAGTACTGCACCTACAACACAGGGGAGGGGGAGGGAAAAGAGAGTGACACACACATGCAACATGCAACACCCCCATCCCCACCCTCACCCACAACACCATACTCACAAATACACGCTGCAACAACAGATTTACACCCCCCAACCCCGTCTGGAAGAACGCAGTGACAAAAGGAAATGATTGTAATGATTGTAATTAATAAAAATCCATTAGTCAAAACTTTAAATACAGTATAAACAATTATGAACACCAACTATACAAGTCCGGATAGTGCACCATTCAAAGTCCGTGGACCACTGGGCCCAAAATACATGGGCGAGGCCCACACTTGATACCAGACTGCAAACGGCCATGTGGGATGCAGCTCCCTCCTGCTCCAGAGGCACTGCTCTTCCACCTGATGATGCTAATGCACACAATAACAGGGAAACCACAAAAAGGGGGGGGAGGAGAAGGAAATTTTCGGGGCATGCAATACCACTACCGTTGGCGGACACTACAGACACAGCAGCCCTCTTCACTATGCCATGCACTTAGAGTTCCCTAATTAATCACAGAGACATGGGGTACAAGGCCTATGCCCGATTGCTGCACACATGAAAGTCACAGGAGCCTGACTAGGTGTAGATGGCTCTTACCACTGGTGGGGTTGGGGTGCCACATAGCCTGCCTCACAAAGGGTCCTTGCCTACAAACCTCGCCCTGGCCTAGGGTAACCCACTGCCCGCCTCCCCCACCCAGATACCTCCTAATGCGTGCAGAGTCAAATGGATGTGACAGTACTCACCCCCTTGTGGCTACTGTGATGACCTCAAGCGCCCATCCAACTCCGGATATGCCATCGCCAGGATCCGGAACATCAGGGGGGTCATGGTGTGACAGGCACCCCTCCCACGTTGGAAGTCCATCCCCAGCTGGGCCTCCGCCGTCTTCTTGCTCCAGCAGCGAATGTCCTCCCATCTTTTACGGCAGTGGGTGCTCCGTCTGTGGTGGACCCCCAGGGTCCGGACGTCCTTGGCGATGGCACGCCAAATATCCTTCTTCTGGTGGGCGCTGACCTAGAGGAATAGTACAGGGGAAAAGGATGATCTTTAAGCGTCCGGACCTTCACAGTCATTGGCCCACGTTCCCACCCTTGCCCTAATTCACATACACTCACCGTCCGCTCATGCAGGCCTCAGCCCCCCGTAGCTTCTATCCACTCCAAACAGGCATTGCCCATAATGCATGCTCACAGTGTACTCACCTGTTTGTCTGGAGGACCGTAGAGTAGCGTGTACTGGGAGAGGACCCCATCCACTAACTTCTCCAACTCCTCCAAAGTGAAGGCAGGGGCCCTTTCCCCAAACACATGAGCCATCGTCGCTTCCAGACACAGATCACAGCAGCACTTGCAGTGTAGGTCCTCTCCTGACGAAGGTCAGGTATCAAGTGAGTGAACAGAGAGAAAATGGCAGTCACGTCCGCGGCTGTGCATACCGTCACCGCCGGCGTACATAGTCATTGGCTCCTCGGACCCATAGGGCCCATTGTTAACCAATGCAGGATAGCGCTGCAGACTTCGACCGCCTACCGCGACGGTGTACAATGCCAGCGCAGTTACCTTATATCCCCTTGACCCACATTACAGGTCAGGCAGCCGCCATTTCAGGGGACCACATGGCATTATTTTTAAATACGTCACACATATCTAGGCCTTGCATACACACAGTGACAGGCACATAGCGGATTGAAAATTGTGTGCAATAAATTTGTTTTTTACTACCTCAGTGTTGGCTGACTCTGTGCTCTCTGTTCTCATCCATAGGGCACGTCCGCTGGTGCAGGTGAGGAGATGGCGGCATCCTCCGGTGTACAGACTGCTGGTGGACCTGTCGACAATGGAAGACAGACACATCATTATCACTTACAGACTTGATCGTGCAACAATCCAGGAACTGTGTGCCCAGTTGGAGCCAGACCTGATGTCAGCTATCCGCCATCCCACAGGAATCCCCCCTCTAGTGAAAGTCCTTTCAGTACTCCATTTCCTGGCAAGTGGGTCTTTTTCAAACAACAGTGGCCATTGCATCAGGGATGTCCCAGCCTATGTTCTCAAACGTGTTGTCCAGAGTGTTGTGTGCCCTACTGAAACACATGCGCAGCTACATCGTTTTCCCTCAGGTGGAGGATTTGCCCACAGTGAAAGGTGACTTCTATGCCCTGGGACATATCCCCAACATCATAGGTGCCATTGATGGGACACATGTGGCATTGGTACACCCGCAGGAGTGAACAGGGGTACAGAAACAGGAAGAGCTATCATTTAATGAATGTGCAGATGGTGTGTTTGGCCGACCAGTACATCTCCCATGTGAACGCCAAGTTTCCAGGCTCAGTGCATGACACTTACATTTTGAGGAATAGCAGCATCCCTTATGTGATGGGGCAACTCCAGAGGCACCGTGTGTGGCTAATAGGTGAGGACAAGGACCCTATACATGGTGAATAGTTGTCTGGGTCTGGGGTTGACCCTAAGGGTTAGTGTGTGTCTAACAGTTGTCTCTAGACATTTGCAGGTGACTATGGGTACCCCAACCTGTCATGGCTACTGACCCCAGTGAGAAATCCAGGGACAAGGGCAGAGGAACGCTACAATGAGGCACATGGGCGAACTAGGAGAGTGATCTAACAGACCTTCAGCCTCCTGAAGGCCAGGTTCCGGTGCCTCCATATGACAGGTGGTTCCCTATACTACTCACCAAAGAAGGTGTGCCAGATCATCGTGGCCTGCTGTATGCTGCACAACCTGGCTTTGCGAAGACAGGTGCCTTTTCTGCAGGAGGATGGTCCAGAAGGAGGTCTTGTGGCAGCTGTGGAGCCTGTGGACAGTGAAGAAGAGGAGGCAGAAGAAGAGGATATCGACAACAGAAACAACATAATCCAGCAATACTTCCAGTAAGACACAGGTAAGAATACATCACTGCCTCCTCATCTCATACAATTGTTAGACCTATCATATGTCTGTCACTTTCACCCAGTGTATGGACCCTGACCTGTCACTTTGCTTTTCCATTTCACAGATGTGGGTCCCACTGTGTGACCTCTGCTATGTTACCTCATGGACTAGAGCTGTGTGACATAGGTATGTTGACAATACAATGGACATTGCTATTTTCGTTAGTTATAGCAAATACACATTTGTGAAAGCACAAACTGACTCCAGATTGTTTTGTGATTCAAGGGTGTTTATTTAAGTGCAAATTAGTAGAGGTGGGGTGATAGTGGAGGAATGTCCATGGCAGAGTCCAGTTATTAGTCTCACAGGTGCAGTGTCCAAAGGGGCATAGGAAGTGGAGCTAGGGCAGTTGATGGATGGACAGGGTGACGAAGTGGGACAGAAGGATGACATTCAGGGTGGTCTCATTTCTTGGCGGGCTCTTGTCATTGTTCTCTGTCTTTGTCCTGGATCTCAGGGACCGTTTGCAGGGTGGTTCTCCATCTGCAGGGGGTGGGGTGATGGTGTCGTGGTCCTGTGGCGGTGCCTCCTGTCCACTAGCACCGGCGGAGGTGGTGGGCAGTTCATCATCGAGGTTAGTGTCAGGGGCCCCTTGTTGTGCCACAGTGTCCCTCCTGGTGTTCACAAGGTCCTTCAGCACCCCTACAATGGTGACCAGTGTGGTGTTAATGGACTTCAAGTCCTCCCTGATCCCCAAATACTGTTCATCCTGCAGCCGCTGGGTCTCCTCAAACTTGGCCAGTACTGTTGCCATCGTCTCCTGGGAATGATGGTACGCTCCCATGATGTTGGAGAGGGCCTCATGGAGAGTGGGTTCCCTGGGCCTGTCCTCCCCCTGTCGCACAGCAGTCCTCCCAGTTTCCCGGTTTTCCTGTTCCTCTGTCCCCTGAACCATGTGCCCACTGCCACTGCCCCCAGGTCCCTGATGTTCTTGGGTTGGTGGGTTTGCCTGGGTTCCCTGTAGTGGTGGACACACTGCTGCTTGACGTGTCCTGGGGACAGAGGTATGTGCCCGCTGGGTGGGTGCTGTGCTGGTGTTTCCTGAGGGGGGAGCCTCTGTGGTGGCATGTGCCAGTGTGTGGGGAAGCGACGGTCCCGAGGTCCCAGATGGGCCGGGCTGGTCATCTAGATCCAGTTGGACAGAGCTGCTGTCATCACTGTGGGCCTCTCCTGTGGGGGGGGGGGGTCGGACATGTCTGGAACCTCCTGTCTGGTGACGTTGGGTATGGGTCCTGCAGGGGTGTAAAGGCATGATTAGTGCATCTGTGTGTGCCATTGTGTGCAATGGGTGGGTGACCCTGTACCCCAGTGCTTACATTCTTGTCTAGGACCTTGTGTGATATTTGGTTTGGGTGTGGGTATCTGTAGTGGACATGCTTTGGTGATGGGTGTCCATGCTTTAGTGTTGCATGCAGGGCTTGGTGTTGGGATGGGTGGTTTGTGATAGTGGTACATATGTGAGGTGTTGGAGTGATGGGGGTGAGGGTGACGGTGGGGGTATGTGATAGCATGTAGGTAGGGTGGGGGATGAAGTAGGTAAGATCTGACTTACAAGAGTCCATTCCTTCTGCTACTCCTGCGCGGCCCTCAGGATGCAGTATAGCCAAGACCTGCTCCTCCCATGTTGTTAGTTGTGGGGGAGGAGGTGGGGGTCCGCCGCCAGTCCTCTGAACTACAATGTGGTGTCTTGAGACCACGGAACGCACCTTCCCCCGGAGGTCGTTCCACCTCTTCCTGATGTCATCCCGTGTTCTTGGATGCTGTCCCACTGCATTGACCCTGTCTGCGATTCTGCGCTATAGCTCCATCTACCTAGCAATGGAGATGTGCTGCATCTGTGATCCGAATAGCTGTGGCTCTACCCGGACGCTTTCCTCCACCATGACCCTGAGCTCCTTCTCAGAGAACCTGGGGTGTCTTTGCGGTGCCATGGTGTGGTGTGGGTGATGTGTGAGGTGGTGTGTGTTGTGATGGGTGAGGGGATGTGTTTGTGTGTGTTGTGTGAGGTGCGTGGATGTTGTGTGAGTGATGGTGTTGTGTGCCTTTGGATGCTAGTTTGTTGATGGTGGTTTCTCTCTCTGTGCTTCTTTTGGAATTAAGGGTTTGTGGGTGATGTGGGTGTGTGTTTTATATTGTATTGGGTGTGTGGGAGTGGTGCATGTATGTGTATCAGGTGTGTGTATTTCGAATTGTCCAATGTGGTTGTGTTTTGTAAATGTGCGTGTATTTTGAGCACGGTGGTGTGTACCACCAATGGAATACTGCGGTTGAAAGACCGCCGCATGGCTTCGTGGGTCGTGATAGTGTGGGCGTATTCCTGTTGGCGTGACGGTGGAGGTTTTGTTTTCGCCAGTTTATCACTGACCTTTGGTGTGGCGGACTTGTGTGGGTGTCTGGATTTTGGCGGATTCCGGCCCGTGGGTCGTAATAACTCTAGTGGATTTCCGCAGCCGCAGTGGTGTGTTGGCGGTCTTCTGCACGGCGGTAAGCAGCATTTACCACCAATGGGGTAAAGAGGGCCTATGTCAAATATCATGGCACATCAGTTCACAACACACTGTTTGCAAAAGTTCAGTGTCCAATAAATTTGGATCATGCACAGTACGCACCAGATCTGGATTAAGGAGCCAACAGGGCAATGTGATCATGGGACCTGTCAAGGATATGTAACACAAATGACCAAAGTTGTAATGAGCACATCTGTTACAGCTCTCCATCATGCCCCCAATGACATAACAATGGTAAACACTGGGCAAAGGCTCACGTCAAGGAACCTTAGTAGTGAGGCATGCTTTTTAAACTCACATGCTGATTATGGATACAGGGTGTGGCTACAGGCTCACACAGAACAAAAACTATTCAATAACAGTCCATATGGCAATATTTACAGAAAATGTCAAATGAAAAGCAACTTTTTCTGTAGGTAGACCACACAAATCAACACATAATTCCATGTTCCAAAAGGTGAGATGCATCACAATACTTCATGTGTCCCATAGCCAATTGCCAATGGCTGTCAATGTGCAGAGCTTAGGGCCAAAGAATGTCATTAGCTGGCTTCAGTACATTACAACAATGCCAGATGTGGCCACAGATGTATGTGCAGATACAGAAAGGGCACAAGTATTGTGAGAAACTGGCAAACAACATGCATCGACACCTCCTGCTGTCATGTTAGCACAAATGACTGCACATCTGATGATGGGATTTACCCTGTGATGGCTGTCATGACACCTCAGCTAACCATGTGCAAGAATCACAAGGTGGGTCAGGGAACACTCACTGCACACTCTCCACAATGTCTCAGGACTCCAAACCTGTCACTTCACATAGGTACATGCCCAGGAACCCAACCATTTAAGCACACAGATCACTCCTACAGGGCTTTAAGAACACATTCTGACATATTGCGCATAAACATAAGCTAACTAAATCAAATCTTAGTAGAGCTATAGAAACATATGTGACTGTGGTGCTCTTACCTGCTCCTCCGGTGCACCATGGAGCTGTCCACACAGTGGTAGGAGCTCTTCCACAAGTTTCTCCAGCATTTCTGGTGAGAAGGCAAGGGCCTTATCACCTGTAGGTTGTAGCATGATTGCTCCCAGAGGCAATACACTGCAGCTCAGATTGTGGAGGAATTGCTTGCAGTAGTGTCAGGAGTCAAGTGAGAGATTAGGCAGGAGATGGTGGTCATGTCCGCCACATACATGACCGTCACCACCAGAAAACAATGCCATTGGCCCAAGACTGCGATTGGCATTAATGTTAGCCAATGGCAATGTCTGCCGCAGTATCATCCGCCTACTGCTATGAAGATTTCCGCCAGCGGTTGTTTCCTATTGTCCAGTGTAGTGGGTCACGCAGTAGCCATTTTAAAGGCTTTTGATGTTTAAAAAAGTTAATTTTTGATGCGTCACAAGGGGGGAGACATTTCTACGGCATAATCTTCAATGCTGGCATTGTCTAAAGATGTCTTTTTGTCCTGATTGAAGGATCATGTGGTTATGTTGTCCTGCTACGTTTCAGAAATCTTTGGTGGCACAGTCACCACCCTCTCAGCCCTGGGCAAAAAAAATTTGGGGACTTTTGATCCCAGGCCTTGTTTGATGTCTGTTAGGAATGGGGTCTTTGGTTGGCAGTCAGGTTACCCCCTGTCCAAGCAAGGACCCTCACTCTAGTCAGGGTAAAGGAGAATCACCCTCAGTTAACCCCCGGTCACCGCCTTGGTAGCTTGGCACAAGCAGGCAGACTTAACATTAGAAGCAATGTGTTTATTGTTTGTACCAGCACACACAGTAACTCAGTGAAAACACTACAAAATGACACAGCACAGGTTTAGAAAAATAGGTCATATTTATCTAAACAAAACAAGACCAAACCGACAAAAGTCCAACATACACAAGTCAAGTTATGAATTTAAAAAGCAAAAAGAGTCTTAAGTCCTTTTGAAAACAGTGAGAACTTTGTTAGCATTAAAAAGTACCTGGGTAGTGTCAAAACAACACCACACTGGTGAGTGTGTGTCGAAAAAGGCCAGTGATGCGTCGAGTTCTCACTTGCAAGCGAGATCATGCGTCGTTCCTCCACCGGTCGGGTTGGCGTGCATCTTTTTTCCTCTCCACAAGAGAGTAATGCGTCGATCTGGACAGGCACCTTGGGTCCGAGCAGGCTTTGCGTTGTTTTTCCGCACCCTGCGATGATGCGTTGAAAATCTGGTTGCACGGTATCACAAAACCGCACTCCATGGCATTTGCGTTGTTATCAGCCTCCGTTAGCGGGTGTTGCGTGTTGTTTCACCAGCCAAGTTGCATCGATCTTCCAGTCATGATGCAGCTGGAGTTTAGATTTTAGCCGCGAAGCCGGCGGCGCCTCGTTTTTCAGCCGCGTATCAGAAGATGCGTCTGTGCATGGATTTTCAGTCTTGGACTGCCAGCTTCACCTTTCAAGGGCCCAGGAACTGAATAGGGCACCAGCTGGCAGGGTAGGAGTCTCAGCAGAAAGTCCAGGTGCTGGCAGGGGAAGTCTTTGATGGCCTTGAAACTTCAACAACAGGAGGCAAGCTCAGTTCAAGCCCTTGGAAATTCTTCACAAGCAGGAATACACAACAAAGTCCAGTCTTTGTCCCCTTTTACAGGCAGAAGCAGCAACTGCAGGATAGCTCCACAAAGTGCAGTCACAGACAGGGCAGCACTTCTCCTCAGATCTTCAGCTCTTCTCCTTGGCAGAGGTTCCTCTTGATTCCAGAAGTGATCTAATTTCCAGGGGTTTGGGTGCTCTTCTTATACCCATTCCTGTCTTTGAAGTAGGCCTACTTCAAAGGAAAGTCTCACTTGTTTGTGAGATCCTGCCTTGCCCAGGCCAGGCCCCAGACACACCAGGGGGTTGGAGACTGCATTGTGTGAGAGCAGGTACAGCCCTTTCAGGTGTGAGTGACCACTCCTCCCCTCCCTCCTGGCACAGATGGCTCATCAGGATATGCAGGCTACACCCCACCTACTTTGTGTCACTGTCTAGAGAAAAGTGCAAACAGCCCAACTGTCAAACTAACCCAGACACGGAATCCACAAACAGGCAGAGTCACAGAATGGTTAAAGCAAGAACATGCCTACTTTCTAAAAGTGGCATTTTCAAACAGACAATCTCAAAACCAACTTTACTAAAAGATGTTTTTTTATATTGTGAGTTCAGAGACCCCAAACTCCAGATGTCTATCTGCTCCCAAAGGGAATCTACGCTTTAATCATATTTAAAGGCATTACCCATGTTAACTGTTGAGAGAGATGTGCCTTGCAACAGTGAAAAACGAATTTGGCAGTATTTCACTGTCAGGATATGTAAAACACATTAGTAAATATCCTACCTTCCAAATACACTGCATCCTGCCCATGGAGATACCTAGGGCCTACATTAGGGGTGTCTTACATGTAAGAAAAGAAAAGGTTTAGGCCTGGCAAGTGGGTCTGAGCCATCTTTACAGAGCTACTAATGTGGGTGGCACACCCAGTGCTGCAAGCTCACTGTTGTAATTTAGTAGCGATTAGATTAAGCATTAGCAGAAGACATCCTGTATTTAGCAACTATTGTGAACATTTCGCGGAATCCATTTGTATTCATGGCAGCCATTTTCTCTGCCACATTCTGCCATGTGCTCGCTGTGTGCTCTCTCCTACCTTCCTGTTAACTACTCTTGAAAATCTGTCTAGTGGCAAGTTATATTTAGCATCTCCCACTTTGCACATGCCCAGGAAGGTCTCCAGCTGTTAGTAATTAGTAACCGACAGTAATGTGTCTACTAGTCCTTGAAAACTGTTAGCCCCTCCTACCTGTCGACTGTGCATTTCCATATGACCTTATGTGTATACAAGTCTTGCTTCTATAACTGTACCACCTTCTTTTTAGCCCCTGCGTGGGTATAAAAGGACCATGCTCTCTTAGTTCAGTGTGCTACTTCAAACATTACCGAAGGGTGCTGTTTGAACTGTAGTACCACCTCATGAGGTTTAATAAACTTTGGCGGTCGCCGCCCGCCATGCGGTAACCGCCGAATGACCGCACCGCGGTCAAAAGACCGCAGCGGTCATTCCAGCTTTCCCGCTGGGCTGGCGGGCGACCGCCAAAAGGCCGTCCGCCGGCCCAGCGGGAAAGCCCCTGCAACGAGGAAGCCGGCTCCAAATGGAGCCGGCGGAGTTGCAGGGGTGCGACGGGTGCAGTGGCACCCGTCGCGATTTTCACTGTCTGCAAAGCAGACAGTGAAAATCTTTGTGGGGCCCTGTTAGGGGGCCCCTGCACTGCACTGCCAGTGGCATGGGCAGTGCAGGGGCCCCCAGGGGCCCCACGGCACCCGTTCCCGCCATCCTGGTTCTGGCGGTGGACACCGCCAGAAACAGGCTGGCGGGAAGGGGGTCGGAATCCCCATGGCGATGCTGCAAGCAGCGCCGCCATGGCGGATTCCCTGGGCCAGGGGAAAACCGGCGGGAAACCGCTGGTTCCCCTTTTCTGACCGCGGCTTTACCGCCGCGGTCAGAATAGCCCAGGGAGCACCGCCAGCCTGTTGGCAGTGCTTCCGCCGCCCTCCGCCATGGCGGTCATGGACCGCCAGGGTCGGAATGACCCCCTTTGTCTTTTATTTCAGTTTCTGTGCCAACTTCTTTCTATATGGTCTGAGGACTTTGTGCAGAGAAGGGCGAACCCCTTGCACTAGTAGGCCTTGCTGAGGCTTACTTCGAAAAATTGGCGCCCGAACAGGGACTCATCGGCGACTCGGACGCCCGATGGATTGGTTACGACGAAGGATTGGGATCTCGCTGCGGACGATCAATGCCTGAGGAGACCAGAGTCTTGGCAACCACAGCGTTTTTCCCTTCTTTCTGATATGACCATCCAGGTGGCGCCAGTCCTCGACTGAGATCCTTTTTGTTCATTCGTCATGCAGTGACCATTTGGTCGATTTTAGAACTTGGCAGTTGGAACCTGGTCGCCTTGTGATTGGTAAGAGCCGTTTCACAGCACTTGCTGTGGGTTTTGATGCCTTTGTTTGGTAATGAAGTTTAGTATCACTCACTGTGGTTCTCGTGTTTTGGGTGACTAGACAATTTGTGTCCTTTGAATTGATATATAAATTGCAATTTATATAGGCAGGTAATGAGGAGAATTTTCTCCAATTTACTTTTGATTTGAACGGCACCTTAAGTGCTACTTTGATTATAATACTGCATATTCTGCACTATTTTTGGCATGCCTGTTTTCAGCGCACTTCGTAGGATGTGTTGCTTTTGTAATGGTACCAACTTGAGACTGGAAGAATCGCAACCGGCACCCCCAGAGGGGACGCCCAATAGAGATATGTATGTTAAACATGGTCTTTCTTCTATAATGTACAGCACATTTTGGAATAAATACACTTGTGCAGATCCTGAGTTACGTTGCCTATGCATGGGTCATTTGATTTGCGAAAGATTGAGTATGTGGAACAATGTATGTGTAAGCGAAGGTCTAGGCAAGCTATGTTTGACTGTGTACGAATGTGGGAGAAAGAAGTGCGTGGACGAGTGTAGCGTGAGCAAGCCTTGCTTGAGAAAGAGCAGCAGAAGAATGTATATGTGAAAGCATTGGTAATGAGAAAGAAATAAATAAATGACTTAAAGGAGATAGAAGAGAAAGAACATAAATTACAGGTAACTGGCCAATACACTGTTCAGCAACTTCTCTATTCTGTCCTTAATAAACCGCACAATGATTTTTTGTTACTAGATCGCCCTCCACCTCCGTATGTCGTTCCTTCTGCCCCTCACGAGCTAGCTGAGGTCTCCAGTATGGAGCAACAGAAGATACGAGACAGTCGCTCTATGTTGCCTGCTGACCGTGCGTCTGAGCTTAGATCTATTGCTCGTAAAACAATTAGTAGCGTTGTCTCTGCTTCTGAACTTTTAGACAACATGAAAGGGTGGACGGAAAAGGAGCAGCTATATTTTACTGAGGCATTTGGCACAGAAGTTATTGAACTATATCGGAAATATTCTGATGAGTTAGAGCCCGATGATGTAGCAGCTGATCGTAAGCAAATGCGTGATGGTCTTTTTGTTTTCTCCCAGGTGGCTGATGCAATCAGGCGTTTGGTGAAATTATGTGTTGCAGCAGACCGTTTGCGAGAGGAGAAAAGGGCTGTGGACGTAGTTGCACGGACATCTCAGACCGGCGGGGTGCAAGCTTTCATCTTCGGAACAGATAAGACTACGATAGTTCACGCGAAACCAATGCGGGAGGTCGCGCCTTTGTATGTTCCTCCTAAAGGATTGGGTACAAGTGATGATAAAACTTCTGTTGATGCTAAGGGTTATTTTATTTAGAATTGGGTGTATACTCCTTGGAATAGGGCAAATGTAATGGCACTTAAAACAGCATTACCTGACCCGCGGAAAAATACAGCCGCCTTTTATGGGGAAGTTGAGGGAGCAATTAGTTCTTGTACTATGACTTTGGCTGACATTGATTTATTTTTCAGATTGATATTACCGCCAGATATGTAGAGAACTGTTCGTAAAGTTGATGATCGTGTAGTTTTTGGGGCGTCATGGACAGAATTAGAACAGATGGACGGGGATAGGGAACCTGCGAAAAAGCCCGATCAGTTGATTCTAGATCTTCCCGCAGCCATATTAGTTAAGTTAAAAACTATTATTCCCCCGAAAAAGATAGATTGGACTGTTTTAGCGTCTTGTAAGCAAAAGGCAGATAAATCGGTCTCTGATTTCTTTACATGCTTTGAAGAAGCATTTCATGATTTTAGCGGCCAATTATTGTCAGATGATACGGGCAGACATTTGTTCGCCGATAAATATGTTGCAAATCTGTTACCAGGAATAGCTAGTCATCTAAAAGCTAGTGAAAGTTCATGGACTACCTCTACTCCGGTTTCACTTTTGACTATGGCTCAGTATTATGAACGTCAGGAATTAGAAGCAAAATGTAGCGAGGATAAAAAGATGAAAGAATTCAAAACGAAGGTTATGTTGGCTCAAGCTTATGGTCCGCCTTTTAGAGATAGTGATAGAGGTGGACGTGGATCTTATGGTTCTTCTTACACTCGTTCGAATTTGTCTTGTTGATCAGTGTGCGTATTGTAAGAAATTTGGGCATTGGGCTGCCGATTGTCCAGCACTACGTGTTCAGCAGTGTTCACGTGGTCGGGTCAAATGAGAAATCAGTCAGGAAATTCAGGGCCTAGAAGAAGCACAAATGATCATGCTAGGTTTGATGCTAATGTATGAAGGCAGGATGGGTTTAACACTTTTGATAGATGGAATCAATACCAGATGTCTAACTATGTGCAGCCTGATTTCCAAGATTCTGCTTATGCATAGGATTGCCTAGGATGGGGTAAGGAATCAGTTGAAGATCCAGTAGATCAGAGGGGTCCCTATGTTACAGCACATGTTTTGGGTTCTACTGATCAGTTTCTGGTTGATACAGGAGCTACTCGTAGCGCCTTGTCTAAACAATTGATTCCAAGGGCTCCCCTGTCTGGCTTAACCATTACATCGATAGGTTTCAATGGAACACCTTCCCCTAGCCCATTGTCACAACCACTTGCATTCCATGTTGATAAATGTACTGCTCCATGTCCATTTTTGCTTTCTCCAAATACACCAGACAATATTGTGGGTCTTGATATGCTGAAGTATTTCAGGGCTACAATACGATGCTCTCTTGAAGGAGTGCGTGTTATTTTGAATGATAATCATCCTGTGATGGAAAGAGCTTGTCTTGTTAAAGAGGATATTGCATTAGCTTCACTCCCTAGTACTTTGTGGGCTACTTCAGATACTGATGTGGGACAAATGATTATTCTACTGGTACATATTAGTGTCAAGGAGGGAGCTGTGTTGCCACGTTTGCCTCAATAGAAAATTTCACAGGAGGGCAAAGAAGCACTCACACGAATTGTGCATGATCTTATTGCAGTTGGAGTTGTTGAGGAAGTTCCATATAATGTTTGTTACAGTCCGATTCTTCCTATTCTGAAAAAGGATACTGATACTAGGATTTACCGATTCATTATTGATTTACGAGAAGTGAATACGATTGTGGTACCACAATATCCTGTGGTATCTGACATCACAACACTTCTTACTTTGGTTCCCCCGACAGCAACTACGTTCTCTGTGATAGACTTGAAGAATGCTTTCTTTTTGATTCCTATTCATCCTGACAGCCGATATTTGTTTGGTTTTACTTTGAATAAACGATCATGTAGATTTTGCAGAGTTCCTCAAGGCTATACTGAGAGTCCTAGTATTTATAGTCAAGCGTTAAAACAACAACTTGATTCTTTTGTTTTGCCTGAAGGTTTGGCTCTCATACAATATGCCCATGATATTTTGTTGGCAGCTGATACCCTTGAGCAATGTGAAAAGTGCACTTTATCCTTACTTTCTTTTCTTGCTTCACACCATCATAAAGTGTCACAAAAGAAATTGCAATATTGTAGACCAAAGGTAACCTATTTAGGTCACCTTTTGTCTAAGGAGGGCCGTGCACTTATATCAGATCGTATTCAAGCAATTTTAGACACACCAGTACCCTCTACTCAGAAAGATGTTCGTGTATTCCTTGGTCTTACTTCTTTTTGTAGGCAATGGATATTAGGGTTTTCACACATTGTCAAACCTTTGCTAGCACTTTTGACTAAAGATACTCCAATGCCCCTCCCATGGACAGATGAATGTGAGACTGCTTTCCAGCAGCTACGACAAGCCCTTTGTTCAGCACCAGTGGTAGGTACTCCAGATTACACGAAGCCTTTTCCACTTTACGTACATGAGAAAGATGGATGTGCATTGTCAGTTTTAGTACAGACACATGGCGATAAGCAGCGTCCCTGTGCATATTTTTCAGCAATACTTGATCCTGTCGCTCGAGCGTTGCCTGGGTGTTTTCGTTCAGTTGCCGCAACATCTGTGTCAATACGTCAGAGTGAAGGGATAGTTTTGTCACATAAGCTGTTGGTGTTAGTATCCTATGCGGTTGATGCTCTTTTAAATCAAAGACGCAACATTTAACTAGCGCTCGTCTGACAGGATATGAATTGACATTGCTGGCTCCTCACATTACACTGAAGAGATGTGCAACACTAAACTCAGCCACTTGGTTGCCATATCCGGTGACTCAGCCTCAGTCACAAGAAACACATGATTGTATATTCCTTACCGAAGAACAGGCAAAGGGTCGTATTGATTTGCAAGATACGCCCCTTCCAGATGTAGACGGGAAATTGTGGGTTGATGGGTCTTGTTTGATGTTGCCAGACGGTAAGACCAGCTGCAAATGCAATCCCCACAATACACACGGTAGTGGAGACAGCTCGTATACCACAGAAGTTAGCTCAAGCAGCTGAACTAATAGCTTTGACACGAGCATGTGAACTTAGTACTGACTTATGTGTGAACATTTATACAGACAGCTGCTATGCTTTTGGAGTGGCTCATGATTTTGGTTTGCTCTGGAAGGAGAGAGGCTTTCTCACATCCCACAGGATGCAGATAATGCACGGAGAATTAGTGCATAACCTCTTAACTGCATTGACATATCCAAAGAAAATAGCTATTGTGAAATGTAGTGCACACAATGGAGTGACCGATAAGATAGGGCAAGGTAATGCCCTTGCGGACCGCGTAGCACGTGAGACTGCGATGCAGCGAAGTACTACTTCTATGTATGCAGTGAAGTCACAAGCTGAATGTTGGCATAATGCTAGACAAGACGCATTAGATATACAGAAATCTGCTTCTGTGAAAGAACGTGAGCAATGGTCTGAAGAAGGGAAAATTGGATGATGAGGGCTGTTGGTGGAATTAGCAGATGGATAAATGGAAATTGCCTATAGCTTTTGTACAACCTATGGTTCAGATGGCACATGGGCTGGCACATGTTGGAGCTTCAACAATAACGAAGTTGCATACGCAAGTTTGGGAGCATCCAGAAATTTCCAGTACAGCTAAGAGAGTAGTACAGTCTTGTTTGATCTGTTTACAATACAATCCTGGAAAGGGGACACAAACTCCTGCGGGAGGGTTTGCTACACCAACTGCACCTTTCGAAGTTCTACAAATGGATTACATTCAGCTTGAACGCTGCAACAATTTAAAGTATGTCTTGGTGGTGGTATGTGCCTTCAGTAAATGGATAGAGGTGTACCCCACGAAGGATAATACTGCCATTACCACAGCGAAGGTGCTTTTGAAATACTTTTTCCCTAGGTTTGGTGTTTGCAGACTTTTATGGAATGATAACGGACCTCATTTTGTTGGGGAAGTTATTAAGTATGTCCTGAAAGAATTAGGGATCAAACAGAAGTTCCATGCGGTTTTCCACCCACAATCAGCAGGGTTGGTGGAAAGGTACAATGCTACTTTGAAGCTGAAGTTAGCGAAGATACAGGCTTCCACATCTTTAACTTGGCCGGATGCCTTACCGTTGGCATTATTGTCTATTAGGTCAGTGCCACACTCTCGAACAGGCCTTACCCCCTATGAAATAGTATTTGGAAGGCCAATGAACATTTGGGGAGTTCCTAAGCCAAATTCTGTATATGATGTACCTTGTGTCCTGATGAATGATTATTTGGCACAGTTAACCGACAATTTGGTTTCTATTCATCAAAAGGTTTGAGAAGCACTTCCTGACAGATCTACAGGTGAAGGCCATGAACTCCGACCTGGTGACCAGGTGATGATTAAGTCCTTTGAAAGATCAAGCAGCTTGGAACCAAGGTGGCGAGGCCCAGAGCAGGTGCTCCTTGCGAAAAGGACAGCAGTTCGAGTGACGAACCGAAAGAATTGGGTCCATAGTACTCACTGCAAGAAAGTGCTACCTACCTTGGTGGAACCTGCTGTGCTGACCAATCATCGAGAGATCTTGACTACAGAGAAAGGCTGTGCTATATCACCTGACGAATCTGCGGAGTTCTTCCCGGACCATACGATTTCTGGAGTGTTGCGATATAATTTGATACCGAGGAAAGAATCGGAAAAAATGCTGAAAAAACTGGTTGAGCAACCTCCCTGGGTTAGTGAAACGGAGAGTCAATGTGGCAAGGGGGGGGGAATCAGTCATGCATTAGAGTAGTGACACCCGTCTTGGCCCGTGGCGAAGAAATCAGTGGCTGCCCAGGGATAAGAGCTCCAACGATTGTTTTTAATTAATTTCTGGAAGGGTCGATTATCACTGTTGCTAAAATGAATTACAAAGTGATCATTAGTACTAGGGGGTTTGTTGTTGTTTTGGTGGTTATAGCAATAATCAACTGGTTTGTTGAAAAGAAGGCTTCTACTCGTGAGTTTTTTGTTGCCACTACTCCGGTACCAGAGGATCACTATTACTTTACGCTTCCCTATCAGGAGCAGAAGCACTGTCAATCGTACTTCAATAATACTTTCATTCAGATGTTGCACCATACTCATAATGCTACAAATACTACTAACTGTTGGGTATGTGGAATGATACCTGCGCATCAAAAGAAAGGAGGAACACCTTTAATTCCTCTTCCTTTTTCACACAATGGTTCTTGTCAAGCTTGGTATACGCTATTGGTTGCATCTGGAAAACGCACAGAGGGCGGACTTCTTTTTCACCTTAATAAAGTATGCTACCAAGACAAAGATGGGTATCCCCAAGCCAAAGGAACTAAATGGGAATGGAAAGAGTATCAACCGGACAATGTTTCAATACCATATGTCTTCACAAATATAAGAGACTCTGACAAGAAAGAACAATTTGTGATTTCTGTTACAAAAACTAAAGCAGATTTATGTATGTATGGCGCCGGGAAACCTCCGGGTAGCTGTGCGCTATATAAATCCAATAAATAAATAAAAATAAAAATTTATGTATACGTAGCATTGGGCGAATTCCAGTGGGGATAAGCGATTTTACCTTGATTTTAACTATTGAGGGTGTAAATAATAGTAGTTTTACAGCTTCACATAATACATATTTTGTTTGTGGTAACTATGGATATTACCAACTACCTGTTGGGTGCTCAGGTGTGTGTTATGTATCTTTTCTATTACCCCCTGTGTTTTGGCACCTGCATCATATCACCGAGATTTTAAACTGTTCAATGACATCATTTAAAATAGATATAAAAGGACAATAAGTACAAATGAGGTAGACCAAACGGACACTAGCCTGCAACAATATGTTGATTTTAATTTAATGTTGTTCTCCTTTGTGGATGCTGTGTTAAACAGCAGGAAAGTGAGACGATTGACTGGAGTTGTGGAAGCTGTTACCAATCAGGCAGCTCTGGCACTTGGGAATATTATAAAGGAGCTCCAAATTGCGAGGATTGTAGCGCTCCAAAATCGTATGGTACTAGATGTGATATTAGCTGATCGAGGTGGTGCATGTCGGTAGTAGTAGCTGCGTTTTCATTCCAGATCACTCACCTTCAGTATGTGATGCAATATCTAAATTGCATAAAATTGCTGCAGAAATTCACACAGAGAGTGGTACTTGGACTTTTTCTGGATGGTTTTGAGCTCTTGTTTCCGCCTGGGGCTAGAAACTACTGACTATCCTGTGTGTAATGATTGCAATATTTTTCACATGCTTTATCTGTATTCAGTGTGGTCCAATGTTCTGTTCCATGTGTTTTACTGCTTGTATGCCTACCAAAAGATATATTACAGA
Organism: Pleurodeles waltl; assembly: GCF_031143425.1. Taxonomy (NCBI): domain Eukaryota; kingdom Metazoa; phylum Chordata; class Amphibia; order Caudata; family Salamandridae; genus Pleurodeles; species Pleurodeles waltl. The sequence continues at coordinate 721,605,570 of NC_090448.1, read as the reverse complement.
AATTAAAGCACAACACATGTTAGATAAGGAAATAGCTGAAATGATGAGCATAAATATACAAGATGAATATTTAGATTATCCGAGAAAGACGAATGTCTTCAGCTAATGCTGAAAGGGTCGCCTGCTATAATTTAGTAGTGGTTAGATTAAGTATTATCAGAAGACATCTTGTATTTAGCAACTATTGTGAACATTTCGCGGAATCCATTTGTATTCATGGCAGTCATTTTCTCTGCCACATGCTGCCATGTGCTCTCCACGTGCTCTGTCCTACCTTCCTGTTAACTACTCTTGAAAATCTGTCTAGTGGCAAATTATATTTAGCATCTCCCACTTTGCACATGCCCAGTAAGGTCTGCAGCTGTTAGTAATTAGTAACCGACAGTCATGTGTCTACTAGTCCTTGAAAACTGTTAGCCCCTCCTACCTGTTGACTGTGCATTTCCATTTGACCATATATGTATACAAGTTTTGCTTCTATAATTGTACCACCTTCTTTTTAGCCCCTGCGTGGGTATGAAAGGACCAATCATTCAATCATCACCATCATCATTTACTTTATTTCAGTAAGTAAAAACATACCATAAAAGTACAATACACAACAAATTGTGAAAAAACACTAAAAATAGAAACCCAATAAAATGGATAAAAAATTGGAAAAAAGTTAAAATCATGGCAAAATAAACATAGGATATTTTTCTCCAGTAATAAAAAGTTCCTCTCAACAGGTGACCAATTCCCAAAATCCATTTGTAATTAATAATGTGGAAAAGCAGTACCTATAATGCCTCAAAATGTCAACTAATATCATGCATCAAAGTTCAATAAATATGCATAAATAGATCTAAAAACCAGCTACCCAATCTTGTTCTTTAAAATTGCTAATCTAAGACGCCAAATTGATTCAAAGAATTTTGCCACTGGATAGGCTATGTAAACGGATGGATCAGATTTAATAACTCTCTCGGCTTGTAAACAGGTCTTAACACCTATTTGTTTACATAGAGGACTAATCCAAAGGGCTCTTTGTTTATTGTATGTACGACAGTGGAAAAGAACATGTGAAACAGACTCTTCGTTCTTTCAACCCATCGGACAAAGCTTAGACCTGTTAGTGGAATTGGACCATTTATAGGTTAGAGAACACAAAGGGAGGGACCCTATTCTAAATCTGATAAAAAGGGCACGTGCAAATGGAGAAAGTGCTGCGTCCATGAAGGGCTCAAATTCATAGTGACATTTAAATGACAAGTAGCTATCAGACATGGACAACGGGACAACCTTAGCAAATTGAGCAGTCTGGACATTATGCCAGAAAGCGTCCTTCAACAACTGCACAGCATTTTTAGGGATGGAAGAAGGATCCTGCCAATAAGACCCTAAGCCAAGATGGGTTAAGGACCGTTCAACATAAGCACACCAATTAGTTTTAGTATTGGGGTTGCGGCCCACCAGTTTGAGAAGCCCACATCTAAATGGAATGAGGGCATCTGATGACCATAGCCGAATCCAAAACAAGAGGGGCCTTAAGGCAGCAATCTGCGTAATTGAAAAGAGATTTAAGTCCATTCGGATATGCAGGGATGGAGTGGTGGAAGGAACTTTTAGCAGCATCTTCAAGAACTGGTTTTCCACCCTTGCCAAATTCGCCAAGTTGCAGTGGCCCCAAAGCTCTGCACCATACAGAGACCCCCCCCGGCTTGAGATTTGTATATTTCGAGAGCAGGAGTCATTGCAAAACTGGGTGATCTAGTAGAAAATCTCACGATGCCGCCCGCCCTTTGCTTCAGACACAGTAATGATTTCTGGCGGTGGGCATGCCAGAGGTGTGAGTCTTCTAATTTTATGCCTAGGTAATCAAAGGTGCCCACTCTTTCCAGGGAGACGCCTTCTAGATATACAGGCCTCTTCATTTTCTGCTTATTGTCCCTAAAGACCATGTATTTTGGTTTTGCTGAATTGATTTCCAAACCATGATTCTTGCAAAACTCCATAAACTTAGAAAGCAGACTAGAAAGACCCATAGCTGTTCGAGAAAGTAGCAAGGTATCATCAGCAAACAAAAGACATGGGAACTTCTGCCCACCCATACTAGGGGCATCCCCAGGACAATCTAGAAGGTATGGGATACATGCATTAATAAACAGGAGAAACAGGGTGGGCGCAAGAACGCAGCCCTGCCTCACACCACGGGCTGTTGGAAATGCTGGAGTCAGGTCACCTGCAGGGCCCCAACGTACTCTGGCACAATTGTCAGAGTAAAGATCTTTAATAATATTGATCATGGAGCCCGGGACTATAGTATTGCTCAAAACCTCCCACAGCTTGGGACGCGGGACAAGGTCGAAGGCAGATTTCAGATCAACAAAGGCCACAAATAAGTGACCTTGGTCTGCGTCTACGATCTTCCACTTGATGGTAGTAAAGCGGAAGACCTGGTCGATAGTGCTGACCTTGTCCCTAAATCCTGCCTGAAGATGACTTAGTACCTGATTTTTCACTATCCAATGTTTCAGTCTGGATAGCAGCTGAGAGCAGAATATTTTTTGCAGGTTATCTAATAAGCTAATGGGTCTATAATTTCCTGGAAAGCTATTTTCTCCTTTTTTATGAATGGGCACAATAGTTGCCACCTTCCAGGAGTCCGGATAAGACCGGGTTGTCAAAGCAATATTCGATATCCTGTTGATATACCGGGTCCATGTAGACAAATCTGATTTGTACAGGTCCGAGGGGATACCGTCTGGTCCAGGAGCCTTTCCTGATCTTTGGGCACAAATTGCCAGCTCTGTTTCTTTTAAAGTAAAGGGAGGCACTACAGGGTAACACGTTGGAGAATCTGCAAGGCTAGTGTCGGCAGATTCCGACAAAGCTGTACAGTTCCCAAAAGTGAGTGAGCCAAGTATCAGCATCAATATGGCATTCTGGAGTGAGTGAAAGATCTGGGTCTCTGCGTGAAACCAAAAGCTAAAAGAGTTTGGCATCACGAGCCCTGGCTGCCTCCGCCAGATTTCCCCATAGACTTTCCTCATACTTAAGTTTGGATGATTTGCAGGTGGAGACATAAGTTCTTCTCGCATATACGATGACGTCCCGATTCTTTGACTTTTGTGCTTTGGTCAAGAGGCTCTTGGCCTCCCGGCACCCCTTATCAAACCATTTACAGTTAGGTACGGTGGTGGGGTTCCTTAAGATCGTAGCAGAAAAAAGCTCTGTAAGAGCCGCAAAGAAAGCCACATGGGAAGACATAACTTCCAAAGGAGAAAATACAATAGAGTCATCAAAAAGCTGGTGGCTGGAAACTAAGGCGCAGAGTTTGTCATTTAACAAATTGGACTTCTGGAACGAGACCCATCTCACAGCGCGCCTATTGCTGGACAATTTCAGCAGATCGTGAGCATTAAAAGCAGAAAGCGACAAAGGCCCTGCAAAAAGAGTTTCGTTGAATGCAATTTGTAGAGGGGCATGGTCGGTAGTAAACCGTGGACCCACCTCTACATTAATTATAGAATGCCAAACCCGTAGGTCCTTGGTGAGGGAGAGGATGAGTTGGGTGTCGTCGGCGTAGGAGATGATGTTGAGGTTGTGCTGACGGGTCACTTGTGCGAGGGGGGCCATGTAGATGTTGAACAGCGTCGGGCGGAGGGATTAGCCCTGGGGTACGCGGCAGATGATGTTGAGGGTTTTGGATTGGTACGGGGGGAGGCGGACTCTTTGGGTTCTGCTGGCGAGGAAGGATGCGGTCCATTCAAGGGCCTGGTCCTGGATTCCTGCTGCGTGGAGGCGGGACTTTAGGGTGTGGTGACAGACGGTGTCAAAGGCGGCTGATAGGTCTAGGAGGACGAGGGCTGATGTTTCTCCATTGTCGAGGTGCCTTCTGATGTCGTCTGTGGCGGCGAGGAGGGTGGTTTCGGTGCTGTGGTTGCGTCTGAAGCCGGACTGGGACGGGTCGAGGATGTTGTCTTCGAGGTACCGAGTGAGCTGAGTGTTGACAATTTTCTTGATGATCTTTGCCGGGAAAGGGAGCAGAGAGATGGGCCGGAAGTTTTTCAGGTCCTTGGGGTCCGCCTTTGGTTTCTTGAGATGGGCTTTGATTTCGGCGTGTTTCCAGCTTTCCGGGAATCTTGCAGGTTCGAAGGAGATGTTGATGGCTTTCCGTAGGTGTGGTGCAATGGCTGTATCTGCTTTGTTAAAGATGTGGTGTGGGCAGGGGTCTGATGGTGATCCGGAGTGGATGGAGTTCATGGTTTTGCGGGTTTCGTCGTCACTGATGCTGGTCCAGGAGGTCAGTCGGCTGGAGCGGGTGGAGATCGTGGTGGGTGGGAGCGTCCAGAGTGTGAGGGGAGTTGACGCTGTCGTGGATGTCCGTGATTTTTCGGTGGAAGGCGGTTGCTAGGGCGTCGCATAGTTCTTGGGAGGGAGTGATGTCGTTGACGGTGGGGTTTGGGTTGGAGAGTTCTTTTACTATGCTGAAAAGTTCTTTGCAGTTGTGGGCATTGTTTTCTAGGCGGGTTTTGAAGGAGGATCTTTTTGCTAGCCTGATGAGTTGGTGGTGTTTTTGTGTGGCATCCTTGAGTGCTGTGTGGTTGTCTGGAGTGCGTTCGAGTAGCCATAATTGCTTGAGTTTTCGGCAGTGGCGTTTGGAGGCTTGGAGGTCGTTGGTGAACCAGGTGGCTTTTTTGTTGATTTGGTTGTTGGAGAGTTTTCTGAGTGGAGCAAGGCGGTCGGCAAAGTCGTTGATCCATAGCTTGAGGTTGTGTGCGGCGATGTCAGGGTCTGTGGGGTTGACGGGCGGTTTCTGGGCTAGGGCGTTGATTAGTTGAAGTTCGGTGACTTTGCCCCATCATCGGCTGGGTGGTTGTTCGGTGAGGTGGTGTTCTGTCTGTTTCTTGAAGGTGAAGTGGATGCAGTGGTGGTTGGTCCAGTAGAGTTCGGTGGTATGGTTGAAGGTGACGTGGTTGCTTGTGGAGAAGATGGGGTCGAGGGTGTGACCAGCTGTGTGGGTGGGTGTGTTGACGAGCTGTGTGAAGCCGAGGTTGGTGAGGTTTTCGGTCAGGGTGGTGGAGTTGGTGTCATTGTTGTTTTCGAGGTGAAAGTTCAGGTCCCCGAGGAGGATGTAGTCCGTGGAGGTGAGTGCGTGGGTGCTGGCCAGGTCGGCGATGGCATTGCTGAACGTTGCCCTGGGTCCTGGGGGTCTATAGATGAGTGGTCCTCTGAGCATGGTGTTGGGGTCGGTGCGGACTTGGAAGTGAAGGAGTTCGGCGGCGCTGAAGGAGTCGTCCAGGGTGGTTTTGACTTCGAGGGTGGCTTTGTGGACGATGGCTATGCCTCCCCAGGTTCTGTTGGTGCGGTCTCGGCGAGCGACTTTGTATCCGTTCGGGATGGCTCTGGCGATGTTGGGTGCTGAGGAGTCATTCCACCAAGTTTCGGTTAGAAAGGCCACGTCCGGGGAGGTGGAGTCGAGCAGGTCCCAGACTTCGATGGTGTGCTTGCGTGCTGAGCGGGTGTTGAGGAGTATGCAACGGAGGTGGTTGGTCTTGATCCTAGGAGGTTTGTGGGCTCTGTTGCAGGTGAGGCAGCAGTTGTGGCAGGAGAAGGGTCCGTGCGTGCTCTTTGGAGAGGCCTGGAAGCAGGTGGTGTCTCAGCTGGTGTTGAGTGCGCGGAGGGTGTCGGCGTTATAGCGAATGCTGACGGGGTGGCTGTTGCCGGGGCCAGGGGTTCTGGCACTGGGCGTGTTCCAGGCGCGGACGCGTGCTGCAGCTGCCACAAGAGGAGGGGAGGGTGGGAATGGCAGCTGGGAGGCGGGAGGGCCTGACGAATGACAGGGCGGGGGGTGGGGCAAAAACAAGCTCAGGAAATGGTGAGAAGGAGGGGGGAGGCAGGAGGGGCCGCAGGGGACGCAGCGGCGGGGAAAGCAAGCTCAGGAAATGGTGAGAAGGAGGGGGAGGTGGGAGGGGCTGCAGGGGACGCAGCAGCGGGAAAAAACAAGCTCAGGAAATGGTGAGAAGGAGGGGGGAGGCGGGAGGGGACGCAGGGGACGCAGCGGCAGGGAAAGCAAGCTCAAGAAACGGTGAGAAGTAGGGGGGAGGTGGGAGGGGCCGCAGGGGCCGCAGCAGCGGGGAAAGCAAGTTCAGGAAACGGTGAGAAGGAGGGGGAGGCGGGAGGGGCCGCAGGGGACGCAGCGGTGGGGAAAAAACAAGCTCAGGAAACGGTAAGAAGGAGGGGGGAGGCGGGAGGGGCCGCAGGGGACGCAGCGGTGGGGAAAGCAAGCTCAGGAAACGGTGAGAAGGAGGGGGAGGTGGGAGGGGCCGCAGGGGATGCAGTGGCGGGGAAAGCAAGCTCAGGAAAACAAAAAGCGGAGTGGAGGTGGCGAGGATGGCGGAGTGGGGAGCGACCTGCCTGCAGAAGTAGGGTCAAAGGTTGCTCTCTTAGTGTGCTACTTCAAACATCACCGAAGGGTGCTGTTAGAACTGTAGTACCACCTCATGAGGTTTAATAAAATTTGGGGGTCATTTCGACCTCGGCGGTCTTTTCACAAGACCGCCGAGGGACCGCTGTGCTGAAGACCTACAGTGGTGGCGGTTTTCCGCTCGGCGTATTATGACTGCTGGCATCCCTCCGTCCTTTTCCGGATGGAGAGCCGCCAGCAGCCATACTGGCGGGCAGCGGGGAAGTGGAGGTTGCCCCACCCCCACCGCCCCGTCAACAGAACACCGCCCACTGAATCACGTTCTGTGATTCGGCGTGGCAGTATTCTGTTGACGGGGTGCTGGCGGCGGAGCAGCCCCCATGGATCCCGTCCCCTCCCGGAAGATCAACGGACAAGGTAAGTTGATTGTCCATTAGGGGAGGGGGGTGGGGGGTTTGTGTGATGTGTGTGTGCATTGGAGTGTGCGTGTGAGTATGTAGAGGGGGTGTGTGAGTGCATGTATGCATGCGGGGGTGTAGTGTGAATGGAAATGTGTGCGTGTCTGTCTGCATGTATGTCTGTATGGATGTGTGCGTGTGTGTCTGAATGTGGGTGTGCGTGTATGACTGTGTGTGTGTGTCTGTTGGCATGTTTGTTCGTGTGTGTGCGGGAATGTGTGTTGGTGGTGTCTGCATGCGTGTCGGGTGTGTGTCTGCGTTGTGATGTCGGGGTAGGGGTGGGGAGGGGGGTCCTGCCACCTTTGGGGGTTAGAAGGGCGGTGGGGGGTGTCGGGGATGGACTCGGGTGGGGGAGACCCCTATCAGTGCCAGGGAAGGAATTCCCTGGCACTGATAGTGCTTACCGCCATGGATTTCATGGCGGTTCCAAACCCCATGAAATCCATGGTGGTGAGCCAGGTCATGATACCAGCGGCGGTCTTGTGACGGCCGCCGGGCTGGAGACCAAAGTCTCCAGCTCAGCGGTCATCTCCGCCATGGCGGTCTGATCAGAGAAGTGGCGGATGATCATTATTCCAAATGGTCATAATTCCACATTTTTTACCGCCAGCCTGTTGGCGGTAAAACCACCACTTTTCCATCAACCGCCAGGGTCGTAGTGACCCCCTTTGTCTTTTATTTAATTTTCTGTGCTAACTTCTTCCTATATGGTCTGAGGTCTTTGTGCAGAGAAGGGCGAACCCCTTGCACTAGTAGGCCTTGCTGAGGCTTACTTCGACACCACTAGTAGCATTTGATGTGCAGGCCCTGGGCACCTCTAGTGCACTGTACTAGGGACGTATCAGTAAATTAAATATGCCAATCATGGAAATCCAATTACATACACATTTTATATAAGAGCACTTGCACTTTAATACTGGATGGCAGTGGTAAAGTGCCCAGAGTAACAAGAATAGTAAAAACAGAGTTCAGCGCACATCAACAACCTGAGAAACAGAGGCAATAAGTTAGGGAAGACAACGCCAAGGATGCCAAGTCTAACAATGTCAGTATCACATGGTATCGCTGACGAATCAGTTTATATATACATATTTTAATTGAGGCAAGGGGATGACATGTAACTAATGTGCCACTTTTACCACTGGTATGTGCTGTGTATCATGTTTTCACTGTATCAAATGGCATGTCACACTTTCTATGTGATATATGCAGTGTCACTTACAAGGGACACAGTGAGAGATAGACATACCTTCTTATTTTCTCTCACATAGTTACCCTGGAACGAGAAGAGTCAGACAACTCCCTCTGTACCATCCACTAGCAGACTTGCAGGCCATGGAGAATAGGTATGTCACAAATGTACTGCCTGGATAGGCAGACAATCATGGATCTCTGTCATCGTTTGGAGCCAGATCTGATGTCTGCCATCAATCATCCAAATAGCATACCACCCATTGTACAAGTCATGCCAGTGCTGCACTTCCTCACCACAAGTTCCTTATACAATACAGTGGCCCTAACTGCAGGGATATCCCAGCCTTTGTTCAGTCTGCTCCTGAAGTATATACTATCTGCAGTGTTGAAACACCTGGACAGCTACATACGATTTCCACAACGTGAGGATTTTGCCCATGTGAAGGCAGAGTTCTATGTTTTGGCACATATCCCATATGTAGTGGGAGCCATTGCTGTATACATGTAGCCTTAGTTCCCCCACATGGCAATAAAATAAGGTCTATTGGAACAGGAAGAACTTCCACTCCATAAATGTCCAAGTAGTCTGTTTGGTGGACCTCTACAATTCCCAAGTAGGTGCACGGTACCCAGGTTCAGTCCTTGATGCCTTCATCATGCAGAGCAGCGCTATCCCACAGCTGATGACACAACAGTACCCAGCTATGGCCTGGCTGGTTGGTACATTACTTATGTCATGTGTGTTTGCATGCTATGTCTGCTGCCAAATGTGATGATGCCCTAGACTCATGTTTGCACACATGTCACAATTCCTTACAGTGGGCTCTGCCTACCCAAACCGTCCCTGGTTGTTGCCACCAGTAAGGAACACAACCACGCCAAGGGAAGTCTGCTTCAACCAGGCCCATGGAAGGGCATGGCATGTTGTGGAGAGGGCTTTCAGGGTCCTGAAGGCCTGCTTCTGCAGCTTCAATAAGTCTGGTGGAGCCCTCCTCTACTCGCCCGCTAAAGTATGTCAGATCATTGTGGTCTGCTGCATGCTCCACAGCCTTGCCCTGAGGTGACAGATCCCATACATCCCAGATGAGGGAGAGCTAGCAGTTCTAGCGGGTGAGAATGCAGAAATGCCAAGTGAGGGTGACAGTGATGAGGATGAAGGTGGAGACATGGGGGCAGATCTCAGAAATCAGTACTTCACTTCAGTGTAAGTATGTGATGTTCTTGCAATTTCACTGATTCTGTTGGGTAGTGTGGGGGTCAGGATTGGTTGAGAAGGGTCTCTGAGTGACCATCAGACAGGTCATTTGATGCTTTGCGGTATACAGCTCAGGTTTTCAGGCAAGTTTGGACATGGAGTTGTGACTCTCGTGATGATCACCTTCATTTGGGGCAGTCAAAATGCACAATCTGAGAAACAACAATATTTGGAACAGATTTTTCTAGCTCATGTAAGCTTTTATTTGCCTAAACTCCTTGGTTACTAGTTTTTCCTTCCAGGTCTCTTCACAATGACATCCTCCTGTGGACATTTCTGAGTTGTGTCAATGGCCGGTGGCTTTAGCTGGTCTGATATGTGAAGTGGACATGAATTGAGCCAGGTATGGTGTTATATATTTTTGGGGTGTATGAGTCCCATGCAATCAGGACAGTGGGATGGCAGAGATGTGTGCTACTCAATAGACCTGTTTACCATGGTATGTGGGTCAAATGGTGTCATGGGTGTGATCATGTGTCTGTGACACATGTCATCCTGTGCAGTCCATTCACTCAACCTTCACATTGTATTGACAATCATCCTGTTTGACTTGTATATAGCTGTCATTGTGTTCCCTCATTGCAGGCCACTGTACATGTGTGTCAACACTGACATAGGTGAGTAGCATGCTTACAGGTGCCTGACCATTGTAAGTGGAAGTTTCTCTGACTAAGGACTGTTGTAGCATCCTCCTTCTGTATTTTGGGTAAGTTGATTTGGTAGGCATAGTATAGGTATGTGATAAAGGTTAAGCTGGTGACATTTTCCAGCAATCTGTTAGGCTATTCAGAGGGACACAGTCTGACATTTCCCTTACTTCAGTGGTTAGTGGATGTTACTTAGTGACACCTAGGCAGAAACAATAAATGTTTAAATATACTTGACTATGACAGTCCTGACATTTGGTCAGCCTATTTGCTGCACAGTGTAAGAACCAGAGATTGGTAATTGTCCACTTGTGTCATTGTGCTCGTAGTGAACCCCAGCATGACACCACCTGCAACATGTCCCTACTCACATTTCCTTCTCATGAGTTAATCATGAGCATGAAATATATTTCAGATTAAACTACTCACACAGATGAACAATGGCTATCAAACATAAATAGTTTGTATCAGTTGTGTTTATTTTCATGTTCACAGGAGATTAGGATGAATGTGAGCAAAGAAATAATGTTCAAACAGTGATGGATGTTATCATTTGAGTAACTACTACAACATTTTAAGTCCCAAGCTCAGTGTCCTTCTATCCTGGACAATTGGAAAGTGGTTGTAGAAAAGCCAACAGGGTACATTTGAGGCACAAAAAGGAAACCTATGAGTTGACGGTTACTTACTGGCAGTGGTTGTTGTCTTGCCATCTGTACCTCCTGGTTGTTTGGGTGGATGTCCACGCTTGTTGGGGGGGTGGGTTCTTCAGCTACAGAGGCCGGGGTGTCTGAGGCATGTCCTTCCCCTGACAGGGCCTCCATTTCACTGGCTACTACAGACGTTGAAGGGGCTGGTGTACCCTGGCCAATGGAAGGGGTCTGGTGTTGTGAATGTTGCCTGCTCAGGGCCGTGTTTCTGTCTCTCGTCACCCCTGTTAGGGAGATCATGTGGGCATTGTGGGCCTCCCACTGTTGCATGACTTCCTGGTGGTTGTCCCTATGCAGCTGCTTGATCTCCCCATCATGGCAAGCACCTGGCCCATCATGCCTTGGGATTGTTTGTAGGCTCCCAAGGCTTGAGAGATGGTGTCCTGGCCAGAGAGAGATGGTGTCCTGGCCAGAAATATCCATAGAAGCCTCATTCTGCTGGCTCATGCTCCCACGCACCCTAACCCCATGTGCTTGCGCTCTTGGCGCAATTTGCCCACTGCCACTCGTGCTAGGTCCATCACTGTCAGGGATTTCAAGATGTGACTCCAGCCACTGCACTGGAGGGCACATGATGGGTGTTACTGTTCTTAGGACACAGGTTTGGGGGCGATTGGCTGCCTGGGCTATAGATGCAACAGGGCTGGGAGGAGTCATTGTGGGCAGGGTGAGGCTGACAGTTGTCGTCTGACCAGGCTGCCCAGATGGGCCAGAGCTGTCCTAAACGTCCACACATCCAGGAGTGCTCTCCTCACTGAGGGCTTCATCCAGGGGGAAATGGCTGTCTCAGGAGTGCTTCTTATGGTACCAGTGGCATGTAGACCTGTTGAATATGAGAAACAGACAGTTACAGGGTGTAATGTGATATGTAGCACCAATTTTGACAGGTAGATTTGATTGGAGCCATATACAGATTGGCTTTGCTTGATCATCTTATGTGACAGTGACATCTGCGTTCAATTATGAAGACCTGACATTTGGGGTACAGACAATTCCTTTTTAAGTCATCTCGCTACAGGATGTCAAGGTATCATGGCACTTGGATATCTGTTCATTGAGTCATATCTTGGCAGCAGTGTAGCATTATATGTTTCATGGTACCTCCCAGTTAGCAATACTTCATTGTTGAGTCACCAGACAGCTGCACAATGTCATGTGGACACTGACCTGGCCATCAGATTTGGAGTAACCATTCTACCTGGCCTTCTGTGACAGGTTACACTTAGTACAGCACAATGCATATATGTGAGATCCCCTCAGGTGAGTAGAGTCTTATAGGTGATGAAAGGTAGAAGTGACAGAGTAGCAGATGACATAGTTGTAGTTGTGTGTGAGGAGTACACCAGAGGCAGCTGACCTTAGCATTCCTGTCAATAGCTGTCCTATACCAACAGATTATACACTTGTTATCCCACTAGATGAGTACAGTTCTATAGGTGATAGGAGGTAGAAGGGACAGTTTAACAGAAGACACAGTTTTAGCTGTGTGTTAGTGGTATTGTACAAGCAGCTGTCCATAGCATGCTGTCATTCCCACAGACTATACATTTGTGGACCATTCAGGTGAGTATACTCCATTGTTTAGTTTACATGCAAGGCTATTTTCATGATGGTACACTGTTCTGATTTTCTTAATGGTAGAATAGTGTCTGCTGGGAGTTGTAGTACTGTCAGTCCCTGTACCGCCTGCACCATACACAGATACTGTGCCCCCAGGTGAGTTAACTTCACATGTGAGGTCCCAGACAGGGGTTTTCGGACAGTCAGCCACAGGGGTGGTGAGTGGGTTGACTGTTAAGGTGGCAAAAAGGTGATCAGTGAGCATGCATGACAATACATTTTGGTGGCATTATTGGTGTAGTGACTTACCCGACTCAACTCCCCCAGGTATTCCTGTCAAGCCATCAGGATGCAGAAGGATCAAGACCTTCTCCTCCCATGATGTAAACTGTGGGGGAGGAGGTGGGGAACCACCCCTGGTCTTGAGGACCGCCAGCTGGTGCCTGGCTGACATAGAATGAACCTTCCCCCTGAGGTTGTTCCACCTCTTCCTGATGTTGTCCCTTGTGCGAGGGTAGCTGCCTACGGAATTCACCCTGTCGACTATTCTTTGCCACATTTCCATTTTCCTCTCAATTGTGGTCTGTGGGACTTGGACTCCAAATAAGTGTGGCTCTACTCTGATAATTTCATCCACCATGGCTCTTCACTCGTCATCTGTGAAATGGTCATGTTTTTGTGGTGACATGGTGGTGGTGGACAACACAATAAAAGGATGATGGGTGTAGGTTCTTTGTGGTGAGGGGGTGACAGTTAGTAAATGATGTTTAGAGGTGCTATTCGATGTGGTGGGTGTGTTGTGCTGGTGTGGGATAAATGCTATGTCAAAGTTGGAGGGTTGCCTAATCTATGGTACTGTGTCTCTGATTTTGGCCTCTGGCTTCTATGTGTGGCGTTGTAAGTGCAAAGGACTGTGGTGTGTGAATGGGTGTGTTTTATAGTGATGTTTGTAGGTGTGTCGGGTGTGTGAATGTGTGTCAGCTGTGTGGACTGTGAATCCATCCAATGTGGTGTTGTGTAACACTGTGGTGACCGCCGACCATGGTGGTTTGCGCCGCCATTGGTAGACTGCCATGGATGTACCGGCATTGTGATTTGTGAGTCGTAATATGGTAGGTGGTTGAATGATGAGCTGGTGGTGCTGGGGGTTGGCTGCCTGTTTCCTGCACTCCAGAGTCCTGGCAGTGCCAGTTTTATGCCTGTGTTTTGGCGGTTCTGGCTGTTCAACTCGTAATACAGCGGTCTGTGAGACTGCCAACATCGTGGTCTTTTGGAGGCTGCCAACATGGCAGTCTGGCACTCAGACCTCCAAACTCGTAATGAGACCCCAAGTCCCAAAAACCCCTTTTTTAAATTAAAAACCATCTGCTGTAGTCTAGTAATTAGAAATCCAAGAAATGTTTTCAGAAACAGCAATTGGAAAAAGTAATAGCTCAGAAAAGAATAATGTTGTTAAAAAAATCGCAAAAACTAAATCCATTCTCCAAAACAAATTCTTTTGAAAAAAATACAGCACTGGTCCATAGACTTAGAAAATCAGCAGTCCCAAAAAGTCAAATACATTTTAGTAAAAGTCTGATTCCTGCAAAAAAACAGAAAATAAAAATCAATTTTCAAAATCATATTCCCAGTAAACAGCCCTGTAGTAACCCATCCACAGAATCTGAATTTCTGCATTAACCATGTGGTCTTTGTCCTGGGAAATCACCAAACAGTATGAAAACATGATGCCAAAAAACATAAAATGTTTCTTTTCTTTCAACTAGTTTTAAAAAGTAATAACTGTTCTTTTTGCAACTTTTATAAACTTGTTTGGAAAAAAACCACCATCTTGACATTGAATTAAAAAGTGTTAAATACTATACAAACATTAATTTCTATACTATTCAAAATCTAACAACCTCCCTCCTCCTTACAATAGACATAGCCACCTACAGACTTAAGTATATAAAGTAAAGTGTTTTTACCTGACCTCAGCTAAGCTTCCGCCTTGACTGCGATGCTCCACCGACTGTAGAAACAGACGCAAAACCAAGAATGTCAAGCTTAAAAGTAAAAATGAAAAAATGACAATTTTACCCATTGAATTAAATTGAAAAGTATGGGAAAACATTTAAAAATGTAAAAAATATGGTATATTTTTTGTATTTTTTAAAATAGTTTTATAACAAAAGTTATTATATTTTTCAGAATGTCAAGAAATGGTTTAATAAATGTTTTAAAAATACTTCAAGTGGTTAATATTTTTTGCTAGAAAAATTATTAGAAATTATTTATTATTTTTAAAATGTTAGTTAAATGTTGTTTTTTTAAAACATGATACTCAGATCACCACCCAATATACCTTGTATCCTGTGCCTAAAGGCGTGTGTTACAACCTTAGAAATATTTTAAACAAATAATTACATTAAATTAAGACATATAGGTGGTCATTACAACCCTGGCGGACGGTGTTAAAGCGGCGGTAAGACCGCCAACAGGCCGGCGGTAAAAATTTTGCAATTACGACCTTGGCAGAAACCGCCAACAAAGACAGCCACTTTAACACTCCGACCGCCACGGCGGTACAAACAAACAGCTCGGCGGTCACCGCCAACAGACAGGCGGAGGACAATGTACCGCCCACACTATTATGACAGGCCAATCCGCCACCTTTTCCGGGGCGAATTCACCGTGGATAAAAACACGGCAGAAACAGGCATTCTGAATGAAAAACGCTCACCTCTACTCACTCCACGAGGAAGGAGGACACCATGGAGCCGGAACTCCATATTTTTCCTGCGATAGTCTTCCTGCTCCTGTACCAGGAGTACCAACGGCGGCGGCGAAGACCACGGTGAGTACAGCACCGACGACACAGGGGAGGGGGGAGGCAAAAAACAGGGACACACACACACAACACCCCCACCCCCACCCACACCCACTACAACACACACACCAATGCATGTCTATACTTCACAGTTACACCCCCCCCCCCCGGAAGAATGCAAAGACAAAGGGAAATAAGTGGAAACATTGTAATATATCAAAATTCAGAATGCAAAAATATATATATATACACTATTAACAAAATATACACCACGATTAGTAGTCCAGGTATTGCACCATTCATAGTACGTGGACCACTGGGCCCAAAATGCATGGGCAAGGCCCACACACGATACCAGATCAAAACAGAGAGAACACTGCTGGGGCATCAGATAGAAATACAACAGGCACCTCAGGGGGAAGGGAAGAGGGGGCACCTCAACCGGATGAGTGCACGACTCCAGATCCACGAGGGGGCTCCATGCCCATTGATGTATCCTGGGGAGTGCAAAGCCACAGTCTCACAAGTCTCTACAGTGGGTAGTTTGCCCACTGTTCAATCCTGGGGAGTGCAAAGCCACAGTCTCTGAAGTCTCTACAGTGGGTGGGTTGCCCACTGTTCCATCCTCAGCAGTGCAAAGCCACAGTCTCTCAAGTCTCTACAGTGGGTGGCTTCCCCACTGTTCCATCCTGGGGACTGCAAAGCCACAGTCTCTCAAGTCTCTACAGTGGGTGGCTTGCCCACTGTTCAATCCTGGGGAGTGCAAAGCCACTGTCTCTCAAGTCTCTACAGTGGGTGGCTTGCCCACTGTTCAATCCTGGGGAGTGCAAAGCCACAGCCTCTCAAGTCTCTACAGTGGGTGGTTTGCCCACTGTTCAATCCTGGGGAGTGCAAAGCCATAGTCTCTCAAGTGGATAACAGTCTCCACTGGTTCTGGAGGGGGACTGGTGCCCAGACTGCTTCATCCTGTGCAGGACAGAGGTAGTGGATGGATGACTCCACTGGTTCTGGAGGGGGACTGGTGCCCAGAGCGCTTCAATCTGGGCAGGACAGAGGTAGTGGTTGCATGTCTCCACTGGTTCTGGAGGGGGACTGGTGCCCAGAGTGCTTCATCCTGTTAAGGACAGAGGTAGTGGATGCATGTCTCCACTGGTTCTGGAGGGGGACTGGTGCCCAGAGTGCATCACTCACCCCGTGACGGTCCCTGTTGTGTCAGTGCCCCTGCCGCTCATGGGCTAGCGGTGCTTGACTTGGCGGTCCTTGCCCTGTTCAGCGGTGCCTGACTTGGCAGTTCTTGCCCTGTTCAGCGGTGCTTGCACTGTTCAGCGGTGCCTGACTTGGCGGTCCTTGCCCTGTTCAGCGGTGCTTGACTTGGCGGTCCTTGCCCTGTTCAACGGTGCCTGACTTGGCGATCCTTGCCCTGTTCAGCGGTGCTTGCCCTGTTCAGCAGTACTTGACTTGGCGGTCCTTGCCCTGTTCAGCGGTGCTTGCCCTGTTCAGCGGTGCTTGACTTGGCGGTCCTTGCCCTGTTCAGCGGTGCCTGACGGCGGTCCTTGCCCTGTTCAGCGGTCCTTGCCCTGTTCAGCGGTGCTTGACTTAGCGGTCCTTGCCCTGTTCAGCGGTGCTTGCCCTGTTCAGCGGTTCTTGACTTGGCGGTCCTTGCCCTGTTCAGCGGTGCTTGCCCTGTTCAGCGGTGCTTGACTTGGCGGTCCTTGCCCTGTTCAACGGTGCTTGCCCTGTTCAGCGGTGCTTGACTTGGCAGTCCTTGCCCTGTTCAGCGGTGCTTGACTTGGCGGTCCTTCATTGGGCAGCTGGGCTGTGGCTGGCGGGGCCCTCCTGGGTAGCTGGGCTGTGGCTGGCGGGGCCCTCCTGGGCAGCTGGGCTGTGGCTGGCGGGGCCCTCCTGGGCATCTGGGCTATGGCTGGCGGGGCCCTCCTGGGCAGCTGGGCTGTGGCTGACGGGGCCCTCCTGGGCAGCGACGATGGGGCTGGTGGGGCCCTCCTGGGCAGCGACGATGGGGCTGGCAGGGCCCTCCTGGGCAGCGACGATGGGGCTGGCAGGGCCCTCCTGGGCAGCGACGATGGGGCTGGCGGTGGCCTCCTGGGCAGCAGGGATGATGGCGGTCCTCTCCGCTGTGCTGCTCCTCCCAGACTTTACGGGTTTCTTCTGCCCCTTCCCCACCTTGGGAGGAGTCACAGCTGAGTCCACACTCCCCCCGGGACCCCTTTGAGCGGCTTGGGTGGCTGGAGTCTTCCCCATCCCGCCGGGCACTGGCCAACTTCTGGTGCTTCACGGGGGGGACTGGCTGTGCTCCGGCTCCGTGCCTGTCCTGGTGGCCGGTGCACTCCACATACCTGTGACAACAGGTACCACTGGTCCTGTTGATTTTGTGGCTGAGGTACTAGATCGGGACCTATGAGTTGGATGGGGTGGGTGGGAAATAGGTTAAGGGTGGACAGGAAAAGTTGTTTGGAGACACAGGGACAGGTAGCTGGAGGGGGTTTGGGAGTGGAGGAAGAGGTGGTGGTTGTACGAGGTGTACGTTTCGTGGTTTTAGGTGCAGGTGCATGTGCTGGAGGCTGTTGTGAGGTGGATGGCTGTTGGGTGGGTGTGTGCCTGTGTTTGTGTATCTTGGGAGGGGGCGTCACAGACACACTGGGAGAGGACACAGGGGACGTGTGAATGGTAGTGGGGGTGGTGACTGCACGTGAGCGGGGTGTGCTGGTGGGTGTGCTGGTGCGGGACGTAGTGGCTGTAGTGGTAGTGCATGCAGGTGTGAGTGTAGATGAGACTGGGAGGGAGGAGGAAGACGAGGAGGAGGGGGCACATTGGAGGCAGTGGATGTTGGTGTGTCTGTATGTGTGTGATGCTTGCGTGAGTGCCTGTGGGATGTGTGGTGCTTATGTTTGCCTGAGCTTCCCTTGTGTGGTGAGGTGTGTGCAGGCTGGTCTGATGGTGTGCTTGGGATAGGAAGAGGTACAGGGGATTGGGTCTGGGTGGAGGAAGTTGGAGGGGGGAGGCTAGACACAGGGACAATGGCTGCCATCAGTGCTGAGGCCAGAGTTTGAAAGGTTCGATGAAGGGCAGCCTGACCAGAATGAATGCCCTCCAGGAATGCATTTGTTTGTTGCAACTCCCTTTATACACCCTGGATGGCATTCAAAATGGTAGACTGCCCAACAGTGAGGGACCTGAGGAGGTCAATGGCCTCCTCACTGAGGGCAGCAGAGGTGACAGGGGCAGGGGCTGAGGTGCCTGGGGCGAAGGTGATGCCCACCCTCCTGGGTGAGCGGGCACGGGGCACACACTGAGGGGCTGCTGGTAGGGGGGTGGCGGCTGTACCTATAGTAGTGGGGGGCACAGATGTTGCCGCCACCACAAGGGAGCTCCCATCGGAGGACGAGTCCGTGTCGCTGGTTTTAGCTCCTGTCCCCACCGTGGTGCTCCCCTCGCTCTCCGTCCCACTGGTGTATTCAGAGTCTGTAGTGTGGCCCTCCATGGCCATGTGGGATGCAGCTCCCTCGTGCTCCGTTGCCACTGCTCCTCCGCCTGATGATGCTAATGCACACAAGCACAGGGAGACCACAAAAAAAGGGGGGGGGAACAGAAGAAAGACATGTTGAGTGCATGGCTTACCGCTACTGTTGGCGGACAAGACAGACACAGCAGCCCCCTGCACTACGTCGCGCTGTTGGGCTCTATAGTGCAATTCCTGGGAAATGGCCTACAAGGCTATAGACGACATCTGCACACATAGATGACACAGGTGCATGAATAGCTGTACTTGGCACTCTACAGAGGTGGGGTGGGGGGGCCACAGGGCCATGCCTTATGAAGGGGCCTACCCTACGGAACTCGCCCTGGCCTAGGAAAACCCACAGCCCTCCTCCCCCACCCAGACCCCTCCCCTGCACGCTAAGTCAGCTGAATGAGAGTGTACTCACCCCCTTGTGTCTGCTGTGATGCCCTCAAGCGCCCATCCAACTCCGGGTAGGCCACTGCCAGGATCCGGTACATCAGGGGGGTCATGGTTCGACGGGTACCCCTCTCACGTTGGGAGGCCATCCCCAGCTGAGCCTCCGCCGTCTTCTTGCTCCAGCGGCGAATGTCCTCCCATCTTTTCCATCTTTTCCAGCAGTGGGTGCTCCGTCTGTGGTGGACCCCCAGGGTCCCGATGTCCTAGGCGATGGCACGCCAAATATCCTTCTTCTGGTGGGTGCTGACCTACATGAAATGTACAGGGGAATAAGAGAAGTCATTGCCCACTGCGCCGTCAAAGTGAGTGGCCCCCATCCCTAACCTTGCCATGTGGCACATGCACCCACCGTCTTTCATGCACTCAGAACTCTGCCCCCTTCCTTCTTACAACCAGCCCTCTCCACACAGGCATAGCCCATACAGCATGCTCACTGTGTACTTACCTGTTGGTCTGGAGGACCATAGAGTAGCGTGTACTGGGGGAGGACCCCATTGATGAGCTTCTCCAACTCCTCCGATGTGAAGGCAGGGGCCCTTTCCCCAGATGCACAAGCCATTGTCTCTTCCAGACCGAGGTCACAGCAGCACTTGCAGTGTAGGTCCTCTCCTGTCGAAGATCAGGTATCGAGTGATTCAACAGATAGAAAATGGCGGTCACATCCGCGGCAGTCACGTCCACGGCGGTGCGTACCATCACCGCCGGCGTGCATCGTCATTGGCACCTGGGACTCATAGGGTCCAATGTTAACCAATGCAGCATTGCGCCGTGGTCTTCGACCGCCTACCGCGACGGTGTACAACGCCAGCGCAGTTACCTCATATCCCATTGTCCCACTTTGCAGGTCAGGCAGCCGCCATTTCAGGGGCCCACATGGCTCTATTTTTAACTGCGTCACACATACCTAGGCCTTGCCTCAACACTCATACAGGGCAAAATTCGGATTAGGATTCGTGTTCTGTGTAAGCTGTGGGTACATACCTCAGAGTTGTTTGACTCTGTGCTCGCTGTTGTCCTTCATAGGCACCGTCCGCTGGGACATGTGAGGAGATGGCGGAATCCTCCGGTGTACCGACCGCTGGTGGACCTGTTGACAATGGAGGAAAGAAATTTGATAATCACCTACAGGTTTGACCGTGCCACAATCCAGGAACTGTGTACCCAGTTGGAGCCAGACCTGATGTCAGCAATCCGCCATCCCACAGGAATCCCCCCTCAAGTGCAGGTGCTATCAGTGCTCCATTTCCTTGCAAGTGGGTCATTTCAAACAACAGTGGCCATGGCATCAGGGATGTCCCAGCCTATGTTTTCCAACGTATTGTCCAGAGTGTTGTCCACCTTTCTGAAACACAAGCGGAGCTACATCGTTTTCCCTCAGGTGGAGGATTTGCCTACAGTGAAAGGCGACTTCTATGCCCTTGGACATATCCCCAACATCATAGGTGCCATTGATGGGACACATGTGGCATTGGTACCCCCCGCAGGAGTGAACAGGTGTACAGGAACCGGAAAAGTTATCATTCGATGAATGTACAGATGGTATGTTTGGCAGACCCGTACATCTCCCATGTGAATGCCATGTTCCCTGGCTCAGTGCATGACGCTTACATCATGCGGAATAGCAGCATCCCTTATGTGATGGGTCAACTCCAGAGGCACCGTGTGTGGCTATTAGGTGACTCTGGTTACCCCAACCTGTCATGGCTAATGACCCCAGTGAGGAATCTCAGGACAAGGGCAGAGGAACGCAACAATGATTCCCATGGGTGAACTAGGAGGTTGATCGAGAGGACCTTCGGCCTCCTGAAGGCAAGGTTCCAGTGCCTCCATATGACAGGTGGATCCCTATTCTACTCACCAAAGAAGGTGTGCCAGATCATCGTGGCCTGCTGTATGCTTCACAACTTGGCTTTGCGACAACAGGTGCCTTTTCTGCAGGAGGATGGTCCAGATGGCGGTGTTGTGGCAGCTGTGGAGCCTGTGGACAGTGATGAGGAGGAAGCAGAGGAAGAAGACATGGACAACAGGGACGCAGTCATCCAGCAATATTTCCGGTGAAACACAGGTGAGATTACATTCCTGCCTACTACATGTACTTTTACACTTCTACCTCTATCCTGTCTGTCAACTTCACCCAGTGTATGGTCACTGAGTTGTCACTTTCCCTTACGGTTTCACAGGTGTGGGTCACAACGTGTGTCATCTGCTTAGATTCCTCATGGACTAGAGCTGTGTGACATAGGTATGTTGACATTACTATTTCAAGAACATTTTGTCACTGTAATTGCAAATACACTATTTCCAAATCACAGACAGACTCCAGATCTTTTGGTGCTTTACGTGTGTTTCTTTAAATACAAAATATTGGAGGGGGAAGTTAAATGGTGAGGGGTGATGGCGGAGGAGTGTCCATGGCAGAGTGTAGTCTATTAGTCTCACAGGTGCATTGCCCATATGGGCATAGGAAGTGGAGCTGGGGCAGTTTCAATATGGACAGGGTGACAAAGTGGGACGACAATCAGGGTGGTCTCATTTCTTGGCGGGGGTCTTGGCATCGTGCTCTGTCTTGTTCCTGGATCTCAGGGACCGTTTGCGGGGTGGTTCTCCGTCTGCAGGGGGTGGGGTGCTGGTGTGGTGGTCCTGTGGTGGGGCGTCCTGTCCACTAGCGCCGGCGGAGGTGGGGGGCAGTTCATCATCCATGCTAGTGTCAGGGGCCCCTTGTAGTGCCACAGTGTCCCTCCTGGTGTTGAGTATTTCCTTCAGCACCCCTACGATGGTGCCCATGGCGGAGTTGATGGTTCTGAGTTCCTCCCTGAACCCCAAATACTGTTCCTCCTGCATGCGCTGTGTCTCCTGAAACTTGGCCAGGAAGCCTGGAAGGCTTGGCCCAGCAAGGATCAAAAAGACTCAAAAAGGCCCACAGAGGCCTCAAAAAGGGTAAAAGGGATAATAAGAGCAGTCTAGCATTAACATTAACATTAAAACAACAACAGCAATAGCATAGCAATAGCACAGCTCTCGTCCACAAATTCACCAGTCTTCACCAGTCCCTGCTCTTGTATCCACCCCTGGTATATCTAGTTGAGAATTTGTTTGCATGCTGCCAACGCCACCTATTAACGTGCTCCCAACGCCATCTATACAATATCTATACCTTTCCACACCCCTTTACAGCCACTACCTGCTTGGATGCAGCAATTTGCAGCAGGATGAGGTCAGGAAAAATGAGGGGTCAGCTACCAGGATCTTACAAAAGGAAAAGGGATACAAAAATAGGGGGCGCAGTGGCAAAGAGGAGTTTCATAGGCACTCTGGAAGATATCCCTCAAAGTAGCAACTGAGATCAAGAAAAAATTGAGGATCCCGAGGTGGCATGAAGTCCCAGGAGCCCGTCAGGGAAAGAAATTCTGAAAACCTTGGAAATCCTGGAGACACTGCCTACCACGGAAGCCCAAGCAGTCACAGAAATTGCCTAGAATCTGGAAATCTCTGTAGACCTGATGGCACCAGCCAAAAAAAAGAAGATAACATGCTTCTTTAAGTCTCTGAGAGAAGAGATTGGTGCAAATGACACCCAGTCATCGACACACCTGGGAACATGTGGCTATGTGGTCTGTGGGGTCACAGCTGACATTGGTGCTGAAGACATGATTGCAAGACGAAAAATCACTCAAATTCAGCTGTCACCCAGCATCATCTACCTGATGGGCCAATGTCCCTCGTCATGGCCACCCTGAGAGAGGCTGGATGCAGAAAGCTCACACAGAGGTACCTAGAAGGGGGTGGAGGAATAATTTCACAGACCAGTCTTTACTTAGGTGTCTGGTGATCTAGGCATGCAACCACAGTACTGTGACCATACTTAAGAAATTACAGCCAGCCATAAACCTTCATACTGCTCATTTCGGCATTCAGGAGTGTCAAAGCTGTGGGCCAAGAAACAGCCCACTCAACTCGAATTGCCGGAAGGTCAACATGACTTGTCGCACAAGGCATAAATACAGCCCCATCTATCCAGCCAAGGCAGCGGGAAAAGTCGGTATTGCACAATTGGTTATGCCTCCAACTTATGATCACAAGTCCATGCCAGGACAGAAGAACAACAGCAGCACTTCTCAACGAATGTTGGACACCAATAAATTAAGGACTGCCATACTGAGTTCTATGCAAGCAACAGTAGAGGCCCTCAACCATCATGCAAATAAAATTGGCATTCAGGTGGATCTACTGAACACCTTGTTGGTCTTCGTGTCGGACATAGTCAATCTTGAAAAGCTGAATGCCCTGATCATGCAAGTGCAAGCTGATAAGAACAGTGATTTCACCATATGTTCATGCAAAGAGGCGATTGATAATCTGGTACAGCTTCAGGGGATGCTTGGGGGCATGTTTGGGGGTATGCTGGAAAAAAGAGCCACCTCCACACCTAAGGACCCCCCCACTCGCATATAGTTCTACACCATCCCCAGGATACACCAGATAACCTCACATTCAGTGGATCCATACCTGCCCAAGGGTCCCTGGCTGAGTGGGAGAGAAAATAGGATCAGCAAAACATATCCCCAACAGATAGGGGCATGGAGCCCATCTAACCATCAAATCTACAGCAGGCTACTGACCGCTCCCCACCCCAATGCCAGGGTGTAGCCCTCTTCCCCATGCACCAGATGAAAAGGGAATGAAGGTGAGTGAGAACGGGCAGGAATAAATCCAACCCAAGGGCTTGTAGCACTGGAATACCAATGTCCATTTGGCCTACAAGGGAGGACTAGGAGAAGGTAATCAGTGAAGAGAGCGCCTTGGTTCCGGTATAAACATCAGTGTTTAACGGATGATCTGTATAATAACTGACAGCATCCCCCTCAGCTCAGAGGGCAATGAATCTGAAGACCCAGTGATACAGCCTACTGAAGAGATGAAGAAACCAACAATCAACAAGGTTAACCATTCCCTGGTGGAAGATGCTTCATTCCTGGGTGACCAGTAGCCCCCTGCAAGGGTAGAAGGTCAAGTAGATGGCAAAATGAGACAACATCTACAGGGCCAATAATAGATGATGGCCTCACAGCACATTGACCCTGACCCCAGGCAAATGGATAATCCTGGCAGTGCATTCAGAACAGCTGCTTTGAGCAAAATCGAACCTGAATATAATTGTCATGAGAACCGGCTCCTATGGATTCCTGAGGTAAGCACAATGTTTTAAATCGTGCCAAGGTCTCGAAAATATTAAGAGTGTTACCATGCCTGAATGAAGTAGCATCAGATGACATCTATTCCATTAGGTTTCTGCCACCCAGAGCAAGGCAGACCTCAGTACCTACACTTGTCACGCTTACAACATCGGCCCTCAGTGCACAAATTCTAGAGAACAAGAAACTACCGGTCATGGGGAATAGAAGCAACTGTACTCCAGGGGGACCGGTACCCTTCCCCGTTGTTGGAGCAGCAGCACAATGAAAAGGAGGAAAGCTCTTCCACGTGTGTATTGCACATGAAGTGCGATGGGGGGGCCATCCAACTGAGAATCAAACATCGTCCCCTGAGTACGCCCTGGGTTTACTGTACAAATAACCAGAGATGGGGCTTCAGGGAACAGCAAATGACTATAAGGATACAGGAAGATCAGGACAGATGAAGTTGGCTGCCATCAGACTTACTAAATACACCTAGAAAGGACTGAATAACGCCCAGAGTGCAAATAAAGGAATGAGGTGGCTTATCTATATGTTAATGGAACATCAGCGGACTGCAGGCAAAAATTGTAGATCCTACTGTTGGGGAGTTTTTTGGCTCCTTTGACATAATACTGCTGCAAGAAACATGGTCTCAAGTCAATATCCCTCTCTTAGGATACATAGAGCTCAATATGTATGCACAGAAAAGCTGTCCATATGGTCAGTCTGTCTGTGTCAATACGAACTTACCAGCATAGATTGCAGAAATAAGCACAACAGAATCATGGATCCTTGCGCATGGAAAATTGGACTCTGAGACCAATGGGACACACTAGTTCTTGTAAATGTTTACATCAATCTACGGAGGAAGGCCAAATCAGTGTCCAAGCTTATTGCAAATATGTTAAGGTTAAAGAATATATGTCAGCCCTCACACCTTTTACTTACTGGAGATTTCAACCTAAACCTGTTTCCCCTACCAAGCGAGGAAACATCGAGACCACAGGACCGCTCCCGGCTCAATGCTTGCCATCTTTAAAGTGATGAGATAAACTTGAAGAGAAACTTGCAAGAGCCTGTGAGTTGACTGGATTGATCACTTTGAGCGGTTGATTATCAGGTGACACCCCACCGTCATGGACTAGATCAATCAACTCATCTGTTTCCTATTTAGATTATACTCTGGTTAACCAATCTCTATATTGATGGGTAGTGGACTTTAGCATTTTTCAATGTCAGGAGTGCGATCACCACCCGCAGTTTATCCAGATCGATGTCAGCAAAAGTAACCATGACCCATCGAAGGTTTTGGGGGTAGAACCCAGCACGGAAAATCTAAAATGCCTGAAGTGGAGCTCAAGGTCCATAGAAAACCTTGCGACTGATGCTGTGGAAATCTTAAAGAAGCTTGTCAACGGTGATACCAACCTGATATCAGCCCGGGAATCTATAATGGGCTATCTGGTATCCAAGTATCCGGCCAAAGGCGCTAGTAAAGGAGCTGGCACAGGACCCGATCAGCAGCCCCCTCTACTGAGGCACATTTGTCTGCTGAAAGCTAAAGTCAATAATATTGTCAGGCAGGTAAGATGTAGTGCAGAGGACCCATAGTTCTTGCAAGACCTTCGAAAAGAAGGGAATCTGCTCCACTAAACCAAGCCAAAGGAATCAAAGAAATTTTGGAAATTAATAAATGACATAGACAAAGGCCGAAGAGCAGCCTGTAGTGCAAACATATCAGAGGAGGGATGGGTCAAATATTTGATGTTGCACCTTTCAGAAGATAGCCCAAACCAGGCTGACCTCAGGGTCCCAGTAAACCTCAGGGGACACTCACTCAATCAAACCTCTACAGTATGCGTCTGCCAAAATAATCAAAATCATTAAGAACTCTCATTCAGACTGTGCGGCAGAAGAGAGAAACCAGCACAAAAATATACGCATCATAGGCTTCCCGAAGGGCTCGGACCTCACTACCTTCTTTGAACCCTGGCTCTCCTCGTAAGTCTCTCCCAACATTGCATTATTGAACATTCTCGTTGAGTGCCCACCCCGCTACTCCCACCTGGTGCCTCTCCAAGGCAAGTGGTGGCCAAAATGCTGATTTTCAGAGATAAAGACGCAATCCTGATGGCTGCCAGGCACACAGGCAGCATAACATACGAAAATGCACAGGTTCTCCTCTTTTTTGGAGTATACTTTCATGGTCAAGCAGTGACGGCTGCTACTTAATGGGGGTGGCAGGGTGGGGGGTATACATTTTTTTTTTTTAAACACTTACCTTTTCCGTCGGGAGAGATGATTCTGTCTCTCCTCCATCCTCTTCTCTTTCCCGATGCCTGGCAGCAAGGAAGCACATAGGCTCCCAGACTCCCCTAAGTCCTAAGCTAATCACAACACTGCTGTCACCAGCATGACACCAGCGTTGTGATTGGTCTGAGAGGCCTGGTTCAGCGCTCAGACAGGGAGTGGGAACCTGTGCATGTTCTCCTCCTGGCGGTTCAATACAGCCGGGTGAAGAAATGCTAACTGCGCATGACCGTCTGGATGGCCCAACAGGGTTGGCCAAACGGTCATGTGCATTTACGGTGCACATACCCCTTCTCCCTGTGAAGTAGCCCAGCCCCGGACGCACTAACCTGGCTCCCGAGGAAAAATAAAATCACAATAACATTGCATTATTATCCTTTTACTTTGACATTTTCTGCACTGCACAAAGCACTGGGGTGACGCTCCTCCACCTTAGCAGAGGAGCTGCCTTCCAGTGTAGGTGGGCCTCGTTCATGGCCGTAAAACGAAAACAGAGATGCTGGCATCAAATACTCCCTGCGTAAATAAAAGTGCTAGCAAATCATACTTCTTTACAGAACCGGCCATTTCTGGGACTTGGTCGAGCAACCATGACACCACTCACCTGAGATGGGAACTGCCACTCTGTAAAAACACTTGAAATCCCCTCAGAAGGGGCATAGCTTTCACCATCAGCAGTCCTCCTACAGATCTACCTCCAGCGTTCCGTAGCCAGTGCAGGCACAACATGAAAGAATCTCGGCCCTGGCCATGGCGTCTCATCTCCGAAAGCCTGATCTGTCCGCCTCCACAGACACTAGGGCCCATATTTATACTTTTTGACGCAAAACTGCGCGGGCACAGTTTTGCGTCAAAAATATTACCGCCGGCTAATGCCATTTTGGTGCGCCGTGCGGGCGTCATATTTATACTTTGACGCACGGCGGCGCAAACAACAGGTGGGAGTCATTATTTTTGACGCACACCGTGGCGTCCAGTCGTAAAGGAAAACAACGTTAACGTGGCGGAAATGCCTGTGGGTCGATTTACGACACCGCAAACCGGATATGCGCCGTTTTTTTATGCAATAGCGTAAAAAAAAAACGCGAACACTGCCAGTTCACCAAAAGAGAGCCAAAATGGATCCCAGATGCCACTACAGACCCCAGGAAGATGACAGCAGAACAGGAACCAGCCAGGAGGACCCACACAAGAACCAGGACACTTTTAAGAAGAAAAGAAAGTGTCGCTTCAGTGCAGAGGAGCAGGAAATCCTGGTTAAGGAGGTGACAGAACACCAGCACCAACTGTTTGTCACATCAAAGTTGCCAATCAGTAGGAGAGAGGCTATATGGCAACAAATTGTCGACAAGATTAACAGTGTGGCTGAAGTACGCAGAACAGTCATCGAGTGCAAGAAACGCTGGCATGACTGCAAATGCAGGACCAAGGAAAAGATGGCCAGGAACAGGAAGGCAGCACTGCAGACTGGAGGGTGGAGTCCAGCACACCAGGAGGCCCCGGACCACATGGAGGAGATGGTCGCAGCCGTCATCCCTGAGGAGATCGTCACAGGGATTCAAGGACAGGACAGCGCAGACTACCAGGAGACAACGCACATGCAGGGTAAGTCGCATGGGGAATTAAAATGCACTAATGTCAACTGCAACCGGGGGGGGAATACCTACTACACATTGCATGTAAGTCATCATATATATGGAGTGGCATGGGTAAAGGGGCACGGCAGGGGGGCATGGTCTGCACAAACAGAAGCTGGGGCACACCATTACACAACACCAACAACAGTCCCATGGGGGCATGCTGTCATGCCAACGATGGAGCAAAGGGAAAGCCACGACAGGAGGGAAGGCCACTACGTCAAACTGATATCTTGGCACTCGTCAGCCAACATACCTCCTACATTAAATAGGGCCCTATTAGCAATCCTCTAGCCAAACCGACAACTGCAATGTAACTGCGACAACAGTTGCCACTACCACCTCTGATCTGTGTGTAGCTCAAGTAGCCAATGGCAGTAACCTCCCCATGGAACATACACACCTAAATTAGGGGGTGAGGATGACATCTGCAACAATCTCCTGAAACAAGACAAAGGCCCCAGTATACTCAAATGTCAATGCCCATAGTTGTCACAAACATCAGCCAATGTAAACAACAATAGGAGCGACACAGCACTAAGGACACACCCATGCTGCATATGTCAGGGTCCATCCTGTGCCTGGGTAACAAGGCAACATCACAAATGTCATACTGCTCAGACAACAGCATTGAGGAGGGGACACATGTAACTGGTCACTGAAATACACCTGCACAGTCAGAGGACGAAATAGGACACTGATACGACTATCAGGGCAATCCAATGTAACACACATTACCCAACATCAGCAGGACACATTAACAATGTCAACATCCATATCAGATCATAACATTGCCATGCATAGGATATGCAACATGTCAATTACAATTAAGTTGATGTGAACGATCAGGGATTGGGGCAGGTCCTGATAGTTAAGTGTGCTGCCAGGGCCATCAAAACACCCACAGCCAGTGAAAGGTCTCACCATGAGAATGGATATACACGGAGGGTCGAGTAGGACTAAAAGGTGGCAATTCTCTATTTGGCATAAAGCAACACCTAGAGGCAATGAGGCTGACAAGTCTGATAACTCAATAAATACATGTGACACACAGGTGGGCCATAGGCCTGAAACAATGCCCATCTGAAGGACTGCAGATATTAATACAAAACAAGATCACAAAGTGAATTCTTCAAAAGGCGGGCACGTCACGTCAAACTTGTCACAACACAGACACACTAATTGTACCCTGTTTCATTGTAGAGGAAGATGGATCTCCTGCCGATATGCCTGTCCCAGATTTCCCTGATGACATGGATGACGAGCCGATAAACATTCCCCAGGAGACTATAAAAAAGGTCCTTGAAACCCTCCAGACCCCACCTTCAGTCACAAGGAGGAGCACAGAACAAGCAGCCATCGCAGAGGAACCACCCACCACCCCAATTGTAAGACCTGCCAGCTCCAATACAGCTGAGGACTCTTACGACACTTGCACCAGCTTTGAGAGAACTGTAGTTGGAGTACAGCGGGAGCTGGCCAAGGAGGTGTGGGTGGGGATGCAAAATATGGCAGCCAGCCTAGAGGGGGTGCGTTTGTGCATGATGTCATCTGCAGATCAGGCAGCAGCTATGCAAGCCCTAACATCTATTTTGCAGGAACTGCAGAAAACCCAGAAGGAAATCAGCACAGCTGTAATACAGTTGACCCAACAACTACAACAGCAATCCTGTCAACGCGTGCACGAATGCAACATTGAACCCCTCAGGGCCGACCTGGCTGCCTACCATCGTGATGTGGCTGCTATTCTCAAGAACCAGCAGATCCTCCTTGCTGCAGTACTGCCCTTAAGACCTTCACAGGGAGCAGCCACCGGGATGTCTGCCTTCATGTCTTCCAACACTGAGGTTTGTGTTGCCCCTTCACAACCAACAACAACAACGACAAAGAAGGCAACACACACATCAGAAGAAGAAGACATGGAACAGATCACATTCACAAGGAAAATGACCCGGAAGCACTAGTCCCTGCCACATGGCCCACATTTACCAAGGTCCTGCGCTTTGTAACTTGCCAGTCTTGCAACAACTGTACTCAAGCACTGTTCTGCAAACCACTGTATATCTTGTCACCTAGCCCAGTGATTGTCTCTCTCCTACTCATTGCCAAATCCTGTCCCTCTGCACTGTCTGAAACAGCAACCCCAGCATGACAAAAGCATTTTGGTAAACCCTTGTGTTGGATCACAATGGAAGATATCACTATAATGGACTCACATTCATGGACAATGTACAGATAGCACTACAGCACTCTTCAATAAATAGCACTTACACAACAAATCTGTCTCTGGGTAATGTGACATATCAACTGCGCAGTACATAATTGAAATGTCCCTACTGTCAAATAACGTAGTTTCTCAATACAACTCTCCAGATATTATGTAGTTAGAGAAATCTGCACAGTGACCATGATTGCATCATACTCTGCCCATCCTGAGGGAATAATCTGATGAAGTGAGAAACCATACACCACCATGCTGTGTTGGACAGAAGAATGCTTCCTCAGGGGATAACTAAGTCATCAAATCGTGCCCGCTAAATGTTGTCAACGTGCAAAAATAACACAATAAACATGCCACACTAATATAAGTAAACACTAAAAAACTGCAGAAATGAAGGTGTCTGAGTTAACGTACAAATAGGTAATCATGCCGAACTGTGTCACAAATGATGTATGAGGGTCATGAAGACAAGAATACAAGATAGACAATGAGAACTCATCTTATAAGGGTGTGCATGATCATCACACTGCAGTCAGAACTGTTTCCCCAATATCAAGTCTGGAAGCACTGTTAGTGACTTTGAAAACACACTTATCAACAGAAACACATTGTCATCCATATTAACTGTGATTGGTGGTTGCAACAAAGGGTAGACACTTTGCAAGGTAGCCCTGGGTTAGCTGTCAATCGTAACGCTCAGTTGGAATTTGTTTGTAGCATAGGACACAGATGTTATAGTACAAAAGAGATGTACACGGAATCCAAACCCACGATCACGTACCATTCAACACACACTATTAAGGGGTAACAAAATATTTATTAAAAGCTAACCATAGATGAGGAAACTGAGGGAAAAATCTTACCTACCCTAATCTACCCTGACTACTCATTACCCACAACTGTCCCTAACTAACCTAAGCTACACTTACTTATCACATGTGACGAAACATTCTAAACATCTACCCCCCACCCCCCTTATGAGACGGGACACATTGAGGACAACACATACTAACCTAAACACATACTATACTATCCTAAACAAATATATATATTTTTGGTAAATGTTTTTTTTATGTTTTTTGTTTTTGTAGTTTTTTTAAATTTATTTTTACACACAAGAACCCCAACATAGCCCGTCACCCACCCACCCACACATGTCATAAGTCAAAAAAGAAACAAGCAGGACCCCCTACCCCGCCACCCACTAACACTGACTAAACTAACAGCCTATACTAACCTAACACTAAGCCCACTAAGCCCACTAACTATAAGAACAAGGAAAGAGGAGGGAGGGGAGGGTATCATGTCCATCTATCCAACTGTCTAGAGGTTGGCCCTCCGGAGGGTCCTCTTGATATCCTTGACCCGCCGTTTAATGTGCCGCACGACCCGGCTCAGGTGGCTCACCTTGCGTAGCACTTTGTCCATCTTGTCCTCAAGTCTATTGAAGGCGGCAGGGTCAACAGCTGGAGCAGTGGCAGTCTGGGCACTGGTGGAGGAGGTCTGTGTGGGCTATCCTGCACCAGTGGCAATGCTGGGGCCAGGAAGTCCTGCAGATGTAGATTCTACAGAGGCAGCTGTGGGTGGGGCCACCTGGCTCTCATTGGTGGTTGTTTCTGTGTTGGCTGTGGTGGGCACAGTAGGCCCACCCTGTGGGAAGGCTCGCCATGCCCCGGAGGCACGTTCATGGCGATATTGCCGGGCCATCCTCTGGAACCCCGACTCCACCAGCAGGATGGGCTGGTATCGCATGGCCTGACTCTGAAATTCACGGACCTGGTCTGGAGTCATGTTAGCTGCTGTGAAGACAAATGCAGATATGCCACATTAGTAACTGCATTGTGTGAAACAGCACAGCAAGTTAATCAGACAATACATCTACTGTACTTCTAACAGCTCATATCACGATACAGAGCATCGAATGTCCCTGAGGAAGTACATGGCAGGCCAGACAACAAAGGTCACATCACACAAAGCACATTCATAACCCACAAGATGGGTAACAACTGGCCTTGACTTGCAATCTGAGTTCTGACAGTTAACATCTAAGAATCATGCTGCATATCCTCCACCAAGAGCTGGGCCACAAATGTCAGTGTACGAAAAGCAAAACTAAAGCCACATGGTCTGCAAGTTGTAACTGGAATTTCCATTATGGCCCCAAGTGCCAAACCTGAGTGTGTATACTACTATGCAACCAAACCGTCACTTATTCACAGGTATGTGTAACATACTGGTAGCATCAATATTAGGTACCCCATTCACAAACCCATGGCCGTGTTTGAGGGGGGGCGGTGGATATACAACTATAATTTGCCAACAACATGTACACCGAGGAGTGTATAGGCTACTCCACACATGTTTGTCTCTACAGACACACCACAGGTAAGGTCTATCTAAATTTTGGAGTCAGCAAACCCTAGAGCACTCATAGGGTCAGACATGTCAGGAAAATCAGAACTTAGTACACAACATATTCTTCCAGTGAGGCCTGTCTTACATTAGACACAGAGTTGCTTGAACACCCATGATCATGAATTGCATGCACACCTAGGCCATTACACTCAGGTTCCACAGACTTGATGCACTACATGTGGAAGTACATGCTGCTAGGATGTTCTACCTACTGTTTCAAAATTACGTAGGTAAATAGTGAAGCGGATGTCTATTGGGAAGCTATTAGCTCTACCAATCTTAGAGAATGTGGGTCTGACAGGTTGACTAAATAGGGGCTGACTTCCATTGCGACTCTTGGTGATACAAGTGTCAGAGACATGACTATCCCCTGTACTCACAGTGGGGCCTACAGGGATGCTCTACAATCCCTACATGATACCATTGGATACGCATTGGCTAACTCAAAACATGTGAAAACTGCATTCCCACTCATGGAACAAGTGAAAAACTTGACCACAGCATCACACCTTCCTATTCGTCCAACTCACACGAGTCCATAACCAGCAAACGCAACACATAACAGACATATCAACACATTGGCCCTAACTATCATGTGGTTGCAAACTTGCCCCATAATTGGTGAGCACTAAAAAATATGGAGTGTAATCGTCTCATCATGTGCATCCAAGAGAAACATCCAAAGCCTGGTTACTTGAGGACTGCATTACCAGTCAAACATGCCTTGTGGCCATGACACATTTATTGCACATAGGCCCAATGTACAGAGGGAGGGGCAGGGACTCCTGTAAGCCATCCTGTTGTTACAGTATAGTCAATTGATGTGGCCCAGCTATGGTGATTTGCACCAACCATGGAGATGTAAAGCCATGTGCATACACTTGGTCTGCCATCCATATTTGGATTGTGGCTCAACCAATTCCAACAAACATCTTACGACGTTAGCTGAGGACACCTTTCACCTTTACACAATGTATTCAAATCATGAACTGACATTTATCCTAAAAGATTAGGGGCCAGATGTAGCAAATTCCCAAATTGCGACTTGCAATTTGCGAGTCCCTGCGACTCGCAAATTGCAAGTCGCAATTTGGGATGCAGAAAGGTGTCTCAGACACCTTCTGCGAGTCGCTATGGGGTCGCAAAGACCCACCTCATTAATATTAATGAGGTGGGTCGCAATTTGCGACCCTATAGCGATTCAGGGCCCTCACGGGGATGGAGGCCTGCTGTAGTCAGCAGACCTCCATGTCCGTGACTGCTTTTAAATAAAGCAGTTTTTTTTTTCAAAGTGCAACCCATTTTCCTTAAAGGAAAACGAGCTGCACTTTGAAAATAAACCGAAACCTTTTGTTTCGGTATTTTTCAGGGCAGGTAGTGGTCCATTGGACCACTGCCTGCTCTGAAAAATTATTTTTTATGTCATACACAAAGGGGAAGGGGTCCCATGGGGACCCCTTCCCGTTTGCGACTGGGTTACCATCCACTTCAAGTGGATGGTAACTGCGCTTTCATTTGCGACCGCAATCGCGGTCGCAAATGAAATTGCATACCAGTGCGACTCGCAAATAGGAAGGGAACACCCCTTCCTATTTGCGACTCGGAAATGCATTTTGCAAGTCGGTTCCGACTCGCAAAATGCATTTCAGATAGCAAAGTGGCTTTAGCGACTCACAAACGGCGATTATCGCCGTTTGCGAGTCGCTAAAGCTTTGCTACATCTGGCCCTAAGAAACACAATAATCCCACACATTCATAGTACTTCTGTCAACGCTTTCCTTCCACACTTACCAGACTCACATGAGACCAATGTTTGAGCCACTTTGCTATTATAAATTGTTGTGAAGGCAGCACTCATTTTCAGCATCATGTAGTGATTCTAAAGTCAGTCTAGCAATTGCGTCAACATAGTTGGCCTAAATGTTGGTACATCTGTACTTCTCTGTCAATAGTACCCTATATAGACATGATTGGCTCCTATTTTGTTAGCTGTGCTGACAGAAAGGCCGCACCAATTTCCTTCATGGTAAAGTTACCTGTAAGTTTGCTGAGCACGTGCTACCTGACCCCTAGCAATTGTGATCCTTGCCATAGTGCATCAATGATCCCCTCATATGTCCCCAAAATTACACACAGTCATCAAGTTAGGTGGCAGACATTGCACTAATCCACTGATGTCACAACAGAGCATTCATTTTTGCACAATAACAATAGTCGTACTCACCAACAGTGCCACCAATCATGATTCCCAGGTGGTCCAAGAGATCCTGCTCCCTGGTGATGAGGTCACCCCACCGGTGCTTCAGCTGGTGGTCACTCCTCTGGCTGGCATACACACGCTGCAGGTGATGCAGCACCTTTTCCCACCGGATTCTGCTCGCCTCTGTCGGGTAGCCCTGTATGACCCTGCCCCCTGTCTGGATCATGAGCGGCAAGAAATGTGTAACCAGCCAGATGAAGCCCCCCAACTCCTCTTCCCCCATCCTGCCAAGACGTGGCCTACCAGACATACTTATAGAAGAAAATAAGGAATAGGGGTAAAAGAAAAAGAAAGGGGAAATGGGTGAAAGTAGGGGCAAAAAGACAGAAAAAAAGTAAACCTAAACACTAAAAGAGCCCAACTATCCCCAAATTAACACTACCCACAACAGACTCCCACAAACAATAAATCGACAAGATAAATGGACAAATGTAGACAAAGCACAGTACTACAGTATACACAAACAAAATTTATTTCACAAAAGGACTTCACAGATAGCACACAGGACAAATACAGCACAAAATCTCTGGACAACACTCTCTACACAGCCACACAGTCTAGAAGGATCATAGACTGCAAAGTGAAAGTGTAAGTACACCCACTGTACATGATCTGTAAACAGGATATTCTATTACATCACTTCCTGAATGAAAAGTCCCACCTTTTTCGCGTTATGCGTCATTTTTTGCTGCACAAAACTGTATTTGCGTAATTTTTTTTGACGCACAGACCTGAATATTAACCCGCATCTATATAATGATACATGGACTGTACAAATATCTGGATGCGGGCTATATTTCACTCCTGTGCGTCCAAAAAAACGACGCAAAAACAGTTTTGTGCAACAAACAATGACGCACACCACTAGGAACGTCAAAATCACAGTGCATTAACTGGTTTGGGGCATTTTTACATGTTTTTTGGTTATTTTACTTTTGGAACACATCAGAGATTGGCTAATTGAAGACAGTATGGTGTTAATGGGGTATGTTCACATGTGTGACATCATACTGCAGCAGAACATCATCCACTACACTCTTCACAGTATGTTTACAGTTGGCTGACGTCATAGATGGTCATATGTGTGGCCCACATATATGTATGGCACAAATTGTGCATGTTTGCCATAAGGAGAGGATAGCAATGTGACGCACATATGTACAATACCTAATTGCCTTTGGCTCAAAGTGTGTGCTTTGACAACTAATGTGTTGGTTAACCAGGTGTGTGTGTACATCACATGAACCATTATTGTACATTTGGTTGTATGAATGTGACGTCCATGTGTCCAACCCTAAGATGCAAGTAAATATTGGAATGAGCAAGGGCATGTGTTAGTCATACATGTAACAACACCCGCAAAGTATACTTCCAAGTTTTAGGGTCACGTAGACACCACATGTGACATAGCATGCACCAGATGGATGGCAGACACATGTTCATGTCAAAGGTCCACAATTTCTACATCCTATGTCCTAGAGTATTGGTAAGAGCTTCCTAGGCAATAGTTGATGAATCCCACAGTGAGTCATACACATGCATTGATGAAGTGGGTACCATGTTGTTTGCACAGACAGTCAAGGGTCAATCTCATTTGTATGATGACACCACAGTTGAGGCCATAGAAGTAAGCCCCAACTATCAAGTGGCTGTGGTGGACCAGCATACAAGACAGCACGTGTCCACATATTTCCAGTGATCAATTGCACATAGGTGTCTTGTTCATGTGTGTGGTCCAATGATGATCCTGTAGATTTTTTGGGATGTAATTTGTCACAGTTCGGACCAGGACTCATCATGTGTCAGTAGCAGCTATTCCTGTAACTACTGAGTATCCTTTGTTGATCAATGTGAGTAGAGTAGATGTGGACATGTGAACCAACATGTGGATGGTCCCACCCTGTCACTAAAGACGTGTAATGAGACAATCAACAGGGCAACCTTGGTGTGCTGAGTGAGATAATGTCTCAATTGTCATGTTCCGGCAGGTGTCAATACAAAATTTGTACACAGGTTGGCCTCTGCACTTCCCACTGCATCTGGGAACATCATAGCCTCTGTGCTGTTTATTCTCGCAGCTATTCACCACACACGGCCCATCACTAAGTTGTGCGCACTGTGATGCTGTGTGTGAACTGTCATGGTCCTGATATTTGTGTATTAGTCATGTACATTATCAGAGGTTGCTGGTTGTGCTGAAAGCCCCATACCCAAGCCCTGCCTATGACCCTGGGACACTGTCACACTTTGTCATTCATGCATAAATGCAACCCAGAAAAGGGATGGGCCATGAATTTTGCATTTCCAAGAGGATTTAACTCAAATGGTACAGTTAAAAGGCAGATGATGCTATACAATGTATTTGTGTATGCATGGTAGAAGCCCATGCCCAATGCCCCCTGATGAATGGCAGGTTTGACAAGGCAAGTGTGGTACATATGTAGACACAGGGATACTTTAGTGTGACGCACTGACAGTTGCCAGTCAGGCTGACAGAATGCAAGATGATTCGGGAGCCAGCTACTGGACAAGTTACATAATCAGTGGTCTGACTGAGACTGTTTGGAGGACAAACTAGACAGTTGACATGTCCATCTGTGTATGTCCTGTGTTTTTGAAGGTGACAAATGAACCCATTGGCTGTGTTACATGGCTTAATTACTACAAATGGTTGACGATGTATTCGACATCATGGCTACTACTATGCTGTTCCAGGCATCATCAGGGGCACTGCTTTTTGTAATGGGTGGTGTGCATGGAGGTATTCACAGGTGTGGGCTGCATCTATTTCTCACCAGTCCTGTAGGTGAGACTTGCATTCTAAGGGCCAACAGACATTTTCACAAGGGGAAGCAATCTACATGTGCTAACAGGGCTTTGTAACTAGGAGACAGTGTATAAATTGACCTGACGTCCATGCAGTCAGATGTTCTTTGACAATGGCATACCTTAGGAAAGGGTGTAGCACACTGGTTTGCTAATCTTGGTCTGTGTTTGTAGAGGAGGTATTATCAGGGTACACATCTTAGTATTCCAGGCACCTCTTCCGACAGGTGGGTTGTGACCAGGTGCATGGGTGTGTGATGAGTTAGGAAATGGGCTGACATGTACATGGAATGTCATGTGCGCAATGCATGTCATATGTGTGGCACTTGTGCTGTCTATGTTCTGCTTCTATGGAACTCTAGTCACAGATATTCCTTTCAAATATTGGATGCAGTTGGTCTAACTGCTGTCAAGGGTCTTGTCAGACATTCCTGTTAGTGATGCCAAAGCACATTGACTGCCTCATGTATGAGGCTTGTATTCCCCTTATTGAGTGATGGTGTCATAGTTGTGTGCCATATGCTGCGTTGGACCTTGCTTTCAACTTGTATGTGTGAAATAGTTGTGGTCCTCTGCTATAGGCCTTCAAAGGAGATATGTACATGATATATGTCATTAAGAGTGTATATGTATGTGACCATTGTATGTTAGGCATCACATAAGCTCTGGGATGTTCCGTGTCCTACTCAGTATCTCAGCAATGCTCCATGAGGCAACACTCTTATTCTGATAAGTAGAGATGAAGGTGTGTAAAAAGGAATAGCCAGACCATGATATGGTGATTATAATAGGTGTTTATTTAAAATAGTTAACTAAATTGGTGAAGGTGATCATATTCAGAAGAAATTATTTACAATCTGTTGCCGCCTGTGTATACCAGCAGCTGTGTTCTGTAGTTCCCCCTCCTGTTGCAGGCCATCATCCTCCTCTTCCTCCTCTTCAGGCATGTGTGGCTCTGGTTCCAGGAGGGGAATGTTTCTTCTGACACAAATGTTGTGCAATTTTGCACATGTGAGGATGATCCTACAGACCATCTCGGGGGAATATAGGAGGCTACCACCAGTGATGTTGAGGCAGTGGAACCTTGACTTGAGGATGCCGAAGGTCCGCTCGACTATGCTGCATGTCCTCCTATGGGCCTCGTTGTATGCAGGCTCTGCAGCTGTACTCGGGTTGCCAAATGGTGTCATAATCCATGGCTGGATGCCATACCCCTGATCAGCTGCAATAGAAAATGAATGGGATCATGTTGATGTAGCTGGCACTATTGAAAAGATGGCAGTAGTTGTCTTGTGTTGTCTGTGTCTCTCTTGTGTACTAATGTGACATCCTATGCTTGTAGGCTATACCATCTGCATTGTGTTGTTTCCTTGACTGAACAAGTGTTTGTCTGCTAACCGTTTGTCAGCAATATGTTTTGGGATTTTCAGTACAGTGTGCCCTCCCTAGCATTGTGACTTGTGATACAGGTGTCCGTGTGTCTTCACTGGGGGTGAGATGATAGTTCCATGCAGAGTTAAAATTGAAAGTGTTGTTAGCACGTTCATATGAAAGTACCCTGGACATCCCAAACCTTTAGACTTAGGCAATGTATTAATGTAAAGGTCATTGGGACACTTACAATTTGCAAGGTGACATTTAGGCAACCACACTCATTGACGTATTCACATTAGGCTGTACAGTAAATTCCAATGTGTGACAGGTTCAATGGTGAGTTAAGAAACATGGCTAGCGGTGTCACGACCTCAGTGTGTTCCTGTTGACATGTTGCTGTTGTGGTGTATGTGTTGTGTGTCCTAGAGGGTTGCTGTGCAGTGTGTATATAAGTAGGTTTTTGTACTTACCAACAAGTAGTCCATTGCCATACCGTCCATCCTGGAAGTGTTGATTGATGGTGCAGTGACGGAAGATGTATGAGTCATGTACACTCCCAGGATATTTAGCCACGATGTTGGTGATCAATCCCTGGTGATCGACAATGGCCTGCACATTGATGGAATGTGTGTGCTTCCTGTTGTGGTAGAGGTGTTCAGTTGCAGCAGGTGGCACAAGGCGTACATGTGTGCAGTCGATTGCACCAAGGACGTGTGGGAAGCCACTGATTGCGTAGAACCCCTGTTTAGTTTCCTGCTGCTGCTGCAGTGTGTTAGGGAAGCAGATGTGGCGGGGTGTCAGTCGAATGATGGCGTCCAGTACTTTGGGCAAAAAGGTGGAGAATGATGGTTGTGATATTCTGCCAACCAGGGCACCAGTTGTTTGAAAAGAGCCACTTGCCAGCATATGAAGCACGGCAAGCAGCTTGGTTTCTGTTGGGATGGTGTGGGGTGTCACCAAAGTGGGGGCCAACTGCTGTTCAATGTTTCGCAGCAGCTGCTGAATGGCCTGCCAGTTCAACCGGTACCTCTGTATGATGTTGTGTTCCCTGAGGCCCTGAAGGGTTGTTCTTAGGCGGAATATCCTATCCTGCCTTCTGCGCTGCGTTTGGGGTCCCTGCTGGTGTTGTTGTAGCTGCTGTTGTTTTTGCTGGGCTCTGCGTCTGCGTGCATGCTGGATTAGAATGACCTCCATGGCTCCCTGTTGCTGCTCTGCTGCTCTGCTGTTTGTTCTGTGTGTTCTGATTAAATACAGGTGTGTTTGCCCCATTTTAATGCCTGCCCTGACCCAGGCGTTAATTTTTGACGCAAATCGGGCTGTGCGTCATTTTCTGGCTCCACCTCCCGGCCGTGCGTAATTTTTGCCCGAAAGCATAAATACGACGCACGGCCGTTTAAGCCATTTTTTGGACGGGAACGCCTACCTTGCATATAATTAACGCAAGGCGGGTTGCCGCATCCAAAAAATTATGCACACAGCGGAATTTTGACGTCCGCGGGCTCGGCGTCAAAGTTTAAATACGGGGCAACGTTTGCGCTGATTGTGCGTTAAAATGTTTGACGCACAATCGGCGCAGATGGAGTATAAATATGCCCCTAAGGATGATGCTTCATGTGATAATGAATTGAAGACCTCGCAGAGAACTATATCATATGTTATTACTCCTTCAATCACATAGCTAAGGACATAATTTAAATGTATATGCTGCTCATCACAAGCCCTGCATTGAAGAGAGGTAGATGGCAATTAAAATTAAGCTCAGTGCTTTCTCAAATATTACATCTTTAATTAGTTTGGGCCCCACCATGTCATCATTGGTCCAGCCTGCACAGCTGCCCCCGATACTGTGGCCCCTCGACTTGCAGTACACCAGCTTAGAAGTTCCACAACAATGAAGTGTTGTTTCCATTGTTGGGGCAGCCAGATATCGCTCTGCCGCCTCAGGTGGGAGTTGGGTAGCTTTGTTGATTGAGCTAGATTTGTATTGCACAGCGCAGGATGTCCCCCAGGGGCACATTTGGCTATACCTTATTCTTCCACATTATGGTCTTTCTCCCTCGCTCCCTCCCATCTCCCATCGCACTACATCACAACGTAACATGGGTAAACTTTCACTTGTGACTTGGAATATCCACGGCATGGGTAATGCAAGGAACAGTTACTCCTACACACAAACCTAAAACGGTAGAGGGCACACATAGCCCTTTCACAGGATACCCATCTTGCCAAAGTGGAAGACATCAGAAGTGTTAGAGGGACCTATGTGATAGTACTAGGTGCTCAGTCTATGCTGCAGGGGTGCCTATATGGATTTGACAGTCAGTGCCCTTTAAATGTATCTCTGTGGAGTTGAGCCCAGTAAGGGCAGTATGTATTCCTAGAGATGGTACTAAATGACAGTGCAGTACT
The DNA here is from genome assembly GCF_031143425.1 of Pleurodeles waltl. Lineage (NCBI taxonomy): Eukaryota > Metazoa > Chordata > Amphibia > Caudata > Salamandridae > Pleurodeles > Pleurodeles waltl. The sequence goes on along the minus strand of NC_090448.1, from coordinate 721,563,923 downwards.
ACTGAGAAGTGTTTATTTAACAATACAGGCCAATCGCACTTCTTGGTAGATCTCTCGGTCCAGCTGGCTTGATGGTTCCATCTTTCCTGGATAACTGGAGGAGACTTTAATTGTGTTCTGTATCCTACACTTGATAGGTCACACCATCCCCTCCCCTGCTCACTCGCAATCCATTTGCACAAATTCACATCTGCACACTCTCAGGACAGCGATTGAACCCTACGGTGCACCATGGTGGTAATTAGGGGACTATTGTCAGAATTTTGGGCGTGTTTCCGGCGCTTTGCAGGATTACCGTAAAGAATTCCGACGCCAATCCTTCAAAGCACCCAGAGGCCCATTGTAACCAATGGAAGCCTCATTTTAATACCTACTCTGAGCAGGTGTTAAAAGTGCCAAAAAAATGGCAAATCTCTTAGATTTCTGTGAGAAAGTAGCCTCTTTCTAGCCTTGTTATCCCCACTTTTGGCCTGTTTGTGAGTATATGTCAGGTGTTTTCACTGTCTCACTGGGATCCTGCTAGCCAGGGCCCAGTGCTCATAGTGAAAATGTTTTCAGTATGTTTGTTATGTGTCACTGGGACCCTGCTAGTCAGGACCCCAGTGCTCATAAGTTTGTGACCTATATGTATGTGTTCCCTGTGTGATGCCTAACTGTCTCACTGAGGCTCTGCTAACCAGAACCTCAGTGGTTATGCTCTCTCTGTACAAATTGTCACTAACAGGCTAGTGACCAATTTCACCAATTTACATTGGCATACTGGAACACCCTTATAATTCCCTAGTATATGGTACTGAGGTACCCAGGGTATTGGGGTTCCAGGAGATCCCTATGGGCTGCAGCATTTCTTTTGCCACCCATAGGGAGCTCTGACAATTCTTACACAAGCCTGCCATTGCAGCCTGAGTGAAATAACGTCCACGTTATTTCACAGCCATTTACCACTGCACTTAAGTAACTTATAAGTCACCTATATGTCTAACCTTTACCTGGTAAAGCTTGGGTGCTAAGTTACTTAGTGTGTGGGCGCCCTGGCACTAGCCAAGGTGCCCCCACATTGTTCAGGGCAAATTCCCCGGACTTTGTGAGTGCGGGGACACCATTACACGCGTGCATTATACATATGTCACGACATATGTATAGCGTCTCAATGGTAACTCCGAACATGGCCATGTAACATGTCTAAGATCATGGAATTGTCACCCCAATGCCATTCTGGCATTGGGGAGACAATTCCATGATCCTCCGAGTCTCTAGCACAGACCCGGGTACTGCCAAACTACCTTTCCCGGGGTTTCACTGCAGCTGCTGCTGCTGCCAACCCCTCAGACAGGTTTCTGCCCTCCTGGGGTCCAGCCAGGCTTGGCCCACGAAGGCAGAACAAAGGACTTCCTCAGAGAGAGGGTGTTACACCCTCTCCCTTTGGAAAAAGGTGTCAGGGCTGGGGAGGAGTAGCCTCCCCCAGCCTCTGGAAATGCTTTGATGGGCACAGATGGTGCCCATCTCTGCATAAGCCAGTCTACACCGGTTCAGGGATCCCCCAGCCCTGCTCTGGCACGAAACTGGACAAAGGAAAGGGGAGTGACCACTCCCCTGACCTGCACCTCCCCTGGGAGGTGCCCAGAGCTCCTCCAGTGTGCTCCAGACCTCTGCCATCTTGGAAACAGAGGTGCTGCTGGCACATTGGACTGCTCTGAGTGGCCAGGGCCAGCAGGTGACGTCAGAGACTCCTTCTGATAGGCTCTTACCTGTGTTGCTAGCCTATCCTCCTTCCTAAGTAGCCAAACCTCCTTTTCTGGCTATTTAGGGTCTCTGCTTTGGGGAATTCTTTAGATAATGAATGCAAGAGCTCATCAGAGTTCCTCTGCATCTTTCTTCACCTTCTGCCAAGGAATCGACCGCTGACTGCTCTGGAAGCCTGCAACAAAGTAGCAAAGACGACTACTGCGACCTTGTAACGCTGATCCAGCCGCCTTCTCGACTGTTTTCCTGGTGGTGCATGCTGTGGGGGTAGTCTGCCTCCTCTCTGCACTAGAAGCTCTGAAGAAATCTCCTGTGGGTCGACGGAATCATCCCCCCTGCAACCGCAGGAACCAAAAGACTGCATCACCGGTCCTCTGGGTCCCCTCTCAGCACAACGAGCGTGGTCCCTGGAACTCAGCAACTCTGTCCAAGTGACTTCCACAGTCCAGTGACTCTTCAGTCCAAGTTTGGTGGAGGTAAGTCCTTGCCTCCCCACGCTAGACTGCATTGCTGGGTACCGCGTGATTTGCAGCTGCTCCGGCTCCTGTGCACTCTTCCAGGATTTCCTTTGTGCACAGCCAAGCCTGGGTCCCCGACACTCTAACCTGCAGTGCACGACCTCCTGAGTTGTCCTCCGGTGTCGTGGGACCTTCTTTTGTGACTTCGGGTGAGCTCCAGTTCACTCTTCTTTGTAGTGCCTGTTATGGCACTTCTGCGGGTGCTGCTTGCTTCTGAGTGGGCTCTTTGCCTTGCTGGACGCCCCATCTGTCTCCTCACGCAATTGGCGACATCCTGGTCCCTCCTGGACCACAGCAGCATCCAAAAACCCTAACCGCAACCCTTGCAGCTAGCAAGGCTTGTTTGCAGTCTTTCTGCACGGAAATACCTCTGCAAGCTTCTTCACGACGTGGGACATCCATCCTCCAAAGGGGAAGTTTCTAGCCCTCTTCGTTCTTGCAGAATCCACAGCTTCTACCCTCCGGTGGCAGCTTCTTTGCACCAACAGCTGGCATTTCCTGGGCATCTGCCCACTCCCGACTTGATCTTGACTCTTGGACTTGGTCCCCTTGTTCCACAGGTACTCTCGTCTGGAAATCCATCATTGTTGCATTGCTGGTGTTGGTCTTCCTTGCAGAATTCCCCTATCACGACTTCTGTGCTCTCTGGGAAACTTAGGTGCACTTTGCACCCACTTTTCAGGGTCTTGGGGTGGGCTATTTTTCTAACCCTCACTGTTTTCTTACAGTCCCAGTGACCCTCTACAAGCTCACATAGGTTTGGGGTCCATTCGTGGTTCGCATTCCACTTCTAGAGTATATGGTTTGTTTTGCCCCTATACCTATGTGCTTCCATTGCAATCTATTGTGACTATACATTGCTTGCACTGTTTTCTATTGCTATTACTGCATATTTTGGTATGGTGTACATATATCTCGTGTATATTTGCTATCCTCATACTGAGGGTACTCACTGAGATACTTTGGCATATTGTCATAAAAATAAAGTACCTTTATTTTTAGTATATCTGTGTATTGTGTTTTCTTATGATATTGTGCATATGACACCAGTGGTATAGTAGGAGCTTCATACATCTCCTAGTTCAGCCTAAGCTGCCCTGCTAAGCTACCCTTTCTATCAGCCTAAGGTGCTAGACACCTCTTCTTCACTAATAAGGGATAACTGGACCCGGTGCAGAGTGTAAGTACCTCTTGGTACCACTACAAAGCAGGCCAGCCTCCTACAATTTACTTGCGCCATTTTTTGTCCTCCCTATCAGGATAACGCCCCCTTTGCATTCATTATGCTTGGCGCAGGCATCATGTAGCGCAAAGGGTTACAAAGTGGTGCAATGCATGTATTACGCCACTTTGTAAATATGGTGCGGCGTTTTTGGCCTTCTAAAGCTGCATTAGCGTACAAAAATTACACTAATGTGGCAGTCGAATGGTGCTAGGGGCTCTTAAATATGCCCCTATGTTTGCACAGGATTGGGCACACATGACTGTGAGCGTAGCCATTAAATAGTTGGTCCATTTTCACCACTTTTGTGACCACATGCATTTCTTCAGCCTAGGAAGCAAAAGCGTAAGCTTACCCTGAGGAAACCTATTTATATGTTAATCTAAATCTACCTAGGATCCTAGGGATACTATCGCACTCCGTATTTTTGGTCTCTAATATCATTACCGCCCAACAAAAACTCACCATATCGTCTATGTGAGCTGCTTTCCTGCAACTGATCTGTGTCCCAACTTTTCTCAATCCTATTTCTTGACACAATTGTTCATAGCAGTATTGTAAAAGCAAGAGAGACGATTTCTTCAAACAGAACGTATCTTAAAGCCCAACACCAGCTTAACCCAGACAATGACGGTCATGCACTCCTCACTGCCAGTGGGTTGGATTCCCTTCTATTGGGTCTTTTTATACAATCAGTCGTATTTGCTTTGAATCTATAATACTAAATATACTGGAAAGGCGAGGTTTGGGTTAGTTGTGGGACGGGCCTGAGCCCCTCATGTGGTGACATGTCCCTTAGGGTGGAACACCCCAAAAATTGAAGACCACTAACTTAGCGGCGCATTAACGTATCATACCTCTTCTTCTGGGGAAAGTGTTAAAAAATTTGGGCTTCTAGGCGCTGTCTTCAGGAGTTAATGGGCTACACCTCATAGATAAGAGCTGGCACAGGAAAGATGAATGTAATGGCAATGATACCACTGCTCAAGTTGCTGTTACGTTGCAGCTTCCACATGGAAATCAAAATCCATTTTTGCCTATGACATTTGAAACTGTTACTGAAATGCTTCAAATTTTGAATATGCACTTGGAATGCATACATGCTTCACATGATACCTACAGTGTAAATTAGTCAATAATTCAAAGGTAACATATTCTGTTTTTACCACTTTAAGATTGCCTTATCCCTTCAATAACAAATTCCTCAAAACTAAGACAAACGAAATGGGGCATATTTAAGAACAGTGCCGCTGCACCCAGTGGCGTGCCACTTTTTTGCACACCTTAGTGCCCTCCTAACACCACCATGTGTTCGCCATATTTAAAACACGGCGCACCATGGCGGTAGTTACGGGACTAGCGTCAGAATTTTTGACGCTAGTCCGGTGCTTTGCAGGATTAGCGTAAAAAATGTTAACGCTAATCCTGCAGAGCCCTTTGAGGCCCATTGTAATCAATGGTGTGCCTCCTTTTAACGCCTGTTCTGAGCAGGCATTAAAAGTGCTGGAAACAATGAAGCAAAGAAATCTCTTAAGTTTCTTTGCACCATTTTTTGGGTCCCCCTAACAGGGGAATGCCCGTTTTGCATACGTTATGCCTGGCGCAGGCATAATGTAGCGCAAAGGGTTACAAAGTGGCGCAATGCATGGATTGCACCACTTTGTAAATATGGTGTGTGATGTCAGCCTCGTTGGGCCACATTAGTGTAAAAAAAATGACACTAATGTGACGCAAGGAGGCGCTAGGGGCTCTTAAATATGCTCCAGTGTGTTTAGCCGAAACTGACAAGAGCAGAAGTTAGGCCCTTCTTTATGAAAAATTATGCACAACTGTGCTAGCCCAGTTGTGCGTCAAAAAATGTATTGTAAGCTACCGTCATTCCCTAGCACCATCCGTGCGCCATATTTAAAACATGATGCATGATGGCGCTAAGGAATGGTTAGCGTCATAGAAAATGATCCTAGCTGGTGATGGATAGTGTTTGAAAAAATGGCACTAGTGGGCCAAAAATGACGCTAGACTGATTAGCGGCAAAAAATAGCAGCCAAAAATTGACCCCTGTCTAAGAATAGACAGGAGACATTACCACAACCACAATGTCCGTCACAGGGGACCAGTGTCCCCGGACAACCCCAACAGAGCCAGTGCCAGCCAAGGGGTCCCATGTAAGTGGCCCCCAGTGGCACACAACAGTTAGGCACATATACTGACGTGGGATGGGCTCCCTCCACTTGTAGTGTCCCTGTGGTGTGGGTGGTGGTGATGCTGTTAGTTGGGGTGGGCCTCTGTGTACCAAAAATAGTGACACCATGGTGGACTCCATGGTGTTTCCCTATAGAAATGTGCCTAACATCACTTTAACGCCTGGTCTGACCAGGCGTTAAAATTTGATGCTAAGTCTAACATCAAAATATAAATATGGATTTAAGTTAGCACCACTTTTGCATAAAAAAATGATGCTATGGCGGCACAAACTTTCCATAAATATGGGCCTTAGTTCCTCAAAAATCCATAGGGAGTACCCAACTTTAACACGTCAGACAACATTGTAAAGTAAAAAATATGGAGGTTTGAAAAAAAAAATTGTGGAAATGTATTTTCTTCATTGACTTGTATTGCATATTTGGGGATTTATGCAAAAGAAAGCTGAATTAAAGCTTTTTTTTCTTTAAAAATCGCGAGCCTCTTGTCTGAAGTGTGTCTGTTGGCTGGTGTGCTATAAAAACTTAGGAATCACGCTAAATACCCAAGTGGGCTGGCAACACTTTAATCAAAAAATTATGTGATTCAATAGCTCAGTTTTAATGTGCACAGTATGAAATATGCACAATATGAATTAATACTAATATTTTCATAGGGCGCCTCAAATTGGTTGACCTAAGAGCATTCACATATAATAATTATCTAAAAAATATTTCCATTGATGCATTGGAAGCACATTTTTCACCTGTTACCAGTGATGACTGATGTGGCGATTCAGATAGTATTTGTTTTTTATTTCTGTGTGGGGCTGGTCTGTTCTTTAAAGAATTGTTTCTTTTTCAAATTATCTTGATCAAAGGCAGATTTCCTTCGAGGCCTCATGTACCCTAAAGATGCAAAAAATGACTTTTGGTGAGGATTAGTATTATTTATTCTGAATTGCCTCGATTACATGCTTAGGCTATGAGGTAGGTCTGAAAGGTTATTTAAGCCCTTCATGCGATCAAATAAAAGAAAAGTTCATCATTCCCTTTAATACACAGAAAAGGCTGTTTAGTATGAATAAACACACTTAAAACTTTGGACTCGAATTACAGCATGGAAAAGATGAAAAGATAATTTCAGCCAGTAAGATTCAAGCAGAAGAATAGGTTTAAAACCTTGTGAAAAAAAACAAGAAGAAAATAGGATTAAGGCCAACACATTGACAAAGAGGGCAAGCTGAAACAATCATTTGATGTGGCGCTAAAAGATATGCTCACTTTCACAGCAAAGGTCATTACAGCTCAGAAACCACTGCAGCAGACAAGGAAATATACTCCTTATTGGGGCAGGAGTGTTTCCATTTTAGCTGCTTTAAGAGTTTTTTCAGAAAGTGGGCAAGACATATTTTGGGTGCCCCACTTTTGCACAACTTTTAATGTATTACCCATTTCCAGCTGAATCTCAGCATGCCAAACAATACTGACTCGTATATTAAAACTGCAAAAAAATAAAAGAAAGGTTATAACGCACCATTATGTTTAATAAAAGAGCACATTGAAGTATCATTTTCACAAATACCGGAGTTCTCAACAATTTGAATTTGACGGTAATGGGAGGTTTACATTTGGAGGATTCTCTGGAAAACTCTTAGGCAGAATTACCTTCACTGCTTATGTGGCAGAGGTAATTATGTTACAGGATTCATCAATGGTGGAGACAGGACATGTCTTCACGGATGCTCTCTGTGGTGTAATGGCCTCCAAAGAAATGCATTTTCTTCCTTATAGCTAGTTTTGTGCCTTCAAATCAGGTGTGTCAGTGTCTGTCAGGTCTCACCAGCTCAGCACTGCTAGTAGTAATTATACGTTCCCCAGACCCTTTAGGTTAAGTGCCCCTCGTGCACACAACATGGGCTGGGAAATAAAGAAGGAGCAAATACGACTCACTGGGACTTGATGACTCTCCAACTAGCCAATAACAAGAAACTTTCCATATCTAAAAGTATGCCTCTTATCATATCTTTACAGATGTTTTCCCAAAATTATTTTTATGACTTGCTAATTGGGGGGAGGCTCACAAACACATAATGTTAAAAAATATGTTCTATGGCTGGTAACGATGGGAAGATAATAAATACCAATGGTTTTGCTTGGCAGCTAATTCTTGAGAGTGCGGATGGATCATGACAAAATAGCGTTAACCACCACTCCGTCCTCATCACATCCCATTTTTAGGTCGAACCTAGAAGACCTGCTGTGTTCAGCAAAAGGACTTTAGTCCCACCTGCTGCTTACAGTTGGTTCTCTGCAACGTGACTCTTCCTTGCTACCTCCTAACTGGATCAAGCCTCCGATACATCACTTCCGTTCGGGCTGCGGCGCACCGACCAAGTACAGTTTCCTTTTGCTTTTATTGTTTATCTGTTGTTAGGGGGGGACTCTTTTTTAAATTATTTCCTGCCTTGGCGTGTTCCTGCCCCTGTTTTGGAAATGTCCTCCTCTATGCCCACAGGAGTTCCTTTATAACAATTTCAAGGTATTCATAATCTTGTTTTTAGGCACAGGACGCAGAGACTCAAACTCAGCCCCCCAGTGCCAAAGTCAGCAGCGCTGGATGTTACGCCACATCTTTTTCTCTAAATATTGCTTCAAAACACTTCAAAATAGTTTGCCATCAAGTTCCAAACAGCCATAGAATTTCCGTTATAAAACGTGGGGAACCCACAAGTGAATCCTGCCACTAAGTGCTGCACACACTGATCTGTATTCCTTGTAATAAATCAGCATACGCAGGTCTTCCTGCGCTTTACTGTGAGACAGATGCTTGGTTAATCATGCCACATTACTAAAACAAAGCTCGTGAGGTGAACCAAAGAACAGACTAAAGCATTAGCAGTTCCTACTCCAACAAACCTCTGTTCACTCTCAGGCCAAACTTCGCGCTTTTGCCACTTCACATCAAATGTCTTCAGAAAAAAAACATTTTCACGAGAGCGATAACTCAAAAGCACACAATATAGGAGACGAAAAAACTGTGAAAAGGGAACAATAAATCCACAAACTTTGGCATGAATGGCAGTCCTTTATTTGCAGATATCAGCCATTTCAACATAAGGGTGACTGGTGCATTTCGAAGTTCGTTTTGGCGGTAACGGCAATACATGCTAATTGACTGCACGTACACGGGGTTACCTTACAACAATAAGATTTAATTGAAATGACCCCCGTTATATCTACAAGCTTTCCAAAATGCAGTGCTTGGGAAGAGGCTATTTCGGCTTTGACAGCGGGCACGAGCCCGGGTTCTCTTAGGGTAGTTAATGCAGGGGCGAGGTAGTTCATTAGAATGACTAGTATCGATATTTCCAGCCACTCGGACACCACCAGTAGAAACAATCACAAGACATACTGTTCCGGGAACAAGTGCGCCATGCAATACTGTTTAACTGTTGCATTGTTGGCCTTGTAGTCCTGAGTTGTTAATGGAAAATGTAAATCTGCATCTATCAGAATACAAAGAAACTAGGAGTGGATGAGGTACACATATGCACCAAACGGGCACGTAGAAATTTAAAGTTCAGATCGGAAAGGCAGAGAAGGGATGGCTTACAATTTGTTTGAAAAGACGATTTTAATTAAGTTTCTGCATCACTTTAATGATGCAACTTATTTATAGGATGAAAATCTGTAGTGATTATTTTGTTTTTGCTGATTAATATTCACTAAAGTAATACACTCTTAGACGTTTGAAGTGCTTAATTGTGAAAGAAAGTTTGGTGGTGTCCTAACCTTTGTTCTGAAGCGATCCGGTGCAATTAAAGATCAGTTCAGTGAATACCAAGGCTGAACAATCTACCCATTTCTCACTCTTACAGTTTTGCTTTCTTCCTATTGTGACGGTTTTTCTGTCTTTCTCTTCCTCCATCTGTCTGTTTTATGCATTTTCCCTCTCTTGCTCCGGTGAACATCTGATGTAGAAAGACAAGTAACGATCCCCAAAAATGAGTGCTGGTGGCCCCCTCTGGCTCAAATTAACCACTGGTCACAGTCTACCTAATTAAATCGCAGTCCTCAGGTTAAACACAGCCCAACACATCACTGTTTCCATACCACAATATCTGAACAGAGTAAACAATACCGGCCAATTCTGCAAGTCGAGTTGAACACAGGTCGGTTTATCCGAAAAATAATTCTGGTACTTTTAGGTCTTAACAAAAACACACTTTATACCGACAATAAGTTGAACTGGAAACACAGTGAACGTTTCCAAACATTAGTGTATGATTTAAAAAAAAAAATATTGACAGATTGCCTGTGTACTGAACTAAACAGTCCGAGGATTTCAATAAATAAATTAACCCGACTTTTGTGACAAGTGAGCTTGCCCTAGACAAACACAGCTCCCTCTTTCAGCAAGCAGAGAGGACTGGGGAAAGCCTGCTTTTATTCTGAACACTTTCCTCCTGACCATTAAGGCTCGTCTACCATCATGTGCGCCCAATTAGACAATCCTAGCACTAACACTACCAGTCCCAGAATGCAACAAGGGTTTACTGAATTCTGGCAGGCATATTCTCTTTTATGAACTTAGGTTGGTCCATTAGCTATGTGACCCTCAACCACACTCCCCGTGTTCGTATGTGGATGGTTCTTCTTCTATCACAAAACTAGAAGACAGGCACAAGAAGTTATTTACCTATGATAACAAAATGTATTTAAGTGCTGAAGTTAAGATTAGACCATTTGATTCAAACACCAAAATTCTAGTAAATACATCATATCTCTGCTGGCTTTGCGGCACACTAATAGAGTGAAAAGAGCATTATTTATCTCTAATATTCATACTGAATGTAGAACAAATATACTAACCAATTCCCACGGCTATCACATGACCTGGAAGTTTGGCATGATTTCTTCATACAACTGCTATAAACTGATAGCGGTTGTGTTTTTCATTTTCCTAATCTAATCTCTGTTCCCAGTGGTAATTCCCCATTCTTAGTCCTCTAGACAGTACTCCGTCACTGTTCATACATCCACAACACTCCAAACCAAACCACATAGGTAAAAGACCTGGGGGGTCTTTATGACCCTGGCGGAAGGCAGAGAAGCGGCGGTAAGACCGCCAACAGGCTGGCGGTCTTTTTTTGGGAATTATGACCATGGCGTTTACCGCCATGGTCATCCGCCGGTCCTCTGTTCCGCCCGCCGGGCTGGAGACCTGGGTCTCCAGCCCGGCGGCCGTCACTATACCGCCGGCGGTATTTCGACCCGGCTGACAGCCATGGATTTCATGCGGTTTGAAACCGCCATGAAATCCATGGCGGTAAGCACTATCAGTGCCAGGGAATTCCTTCCCTGGCACTGATAGGGGTCTCCCCCACCCCCCACCCCCACCCCGACTCCCTCCCCTACACCACCACTGCCACCCCCCAAAGGTGGCAGGGCCCCCCTTCCCACCCCTACCCCCAACATCAGACATCACTCACTCACACACAACACGCATGCAGGCACCACCAACACACATACACGCACACACCCCGACATACATGCCAACATCCACACACACAGTCAGACACGCACACCCACATTCAAACATACACGCACACATCCATACAATCATACCCACCGACATACACGCACTCATTCCCAAACACACAACACCCCCGCAAGCATACACGCACTCACACACCCCCTCTACATACACACACGCACACCCCCATGCACGCACACAACACACAACACCCCCCCACCCCCCTCCCCTAATGGACGATTGACTTACCTGGTCCGTCGATCCTCTGGGAGGGGACGGGATCCATGGGGGCTGCTCCGCCGACACCACACCATCAACAGAACACCGCCACGCCGAATCACAGGACGTGATTCGGTGGCTGGTGTTCTGTTGACGTGGCGGTGGAGGTGGAGTGACCTCCACTTCCCCGCCGCCCGCCAGTATGGCTGTTTGCGGCTCTCCGTCCGAAAAAGGACGGAGAGCTGGCAACGGTCATAATATGCAGAGCGGCAAACCGCCACCACTGGCGGTCTTCCGCATGGCGGTCCCTCTGCGGTCTTGTAAAAAGACTGCTGAGGTTGTAATGACCACCATTGTCATTTACGACGCCAGTAGCTTGAACTCTCACAAATGCGAGACCTATCACATTGCAAATGCTTGTTTGGTTTGCAATCTAGTTTAAATTGCACCCGACAGATACACAATACTGTTCAATATATGCAGCACCTCTGCCATGAAAGTTAACCATAAAGCATTATGCTGCTTTTTTACAGTTAGCAGAATGATGTATCAAATACATAACACATATATGTCCTCCAAAACATCCATTACATCATGGCACCCTCCCTTTTCTCCAAAATAGGGGCAGTACTCAGCAAATACCGCCGTGCAACCCTGAGTTTCCATTACCGAATGCACACAAGCCCCATTTGATGGTGGGCTAGGGACCCCAGATATGCGTTTGTATTGCTGAGCCTCACAATTGGTGATAGTTAATACCTGGACATATGGGAATGGGGATGACTCAACTTTCTACAAATTTGGGATTTAGAGGGAACAGTCTTTGGCTTATCTGTTACTAAGGGAATACCAGGATCAACCCTGGTCCCCTTTACCTGCTTGAAAAATGCTCCCAAATATATCTGATGGCATAAGCCCATTACCAATGAAACCCCTTATGACAGGGTGCTTGGCTCCCCCAGGTGTCAAAATCTGAAGGCTTCCATGCCTGAGACCTGATCGGTATATCCAACACAGGAGATGTACGATCGAAAAACAACATTAAGGGCCAGATTTACAAGAAATGACACACAATTTCACTAGAGCAGTTGTGTGTCAAACTTTTTAACGCCATGCTAAGACACTTCTTACCGCCATACATGCACCATATTTACAAAACGCTGCACCATGGCAGTAAGAAAAGGCGAGAATAAAAAAAAAAGATGCTCGCCTTTGTGACATGTCGCAAAACAAAAAAATGACACTAGTGCTGCAAAAGTGGAGCTAGCTTGACTAGCGGCATGTGTTTTGACGCTAGTTGTGCTAGCGTCACTTTTGGCCTTAAAAGCGGCAAAGAAGCCCACAAAAACACCAAACAGAATCCACAAGCTTATTCAATGGAAGCTCCAGGAGAGACTCAGAGAGAGCCCAATGAGCCCAGTATTAGCCAGGATGTCCAGACAGACTCACAGGAGAAGGGAAAAAAGAAGAGGAAGTGTAGGTTCAGCAAGGAAGAGAACAACATCTTGATCACAGAGGTGACAGAACACCAACACCAGCTCTTTATCACCTCTAATTGTCATTAGGTAGGAAGGAGGCCATGTGGCAGTCCATAGTTGATAAAGTCAACAGTGTGGCAGACGTGAAGAGGACTATGATGGAATGTAAAAAGGGTTGGCACGATTGCAAGCACAGAAAAAAGGAGAAACTGGCTAGCACCGAAAGGCAGAACTCAGATCAGAGGTGAAAGTCCTACACCCTAGGAGCAGCTGGATGAGTGTAGGAGATGGTGGCAGCTGTCTTTCTTGAGGAGTTGGTGGCAGGAGTCCAGGGACAGGACTGTGTGGTGTATGCTGACCAACACAAAACACAGGGTAAGTCGCAGTGGGGGCAATATTGTAACTAACAAATGGCATAAGGGGGAGGCACATAGGAGGCACTGTATGCATGCTAAAGGGTTGCATGGGGGCACAGTAATGGCTAAACACCAAACACATGTAATGTGTACTGACCCCCCCACTATATGCACAGACCACTTCACAACCCTCACATCACTCCCTTCACTGTGTCAAATGTACCATCTGTCTATGTTTAACTCTCATTGGGCATCATGTAACAGGCCTGTTGCACAGGTTAGGGCAGCAATGGCTGGAATACGCCTCCCTGCACCACTGGGAAAGGGCACAAATGCAATGAACACATAACATTTGGGGCATTTCTTCAGTACCATCTGCATTGGTGCACAATTTGCTGCCATGTTCATACGCAGGCACACCTGTACCGTGCTCCAAGGGTGCCTGTGTTGTGGGAGTGATTGCTGTTGTGCATGAAGGGACACCTTCCCGCATAACATCAGGCACAAGTGGTGTTTTTATCTTACTATGTGTGATGCACATGAAATTATCGGGACAAACGAAGATGTCACTGTCTTGTCACTTCTACGCCACCCCTAATGTGGTGTACAAAACGGAAGCATTCCCAAATGTGAAAATCTGGGAAGGCATCAGAAGTTAGGTAGGTTACACAAGTGTTGTGTGGTAACACCCCAGGCAACACACATGGAACGCCACCTAGATGCAATGTTAGGTGTGAAAGGGGCACATAGGGCTAGATGTATTAACAAACCATTTTGCAATTCTCTAATAGCGATTTTTAAGAAATAGCTATTTCTGAATCGCAAAATGGTATATATCATATTTGCGATTCAGTAATAGCGATTTCTTAAAAATCACAAATGCTATTACCGAATCGCAAATTGCTATACCGGCCCCATTCGCACCTATGGGCCTGTAGGCCCATATTTGCATATTTTTTGCATTTCCCAGATTGCGAATTCCTAACTGGAATTCGCAAATTTGGGAAATGCAAAACCCAGAGTGCTGGGGGCCCAAAGGCCCCCTCTGCTACACCCCAATAATTTTTTTAAGGACATGTAAGGCGCTCACATGCCAAAGGGGCATGTGTGCGTTACATGTCAATTTGAAAAATGCATTTTTCATGCATTTTTAAAATTTGCACATGCTTACCACCAAGTTGAACTTGGTGGTAATAGCATTTCCTTAATGCCCAATTCGCATTAAGGAAAAGCTTGATACATGTGGTTTAGAAATCGCAAATAAGGATTCCTTATTTGCGATTTCTTATTTAGACAATCGCAATTTGCGATTCTCTAAACGGGCTCGCAATTTTAAGGAATCGCTATTTTAGCGATTCCTTAAAATTGCACAGCAAATGCCTTTCATACATACTGAAAGGCATTTTTGCATTCGCAAACGGCCATTCGCACCGTTTGCGAATGCAAAAACGCTTGATACATCTAGCCCATCATTACCAAGCCATGATAAGGCACACAAGGTGCCTTTCATTGGCCTGGTAAATATGAGCTGGCGCACTGCACCACTGAAGTGTAATGTAAAAAATATGCTTTGGTGGGGCAGTGTGATGTCAGTGTCTGGGAAATGTGTCCCATTGTTACCCATGTATGATGAAATAGTGCAGTGCAATGCAGCATCCCAGTTTGCTGTGCTGTGCTGCATCATTTGGAATGTGCAGGGATGTGTAGTTGTCACTAACATGCAATGCAACCCTGTGCTACCCTTGGTGATGGGGCACAAACTGCTGCCTAACACCAGCACAGTGATCACCTTTTAACTGATGCAATCTCATGACATGCTTACTCTCCCCCACTGGACTCTGTCTGGACATCCAATGGCTTGGGATCTCTAATGGGGTCATTCTTCTGTGCAATGTACAGTACTACAAATATAATCTTTGAACATGTAAATAAATTCACTTAATACATCATTAGTGTAGAATCTGTGTCTGAGGCAAAACATGTTTGAACCTTATGCATTGTGTGAAGCCAATATACTGAGTACCTGTCTAAGACATATGTGTGGATTAGTGATAGACACAAAGCCACACACACTGATTGACTCAAAAATGATTCAGCTGACTGATAGCTATGTGGACTAGCAAGTATTACTTGAAGCTCCCAAGTATGGCATGTAAAAGGTAGTATGCATGTATTGAGATAGCTGACATCAATCACTACACAAGTGGCTGTGCCAAGCAAGGGTGGTAGCAACAGTACAACACTGATGTAACAAAAATATGATGCATGTGTAAGACTGTGAGGGGCAGCCATGAGTGTCTCAGTAACAAATCCTAGATTTAGGGGGAGTGCAATGACAACCACATAATGACAATGCAAGTCCCATTACTTCCCAGCACAGCGAAATGGTATATGAATACTTGTTTTGGAATGTGTATCAATGCACATCCAGAGTGTCGTATACATTGCTGAATAATGTCTGGAGTTGCTGATGTGACACCATTGCCAGCCTAAAAGGTACTTGATTATAGAGGATACATATAGTCAAACATGTAACTAACTACTGCTTGCAAAGGCATGTGCCTGATATGACCTCTGCAGACATGCTACCACCTAGACAGTAAATCACGAGGGAGGGAGACCATACAGTAGGAAATAACAAGATGTAATAAAACTATAAATATCAGCCTAAAAATCCCTAAACTAACTAACCTACGAATACTAACCTAACCTCCACTATCTTATCCTACCTTATAACTACAACTAACTTATCTTAACTTATCCTATACCACATGATAAACATCAACCCCCTCCACACACCCTTAAAAGACATCTGTAGACAAGGACAACAGTAACCACAGCTAAACATTAACTAACTAAAGATATAGTCTAAACAATTATATATATTTTTTGTATTTTTAAAAAAATGTTATATATATTTTTTATAACAACACACACACCTAAAACATCACCCACCCCCTAAAAGCACCCAAGAAAAAAAGACACCCAAAAATCCATCCCCCTATGAAAAAATACTAAGTCCTAAAACTAATCTACACTGCGCTAACTAATCTATCCCTAACTATCTAAAACCCCAACTAGGAAGACAAAGTGTTCAACAGGGCTGTTCTCCTCATCAGCACCTGCTTACTGCTGCCTTTATCACTCTGAGCACCACCATCTGGTTTGTTTTGTGCTGTAGTGTGGCAAGCCTGAACTTAATGTCTGCTACCTCCTGTCTCAATATGTTGATGATCCTGGAGGTCCAGCGTAGGAGGTAGATGGTGCCCTTGTGGTTGGTGCCGTTGTAGAGAGTGCAGTACCCACAGACCCAGCACTGTCATTGTCCCGAAAGTTCCCAGATGTGTGGGTGCTGGTGGCGGATGGTACCTTGGGTGGCCTCCCTTGTGGAAAGACCCTCCAGGACCCCGACGCTCGCTCCCTTTGGTACAGCCACCCCATCCTCCTGACGGTTGTGGAGGTAGCATTCTGCCTGCTTCTCAAATTCCTGCTTCTGGGATAGGGTCATGTTGGCTGCTGAAACATGAATGAGACATGCCATCCAAATGTATATTAGACAAATGAACAACAAGCAGGCAATGTAAACAAATATCTGTAAGCAGATATCACACGTTGGTCAGCACAAATCACAATTACATCATGAAGGGCAAGGTTAACACACATCTGTACAACAACCATCTTCTCCATAGTGCTCATGTCCAATATATCAAGGCCAGCCAGTGTTACACAATACCATTAAACAATCTTGTAACATTTTCAAAGGACTATGTCACCAATGAGTATGCTCATCATAAACATCAGTGATGTGACTATGGTAGGTCACACATCATGTTGGATAGCTCATGAATGTCCTCTGTATACACCATTGACCTTAGATCCAATGGCATGTTCCAAACTCATCTGAACAAGGACTGCAAGTTAAATGTAGTCTCACAACATATTGTGCCTGATATAGCAGGGATAAATGTCTGGACACACTGCTACAGGGAATCTGCACGTGACAGGTATCATGAGAGGGTGGATTGCTTACTCATTTCACTCAGAGATGCATGGAGCTACTCCCATATCCACTCAGGTCACTACATGGTGGGCTGTGCCCTGACTACATGCGTAGTCCCAGAGCAACTTGATGTGTCCCACTATGTTGCCCATTACCTGTTTATGTGGCAAAAGATCAGATCAGCGTGTTGCACTATAGCACTCAGCATCGCCATCTCATATGTGGGTGCATGCCTGCCCCACACCTTATCTGCACAGGGATCTTGGAACAGCACTGGTGAATGCTGTTTATTGTGGGAAACTGTTTGCATGCCATTATGGACACTATCTGGACCAGCACTATCTGAACAAGTTTTGAGTAATGGCAGGTCATATAACAATGTTGTACAGACATCCCTCAGTCAAACACATACGTCTAGATCTGTGAGGATGACGTGGGTTGGCAATGTTGCTACATCCAACATAGAGTATGGGGTATTACACCACATGGGTGTGCAATTCAAATGCATTTTCAAGTGTGGGATGTTGAGCTCTGTTCTGCCAATCTTAGTGACCTATTCAAACGGTCCTTAATCCTAACATGCCCTGAGTTACTGTGTGCTACGTGTGGCACACAAAGCAGTAACATGTTCTGTGACCAACCTATTGCCACCCTGAATACATGTGTAGGACCCTGTACTTCTGGTATATGTCCTCACTGTCTTCACTGTGTTTGTACTCATACACCATGTCCAACATTTACAAGACCCTTGCAGCACACGTTGCCAGCATCGCTTAATATGTTTTGGGATGCACATCGTGGACACAACATCTGACATACTGTCCATAACCATGTATTGGAAATGGTGTCTAAATTGGCAAACATGCACTTGTACATAGCACTGCACACATCATACAACATCACACACAATCCTTTCACTGAACATTACACTTACAGGAAGATACTTACTGGTAGCATCGGGGTCTTCAAACATCGCCACCTTACCAGTGGTGTATGGGGCGAGTTCACCTCCAAGACATAACATGAGACATGGCACTGTGAATGTTGAATAATGAACACCATGGACAACTATTGTACATTACACACAATTTGCTAATGGACATAAAAGACTTAGGTTAGTGAATACTCAAATAAGCCATTGGACATGTCTCAGTGATATCCATTGGTAGGCCAGGCTGACATGTACACATATGTACTGGGACCATACATATATGTCTCAGGTACATTGTTCACGTTTTCCAGAGGAATTTCTACTGACACCTTTTTCAAGCATAGCAAATTGTAGAGGCGCTCTGCATATGCATGACTCACATAACACACTCATCCATGACTCCCTATACTCCTGTGTCACTTTTATCATCACATGTATATGACTATGCAACATACAACAGTAGTCAGACCCTTGATGGGCATAGACACCTGTCCCTGGTAACCATATACCCTTGCACCATGACGTGTGTTGGCATTGGTGCACATCTGAATTTTTGTGGCAAAGCACAGGAGACCAAGACAGGAGTATGCAATTTGTCATGTTGACGGTGCATAGGTGCCCTTGTCAGGGATGGTGGTTGACACAGACACACTACTTCCAGCCCTGGCCTTTGTCATAACTTAGTAAAGGAAGCCCTCTGCTCAACAGACATAAAAGTGTGCATGTAAAACAGGACTCAGCCACATATATGGTGTACTTAAGCCACAGTTCCACCGACCTTGGTACACAAGTGGTCCAGGAGGTCAGGTTCCCTGGCGATAAGGTCTGCCCAGTGATGTTTTAGTTGGCGGTCCGTGCGCTGTACTTCAAAGATGCATGTGAGGTGGTAGAGGACCTTCTCCTATCTCAGCTTGCGCGCCTCAGTCTTGTACCCCATGATCACTCTTCCTCCATGGCCACCATATTGGGGAGGTAGTGGATGACATGTCAGATGAATCCCCCCAACTTATCTGCAGTCAGCTGACGAGTCTTTCCCTTCCCCGACATGTCCAAACCAAGAGCCACGGTACACCTAACATCCCAAAAAAAGATCCAAAATACCCCAACCATCCCAACAAACTTAACTACCCCAGAGACAGACAGCCATCAATACACAGTTAAATACAACACAATATGACAAAAAAAACAACAAAAAAGACTTTAGGGACACCATGCAGGAAATACTTGCTCAAACCACTCTTCATACCAGTATCACACAGCTTCTCCCAAGCACAGACTAAAAGACTGAGAATGGTAGAGAAAGTAAAAGTAACTTCACACTTACTAGTTTGCTTCATGTAAGTACAACTGCATCACTTCCTGGGCAGCTTCGTCACATTTTAAGGCAATACTTAGTTTTTGTGACGCATGACGGCCATGCACGTATTTTTCGAGGGTGACTGACAAGGCGCACTGTTAATGTTTTGACGCACTGATACAAAGTGTCATTTTTTAAATACACAATGGATGGAAAATTACTGCATGCATCATTTTTTGTTTTTACGCAAGTACTGAAATGTGTGCCTTACTGTATGTTGTTATATGGGATGCATAGTAGGAGTGATATGGAATGCAATTGTGCATGTGTATAGTTCTATTTACCACCTTCCTGTCTTCCCATGTGTGTACTGTGAGTGCACACATGTGGGTGGGAACATGCATTAGTGGGATCACACTATGCAGATGCCACATTTCCTCAGTTTGTGTAGCCACACAGCTTAGGATAGCTGCCCCATGTGCTCAACATGTTTGTGCACATGAAACCCTTGCTAAGTGTATACCCAGGGATGCTGTTGACTTTCCCTGGAATGTGGTCAGCTAACCCACCCATATGACAGTGCACGTGTTTGACAATCTATAGTGTGTCCCAAGGGGAAGACATCAGGCTGTCATGCAATATGGGTAACTTACACTTCTCATTGCAGGCAAGTGTTCTGATGTGCTGAACAGATATGTGTCATGGATTGTTTTGTATGACATGAATGTGAGTGGTATGTGTTCTTCATGTGGGATTCATTCAGCCTACTACAGTGGTGTGTTTAGGGATGTCACTTCAACAATCTTTAGAATCCTTTCATGGTTCATAGCCCTCCTTCAGAGATATTTCTTTGCTCATATCAGTGAATAACATGTTACCCTCTGTAGATACTTATCTGCGGTATCTAAATGTTTAGAGGTGTTTTCCCCCAAACCAGCCCCTATGCTGCATCTTTGCATTTGTCCATGCTCAAAATTACGGATCACAAAAAGCCTGTTGCGCCTAGGGGGGACATTAAGGTTGCATTTTGTGTCAATGGTCTTTGCACATAGAGGGTGAAACATATGAGAGTAGAAGGCACTCTTGCTCATAAAAGAAAAACCCAACAATTCCAGATACACGTTGTCTCTAACTTGGGCTTAACCCCCAACAGACCCCACATGATAACTCCAAAGAAAGGTTATCCAAACTAATAACATGTAAGGGCACACGTTAATATCAATAGTTATTTACATAATATGAGTAAAAAAAAAGTCCATAAATTGTGTCCATTCCAAAATTTTCAAAAGGATGTTTATTCTAGATGACTTGTTATGATCCAAGTTATATTTACGTCTGCAATCTCCACAAGGAAAAGAAATACTGTTCCGAATAAATTCACATATCCTTAATATATGATTGCAAATAGGATCCAGAATTTATTGTCATTTCCGTTCTTTTACTAATATCAATCAATCAATCATTGAATTTATAAAGCGTGCTACGTACCCGTGCGGGTTTCAAGGCGCTGGGGGGGGGGGAGAGCTGGTGTTACTGGTCGAAGAGCCAGGTCTTGAGGAGTCTTCTGAAGGTGAGTAGGTCTTGAGTCTGTCGCAGGTTGGTGGGGAGGGTGTTCCAGGTTTTGGCGGCGAGGTATGAGAAGGATCTGCCGCCGGAGGTCTTTCTTCAGATGCGGGGGACGACGGCGAGGGCGAGGTTAGTGGAGCGGAGCTGACGGGTGGGGGTGTAGAAGCTGAGTCTGTTGTTTAGGCAGGCTGGTCTGGTGTCGTGGAGTGCTTTGTGAGCGTGGGTAAGAAGCTTGAAAGTGATCCTTTTGTCCACGGGGAGCCAGTGAAGGTTTCTCAGGTGGTGGGAGATGTGGCTGTGGCAGGGTACGTTGAGGATCAGCCGGGCAGAGGCGTTTTGGATACAATATTGTTGTATAATATGAACAGGACCGGCGTTAAGAAATTAGAGTATATCGGGGCTTTACTCTGGTTTTTACGTACACTTTAATAATTAAGATGTTATCAGCATAATTACCCTATAATGTTCGATAACTTAGGGTTAATATATTTTTTTGTAAAATGACATCTCACTAACAAGAGCGATTAACAATGCATGCGCTGTTTGTAAATAATGGCTTATGCCGGTGAAACGACGGGAGATAGTCTGATATAGATTTGGGGAAGTCTGTCTTCCATTTCTCCCCTTTCTCATAGAAGTAAGATTAGTTCTTAGTCCGTTTTCTAGTACCATTACTAGACCACGGCTTTTAAAATGGCACGGAAGAAATGTTTGCCCCTTCGATAGTGGATTTTGGCGTACTAGCAGGAATACAATTATTGGGCACGAGGTGAATACAAAGAGATTAGATAGGTAAGAGATGGAGCGGAGCAATGGGTGTTCTGTTTTTCAAGATATATGTTCTTTTTTCACGATATTTTTTCACAATATTTTACGATAGGTTTTTCAATTACATTGATTACAGGACACATCAGCTGTAATTTGCGTGAGATATCTTATTGAGATTGAACAGAGGAGTTGTGATTTGTGTGAACAGGTGAGCGTCACGGATGACGGAAATCACTACAATATATACAATTCTAAAAGAGGTGGCACATTAGTCTACTAAATATCATATCTATATTTTTCCTAGATTAACTGATATGAATTTTGGCATTCGAATATAAATTAAATAACTCATGTTTTGAACTATCAGGTACAGAATCTTTGCTACCTATTAGGGGTATTTTTATTGTTTGGATGTATGGTGGCATGTTGTGTTCACACAAGATGTATAGTACTTTGGTGAAGGAACACTTCAGTATTTTTGCGAGCATGCTTTTCAGACGTTTTGGAGATTTTCCTATATCTTGCAATTTTTCAATATTGATTTAATTCCGAATATTGTCATTTTTACACACAATTAAGGGCTTAGATGTTGAGTGCAAAATGTATTCTGACTATTGCATGTATTGTTTTGGTATTATTAAGCTTCACAGACTTACAACCAATTTGAGCACAGTTTCCACCAGAAGGCATGTACGTTTGTGTTCACCAATAAGGGTGGGATTGTGAGTATAACAATTGGATTGTGTACTGATGTGTTATTTATGGGAATATTATTATAGGAGGTCCTGAGGAAGTCCTGGGGCACTCCCCGGATGAAACACGTGTTGACAAGGACAAGCGAGTGGAATTTAAGAATGCTCTTGAGAATATGGAAATTGTGATTTTTGAACAAGTGGAATCTGAAACTACTTTTGGAGATTGGATATGTGAATTTATTTGGAACAGTATTTCTTTTCCTTTTGGAGATTGCAGACGTAAATATAACTTGGATCATAACAAGTCATCTAGAATAAACATCCTTTTGAAAATTTTGGAACGGACACAATTTATGGACTTTATTTTGACTCATATTATGTCATTAACTATTGATATTAATGTGTGCCCATACATGTTGTTAGTTTGGATAACCTTTCTTTGAAGTTATCATGTGGGGTCTGTTGGGGGTGAAGCCCTAGTTAGAGGCACTGTGTATCTAGAATAGTTGGGTTTTTCTTTTATGAGCAAGAGCGCCTTCTACTCTCATATGTTTCACCCTCTCTCTGTTTGTTGTTATTGTTATGAGTAGGCTGCTCTACACTCATATATAGATAATTGTTAACATGATGGATGATAGAATGAGATCAGCAGAAGAATTATTCAAAAGTTTGGATAGTGGTTATACAGTGCGGCAAGCAACTAGTAGTGGAAACCGTATGAGTAAGGAGGGTCTTAGGGACTAATTTATTAGATTAGAAAAACTGAAGAAAAATGTAATGTCTAGATGGTGGGATGCGGTTACATTAAAACAATATAAGAAGTTAGACAGAATACCCAGGGGCATTTTTCCCACATATGATGACTTAGATGTAGATCTATTGGTGAGGTGGGAAGATGAACTAAAATCTAACTCAATGTAACTGATGTACATTCTAATAGAAAATGCTGCAAGAAAGGTTGCCAAACTACAATCGGATATTGAAATATTAGAGAAAGTGATAAGTGATTTAAATTTGAAAGAAGCTACTGATAAGAATTATGGGATTTTAAATGATGTGATAATGAAATTTCAAGATGAGATTAAGCACAGAAAAGCTAGGAAACTGAAAAGAGATGAGTTGGATTATTTGAATGGTAGAGTTTTTACCTTTTCACGTAAATATCATCATTCGATAAGAAATTTGGTATCCACCGCTGAGTCCAGTAACTCTGTAGACTCAGCATCAACTTCTAGGAGTAGTTTGGCAACCAGTACCAGTGATACAGACGCCATTGAAGTACACACCAGATCAGATGTACAGGGGGGAGCTTTTTTACAAGAACTGAAGAGAATAAAACAGGACAATTGGGAACAAAATCAGAAAAGAAATTGGGGAGGAAGACAAGAAAAGGGAAAAGAGGAGGGAAGAGGCGAAACATATTTGGGCATGAAGACGAGATCACGGGACAAAAAGACATAAACATGCACACGGAGATTGAGAATAATGTGGTCAATTTGTCTGGTAAAGAATTTTCTTCTGACATGGTACAACTCTTGAATAAAGGATTGGGATTTTGCCCATCATTTTTGGGAGATACATGCAAATCCAAAATAGATTTATTCAAATATATTAGAAAGTTAAAATTGAAGAGATATTTTGATACACATATGGGAGTAGTAGAGGCAGCCCCACTAGTTAAACCAGCATATAGTGAATTATCTATACAAGATATATATGATACTGTAGCATTGATGACAATTACGGACTATGAAGAGTATCCAGCAACTACATCCACGGTATTGCATGATTTGAAAGAACTATCTGATAAGCATGTTACGAGTGGATTGAGACGAAGATCTACTTGGACGCCGAGATTGACAATGGACAATAATATTGAGACATTTTTCAAACTGGTGTGGCGTGATATGGATAAAGAAGAGATGAAGAAGAAACGATTGAGGAAACGTAATCTAAAGAAAGAAGAGTATATTGCATTGAAGACATAAATCAGATACTGACTTAATCATTAAAAGAGCGGATAAGGGTGGGAATATAGTAGTGATGAACCGGGTAGATTATGAGAAAGAGATTTATACACAACTATGTGACACCAACTGTTATGAAAGGCTTTCATATAACCCGATACCAGCAGTGACAAGGAAAATAAATAGATTATTGAAAAGTTGGTGGGATAAGAACCTACTTGATAAGGATGAATATCTAGATTTACGGGTGCATCGTCCCAAATTCCCATGCCTGTACACTCTGCCTAAGATACACAAACAGTTGAAATTTCCACCAGGGAAACCGATAGTTTTGGGTATGGGGGGTCCCACTGAGAGATTGTCGGAGTTTGTAGATATATTTTTGCAACCCTTTGTATGCAATTTGCCCTCATATATCAAGGACACCAAACATGTATTTAGTTTGTTACCAGATATTCAGTGGGAACCAGGTATGATCATGGTAACCTTGGATGTGGTAGCACTATATACCAGTATACAACATGAGTGTGGATTAAGAGCAATTGAATATATTCTTAACAGAAGATCAGCTAGCCAGATGGAACATACGCACATGATACTATGTATGATTGATCTCATTTTGAACAATAACTATTTTCTTTTCAAGAGAGATTGGTTTAAACAAAAGCAAGGAGTTGCAATGGGTTCAAGATTCTCCCCCTCATACGTGAATTTGTTTATGGGGTGGTTTGAAGAGAAGTTGGTGTGGGGCCCGGGAGCAGCGGTTTGGCATACACACATTTTATATTGGGGACGATACATTGATGATTGTTTTATGTTATGGACAGGAGATGTGGAAACATTAGAGAGCTTTTGCAGTCATCTGAACAGGAATGAGGTAAATACTACATTTACACACAAATATAGTACAACGTGTATAGAATTCTTAGATGTTGAATTGTTTGTAGAAAACAACAGGATAGAGAGTAGGCTATACCGAAAGCCAACATCATGCAATACATTATTGCATGCAACTAATGCGCATCCTAAACATCAGATTGAGGCGATACCATTAGGGGAAATGGTTAGAGCAAGACGAAATTGCAGCAGGGATTGTGATTTTCATAAGGCCATTGAGGACATGGGTTATAGATTTAAAGTTAGGGGCTACTCGGAAGCGGTTATACACAAGTCTCAAAATAAAATTTTGAGGATATCTCGTTCACAAACATTGTTGCCCACTGCACAGAAGGAAGGTAAGAACAAAGCGAGCATTAACCAGAAGGTGAGGATTATCTTGGACTATACAGAGAACTCTCAGAGACTGTTGAGAATCATGAGAAAGCACTGGCCTATACTTACTCAGGATATGGTATTAAGGAGGTACATTGGTACTAAACCAGAGGTTTCATACAGGAGAGGTAATACCCTCAATAATATTCTTAGTCCCAGTTACTTGTCTGATATTTCGAAATCAAGCTGGCTTAGTGCACATAATCTTGGCTTTTATAAATGCGGCTCGTTTGCAATGTGTAGGTGGGCATGGCATGCCAAGAAAGATTTTTATGGCATTGGTGCAAATAAATATGACATAAAATCACATATAGATTGCAACACCAAATATGTGGTATATATGCTTATTTGCAAATGCGATAAAATGTATGTGGGCAGTACTATACGCCCACTTAAGGTTAGGATATCCGAACACTGGAGAACGATAAGGCCGGAAGATGAATGGTATCCCATAGCCTCTCATATGGAGGTATGTGACGCACAGGGAACTCACAAAGAATTTAGGTTCTTTGGTTTCGACTACTGTGAATTAAATCCACGAGGTGGTAACAGGGAACTGGCTTTAAGGAGAAAGAAATCTACATGGATCATACGACTAGGAGCCGTTGAGCGAGGTCTGAACTCGTATTATGAGATGGAATATTTTCTTGGAGACAAGTAGGGGTTATCGATCTAAGAGAAGATTATTAGGTTCTGAAGTAGCGTTTTATGAATATTGGGCCAGATGTAGGAAACACTTTGCGAGTCGCAAACGGCAAATTTTGCCGTTTGCGACTCGCAAATGCGTATTTCCTATGCAGAAATGCATTTTGCGAGTCGGGACCGACTCGCAAAATGCATTTCCGAATTGCAAATAGGAAGGGGTGTTCCCTTCCTATTTGCGAGTCGCAGTGGTATGCAACTCCATTTGCGACCGCGTACGCGGTCGCAAATGGAGTCGCAGTTACCATCCACTTCAAGTGGATGG
The DNA here is from genome assembly GCF_031143425.1 of Pleurodeles waltl. Classification (NCBI taxonomy): domain Eukaryota; kingdom Metazoa; phylum Chordata; class Amphibia; order Caudata; family Salamandridae; genus Pleurodeles; species Pleurodeles waltl. Next base: position 721,537,205 of record NC_090448.1, on the reverse strand, counting down.
TAACCCACTCGCAAATTGGAAGGGGTCCCCATGGGACCCCTTCCAGTTTGAGACTGGACCCCAGAATATTTTTTCAGGGCAGGGAGTGGTCCAAGGGACCACTCCCTGCCCTGAAAAAACCGAAACAAAAGGTTTCGTTTTTTTTTTAAATGCAACTCGTTTTCCCTTAGGGAAAACGGGCTACATTTAAAAAAAAAAAAAACTGCTTTATTGAAAAGCAGGTCGCTAACATGGAGGCCTGCTGACTACAGCAGGCCTCCATGTTAGCGAGTGCCTATACTCGCAATGGGGCCGCAATTTGCGACCCACCTCATGAATATTCATGAGGTGGGTCATTGCGACCCCATTGCGAGTCGCAGTCGGTGTCTGAGACACCGTACTGCATAGCAATTTGCGACTTGCAAATTGCGAGTCGCAGGGACTCGCAATTTGCAAGTCGCAAATTGCTATCTTCCTACATCTGGCCCATTGTTTTTTGTAGAATGCGTTTTGAAAAATATTTAAGAAATGTTATTTAGATGTAACCTTTTGTGGGTAATCTAACGTTAGATACTGTTTAGTTTTGTTTGTAAGTTTTGGTATAAGTGATGTCAGTACCTGTATGCGATTATGTCAGGCATTCACTAATCGATTGCACTAAACCTTAATATATGATTGCAAATAGGATTCAGAATTTATTGTCATTTCTGTTCTTTTACTAATATTGTTGTATAATATGAACAGGACCGGCGTCAAGAAATTAGAGTATATACGGGCTTTACTCTGTTTTTTACATACACTTTAATAATTAAGATGTTATCAGCATAATTACCTTATTCTGTTCGATAACTTAGGGTTAATATATTTTTTTGTAAAATTACATCTCACTAACAAGAACGATTAACAATGCATGCTCTGTTTGTAAATAATGGCTTATGCCGGTGAAACGACGGGAGATAGTCTTATATAGATTTGGGGAAGTCTGTCTTCCATTTCTCCCCATTCTCATAGAAGTAAGATTAGTTCTTAGTCAGTTTTCTAGCACCATTACGAGAGCGCGGCTTTTAAAATGGCGCGGAAGAAATGTTGGCCCCTTCGATAGTGGATTTTGGTGTACTGGCAGGAATACAATTATTGGGCATGAGGTGAATACAAAGAGATTAGATAGGTAAGAGATGGAGCGGAGCAATGGGTGTTCTGTTTTTCAAGATATATGTTCTTTTTTAACAATATTTTTTCACAATATTTTACTATAGGTTTTTCAATGATATTGATTACAGGACACATTTGCTGTAATTGCGTGAGATATCTTTTTGAGATTCAACAGAGGAGTTGTGATTTGTGTGAACAGGTGAGCGTCACGGGTGACCGAAATCACTACAATATATACAATTCTAAAAGAGGTGGCACATTAGGCTACTAAATATCATATCTATATTTTTCCTAGATTAACTGATATGAATTTTGGCGTTCGAATATAAATCAAATAACTCATGTTTTGAACTATCAGGTACAGAATCTTTGCTACCTATTAGGGGTATTTTTATGGTTTGGACATGTGGTGGCATGTTGTGTTCACACAAGATGTATAGTACTTTGGTGAAGGAACACTTCAGTATTTTTGCGAGCATGTTTTTTCAGACGTGTTGGAGATTTTCCTATATCTTGCACTTTTTCAATATTGATTTAATTCCGAATATTGTCATTTTTACACACAATTAAGGGCTTAGATGTTGAGTGCAAAATGTATTCTGACTATTGCATGCATTGTTTTGGTATCTTTAAGCTTCACGGACTTACAACCAATTTGAGCACGGTTTCCACCAGAAGGCATGTATGTTTGTGTTCACCAATAAGGGTGGGATTGTGAGTATAACAAATGGATTGTGTACTGATGTGTTATTTATGGGAATACTATTATAGGAGGTCCTGAGGAAGTCCTGGGGCACTCCCCGGATGAAACACGTGTTGACAAGGACAAGCGAGTGGAATTTAAGAATGCTCTTGAGAATATGGAAATTGTGATTTTTGAACAACAAGTGGAATCTGAAACTACTTTTGGAGATTGGATATGTGAATTTATTTGGAACAGTATTTCTTTTCTTGTGGAGATTGCAGACGTAAATATAACTTGGATCATAACAAGTCATCTAGAATAAACATCCTTTTGAAAATTTTGGAACGGACACAATTTATGGACTTTATTTTGACTCATTATGTAAATAACTATTGATATTAACGTGTGCCCTTACATGTTATTTCTTTGCACATACACTTTGACTGAACAATTCCTCACCATGTAGTTTTGCACAGACTTCCCTTTTAGCACACAGTCTGCATGGCAGGGCTCCCGTCAGCCAGGGATGGCAGGCAACACAGCAGTGCACAGTTCAGAACAGGAATCCAATTGTACAATTAAACTCCCCTGCCCTATTATCTACTAGGGAATTAAAGGTTATTTATGTCAGCCTTGCTCTGTTATCTATTAGGAACATATAGGTTATTTATGTCATCCTTGCCCTATTATCTACTAGGGATTTACACAAGTGTATGATTTAGGATGGTATTTGTGCCATTTATGCATTGGCACGTCATTGGTAGACAGAGGGACAGAGGCAGGTTTGCAGAACCAGGGTAGTGACAGTTCCCACATGCATCACTCATACTTGTTTGTGCTGGCCAAGCGCACAGGTGGACTTGCTAACAGTGTGAATAGGATGTGAAGTAGCCTACATAATGTGCGTGCATTTTGTGTGTGGCATTATATAGCTGCAATCGTGTTCTGTGAAGTGAGTTTTTGACAATGTGTATTTATTCACACACATTGAAGCCAGATTGTGTACTGTAGGCTTCAAGTGCCACGCTTCTGGCACTGTTTGGCCAAATTGTACTTGCTCCTCCTCTTCCTCATCCTAACTGTCCAGTCCTTATGCATGTCATAGTATTTTGTCCTTGTGATATTTGCAAATGGACACAGATTCTTCAACAGGCCCTGCAATATTTGCAATAGCATTTCCATTGTATATAGGATGAGTGGGGCTACAGGGAAAGCAAGATGGTGGCCGTGTGAATCAGCCGTGAGTGTCTGCTCTGCCCTGCTCCTGTCTGAGTGCAATGATCCTCCTGTGCCCGGTGCTCCCCCACGAGTCTGCCTTGAGGAATGTGCGCTGATTTTGACAAAGTGGAAATCTACCAGGCGCGGACTTTCAGAACCGCGAGGATACTTTATTTATTTCGGTGCCTGGCTCACTGGATACACTGTAGCGGCGTATTTACTTGCTGCAGGATCAACGGGATACTAATGCCGCCTAAAGGAGCAAAAGCGGCGTTTTCTTCAGGACGTGGAAAACCGCTGAGGATCAGTACGACCAACCGGCAGGGTGCAACAACGGAGGTAAAGCATGGCTCAGGGGAAAAGACGAGTGTTAAATCTAAAAACACCTTGCTGGACAGATTTTTTGAGAATAGCAGGGAGATAGCACCGGGGGAAACAGATATGATGGCTTGATTGGCAGTCTTAGAACAATCGGTGCCTATTGAGACTGGGATTGAGGCAGGACTCCCCTCGCAGGAAGGAGGGGGGGTCAGGAGACTACATTTTAGATGTATTGCAATTAAAGAACTATGCCACAGGTAATCAGGTGGACCTGACGAATAATTCCCAAACTGTTATGACACCAACACAATTAGAAACTGTACGACAACAACAACGATCCCCCGGTCACAATGCAGCCAGTAGTGGTGGTAACCCAACAGAGGATTCAGTAAACCTGGCCAATGCGAGCCTATTAAACAATGGCAAAATGGAAATGGCGCGGCTAACCACACCTCGAGATAAGGAGATGATACAGAGTGATAAATTTTTTTCACTATCGGATCATTCAAGTTGGTCAAGCAATGAGCAATTGGACTTTGAGGCAGATAAAATTTCCTTTGAACCCGATTCTGAAATGTCCTCTTTTACGTTGGGTAAAGAACTACATGAGAGCGGCAAGAGTGCCACGGTAAGGAAGAAACAGAGGAAGAGGAGCGAACATTTAGGCTCTATTAAACATCTAGCTAAACCTCAGGATACTAAGGGTCTTCAATGGGATTATTCTAAGGGAGATTTGACTCTGCACGATAATATTGAAAAACAATGTAACCCTGTCTCATTAGAGACTATGGGGGTTATTCTAACTTTGGAGGAGTGTTAATCCGTCCCAAAAGTGACGGTAAAGTGACGGATATACCACCAGCCGTATTACGAGTTCCATAGGATATAATGGACTCGTAATACGGCTGGTGGTAAATCCATCACTTTTCCGTCACTTTTGGGACGGATTAACACCTCCTCCAAAGTTAGAATAACCCCCTATATATATCAAAGTATTATGGAGCACCGAGAGGAGTCAAAAATTGAGAGTCGCAGAACCCAACTAGCTTGCCGTAAGATGCAAACTCAAATCCGCTGGGTAGCCAAAACATGCTCAGAGTTTACTACGCGTATGGAGGAGGCAGAGACCCGTATTTCTCGCTTAGAAGATGACGTGGGATCCCAGAAAATGACTCGGAAAGCTATGGAGAAACAACTTGAAGTTACTCAGTGGAAATTGACGGATTTAGAGGATAGACTGAGGCGCAATAATGTGCGAGTACTGGGCATACCAGAGGGAGCTGAAGGATCCAATCCACATGGATTTATGGTGGCGTTGTTTAAAGAGGCCTTTCCAGATTTGCATCAATGGGACTGGGACAGAGAGATTCAAAGAGCTCACCGGTTCCTCTGTAATAGGGCAGGGTTATCTTCAACAGAAGGAAGTGGCAGGCCAAGGGCAATGCTAATTTCTCTTCTTAATTTTCAGGCGAGACAGGCTGTCTATGACCGTGCCCGACCCAATTCTAGATGTAAGGCCAAGGGATGTGAGTTTTTTGTGAGGCCAGATTTTTGTCATACGACAGTTGAAAAAAGATGGAGGCTCCGTCAACTAATTCAGCCTATTCAAAATAACGGTGCACAGGCTTTTTTGTTAAACCCTGCTAAATTAAAGGTGATAATGGACAGTAAGACCCAGTACTTTACGTCCGAGGCTCAAGCAAGGGACTTCCTGGGTGGCTTGGATCTTTGATGGGGGGACCTGGTTAATGGGAGAGAAATGGGGGGAGGAGAATGGGAAATGAGCTGAGATGTAGGAGGGGTAGGAGGAGTTAGGTGGGCCTCTTTATTTCTCCCCCCCTCCTTCCAATGACCCAAACTAATTCTGGGCAGTAAGGCAAGTGGAATAAGATATAGGGCTATAATGATCATAATGGGATCTTTGAGGCCCAATATATGAAGTACAAATGGACAAAGGCGGGACGGTTGGAGCGGTCACACTTCCATCACCAGGGACAGTGGGGTCCCATACTTTCCAAAAACAGGGTGTAAGGGTAAGGGTAGCGGGGGAGGCTAGGAGGGTGGGGTGGGGGGATAGTAGGAGGGCAGGGAGGCAAGGGGTTGGGGTGGTGGAAGGGCGGAGTTTGGGTGGAGGGGCTGGGGGGGTATTCTGACAGTTAGTGATGTATGGAATAACCTAGTTAAGACACGTCAGAGGATGATAAACAGGGCTCAAAGACAAACTGCAGGCTTTAGTGGAGGAAGGAATAGATGCGCAGTGGTGCTGGTACAACAAGTTAAGGAAAAATGGCAAGTAGATTAAGGATTTGCACGTTGAATATTTGTGGTCTTAATAATCCCCAAAAAAGGAAAAGAGTTGCAGCTGGCCTTAAATTGATTAAAGCAGATTTATATTGCTTACAAGAGACACATATTCCAAGGGATAGACGGGAAGTGTTGAAGGAACTTGGCTTAGCACTTTTACCTTGCACTCGACAGAAGGTGGCAACACGGGATGTCGCGATATTAGCCAGAATTGGTAGCTTTCATGTCTGCCGTTCTCATGCAAGTAGTGATGGACATTGGGCTATTGTAGAATTTTCTGTGAGCACATACAAATTCACTCTTTGTACTATTTATGGGTCAATTCTTGATGAGGCCGAGGTCTTAGATATTTTGAATGTAGAATTAATAGGGTGGCCTTTACCATTAATAGTATGTGGTGATTTAAATATTCATATAGAAGTAGGCAATAACAGAGCGGATACTCGGAGCCTATATAAGGGACGGAAACCTAAAGTATGGAAGGCCTTGAGAAGGCTGGTGGTGGATCATGGCTTAATGGATATCTGGGAGAACATTATGGCTCCAGACCCAGGGTATACTTATTATTCTTCCCCTCATGCGAAATTAGTATGCTTGGATTATTTCTTTATTTCGCATAGTTTAATCCGAGGGGCTAGAATAGAATGTAAGCCTAGATTTTTGTCCGATCATAATCCGTTAATTGTGACCATATCGGTAAGGGGGTTATCAAGCCCACGCCGTGTCTGGACATTTGATAGGAAACTGCTGGTCGATCCAGGATCTATATCTCACATGAAAGTTTGGATTTACCAATTTTTTGATATTATCAGAAATACCGCAAAGTGTGGGGTGGTATGGGACTCATTTAAAGCCGCCGTTAGGGGTAAAACCCTAAGTTATAGTTTGGGACTGCAGACGGCCAGGGAGAAGGAGGTTAAAGAGCTTCAGGAAAGACTCATAGTGAGGGAGAGGGAGCTAGCCCTAAAAATTATTAATAAGGAAGATTATACTACCACACAGACCCAGATTCTAATGCTAAAAGCCAAAATTAATGCATATTTGAATAAGGCAGCTGACTATCAAAGCCATCAGATTGAGTATTATGAGTATGGTGAGACAACTGGACAAGGTTTAGCTGGGCGTATAAGGCAAAAGTTGGTTAAAAAAAATATCCCAGATATTATTGACGTTAATGGCCAGAAACATGTAAAGACAGAGGAAATTATAGAGGTTTTTAAGGATTACTATCAAGACTTATACAGAGAGGATATAGTATATTCTGAACAATTGCAAAGGGAGGTTAGAGGATTTTTAGGAGAACTAAGAACTACGAGACTTCCTCTCGAGGAACAAAGGATATTGGATACACTGATTCAAACTGAGGAGATAATTGAAGCCATGAGCTCCCTGGCAGTAGGGAAGGCCGCAGGACCAGACGCCATACCACTGGAATTTTACAAGGTCTTTTTTACAGAAATAAAGATGGATGTACACACCACTTTCTGTAAAGCAGAAGAAGGCCAGGCACCATCATCATGGGAACATGCTAATATTATAGTGTTGAAAAAAAAGGATAAGCCAGCAGGCCTTCCCAGCTCATATAGGCCAATTTCGCTGCTGAATGTAGACGGGAAGATCTATGCAAAGGTGCTAGCCAGTAGATTGGTAAAAACTTTAGTTAGCTTAGTTGGTAAAAAGCAGCATGGATTCATCCCCGGTAGAGACACGGTTGATTATATAAGAAGAATAATTTCCATGTTCGATCTTGCAGAGCTGCATTGAACACCTCTTGGGTTATTATTATTAGATGCTGAAAAAGCATTTGATCGAGTGTCATGGAACTTCTTATGGGAAAATTTGAAGTGGAAGGGGATAGGGACAGGGTATATAACGGCTATAAAAGCCCTATATGAAGCCCCTAAAGCTAGAGTTTGTGTTGGGGGCTTGGAATCTGGTATTATATCAATCTCAAAGGGGACTAGGCAGGGGTGCCCATGCTCCCCCCTGCTTTTTGCTTTGTATATTGACCCCTTCTTATCAAAACTGGAGGAATGTATAAGTATCAAGTCACTAATCTACTACAGGGAAGAGTATAAGGTGTTTGCTTATGAAGATGATGTAGCCGTAGTAACAAGTGATCCTGAGGGTGCCATCAAGGAAATTGAAGAGGAGGCGAGAAAGTTCGGAAGATATTCCGGATATAAGTTGAATTCAGGCAAGACATAGATAGTATGCTCCGAATATACCCTGATAACAGATAAGCGGGTGTTACCTGATGCTGGGTCTTTGGGGATTAAAATCACTGCTGCTGTAAATCAATTGGTGGAACTTAATCTTGCTCCACTGCTAAATAAAATAAAAAGTGATCTAGATAGAATGCATTATTTGCATTTATCACTTGAAGGCCGCTGCAATGTTTTAAAAATGATGATTCTGCCAAAAGTATTATACTTATTTCGGGCCATTCCCCTCGAGATTACTAAAAGTTGGCTTAAAAAATTGAAAAAAATAGGTAATAACTTCTTGTGGGGATATGCCAAACCAAGGAGGGCAATGAAATATATGATGCTTCCTAAGTGTCGTGGAGGCTGGTCGGTTCCTAATTTACATTGTATTATTATGCTTGTTGCCTCCAACATATGGATGAACTAATAAGGTATGATATATACATCATTAGTTGACCTTCAACCAGATGATATGGTACAACAGAATGAAAGATGGGCTAAATGGCTGGGCAAGTGGATGGGTCAATCTTTAGCGATGGCGGACACAAAATGTGAGTCACCTCCACAAAATGGCTGGGCCAGTTAAGTACAGGAATGTCTCTGCTGTTCTTCAATATGTGTATGTTTTATATGAGCACGCACACACAGCTGCAACCAATATCATTTGTCAGATACATGAGTGTGGGTGGATTGTGGGAATAGTCCTGAAAGCTATGAGTACAACATGCATGTGGAAATATGCTTGCGTCCTGATTGACACACACAGTTTGCCAAAGGTATGAGACATGCTATGACATTGCTTGTCATACATGCAAAATTACAACTGATTTGACTAAGACAGGCCTGGATATACCTACTGTTATAGGTACTGACTACTCTTGTCCTACCTAGGCCTGAGATATGGTCAGAATTAATCACATGGAGTTCCAATTTGGCTGTTGTCAAATTTCAACCAGACAGACTTGTGTGATATGTGTGTTGCTATATAAAATGTATGTTCAACTGGCAATGCATACATTACACCCACACATTCCTTTATCAGTGCATTGTGTGTAGTTGTTTGTTCTTATTGAGTGTGTTCCTACTTGTTTTCCAACTGTTGTGGCCTAGTCATGCTTTCCTAGATGTGTATGGGTTGATGTTGCATTTGAATGTGACAGATGGTCAAAGACAAATGTATGATTACGTGATTGATTTACAAATTGGTGCAATTTGAGATATTGGTTTCAATGTTCATACAAAGAAGTTCTGCACAATGTGTGCGCATCTCCATGTCCCAGCAGCAGTATTTTGAGTTCCCCATCCTGTGGTGGGGCATCATTGTCCTCCTCCTCCTCCCTGGGGCCCTCTATCTGTTCATATGAGGGGACATTAGTCAGAACACAAATGTTGTGTTATATGGCACATACCAAGATAATTTTCCAGACAAGGGGTGGTTAATATAGGAGTCTCCCCCTAATACATTAAGACATCTGAAACAGGTTTTCAGGAGGCCAAATGCCATCTCCACAACATTCCTGGTCTGGATGTGTGCCTGGCTGTATGCCTTCTCTGCGTCGCTCTGTGGGTTGCCAAATGGTCTCATGACCCACTGCTAGATGTCATATCCTTGGTCAGCTGCAATAGAAGAAAAGAGACAGTGTCAGACTTGCCCTTGTGTTTCTTTCCAACTGGCCTTGCAGAGTATTTGTCTATGAAGTAGACACTCAGACTTGCATCTGGCATTGTGTGGGTTCCTGTTGGCGTGCATCATTGTATTTGTGTGTAGTGGTGCACTTTCCAGTCAAGGGTACAGCGTCAGGGGCATGTTGAATGTGTGATTTTTGTGGCATGACAGTTCACTCATGCAGGATGTGTGTGATGTTGCAGATTATTGTATATTTGTCCAGTAACTATGACCTTCTAATGAGCCATGTTGTGTGAGTTTGCATCTAGCTTGTGTGGTGTGTGCTGTGAGACCGGTGTTGTGCCCTGTGTGTTGCATGTGAATCCCCCCATGGACCTGGTACACCTCCTTTGCACACTGAGCTTTTATCCATATTTCCTGGCTAGCATGCATGTGTGTGCCTAGACATCATGCAAAATGTGGCAAAGTAGTTTGCGTTGTATTGCCATGTATATAGCTAATATACAAGCCACTGTGGTGCAGGATGGGGCGGGAAGAGTCTTGCTGCGCCACCAGAAAAGGGCAGCAATGCGCCATATCTACTAGATATAGTGCATTACTGTCCTTCCCCCTGCGCTGGAGCTAAGTCAGCTGTCAAGCTTCAACCTGGGGACCCTTGAACCATGGTGCAAAGATGCCTGCATTATGGGGATAATTGTTTATGTGCAGGAAGGTGAATCTTCTTAAATATAACCAATCAATAATGGCGAATGCAGCACACATAGAAAAAGCAAAACAAATGAGAAATTCGACACGTGTTTCGTCTGGGTAGACGTGATCACTATTTGCGGCGCCGTCAATACAACGCAGTGAGAAACGCGTGGAGATATTTGAGGCTTACCATGGTCCTCATGCTTTTCCTTTCTTGACCGCTTTTTCAAATCATAAGACATCAATCTGTCTCTGGCACTTTGGAACATCGAGCCAATATCTTTACTATAGCCTTGATAAAGTCTACCCAGACAAAACACGTGTCGGCTTTTGTTTATTTGGGCTGCTGTCCATTTCATAAGGATTTCTGTTGTCATCCTTGATTCTGGCTCCAAGATGTCTGCTTGGGCCACATGCCATTGTTTCATCTAAAGACATTACGAGGAATAAACTGGAACATTACAACTTCCTGGGATGTGCCATGGTTTACCTTCTTTGCATATCATAACTGATACATTAGCACCTGCTCCTACAACAAGTACGAGACTTCAGCCCACTCAAGCTCAAGGTGACAATAGAACACCTGGCAAAAATGGGCGTCTGCCTTAAATACAGATGACTAGCAGAGAACATGCCGGCTCCCTGTATACTTTTGCGAGAGAACTGGTGCCGAAATATTGGGCCACTACAAATGAGAAATGGCAGGAAGTCGAAATAGCATCCACATGTCTGACCATATCTGCCAAACTCAGATTGATTCAATTAAAATGTTTCCACCGGGTATACTATGATCCCCATAGACTTTGGCACATGAGAAAGAGATAGGTTGGTCACTACCCATGATGCCTAGACGAACATGCAGGGTTCTTCCATGTGATATGGGACTGCTGCCCATTATGACATGCTGGGCCACAGTACACGACACCCTCAGTAAACTAGTGGTTTACACATCATCTCCAAACCTAAATCAGGCGATACTAAGCATTGAAGAACTGGAAGGCGTTTCTATGGGCACCTGCTGCTTAGTGGCCACCGGCCTCATGGTGGCAAAAAGAGACATTGCCCGCTGCTGGATTGCACCTGCCCTTCCCCAATCACTCGCTGTAAAGGCTCAGGGAATGGATATCTGTGCAGCAGCAGCAGAAATATCCGCATACACAGCTCGCGGCTACCCACAAAACTATCAAAAAATATGGCATGTATGGCGGTGCCAACTTCACTATATCCACCTGGGTTAAGAATGATCGAAACAATGGACTTTATCACATGATGCGTTGTGCTGTCCATATTGTAAGAGGAGGTTATGTACAGTTCACCTATTTATTGAAAATACAAATAAAAGGAATACTTGGAAACAATACATAACAAAAAAACACTGGCAATGCCAGTAGGTCTGCTTTAATATGCTGACATATGTAAATGCATGCAAAACTTCTGTCTGCATGCATTGCATGTGCATTAAAGCCAGTCCTATTGATGTTGGCAATGCTAGGACAAAAAGTAGCAAAAAACGCTGTATGGTACAGACCTGTATATGTGATTACGAACTTAATATGACAAACAATGTGAAGATTGAGTATACTTTTCAGATGTAAAAATGACACTCGTGCATTTTAATCTAAGCACTTCCTTGAAGGCAGAATGATACACCAAACAGCCATTATCATGAGGTGTAAGAGAAATACTCCCTGGAGTGGACCAAAACCCACTCTACGTATATTGTAAAGAATGGGTAACACTTACACTAAAAAAAAAAAAAGCATTGAAAATAAACATTTTGTGTGGCAGGTGAAATCTGCGATATCTCCTAGAGACCGGAGCTTGTGACGTGGCAGTGAAAACCTCTAAATAACCATATTGTCCCCATACCCATTGCTTCCTTGCTTACCAAACCTTATGTTTTTAGGTGGGTACGCTGCACTGATTGGCATGAAATTTCAGAGTCACGTCCAAAATCACATGGAGTACGTACACCCTTAGGCAGGGAACCCTATAACAGAGGATATACAAAATGTTTGCATGACCAACTATGAATTAAGTTTAGTTTTTTTGTTAATATATTGGTTAGAGAAGTTGGGTGCCTGAGATTTCTGCCTACATTTCCTTTTCTGTGAATCCACAGCATAGGTGTCAGGAAGGAGAGAAATAGAAAAGAAACCTTGGCTAGGGCTGATGGAACACCTCCCCTTACTTTGGGTGGCTTTGAATGGCCTCATAGTATGGAGTAAGGCAAGACAGCTCAAATCGCTGTGCTGCCTTACTCTGCGCCAGGGAGGCATTCCATTGGTATTGAGGTGGGTTTTTCCATGCAACACACATGGATTTTGATGCTGCCCCAGACTTACTAAATCATGTAAACCTGGGGAAACGCCAAAATCTTATGCCTCCTGAGATGAGGCGTAACAAGGGGATTTTTTTTTATTTCTCCCCGTTATTTTCCACTTTCCATGTGTGTTGCATTCGGCACTATGCTGCTTAAACAGCACCAGCCCAGGGGGAAAGGACTGGAATGCTACGTATTGCATAGATATGGTGCTCTCCTGCCTTTCACTTTGGCATAGGGTACCCCAGCAAGTTGAATTGCCCTACGCCAAATCCCCATAAATATAACCCTTAGGGTATGTTGAAGGAGAAGGAAGTATGAATGTTTCCTGTGGATCGGAGAGAATATAGTTGCATGTGGCTGACACAACTAATCCCTCGTGTTATATGGTGGTCCATGCCCTCGTTTCTAAATTCTGTAAATATCAAGTGTTACCATTAAACCTCTTTGGTGTTGCTCAATTTACTGCCCTTCTGGGAGATTAAAGGCAGATCAGATTGCTGGGTTTCAAAAGGGTGACTAGATGCTCACCGCATGTTTCAGCAGTGACTGTTGATTTCACCGAACCATCCTAGCAACTGTAGTGGGCATTGGGCCTGCGTGAAGATTAAAATTGTATTGCGTGGGTACAGCACTAAGAAAAGGCTGCCAACCAACATACTTCATTAATTAGATCAGTTTATTAAGCCTTTCACTAATGAAGTTACGCCATACACCACCCAGCAGCAAACAAACCCACATTAAGACCGCCTGAGTTCTGATCTGACTAACGAGCCGCTCTGAATGAAGAATTTACAATAAAAATGCCAGTTCCATGTCGAAGCCCTGTGAGCAGTGTGTGTATGACTTCAGATAGCTAAATAAGAAAAAGTCGTTCCTACAGCATCACAACTGAGAAGAGAACAGAGAAACGAAGAGGTAATCACATACCATGTGAGGGGTGGGGCCCTAGAAGAGTGGCATGGAAGATTTAACAATAAATATGGTCGAAGCATATTAAGCGGCTGGTCTCGTCCTGGTGCAAGCTTGCCCTAGTATGCTGGGCTAAGCAGAAACCTACCTGTGTCCAGCCTGAGTATGCTGCTGCTGCCGCCGCGGCCTCCAGCACAGCTGCCTGCTTCACGGCCAAAGGAGTGTGCCTCTTGGCTACGATCTCTCGCAGTCTGTCCATCCCCCCGCAGTTCTGAGTCTCTGATGAGCCCCAAGGCAGACTCAAGGCACCAACACGTGTGGTACAACATGGCTACCCGACATGCCCATTTAACAGAAGGGTAGGGGACGTGCCCACCCCAACCTCAAACTGTGGTAGCACAACAGAGCAGGGCTCCGGTTGAAAGTGTGTTTTTGTTTTACATGTGTCCTGAAGTGCAATGAGCGAAATCACATAAAGACATTTTTTATTGCAACATCAGTGGCCCAATCCTTTAACTGGGGGCCTCTTGGACGGTGTAAACCCGGGTAATTGTCTACTCTGTCCATGCCTTAAAATGTCTCAGCATTATGTATGGTCATGTCACCTGCCCTGCATGCCCAAACTGCATGTTCCTGTGAACCTGTTTTTTTAATTCTGGTCATGCCGCATACTAGTCCCATGTGCGCACATTGAATTAGGCCCAATCTTTGACAATGATAGGCTCTGTACCTTATCCTGAATCGGGAAAGACGCATCCTCATAGTGATATAGGGCTATCAATCCTGTTGCGGGTTTCATGTGCAGAGTGCAATGGTGGCAGCATACCATTTTTGGTGAATTATAGTGATAGCCCTTTTTACCCGTGAGACATGAATGCACTCTCACAGGTAATTCATCCAAAGATGTGCTGCTCTCGATAAACCCAAAGTCCTGAATGCAGAATTCCCATGTGTTGTGTGTATATATATATATATATACATATATATATATATATATATACATATATATACATATATATATATATATATATATATATATATATATATATATATATATATATATGTGTGTGTGTACTAGGGTTGAGAGTGTGTTGTGCAGAAGTGATGCAGGCCTGCAGGTACCATTTTGGAAGCCCACAGCCTAGAGCAGAGTACAAGATGGAGGAGAGGTTGCTTTCCTCAGAAAATATATGTGTATTGCTGACATCTCTTGAAGGGAACAGCAGATGCTGTAGTGCGCTAAGAGGAGGCAGGCTTTCTTTAGAAGTGCCAAAGCCCATTCTAATACATTGGGTTACAAATAAATCACAGCAGCTGCTGGGTGAGGCCTACAGTATCTGTTATTAGGGAAAGGAGTCCTTTGATGGGGAATAGATTCATGTCTCTCTTCCTGCTCTCTGTGAGCAAGTAACTTAAACAGCTGGGTGCAGTCAGCTCCCTCCTCTTTGTCTTTCTTTGGTGGGTACTCCACCTGAAGACTATCTTGGTAGTCAGAGTATCATAGCAGACAAATGGCAGCCCTTGAAGGTGGCCTGGCCAGAACACATGAAAGGGAAAGACGTCCAAGACCATATTTCAAGGAAGCAGACCTGAAATACACATCCCTGATCTGTAAAATCAGTATAAAGATGGGAGCACAACCCCCATTGTTGTTCGTTGTGGTCTCTTCTACTAAGGAGGGGGTACTTTGCAGAGTGGTCAGGGACACCTAAGCAGGAAAGGATTGGTGTTGCACTGACAGCTAATATCACAAGGGGGACAGAACATCGTTTGGAGTCTGATCTGAAGGAGGAAATACTGGACTGCCCTGGGTACCAAGACATCCTGCCTGTGAGTGAGGGAAGGAAGTGCTAACCCTGCAGGAGGAGCTGATCATGAAAGGAACTGCTGTATTTCACACTGCGGTAAGATCTGTTGGACAGAGACTCACTAAGTATCTGCGATGAAGGAACTGCAGTACTGTAGGACCAGGCAGTGCGATCTTTGTCATTTATCCCCAAAGCTACCCCAGAACCTGGAGCTTTGTGCCCATTTGGTAGACTCAATCAAAGCTGGGATAAGTGGCTGCTGGTTGTCGGTGTGTTCCTTAATTGAACTTCATGACTGCAGTACTGCCTAAGTGTGCCATTGGGTAAGGACCAGTCCTGAAATCTGAGTGATCTGAGAGGTGCCCATGGGGTGCCTCGTGAGGAATTGAGGTTGACAACTCTAGGCAATAACCTCAGCATGTTGAAGACCACTGTGCCAAAGAAAAATAACTTGAGGCTGAGTGGTCATTGAGCTCAAATAGAAGTGCCATGTACCCTCCAGAGTGAACTGCACAATAAATAGGGATCAACCAGCAGCCACCTGGAAGAGGGACAATCATAAAAGCCTCTGCTCCTTCTGTGACTATCCATGCAATGTGCTGTATGATCAGCTGCAGTACAGCTCCGTTCCAGACTGCTATGTGTCACCAAGAAGCTTCCTGCTACTAGTGCTACCTGCTGCACGAGGGCTGAACACACTCTGGTGCTGCTTCTACAAACTGGGTGAGAGACTATAAAGGCCTAGGTCTGGGAGAATGAGTGCTAAGACCAAGCCAGGCGAGCTGCACCTATAGGCAGTACCTCAAACTCTGGACCTAGGAGGGGAAACCCATGGAACTGAGGGTGTGGCCCAGGTGGGATAGATGAAGGGATAGCAGAGATATAAAAACTCACATCTGTGAACTGGGTATCTTTGCATTATTGTATGTGTAGTAGAATCCTATGTTTTCTGTAACAAAGTAATTATCTTTTATACAAAGAGAAGCACTGAGCTTGATATTAATCTTATTAAACTTCACACTTGCATAGCACACTACTCACCTGTTAGGGTCTCAAAGTGCTGTACACATACCACTGTGGAACACCTCCTGGCATTTCCCTGTGAGGCACACACTCCTGGGCAACCCCCAAGGTGAAGCAAGGCATCCAAGCACTGTTGTGGAGATTAAGCAAGCTATTGCCCAGAATTACAGAGTGGGACCCATTAATTAGACTAGGCACCAAGGCCTAAGTTATTTGGTCTAAGGGAACTGAGCTCAAGACCTGCTGAGGCAGGAAGTGAACCCTGGTCCCAGGCCAGCTCACTGCATCAGGGTCTGCCGCTCTAACCATTGTGCCACACTTCTCCACTGCCACTATCTTATTGCACTTCTGGAAAGGTGGTGTTGATTACCGAGCCTGAGTATCCTCAACAAAAACCTCCCGAGAAACCTGTGATTGCTGCCTTTGTTACGACTGAAATGAAGCGTGGAAAGAGTTGTACTTGGCTCAGATTGCAAAACCATAGTAGGAAGGCCCTCGGATAGTAGTGGTATAAGGCCTCAACCCTGAAAGTGGTGACCTCCTGAACAAGGGCTGATGCCTCCCAGTCTGTATAATCTTCTGCAATAAGCCACATAGGGCCATATGTACGAACACATTTTCCCATAGACAAAGAATGGGCAAAACTGCTTGCTACATCTGGCCAATAGCGAGGTGTCATATTGGGGAAGCAGGACACGTAATTTACCTCAGAACAGGGAAAAAAGGAGAAATACAGAAAACAGGGAAGATATGAATCATACATTTCTATCAAAGGAAGGAAGAGTTGAAAAATTTGTATCAGGAGAAACATTCAGGAAGTCAATTAAGGACAATTTGAATACGTAATAATGCCAGTGAAAAGTCCTTGTTTCACATTTCCTTAACGGCATTCTATGATAAAGCAATCCCTTGTTGGACTTCATTAATTTATGAAGACTTTTTTTAGCATCCACAAGTCTGGAAGTTGAATCATTCCTGGGCCACCTTTGCAGCTCAACTAAGCCATATATTTGCTCTTTAAAGCCTTCATTTTTGAGGTTTATGAAAAAGTTATAGGTCCTTAGTCCTCTGCTCTGGCCCTCAGCTCCTGATCATAACTGGCGACACGCTATTGTAAAACTAGAGTTTTTCAGTCATCAGCCATTTTTCGTAGGGCTGTTACATTCAAGCTCTTGCGATCTGTGGAAGTTTTATTCTGCGTGCATATGTTGCTGCCGGCAGATGTGAACAACAGGTCAGGTCTTTATGCAGTTTTGTACAACGAAGTCAGAAGATGGAATGCCTGGACCTAGGGTTACTGAATTGGCCTCTTCAGAGGGCTTCTGTGGTTTCTTAAGGTATATTGAAATGGTACATTCACAGGGAAAAGGTCTGCAGAGAGGTTACCATGCGTCTAGTTCATTCTCAGTAAACTTTAGTGCAGCTTAGTCAGCTTTTCTAACTCCTCTTGAAGTCAAACAATGTATGTTCCCTGAATTGCCTGAAGTTGAACTTTCAGGACCAACTCCTCATGGGAGGGGAAAACAGCATACAGTACAATAAGGCCCACAGTGTCTCATGAAGGTCACCACCAATGTCAGCCCCTCCCTCCTTAAAAAGCTCGTTGAGGCGGTCCTTTATAGCCATGAAGGCGGTCACAATTTCATATACTGGATTCATATCCACAGGACTGTTGCCTGTGTCCTCATACTGCAGCATAGTAGGGGTAATGGCTTAAACATAGAAAGACTGACCATTTGGTAGGTCATGGAAACTCACGGCATGCTCTCCTACAGAAACTCTTTTGCCCCTTTCTGTTTCGCGATCAGCATCAGGCCTTCTCCTGGACTGTATGAAATTAAAAATCTGGAGAAGAGTTGGAGTATGAAGTTGGTTCATTGATAGCCAAAGAGGATAGCCCTTTCTTCTATTAATGCAATTACCTGCTATCTGTTGATTTATTGTTGCTAAGGGTAATATGTTTTCAGAAGGGATTCCTGAACTAGGGGTCCCTTTTTGAAACTTTTCTAAGATGCTTTTCTGAGGCCATATGATGAGACCGTAAGGGCATTATACATAAGTTTGGGCATAGATTTAATTGAATATGAGGACAACTTCAAATCGTTTGTTTACAGCTGCACGGCGTGGGTAAGACTGCTGCTTTTTGTTCTCCATTATACACGAGAACCGTATGCCAAAAGCTTCGAAAAGGTGACTGTATGAGGCATAAGAAATACACCAGTAGCTATACTCAAAATCACCTACTGATTGACGCCTGGCCCTTCCTGACTCCCTTTTCATTTTATAGATTTTGTTTTAGTTGCCTTGTTCATACAGGCGGATTTATCATAAGAAAACATTAGCATTAGAGAACTAACTCAACAATGCACTCTTGCGGCTCCACCAGTCTGCAGGCCCGGATCAGGCGATATTGACCAAATTCTACGTCATCCAGAGAAGATACTACTACGAGAACAACTGCTTCTGGGGCAGGGGTGCAAGACTTACCTGCCATACCATACATGCCAACAAACACGATTCAGGGGGGAGACTCCCGATTTTCTAAGCTAAAAAATGCTTTATTGGGGGGTGAATGTTTGACTTGCTCCACATTCTGTCAATCAACTGTTCTTTTTGCATTTTTCGCCCCAAGTGCGAAGGGTATGCCCAGATGTGGGTCCTGTGCTCACTGCGCCACTGGATTCAAGCTAACCTAGCTGATGAAGGGAGATACCCTGAAACCGGTCCTAGGATGCTTGTTTCCGGTCCAGGGAGAACCTGGCTTGGCAGCTCGGGCTGGACTGTTCCCATGAGGTATAGGGTCAAGACTGGTTTGCATACGGCTGGGTCCAACCCAGGGTGGCGTGGTGAACAAAAAAAAAGAAATGATGGATTAAACCCAGATCTTTGTGACTGGGGGTGAATGTTTGATTTGCTCCGCATTCCGTCCATCAACTGTTCTTTTTGCATTTGTCGCCCCAAGTGGGAAGGTTATGCCCAGACTTGGGTCCTGTGCTCACTGCACCACTGGATACAAGCTAGCCTAGCTGATGAAGGGTGATACCCTGAAACTGGTCCTAGGATGCTTGTTTCCGGTCCAGGGAGGACCTGGCTTGGCAGTTCGGGCTGGACTGTTCCCATGAGGTACAGGGTCAAGACTGGTTTGCATATGGCTGGGTCCAACCCGGGGTGGCGTGCTGAGCAAAAAACTGATGGATTAAACCCAGATCTTTGTGACTGGGGGTGAATGTTTGATTTGCTCCGCATTCCGTCCATCAACTTTTCTTTTTGCATCTGTGTTAAAAGAGAGCAAAGGGTGAACTATGCTCTGTATCCTTTTTAAGAAAGCTCTCCAAGGGCTTGGAGTAGAGCTTGCTTCCTGTTGGAAGTCTCAGGGATATCAAAGACTTCAGTTTCATCTTGCTACAGCACAGGGAACTGTGTGTTTTGTACTGTTCAATGAGAAAAACCACTGTGATGCCGTCAACGATGCCACTGGCCTGCACCGTGACCTGCTGAAGCCGCATAGAACCGCACTGCCTGCTTCGCACCACGACCCTGGTCTCACCGATGCCGTCATCAGACTAATTCACCGAGTCACTGCTCCCACCACTACCTGTGGACACCACTCGTGAGGAGCACGAAGCACCGTCCTGTCCCGCACCCCAGCCCTGGTCCACTGACGCTAGCACCATTGACTCCAGTGTGGTCAACAGACATCCCTGTATGTACCGCAAACCGTAGACTTCACCTGAAGGTGTCCCTTGCTACACTGCCAACATGGGCCACCGACAACAGCGCTTTAGCAACGACGATAACGCTACCTGCACCGTGGCCTGGTGACACCGCAGGTTGCACAACCCTGCCCTGCTTCACACCGCAGCCCTGGTCTCACAGATACTGCTGGATGCCGTCACCGAGCCGCTGCCTGCACCGTGACCTATGGGCACCACACGTCGCATCTTCCTGCTTCGCACCACAGCCCCAACGCCATCGACGGCAGCTCTCCTGACTTCATCAGCCCGGAGTTTGATCCGCAATACATGTGACTTCAAGGGCCTGACAACTGCCGCACTAACTCCAGAACTGACACTGGAACGCCAGCGACACCGCTCTCTGGAGCTCACCATGAGGATCCTGACTCCCTGCAAATCCAAAGGTACTGTTGCAGGTCTCCCAGACACCGTAGCTGACCCACGAAGCCGCAGCCGGCCTAAACTGTTGGTTTTGTAGACCACGCTGCCGTGATAGCCTTAGGTGGAGCTATCGACTTCAAGGAACTGTATTTTTAAGATAAATCTTACAAAAGTCATATCTTTAGCACTGTGTGTTGGATTTTTCTCTTTTTAGTATTGTTTTACACAGATAAATATTGGCTATTTTTCTAAAACTGGTATGGTGTCCTTCTGTAGTGTTTTCACTGTATTACTGTTTGTTATGTGCAAATGCTTTACACATTGCTTCTGATATAAGCCTGACTGAGTGGGTGAGCAGGGGTTTTCTGACCTGGGTATCTCACAGTGCTTAATTTGCAAATAAAAACATGCAGGTGGCCAAATCCCTCCTCTTAAACATGCTGCTACTGCAATTAAATGGGTGAACACGGAATACTGAGGAAGCGTAATCCTGAAGCCATCTCGGAACTCTTCAATCCATTTAAAGCCACTCCCTGCCCCTTCAGTTCGCTTTTGCAGGTCTCTGCTTTCTCCTACTGTGACGCTTTTTCATTTTTCTCTTCCTCCGTCTTTCCCATATGTATATGTTGCTCACATTAAATGCCTGAGGCATAAAAATAAGTGCCGGTGCCCAGCCCCGGAAACAACAAGCACAAATTAAGCACTGGTATCTCCCTTATCCTGAATAGAGTGAGTGTCCTTACTTGGACAGGGCACAACTCGACTGCCAACTAGAAACCCCATTTCTAACATTATCATTTTATTTTCCTTGCTGAGCCGAGTCTAGAGCGGGGTGGGGCCATCCTAATGGACAGCAGAAGGGAAGAAGAGTGGTGGGCACTACTGCAAGTCACATGTCAGTTTGGCTGGCCTTCTTACGATTACCAAACCGACATGTGCATTTAGATCTCTCCACCCGAGCTGTGTTGCCCATCCGGGTGGAGAACAGACACAGGCTCCCAGGGCCTGAATGAATATCAAACCAGACCACTCAGACCAATCCTGGCGTTTCTCTCTGGGTACTATAGCATCATCTGTGTTGTTGTAGAAAGTCTGAGAGCCAGTGCATTGAATGCCAGGAGTCGAGAGGAGCAGAGGAACAGAAGAGTACCTAAGCGGCAGCCACCAAATAAGTGCTATTTTATTTTTTTCTTATTTTTTTCTGCTGCTCTGCCTCCTGTGTTGCCCCCCACACTGACCCCCCCCATACCACATGTCATCCATACTGGTAGGCATTTTTCAAGAGTGCTTGGTCTGGGGAAGCATAAACTCAGGATTCAGAATGTATTACAGGGGTTAGGGTTGACTTTACTAATGAGAAATTATTTCTACCCAAACAAACCACTTTTAGCAAAATTAGAATAATCAAAGACTTAGAAAAAAAAAAACCTTCTAGGTTCTAACATGCAGTTTGCATTCAGTTCTTTCGTGGCAGTTCATAGTTCACTGTGCTAGATTATGATTGTAACTCATGAACTGCACAGTAACACAATGATCTCTTTGACAAAAGCAGTATCCTATTGAGCATTGCACATAAAATACTGTTCTGTGATCTGCATATTACATATTCTTTACAGTAGGCATATTAACCCTCTGCGCTACCATAGATGACTTAAAACTTCCACTAGACAAAACCCCATCTCTCTCCAGCAGAAGCATTATTCACCAGAGTTATCTTGGCGCTTTTATGTTTGCCTGAAAACTGCTGGATATACAAGGGACTCTCCAGTGCTTTTAAAACTGCTACACTGCTATAAAACGGGCAGCCCCTCAGTAACAAAAGGACCACCCACCCTTCCAGCCTCCCGGGGAAACTCCTGATGCCTAGTCTGGCCAGTCCAGCCTTACCTCCCATCACCTCTGATGAAAAGAGGGAGGTGTTGCATCCTAAAATAAGGGCAGCAGTGAGGAAGGCAAAATGCATAAAGTTTACAGATAGGGTGTGACGTAACATTTTCGTACGTGATTGTAACTGCATAAAGGTTTAAAAGTGAATGTGATTGGGAACTGTATGTTCTTGTTAGGTTAGAATATATGAATGCCCATTAATCAAAGTAAATTTATGAACTCTATAAAACTTGGTATTATGTAATCCCTGTTTACGGCAGTCTCTAATTTCTTTATAATCTGTGGCTTCTGAGGCCCCAGTCGCTGATTATAAAGGACAGACATGATCAGCTACTACAGTTGAGTTCTGATGTCTGCTCTATTTTAATAGCTTATAATGACAAGCAGAGAGAATTGTTATTTTTTGCTCTCCTTAGAAAGGAATAGTTAGAATATTTCTAAACATTCTGAGCTACTGTAGGTTTTTTAACTGACTTGTAACTGGTTTTAATATCTGAATGCAACAATGTATTCTTCATGACTGCAAACATGCTCGCTCTTTAATATGAAAGAGAGCTACACAGCAAGGTTTTGAGTGGTTTGTCAGAAGAAAGGTGATAGTGGGAC
The DNA here is from genome assembly GCF_031143425.1 of Pleurodeles waltl. NCBI lineage: Eukaryota > Metazoa > Chordata > Amphibia > Caudata > Salamandridae > Pleurodeles > Pleurodeles waltl. Next base: position 721,514,348 of record NC_090448.1, on the reverse strand, counting down.
TAAGTATTATAAGAGATAAAGTACCCCCTAGCATACATGACAAGGATATTGCAAGCGACCTTGGAGTTCTATATCCATATATATATGGTTATGAGACTCCTCAGCGACTTATAATGTCGTTATAATGTACAGCAGGGAGTACTTTTACCCCTTATATCATATTACTTATGCGAGCAGACTCCATTGTAGGAATATTTTTTAAATCATGACATGAAAAGCTCCTATGACTCAAAATAATCCAGTGCTTAATTTGTGCTAATGTTTCCCAGTAGTGGGATCCGGAACTTATTTGTAAGAAAGCACCACATGGTCTGATAATGTTGAGGCTGCTGCATGGTGGCGCTGTCAGCATTTAATGAGATGCTCTTGTACAAAAGAGTGTCTGACTGCTTAAATGGGTCTCAATGTAGGACCTAGGAGCCCTAACTACAGGGCCAGACCCGGTATGTGAAAATGTCTTCAGGTTGTGGGGCAGGAACAGGATGAATAGCCTGCGTTGTGAACGAAGCAGTGCACTGCTTGAAAAAACACAGGTCTGTCGTGCCTGTTCTGTGACTGACTCTTTCCCACCCCTATTAACTGGACCTGCAGTCAGAACATGTCTCGATCTTTTCTGCAGGCCCCTTCTGAACCTCCTCTCTATCTTTGCAGAAGTCTTGCATGCTTAGAAACAGGCTACCCAAAAGAAAGTGGTCTGGTATATAAGATTTCCTCTTAAAAACACCAAACCCGCTTAAACTGACACAACATATCTTTAGGACCTCGCAGTCAGCTACCCCCAGCCTCTGGATGTGAGAACAGTTGCTCATTGCCGCAGATCAATATTTTGAAACTAGGGTAGATCTGCGATTGTGTCTTCTGCTGATCGATACTGCGCTGTCACAGGGAATATATGTTCTTTTCATCCTGCAAGATCCAAAAACAAACATTTTCCACAAAATTCTTCAAGGTTTCGGTTTGCATGCTAATTGTACTAATTCTCAGCAAACACTAGCCCGAGGCTAGGACTCCTTTTGTACGTAAACATTGGTTTTGGCTCTGACTGAGCATGTTAGAAAAAAATAAACTTTTTTTCTTTGATCTCCCCTTCCTGTGCCTGTCAATCTGACTGTTTGTCTCCATCAGCAATGGCGTTGGTGTTAACTGCTTCAAAGTTATGACTTCCGATGATTGTTTTATTTCCGGCAGACATGTTTTTTGTGACCAGATATCTCACCATCACACTGAACAGATGTGGGGGAAACAGAACAAACTTTAGCAAAGCCACTAAGGCCCATATTTATACTCTGCTTGCGCCGGATTTGCGTCATTTTTTTATGCAAATTCGGTGTAAAGCTAAGACCATATTTGTACTTTGACGCTAGACCCCATTAATGTAAAAATAAATCAGTGTGCAACATTTTCTGGATGCCTGAAACTGCCTTGCGTTAATGACATGCAAGGTAGGCATTCCCGTCCAAAAAATGACTTAAACACCTGTGCGCCATATTTATCCAGCCGGGCAAAAATGGCGCACGGCTGGGAGGCGGAGCCGGAAAATAAGGTAAATCCCAACTTGTGTCAAAATTTAACACCTGGGTCAGGGCAGGCGTTAAGGGACCTGTGGGCTCTTTTCCATGGTGGTAGACCAGCACCAGCTGCCCTTCCCTGCACCCAGGGACAGCCCCTGCCACCCTAGCCCACCCCTGGAGGACACCCATGGATGGGGGGACCCATACATGGTGAGTGTAGGTAAGTGCAGGTAAGTGTTTTTTTAAAGTTATTTTAAGTGGCATAGGGGGCCAAACTTGGGCCCCCCTACATGCCACGGTGCCCAATGGCCTTGCCCAGGGGACAGAAGTCTCCTGGGCATGGCCATTGGGCATGGGGCATGACTCCTGTCTTTGCTAAGACAGGAGTCATTTCCATGGGGGTTGTGCGCCCAAAAATGACGCTCGTCAGATTAGAGTCATTTTTTTTTACTCTACCCTGACTTGCACCATTCTTTGATGCACAACCCCCAGTCTTCCCTACGCCTCCGCTGCCCGGTTAGAGACATTTATTTTGACACTAACCAGGCCGCAGAGCACGCTACCATCATTCCTTAAATATGACATCCGGCTGGCGTGTTGGAATGGCGGTAGCCGGCGTTAAACTTTTTGATGCAAACCTGCCTAAGTACATCTTTTTCTTTTTGATGTGTGAAATTGTGTGTGTTTGTGTGAATGGTTGTTTGTGTAGAGTTACCGACCGGGGAGGGGGTAAAAGTGACTGTCTGGGTATATGAGTTGGGTGACTATCAGTGTGAAGCATAAGGTGGATGTGTGAGTGTGATTGGGTTAGTAAGGCAAAAGATAGTAGGTAACTGGAAGTTTGAAGGGAATGTGAATAGTCAGTCTCTCTGGCCAGTTAGGAAGAGTAATTGAGCTCAGGAGGATGAAAGGCAAAGTGGACACACCGCTTGTGACGATCTATTGCTCTTAAAAACAAAAACACTAAAAAGTGCCTTGAAGCCAGCCCATTACTTATTATTGGTTAACTTCAAGTCACTCTCATTTCATTGATTCTGATTGGTTATTGTATCCGGTCATCGCATCTGGTTTCACATTCTTCTTCGTTTTGTCCCTTTGATATCCCACGGACAAAATACAGATTGATACATTTATGTGTCCTTCCAAAGGTTGTGCTTGGCTCGAGGTACATTTTTTCACTCAATCCCACCCCCTCCTGCTCTGTGTTTTTTTATTAGGGTCGAGCGCGCAAGTGCTCTGGCTCCTGTTGTAATGTCTCTTTGCGCATTTAACCACGCCCACCACACGCCCATCTGTTTGGTTGGTTCGTGGGCTTGCCTTTTAAAATTTGCTTGATTTAATTAGTGAAAGGCATGCATACACCATGCCTTTTCTGGTGTTTAGCCTTCCTCGAGACCACCGGTAAACTACTGAAAACTTACGAGGCTCCATGTTTTCAGCATGATTTTTGGACTACTTTTTCTTTTTATTTCCTACACAGCGCAATCTTGCTGGGCAGTAGTCGAGAGCTTTGCATGACATTGACCCTGTTACATGGATAATTGCAATTTTTCCTGTTACATGGATAATTGTACTTTTGCTGGTTACATGGACAATTGCACTTTTGCTGATAGGTCTGACTGCAAGCGAAATTCTGTTTCCTTTAGTGTGTCTCCTTCATGCTCATGGTGGGGTTCAGCTTCCTTATGTGGACATGTTTTACCTTTCCTTTTCAGTTTATGTGGCAAGAAATGTCCAGTTAGGAGTTTACAACACTAATAGCTCTAACCCAAGCAAATGTGAGACCCATTTCATTGTAAATGCTTGTTTAAATTTGTGGCCTTGTAATATTACCAACTCCTCTTTCCACCCTCCCTCTAAATGAGTGATGAGGCCAAGCCCAGTACAGTTCTGCAACAAACACTCTTGGCAATATGGTGACCACCCCTCCATTTCTGATATGGAGTGTCCGTTTTCTGGGGCAAATACCCGTTGTCTGTAATTAAAGCTTTCATGGACGCGGTTTGTCTGTAATTTCAATAGTGCCTGTCACTGCCTGCTGACAGCCAGTTTTTTGGCTACATTCTTCACAACCTCCAATGACGGCCATGAACTGCGAACAAAGTGTGTGTAAACTGATAGCGGGTGGTTTCAGGGCTGGCCTGGGAACCCACAGCAACTCTGGCAAATTTTGTCAGACCAGTCCCCGTAGGGTGCATAGCAAGCGAGCCTGAACGCTATGATGCGGCTTGGAGAAAATGGCAAAAACGGTGCATCGCACAACACCATTTTCATCACATATTCAATTGTGTTAATTTTTAAAGCATAGTAAATGATGACCTTGATGACCTTACAGTGTGGCAAGATACGGCGCTCTTTATTGGGACACTTCAATGATTCCCTCACCATCACCCTTTAACAGTGCTTCTCATCTCTCCATAGCCTCTCTCTCACATGTATTTAATTTGTTTTATAGCACCTCTCTTACCAGCTTAGGGTGTTGGGGCACCTTACATCACACACATACAGGGACAATGAATCATACAGTGTAAATCAGTGTGTAGAAAATGTTACATAAGACTAAGAGGACTACAAGGTGTAGGGTTCACGTCACCCATACTGGTAGGAATTTTTAAGAGTGCTTCATCTTGGGAAGCATAAACTCGGGATTCAGAATGTAACACAGTGGTTAAGGTTGACTATACTAATATCAATTTATTTCACCCCAAACCCTTTTTAGCAAAATTAGGATAATCAAAGAGTGGGAAAAACATAACTTTCTAACCTGTACCATGCAGTTTGCATGCAGCTCTTTCATGGTAGTTTGTAGCTCACTATGCTAGATAATGATTGTAATTTATGAACTGCACAGAAACAAAATGATCTCTTTGACAAAAGCAGTATCCCACTGAGCATTGCACTTAGAATACTGCTGTGTGATCTGCATAGTATGTTTTCTTTGCAGCAGGCATATTAATCCTCTGCCCTACCTTAGATGAGATAAAACTGTCACCAGACAAAACCCCAATCTCTCTCCAGCAGGTACATTAATCATCAAAGTTATCTTGGCACTTTTATTGGTGCCTGAAAACTGCTAGATATGCAAAGGAACTCTGCAGTGCTTTAAAACTGCTGCATTGCTACAAAACCGGCAGCACCACAGTAATAAAAAGGCCCCCCACCCTTCCAGCCTCCGGGAGAAACACCTGATACATGGTACGGCTAGTCATGTCAATCCAAGCACTCACTCAACACAGCATGCCTTTCCTCATTGACCTGGTTGCTTGGGTCTGCCTTAAGGTTACTTTAGTGCAATTTAGCTGCTCTGATGCATTCCAGATGATGGATCAGGGCCTCTTTTGTATTCTGAACTTCTTCACTGTGACATCCTGGCTCCTGGCGTCCTCTATATTCACTCACATCCCCTAGCAGCAAAGTTTAAGCTTTGTAGATGTAACTTATGCAGGACCAATCATGCCTCAGCCCAAGATCCCTGGCTCGCCATCACCCGAAGCAGACTCTGAGTATGATGATTCTCACTCATACAGGATGGTCCTCCAAGTCTCTGCCCCCTACTCCCGCTCCAGAGTACCCGTGGTAGGTTTCTACAGCCCTCTAGGCCAGTTCTTAGAGTTGTGTCCTGGATGTTCCACCCTGAGCCTAGTCTTCAGGACTCTTACCCTTTGTGGATTGCGTGAGCTGCATCATCCAATGCACTGTCTGTGTGAGGATTTTCACGGCTTGAAATAAAAAATTTAACTCAGCTGCCTCTCTCTACTGCAGTTTTGCTGTGGTAAAGGTTAGATTTGTAAACCAAGTCCCTCCCTCGCTTCACACTGTCTCCAGCCTAACGGGAGCTGGTCTTACAGCTAAATTGCTAGGTGATATCATGTCCCTTGCTGCCCTCCTAGGCTTTCCTTCTACTCAAAGGTTATCCGGTACTGACTGTGCTGCTGAGCTCAAAGACTGTAACTCCCACAATGCCTTAAGTTGTTAATGAAAGCCCAGGCTAGTTCTCTGGTGACTGGAGACTTTGGGCATCCCCAGGCACATGCATCAAGAGCTCGAACACACCTCATTTCTAGAAGAGCTATGTGTAGTAACAAGGGCATAGAGTCCCTTTCTACAGGGTAGCATGAAAGATAATTTTTCTAAAAGTTTAAACTTATTCAAGCGGTGACCACAACCACTACATACGTCAATACAGGGTAGAATGAAAGATTATTTTTCTAAAAGTTTAAACCTATTCAAACGGTGACCACAACCACTACATATGTCAATACAAGGGCAACACATGAAGAGCAGGAGAATCTATAGCTTTCCTAGTTGTAAGGTGAACAGATGACTGACTCCATGTCAAAATGGACACACCTTTCCGGCCCTCGAGTACCTTTTGACAACCTAATACATTCCGGGAAACATAGGGGGTCATTCTGACCCTGGCGGTCATGGACCGCCAGGGCCAACGACCGCGGAAGCACCGCCAACAGGCTGGCGGTGCTTCCGGGGGCATTCTGACCGCGGCGGTAAAGCCGCGGTCAGAAAAGGGAAGCCGGCGGTTTCCCGCCGGCTTCCCGCTGCCCCAGGGAATCCTCCACGGCGGCGCTGCAAGCAGCGCCGCCATGGGGATTCCGACCCCCTTCCCGCCAGCCTGGTTCTGGCGGTTTTCACCGCCAGAACCTGGCTGGCGGGAACGGGTGTCGTGGGGCCCCTGGGGGCCCCTGCAGTGCCCATGCCACTGGCATGGGCAGTGCAGGGGCCCCCTAACAGGGCCCCACATAGATTTTCAATGTCTGAGTGGCAGACACTGAAAATCGCGACGGGTGCAACTGCACCCGTCGCACCCCTCCACTCCGCCGGCTCCATTCGGAGCCGGCATCCTCGTGGAAATGGGTTTCCCGCTGGGCGGGCGGGCGGCCTTCTGGCGGTCGCCGGCCAGCCCAGCGGGAAACTCAGAATGACCGCCGCGGTCTTTTGACCACGGTACGGTTTCTGGCGGTTCCCGCCAGGCCGGCAGCATCCGCCGGCGGCGGGGGTCAGAATGACCCCCATAGTCTTGGTTTGTTTTAAGTAACCCATTTGGGCTGTCACCCTTAAAAGCAATGCCTTGTAAAAGGAGAGCCCAGGACTAGAACATGGTGTCCCTGATCACATAGTTTCATTTGATGCCTTAGAGACACAAGGGAAACCAATGGATGACAAGGAGCAGGAGTAGCTACAATTTTAGGGAACAGAGGTCCTTAAACGAACCAAATGAATTAATGAGCATCGAAAATAATAAGTACCCAGGTAAATGGTACAACCACCATTTTAAAACCAACATTTTATTGATATAGTTAAAAAAGTATGTAGAGGTAGAGACCTCCACAGGGACAACAACATGACACACAACGAAGAAATAATAACTGAAAAAAATCCAGCATAGAGGTGTGACAGAAATTACAAAGTTATAGAGTCACATTTATACAAAGCAAGACACAACTGCACCCATGAGCAAATACACAAATAAACAGGGTCCATGTGTCTCAGTTAATTACATTTCGATCCTTCTGTAGTCATAGGCTCATTATCAGGACGTTAGGATTCATACCTGAATTCTGGTACTAAATAGTACCGCACCAAGGGGGATGATATCCCAGCCAACATCACACCAAGAAAGGATTTTGCAAAAAGAGAATCAACCATTTAAATAAAGTCTGAGGGCAAAAAATGCTATCCCTCACTTCAGGAAAGGACTCCGTAATGCCTTAATTCATTGTCATATTAAAATTGTGCACAAAAAGGCTCTGCCTTACTTCAAGGAACAAAAGTAATGGCAAAATCAGGGAAAAGTAAATATGTGCCCGAGGCAATGTAAACAGATGAGCCACTGTGGCAAACTAGAAGGTTTGTAACCGGGTACACTGACTAATTAAGTTGGAATGTGTTTTAAACATCGTCACTAAAGGAAAGCCCGGGACTAGAACATGGTGTCCCTGGTGACAATGGGCCTCATCACGGTTTTGGGGGGGTCGACCGCCAGACCCATGGGGAGGAGACTGCCACAGAGCTGGAGGTCTCCTTCCCAGCCCAATTACAATGTTTCCACTGGGCTGACTGTGGAAACCTCTGTATTTGGAGGTTTCTGCTGGTCAGCCCATTGGAAACAGTGCAGCGGCTTTGGCCTCCGCTCCTCTGGGAGCCAATGCCATCGCACAGAGGGTGCCCCAGCACCCTCGAAATGCACATGGCCTGCATAGCAGAAAGTGTACATTCCGGGGGTGCTGGGCAAGGGGGCCCCCAGCACTGGCTTTTCACAGCAGGGCCCTTTTCATGAAAAGGCTAGCGGAAAGTGGACTTGTGATAAGCACAGCGGTGCTGAACTCAGCGCCGCCGTGGCAGACCATGACTCCGACCGCCGCCACCCCATCGGGATCCATGATGCTGGCAGTGGCAGCAGTCCCCTGGTGGTCTGACTGCCAGGGTTGTAATCTGGCTGTTGGACTGCCAGGAGTGCGGCGGTCAGACCACCACCGCAAGTCTGGTTGTCGCAAGTCCTTCAAACTCATAATGAGACCCATAGGGAGGACCTGGCCTGACAGTTTGGGCTGGACTGCTCCCATGGAGAACAGGGTCAAAACTGATTTTCATATAGCTGGGTCCAAACTGGAGTGGTGTGGTGAGCAAAAGAATTGGTGGATTAAACCCACATCTATGACTGGGGTGTGATGTTTGATTAGTTCCACATTCCGTCCATCATTTATGTTTGTTTTCATCTGTTAACATTACATAGAGGGTCTACTGGAAGTGTCTCAGGGTCCCCCATTGAGATCGCACAGAGCTCAGCCAAACCCTAAAATAACATTCTCTACTTTGCCATTTTGAACTGATCAGTAACTACTCAACCATGAGCAACTACTTTGCTGTGGTCAGTGCCAATGTGAGTTGCAGTACTACCAAATGCTTCCCCATTGCAGCATACAGTTCATCCCAACCGTGCTCAGTGCTCGGGAGCCTTGTACTGCCCATCTCTGACCTGCCCCCACCTGATCTGCAGCCTTATAAGATCAGAGCATTGTGAAGTATACCTCGGTAACCTGAGTATGTAAGTTTTCTGTTAAAAGGAGTTGGTTGACGCCTGCTCCTTTAAAAGCTTGTGTATCATGAAACATATATCGCAGTTTGAGCATGCAAGATTTTTGTAATGCACTTTCAGCTAACACAATTTCTGTATCTGCAAAAATAGATTTCTGCCATCCAACCCTTCAGGATTTATATAGTGTAAATTAAGGATAGCTCCATTCTAAGGTTCTAAGCCTGTAAATCTGTATAACCTAAGGGATAGTTCCTCCATCTGAAACCTACACCGGGAAGCATGTTTACCCTAAGGACTAACTGCTTTCTGAGGCCCGGGCATGTAATCTCATAGCAGGCTCACTCAAGCCCTGCAACTACCAGTAATGGTCACTCATTCTGCATTGACAAGTATCAGTGTACTATGTAGTGGCCACCCACCCGAAGTGACCTCCTATCTACTTCTCACCCATCCTGCAGTAACCAGTACGAATTCATCCTGCTCGCTCACCTGTAAAACGTGTAACCTATGAGCTATATCTGCTGCATGAAGCCAGGTCATGTAAGGTCGGTAATCTGTAAGACATGTTAAACCTAAGAAGTATATCTGTAGGAAACGTGTAACTTAGGTGGGCATCCCTCCTGTCTGAGGCCTACATATATAAGATAGATGTAACCTGAGGGATAACTGGTAATTGCTGTGTGCGCCTTGGGCTTGTAAGATGAAACATGCGGTTTCAGGTAGTGGTAGGTCTCGTGAGCATGGTTGACTCAGCCTTCCATTAGCAAACATGCCAAGCTTGGAAGTTCTATATGACTCAAGCTTACACTACTGATGTGCGCTGTACCTCCTCCGCATGTGTGCGGCGGTTGCAATTTTCCTGCCCTTGCAATATGTCTTCAACTAATGTGCACATCTTGCGCTACTTCTTAAAACTCTTTTGTATGTGAGCAACACTTGCACTAATGCTGTTTGTGCTATAACTGTTGTCTGTGAGAAGATTCCTCACTGATGCCACCTGCACAGGAGTGTAAGGGCAGAGGCCAGACTCTGTGTCCGCACAACCACTGATCTCTTTGCAAAGCCATCAGTGCTGCATTATTGTGTTGTATAGTATTCCTGCTTCTGGTGCTGTCCTCTTTAAAATAGCATTTCCACGCTTCTGGCACTGTAAATGTAAGACCATAGTAGTCACGCTGAGAGGTTCGAATACTGTGTCGTTAAAGGTACAGCAACCATTTTGAAAAGTTCCAGTTCTGCACCATTTAAATAACAGCAGCCCTATAAACGAATGCTCGCAATCTCACACACTGTGTTGGGTTTGACTGCATTGCAACATATATTTGGTTTACGAGAGAAAAAAAGACAGAAATCCAATGCCTCAGTTGAAAGGTTATTCAACTAACTCAGCTGCGTACTAGGCAAATGAATGGATTTAACACTACTAAAAAAAGAATCTTCAGCTTAGAGTGTACACCTTCGACCTTCAGGAATATGTAAAAACAAGAGTATATGCAACAAGTTGACTGTGATATGAGTGGCAACACCACTCAGGACGTTTGAGGAGCAGGATAGTTTTAAAGCTACTAAACACACCAGAGTTACTACTTATCATTGCACTTACTCTTACTTCAGTTGTTTCCACAAAACGTGAGTAGCTGCATCTTCCAGGCTACGGTAATACTTACAAGAACCATATCTGTCTGTGAATACCCCACCATTAATGGAACGGATTGATGGATGATGACGTGTGGCCCTGTTGACACCAGGGGGTGAGGGGGCGTACGAAGATTTGGATACTTTTAAAGAATAAACCCCCCAGTGGTTGAAGTCCATTTTACAAACCACAAGGGACAACTTGCACACCGACTAGTTTGCGAAAGGGTTGCATTTTACGATGCGACTGACATACTATCCAGTGACATCACAAAATGCATATTTGTACGAGGTCGTGAAATCGCCTGACTTGTGACATTAACATGTTGCAATTCCCTGCAAATGGCTGAAAACACAGGGACAAGGCTGGTGCAGGCGCGCCTAGTCCTTAATAACTAAACTTACAATGGGACGCGCATAGGTCGATGAACCTTTTGATTTGTATGGAGTATCCTAGATATGATGTGACCAATGTTTCTCAATCATCAATACACAAAATTCGATAACCATAGTCAATTGTTACTTAGCAATTAATAATCATTACACCATGACCTTTCAGTCATGAATAACCACAACTCAATATACGTTTTGCAGTTTTATTCCCTATTAGTTAAAATACTAAGGGCCACATTACAACCCTGGCGGTCAACGACCGCCAGGGTTGAAGTGGCGATCGTACCGCCAACAGGATGGCGGTACAAATCGCCATATTTTGACCGCGGCTGTAGTGCCACTGTCACACCGCTGGGACCGGCGGTTTACCGCCATGGATGTCTCGGCAGTCAAAATCCACCAGGGCAGCGCTGCTTGCAGCTCTGCCCTGTGTATTATGACTCCCCTTACCGCCAGCCTGTCCATGGCAGTAGACACCGCCATGGAAAGGCTGGCGGTAAGGGGAGTCGCAGGGCCCCTGGGGGCCCTTCCACTGCCCATGCACTTGGCATGGGCAGTGCAGGGCCCCCCGGGCACAGCCCCATCGCGATTGCGCGACGGCTGGCAGACAGTGAAAAGCGCGACGGGTGGTGCTGCACCCGCCGCACCGCCACATTGCCACCGGCTCAATTAGGAGCCGGCTGCAATGCTACGCCCGCCAAATGCGTCCGGCGGGTTTCTGGCAGTTCAGCCTTGGCGGTCGGCCTCGTCCGACCGCCAAGGTTGAAATGAGGGCCTAAATCATGAGATTAATTCAAACTTATTCAAATTCAAAATTTCGTATTAACTTTCCTGCCATGAAAATAACCTAATTAGAACTTACATCAAAGTACATTCTAGAGCATTTGCATAGTCTTTGTTTGAATCAAGGCGAATAGGTCGACATAGTTAACTGTGTTCAGCAAATCAGTCCGTCAATATTTGTCTCTGTAATTCTGTCTGTGTCATAGAGTAGGAACGTCACCTAACCCAGATTAGCATCAGCATGTGGGACTTCATGTGAAAACAATCTAGAACAAGAATTTAGAAAATATCTAGCTAAGAAAATACTACTCATACAGCGCAGTTGGTACCTAGAAAGAAAAGACAAAAAGATAAGTCAGTCACATTGTCATATATACCTATCCTCGGTATGGGTGAGCAACAAAGTCAGTCTTCGTCCTCAGGTCATCAGTCAATCAGCATCACATCAGGCTCTCAAAGAGTATGAGCCCAATGACAGAATCTTGAATCACCTCTTCGATCTCGTAGCCTCTCCCCTAACATCTGCACCTAACATCTCATCTGCCCTCTTTTCCACCTGTCACGTTGTTATATCGATACATTTTGTAAATCAAATTTATGAATTCTAATGTTTCACAGTTCGCATGTCGTTGATTGGTTCGCTTTAAGATGTCCTCATCATCTGGCTAGTCAGGTATCGAAAATGTTGCACCTTCTTCTCCAGTAAGTATCTTCATTGTTCGAGTCCTGGGAAAGTACATCCAGTAGGCTTTACACACTATTTGTTGCATTTCTAGTTCCATCATCTCCTGTCCGTCGGTTCACATAGAGGTTTCGGTCAAGCAAATTTTATTAAACAATAGGCAGTTCACAGCTAGTTCAGTTTGTCAGAATTTTCACAGAACGTTAAAGATCCAGGGTCTGCATGAGGCCTGGCAAGACTAGGCCAAGACTTTAGCCGAGTTAATCTCTACAATGCAATGCAAAGCATAGGTTATATCTCTCAATATGACACATTACTACATTAATCTAATACATTTTCAATATTTCACGTTAGTTGCTCCTTTAATATAATTTGTGAATTCTGGTGGTCGCTGTCCGAGGTCACAATTTCAAACATGCACATTATTTTTTTCTACATTAATCATTTTCTATCAATTTCATCATTCAAAATACATAAATATCCATTAATGATTTCTAATTAAGACATTTGCGTTATCAATCCTTTCTCTGATGACTAAATATGTCATCACATTATTTTTACCATCAACAGTTTCATAACTCAGTCTCGTCAGCATTTTGTCTTCTTTTCAAATCCTTCCTAAAGATTCTTTACCTGTTTCGTTCTTCCGTCCTCTGATTATTTTTAGACCTTCCCAATTTAGTCTTTTGACTCAATTTACATGAACCCCATAATTCTAATATGCAAGCAATTATAATTAATTTTCCCTGAATGATTTTTAATAATACCCCATTCCAAATATTACTAAGCCAATTTCCCACTGAAGCAAATTTCTTTCCAACTTTCTCCCAAACACATGGTTCCTTCAATTCTTTCAAATCCTTACTTGAGTTAGTCAGGTTAGTAAGTAAGGGCCACATGTATATAGCCTTTTGCACGTCACAAACGGCGAATCGGGCCGTTTGCGATGTGCAAAATGCACTTTGCCATGTACCAAACCATTTTTGCGTTTCGGTAAACTATTTACCAAATTGCAAAAAAGGGATTGCGACTCGTAATTAGGAAGGGGTGTTCCCTTCCTAATTGCGACATCAGTCCCATGTATGATTGTTTTGTGACCACGAATGCGGTTGCAAAACAATCGCAGTTAGCACCAGTGTCACACTGGTGCTAACCCATTCGCAAATGGGAAGGGGTCCCCTTCCCCTTTGTGAATGGCAGTAAAATCATTTTTTCAGAGCAGGTAGTGGTCCTATGGACCACCGCCTGCTCAGAAAAAATGAAACAAAAACGTTTCATTTTTTGTTTTTGAAATGCATCTCGTTTTCCTTTAATGAAAACGGGCTGCATTTAAAAAAAAAAAACAGCTTTATTTAAAAGCAGTCACAGACAGGGTGGTCTGCTGTCTCCAGCAGGCCACCATCCCTGTGACGGCCTCCATTCCCAAGGGGGTCGCAAATTGCAGCCTCCCTCATGAATAATCACGAGGTGGGCATTTGCGACCCCTTGCAAATCACAAAATAGTGTCATTGACACTAAGCAACATAAGGTTTTGCGACTCGCAAATTACGAGTCGCTCTGACTCGCAATTTGCGAGTCACAAAACCAAACGTTGGTACATATAGCCCTAAATTTCTTATCTCCTTACTGGTATTCGGTATGTATGAGCAGCAATACCTAGAGTTAATCATTTTACAGACTCCGCCGTCCTTCGCTAGAAGGATGTCTAAAGCAAGGTGATTTTGAAGAGTCATAGCTCTATCCGCAGCCAATTCAGTATCTATCAGGAGCATTGCCCCTGTAAAATTTGTCTGCATGTTATCCACAATAGTAGACAACTTTCGTCTCTTAATCGAGTTCAGGATGACTCCCAATGGAGGAATCACCACACCAAATGTATCTCCCACTACTGAAGAAGAGGATTCCCTCCTCTGTCGCTTATGATGTAATTCAGTCAATTTCGGAAACTTTTTCAAGTCATCTATCTGATAAATCTTTGGGAATACTATCCCCAAATAACATGTTCCATACCATCCTCTTGGAAGACAGTAATATGCATTAAGTCCACAATTATAATAAATTCCCGGAATTGCAGGGTACTGACCAGTCAACATAAAAGTCCATTTACTCTGAAACAAAAACACATGCCTACATTCACTAGTATCCACAAATAAAGTGTCAGTGCATGATTTTGGCCTATATATACAACGTTTCCCTATGAGTAATGCATCTAGAGCTAATGTCCCTTGTGTCTTAATTGCAGTGTAAGCATAATCATTCTTATAAGTTCTTTTCTCTAAGCCTTTTTATAACTTCTCCTTTAATGCCTTTCTTCTATCTTCAGTATGCCCTAAGACGCTCTTCTCCAAAGGTGTAAGCAAGCATGTCAAATTATTTTTGTGAGCATATGTGGTCCCAAACGTTAGTGTAGGCTCAAAGAATCCTCTAACCAACACCATGTCATGGTCCTTACCAACTCTACTCAAATATCTAATAGTAGGAACAAACGAGAAAACTATGTCATAGTTGAAGTAAAAATATTGAATATACTCCTGGTCATAGAATCTTGTTAGTAGCAGACTACAACTGATCCTGTAGGTTAGTGGAAGACTATGGTACGTAACTCCTTCCTCAACTGACGAAGGAATTTGCATACAAACAAGACAATCCCTTGCATCCATTGTCTCAACATATTCACTTAACAAGCAATAGAAGACATTAGAAGAAAGTTCTTCTTGAGCATTAGTAAAATCATTCAAATACTTCTCATCTAACTTAAGCTTCTCCAAAGCCGTTAGTGTAGTAGTCTCAGAAGCAGAAGTATGATTGGCTCCTTTCACATCAAGAACAGACATTCCCACAATCACCACTACAAACAAAATCCCACACATAATTGGCAATCCAGTGTTCATATATTTACAGTGCCTAGCATCCCTGACTTGATTATTTAACTCAGCCATGATCTGTAAAGAATCAGAGAGCAGAAATAACTTAGAAAAGTGCAACAAAAATACAAAATAGACAATTCTTCTCTCAACAGTTCAGTTTCGCAACCAGGAACCCTTTTTCCTTCTGTCAAATCGATTAGCAGCTTGTCACATCCAGTTTTCAATGTCAAATCGGGTTATCAATGTATCTTTCAGTTATTTGCAACAGTCTCTTTTCTAAAGATATTTCAGATTATTTCAACAGTTCAGCTCCTTCGATCACCTTCAGGTTACATTAAAATACTGACTCAGAACTTCCCTATCAAAACAAAAGGACATAAACTCATGTTGCCATTCATTTGTAGCTGCGTATGCCATTCAGGACTTGCGTATCTTCGACTTGCTATTCTCTTTCTCTTTAAATTTCGATCACCACTCAACTCTCTTTCACTCAATTCTTCCGTTCTCGTAGTATCTACTTCTTCCTCTATTGTTTCATTTATAACCACTTCCTTCCTTTTCTCTACTTGTGATTCAGGCCAATTATCTCCTTTTATTGATCCTTCTGTTGATATTCTTTTCAGGATTGGACTCTTCTCCTCTTTCTCTAAGGTGTTTTCCCTTGATGGACCTGCAACAGGCTCAGCAGGAGTCAGATCACCTTGACTTTGATCTGTCTCAACTCCTTCCCCTCCTTGGTCTGGCATTTGCTCTGTTTGCTTCTCAGTACCATCTGCTTCTGGGAGAACCCATGCTCTGCTGGGTTCTCCTACTGTATCTGTTGTAATTGATTCTCAAGCACCCTCCTGTAACTCTTCTCCTTCGTCTCTTACAGGGCTAATTGAAACATCTTCCACAAGCTCTTGTTCAATTTCAGGCTCTCTTTGTTCTTTTTCTGGTTCAGGTGCTGCAACCTGTTTTGCAGTTGTCGGTGCTCTCAACATCGCTTCTTCATGATCCAGTGGACAGGCCACTTTCTTCGTGTGACTCCAGTTTGGGATTCCTGCACACTTCACAGCTGTTGTAGTTGTCAAAATCACTTGGTAAGGCCCTCTTCAACGTGGCTCCAAAAACGTCTTGCAAACATGTTTTCGGACAACGACCCAGTCGCTGGCTCTCAGGTTGTGCCCTGGTTGTTGAATTGGTGGCAGTGTGGTGGCTTCCACCTGCTGAGGTAAAGAGCAAACCACATCAGCCAGACCCTTGCAGTAGTCCAACACCATATCATCTGTAATATTGACAAGTGCATTGGCTGGAACTGCTGGCAATCTTATTGCTCTACCCACAAGGATCCCGTGGGGCGAGAGTCCTGTCTTCTTGTCAGGTGTATTTCTCATTGACCTTAACATCAAAGGCAATGCATCTGCCCACTTCAGATTCGTAGCTGCACACATCTTGGCAATTCTTGATTTAAAAGTACCATTCATCTGTTAAACTAGTCCTGATGCTTTGGGGCGATAACTACAATGCAACTTGTGCTTAATGTTTAGTGCTGCACATAAAAGTTTAATCACTTCATTATTGAAGTGCGTTCCCCTATCTGATTCTAAAGAGATCGGGAAGCCGAAACGTGGTATCAACTCTCTAAGCAACAACTTTGCTACTGTGAGGCTATCATTTCTTCTTGTAGGGTAAGCTTCAATCCAGTGACTAAAAACACACACAATCACTAACACATACTTCAAAATCTTCACATGCAGACATCTCAATGAAATCCAATTGCATTCTGCTGAATGGACCTCCTGCTCTTCCAATGTGGCTCAAATTCACCACAGTCCCTTTTCCCGCATTCAGTTGCTAACAAATACTTCAGCATTGGTATACTGCTTCTGCTGCCTTCCTAAACTTAGGGTTGGACCAATCATCATCATCATCATTGTTAGATTTATTTCGGTAACACACAAGTACCATAAAAGTACATCACAAATTCACAATTTTACAAAAATAAACTATGTAGAAAAATCCTAGAATATAAAACATTTTCCCTTAAAAATCGTGCCATATTATAGAATCATGCAAAAATTTGACATTTTTCATAATAAATATCATAGATCAAATGTATTCCTAGCTAAAAACAATAAATAGGATAAAAATACAAAGCATTCCCATTTTAGGCTCCTATTTATGCAATGACTTTAACATTTTTGTTCTAACACGCCAAATTTCATCTAAGTAGCTGGCTAAGGCAAATGCCACCACGCCCTGGGTATTAGACCTAAAAATTCTAAGGGCAGAAAACCAATTTTGGAAGCCCATGATTCTACAAAGAGGTACAATCCATTTGATTCATTGTTTGTCATAAGCAGGACAATGAAATAGTACGCGTGCGCTAGATTCAGGAAGGCCGCAGCCCATTGGGCAGAAATTGGCATGAGGATCATCTTTAGACCAAGTGCAGGTGAAGGAACGTAGCGGTAACGACCCTAGCCTGAATCTGATGTAAAGGGCGTGGGCTCGAGGGAATGCGATCAGATCTATATACGATTCGAACTCGTAATGACAATTGACTGATGTAAACTTATCTGTCAAACTACCTAAGGGGACCTCTGCTAGTTTTCCCAATTTTAGCCACCGCCAATATACCACCTTTGCAATATGTACCGCATTTTTGGGTAAATCATAAGGGACCATCCAAAAGTGGGCCAACCCCAGTTTGGTCAGACTAGCTCTAACGTAATTGCACCAAGGGATTTTTCCTGCGTAGTTCTCAGTGATCAGAGCTTTCAACCATGTCCTATATGGGCTAAGTGTGTCCAGGGACCATATTCTGATCCAGTATAATATTGGTTTCAGCGCTGCTATATGTGCAATAGAGTCTAAATTCACATCCATACGGACAGGCATCGTAGAGGAACTAGTGGGTATTCTTGAGATAGACTTTATAAAAGAGTTTTCAGCAATCCCCAAATCCTTCAGATTACCATATCCCCATAGATCCGCTCCATACAGAGCACTCCATCTTGCTTGTAGCTTGTATATTTCCATTGCTGGAGTGATTGCGAACCTAGGGGACCTATTTGCAAATCTCAGAACAACGCCCAGGTTTTGCTTCAGCGACATATGTGCCCTCGTTATCTGAGCCTGCCATTTATGCGTATCCTCCAGTCTAACCCCCAAGTACACAAATTCAGCAACTCTCTCCAACTCTACCCCTTCCGTAAAGATTCTCTTTCTTACTTTGTGTTTGTTGTCACCGAAGATCATATACTTTGTTTTCGTAGAATTAACTTCAGAAGGATGTGAATTTTTGGAGTAAATTTGTTAAACCAGAAGCAGTTTGAGATAACAATAATGTATCGTCCGCAAAGAGCAGGCATGGTGTCTTCACCCCCCACTAGTTTGGGGGCATTATTGTCACAGGCAAATAGATAAGGAATACAAGCATTTATAAATATTAAAAAGAGGGTTGGGGCCAAAATGCATCCTTGTCTCACTCCCCTTTTAATTGGGATCTCTCTTCTTACTTCCCCAGTTGCTCCCCATCTGCTTTTAGCAAAGGGCTTATTATACAAGCTTTTGATTGTGTTTAATAGCGTGCATGGGAGTCCTATTCTATCCAGTACCTCCCACAGCTTTTGGCGTGGGACCAAGTCAAATGCGGATCTAAGATCCACAAAAGCTACGAATAGCTTCCCTCCTTCCAGATCCACAGACTTCCATTTAATCGTGAGGAATCTGAATATCTGGTCGATTGTGCTAATTTTTTCCCTAAAGCCTGCTTGATAGTCGCTCAAGATTTGTGATTCTTGGATCCATTCCTTGGTTCTTGTCAGAATCTGGTGGCAGAATATTTTTTGGAGGTTATCCAAAAGGCTAATTGGCCTGTAATTTATTGGATCAGATCTGGTTCCCTTTTTATAAATAGGTCTGATAATAGCACCCCTCCAGGTGCGGGGCTAATTTCCGGTGGCCAAGACTGCGTTTGATACTTTGTTTATGTATGGGACCCGTGTCTCTGGGTCAGATTTATATAAGTCAGCCGGAATGCCATCAAGACCAGGAGCCTTTCCCGCTTTTTGGGCCATAATGGCCTTTCTCGTTTCGGATAGTGAAAATGGCATAGTGTTATTGTCGGAGAGAGAACCCGCTTTGTACACCTCAAGATCAAAAACTTCCTCTTCATAGAGTTTCGTGAAATGATCAGCCCAAGTATCAGAGGGGATGTGGCAGTCAAGTCTATGGTCCTGGTTTCGCCCATTGGAAGCTACCAGGGACCAAAAGCATTTTGTGTGCTTTTCCCTGGCTGCTGTCAATAGCTTCTGCCAGGACGCTATTTCCCAATTATATTTGGCATGCTTTATTGTTAGCGCATAATCTCGCCTGGCATTAGTTATCAAGATTTTCTCTCTAGATTTAATTGCTTTAATCAGGCCGTTTTTAGCATCCCTACATGTTTTGTCAAACCACCTGTGGCAGAAGCGCACTGGGGGTTTGGCTTCTTTACTAGTTTTTAGGAAAAGGACCCGTAGAGTGACAAATAGGGCAGTGTGGAGGCTCAGGATCTCATTAGGAGAATGAAAAGAAAGGGTTTCCACTAGCTGATGTGTTGATACTATATCATGCATAGACCTCCGCAATTTGGTTGACTTTTGGAAACACTCCCATTTCAGGGTACGCTTGTTGGAGGAGACTGCTAGGGGCAGGGAAGCTCTCTTGCTACAATGGGTATCCTTTCTTTCTGAAATTAGGCCCTCGTAGGTGACTAGAATTGGGGCATGGTCGCTAGTGTACTGTTTTCCTACGTGCATGTTGTGTATGTTGTTCCAAATTCTTGTATCAATTACCGCATAACCCAATGTACTACTATACTGGCCTCTAAAGAAAGTGGGCTTTGCAGGTGTATCCGAGGTAAAGCACCCGTTCCCAGGGCGAAAGCCATGGGCGATCATGAAATTTATAAATTGGAGCGCTCTACCATTTGAATTGGCCTGTTTCTTTAGAGAGGAAAAAGGCGGGATGTTCCATGCTACGTCTTCTAGATGGGTTACCTCCGAAAAAGTACAGCTTGGTTCAAGCATTACATTTAGATCCCCTGCAATAAAAATGAAGTGCGAACTTATGTGTTCTGAAACTAGAGCATTCAATGCATAGAAGGTTTTGGACAATTTGTTTGGGGGACCTGATCTATTGTAAATGTTCACGCATAATAGAAGGGAAACGCACTTCTGCTGTATGGATGAGGCCAATATATCCTCTGAGTCCACTTCAATTTCTTTGATTTTCCCCTTAACTGTGATCTTTAGCCATGTAATAAGCCCTCCAGCAGCTCTCCCCATCGGGGAAGGTGCCGCGGGGTGTTGCCCAGCCCCCTCCGGTAGGCAAATGCTCCTGGGACTCATAGTCCCACCAGGAGCCAAAGTTCAGGACAGGAACCAATCAATGTTGATCAAACAAACCATGGCATCCCTCCCAATGTGTGCCTGACCATGATAGTATCTCGCCATTTGTGACAGCAAACTATTTGGTAAAACCATTTGACCCTCTTCTGATACCCATAGTTCAGCCTGTCTCTGAACACATTTCACCTTTAACCACGATCTCTTTTCTTCCTTGTCAACATTGCTTTGCACAGTTTCCAATTCTTCCATTGTGTCAATCACCTTTAATGTAAAATTTGTACATGTAGTGTCTTCGTCAGACATCAGCTCCCATTTGTCCTTGAACAATATACAGTTCAAAGCGCAAAACCTTGTGACTTGATCTACATAGTAATTAAATAAAGGTACACTGTTCCAATAAAAATTATCAAACGAGGAGACCCGTGATCTCAGGAGCTAGAACCCTCAAGCATCACATTGGATGACTAGCGTCATCATCGGGAAATGCTCCTCACCAGTCCGGCACTGCAATGCCTAGTGGGCACCCCAATATGGGGGCTCTCAGCCGGACTCTTATTATTGTGACTGGTAGGTTCGACTATACAGATTATGATGCTTAAAGTCAACACCAATACACACAAAAGAAAAAGAGGTTAAAATTGGTTATACATCCACTGGACACCATCATTTAATCAATCTGATATAACAAGGATGAAGACCAAGGTTAAAATCAAAAAAACTTGAAAGAAAAATTGAGGATTATGCTCAAAACCTTTCAAAAAATAAGAATATTGCAGAGAGTCCTAGATATTAAAGAACCTCTGTGCTATGGTCGACATGTTTCGCGTCTAGTGGTCCAACCGGATCCATTGACGCTTCATCAGGACCTACACAAATAATTATTCAGACCTCTTCAAAATGGTATCACAAATTAGGATACTTGATACCGGTCACTTACTTTGAAGTTAACTGGTTAGCACAGGTACCCTAGAAGACAAAAAACATAGAACACATCTCGAAATTTCCAAAATATGAGTGCAAGTAATTATGAATATGTAACCAAAAATTGGTCAAAAACTAAATAAAGGACACCACATGACAAATCATGCTTACCAACCCCTAGTCGAGACCAGGTTCCTTGGGTGGTTCGTTTCAAGGACTCAAAGTGACATTGAGCATAGTAAATAACAGCGAGATAAAAGACCATTATTGAAACAAGGATGTGAAAAAATGCTAACATCTAATGATGTATGAATTGCTAAGAGTTCAAAAGCAACTGCAAAAGTGAATAAACTCATAGTAATGAATAATTGTGCTGCAAATTAACACAATTGCCACTATTGTCGGTTACCAAGTTAAACTACATAGGTGAATAAACTCAAGGAAAAATATTCACAGGCTGATAGTGCTGAAAGTTAACACAGTTGCCGCTATTATCGTTACCAAGTTACGATTACTCAACTAATATTAAGGTTAAGGATGGAAGAATAAACATGGCAACGTATGGCAAAAAGAGAGATTGGATTTAGAATTAAATGCCCCACTTAAAAATCGGTCGGGCCCGTTAACCACTCTAGAACCGGATGGCATACTTACAAAGTTATCACCGGTCCATCTTGTTGGACCTACCCTCAGAAACGGACGACCCGGAAACAACCGGATCGTCCGCTTTCTGAGTAATAAATAGACGCTGCGAGGACTGGGTCCGAGCGCGTCTCATCAAGAAAAAAGAAAAAGGACTACCGGGAGTCAGGAATAGCTAAGAAATGGAGGACGGACTACAAATGCTAGCTGGCATTTGTAGTTCCAGTCCTTCAAAATGGATTAGGCTCGTAGATCGTTGATCTACGCTGCCGACCACAAGGAAAAATGAAATTGATGAAAATTAAATTGAAATAGCTTATTCGTCCTCAGGGTGACGGAACTCAGGAATAAATCAATTGTAAAATGAGTGGAAAAAATTATTTATTTTAAAAAAATTCAAAAATGTATTGAAAAAATGAGGAAATTATCACTAAGTGACGGGGTCAAGCAATAAAAATACCCTTGCGACAAAAACCTAATGTAGGCTATGTCTGGAAAAACAAGTAAAGAACAAAATGAGAGTGATATGGAAAAAAAACCTTAATGCAAAGATATAATGAAGGCTATGCCTAAATAACTGGTAGTGAATAAAATGGGGGTGATATCTTCATGGAGATAGGGAGGTCCAGGGGATATCATCATTTAATTCCCGTGGATGCGTCCCTAGTTTAAACACCCATTTTTGTTCAATCCGAAATAACGCCCCTGGATCGTCGGGGCGAATTGTTGGTGCTTCAATTACCACCCACCAGAGATCATCAGGGGAAAGTTGGACATCCAAGAAATGAACACTTAGTTTCGTAGTGATCCTTTTACACCTAATGTTACTTCTGTGCTCATTAATGCGTGTCTTAACGGGTCTAGACGTCATCCCGATATAGCGTAAATCGCAAGGACGCGATATCATGTAGATACAGTTCCTGGTATTACAATTGGTATGTTTTTTGAGATACCAAGAACCAATGGAGTCAAAATCCAATTTTGTCAATTGTCTGGTCAGACCACACACATTGCAGTTCCCGCAGGGATGGTGACCCACGACTGGTGGTAGGCCCCATAACGTCTTTTGGGTGGAGGGGTCACATTGAATTCGTGGACGTGTATGGACCACTAAATCTTTTATGTTGGCAGTCCGTTTGACAGCAAAAAGAGGCCTTAGTATGTTGCAACCACCGCTCGTGAGAATAGACCACCTTTTACTAATTAGTTTCTTGATAGAGTTAGATAAAGGAGTGTAAGTTGATAAACACTTCAGCCTGGACTGGGGCCTTTTTTCTTTAGGAGCTAGTAGAGCCACTCTGTTGTTGTTCCTGGCTCTCTTTCGTGCTTGATTAACAATTCTTGATGGATAATGTCAGTCAAAAAGTTTGTTTTGAAGGGAGTCAGCTTGACGGTCAAATTCTCTAGGTAGGCTACAATTACATCTCAGACGTAGAAATTGGCCGAAGGGTAAATTGTCCCGCAAAGATTTTGGGTGATGGCTTTCATAAAGTAAAAGAGAATTGCGATCCGTGGGCTTATGATAAACACTGGTCTGTAATTTACCATTGTTAATTGTAATCATCAGATCTAAAAAAGGTAGTTGAAAATCAGACACAGTGGCTGTAAATTTCAAAAAGGGATCAAGGGTGTTAATCCATGTTGCAAATTCATCAGCTTGAATCAGCGAGCCTTGCGATATAATCAAAATGTCGTCTATATAGCGACGCCATAACTTGACATGGTTAATATGGGGATTAGTTGGCAATAAAATGTGTTTCTTCTCAAAATCGTACATATAAAGATAGGCTAGGCTGGGAGCAAAAGTGCTGCCCATAGATGTTCCTTGAATCTGATGGTAAAATTGATCCTCGAAAAGGAAGACATTTTCTGTCAAAGCCAACCTAGCACATTGTAAGATGAAAGACACAGGAGAAGACAAAGTTGTAGATACTTCTTCCAAAGCAATCTCTATCACTTGCAAGGTTGCTTCTTGAGGAATATTGGTATATAGTGCCTCTACGTCTAACGTAATGATAGCCTGTATAGTATTCGAATCATTGATGGTTTCAATTAAATTCAGCACATCTTTAGTGTCTTTGAGATAGGTGGAGGAACTTCTCACTAAAGGCTGTAAAAAGTGGTTGCAAAAGATCGATAGTGGTTCCAAAATGGAACCCAAACCCGATACAATGGGACGTCCAGGAGGGGGTCTCCTCCCTTTATGAATTTTTGGCAGACAATAGAAATAAGGGACACGAGGATGAGGTGTGTCCAAAAATTCTGCTTCCTTTGGTGAGATCCACAAGTTGTTCCTAGCTTCTTCAATAAGAATTCTAATCTGGGTCTGTAATCTACCTGTAGGATCACCATTGATTTTAGCATAATAGGAGGAGTCACTCAAAAGGCGTAAGCACTCACATCTATAATCCGTGGAATTCATTATCACAATTGCCCCTCCCTTATCAGCCTATTTGATGGTTATATCGGGGTCTGATGCTAACGATGTAAGAGCTATCTTTTCTCTAGTCGGGATATTGATGTACGCGTGTTTAGGATGTAGATTGTGTAAATCCGCTAACACTGCTTTTTCAAAAGTCAAAACTTCGCTTGGCATGACTGTTGGAGGAGGAACAAAGACCGAGGTTTTTTTAAAACCTGAGTCAGACGCCTGGGGTTCCTCTGTTTTATCTTTAAAGAAAAAATGCAAGCAAATTTTCCGGAAAAATTGGGCTAGTTCAATATGTAAACAGAAAAAATAATCTTGAGGGGTAGGTACAAAACCTAAACCCCTATTAAGCACCGTAGTTTCTTCTTCCGAGAGTTGTCTAGAAGAAAGGTTGACAACTAAGTCTTAATCAGGGGATTTTTTGGCTGGCTTCTGGTAACCATCTGAGGTTCGTCTCTGGACCATTGGATGTGTCTGCCTCTTCCTCTCCTTCTGCCTCTGCCTCTGCCTCTGCCCCGGCCTCGACCTAAAAAAGGGGCAAAAGGCATCATTGGTCGTGGTTGGTAGAAGGGATAAGGAGATTGCCACGGCATAGCTTGATGTATAGGGTACGGAGGATAATTGTAAAATGGTTGCGGTTGGTTATCGGCTGTACTCCACCCATCAGATGAGGATCCACTGCTGTAATTACGAGATTTTTTTGAGGGTGCAGAGGACTCATCAGATGACTGGGATTGATTATCCCCACCGAAATCGTCTTTTATATAAGGAGAAACTTTTTCACAACTAAATTTTGCAATATCTTTCTGAAGTTTAGAAATCTTCTGCTGAGTCAAGAATTCCTAAGTCTCATTCAGCTCAGCGGTAATTTCAGACAGACGGCATTTGAAAGCTGTCAATGTGATCGTGGTTTTTAGGGTATTTTCGATAGCGTTAATTTGGATAGTGATGGTATCGGCCAACCGTTTGGAAGTGTTAATGATCAAAACAAGCCAATCTCTGGTACACTTCCAGGCTATCTGAACCCAATCCTTTCTAAAGGCTAAGTCTTGTAGAAAAATGCGTGGTATGTTGGACACGAGGAGGCCATTGGGAGCGATGTTAGCACGTAAATATTCGGTCATGATCGTCCCGTGCATCACAGTTTTTATGAGTTCTCGTTTCAAGGTGGATAATTTGTCCCATTCAGTTTTCAGACTGCCCGAGGGGGCAGAACCATCACTATTTAAGATGGAAGGTGTTTGTAAGATGGCTGATACCATCTCATCATCATAACTCAGACCCTGAAAATTATCCATTATACGGGTCACGACCACTATTGTGGAAATTTAGAAAAACAGGGTCCCACAGCTAAGCAGCTGTACATAAGTCTAAATCAACAATGGGGGGAGGGACCGGGAGTATTGATGGTCCAGTGTACAATCGCCTTTCAATAGTAATTAAATAAAGGTACACTGTTCCAATAAAAATTATCAAACCAGGAGACCCGTGATCTCAGGAGCTAGAACCCTCAAGCATCACATTGGATGACTAGCATCATCATCGGAAAATGCTCCTCACCAGGCCGGCACTGCAATGCCTAGTGGGCACCCCGATGTGGGGGCTCTCAGCCGGACTCTTATGATAGTGACTGGTAGGTTCGACTATACAGATTATGATGCTTAAAGTCAACACCAATACACACAAAAGAAAAAGAGGTTAAAATTGGTTATTCATCCACTGGACACCATCATTTAATCAATCTGATATAACAAGGATGAAGACCAAGGTTAAAATCAAAAAAACTTGAAAGAAAAATTGAGGATTATGCTCAAAACCTTTAAAAAAATAAGAATATTGCAGAGAGTCCTAGATATTAAAGAACCTCTGTGCTATGGTCGACATGTTTCGCGTCTAGTGGTCCAACCAGATCCATTGACGCTTCATCAGGACCTACACAAATAATTATTCAGACCTCTTCAAATTGGTATCACAAATTAGGATACTTGGTACCGGTCACTTACTTTGAAGTTAACTGGTTAGCACAGGTACCCTAGAAGACAAAAAACATAGAACACATCTCAAAATTTCCAAAATATGAGTGCAAGTAATTATGAATATGTAACCAAAAATTGGTCAAAAACGAAATAAAGGACACCACATGACAAATCATGCTTACCAACCCCTAGTCGAGACCAGTGTTTATCATAAGCCCACGGATCGCAATTCTCTTTTACTTTATGAAAGCCATCACCCAAAATCTTTGCGGGACAATTTACCCTTCGGCCAATTTCTACGTCTGAGACGTAATTGTAGCCTAACTAGAGAATTTGATCGTCAAGCTGACTCCCTTCAAAACAAACTTTTTGACCGACATTATCCATCAAGAATTGTTAATCAAGCACGAAAGAGAGCAAGGAACAACAACAGAGAGGCTCTACTAGCTCCTAAAGAAAAAAGGCCCCAGTCCAGGCTGACGTGTGTATCAACTTACACTCCTTTATCTAACTCTATCAAGAAACTAATTAGTAAAAGGTGGTCTATTCTCACGAGCGGTGGTTGCAACATACCAAGGCCTCTTTTTGCTCTCAAACGGACTGCCAACATAAAAGATTTAGTGGTCCATACACGTCCACGAATTCAATGTGACCCCTTCACCCAAAAGACGTTATGGGGCCTACCACCAGTCGTGGGTCACCATCCTTGCGGGAACTGCAATGTGTGTGGTCTGACCAGACAATTGACAAAATTGGATTTTGACTCCATTGGTTCTTGGAATCTCAAAAAACATACCAATTGTAATACCAGGAACTGTATCTACATGATATCGCGTCCTTGCGATTTACGCTATATCGGGATGACGTCTAGACCCGTTCAGACATGCATTAATGAGCACAGAAGTAACATTAGGTGTAAAAGGATCACTACGAAACTAAGTGTTCATTTCTTGGATGCCCAACATTCCCATGATGATCTCGGGTGGGTGGTAATTGAAGCACCAACAATTCGCCCCGAAGATCCAGGGGCGTTATTTAGGATTGAACAAAAATGGGTGTTTAAACTAGGGACGCATCTACGGGGATTAAATGATGATATCCCCTGGAACTCCCTATCTCCTTGAAGATATCACCCCCATTTTATTCACTACCAGTTATTTAGGCATAGCCTTCATTATATCTTTGCATTAAGGGGGTTTTTCCATATCACTCTCATTTTGTTTTTTACTCGTTTTTCCAGACATAGCCTACATTAGGTTTTTGTCGCAAGGGTATTTTTATAGCTTGACCCCGTCACTTAGTGATAATTTCCTCATTTTTTCAATACATTTTTGAATTTTTTTTAAATAAATATTTTTTCCACTCATTTTTCAATTGATTTATTCCTGAGTTCCGTCACCCTGAGGACGAATAAGCTATTTCAATTTAATTTTCATCAATTTCATTTTTCCTTGTGGTTGGCAGCGTAGATAAACGATCTACGAGCCTAATCCATTTTGAAGGACTGGAACTACAAATGCGAGCTAGCATTTGTAGTCCGTCCTCCATTTCTTAGCTATTCCGGACTCCCTGTAGTCCTTTTTCTTTTTTCATGATGAGACGCGCTCGGACCCGGTCCTCGCAGTGTCTATTTATTACTCAGAAAGCGGCCGATCCGGTTGTTTCCGGGTCGTCCGTTTCTGAGGGTAGGTCCAACAAGATGGACCGGTGATAACTTTGTAAGTATGCCATCCGGTTCTAGAGTGGTTAACGGGCCCGACCGATTTTTAAGTGGGGCATTTAATTCTAAGTCCAATCTCTCTTTTTGCCATACGTTGCCATGTATATTCTTCCATCCTTAACCTTAATATTAGTTGAGTAATCGTAACTTGGTAACGACAATAGCGGCAACTGTGTTAACTTTCAGCACTATCAGCCTGTGAATATTTTTCCTTGAGTTTATTCACCTATGTAGTTTAACTTGGTAACCGACAATAGTGGCAATTGTGTTAATTTGCAGCACAATTATTCATTACTATGAGTTTATTCACTTTTGCAGTTGCTTTTGAACTCTTAGCAATTCATATATCATTAGATGTTAGCATTTTTTCACATCCTTGTTTCAATAATGGTCTTTTATCTCGCTGTTATTTACTATGCTCAGTGTCACTTTGAGTCCTTGAAACAAACCACCCAAGGAACCTGGTCTCGACTAGGGGTTGGTAAGCATGATTTGTCATGTGGTGTCCTTTATTTCGTTTTTGACCAATTTTTGGTTACATATTCATAATTACTTGCACTCATATTTTGGAAATTTCGAGATGTGTTCTATGTTTTTTGTCTTCTAGGGTACCTGTGCTAACCAGTTAACTTCAAAGTAAGTGACCGGTATCAAGTATCCTAATTTGTGATACCATTTTGAAGAGGTCTGAATAATTATTTGTGTAGGTCCTGATGAAGCGTCAATGGATCCGGTTGGACCACTAGACGCGAAACATGTCGACCATAGCACAGAGGTTCTTTAATATCTAGGACTCTCTGCAATATTCTTATTTTTTGAAAGGTTTTGAGCATAATCCTCAATTTTTCTTTCAAGTTTTTTTGATTTTAACCTTGGTCTTCATCCTTGTTATATCAGATTGATTAAATGATGGTGTCCAGTGGATGAATAACCAATTTTAACCTCTTTTTCTTTTGTGTGTATTGGTGTTGACTTTAAGCATCATAATCTGTATAGTCGAACCTACCAGTCACTATCATAAGAGTCCGGCTGAGAGCCCCCACATCGGGGTGCCCACTAGGCAATGCAGTGCCGGCCTGGTGAGGAGCATTTCCCGATGATGATGCTAGTCATCCAATGTGATGCTTGAGGGTTCTAGCTCCTGAGATCACGGGTCTCCTGGTTTGATAATTTTTTTGGGAACAGTGTACCTTTATTTAATTACTATTGAAGGGAGATTGTACACTGGACCATCAATACTCCTGGTCTCTCCCCCCCTTGTTGATTTAGTCTTATGTACAGCTGCTTAGCTGTGGGACCCTGTTGTTCTAAATTTCCACAATAGTGGTCGTGACCCGTATAATGGATAATTTTCAGGGTCTGAGTTATGATGATGAGATGGTATCAGCCATCTTACAAACACCTTCCATCTTAAATAGTGATGGTTCTGCCCCCTCGGGCAGTCTGAAAACTGAATGGGACAAATTATCCACCTTGAAACGAGAACTCATAAAAACTGTGATGCACGGGACGATCATGACCGAATATTTACGTGCTAACATCGCTCCCAATGGCCTCCTCGTGTCCAACATACCACGCATTTTTCTACAAGACTTAGGGCCTGATTACAACTTTGGAGGACGGTGTTAAACCGTCCCAAAAGTGACGGATATACCACCTACCGTATTACGAGTTCCATAGGATATAATGGACTCGTAATACGGTAGGTGGTATATCCGTCACTTTTGGGACGGTTTAACACCGTCCTCCAAAGTTGTAATCAGGCCCTTAGCCTTTAGAAAGGATTGGGCTCAGATAGCCTGGAAGTGTACCAGAGATTGGCTTGTTTTGATCATTAACACTTCCAAACGGTTGGCCGATACCATCAGTATCCAAATTAACGCTATCGAAAATACCCTAAAAACCACGATCACATTGACAGCTTTCAAATGCCGTCTGTCTGAAATTACCGCTGAGCTGAATGAGACTAAGGAATTCTTGACTCAGCAGAAGATTTGTAAACTTCAGAAAGATATTGCAAAATTCAGTCGTGAAAAAGTTTATCCTTATATAAAAGACGATTTCGATGGGGATAATCAATCCCAGTCATCTGATGAGTCCTCTGCACCCTCAAAAAAATCTTGTAATTACAGCAGTGGATCCTCATCTGATGGGTGGAGTACAGACGATAACCAACCGCAACCATTTTACAATTATCCTCCGTACCCTATACATCAAGCTATGCCGTGGCAATCTCCTTATCCCTTCTTCCAACCACGACCAATGATGCCTTTTGCCCCTTTTTTAGGTCGAGGCCGGGGCAGAGGCAGAGGCAGAAGGAGAGGAAGAGGCAGACACATCCAATGGTCCAGGGACGAACCTCAGATGGTTACCAGAAGCCAGTCAAAAAATCCCCTGATGAAGACTTATTTGTCAACCTTTCTTCTAGACAACTCTCAGAAGAAGAAACTACGGTGCTTAATAGGGGTTTAGGTTTTGTACCTACCCCTCAAGATGATTTTTTCCATTTACATATTGAACTAGCCCAATTTTTCCGGAAAATTTGCTTGCATTTTTTCTTTAAAGATAAAACAGAGGAACCCCAGGCGTCTGACTCAGGTTTAAAAAAAACCTCGGTCTTTGTTCCTCCTCCAACAGTCATGCCAAGCGAAGTTTTGACTTTTGAAAAAGCAGTGTTAGCGGATTTACACAATCTACATCCTAAACACGCGTACATCAATATCCCGACTAGAGAAAAGATAGCTCTTACATCGTTAGCATCAGACCCCGATATAACCATCAAACAGACTGATAAGGGAGGGGCAATTGTGATAATGAATTCCACGGATTATAGATGTGAGTGCTTACGCCTTTTGAGTGACTCCTCCTATTATGCTAAAATCAATGGTGATCCTACAGGTAGATTACAGACCCAGATTAGAATTCTTATTGAAGAAGCTAGGAACAACTTGTGGATCTCACCAAAAGAAGCAGAATTTTTGGACACACCTCATCCCCGTGTCCCTTATTTCTATTGTCTGTCAAAAATTCATAAAGGGAGGAGACTCCCTCCTGGACGTCCCATTGTATCGGGTTTGGGTTCCATTTTGGAACCACTATCGATCTTTTGCAACCACTTTTTACAGCCTTTAGTGAGAAATTCCTCCACCTATCTCAAAGACATTAAAGATGTGCTGAATTTAATTGAAACCATCAATGATTCGAATACTATACAGGCTATCATTACGTTAGAAATAGAGGCACTATATACTAATATTCCTCAAGAAGCAACCTTACAAGTGATAGAGATTGCTTTGCAAGAAGTATCTACAACTTTGTCTTCTCCTGTGTCTTTCATCTTACAATGTGTTAGGTTGGCTTTGACAGAAAATTTCTTCCTTTTCGAGGATCAATTTTACCATCAGATTCAAGGAACATCTATGGGCAGCACTTTTGCTCCCAGCCTAGCCTGCCTTTATATGTACGATTTTGAGAAGAAACACATTTTATTGCCAACTAATCCCCATATTAACCATGTCAAGTTATGGCGTCGATATATAGACGACATTTTGATTATATGGCAAGGCTAGCTGATTCAAGCTGATGAATTTACAACATGGATTAACACCCTTGATCCCTTTTTGAAATTTACAGCCACTGTGTCTGATTTTCAACTACCTTTTTTAGATCTGATGATTACAATTAACAATGGTAAATTACAGACCAGTGTTTATCATAAGCCCACGGATCGCAATTCTCTTTTACTTTATGAAAGCCATCACCCAAAATCTTTGCGGGACAATTTACCCTTCGGCCAATTTCTACGTCTGAGACGTAATTGTAGCCTACCTAGAGAATTTGATCGTCAAGCTGACTCCCTTCAAAACAAACTTTTTGACTGACATTATCCATCAAGAATTGTTAATCAAGCACGAAAGAGAGCCAGGAACAACAACAGCGAGGCTCTACTAGCTCCTAAAGAAAAATGGCTCCAGTCCAGGCTGACGTGTGTATCAACTTACACTCCTTTATCTAACTCTATCAAGAAACTAATTAGTAAAAGGTGGTCTATTCTCACGAGCGGTGGTTGCAACATACCAAGGCCTCTTTTTGCTTTCAAACGGACTGCCAACATAAAAGATTTAGTGGTCCATACACGTCCACGAATTCAATGTGACCCCTCCACCCAAAAGACGTTATGGGGCCTACCACCAGTCGTGGGTCACCATCCCTGCGGGAACTGCAATGTGTGTGGTCTGACCAGACACTTGACAAAATTGGATTTTGACTCCATTGGTTCTTGGAATCTCAAAAAACATACCAATTGTAATACCAGGAACTGTATCTACATGATATCGCGTCCTTGCGATTTACGCTATATCGGGCTGACGTCTAGAACCGTTAAGACACGCATTAATGAGCACAGAAGTAACATTAGGTGTAAAAGGATCACTACGAAACTAAGTGTTCATTTCTTGGATGTCCAACATTCCCCTGATGATCTCTGGTGGGTGGTAATTGAAGCACCAACAATTCGCCCCGACGATCCAGGGGCGTTATTTAGGATTGAACAAAAATGCGTGTTTAAACTAGGGACGCATCTACGGGGATTAAATGATGATATCCCCTGGACATCCCTATCTCCTTGAAGATATCACCCCCATTTTATTCACTACCAGTTATTTAGGCATAGCCTTCATTATATCTTTGCATTAAGGGGGGTTTTCCATATCACTCTCATTTTGTTCTTTACTCGTTTTTCCAGACATAGCCTACATTAGGTTTTTGTCGCAAGGGTATTTTTATAGCTTGACCCCGTCACTTAGTGATAATTTCCTCATTTTTTCAATACATTTTTTTTTTTTTTTTAAATAAATAATTTTTTCCACTCATTTTACAATTGATTTATTTCTGAGTTCCGTCACCCTGAGGACGAATAAGCTATTTCAATTTAATTTTCATCCATTTCATTTTTCCTTGTGGTCGGCAGCGTAAATAAACGATCTACGAGCCTAATCCATTTTGAAGGACTGGAACTACAAATGCGAGCTAGCATTTGTAGTCCGTCCTCCATTTCTTAGCTATTCCGGACTCCCGGTAGTCCTTTTTCTTTTTTCATGATGAGACGCGCTCGGACCCGGTCCTCGCAGCGTCTATTTATTACTCAGAAAGCAGCCGATCCGGTTGTTTCCGGGTCGTCCGTTTCTGAGGATAGGTCCAACAAGATGGACCGGTGATAACTTTGTAAGTATGCCATCCGGTTCTAGAGTGGTTAACGGGCCCGACTGATTTTTAAGTGTGGCATTTAATTCTAAGTCCAATCTCTCTTTTTGCCATACGTTGCCATGTATATTCTTCCATCCTTAATATTAGTTGAGTAATCGTAACTTGGTAACGACAATAGCGGCAACTGTGTTAACTTTCAGCACTATCAGCCTGTGAATATTTTTCCTTGAGTTTATTCACCTATGTAGTTTAACTTGGTAACCGACAATAGTGGCAATTGTGTTAATTTGCAGCACAATTATTCATTACTATGAGTTTATTCACTTTTGCAGTTGCTTTTGAACTCTTAGCAATTCATATATCATTAGCTGTTAGCATTTTTTCACATCCTTGTTTCAATAATGGTCTTTTATCTCGCTGTTATTTACTATGCTCAGTGTCACTTTGAGTCCTTGAAACAAACCACCCAAGGAACCTGGTCTCGACTAGGGGTTGATAAGCATGATTTGTCATGTTGTGTCCTTTATTTCGTTTTTGACCAATTTTTGGCTACATATTCATAATTACTTGCACTCATATTTTGGAAATTTTGAGATGTGTTCTATGTTTTTTGTCTTCTAGGGTACCTGTGCTAACCAGTTAACTTCAAAGTAAGTGACCGGTATCAAGTATCCTAATTTGTGATACCATTTTGAAGAGGTCTGAATAATTATTTGTGTAGGTCCTGATGAAGCGTCAATGGATCCGGTTGGACCACTAGACGTGAAACATGTCGACCATAGCACAGAGGTTCTTTAATATCTAGGACTCTCTGCAATATTCTTATTTTTTTAAAGATTTTGAGCATAATCCTCAATTTTTCTTTCAAGTTTTTTTGATTTTAACCTTGGTCTTCATCCTTGTTATATCAGATTGATTAAATGATGGTGTCCAGTGGATGAATAACCAATTTTAACCTCTTTTTCTTTTGTGTGTATTGGTGTTGACTTTAAGCATCATAATCTGTATAGTCGAACCTACCAGTCACTATCATAAGAGTCCGGCTGAGAGCCCCCACATCGGGGTGCCCACTAGGCATTGCAGTGCCGGCCTGGTGAGGAGCATTTCCCGATGATGATGCTAGTCATCTAATGTGATGCTTGAGGGTTCTAGCTCCTGAGATCACGGGTCTCCTGGTTTGATAATTTTTATTGGAACAGTGTACCTTTATTTAATTACTATTGAAGGGAGATTGTACACTGGACCATCAATACTCCCGGTCCCTCCCCCCCTTGTTGATTTAGACTTGATCTACATATCCATTTCCCAGTGACACGTAGTCCTGTGATTTTAGATGTGTACTGCATTTCACCACGGCAATTTCTTCAGGCAACTGTATTGCATACAGCAACTCTTTTATTCTTTCACAATTTCTCACTGGTGAACCAGTTGAGGTCAGGAACCCTCTCTGAGACCACAATTGACCAGAATCATGAACAATTCCAAATCCGTATTGGCTATCTGTATAGATAGTGACTCTCAATCTAGCAGATACGTGGCATGCTCTAGTAAGAGCAACCAATTCTGCTACTTGTGCAGAATATACACCTCGAAGCCAGGAAGCTTGTAAAGTACCTGTAATTATGCACACAGTATATTTTGCTCTCAGTGTTCCTGTACCATCTCTGAGACATGAACCATCAACAAAGACAAGTTGGTCATTTTCTTCCAATCGTGTATCTCTGATATCTGGTTTTGGTTTTGTGCACAACTCTGTTACCTCAACACAATCATGCTCAATGTCTTCCTCTTTTTCAAATTCAACAGTATCAAATAAAAGAAATGTTGCCGGGTTCAGCACTGTACATCTTTTCTACGTTACATTTGGAGCACCTAAAATGCTCGTCTCATACCTTGTCAGTCTGACACCAGTCAAATATTGTGTTTTCGTCCTTGTCAGTAAAATCTCAACTGAGTGAGGTACCATTAACGCCAGAGGGTACCCCATCACTACTCCCTCACATTGTGAAAGGCTTTGACCAACTGCGGCAACTGATCGCAAACAACCCAATAAGGCTGCTGCAACTGGGTCCAAGGTAGCTGAAAAATAGGCTACTGGGCGATAAGCACCTCCATGGACCTGTGTCAAGACAGACAAAGAACAAACATCACGTTCATGACAAAACAATGTGAATGGCTTTGTGTAATCAGGCATTCCCAACACTGGAGCTCTGCACAAACTCTCTCTCAACTCAGTAAACGCTTTCATCTGGTCCTGGTCTAATGTAATGGGATCTGAAACATCCTTATGTGTCAGCTGCTGCAATGGCTTTGCAATCTCAGCAAAATTTGGAATCCACTGACGACAATATACTACCAGTCCCAAAAAAACATTCTAACATCTCTCTGTGAAGTCAGGGGACTTCTCTGCAATATCATTGTAATCCTTTCTCTGGAAATCCTCCTTGACCCTTTCTCAATTTGGTGTCCCAGATATTTTACTGACTTTTGACAATACTGCAACTTTAAAGGTGATACCTTATGTCCAAACTTTCCTAAATGATTCAATAGGGCAATTGAGTCGTACTTACACTCGTCCCTTGTTTTGGATGCAATCAGGAAGTCATCAATGTATAGCACCAGAGTTGATTGGTACGTTAGTTCCAATGACTCCAAGTTCTTTTTCAAAATCTTATTCATCATCATTATCATATTTAACTTTATTTCGGTAAGTAAAAAACATACCATAAAAGTACAATACACATCAAGGAAAAAGAAGACTTATTTAAGAGCAAAAGGATACTAAAGATAAAAACACAATATTATTATTTATTTACTTTTTAAATCAAAAAAATAAGTAACCAGATGAACGCCTCTTAATATAAAAAAGGTCCACTCAACGAAAAACTGGTTCCATAAATCAGTAAATAATTAATAATATAATGGACCCATATCTATGTCCTATAGAGTAAAAACTAGAATCACACATCCAATTTGATAAATATACATAAATAAGTATAAAAATTAACTCCCCAATCTTGCTCCTTTAGATTACTAAACTCATCCGTCAAAATAATTCAAAAAATGTTCCCACTGATAAAACTATATAGACGGATGCATCACACATTTAAAAATTCACACAGCATAAAACAAGGGACCAGTTCCATAGGTCAATAAATAATCAATAATATAATACACCAATGTCTATATCCTGTAAGACAGAAACTACAATCATGCATTCAAATTCAATAAATATGCGTAAATAAAACTAAAGAATAACTGCCCAATCTTTTTCCTTAAAACTGCTAATCTCAACCGCCAGATTGACTCGAGGAATTTTGCCACTGGTAAAACTATCTGGAC
Source organism: Pleurodeles waltl (assembly GCF_031143425.1). Taxonomy (NCBI): domain Eukaryota; kingdom Metazoa; phylum Chordata; class Amphibia; order Caudata; family Salamandridae; genus Pleurodeles; species Pleurodeles waltl. The sequence continues at coordinate 721,477,811 of NC_090448.1, read as the reverse complement.
GTACGGGTCGCATCTTAAAATTCTCTCAGCATGGACACTAGATCTAACCCCTATTTGTTTGCAAAGCGGGATGAGCCAAAGTGCTCTTTGTTTGTGATACGCAGGACAATGGAAAAAAACGTGTAGACCAGTCTCTTCACTTTTGCAGCCCATCGGGCATAATTTAGATCTGTTAGTTGAGCTGGACCATTTGTACGTTAAGCAGCACAAAGGGAGAGACCCAATTCTGAACCAAATAAAGAGGGCACGAGCAAATGGAGATAACGCTGCATCCATAAAAGGCTCAAATTCATAATGACATTTGACAGATAAGAAATTGTCAGACATAGACAATGGGATAGAACTAGCAAATTGGCCAACCTGAACATTATGCCAAAAAGCATCCTTTAACAACTGTGCAGCGTTTTTAGGAATAGTGATGGGATCCTGCCAATAGGACCCTAAGCCGAGCTGGGAAAAAGATTGTTCGACAAAGGCACACCATTTGATTTTGATGATAGAATAACGGCCCACCAAATTAAGAAGCCCACAACGAAAAGGAATTAGGGCATCTGTTGTCCATAACCGAATCCAAAACAACAGAGGCCTTAAGACAGCAATCTGCGAGATTGAGAAGAGGTTTAGGTCCAGTCGAATAGGCAAAGATGGAGTGCTCGATGGGATCTTTAGCAAAATATTTAGAAACTGGTTTTCTGCCCTTGCCAAATTCGCCAAATTGCAATGGCCCCAGAGTTCAGCGCCATATAAGGCGCCTCCCCTAGCTTGAGATTTATATATTTCGAGGGCAGGAGACATTGCAAATTTGGGGATCTGGAGGCAAATCTAACAATGCCACCCGCCCTCTGCTTCAGGCATAATAAAGATTTTTGGCGTTGAGCATGCCAGAGATGTGAATCTTCCACTTTGATGCCTAAATAGTCAAAGGTGCCCACCCTTTCCAAGGGAACACCTTCTAGATATACAGGCCTTTTCATTTTATGCCTAATGTCCCCAAGGACCATGTATTTTGTTTTTGCTGAATTAATGAATAGCCCATGGTCAGTACAAAACTCCAAAAATCTGGAGAGCAATCTAGAAAGGCCCATAGCAGTACGTGATAGTAATAGAGTATCTTCTGCAAACAAAAGACACAGGAGCTTCTGCCCACCCAATTTGGGGGCATCGCTTTGGCAATCCAAGAGGTATGGCAAACAAGCATTAATAAACAAAAGAAACAAAGTGGGCGCCAAAACACATCCTTGCCTCACACCACGTGCAGTTGAAAAAGCTGGGGCAGATCACCAGTTACACCCCAGCGGACTTTAGCACAGTTGTCAGAATAAAGATCCTTAATAATTTTAATCATGGAACCCGGAACACCAGTAGTGCTAAGGACCTCCCAGAGCTTGGCGCGCGGGACAAGGTCGAACACAGATTTCAAATCAACAAAGGCCACAAATAAGTGGCCTTTGTCTGCGTCTACGATCTTCCACTTGATGGTAGTAAATCGGAAGATCTGATCGATAGTACTGACCTTGCCCCTAAAGCCCGCCTTTTGCAAGGGGGCATGGTCACTAGTACGGGGAAGACCCACCTCTACATTAATTATAAAATGGCAAACTCGTAAATCTAGAATAACATAATCCAAGAAACTGCTATAGTGGCCTCTAAAAAAGGTGGGCCTAGCAGGATTATCGTTTGGAAATCGGCCATTTCCAAAACGAAGTCCGTATGTAAGTGCAAGGTCTATTATCTGAGACGCCCTAGGGGAGGGAATAAGTGGCATAGGTGGAGATGGAAGCGGGGGAACAATCCACACTTCATCTTCAGCCTGAGTGGACTCAACAAAAGCTGAGCCAAGTTCAATTTGGACATTAAGATCACCTGCAACGATGATACGATCTTTAGAATGAAATTCAGATAAAAGATTGTGCAAAAGATTGATAGTGTCAGACTGTTGATTAGAAGGGTCTGGTCGGTTATAGACATTGATACATAACACAGGGATACCAGATCTTGGCTGCATTGCTATAGCTAAAATATAACAAGAGTCAACAGCAATTTCCTTTACCTTGCCCATGTCCGACAGCTTGACCCAGGTACATAGACCCCCAACCGCCCTTCCCCTAGAGGATTGAATTGCATTTTTTGTAAACGAACAGTAGCCTTGCCTGTACACACCATCTGTTGCCCAAGTTTCCTGAAACATGCAGATGGAATAAGATTCAACATAAGCCCCCCACTCTGAGTCAACCAATTTACTCTTGATACCTGACACGTTTCAGGACAATAAATTCCCTGAAGGAGATGGACTACTACAAATAAACGTGCCAGAAACAACTTCCGGAACCGGAATAGGAATTGCTGTAGGAATACAGAATGAAGGACTTAAAATGGCACCACCTCGGTTAATTAAAGATCTTTGAGGTAGCTCGTATTGGACACTAGATTTACAGGAATTAGGGGGGTGTAGTCAATCCACGTCAGATGTGTCCCCTAAAAGAACGGGATCTCGAGTATCAGCACCTTTAGGGATGTGGATCAAAGCAGCCCCATCAACAGGAAAAGACAGCAGACCAGACATAGCAGCAGAAACTGGAACGTTACTGGGATTTTTCTTGGGCCTAAAAGGATGAGCGGGCAAGATCTTATAGTCAGTAACAGGCAAGCGTTCTCTAAAATGTATATCCAAATCAGTTCTTAACATGTTGCGGGCTTCCATCTGCAAAAGTCCCCTGACTAGCTCAGAATTAGCAAGGGTAATTTTAATGGTGTCACGTCCACCCGGACAGCTACGTACACCAGAAGCAAAGACAATATCAGAATGAGTAATAGAGGCACAGCCCCTAGTGTGGCGGATCCAGTATGACACCTTGTTGATAAGGGAGGAAGTATCTTCTCTGGTATGAAATGTGAGAGGAGGGACATTGCACAAATAAATACAATTTGGATTAGGCACATGAGCGGAATGGGCTATTTGATCAGAGTTAGAGAAAGGAGATATCGAATGTACTGCCGACATGGCCAAATGTTTCCAATGAGATGGCGTGTTGGAAGGGCCCTTATTGAGATCCCCAAGTGATGAAGAAGTAACTGGCAAAGCAACCGAATCCAGAGGACAGGAAGATTGTGCTGGCACTGGAATCGAAGTGGACTGAGAAGATGAGTCAGATTTTTTGAGTAGTTTGAGAACCTCAAACAATAGACCCTTCAACTCCCCAACTTCTCGTGTTAAACTGGAGACTATTGTTAGCACATCTTCTCCTGGAGGGTCACAAAGAGTGATGAGAGGTGGAGGAATCAAGGGTAATTTATCCCCCATCAAATCGGAACGGTCCAAAATGGAAAACCGAATAACACAAGGAATGCCACAAAGGATAGGATCAAGAAGAGTAGCATCCAAATTATCCACTGAGCCAGGTGGAGATGGAGATTTAGACAAACACAGCTGCCTAGATGAGGCAGGAGCTTGCATAGAAGTTTTCAAAAACTGGGCATCTGTAGAAATATTAGAGCCTGTTGTTAAAAAAGGAAGTAAAGTCCCTGGTTTCAGTCTCTTACAGGCGTTACCCTCCTTTTCTTTAAGAATAGATTCCACTTCCTCGATTAAGTCATCGATTTCTCTAGAGACGCAGTTTGAGTGGACTTGTGTTACTTTATTAAGTTTTAAAGTTTTAGATTTAACCACTGCAGGATCAGGAGTGGTACGCGCCTTACGCTTCCCCATGTTAAATAAAGGGGATAAAGGGAAGAGGGGTAACTCTCACTTAAATCCCTAAGAAGCACAAGGAAAGATAAAAAAAACAAGGGGTGTGGCCCAGCCCAGCCTCTTCCGGGCACTGACGGGCAAAGGACGGGCCGGCCCTTGGCCCGGGCTTCGCCCGGGCGCGTCCCGCGCGCGACCCGTGAAGCGGGCGCGCTATGTGGTTTTTAAAGGGGTCTTGGCCCCGCCCCCAGGCTTCCAGCAGCAGTCCTTCTGTGTAATTGCAGAACGCGCAACCCGCGACACGGGCGCGCTATGTGGTTTTTAAAGGGGTCTTGGCCCCGCCCCCAGGCTTCCAGCAGCAGTCCTTCTGTGTAATTGGCGGGCACGCTATGTGGTTTTTAAAGGGGTCTTGGCCCCGCCCCCAGGCTTCCAGCAGCAGTCCTTCTGTGTAATTGCAGAACGCGCGACCCGCGAAGCGGGCGCGCTATGTGGTTTTTAAAGGGGTCTTGGCCCCGCCCCCAGGCTTCCAGCAGCAGTCCTTCTGTGTAATTGAAGAGCGCGCGACCCGCGACGCAGGCGCGCTATGTGGTTTTTAAAGGGGTCTTGGCCCCGCCCCCAGGCTTCCAGCAGCAGTCCTTCTGTGTAATTGCAGAACGCGCGACCCGCGAAGCGGGCGCGCTATGTGGTTTTTAAAGGGGTCTTGGCCCCGCCCCCAGGCTTCCAGCAGCACTCCTTCTGTGTAATTGCAGAACGCGCGACCAGTAATTGCAGAACGCGCGACCTGTAATTGCAGAAAATCTTATTAAACAAGGATAGTGACTCCGTGTACCCTTGAGGAAGCCTGCACCAGCTATAGACTCTGTCTAGGAATATGAAACTAAAAAGAAATTTACCATCCTCATGGAGAGGTACAGAAAAGAAAGCTTGCGACAAATCAACCACTGTGAACCACTCTGCATCACACGGAATCTGAAACATTATTACTGCTGGATTTGGCCCCCGGGACAACCCTTGACCACCATGTCATTCACTTTTCGCAAATCCTGAACAATTCACACCTTCCCACAAGGTTTCTTCAAACCCATTAACGGTTAATTACATGGGCTACTCAGCACTTCTTTCAAAATCCCTTGTTTCAGAAAATCTCCAATTATCTGTGCCACTTTCATTAAAACATTTTGTGCCATGTTGTACTGTGGAAGCTGCGGAAACACTACATTTGGCTTCAGGGTGATTTTAATCTGTTCCACTCCCTTGATCAGACCCACTTCTTTACCTGTCAGGTCACACACATTTTTCTGCACAGTTTCCTGCATATCTGCATGAAGCTCTTTCACTGTGAACATCGGGAAAAACTAAATCAACGGATATTCCTCATTGGTACTTTCATTCTCGATTTCTGGAGTTAATTCTTCCTCATCATCACTATTCGTCTGACTCTCTACTCCAGGAGTTGAGCAAGTAAACGAGCACTTTGTCTTACACAATAAGTCCCTTCCCAGTAGGGATACTGGACTTGAATCACAGACTACAAACTTATGCAGTCCCTGGAAGTTGCCAATTTCTTCCTGCACTGGATCTGTGATCGGATTTGTCAAATGCTTAATCGCTAATTCCACAACCTGAACTGTCCTTCCTGAAAGAGGTAAATGCGGAACTTCTGCACCCCTCACTGTAGAGCGTGCAGCTCCTGTGTCCACCAGAAATGAGACCTTATGACCCATTACTTTCCCTCTCACAAAAGGTCCTCTCTGATCTACCTCAAGAGAGGTTGCAAGCATACATGGCTCCTCATCTGAACTATCACTCATCCATTCACCATTTATTTCATTCTCACTGTGTAACGGGAATTGGTGCACTGTATCACTATTTCTTTCTTGTCTCTGACCCGTGACCTGCTGAGTAAGCATCATCTGTTGCTGCTCCATCAGGGCTTGAGGTATCTGCATTTGCTGTCTAGGTACCATAGAAACCTGCTGGTGCACTGGTTGCAACTATGTCAACTGTGCAGGAGGCATTTGCACCTGCTGCACAGGTTGAAAACTCTGCATCTGATTCATGTTATTCTGAAAATTAGGATTAGGACCTCTCATTCTTGATACTCTTACATTTTGAAATGTATTGACGTCACCACTTTGCTGAACAACACCTTCCTGCACCATCATCGGACACTTCCGCTTCCAATGTCCCACGGCTCTGCAAATGTGACATGGTAACATCTTCTTCATCCCTTGCACACCATTCTGAACCACTACAGTACTTAAATCTGGTCCGCGATTCATATTGACTCCACAACTTCCACCTCTCACCTGAGGCTGGAACATGACAGTTCCCTGCTGCTGTGTTATGTTCTGCACAAAAGCTCCCTGCACTCCTGTTTGAGTTGCCTTAATCTGCATCACCATCGCTTTCTCCTTCAGCTTTTTCTGCTTCAACTCAATCTCGTCACTACAGTATTTCGCATACAGAAACACCTCATCAATCGGCTTGGCTTGCCAACAAATCAAATGACTCTTAATCATCTGACCTATTTCAGGTCTCAGTCCTTCCACAAACCTGAACACAAAATGCAACATGCCCTTAGCTTGATCGCTTCCTTACCACTGTACTCCTTGAACGCCTTCAACAATCTCCTGTAGTACGCATGTATTGACTCTTTTACTTCCTGCACTGTCCTATCACTTCTCTGCCAGTCAATCTTTTTAGGCGAAATTCTCGTCTTCAGGAACTCAATCGCGTTATAATGTTTCATTACTTCAGGTGATGGTGCACCTGTTACTCTATCCCTTTCTGGTTAACTTGTCGGCAAATCAACTGCTCTCTTGCACTCAACCCACAAATCAGCTGGAACCACTATATCCAACAGAGTATTCAGGTCTTCCCACAGACATTTTGAAAGCTTCACAAATCTATCTGTCTGCTGATACCATTCGATTGGTTTCTCTATCAGCTCTGGATAATCATTTGTGAATGACAGACTATCACTCCTTTGCCAGGGAACATGAACAAATTGCCCTCCTGGAATTTTCCTCATTGGTAGAATTTTCACCGGATCTTTATCTTTCTGAACACTTTCAGACTCTTCTTGTGAGTCTTGTTTCTGTTTATCCTTCTTTTTTGCCCATCTGCCTTCCCACTTTTTTAATGCTCCTTAAATCTGAGCACTCTGCAATAGTTCTGTAAGATGCACCTTGATCCCAGCTGATCTCATATGTTCAAAATCCTTTGCCTCAAAATCTAACCTGTAACTCCTTTTCAAATGCTTTGTTTTCCCAATTTCTATGTCATGTTTTTCTGCTAAGTCTGCCAATCTCTGATGTATCTTGCCCACCCTTTCTCGTGATTCTCAGACATACGTATTTCAACTCTTCTTCCGTATAGGATTCTTACCTATTTACTCCCATTGATCACTCAACTAGTTCAGTTATTTCTGTAAGCCAGCCTCACGTGATCAATCTGCTCTTCCTTTTTGGACACATTTTGTGGAGTATTCAGACTGTCTAACCACTCATTCAGCTGCTGCGCTGCCAATACCTGAAATATAATGTTACTTGCATTTGGCAATGGCACCTGTTGTACCACTGCACCTGGAGTTTGCGGTGTCAAAAGCTTTAAGCTCTGACTTATACTCGGACCATTTGCAACATCGGGAAGTGCAACAAGTGGACTGGGATCCATTAGTGACCTTCATTCATCAAAGTTCTGACCCATAGACAAAACTACCTGCACATGTTCCCTCACCCCCCTCCTCACGAGGATCTGTGACATCTCACCCTGTTCTCCTGTGTTTGGCTTCTTCTCTGCAAACAATGGTACAGCTGGACCAATAGTAATCAGCAGCGATATTGCATCTGGGGCTGCTCTGACACCCCCATTCTGTGGAAGGGCCACTCCCGTACTCATTCATTACTGATGTAAAATCTGATTGTGTCCCTGTCAGTGGTGTAAACTTCGGCAGACCCTGTGGCTGTGCCTAAGGCATCAACATCGGAGTCGGCTCAGTCTGGACCAACATTGATCTTGGAACTACTTGCTCCATAGGTACCACTAAGTTCGAAGTTGTCTCAAGAATTGGTATCTCAGGATAAACTCTCTGTACTGGTGGTGGATGCATCTGTGCTTGGACTACCGAAGCAGTCAACGCAATAGGACTACTCTTCACTTCCCCTTTACCTGTCCATTATCTGCTTGCACTGGTCCCGCTGTCCCCGACACTTGTGATGGGGCAGTCGGAGCAGAACTAGTACTCAGACCACCCTCATGCGCCGCATATGGTGGAGGTCGGTCTCTCAGCATCTGAGCATTCTTCTACTATGTAAGCCTTTTTCTTCTTTTTATTCCCAGACAAACTCTTGTCCCTCTTGCTAGTCCCTTCTTTCCCTTCTACCTCATCTTCCTCTGTGATAGCAGGAAACAATTCAACATGCTGCAATGTCACTATCCTCCACTTCTTTTGCTGCCAATCCAGTCTTGCTTCTGCTAAAGACTTCTCCACTTTTCTTATTCTTCTCTGAAACTTTATTTCTTGCTGCTGTCTCGCTATTAGCTCCCAAAACGCGAATGCCTCAAACTGTGCTGGTCTCGGAAGGGGCCTTGTCTCGTACAGCTCCATTCACAACTGATCCAAAATTCTCAAATTGAACGATCCATGCTCCCGAAATGGTAAAACTCCCTGTTTCTCTGTCAAATGGCACCACTGCTTTAACCAAATAGATGGCGCGACACCTCGCTCCTCTATCACAATATAAGCCGGAGAACTCTCCGATGGGGTAGGCTCCCCTACAGTCACCTTAATATACACATCTCCCTTTAGGGCACTCTTAAATGCCTTGAAAAATGTAATCTTTTCTATTTTTGTGTATTCGACTCAAATCAGGAAATGTCTTTTACCCCCAAGATTCACTTCACCCGCTTTCTCAGCCAATTGCCTCTCACAGACGGCTGCCAATCTGTACGCGACACTTCTCGCTAACCAACCGATTCCAGCACGGCTCTAATGACGTCACACTCACACTGCAGCTGACAAAGTCTTACGGCTCATCCTCCTAACACTCTGAACCTCACAACTAATTAAAATATTATCCCAAGCACTAACGAAAACAAATCTGCTGGTTTACTACAGGAAGGTAACACAGTCGCTTCAGAGACCTTACGGATTTTCACTGATGGCCCTTTCGCTCATGCAGCTATTCCTTCTTCTCAGTCTCCCGCATTCACAAGCAAAATTTGGCCTGCAAATTTCACTCTCAACTGATCAATGGGTCTGTCCTGGTGCACATAGAACTCGCCAAATCTCAGTCAAAATTTTTCCTTTACTCATTTAACTCACACACCCACTTGTTGACCAGGCCCAATCAATCTACTTAAACCAGACAGATTACAACATATAATCAAGTGTTTCCTACACTTGTTAATATGCTCTGGAGTCTTAGACCACGCAGGGTCCGTACATCAACAACAACCATGTGGAAATTTTTTTGAGCACAAAGCGCCACACACATATGAAGTTCGAGAACTTCCCTACTCTCATACTGCGGAGTACGCACACTCCTACTAAAACATAATCTGGAGTTCGCAGACTCCCTATTTTCCCTCACACATGTCACAATTCACCTGCGATTTGCATAAGCTTGTGTAAGCGCAACCTATCACTCTCACTATCACTAAAATGCTGAGAACAAAACCAACACTACTAGCAGGATCCAGGATCTGGAAAAGTCATTTCTGGGCTTAAGGGGACATCATTCTTGCTACAATTGCCATTTCAAAAACAAAATCCAAATCAGAATAATAATGAACTACTAACCTAACTTAAACTACCACCATAACCATCAGTCACCACATAACTAGTTCTCCAAAGAAACTAACCATCAAGCTGCTACCAAAAACTACTGACGCGCCTAGTCCTTAATAAGTAAACTTACGAGGGGATGAGCATAGGTCGATGGACCTTTTGATTCACATGGAGTATCCTAGCTATGATGTGACCAATGTTTCTCAATCATCAATACACAACATTTGATAAACATAGTCAATTGTTACTTACCAATTAATAATCATTACACCATGACCTTTCAGTCATGAATAACCATAACTCAATATACTTTTTGCAATTTTATTCCCTATTAGTTAAAATACTAAGGCCCTCATTACAACCGTGGCAGTCGGTGATAAAGCGTCAGTAATACCGCCAACAGGCCGGAGTTAAAAGAATGGAATTATGACCACGGCGGAAACCACCCAGACACAGAGACACTTTAACACACCGAGCGCCACGGCGGTAGCAACAAGCACCACGGCGGTAACCGCCAACAGCCAGGCGGAAGACAATGTTCCACCCACTGTATTAAGACAGGCCTATCTGCCACCTTTTCTGGGGCGGTACCAATGACATCAAAAGCACGGAGGAAACAGTACACAGAAGTCAAAGGACTCACCTCTGGAGACCCAGGGAACAACCACGATGCCATGGAGCTCGAGTTGCACATTTTTCAATGCTTTTATACCTCTTCATGCATTATGAACATCAACGCTGGCCAAGGCGACCACGGTGAGTACTGCTGCCTAGCACACAAGGGAGGAGGGAGGAAAAAGAGAGTGACACACACACACAACACGTAACAAGCCCACCCCCAACACTATAAATACAAACAGATACAATAACATTACATATCCACCCCGTACCCCTCAGGAATAAAAGGAATTTATTAAAGTAAGTGTAATAAGATAAAATAGAATAAATAAATGCTTCTATATCAAAACAGTATATATATATAAACAAATGGAGGGACACTGCCCAGTCCTCAATGTCCGTGGGCCACAAGGCTACTACACATAGGCCAAGGCCCCACCTCACTCCTGCAACAACACGGAGAGAACACTGCAGGGTCATCAGGTTGAAAATACACAGGCACCTCAGGGGGACAGGAAATGGGGGAGCACCTTAGCCGGAAGATCGTGCAACACCACTGGTCCTGGAGGGGGCTACATGCCCTGTGCGATGTCCTGGGGAGTGCAAGGCCACAGTCTCTCAAGTGCGTGGTTTGCCCACTGCTTGGTCCTGGGGAGTGCAAGACCACAGTCCCTCTAGTGGGTGGTTTGCCCACTGCTTGGTCTTGGGGAGCGCAAGGCCACAGTCTCTCAAGTGGGTGGTTTGCCCACTGCTTGGTCCTGGGGAGTGCAAGGCCACAGTCTCTCAAGTAGGTGGTTTGCCCACTGCTTGGTCCTGGGGAGTGCAAGGTCACAGTCTCTCAAGTGGGTGGTTTGCCCACTGCCTGGTCCTGGGGAGTACAAAGCCACAGTCTCTCTAGTGGGTGGCTTCTCCACTGCTTGGTCCTGGGGAGTGCAAAGCCATAGTCTTCTCCACTGGTTCTGGAGGGGGCATTGTGCCCAGTGTGCTTCATACTGGCAAGGATGGGGTGAGTGGATGGCTTCTTCCACTGGTTCTGGAGGTGGCCTTGTGCCCTGTGATGCAGCACTTGGAGAGTGCAAGGTCACAGGCTCTCACGTGGGTGTCACACCTACAGGATTTGCAGAATCCAGGACGCACTACAGCCCATGGAGGCAGGACTACACACTGCACGCCGGCGGTGACAGCTGCTCAGTGGTGGCAGTGGCAGTGCTGGTGTCGGGGATGCCAGTGGTGAGGGGAGGCTCCAGCCCTTCCCCTGCAGACTCGGACGGCTGCCCACTGGGGCTGCTGCTGCTGGTGGCGGTGGTGGTGGTGCAGGAAGTGGTGGGGGGAGGCTCCAGCCCTTCCCCTACAGCCTCGGACGGCTGAACCGCCATGGTTGGTGGTGGGGGTTCAGAATCAGTCCACACACCAGGCCTCCTGTCCTTCCTGCCTGCTAGTGCAAGCTTCCTGCCCTTCCCTTTGGCAGCTGGTGGTGCCTCCTTGCCCTTCCCCTTGGCAGCTGGTGCTGCCTCCTTGCCCTTCCCCTTGCCAGCTGGTGGTGCCTCCTTGCCCTTCCCTTTGGCAGCTGGTGGTGCCTCCTTGCTCCTCCCTTTGGCAGCTGGTGGTGCCTCCTTGCCCTTCCCTTTGGCAGCTGGTGGTACCTCCTTGCCCTTCCCTTTGGCAGCAGGTGCAGGCACACTTTCAGTGCTTATGGCTAGTTCCCTGGAGCCTCTCCCACCTGCAGTAGCAGTCAATCAATCAATCAATCAATCACATTTATAAAGCGCGCTACTCACCCATAAGGGTCTCAAGGCGCTGGGGGGGAGGGGGTCAGTGCTCGAAGAGCCAGGTCTTGAGCTGCCTTCTGAAGGGGAGGTGTTCGGGTATGGCGCGAAGGTGACTGGGCAGGGAGTTCCAGGTCTTCGCTGCCAGAAAAGAGAAGGATTTTCCTCCGGCGGTGGTTTTGCGGATGCGGGGAATGGCTGCCAAGGCCTGACCGGTGGAGCGCAGAGTGCGCGGAGGGATTTAGAAGGAGACGCGGGAGTTGATGAGTTTGGGTCCGAGGTTGTAGAGGGCTTTGTGTGCGTGGGTGAGGAGTCTGAAGGTGATCCTCTTGTTGACCGGGAGCCAGTGGAGTTTTCTCAGGTGTCCGGAGATGTGGTGGTGGCGAGGTATGTCCAGGATGAGTCGTGCTGCGGCGTTCTGGATCCGTTGAAGTTTCCTCTGCAGCTTGGTGGTGATGCCGGCGTACAGAGTGTTCCCGTAGTCCAGGCGGCTGGTGACGAGGGCGTGGGTGACGGTCTTCCTGGTGTCGATGGGGATCCAGCGGAAGATCTTGCGGAGCATGCGGAGGGTGTTGAAGCACGCTGAGGTCACCGAGTTGACCTGTCTGGTCATCGAGAGGGAGAAGTCCAGGATGAAGCCGAGGTTGCGTGCGTGGTTGGTCGGTTGGGGAGTGCTGCCTAGGGCGGGGGGCCACCAGGAGTCGTCCCATGCGGAGGGGGTAGGGCCGAGGATGAGGACCTCCGTTTTATCTGTGTTCAGTTTCAGTCAGCTGTCTGTCATCCAGGTCGCTACTTCCTTCATGCCGTCGTGCAGTCTGGTCCTTGCTGATGTGGGGTTGTTGGTGAGGGATAAGATGAGCTGGGTGTCGTCGGCGTAGGATATGATGTCGAGTCCGTGTTTGCGTGCGATGTTTGCCAGGGGGGTCATGTAGACGTTGAATAGGGTGGGGCTGAGGGAGGATCCTTGGGGTACGCCGCAGATGATCTCCGTGGCTGCGGATCTGAAGGGGGGGAGGCGGACTCTCTGGGTCCTTCCGGAGAGGAAGGAGATGACCCATTCCAGGGCCTTGCCTCTGATGCCGGCGCTGCAGAGGCGGTCTATCAGGGTGCGGTGGCAGACCGTGTTGAAGGCTGCAGAGAGATCCAGGAGAATGAGGGCCACGGTTTCACCCTTGTCGGTCAGGGCTCGGATGTCGTCCGTGGCTGCGATGAGGGCGGTTTCGGTGCTGTGGTTGGCCCTGAATCCGAACTGAGTGGAGTCGAGGGAGTCGGAGGTTTCCAGGGCGGCGGTGAGTTGAGCGTTGACGATTTTCTCAATCACTTTGGCGGGGAACGGTAGGAGGGAGATAGGCCGGAAGTTTTTGAGTTCGGTGGGGTCTGCTGTAGGTTTCTTTAAGAGGGCGTTGAGTTCTGCGTGTTTCCAGCTTTCAGGGAAGGTAGCAGTGGTGAGGGAGGCGTTGATGACGTCTCAGAGGTGGGGTGCGATGATGTTGTTGGCCTTGTTGTAAATGTGGTGAGGACAGGGGTCGGAGGGTGATCCCCAGTGGATCGAGTTCATGACGCGGGTGGTTTCCTCGGTGGTGGTAGGGTTCCAGGCGAGGATGGTGGAGATGTCGTTTGCGGCTTCCGGGGGCGGGTTCATGTTGGTGGTCGTGAAGCTGTTGTAGATGTCGGCAATCTTACGGTGGAAGAAGGTCGCGAGGGAGTCGCAGAGGTCCTGTGAGGGAGGGATGGGGTTGGTTTCTGCGTCCGGGTTGGAGAGCTCTTTGACGATGCCAAATAGTTCCTTGCTGTTGTGGGCGTTGTTGTCAAGTCTGTTCTGGTAGGCTGTTTTTCGTGCGGTGCGGAGGCGTTGGTGGTGTTGGCGGGTGGTGTCCTTGAGAGCTGTCAGGTTTTCCTCTGTCGGGTTGAGGCGCCATGTCTTCTCGCGGAGGCGGCATTCTTTCTTGGAGTTTTTGAGTTCGGTGGTGAACCAGGAGTTTTTCTTGTGGTTGTTGGTGTTGGTTTGGGTCTTCAGAGGGGCCAGGAGGTTGGCGCAGTCGGAGATCCAGTTGGTGAGGTTGTTGGCGGCCTCGTTGGGGTTGCTGGTGCTGGTGGGTTGGTTCAGGGAGAGCGTTGCTGCGAGTTGTTCTGTGGTGATTCGGTTCCAGTATCTTTTTGGTGGTTGCCGGGTGTGGTGATGCACGGTGGTTTTCTTGAAGCTGAAGTGGACGCAGCTGTGGTCCGACCATGCGAGTTCGGTGGTGTGGCTGAAGGTGATGTGTTTGCTTGAGGAGAAGATGGGGTCGAGCGTGTGTCCGGCGTAGTGGGTGTTGACCAGTTGTTTCAGTCCCAGGTTGGCGAGGTTGTCTAGAACGGCGGTGGTGTTGTTGTCGGTGTGGTTCTCCAGGTGAAAGTTGAGGTCTCCTAGGAGGATGTAGTCGGTGGATGAGAGTGCGTGGGGGTTGACGAAGTCTGCGATGTCTTCGCTGAACTTGGTGCGGGGTCCTGGTGGTCTGTACATGAGGGTGCCTCTTAGGGTTGTCTTGGGGTCGATGTGGATCGCGAAGTGGAGGTGTTCGGCGTCGGGAAGTGAGTTGTCGGTGTGGGTCGAGATGCTGATAGAGCTTTTGTGTGCGATGGCGATGCCTCCTCCGGTGCGGTTGAAGCGGTCTCTCCGGATGATTTTGTAGCCGTCGGGGATGGCTATGGCGATGTCGGGTGCCGAGGAGGGGTTCATCCAGGTCTCGGTGAGGAAGGCGATGTCTGGGTTCGTTGAGTTGATGAGGTTCCACAGTTCGATGGCGTGCCTGTGGACGGAGCGGGTGTTGACCAGGATGCATTCGAGGTTGCTTCCGGGGGCGTCGTTCTTGGTGGTGGCGGTGTGGGTCCGTAGGCAGGTGAAGCGGCAGTTGCTGCAGGTGAAGGGTCCGTGGGTACGTTTGGGGGTGGCGCGGTAGCAGCCCGGCGCGCGGCCGGGGTTGAGGTTGGCGAGGGTGGCCGAGTCATAGGTCAAGCGGGGGGCGCGGGGGCCAGGGGTTCGGGCACTAGGCGCGGTCCAGGCGCGGACGGGCGCAGACGGGCTTGCATTAGGCGCGCCTTCTGCGCGCCAGCGGCGCGCCCGCTGCACGCGGCCGCCATTTAAGGGGTAGGTGGGGAGGCGGGGTCAGCTGGGAGGCGGGAGGTGGGCGGGCAGGGGAGCTGGAAGCGGCAAAAAAGAGCGGCAAAAAAGAGCGGCAAAAACGGCGGGAAAAGCGCGGTAGGAGCGGCGGGAAAAGCGGCAAGACGGCGAAAAGGGAACAAGAGCCTACTAAATCTACTAAAAAAGGAGGGGCTGAGGGGGGAGGACGGCGCACGGCACTTGGGGGCACACGCACGGGATACAAGGAGAGAAAAGGGGAATTTCAGTCACTCGGGGGCACACGCATGGGATACAAGGAGAAAAAAGGGATTTCAGTCAGCACCAGCACAAGCTCAAGCACTCGGGGTACACGGGCAAGAAGGGGGGAGCACACTCACAGGAGAGGAAGGCAGTCAGGGACTGGAGGCACTGCGTGAGCAGGGGAGCGACCTACCCGAGGGTCAGTGGTCGCTACCTCTGCCTCGCAGCGGCCGCCATTTAAGGGGTAGGTGGGGAGGCGGGGTCAGCTGGGAGGCGGGAGGTGGGCGGGCAGGGGAGCTGGAAGCGGCAAAAAAGAGCGGCAAAAAAGAGCGGCAAAAACGGCGGGAAAAGCGCGGTAGGAGCGGCGCGAAAAGCGGCAAGACGGCGAAAAGGGAACAAGAGCCTACTAAATCTACTAAAAAAGGAGGGGCTGAGGGGGGAGGACGGCGCACGGCACTCGGGGGCACACGCACGGGATACAAGGAGAGAAAAGGGGAATTTCAGTCACTCGGGGGCACACGCATGGGATACAAGGAGAAAAAAGGGATTTCAGTCAGCACCAGCACAAGCTCAAGCACTCGGGGTACACGGGCAAGAAGGGGAGAGCACACTCACAGGAGAGGAAGGCAGTCAGGGACTGGAGGCGCTGCGTGAGCAGGGGAGCGACCTACCCGAGGGTCAGTGGTCGCTACCTCTGCCTCGCAGCGGCCGCCATTTAAGGGGTAGGTGGGGAGGCGGGGTCAGCTGGGAGGCGGGAGGTGGGCGGGCAGGGGAGCTGGAAGCGGCAAAAAAGAGCGGCAAAAAAGAGCGGCAAAAACGGCGGGAAAAGCGCGGTAGGAGCGGCGGGAAAAGCGGCAAGACGGCGAAAAGGGAACAAGAGCCTACTAAATCTACTAAAAAAGGAGGGGCTGAGAGGGGAGGACGGCGCACGGCACTCGGGGGCACACGCACGGGATACAAGGAGAGAAAAGGGGAATTTCAGTCACTCGGGGGCACACGCATGGGATACAAGGAGAAAAAAGGGATTTCAGTCAGCACCAGCACAAGCTCAAGCACTCGGGGTACACGGGCAAGAAGGGGGGAGCACACTCACAGGAGAGGAAGGCAGTCAGGGACTGGAGGCGCTGCGTGAGCAGGGGAGCGACCTACCCGAGGGTCAGTGGTCGCTACCTCTGCCTCGCAGTGGCCGCCATTTAAGGGGGAGGCGGGGTCAGCTGGGAGGCGGGAGGTGGGCGGGCAGGGGAGCTGGAAGCGGCAAAAAAGAGCGGCAAAAAAGAGCGGCAAAAACGGCGGGAAAAGCGTGGTAGGAGCGGCGGGAAAAGCGGCAAGACGGCGAAAAGGGAACAAGAGCCTACTAAATCTACTAAAAAAGGAGGGGCTGAGAGGGGAGGACGGCGCACGGCACTCGGGGGCACACGCACGGGATACAAGGAGAGAAAAGGGGAATTTCAGTCACTCGGGGGCACACGCATGGGATACAAGGAGAAAAAAGGGATTTCAGTCAGCACCAGCACCAGCACAAGCTCAAGCACTCGGGGTACACGGGCAAGAAGGGGGGAGCACACTCACAGGAGAGGAAGGCAGTCAGGGACTGGAGGCGCTGCGTGAGCAGGGGAGCGACCTACCCGAGGGTCAGTGGTCGCTACCTCTGCCTCGCAGCGGCCGCCATTTAAGGGGTAGGTGGGGAGGCGGGGTCAGCTGGGAGGCGGGAGGTGGGCGGGCAGGGGAGCTGGAAGCGGCAAAAAAGAGCGGCAAAAAAGAGCGGCAAAAACGGCGGGAAAAGCGCGGTAGGAGCGGTGGGAAAAGCGGCAAGACGGCGAAAAGGGAACAAGAGCCTACTAAATCTACTAAAAAAGGAGGGGCTGAGAGGGGAGGATGGCGCACGGCACTCGGGGGCACACGCACGGGATACAAGGAGAGAAAAGGGGAATTTCAGTCACTCGGGGGCACACGCATGGGATACAAGGAGAAAAAAGGGATTTCAGTCAGCACCAGCACTACTATGGCCGTGGACTGCATGGCTGAGGTGCTTGCCTGGGTTCTGACCACCCTGGCCTGATGTGAAGGATGGGGTGGAGGGGTAGGGAAGAGGTCAACGGTGGAGAGGAAAAGATTCTTAGGGACATGGGGGTGGGGAGAGGGTGAAGGTTTGGGAGTGGAGGAAGAGGGAGTGGTTGTAGGAGGAGTCTGTCTGCTGATTTTGGGAGCAGGTGCATGGGCTGGATGCTGTTGTGAGGTGGATGGCTGTTGGGTGTCTGAGTGCTTGCGTTTGTGTACTTTGGGAGGAGGAGGCAGAGCCACAGTGGGAGAGGACACAGGACGTGTGCATGGATGTGGGGGTGGTGACTGCCAGTGAGGGGTGTGTAGTGATAGGCGTGCTGGTGATGGAGGTAGTGGATGAGGATGTAGTGCATGCAGGTGTGAGTGGAGACGCTACTGGGAGGGAGGTGGAGGACAAGCAGGAGGGGGACACAGTGGAGGCAGTGGATATTGGTATGTCTGCATCTGGATGGTGTTTGTGTGAGTGCCTGTGGGATGATGTGTGGTGCTTGTGTTTGCCTGACCCACTCCTATGTGTTGTCTTGGGTGCATGCTGGTCTGACTGTGTGCTTGGGATAGGTTGGGGTTGAGGGGAATGGGACTGGGTAGAGGAAGTTGGAGGGGGGAGGCTAGAAACAGGGACAATGAATGCCATCAGGGAGGAGGCCAGAGCCTGGATTGATCTCTGTTGTGCCACCATGCCAGAGTGAATGCCCTCAAGGAATGCATTTGTTTGTTGCAAATTGGCTGCCAGCCCCTGGATGGCATTCACTATGGTTGGCTGCCCAACAGAGATGGATCGTAGGAGGCCAATAGCCTCCTCACTCAGGGCAGCAGGGCTAACTGGGGGGGTGAAGGAAATGCCCACCCTCATGGGTGAGCGGGCACGGGAAACTCGATGAAGGGCTGCTGGGAGGGCGGTGCTGGTACAGAGGGTGGCAGCTGTACCTGTAGTTGGGTTGGGCACAGAGGTGTCTGCCACCAGCAGGGAGCTTCCATCGGAGGAGGTATCACTGTCAGAACTGGCCCCTCCTGTCCCCGCCGTGGTGCTCCCCTTGCCCTCCGTCCACCTAGTGCCCTCACCGTCAGTGGATTTGGCCTCATGGGCCCTGTGGGATGCAGCTCCCTCCGTCACTGATGATTCTAATGCACGTAAGGGCAGGGTGACAAAACAAAAAGGGGGGGAGACAAAGGATACACTTGGTCAGTGGCTGATCCAACACCACCATTGGTGTACACGACACACACACAGACAGGGAACAGCCCTACGCACTAGGCAATGCACTACCTGCCACAATGCTAGTCACCAGGCCATGGACAGGAATACCTAACACCAAAAGCAACATACCTGGCACCCACAGACCCCTGCCCAATAGTGGATGCCTACTAGCTTGGTAGGAGGTGGTGTTCATCAGCCCCTGCCCTACATGGGACCTCCCCTGCAATGTCCAGCCTGGCCTAGGGGAACCCACAGGCACACATCCCCCACCCGGAGACCACCCCACCACATGCAAGTAGTATATTGGAAAACTGTACTCACCCCCTTGTGGCTGCTGTGATGCCCTCAAGTGCCCATCCAGCTCCAGATAGGCCACCGCCAGTATGCGGGCCATCAGGGGGGTCAGAGTTTAATGGGCACCCCTTCCTCTTTGGGAGGTCATCCCCAGCTGGGCCTCCGCCGTCTTCCTTGCCCAGCGTCTCAGGTCCTCCCACTGTTTGCGACAGTGGGTGCTCCACCTGCCGTAGCCCCCAGGGTCCGCACGTCCTTGGTGATGGCACGCCATACACCCTTTTTCTGAAGGGTGTGGACCTGCAGAAAAATAAACATAGAAAAAGGTATCAGTCAGACTGTCCGGCCTGTTACACTATTGGCCCACCATAGCCCTCACATCCCCTTATGCACAGACAGTGCCCACCATACATGCATCACGCTGCCCAGAACCCTTTCACCAACCCCACCCACACAAGGCCCTCACACACAGCACTCTGTGCATTCATGCCCCTTGCATCGTGCTCACAGTGTACTCACCTGTTGGTCTGGAGGCCCATACAGCATTTGGTACTGGGGTAGGACCCCATCCACCACTCTCTCCAACTCTGCAGTGGTGAAAGCAGGGGCCCTTTCCCCAGTGACACAAGCCATGGTCGGTTCCAGACACAAGTCCAGTAGCACTTGCAGTGTAGGTCCTCTCCTGTTGAACGTCAGGTAGCAAGTGTGTGAACAGAGAGAAAATGGCGGTCACGTCCGCGGCGGTGCGTACCGTCACTGTCGGCGTACATCACCATTGGCCACTGTAACCCATAAGGCCCAATGACAACCAATGAGGAGTTGCAGGGTGGTACTCGACCTCCTCCCGCAACGGCGCACAACATCAGCGGCATTGCCTCATTTCCACATGTCCATCCACACAGGACAGGCGAACCTAACTGCATCACAGTACACATAGGCACCATCTGGGCCTATCTAACAACATACTGTTACAGTCACAAAATGCAATGCAGTGTAGTGTTTGGAAATGTGGAATACTGACCAGCTGCTCCCCATTTTGCCCCCTAGATTACAACCGCTGCGGATGAATAGGAGATGGAGACATCCCCCTGTGTACAGACCCCTGGTGGACTTGGCAACAATGGAGGACAGGCACATTATCCTGACCTATGGACTGGACAGAGCCACAATCACAGAGCTGTGCGCCCAATTGGAGCCTGACCTGATATCTGAGATCTGTCACCCCACCAGGATCCCCCCTCTTGTGCAAGTCCTATCAGTCCTCCATTTCTTGGCAACTGGCTCCTTCCAAGTGACAGTGGGCTTGGCAGCAGGAATGTCACAGCCAATGTTCTCAATAGTGCTGACCAGAGTGTTGTCTGCCCTGATTAAACACATGCGCAGCTACATTGTTTTCCCCCAGGTGGAAGATTTGGCCACAGTGAAAGCTGACTTCTATGCAATGGGACATATCCCCAACATCATTGGGGCAATCAATGGTATACATATTGCATTTGTTCCCTCCCCCCCGGAGAAATGAACAGGTGTTCAGAAATCGAAAGAGCTTTCACTCCATAGATGTGCAGATGGTGTGCCTGGCGGACCAGTACATCTCCCATGTCAATGCAAAGTATCCTGGGTCTGTGCATGATGCCTTTATCCTGAGGAATAGCAGCATCTCATGTGATGGGTCAACTCCAGAGGCACCGGGTGTGGCTAATAGGTGAGTCCTGGTTCCCACCCAGTGCATGTTGGAGTATGGGTATGGTGTTGGCCATAAGGGTTAGTGTGTGGTTAACAGGTATCCCTCAATACTTGCAGGTGACTTTGGTTACCCCAACCTCTCATGGCTACTGACCCCTGTGAGGAATCCCAGGACAAGGGCAGAGGAACGTTACAATGAGGCACATGGGCGAACAAGAAGAATAATAGAAAGGACATTCGGCCTCCTGAAGGCCAGGTTTCGTTGCCTCCATCTAACTGGTGGATCCCTGCAATACTCACCCAAGAAGGTCTGCCAGATAATAGTGGCATGCTGCATGTTGCATAACCATGCCTTGAGACGCCAGGTGCCTTTTCTGCAGGAGGATGAGGCTGAAGATGGGCGTGTAGCAGCAGTGGACCCTGTGGACAGTAAAGATGAAGAGGCAGATGATGAGGATGAGGACAACGGAACAGCAATTATATGACAGTACTTCCAGTGACACACTGTAACTTCACTTTATATTGACAGTTTTGTGTTTGACATTGTACATGGCAGGCATATTCTCCCAGTTCTATGGCCGCTTGCTGTACCCTTTGGCATCTCTATTTTCAGATATCTGTTCCCCACTCTGGCACCTGGTGTGTTGACTGCAGCCTACTACAGGTCATTCCTATGTATTTATTCCTGTACAGCTGTACTGCAATGTTTAAAGCTTGTTAAACAAATACTTTGTTCAATCATTTGACAGACTCCATACTTGCATATTTGAAATGGTGTTTATTTAAGTGCTAAGAAGTAGAGGGGGTAGTGGAATGGGCCGGGTTGATGGTAGAGGAAAGTCCAGGATAGAGTCCAGTCTATTTGTATCACAGGTGCATTGTTCAAGGGGCATAGGAAGGGGAGCCATGGCAGTTCAAGGTGACAGAGTGGGACGCAAGGGTGACAATCAGGAGAGTCTTATTTCCTGGTGGGGGTCTTGGCAATGTTCTATGGCTTCTGCCTGGATCGCAGGGACCGTTTGCGGGGTGGTTCTCCTTCTGCAGGGGGAGGGGTGCTGGTGGCCTTTTTTTCCTGTGGCGGGCCCTCCAGTCCACTTGCGTCAACGGAGGTGGAGGGCTGTTCATCGGTGTGGCTAGTGTCAGGGGCCCAGTGGTGTGCCACTGCCTTCCTCATGGTGTTGGCCATGTCTGCCAGCACCCCTGCAATAGTGATCAGGGTGGTGTGGATGTCCTTCAGGTCCTCCCTGATCCCCAGGTACTGTCCCTCCTGCAGCCGCTGGGTCTCCTGCAACTTGTCCAGTATCTGGCCCATTGTCTCCTGGGAATGGTGATATGCTCCCAGGATGTTGGTGAGTGCCTCATGGAGAGTTGGTTCCCTGGGCCTGTCCTCCCCCTGTAGCACAGCAGTCCTCCCATCTTCCCTGTTGTCTTGTGCCTCTGTCCGTTGAACCGTGTGCCCAATGCCACTGACCCCAGGTCCCTGATCGTCCTGTGTTTGTGGTGTGCTCTGGGGTCCCTGTAGTGGTGGACACACTGCTGATTGATGTGTCCTGGGGACAGAGTATGGGCCTGCTGGGTGGGTGCTGTTCAGGTTTTTCCTGAGGGGGGAGGCTCTGTGGTGGTATGGGACTGTGCCTGGGTAACTGACTGTCCAGAGATCCCTGATGGGCCAGGTTGGTCATCCAGATCCAGGTATCCAGAGCTTCTGTCATCACTGTGGGCCTCTTCTGTGTGGGGACTGGATGTTGCTGGCACCTCCTCTCCGGGGACATTGTGTGGGGGACCTGTGGGGATGTAAATGCAGTGTTATTGTTTCTGCATGTGACATCTTGTGCATGTGCGTGTTGCCCTCTATGGTTGTGATTGACCTGTCAGCTTTGCTTTGTGTGCATAGTGATTTTGTGGGCTAGGTGACTTTCTCTAATGTTCATGCTTTAGTGATGTGTGTCCATGCAGGTCTGTGATGGGGGTCCGTGCATTGGTGTTACGTGCAGGGCTTGCTATTGGGATGGGTGGGTTGTGATGGTGGGGTGTATGTGAGGTGGTGGAGTGATGGAGGTGAGGGTAGGGGTGGGGGTATGTGATGTCATGCAGGTAGGTGGGGTGAAAGTAGTAAAGAGTTGACTTACCAGAGTTCAGTCATCCTGCTACTCCTGCCAGGCACTCAGGATGCAGTATTACCAAGACTTGCTCCTCCCATGTTGTTAGTTGTGGGGGAGGAAGTTGGGGTCCACCGCCAGTCCTCTGTACATCTATCTGGTGTCTTGCGACCACAGAATGCACCTTCCCCCGTAGGTCGTTCCACTTCTTCCTGATGTCATCACCTGTTCTGGGGTGCTGTTCCACAGCGTTGACCCTGTCCTCAATTCTCCGCCATAGCTCCATCTTCCTAGCACTTGATGTCTGCTGCACCTGTGATCTGAATAGCTGTGTCTCTACCCGGATGATTTCCTCCACAATGACCCTTAGCTCCTCCTTAGAGAATCTGGGGTGTCTTTGTGGTGCCATGGGTGTGGTGGGTGTGCTGTGTGTGAGGGTGTGTGGGGTGATGTGTTGGGGTGTGTGCTGTAAGGTGCATGGATGGTGTATTGGTGATGGTGTTCTGTGGCTCTGGTTGTGTGGGTGCTCTTGCTGTCTCTCTCTCTGTTGGCAATGGTTTGAAATGGTAAAGGGTTGTGGGTGGTTTGTGTCTGTGTGTTTTATATTGGTGTAAGTGTGTGGGTGTGGTGTGTGTATGTGTGTCAGGCGTGTGTAGTTTGAATTGTCCAATGTAGTGTTGTTTTGTTAGGTTGTGTGTATTTTGAGCGCAGCGGTATATTCCGCCAATGGTTTAGCGTCATTGAATGTCCGCCGCAGTGGTTTGTGGGTCATAATGTTGTGGGCGTAGTTCTGTTGGCATAACGGTGTGGGTTTGGACACTGTCACTTTATTACTGACCTTTGGTCTGGCGAACTTGTGTGTATGGCTGTATAGTGACGGATTGCTATGTGTGTGTCATAATATGGTTAGCGGTAAACCACCGCGCCAGCAGTATGTTGGCAGCAGTTAGCATGGCGGTAGGCGGTACTTACCGCCAATGTCATAATGAGGGCCTAAGTCATGAGATTAATTCAAACGTATTCAAATTCAAAATTTCGTATTAACTCATTAAAAGGTGCCATAGACATAACCTAATTAGAACTTACATCAAAATACATTCTAAAGCATTTGCATAGTCATTGTCTCTGTAATTTAGTCTGTGTCATAGAGTAGGAACATCACCTAACCCAGATTAGCATCAGCATGTGGGACTTCATGCGAAAACAATCTAGAACAAGGAAATACTACTCAGACAGCGCAGCTGGTACCTAGAAAGAAAAGGCAAAAAGATACTTCAGTCACATTGTCATATCTACCTATCCTCTGTATGGATCAGCAACAAAGTCAGTCTTCGTCCTTAGGTCATCAGTCGATCAGCATCACATCAGGCTCTCAAAGAGTATGAGCCCAATGACAGAATCTGAATCACCTCTTCGATCTCGTAGTCTCTCCCCTAACATCTGCACCCAACATCTCATCTCATCTGCCCTCTCTTCCCCCTGTCACGTTGTTATATCAAAGTCACCCAGACTATCCCCCAATTCCTAATTGGTCAATTAATCATACAACTTTTCTCTAACCTATAAATTTTGTAAATCAAATCTATGAATTCTAAAATTTCACAGTTCCCATGTCGTTGATTGGTTCGCTTTACGATGTCCTCATCATCTGTCTCGTCAGGTATCTAAAATGTTTCATCTTCTTCTCCAGTCAGTATCTTCATTGTTCGAGTCCTCGGAAAGTACATCCAGTGCACTTTACACACTATTTGTTACATTTCTGGCTCCATCATCTCCTGTCCATCGGTTCACATAGAGGTTTTGGTTACGCAAATTTTATTAAACTATAGGCAGTTCACGGTTAGTTCAGTTTGTCAGCATTTTCATTGAACGTTAAAGATTCAGTGTCTGCATGAGGCCTGGCAAGACTAGGCCAAGACTTTAGCTAAGTTAAGCTCTACAATTTAATGCAAAGCATAGGTTATATCTCTTAATATGACACATTACTACATTAATCTAATGGATTTTCAATATTTCACATATGTTAGTTGCTCCTTTAATATAATTTGTGAATTCTGGTGGTAGCTCTCTGAGGTCACAATTTCAAACTTGCACATTATTGTTTTCTACGTTAATCATTTTCTACCAATTTCATCATTCAAAATACATAAACTTAACATTTGCGTTAACACCGGCATGGGACAGCTGACCTACGTCCCTGCGTTTGCATTTCCTCCATGGAAAAATGTTTATTTAAAAAATAGACTGTCCTATAAAAAATTTCTTCAGACCTGCGCACACAACGATTTCCAAAAGAAGAAGCTTTCCCACAGGTGCTGATTAACATTTACAAATCAGCTAACACGCTAACTCATTGTTCGTTAACTGATTAATGGTTTGCGACTCTATTGAAACATTTACAATGGGCAAATAACATGGGGATGCGTCTTGCACGTGCCCTACTATTTGTGATTCTGAAACATCTGCAAAAGTCTTTTAGCCGGTCAGAAACGCGCACATACTTTTATACATTGCATAAATGTATTTTTCTACCCTGTGATTTTGCGAATAGCAGACTTTAGGGTCACAAAAAGCCTTTGTACTTCTGAGTCTATAAACACCTTTTTTATTATCTGGGGGATCTGCGGTAACTGAGAAAAGTGCTTCTACACGTCCTGTCCATTTGTCAGCCTCCTTGTATCCTTGAATCTGTCCTTTTATCCACAAAAGAGAAAACATTTTCTTGTTTTTTTTAAAATCTAGGTTGGTGATACCTCTGCTTAGGTCAAACTCTGGTTTGCTTACGACTTCTTGTGGGCTTTCTGAAAGCTTCATAGGGAATGCATTTCTCTCATTACTTCCTATTGACTCTGTGGTTTGTAACTCACATTTGCTTGCTTTCTGTTTGCTGGCTTAATTTGTTTTGGGCTGTCCACCTCCCGTGAGCATCCTTTATTTACTGTATTGTTCTGAGTACTTGCTTTCTGCAAACAGGCCTTTAAATCTTGTCACATTTGCTGTGCATTCAAAAACAGAGGTCAATTGTCAGGCTCTGTATTCCGAGGGAGCTTGGTGTTTACTTTTCTTTCTCGGGCTTCAAAGTGAGAGAATTTGTGTGGCAACCCTGCAGAATAAACATGAGAGAGAAGAAGGTGTCAGATGTTATTTTTTGTAGCACACAACAAAAATGAACTGAATGGTATTTAAGGCTACATCAGAATTAGAAAAGTAAAAATGAAGCTCTTATTTTTGTAATTCTGAAGAGCGGTGGAAACAAATAATTCAGTCCGATCGAAAACTTCACTACACTAGATGATGACATTTCCACACCTTATTGCTTGTGCGCAGTAAAACTGTACATCTGTGCAAATGTAATGGTCATTTGAATTGGAAATGTGTTGTCTGAAATATCAGTGCACTACCACATCATGCATCTTCACACTACACCACTCCACTTTACACTACTCAACTCTGCAACACTCTACACCACTCCACTCTATACCCTTCCACTCTACGGCATGCAACTCCACTCTATGACACTCGACTCCACTCTACATCTCCCCCAATTTAAGATAATCTAGGACACGTCATGTCACATCACTCCACATCTCTCCACACCACTGTATGCCACTCCACTCAACTTTACCCCCTCCACTCCTCTTCAATCTACCCCACTCCATTTCACTACAATCTACCCCAGTCTACTCTCCTCCAACCTACCCCACTCCACTCCACCTAATCTACCCAGTCCGGTGCAGTCTACCCCCATCTACACCATTTCACTCAAATATACTCCACTCCATTCCAATTTACTCCACTCAATCTACCCCATTCTAGTCCAATCTACCCCATGCCACACCACTCCATTCTACCCCACTACAATCTACACCACTCCACTCCAATCAACCCCACCCATACCACTCTACCTCACCCCACTCTATCCCACAATACTCTACCCCACTCCACTCCAATATCTCCCACTCAACTCTAGTGTACCCCACTTCACTCCAAACGACCCTATTTTTTCCACCCAATCTACCCCACTCCAATCTACCCCCACTCCATTCCAATCTACTCCACTCCACTAAAATCTACCCAAATCCACCACTCTCCCCAGTCTACCCCACTCCAATCCAATCTACCCCACACCAAGCTGCCTGAATCTACCCCACTCCAATCCACCCCACTCCAATCTATCCCACTCCAGTCTACTCCAAACTTCCCTACTCTAATCTACCCAATATCCCCCATTCCAATCTACCCATACCCGACTCCAAGCTACCCCATTCAACTCCAATCTACTCCACTCCAATGTACCCCACCACACTCAATCTACCCCTTTACTCTCCAATCTACCTCATCCTACCCCACTCCAATCTATCTCATTCCACTCCAGCCTACACCACTCCTCTCCAATCGACCCCACTCCAATCTACCGCACCCCAACCCAGTCTACCCCACCCCACACTACCCCACTCTACTCTGCCCCGCTCCCATATACTCCACTCCACTCTGATCTACTGAAATCCACTCCAGTCTACCCCAGTCTACCCCACTCCATTCTACCCTATTGTGATCCACCGATTCTACCCCACTCCAGTATGCCCATTCCACGCCAATCTACCCCAGTACACCGTAATCTACCCTACCCCATTCCACCTCAACACCACTCTTCTCAATCTACTCACTCCACTCCAATCTACCCCACTCCAATCTACCCCAATCTACAATGTATCCCAGTCTACCCCAATCTACCCTACTCTAATCCACACAGTCCACTTCAGACTACCACACTCCACTCAAACCTACTCCACTCCAATCTACCCACTCCTTTCCAGTCTACCCCAATCTACCCTACTCTAATCCACACAATCTACCTTACTCCCATCTACCCCATTCCACTCCAGTCTACCCCTGACCACCCTAGTCTACCCCACTCCACTTCAATCTACCCTACTCCAATCTACCCTAATCTATGTTTCCCTAATTTACCCAACCCACTCCATTCTCCACTCCAATCTATCCAACTCCACTTCACTCCAAACTACCCCACTCCAGTTGGATCTAACCTTTTTCACTCTACGCCAATCTACTCCACTTCAATCTACCACAATCACCCCACTACAGTTTACCCCACTCCACCCCATCTACCACACTCCACTCAAATCCACTCCACTCCAATCGACCAAATCTACACCACCCCACTACACTACACTCTGCCCTTATCTGTCCTACTGCACTTCGTTCCAATCTACCCCACTCCAATCTAACACATTCCACTCAAATCTACCCCACTCCATTTCATTTTGATCGACTCCTCCCCACTTCGAATCTACCGACCCTAATCTATGCCACTCCAAACCACCACACCCCAATCAACCCTACTCCCCTCCCATCTACCCCAATCTATCCCACTCTGCCCCACTCCACTTCTCTCTAATCCCACCCTATCCCAAACTACTCCACACCACTCTACGCCACTTCACTCTACCCCACTTCACTCCAGTTTACCCCGATCTGCCCCTGTCCAATCTATCACACTCCAGTCTATCCCAATCTATCCCACTCCACTCTAATCTACTCCAATCTATCCCATTCCAGTCCAATTTGCCCAACTCTAATTCACCCAATCTACCCCACTTCAAACTACCCCACTTCATTCCAATCTACCCCACTCCACTCCAATCAACCCAGTCCACCCCACTCCACTCTTACCCAATCTACCTCACTCTACTACAATGTCCTCAATATGTCCCATTCTGTTCTATCCCAGGCTATCCCACTCCAATCTACCCCACCCCACTCCACTCTACTTCAATCTACCCCAACCTACCTCACTCCAGTGTACCCCAAGCTACCCCACTCCACCCCAGGCTACCCCAATCTACCCGAATTCAATCTACCCAACTCCAGTCTACCCCACACATTCACTCCAATCTCCTCCACTCCAATCTACCCCTCTCCACTCCATTCTACCCCACTCTTCTCCAATCTATCCCACTCTACTCCAATTTGCACCACTCAACTCCCATCTACCCTCTTTACCCCAATCCAATTTATCC
The DNA here is from genome assembly GCF_031143425.1 of Pleurodeles waltl. Taxonomy (NCBI): domain Eukaryota; kingdom Metazoa; phylum Chordata; class Amphibia; order Caudata; family Salamandridae; genus Pleurodeles; species Pleurodeles waltl. Next base: position 721,449,214 of record NC_090448.1, on the reverse strand, counting down.
CACTCCAGTCTACCCCTCTACTCCACTACAATCTACCCCATTTCAGTCTACCTCAATCTACCATACTCTACCCCACTACAGTCTACCCTATTCTACCCCACTCCACTCTACCTCAATCTACCCCACTCCACTCTACCCCACACCAGTTTACCCTAATCTACCACACTCCACACTCCTCCAATCTACCCCACTCCAATCTACCCCAATTACCCCACCTTACACCACACCACCAGCTTTTAGCCATGCTGAACAGCTGTGACACTGGGGTACAACATGGCTAAAAACACATTGCCAGAACCAATAGCTCTTGTGAGGGCAAGGCCTATTGACTTTGCCAATGCGTTTTCAAGTACTACCTTGTCAACAATTTATGTTCCCTGTTATATTACTAGAACATTAAGGCCCAGGTTTAAGAGGGCCTAGTGCCTCCTTGTATCACATTAGCATTATATTTTATGATGCTAATGTGGCCCAACGAGGCCAAATTTGCCGCACCATATTAACAAAGAGGGCCATTGCATGCATTGTCCAACTTTGTAACACCTTGCTCCACATTATGCCTGCTCCAGGCATATTGTATGCAAGGTGGGGCATTCTAAGAGATTCCACTGCGCCATTTTTAGAAGGTATTTTTAATGCCTGCACAGAGCAGACGTTCAAAGGGAGCATACCATCGTTTTCAATGGATCCAACATTTTGCCGCTAATTCTGCACGGTACATTAATAGCTTCAAAGGTTTTGACACCATTGCCCCTACCCTGCACCATGGTCCTGCACATATTAAATACGGTGCACTCGTGGTCGTGGTAGGGGTGCGTTAGGGGGTGCAAGAAAAGTGGTGCTGCATTGGATGCAGCGCCACTTTTCTTAAGTCAGGGCCTAAAAAGTTAATCCACTTAAAATATGAGTAAAATACATTCTCATGTGCCTCCGTAGCACTCCCGTCATGTGTCCTGTCTGTCCGAGATCACTGTCATTGGGAGATCGCTTTTCCTGGTTTTTGAAGTTGAAAATCTGGTTCGCATAAAACAGTGGCATACAGGAAACATCATCAAGATTAGAATAGCCCATATTTAGCTTGCCTGTTACTGCAGAGTGAAGTTACTGGGGCACAGTGTCCTCGGATCCTTTTCAGATTCCAGGGTCCTTTGGCCTGGGTGCAGCTTGATAATTGGAGAAGATACTGAGGGCCAGTGTTTATTCTTTTTTAACACATGGGTTGCAGAACCTGTCAGGTGGGCAGAGGTGTAACTCTGGCCCATGCAGTCCCTGCGGCTCAGGGGCATCCTAATGCTTCAGGGTTCCACTTTCAACCAATGGGTAATGAATATCTGTGAGACATGGGAGACTTAGGCGCCCCTCATTACAATCTGCACGGTGGCCCCATCATTTTGTGCGAAGCCACCAACGGTAAGGTGCCTTATTGTGATCCTGCGGAACATATGCAAGACTCAGATGCAGCACACCCCAAGAGCAGAGTCTCAGTTTGTTACTCAGAGGTGCTAGATGGAGAGACTGGAGGTGCTGGGTCTTTCTCTACCATTATGTCCTGGTTTTGGTTGTATGTGGAACAGACCTGGAACGCTGCTGGCACGTCCTAGGTGTGGAAGCTCGTAATATTGTAGGTGTTTTGTTGCATGTGCTCCGCAAAGCAGTTTTCCTTCCTTCCTGTCTAAGGTATCTTTTGCCCAACACTTTCAGCCTCACTATCATCATCCACCTCGATGCCCTGCACACACTGTCACCCGGACATCAAACTTTGCTCAAGACTAAACCTACAACAGCCCGAAAGGGCAATCCATTTTCCTTGGACATTTCTACCTAAACATGCATTCCAGGAGTTATTTGTAACTGTTTATAGTGGGAGACTCCCAAACGTTCCTTTGTACTTTTATTTGAAGCGTATCCACATGGACTAAGGTGGTGAGTGATTTTTACTTACAATGTGATACGTAGGTTTGTTCTGAAACGTTTCTCTAGAAAGGCCTCCTGCAAACCCTCTTTGTAGTTAACTTTGGACCCTCACCACGTTTTTTTACCGAGCGCCAATGTCTCCCTCAGTCAAACAGCAATTTGACTCATGACTTTGTAAGCAACTATATATGTTGCTGCTGTCAACTGAGTGGCTTGTTTGTTTTTTTACAGTTAATGATTTGCTAGCTGTACTATACTTTTGATGCTGGATGCCTAAGATCCAGGCATAATTTCCTTCTTATAAAATAATCATTACAGTCCCTGCATGCAATTTTATTATGTGCTCCCAAGTTTATAAACACTCAGGGAGACAGTGGTTCAGAACATTCTGGGCTGCATTGCTGTTTGCATTCCTTCCCAAAGTGACAATTTAATTTAATAGCCTCGTAAACCAGATTTTCTCTTCAGCTAAAAGTTGCACTTCCTGAGATACTTAATCATTTTTACAAACAGCATTCTTGCTGTTGTTTACAGATATTTTTATTTCACTTTTGATAGGTAATATCGGAATATCTCATTTTCCTTTACTTGAAAAACCTAAAAAATATAGCAACAAAAGAAGAATAAATATTACATTCTTAATAATATACAAACCAATAATGGAAATGTAGGAAAGAAGCGAGATGGAAACAGAAACAACAATAAGATTAAACTTTGTGGCTTTACACATAAAAATCCAGGCAGCTACCCCAAATATTATTACAATAAAGAAAATACTAGATTTAAAAAAGGTTTTCTGTAGATGCCAGCTGATCCATATCTTTATTTTAGCGCTGAACATTAAATCCTGCTAAACCATAAATAGTATGTAAAGCTCCACTGAGAAAAAAATTGTTCCTTGTGATCAACTATGTAAAGATACAACACAGTGAATCAAAAAGCGTGATGAGAGATCCATGCTTCAGGGGCGGAAAAAAATGAAAAACAAGTAAAACAACAAACCAAAAGCAAAGCATTGAAATAAACAAGAAAGCCACCCAGTGACAGAGCCTAAAGTACAGTGGCAGCTAGCAGGACTAAAATATGGTGGGGCGCGATGGCGCTAACCTCACCATATATATGTTGCTCCACCAGTCGCACTTTTTCCCCGTGTTCACGAGCAGGAATGAAAGGACTTCTTTACTGCTCAGTGGAGCACAAATCCAACCAATCCTGGAGCTACTCTCATGCTGTTTTCAGCAGGAGAGCAGCTCCAGAATTGGTGGGAGCATGCTAACCCAGTGCTCATCTTGAGGCCGGTGACCTGTGCCAGAAAGTCCCTAGTTATTTGACAGCCCTGAGATTGCTGGGTCTACAGTGCGCATGTCGGGTTGGCCGGAACAAGACAGCCAGCCAACTTGACATGCGCACTGAAAGGGGCAGCAGTCATCCTGCAATTGCAGGATACAGCCCCACCCTCTGCCCTCACAATCATGCTGTATACAGCGCAAGCTGGTGGCAAAATAAAATGGAATTATACCATTTTCTTTATTTGTGTTTGCCTGCTGCGATCGCAGCAGGCGGAGCAATGCTCCTCGACTGTTTAGGAGGAACCATCCCTGCTAAAGTATCTAGGAAAGTGTGCAACACAGTGCTGCCTTTAATGGACAGCATAAGCTGTCTATATCAAACCTGCAGAAAGTTTGCAAGTAACCACTTTGGAGGTGCCAGAGAGGGGAGGGGGTGGCTCTCCGTACCTTAAGAAAAAAAAAAAAGAAATACCACCAAGCATTTATACTCCAGCAGTTAATAAGCGCAGTGGAGATGACAATATCTGTTAGGGCGTACTAGGTTTATATTATAAGTCAGTCAGTCAGTCAAAATAACTTTATTCGGCGTGTTGCCATAAAAGTACACATGCATGCATAAAAGTCATCATAAAATACAGTACTTATTACATAATTCAAAGGCAAATCTATTAAATCTAAGCTTACCGCCTAAGCTTACTAAATCTGTATAAAATAATAAATACTTATAAAATCGTATATAGTAATAAGACAATATCTAGTTTCTCTTAATAAATAGTCACATTACCAGTTCATGTCGGTTTCTAATGGTGATAGCAGATTTAATAAAACTAAGAATAGAAATGCACATTTGTTTGGATGAGAGGCTTTGGAGATGACAATATCTGTTAGGGCGTACTAGGTTTATATTATAAGTCAGTGTAATGGAGAATTCGACATAACAGTGTGCTCAAGAGTAGCTGTTTATATAATGCATTCTACTCAAGACAACTTGTGAAGAATTGTTTACGAAAAATATTTCAAGTCCGATAGTTATACCTCTTGTTCAACAACCAGAGCATTACAATGCTGATAGGATACAATGTGGATAAGGGGGCAGTTAGTCAGAACATGCTTTATTCTGGTGGTATGGGCTGATTAAATGGCGAGATCTTCTGAAGACCTAAAAAATAGATTATGAGCTACAAGCCCCAGAAACAAGTTTAGCATCTCAAAACAAAGAGTACAAAATAAGAACTCCACAAAAACATGTGATGATGTTCTGTCATTATTTTCTGTGGTGGTTTTAAATATATACTAAGCTGCACGATGCCCACACACTCTCAAAGTGTCTTTTTCACATTACATTTGATCATAGTTAAAGTGTGTTCACATTGTTAGCCATAGCTGATGTAGGCTTCAGTTTAACAACTCCTGCTAACACTGAAAATGCATATTGGTTGCTGTGAATATGTCTCCTTTTTCTTTCGTTTCAGGAGTCCAGCTGCTGTAGTTTTAATTCATTTATTGTTGCAAATGTTTATTTTCTGTGATAGTAGATTATTATAGAGAGTAAATAATGATTTTCTACACCTGACTGCGACGTAACATCATATTATGAGATATCTTTTGAAGGACAAGCAGATGAAATCTTCCATTATGCTATGTCTGGGAAGAAGACTGCGTGATCATGAAATGTTAGTTTCTGATTCGTTTTCTTCATGGGAACCATAGGAAGCTGTCCTTACCTGTAGAGAAATGTACGATAAAATTGTGCAGTGCTGAGCTTGTTATATTTAGAGCTGACCTCCCACTTGTTTGAGAGCAGACGCCCTTCTACTTTCTTGATGTTTTAATTGCTCTTTTTCACAGAGTTAGACTCTTAAGTAAATCCTTTCTCATTGACATGACTGAATCTTCGTTTGATTCTGCTTTTAGAGGCCTTATTTGCTGACATCTTCTGCTCCTTTCCCCCATTCTTTTGACTTCCTAGTGTAGCAATAGAAATTTCCATTCATGGGAAACCAAAACCTACTCGAATTTGCAAATGACAACTTTAAATAGTATATCTCTGTATATACTACATTTTTAATCACATTGAATTACACCATCAGTGTTTACCTAATGATTTATGATTTATAACTAATCTGAATGATTTGAGTTTGTGATTTTGCTGATCTGCCAATAAACCGTCATGGTTTGCAAATCGACTATTCTGTATCAGGCTTGTGGGGCCAAATGTGCTTCATTGTTATTGACGAATTACTGGTTTGTTGAAGCTAAGCCTCAAGTTGAGATAAAGGTTCATCTATTCGAGTGTAGCTTGTACCTGTATTTGCACGTGCAAACCCATCCCTTGCTGCGTCAATGTGGTCGCAGACGATGGTTCTCATTGAGGCTCAGAGATTTAAAATTTGCCCCAGAAACAGTTAAAATCTGCCCCACCCCAGTCCGTGTCGCCGAGGTTCCATGTTCTGGGTTAGAGAATTGGCAGTGTTCTTCCATTTCTGAAGCAGTTGCAGTGTCCTAGGAGTGTGAGTATACTGTATGTGTGTTTGAATTTGAATTGTGAAAAGATGAGGTGTTTGCTGGTTTTGATGAGTTAACGTGATTCAACGTCTGATGCCCATTTGAGTCCGAAGAAGCTCTGTGTTAAAGCTGAGATTTTAATTGCATTTTTGTGCTTATTGCATGTGCTTATGAAGAGAAACATGCTTGCTACAAAGAGTTGAAGTTATTGGACTCGTAGGAGCCTTAGATAACGTTTGAGTATATTAAGTTGCAACTTGACTGCTAAGGTTTGTGGTATTGGACCGTGAAGCTCTATTAGCCACACAAAAAGGGACTTAATAAACTTCTATTGTGAAGGTGTACTAACTGAGATTGGTGTTTGGTAATCCTTTTACACAGAGGAGTAGACCACAGTAATCAAGGTGATTTGCAGCTGGTCGAGAAATCAGCTTGTGTGTGATAGCAGCATGAGGACTATATTCCCCATTCTTCTCCTAGAGTGACTGATAACTTTGAATTTTTTTATTTGTGGACCAGACAAGAGTGACCATTTTGTTTTTGGGTTTTAATAATTTGCTATTGCGAAGTTGATCACTGTCAAGTAAAAACTGCTGTGAGGGGCTGCCAGCTGCATCATAAGGTGCCGCACTGGTATTGGTCGGTCGGTGTGTGTGCTACGCTGGTATTGGTCGGTCGGTGTGTGTGCCAAGCTGGTACTGCCTATTTCATCAGAGAGTGCTGCGCTGTGAGTGGTCAGTTCAGTGGTGTTGCGCTGAAACTGGATTGGATGTTAGTGCTGTTGCACGTTTCATTGTGATTAGTTGAGAATTGCCTGTTATTTTAATTAAAGTTTATTGATTTGTGCTGCACCACATATGGAGTGAAAATGAAATTTTTCAGGAAACCGAGAGCTTTGTTGAGCAACGATGTCAGAATATCTGCTTGTGAGGGAGAGAAAGCCCCTCCAGGGAACATGCCTGCACAGTGCATAACAACCACGGTTGGCTTACACATGTGCATTTGGACCAAATCCAAATAATGGAACAAGAGCATTGTAAATAAAGGATCCTTGCAGCTTCCCCTACATAGTAGGTTTAATCTGACAATAACTGAGAATTTGAGGCGAGTGTGATATGAGATAAAACCTCCACCCAGATAAATTCAAGATGAGGCTTTGAATGCATGGGAGTGTGCCGCACATGTGAAAGAGAAGAAGTATTAAACTCAAACAAAGAATAAAAAGTTCAGAGCCGGATGTAAGCAAGGTTAGATGCAGAACAACAAAAATTGAGGAAGAATGTGATGGGGTATTAGGATGTATTCTGCATTAACAGGAGACAAAACAGAAAGGAGGATTACAAGAGTGAGGTGAAATATAGGAAAATAACTTATTACAACTTTGGAGGAGGTGTTAATCTGTCCCAAAAGTGACAGTAAAGTGCTGGATATACCACCAGCCGTATTACGTGACCATTATATCCTATGGAACTCGTAATACGGCTGGTGGTATATCCGTCACATTTGGGATGGATTAACACCTCCTCCAAAGTTGTAATAACCCCCATAGTGTCTAAAGTAAGAACCTTTCGATGCTCTATTGATTTCTCGACCACCTCCATATAACATCGTTCAACAGGCTGAAGAATTCAACAATCCATAGAACCCCCACATCCTGTCAACCCAGGTGCAAGTGCACCTGTAGATCAGAATATTTCTGAAGGAGTTTTAGCCCTTGTAACACCAGGTCTGCCATTAGTAGCCCAAGTACTACTGTTATTATCACTGCCCCAAGTACCTCCACAATTACAACAGTCACCAATACAGTGAACCCTGGTACTATTTAAGATCCTGGAGATAGACCCCAAACAGGAGCAACTCTCCTTGTGAGTGTTCCTGTTGTAGAAGTTGGGGAAGGTCCTTGTGAGAAATTGTGTTGTTGGTTGGGGGGATAAGCCCTTCTCAAGCAGCAGCCTCAATCCTTGTCGGGTTGAATCACAAAACTTCACTAAATTATCTAGAATTACCTTCCTCCCTGTCCTGGTCCCATCTATGCAGATCTATTACAAAATGCTAATGCAAGTTTTTCAGCAGCATAGTGGCATCAAAAATCCCCAACGAGTAAAGCTCATTAATTTTATATCTCAGTTCTTTATTGTTTGCAGTCGAAGATTAGCTCACGTATTCAGCAGAATGTGATTTGTTGGCAGTCAAAACCTTTGGATGAAATCCTGTGACATGCAGAATCAAAACAGAAGCAAATTAAAAGCAAATTCATGTTGACTCAAATGAAGTTAGCAAAGAAAGGAAGGATTTCACAATGGCCCCCATTTGGTGAATCCATGGTTTAGTCTGGATGTACGTGCTGGAATGCAGAGAGTTGGATATCAAGGTGGTGGTCAGATGATGCAGAATAAAAACAGTGTTCTACAAGACAGATGACAAGGAATGCAAGTTGACCCAAAGTCGGAAACTGACATAGCCATGTTGAAAAAAACTACTCTGTCTCATTATTGTAACAAGGTAGGCCACTGGAAAACAAAATGCAGATTGAATCCAAATTGAATAGAGATTGATGGTCAGATGCCAAATATTAATGTGCTGCTGATTCTAAATATGCAAATGTAAAGACCCCAGAACTCTAACATGCTCCAGGCCCCATTATTTGAATGGAAAAATATGAATGGCCCGAGGTTTAATGTAAAACCAAACCCCAGATTACAGCAAAACCTCTTCACAAGCTCTGACAGGCCCAAACAGTCCCAGACAGTTTCGGTGATCCAGGTTTAATCAATCACCATGACCAGAGAGGGGAGGCAGATTGCATGATTGGAGCAGTCTTCAAAATAGATCAGAGTAACCAATATGTAGATGGAAAGAAGAATGGCCATCACATGTTGTTTTAGATTGACACTGGTGCTACCTGCTCTACTATAAGAACGGTAGAGGTCCAAAACCTACCCCTCTCAGGAAAATCAATCCAAGTTGTAGGCATTTTCAATAAGCAGATTCTGAATCCTGTTTCCGCTAGAGTCTGTGTGAAGTTATTTCCCCTTGAAGAGGGCCATCAGTTTGTAATATGTGATTCAAGTCCAGAAAAACTATTGGGCAGGGATATACTCTGCAAGTTAAATTGTGTGATCTGTTGTACATAGTATAGTGTCGTGTTTAAGACTAACAATGAAAATACAGACTTTAAACTGAACATACAAATGTAAGCTGTTGGCCTATTCCTGATTTTGAGAAATAGGTCTTACCCCCATACCTGAAGTGGTGGCTGGATTTAGTGCTGTAAATAAGTCCATGTGAGAGAAGGGCATCTTAGGAGATACTAGGGAGTGCCTGCAATTCACCTTTAATGGGTTTGCAGAAACCCAATAAAAAGTGGAGAATAGTGCAGCACCTGAGAAAGATCAATTGAATTGTTGTCCTTTGGTACAGAAACCTGCCATGATACTGTTCCCTGCAATACTGAGTGATTCATAGTCATTGGCGTGTGTCAAGCATTCTTTTCTATTCCTTTGCATGAGGACAGCCATTCCTCTTTTCATTCTGATTCCAAGATAAAGTTCTGATATGGTGCAGAGTTTCACAAGGGTATACAGAAAGCCCCTCAATTTTCAATCAGACACTAAAAAAGAATAAGGAGACCCTGCAGTTGACATGTAAATCGGCCCTGGTTCAGTACATTGATGACCCATTCGTGGTATCAACAACATAAAAATGCATGTAGAGAAGACACCATTGCCCTGTTAAACCATTTGGTCGAAAATTGTCATAAAGTACCCCCCACCAAACTATCGGAGAGAAGTCCTTTATCTGGGACAGCATTTTGAGAATGGAGCTAGAAAAGTGTGTCGAGATAATTTCTGCCATTCTGAAAATGAACACCTGTACAAAGCAAAGACAACTCAGGATGTTTCTGTGAATGGCGGGCTACTGTTCTCACTGGATTCCCATCTTTTCCCTATTCACAAAGCATTTACAGAGGCTTACACACAAAAAGATGCGTCTGATCCACTACCATGGGGACAAGAAATGCACAAATGTCTTCCTCAAGCTGAAAGCAAGTGTCTGCCACACCCCCATTCTATAAATGCCTGATTGTGAAAAGAAATTTTGTTTTGTACTGCAGTGAAAGGGATTGGTGCTCCCTCTGTGTGCTTACACAGATCCATGGCAACTCTAAACACCCAGGGGCATATTTATACTCCGTTTGCGCCGGAATTGCGTAGTTTTTTTTAACGCAATTTCGACGCAAAACTAACTCCATATTTATACTTTGGCGTTAGACGCGTCTAGCGCCAAAGTCCATGGAGTTAGCGTAATTTTTTTGCGTGGACACCTACTTTGCGTTAATGAGATGCAAGGTAGGCGTTCCCGTCTAAAAAATCGACTCCGAGGCATGTGCGTCGGATTTATACTCCCGGGCAAAATTCACGCCCGGGAGTGGGCGGGTCAAAAAAAATGACGTACGGCCGCTTTTGCGCCGTTTTTTAGCGCCTGCAAAAGGCAGGCGTTAAGGGACCTGTGGGCTCTGAAGGAGCCCAGAGGTGCCCTCCCATGCCCCCAGGGACACCCCCTGTCACCCTTGCCCACCCCAGGAGGACACCCAAGGCTGGAGGGACCCATCCCAGGGACATTAAGGTAAGTTCAGGTAAGTGTTTTTTTCATTTTTTTTTGTGGCATAGGGGGGCCTGATTTGTGCCCCCCTACATGCCACTATGCCCAATGACCATGCTCAGGGGACAGAAGTCCCCTGGGCATGGCCATTGGGCAAGGGGGCATGACTCCTGTCTTTGCTAAGACAGGAGTCATTTCTATGGGGGTTGGGAGTGAAAATAAATGGCGCAAATCGGGTTGAGGCGAAAAAATTGCCTCAACCTGACTTGCCCCATTTCTTGACGCCCAAGCCCCATATCCCCCTACGCCGGCACTGCCTGGTGTACGTCGTTTTTTTTAACGCACACCAGACGGCGCCTGCGGCTAACGCCGGCTAACGTCATTCAATACTGTAAATACGGCACCCGCATGGTGCTTCAGAATGGCGTTAGCCGGCGCTAATTTTTTTGACGCAAAACTGCGTTAGCGCAGTTTTGCGTCAAAAAGTATAAATATGGGCCCCAGTCACCTATTTTTCTGCCATTCACAACCCAGTAGACACAGTGTTTCTAGGTTGCCTAAAGGTGGCGACCACAATTGGTGTCAGCATTCAACAATGTGAAAGAATAGTTATGGGGTATCCCAATGTGGTTATGCCCCCATTCTGTTGAGATCCTGCTCACCAGCACTCAAATGCAACATATTACAAACAGGAGGCTGAGCCTCTATGAGCAGGTTATCACTCTACTGAGGTGCTCTTTTGTCAACCCTGTCACATTGTTGCCCTTACCTCTGGCTGATGAGAGCAGGGCTGACAATGACTGTCTTGACATTACAGAATTGTTTACCATGCCAAGACTCAACATTAGGGATGTCCCTCTGTAAGAGCCAGAATGTATGTTGTTTGCAGACACCTCTTATTTAACCCATTCTCTGCCAGGCCTTTTCTCCCTCAGGTGCCAAGCCTTTCTTTGGCTATTTTGGGCAGTTCACGCTTAGGCCCTCATAACCTTTTGTCCACATAAGCTGTGTCCTTTTTTCCAACATCCTAGGGAATCTAGAGGTACCCAGAGTTTGTGGGTTCCCCTGAAGGAGACCAAAAATTTGTCAAAATACAGCAAAATTTTTATTTATTTTCTTAAATGGGAAAAAAGGGCTGCAGATGAACGCTTGTGGTTTTTTCCCTGACAATGGCATCAACAAAGCGGTTGCGGTGCTAAAATCAACAGCTTCCCTGCTTTCAGGAACAGGCAGACTTGAATCCGAAAACCAAATTTTTCAACACAATTTTGGCATTTTACTGGGACATACCCCATTTTTACTATTTTTTGTGATTTTAGCCTCCTTCCAGTTAGTGACAGAAATGGGTGTGAAACTCTTCTGGGGATATAGAGGACTTGTAGTTTCATCAAGAACCCTAGGTACCCAGAGCCAAAAAATGAGCTGCACCTTGCAATGGGGTTTCATTCTATACCGGGTATACAGCACTTCATTTGGTGAAATATAAAGAGTGAAAAATAGGTTTCAAGAAAACGTTTGTATTTCCAAAATGGGCACAGGTTAAGGTATTGACAAGCAGTAGATATTTGCACAACTCTGAATCCTGGGGCCATCTTTTTTACACACTGTCTTACATTTGGAAGGAAACAATGTAGAGAAAAACAAGAGGCAATAACACTTGTTCTGCTATTCTGTGTTCCCCCAAGTCTCCCGATAAAAATGGGACCTCACTTGCGTGGGTAGGCCTAACGCCCTCAACAGGAAACGCAATATGGACACATCATATTTTTACATTGGAAACTGACGTGTTTTTTGGAAAGTGCCTAGCTATGGATTTTGATGTATAGCTCAGCCAGCACCTAGGAAAACCTACCAAACCTGTGCATTTTTGATAACTAGACACCTAGGGGAATCCAGGATGTGGTGACTTGTGGGGTTCTCACCAGGTTCTGTTACCCAGAATCGTTTGCAAACCTCAACATTTGGCCAAAAAAACTATTGTTCCTCAAATTTCAGTGACAGAAGGTTCTGGAATCTGAGAGAAGCCACAAATTTCCTTCCACCCAGCATTCCCCCAAGTCTCCGGTAAAAATGGTACCTCACTTGTGTGGGTAGGCCTAGTGCCCACGAAAGGAAATGCCCCAAAACACAACGTGGACACATCACATTTTCCCAAAGAAAACAGAGCTGTTTTTTGCAAAGCCCCTAGCTGTGGATTTTGGCCTCTAGCTCAGCCGGCACCTAGGGAAACCTAACAAACCTGTGCATTTTTTAAAACTAGACACGTAGGGGAATTCAAGATGGGGTGACTTGTGGGGCTTTCACCAGGTTCTGTTATCGAAAATCCTTTGCAAACCTCAATACTTGGCCAAACAAAAAACACCTTTTCCTCCCATTTCGGTGACAGAAAGTTCTGGAATCTGAGAGAAGCCACAAGTTTCCTTCCACCCAGCGTTCCTCCAAGTCTCCTGATAAAAATGGTACCTCACTTGTGTGGGTAGGCCTAGTGCCTCCAAAAGGAAACGCCCCAAAACACTATCTGGACACATCAAAATTATCAAATACAAAACTACCTGTTTTTGAGGGGGGCACCTGCATTTTTGGTCCTGGGCTCAGCAGCCACACAGGGAAACCTACCAAAACTAGACATTTCTGAAAACTAGACACCCAAGGGAGCCCAGGGAGGTGTGACTTGCGTGGACCCCCAGTGTTTTCTTACTCAGAATCCTCAGCAAACTTCAAATTTAGATAAACAAATCACATTTTTCCCACATTTCTGAGTGGAATCACAGCACCAGGACAAATCTCCTACCATGCAACGCTCCCCTCAGTCTCCCGGTAAAAATGATACCTTGCTTGTTTAGGTGGGCCAAGCGCCTGTGACAGGGAAGAGCCAAAAACATGTTGAAATTGAGGTGGAACCAAAGCGGGTCCAAAAGGCAGTTTGAAAAAAAACATTTTTAGGGTGATAAGTAGGGCAGAATTTTACCGGTATAGATGAGACAATGGTGGGTGGTAGGAATTTTGCAGATTCCGGAAGATTCCATCACAAAAATGAGGGGAAAATGTGTGATTTCCAGCAAAGTTGGAGGTTTGCAGGACATTGTGGTTAAGAAAATGGTGTGAGGTGCATATGAAGCACACCACCCTGGACTCACCCAGATGTTTAGTTTTCAGATGTGTCTAGGTCTTGTGGATGTTTCTACATGGCAGCGTTCAAAAAGTGCAGCCCTCACCATTTTGATGATTGGTTGAGAGTTAGCCAAGCTCTCATGGCCCAGATGTAAAACCCAAAACCCAAAATAATCAAATGTCCTCTTGCTTGCCATGGGAGAAGATGTTTTAGTGTGCGGGGGAGAGCTTAGAGACAGTTACCCCCTTCAGTTGGGGTGGGGGCACAACCAGGCCCATGCTGGTTGGTAGCCATCACCCCACTATTTTTAGTTTTTAAAAAGAAATTCCCTTGCATCTAGTAGACTTTCTGCCCCCCCGGGGTTTGGATCAGGGGTATTTGCCCCATCTGCCCACTGGTGGGCAGAACAACTTTGGCCCCATTTATTTGGAGTGGGGGTACGGCCATACCCGACCCTCTTATTTTGAAAAAAGAAATCTTCCCTGGCCTCTGGTGGGCATTCTGCCCCCATTGGGGGCAGATATGGCCAACAGTAATATGCCCCCATGGGGAACGACCCTTGCCCAAGGGGCTTCCACCCAAACAAAACATACACATACACACACACCAATCCCTGGCGCCTAAGCGGTTTCTGCCCCCCAGGGGCAGATTAGCCTAATACAAATAGGCTGATCTGCCCTCAAGGGGATCCGAAATGGCTTAAAACAAATGTGCCCCCCAGGGGAGCGACCCTTGCCTAAGGGGTCGCTCCCCTTACCTGAAACTGACAAAAAAAATCGCCCTGAAAAAAATAGGCCGATCTGCCCCAAAGGGGGACAGAGATGGCCTAGAGTTAATTTTGCCCCCAAGAGAGCGACCCTTGCCTAAGGGGTTGCTCCCCACAATATTTAAAAATATGAAAACTCCCTGGTGTCTAGGGGTTTCTGCCCCCCCGGGGGCAGATTGACCTAATTATATTGGGCAAGCCGTAAAATAATTTGCCCCCCTGGGGAGCGGCCCTTATGCATAAAAAAAAATTCCCTGGTGTCTAGTGGGCGTTTCTGCAGCCTGATCGCATCACGATCGAGCAGCAGAAATGATGAGAGAGACATGAAAGGAGAGGAAAGGCCTTTCCTCTCCTTTCATGCCTCTCTCACCCCCTCCACGTCATCGGAGGAGAAATGCTTTTGCATTTCTCCTCCGATCCACGCTGGAAGCTAAGCTTCCAACACGGAGGGGTGGGCCTCTAATGGCGTGAGGGAGCGATCACTGGCTCACGTCATCAGATGCCACAGGGGGTTTGGTGGGGTGGAAGGGAAAGCAATTCCCCTTCCATCCCTGCCCAGGGGAGGGGGTGCTTGGCCATCGCGGGGAGCGCTAGTGCTCCCTCTGAGGGCCCATAGCAGGACGAGCTGGTCTCGTCCACAGCACCGGGCTATGGTGGCCAAGGGCGAGACCAGCTCGTCCTGGGCACCCAGGGGGTTAAGAGATTGACAAGGAGTTCTGAAAGCAGCCTATGCTGTCTGCACCTTAGAGGGTGTAGAGGAAGCATCCAATTTGTACCATGTAACTTCCACACAGGTGGCTAAACTGATAGCTCTTACTAGAGACTGTTGTGCCTCTAATAATTTCAGGTTACCATCTACACTGATAAACAATACATGCTTGGCGTGGCTATGATTTCGGATAATTGTGGTGGAAGATGGGTTTCATAACTTCCTCTGACTTCCCCATCCGAAACAGATATTATGTTATGGACCTGCTTTAGGCGTGGCAATTGCCTGTTGAAATCGCTGTAGTGAAATGTGCAGCACGAAGGAGGTGATGTGATTTTGTGACTGCTGGCAACCGCATTGTGGATGAGATGGCCAGATATGGTGCGCTGCAGTCTTACACACTGAATGGAGACTGTTGTAATGTTTCACAAAATTATGTTTATATTAGCCTGCTGTCGACTGTTGTTGATCTGTGGGAAGATATCAAGCGTCTATAGGAGAAAGTCCTAGAAAATGAAAGGAAGAGATGGGGTAGAGCAGGGTGTCTGAAGAATCAGGATTTGATTTGGGTTTCAACAGAAGGGAGGCATGTTTTGCCTGATACTTTGTTGTGTTGTGCCCCCTGTGGCTACATATTTCATGACCAAACCTATATATAGAGAGACACATTGCTGTGTCATTGATGAGAACCTGTCACCGATGTGTTACCTGTCAGCAGTTAAATGTGGGCTGAAGGACAGTAGTGACAAGGTGCCATAGAATGTGATCAGGTGGTCCCTTCAAGTGCATGCAACTAGATTTTGTTGAGATGCCTTTATGTAATAGGCTCTTTTACATCCTAGCAGTGGTGTGTAGCTTTTCCTGTTTGGTGGAAGCTTACCCAACAAAGAGGGACAACAGTCTTACTGTGGCCAAACTGTTGTTGAGGGAGTTGATCCCTCAGCTCAGCCTTCCGGTTTCTCTGGCGTCAGATCATGGGATTAAATTTAACAATGAGATTAGGCGCATTCTGTGTGTAGCCCTTAAAGTGGACCAAAGTCTTCATTGTAGTTACAGGGC
This sequence comes from Pleurodeles waltl, assembly GCF_031143425.1. Lineage (NCBI taxonomy): Eukaryota > Metazoa > Chordata > Amphibia > Caudata > Salamandridae > Pleurodeles > Pleurodeles waltl. Next base: position 721,433,258 of record NC_090448.1, on the reverse strand, counting down.
AGACATCTCTGGTATTGTCAAGCATATCAATGGGATGCCGAAGTCCAAACTTGCCAAGTGGTGTGGTCTACATCTCTTAGGTGGCTGGATGCCCTTCTCTTGTTGCTGATGAGTATTCAAAGCACTCCTGGGCAGAGGACAGGGCTGTCCCTGCATGATATCCTTATTGGGAGAGTCATGAGATTTGCCTGCAGCTGTGCTTGTCAATATTACAAATTATATGGTTCTCAGCTACTGCAAGGGATTGGCTATCATGGTGTGTTCTGTTTCTCACCAGGTTGAGGCGGTGACCCACCCCTTCCGAGCCAAGAACAGTGTTATGACCTTAGCTCAGGTGACTGGTCCTGCTGAAGAAACACATCAGGAAGTTTTGTCTTGAGCCTTGCTGGCATGGCCCATTTCAAGTCATCCTTGTGACAAACACTGTTGTGAAATATGGTGCCCTTTCTAACTAGGTACATGCTTCTCACTCCTGAAGAGTGAGAAAAGCTGGTGGTGAAGAAGTGGTGACCACAGTCAGTGATTTGCAGAGTTGAGCTACGAGTGTCAAACTTTGACAGCCAGCCACCTTACAAAATGGTTGAATCTTATTGGGAACTTTTTGGGGCAGAAGAATCAACAAACAATACTACACAAAACACTGTTCATGGTAAACAACCGACCTTGTTTACAAAAGGCTGTCAGCAAAATTTTAAATAAAATAAGAGGGGATGGAGTGCCGGGCCCAAACGGATTGCCTGGGACTGTGTTCAAGGCCAACACTGAGCTATGGGTCAACATTCTCAGCTCCTTATAATACCATTGCTTTCATTCTTCCCAAACACCACACTCATGGAGAGGATTCATAATACACCAGATCTATAAAAAGGGACCAACCAACGATCCCTCACACTAATTGCCTTGTTAGATGCAGAAGCAAAAGTGTATGCAAAAATGTTATTGCAGAAATTTGAGGCATGGTCTGCAGAAGAAAATATAATCTCCTACTATCAAACCGGTTTTAGGGCTAAATCCTTGACCATTGACAACATGGTCGTTCTAGCATGCTTGTTTCATCAAACAACAAAACCTTTTGGTCCTCCGCTTTTCACTTACTTCGTAGATTATTCTGCCACGTTCAATAATGTGAATAGAAACATACATACTATGGCCAAAATTAGCACAATGCGCCATCCCTTCCCATTATTGTAGGCAATTATGTCTCTATTTTCCAACACATGGGTCCACATCAAGATGGATAAAGGAAACAAGGTCGCATCTGGGCCTAAATTGGCTAAAGCTTAATGGTGATAAAAGCGAAATCTTGTGTTTCGGCTCCGGGAAGGAGTTGTGGAACTCACGCTGGTGGCCTCTTGAGTGTGGCGAGCCTCCTGCCCCTATTACTGCCAGCAGAAACTTGGGCGTCTTTTTTGACAATTGTCTTTCCTGTAAGTCCCATGTAAACTCCATCACTAAATCCAGTTTTGGGATTTTGAAAATGTTGAAAAAGATTTTTCCTTACTTACAGAGGGAGTGGAGAGTCATAGTCATTTTAGCACTGGTAATATCTAAATTAGATAACTGTAATGCCTTGCTGCTCAATCTGGACAATTCTTAACTTAAGAAGCTTCAGTTAATCCAAAACACTGCCACTCGTTTCACATCAAATCTCCCTTGCTTGACTTCTGCCAGTGGTAGCCTGAAATAATTACATTGGCTACCAGTCACAAAGCGCATTAAATTCAAAACCCTGTGTCTGACCTATAAGTCTGTGCATGGAGGTGGATCCAAATATTGATCCTCAAGGCTACATTGGTATAGACCTAGTCGGAAACTCGGATCTACAGGTGCCTTCATGATCCAGGTCCCTCGTACTCATAGGTCTAGATGGGGTGACAACGCTTTTACGGTCGCTGCTGCTAAATATTGGAATTTACTCCCTTTGTCCATAAGGAAGGAACAAAATATTTTGACCTTCAGGGAGTTAGTAAAAACCTGGCTCTTCCCTCGCTAAGCTTCTATGTCTTGAGTTCTTTTGGCCCTCAGTTATTTACTCTTCTCATACTTAGCGCTTCGGTGCCACTGCCGGAATGCACTTTATAAATACCAAATACAAATACATCTGAAATACCGACCAATTGAAGCATGCTAGCACCGATTCTGTTTAATCTATACACAGCAGACTTGGGGCAAGTTATATCAAAGCTAAAACATTACCACCAAGGACTGGATCTTTTAGATTGTCCATACTTCAATATGTAAATGATCGCATCATCTTAGACCATACGAGAAATGGGATGCAGCGAGCCATGGACAACTAAATGTATACAATATTTGTAATAAACTCACAGCCAACGCCAGAAAGACCAAAGTTATGCTACTTGGCAAATACAAACACAAGTCGACTTTGTAATGGAGACTAGGGGAAATGAAGATTAACTACTCTACAACCTACATTACCAGGGAGTTTAGTTCTCTGACAACCACAAGCATGGAGCACACTTGTAGCATCTCATGAAAAGAGAGGGTACTATTACATTTGCTCTCTGCATAGTGCATCGGGTTCACCATTTCCTCTGCACCAGGCTTACCCTGGGAAACTATTAACTGCACTAGATAAAATACAACAAAATGCTTATATGTGTATATTTACCCTAAAAAAAATACAAAAGGCAGACACTGTTACAGCTGGATTTTGGTCTCACCAGGCAAGAGTTGAAGTATAAGGCATCTCACATTAAGTTTAACTAATCATTAGTCACCGTCGCATCAGAAACCTTAAAGAAGACCCTCCTCGAGGTCTACGAAACCACAGACAATCTGCAGGCAACATACTTAGCAGCCGCGGCCAATAACCTAAAAGTCAACCTAGACTCAATCTCAGTACTTATATCTACGACCATCAAGTCTGCATTGAAAAACAAGTAATGGCCATCTCCAGCAAAACTGCCATAGAAAAACTTGGAGATGCTCCCTATGGGCCCCTAATCCTCAAATACTCTGAAAATTAAAAAACCCAGACCTATCTCAAAGAACTTGTAAATAGATTGATAGGATGTTCAATTTTATGCCTCAGGCTAATGACTATACTGAGTCCAGAAAATCAAACTAATTTGTCCAAACAATGTAACTCTCAGCATTGTAGATTTTGCAACTACATGCAAGAATCGATGCTGCACCTATGATGTTGCTGTATTTTTAAAAGCACAATGCACTTTACTGAGACCAGTGTTTTTAACTCACAGAATTTATACTGGCAAAGAGGCCTAGGCTTATTGCATACCATGCTTGGTTTGCAAAATTCTCAAAAATGTTGTACTATGCCCTGATCTGCCTCGTTATCCCTGCACAATTGTGGGCTAAGTTTGTCCTTGCTGGAATTATAAGAACCAGCCCGCTCTGTACAAAATCAAACATTTTTTATACTTACTGATTTTACATTTGTCTCTTTTAAGATTGCACTTTAAATGGTGTTATTGTATAATTTTTTTATTAATTGCCACAATAAAGGTTTGCTTACTTAACACTTACTTACAAGCTCCAAGTACCCTGAATGACCAGTGGGGAGAGAAGAGTGTGCCCAAGTGACTCAAAGTCAACCTGAGACAAGTGCCGAGCATGTGATGAAAGAGTGAGTGACCACAGTGAAAGAAGATGACAGGGATGTGAACTATAAGTTTGCAACCAAAGAAGGGCCAAGCTGTGCAGCTAGAGCAGAGCGAAAGACAAGAAAGGTGGCCAAGGAAGGGTGAGAGACTGAGAGCTGTTGTGCCAGAGGAATGCATCCCAGAGACAGTCAGCGAGGAAACTGATACAAGTGAGCAAAGTTTCAGTGAGGATGAACAGCCACAAATCAGGAAATCAAAGTGAATTTCAGTGGCTAGTCGAAGGTATTCAGCTCCTGAATGGGCAGAATTTGCTGAAAGACAATCTACTTCGAGAACATGTGAAACTGAGCGTCAACAGAAGGTGCTTGAAAAACCTCCATGAAAATGGTTACCACAGTAAAGATTTATTTTTGATTTTTGACTGACTAAATGCAAGCGAACTGTACAAACGGAACCTTTGCTGAACTAATAAAACTTCTTCGAGACCAGGCTCCCGTAGAAAAGTAGGGTTGTCATTTTAGAATAAGCTAATGTAGAGCTTGGGATAACTTCTAAAGAAAACTAAAGACATATACACATCTCCGATCAAAGTTTTGCCAATTTGCACAAGTATAAGATGATAATAAGAAGTAGCTTTGGCTTTTAGATTTTTGAATTCCTTGAAGTCTGACTCTGCAGAAATCATGGTGTCTAGTTCACCAAGCAAATGTAGAGTGAAACTAACCATCCTAACTGTTGTCTCGGTTATTTTTATGATTGGTATATGTAGGGAGGGAAAAGAACCTTGTATGGTAATGGACGTGCACTCCTGCCCTGAGTACCCCTACTGTAGCGATGTCTGGATCCCTGATGCTGATTTTTGTTGTCATGGGCAAACACAGACTATGTGTATGCACCATGAGATAGGCCCATCACACAGATTGTGGTCTGTTTGGACTAGGAGTGGTACCAAAAAGGCTACAATCATAGTGGTGAAGGGCAACTGCCCTTACCAGGAGTTAAGCAGTGCATTGGTGGCAGCATACTATGTAATGATCAAAGGAAGTGAACAGGTAATTTCCTCTTGTGTCACTGCAGTGAGGCCTATAGGCTCACTTGTTTTAAGTTCTGCTGCTGTGTACTTAACTCATCCTTGGCCTACATCGGTTTTGTGTGAAGTGCTGCACAGTGTGTGTGTGTGTTATATATGGGCTGGGTGTATGTGTGCCTTTGAATGGTAAAGTACAGGGACAGTGCAGTGTTGTGCAGTATGTTAAATGCATCTGCTGGGCGTATGTGTGCCTGTGAATGGTACAATACATGAAGGATGTAGTGCTGTGCAGTACATGTATATTCATATGTATGTGCTGAGTGTGTGTGTGTGTACCTAAAAATGGTACACTACATGGAAGATGCTAGGTCCCATTTTAAGAGACCAAGGACTAACTGGAGGAACATGACAAGATAGAGGAATCCTCCCAGTTGGATTTGTGGATTGCTGCGTTCCTGTGAGCTGGGTGGGACATAATGGCAGAAAGGGGAGCCAGGCCTTTCAGTACACTTCAAAGGATGCACTTTGATTCAGAGAGAGGTCACTGGGAAGGGGCCTGCACACATCTCAGGAAGGAGATGGAGCTGATAAAAGAATTATAAAGAGTATGTAACCTTTTGGTACAAATATTACTATGGTTGACATAAAGATGTGAACCTCTAGTCTCTCCCATTGCCTGTGTTCTGGGGTTATAACATTTAGAGTCACTCCTGCTTTGACAGACTGCTTTTTGGAGGAGGTGTAGGGGAGGGAGCACTTTAAAAGGAAGCAGACCCCCAACTTTAACATCAAAGAATCAGACTCTAAATCACATTTTCTATCTAGAAATGGACTATAAGAATGGAACTTCAAGACCCTCAAAATTTACAACTTTCAAGCAACCAGTTTGGCCTTGTGAAGAGGAGAAGCTCTTTAAAACTTCTGCCTGTGACCAGGACTGGGGGCAAAGGCCTGGCAGTCTCCCAGTTGAGTGAGGGGACCTCACCCAGGGGGTTCAAGACTACCTGCCCCTGGAGCCTGGAGAACCAATGCCTGCCTGATTGGCAAGACTAGTGTACCCTGTGAGGAACATGAAAGCACTAGAAGAAATGAGTTCCTGTGGGGATTCCGTCAATTGAATACCTGTAGTGAGGTGTGAGGAAGCAGTTATTGCACTGATCGGGTTTTTGCCCATGTGCAGGGAACATTTGGGACCCCCGTAGCTGGACCACAGTGAAGTGCTGCACCTATCAGGGCATCACCAGTGTGCAGGTAATAAGTGGGCAACCCTTTATGCCAGGTGGGGCTTCCATGAAGGGTGCTGCCAGGCTGATCTGGCCGTAGACCATGCGTGGAGATAAGTGGGCAACCCTGTATGCCAGAAGGGACTGCCGTAAAGAACTGCTGCTGTGCCGATCGGCTGCCAACTGTCTGCAAAGCTAAGTCAGTGGCCCCAGCTGGGGTCACCGCAAAAACTGCTGCTGTGCCGATCGGGCGATAGCCTGTTTACAGAGTGAAAACAGTGACCCTGTATACCAAGTGGGACCACCAGGACAAGGCAAAGAGCGTGGACTGGTCGACACTGTTGTCATGAGGAGAAGGCCCCTCTAGTGACCAGAGTGGGCCCAAGCCCCTACTGAGGACGAGCACCAGGAGCATTGCAACCCCTTACCACTGATGGGGAGGTGTTCTGCTTTCCTTCAGACTGAGAGAGAACGCAGTGAAAGGAATGCAAAGAATGCAGCACTCAGTCTGAGTAATACATTTATTAAAGCACTTCCCAAGTTTCATACACGGAAAGAATAACATGAGCTTTTATTTCAAATGCACCAACACATGTGCAATTCTTAAAAATAATCACAGCAGTAGAATAATAATGATCACAGACACAAAGAAAATGCAATACTTCAACAATGAATATATATATATATATATATATATATACATATTAATATGAATATCTATATAGTGACTAACTATTAATGCATGCACCACGCAAAGCTAAAAATAAGAATTAAATATGCATCATCATGGGGCTTGACACCAACATCACCCCTTTGTGTGCCAACTTCAGGTTGTGGAACTCTCGACAACCGAAACAAAGGGAGACTACCCTCAATGGGATTTTTTTTCTCTGAGCAAGGCGTCCCATCTAGCCCTGGCTGTCAAGCTTCCTTCCCTTATATACTTTAAAAAAACTGGAGAGGAGAATTCTAGAAACCTTCCATCTCATTGACTAAGTTGTTGTTCAAACATTGGCCATATCAGGTCAGTGTTGAAAAGAACATGTTAGAGACTGGCCAAATCTCACAGTGTTTTACCAAGACCGAGCTGTTCCCTGCTTTACCATAAACATTCTCAGCCTAGTACATCTTATCATTCCTACTCCCCCATGAATAACATATCTATATATATATGTATACATATAGATAGATAGATAGATAGATAGATAGATAGATAGATAGATAGATAGATAGACATATAGTGACAACGTATTCATGCATGCACAATGCAAAGCTAAAAAGAAGAATTAAAAATGTGTCACCATTGGGCTTGACACCGACATCATCCCTTTGTGAGCCTTTATTTCAAATGCAGCAACACGTGCAATTCTAAAAAATAATCACAGCAGTAGAATAATAATGATCACAGAAACAAAGAGAATGCAATACTTCAACAATGAATGTAGTATACATACATATATATATATGACACCAACATCATCCCTTTAAATGCCAACTTCAGGTCATGGAACACTCGACAACCGAAACGGAGGGAGACTACACATAATGGGATTTTTTTCTCTGAGCAAGACGTCCCTTCTACCCCCAGCTGTCAAGCTTCCTCTCCTTATATACTTTAAACAACTGGAGAGGAGAATTCTAGAAACTTCCCCTCCCTTTGAGTAAGTTGTTGTTCAAACGCTGGCCATACTAGATCAGTGTTGAAAAGAACACGGTAGAGACTGGACAGATCTCACAGTGTTTTTCCAAGACCGAGCTGTTCCTTTCCCTGCTTTACCAAAATCATTCTCAGCCTGGTACATCTTATCATTCCTACTCCCCCATCTTATGTGCCCTTTCTTGTTGAGAAGAAGCGAAAAACATGTTAAGCTGTGCACAGAAAAATACCTGCACCACCAATGTGAAGGTGTTTGAAGCTAAGCTAAGCCCAAAATGAAGTCAGTGGTCAAGATGAAGCCAGTAGTTAAATACAGATAGCATTAGACTCCAGCCTTTGGCCAGTGACTCTCATTTTATACTGGTCCAAAATGAATCCTTTTATGGTTAAACATTGTAAGCAAATTAGGTATGCATTGTACACTGCAACATAGCATTATTATGATGGTAATTACTACAAGTATCCCACCTAAAGCATTGTGTAATTGCCCGAAAACGGGCAACCACCTAAACAACCAATCACACCACCCTTTGTCTACATCTTGTTTTACTTCTTTCACAAATTCATGTAAAGTGTCAATATGGGACTGAGTGGATTTAGAGTGGTCTGACAAATTGGATCCACATAAACTTTCAAATTCTCAGCAACCATGATCAGGCTTTAACAGTAAATAGTCAATAGCGACTCTGTTTTGCAATGCAGCTTTTCTAGTACCTCATATATCTAGCAATAATTCTGCTAAAGCAATGGAAGTATAATTAATATTCTTTACCATTAAACATGCTAACTTGTTAATAACTCGAGTATTATAAACGGCTAATCCTGGAACTCCTAGAATAGAAAGACTCAAGCTTATATATTCTGATCTGGATAATAATTGAATTTCAGAGTCACAGTCCTCACTTAATTGAAGTGTGTCCCTTGGATAGGGAGTATGTACAGAATGGAATGGAATCATTATAAGTACTAATAGTGTAAAGGTACATAGTCCACCAGTTTTATTAGCAGAAATATACGTAAAGGTGGCATTTCCACAAGAGAATAACCAATCCACTTGTAGCTTGTCATGTCTGATGTGAATACCAGCAGTCACCATGTGAAGACAAGACATGTTATTCATCATCCTTTTACAATGTTTATTGGTTCAGTAGTGACATGGAGTTTGTTGTTCCCACGGTATCTCTATAGGAGGCCCGTTGTTGCCTCTAGGCTCAGTTGAGCGCATTTTCCGATGTCACGAGAATTACTTGACATTTTATAACAGACATCGCAGCTGGTGATAATATAAGTAATTATTTGGGTTAAATTGGCCCATTTTTCATCTGTCGTTTCTTGGCAAAACCTACAGTACTCGTATGGACTAAAATGGGATAACATATCACTCTCCTGGACCTCTCCATCCTTGTTGGTGGCATTAAAAATGTCCAGTAAAATCTTTGCAGGCATCGGGATGGCCACCAGACAGGTGGATATGACAACCACTGTACTCTGCATGGAAGACATGCAGAAATCCGGCCTGTTGAGTACGACTCGTGTCAGATGTATCCAAACATTTTCAGTCAAGTGCAGTAAAGGTGTCGATCTGCGTTGTCAATCATTCATTTTGGTGCTGGGAGCTTTGGATCCCTCCTGAACACACACACCCGAAAGGAGACCATGTAGCACAGCTAGCACACAGACTACTTGTAGTATGATCTGTAAAAGAGACAAGTATGACCATTCTCAAAAATATAATTTGTCAGCTGGTACACGCTCCCACTTCTCTTTCCCGGGCTTCATAACTAAGAGGATATTAGCCTTGCCCTTGGCAATGATTTCTGATGATTCTGGAGGATAATTTAGGGATTCTACACACATCTTAGCACCAGGGTTTTTGTCAGTTGAACCAAAGCCTCCCTTCCCACGTACCATAAGAAGGGCTGGGGCAGTCCCCTTTTTCCCTATACCTCCATAAACTGGAATGATTACAATCTGAGCAAGTCTGTCTCCAGATTGTATCATCAAGTCAGCGTCGCCACTTTTCAGGAGAATGATTTTAATTTCTCTGTGATAGACTGCATCGATCACTCCCCTCAAGACCTGAATATCTTTGAGTGCCAACACAGATCTGGCAGCTATCAATCCAAAATGCTCCTGGGAATCTGTATTCGAACACCTGTTTCACAGAGTGCCATTTCTCTTGGTTTCAATGTGTAAGCTTTTAAAGCACGTAGGTCAAGACCTACACATTCTGGAGTGGCTTGGTAAGGAGCTAAGGCGCCTGGTTTTCTTTCCCAATACATGATGGTGTTGGTCGCTACATGGGGTTGTATGTGTAATGCTGGGTTTAATATTCTCATCAATGGAGTCTTTGCATTTGTCATTGGCCTGTTGTTCAAAGTTTGGAGGGCTTTATTTAAATGCTCTCTCAAGTCTTTTAAAGTTCAATTAGATAGTTCTTTCAATCTGTCCTTAGGATTGTGGATAATATGGAATGTGATGAATTCACTCAATATTGTGTTGTAAACAATAATCTTGTACCAATGTTCCTTTGAAATGTGACCCATTGTCTCTCTGGATTTGGAATGGGACTCCATAATATAACATTAGCACATCCAGAGTCTTGATAGTGTTATGCTGAGTGGCACTTTTACAAGGGACGGCAATCAGGTAGCCAGAATAAGTGTCCACTACTGTGCAAGCGTATTGGTACCCGTGACTATTAGGCAGTGGCCCAAATTAATCAATTTGCCATATCTGCCCCAGTAACTTCCCTCTCCCCAACTGACCTTTGACAGTTTGCAGAACAGATCTCTGTTTTGTGTGTTGACAAGCAGGACATTGTATGATCATAGTTTTTATCAAGTCTAGGGGAATGTGCATCCCTCTAATCTCTGCCCACCTGTAAAAGGCTTTCTCTCCCAGATGTCCACATTTTGGGTGTGCCCACTTAGCCATCTCCGCAAAATCAGAATCCTGTGTCGCCACTTCTGCCTCTGAGATTTTGGCTTTTTCGTCTGCAAGGGAATAGAACCATCCTGGAATCCCACGTGAAACTTGGGAAATGGTTTGTAAAGCTGCTTTGGACTTCTTGCCAAACATATGTCACTTTTAAATCTTACACTTTTCAACATTTCCACCCTCGTACTACTCGACTACGCGAAATTGTTCTGCTTTCCTTCAGACTGAAAGAGAACACAGCGAAAGGAATACAAAGAATGCAGCACTCTTAGTCTCCGTAATGAATTTATAAAAGCACTTCCCAAGTTTCGTACACAAAAAGAATAATGTGAGCTTTTATTTCAAATGCAGCAACACGTGCAATTCTAAAAAATATTCACAGCAGTAGAACAATAATGAGCCATGGGGCTTGACACCAACATCATCCCTTTGTATGCCAACTTCAGGTTGTGGAACTCTCGACAACCGAAACAAAGGGAGACTACCCACAATGGGATTTTTTTCTCTGAGCAAGGCGTCCCATCCAGCCCCAGCTGTCAAGCTTCTTCCCCTTCTATACTTTAAACAAACTGGAGAGGAGAATTCTAGAAACCTCCCATCCCATCGACTAAGTTGTTGTTCAAATGTTGGCCATATCAGGTCAGTGTTGAGAAGAACATGCTAGAGACTGGCCAAATCTCACAGTGTTTTACTAAGACCAAGCTGTTCCCTGCTTTACCATAAACATTCTTAGCCTAGTACATCTTATCATTCCTACTCCCCCATGTTATGTGCCCATTCTTGTTGAGAAGAAACAAAAACACGTTAACAAGCTGTGCACGGAAAAATACCTGCACCACCAATATGAGGGTGTTTGAAGCAAAGCTAAGCACACAATTGAGTCAGTGGTCAAGATGGAGCCAGTAATTAAATACAGATAGCAATACAGGAGGATCCAAAGAAACTTAATGGCATCAGTGGAACATCAAGAACACCGTGGCTGCTGCTCTGCAGGACCCGCAAGTGAGGATCTTGAGGAAACTTGACTGCTGCCCCCCCCCCCCGGCCTGATGTGAGGAACCTATCAGAAACTGCCCCTGCAGCTTCAGCACCCATAAAGGGAAAGCACTCGAAGACTTCGGTCATTCATATCCTGTGGGTAAGACTGGTTTTCAGGCCAGATGGCCCCAGTGGAACTTGCCTGCCATGTTTTTCTTGCATAAAGAGTCATAGTGGGACTCCTGAGACTCAGACTACTAGTGGGGCTTAACCTGAATGGTGCCTATAGTGAATGGGGAATAACCACCACCATTAGCGAGAAAGGGCCTATAAAACACTAGGGCACAGATTTCTCAAAGGACAATGCAATCCTTAAGTCAGATTTCACAAGAAACACAAGGCCACCTTGTGTGGCCCTATGTGGCTTTGTAAATCTGGAATAAAGCAAGATACTGCAAGTCTCTGCCTTGCGTTGCTCTGTGTAGAAAAGGCATTACATGGGTGGAGAGTGAGTGTTCCCACGCATCCACCCATGTATGTTGGTGCAATCCCAGACTTACAAAGACAAGTAAACCTAGGGCGCAGTGAATGAGACATATATTTATTTCTCCTTGTTTTTGCCTCCTTCCAAGTGTGTTGCATTCTGCAGCACACAAAGAAAGAGGAAAATGCCTCTAAGGATAGTTTTTGTGCATGTAGGTGTCCCTTCCTGCACAAAAACAATCCAACCTGCAACGCAGGCACTCTTGCATCATGGTGGAAGGTTGCCTGCTTTGGTGCTAGGAAGCACATAGTGTGCCAGAGCACTGAGAGAAGGAATGGCCATATATAAGCAAATATGGCAAATCCCTGCCACCCCCTTTGATGCAGCACAGTGCAGCAAGATGTCTTGCTGTGTTGCGGCGCATCTTCTACTTTGTGTTAGTGTACAAATACTCACTTTTTCATAAAAGCAGGTATTTGACTGGACAATTATTTACTGCTGCTGCTGAACGTATTTTGAGTTGTGAGCCTGTGTTTATCACGCCCCTCGTGTCAACCTTCCACACACCATCCATAGGCCTTGGACTGCTCCACCCACACTACCACAGATAGTCAAGTTCTGAAGGGCTACTTGGCCTAGTTGCTCAGGGTCCATAGTAGGATGGGCCCCAGGACATCGGTAGTAAAATGCCTCAACCACCCACTGTTGGGCCCAGTAACTCCTGCTTGTTCCGTGGCCCTCTGAACAGGGTTTTGACAGTGTATTAATGGGCTTAAACTCTACTTCTGAGCATTCTTCCACCATAACTAAGTCTCCTTCAACTCACTTAGACGAACAGTATAGATTTAATATGACGAGTTTACATGGAGGTGGTTCCCAATCGAATTATACCAATAATGTTTTCTTTAATCCATTGCACAAGTACTTTAAAGTTATGCATGCGCATGTTTATCATATCTGTGTTTATTTGCATGCATCTACCGCAGAGGGAGTGACCTTTTATCACTAACCCTTCACATACTCTGTCATGTTGTTTAATGTTTTGCTTCTTTATCGTCACTTTATCATAGGCTTCCTTTTAACATTATTTTACAAACTTTGATTTAGTCCTTGAGCAGATGCCTATGTGCAAACATTTGAATCCTCAATATAATGCTAGGTATATGGATATGTATGGCATTTCTTTAGGTTGCCAGCAAAGATTAATGTTACCTGTGCTCAGAAAGAAGGAATGATGTGTAAGATGAATAAAACTGAGAAGAATTTTAACGTGGATTTGCCAGATAGGAGTTTAGAACTTGCAATCGTAGGAAAGAGATGACCTCAGGGTGAGTGGGACAAAGAAGAAGATAAATTAGGGGATGCTGGGATACACTCAAAGTTGAGTTTAGATCAGTAACACCAAGGAAAACGTTGTTTTAAGGCAAAGAAAGAAAAATATTAGAAATCCTCAAATGATGGGTTGGGGCAAATGCCTGCAGGGATTTGAAATCCTGTGAGAACAGATCTTTAGTGGAATGGATCTTGTAATTCCTAATGTAATTCCTAAAGTTTATTATGTGTGTGGGAACACTGCTTATTTTCTGCTTCCTGTAGATGGGTAGGCAGCTGCTTCTAGCAGTAGTGTTTCCTAAGGTGTGTCATCTAAATCAAAGGGATGATAAGGGAATAGTGCCTCATGGAAAAGCTAAGCATAAAGCTTTGCAAATAGTAGGTGATTTTTTGGTGCTATGATTTGTTTGGTAGGGCTACTTTTGAATAACCTAAAGATTAGAAAGCTATCTACACTAGTTGACTGTCTCACCAGCAACACAGCTGGTACTCTGATGGCTATAAATACCGAATTAGTGGCTCTGAGAGCAATGGGTCTTAGCTAACTGCTCATTATTGTGTTTGAAGTGGATTGAAGGGATGAGTGGCTAGAATGGTGCAAATAATAAAGTAGGAGATTTAGTGGCAACAGGAAATATGAATAAACCAAAAAGAGAAGAAGTGGAGCTTGAGGTGATGCAGCGTCGTCTATATGATGAGTCGAAGGTTCTAGAGGAATCTAGACATAAAGAGCAGAAGTCTCTAACTGTGATTTGAAAATCATTCACAAGGAGATTTATGAACGTACAGTGAGATGACTCTCCAAGTCATCAAAGGGGGGAATTTGTGATGCTCTGTGACTAATTTCTGGGATTGTTTTAAAAATATACTAATCTGCACATTACAGAACTATTCTCAAAGTGTTATGTTCATGGTATAGTTGACCATAGGTAGAGTGTGTTTATGTCAAGTGACCCATAGCTGATGTAGGCCTCAATTTAACAAAGCATGCTAACATTAAAAATGCTTTTTGGCTGCTGTAATTCTGTCTCCCTTTTCTTTCATTTCAGGAGCCATGCTCCAAGCTGCAGTAGTTTTAATGTTTGGTAAATGTTTAGTTTCTGTGAGAATAGATCATCAACATGTGTTTCAGAGAGTGTGAATGATGACTTTCCATACCTGTGCCTGAGACAAGATGACCGCAATGTACCATCCTAATATGAGATATCTTTTGAAGGCCACGGAGCTGAAATCTTCCATTGTGCGATGCCTGGGAAGAAGGCTATGAATGTGTTAGAATGAAATGTTAGTTTCCTGTTGGTTGTCTTTATGGAAACCATAGGAAGTTGTTGTTCACTGTAGAGAGTTGTATGTTTCATTTGTGCATCACTGAGCTAGTTAGATTCAGAGCAGCTTTCCCACTTGCTTGAAAGCAGATGTCCCTTGCACTCTCTTGACGTTTCAATTTGCTCTTATTCACATAGTTTTAGTTGAGCAAATTCTTTCTCATTGACATGACTGAATCTTCATTTGATTCTACCATTAGAGGCCTTATTTGCTGACCCCTTATGCTCCTTTTCCCCATTCTTTTGATTTCTTAGCTTAGCATTAGGGAATTTACCTTCAGGGAAAACTGAAAGTTACTCAAATTTACATATGCCAAATTTACAAAGTCTGTCTTTGTGTTTACTACGTGTTGAATCACTTTGAATTCTACTAACAGCATCGATTACCTTTTTTGCAGTAAAGTAGCTGGCTATTTTAAGGAGCAAATCTTAAAAATCCACACTGGTCTTAATGTAAAAGAGGGCTTGGTGGCTCCTGCAGAGAAGACGGAGGATTGCACTGGTTGGGAACCCTCAAGATCTCTGTCCACCTTGTCCCTGATGTCTCAGTCAGAGATTAGGAAACTATTGATGGAGTTGTCATCTGGTTCAACAGAGGACCCCTACCCTTCCCTAAAATTCTAAAGCTGGCCCCTGATATAATATCCACCTTTGTGGAAATAGTTTTCAATAAAATAATCAGAACAGGAGTGCTACCCAAGAGTTGGAAGGAGGCTATTGTAATTCCTCCTAAAAAGAAGCCTAATGGTGCTCCTGGTGACCTAACAAATGTGAGGCCTATCTCATAGCTCCCTGCACTGGCCAAAATACTGGAGAAGTATATGAACTCGATTTTGGCGGAGTTTATTTTCACTCAAGATCTTCTGGACCCATCACAAAATAGATTCCGCAGCTGGCACAGCACCGACTCTGCCCTGGTGGTGGCAGCAGATTTCATCCAACGTCAAGTAGATCAGGGTGGTTCAGCCATATTGGTGATGCTGCATTTATCTGCAGCATTCAACACAGTATTCCATTCCCAACTGGAACATAGATTGCACCAGGTGAGAATTAGGGATAAGGCCTTGGCCTTATTGAGCTCTTTCTTCTTGAGAAGAACTCAGACCATTAGTTGTGGTAATTATAGATCTTCCCATTTCAGCTCCCATGTGGGGTGCCACAAGGGTACTCACTTAGCCCCACACTGTTTAATCTTTATGTAGCTCCCCTTGCCACCTTGATCCACTTAGCTGGCTTCCAGGTTTTGTCGTACGTAGATGACAACCAGATCCTGATATTTATCTCTGAGGATCTGCCAGCCATAGCAGAGAAGTTCAAACAGTGTATGACAAACATTGGGATCTGGATGAAGGACAACTGCTTGAAAATGTGAAAAAGACAGAGATCTTGGTTTTCGGAGCTCAGGAATCGGTGTGATCAGATAAATGGTGGCCAGAGAAGTGTGGCTCCCTTCCCACACCCTCGAATTACCAAAAAATCTCGGAGTGATAATCTATAACACTCTTTCCTTTGACAGACTGGCTAACACGACGACTAGTTCTTGTTTCTATCTTATTAAGATCCATAAAAAAGACCTGCCTTTCATTCCTCTGGAATTAAGAACAGCAGTAATCGTGGCGCTGATCACTTCTCGCCTTGACTATTGCAACCCACTGTACTTAAATATCAATAAATCATCCTTCAGGAAATTGCAGATGATTCCGAACATGGCGGCTCGGATGGTACTTAACACACCCAAATGCTCCTCTGTTACAGCGGGTTTGCGTTCCCTTCACTTGCTTCCTGTTTTAAAGCAAATCAACTTCAAGGCCCTCTGTATTGTGCATAAGGCCTTGTAGCAGCAGGGCTTCATATCTCTGAGATAAGCCTTTCAGTGGCACTGTCCTGGAAGGCACTTGAGGACCTCTGGTTGGAAAAAAGTCATTGTTCCAAGGTTTTGAAGGACTAGATGGGAAGGTCACTCTATATCAGTAGCGGCAGCCAAACTCTGAAATACATTACCAGATCACATAGTGAGTTTAGACTCCCACATAGCCTTTTGTAAACAACTTAAGACCTGGCTCTTCTCCCGTCCATAATGGCCCTGTACGCTGGCTACCATCTTGTTGCTTCCTCCGCAGGCAGAGCTTTGATGCCTTAGGGCATAATGTGCTTTATAAATACAAATACAAACATTGATTTATGGCTAATTTGAATGATTTGAGTTTCTAACTTTGCTAATTAGCTAATAAACCTTCATAGTTTGCAAATCTACTGCTTGCTGTCATCCTTGTGGGGACAAATGTGCTTCATTGTTATTTATGCATTGCTGATTTGTTGATGCTAATCCTCAGTTCAAGACAAACGTCCATCCATTAGAGTGCGGTTTGCACCAATAATTTGCACAGTGCAAACCCCATCCTACACTGCTTCATAGGCATGCACTTAATATGTTGATGCATTACACAGTTGCATTCTACATTTACCAGTGATGGGACTAAGTGGACACACAATCGCAAATTGTTATACTGTCATGGATTTTACATTGCCACAATATCACAACCAGAGAAATTTGAAATTTAGGGGCATATTTAAGAAAATTGGTGCTGCACACAGTGCAGCGCCACTTTTCTTGCGCCCTTCAGTACGCCTTTACCGCCCCCATGTGTGCGCCGTATTTAAAATACGGTGCACCATTGTGCAGGGTAGGGGGCAATAGCGTCATTTTTTTAAATGTTATTGATGCACTCTACAGGAGTAGCAACAAAAATTTGGCCCTACTCCTGCAGAGTACATAGGGGCCCACTGTAATCAATGGTATGCCTCCTTTTAATGGCAGCTCCGAGCAGGTGTTAAAAGTGCCTGAAAAAATGGCACAAGGAAATCTGTTAGATTTCCTTGTGCCAATTTTTGCCGCCCCCCTCAATGGGGGAACGTGCCCTTTGCATACATTATGCCTCGCAGAGACATAGGGCCATATTTATACTTTTTGACGCAAAACTGCGCTATCGCAGTTTTGCGCCAAAAAGATTAGCGCCGGCTAACGCCATTCTGAAGCGCCATGCGGGCGCCGTATTTATTGAATGGCGTTAGCCGGCGCTAGCAGACCGGCGCTGCCTGGTGTGCGTGGAAAAAAACCACGTACACCAGGCAGCGCCGGCGTAGGGAAAAATGGCGTTAGGGCGTCTTAAAATGGGGCAAGTCAGGTTGAGGCAAAAAAATCGCCTCCACCCGATTTGCGCCATTTTTAACGACGCCCAGACGCCATTTACATGACTCCTGTCTTAGTAAAGACAGGAGTCATGCCCCCTTGCCCAATGGCCATGCCCAGGGGACTTCTGTCCCCTGGGCATGGTCATTGGGCATTGTGGCATGTAGGGGGGCACAAATCAGGCCCCCCTATGCCAAAAAAAAATATTTAAAAAAATAAATAATTATACTTACCTGAACTTACCTGAATGTCCCTGGGATGGGTCCCTCCATCCTTGGGTGTCCTCCTGGGGTGGGCAAGGGTGGCAGGGGGGGTCCCTGGGGGCATGGGAGGGCAGCTGTGGGCTCATTTTGAGCCCACAGGTCCCTTAACGCCTGCCCTGACCCAGGCGTTAAAAAGAGGCGCAAATGCGGGGTTTTTTGCCCCGCCCACTCCCGGGCGTGATTTTTGCCGGGGAGTATAAATACAACGCATTTGCGTCGCAGTCATTTTTTTAGACGGGAACGCCTACCTTGCATCTCATTAACGCAAGGAAGGCGTTCACGCAAAAAAATGACGCTCATTCCTCATACTTTGGAGCTAGACGCGTCTAACGCCAAAGTATAAATATGGCGTTAGTATTGCGCCGAATTTGCGTCGAAAAAAACGACGCAAATTCTTCGCAAACGGAGTATAAATATGCCCCATAATGTAGCGCAAGCGTTACAAAGTTGCACAATCCATGCACTGCGCCACTTTGTAAATATGGCGCTGCGTTTTGGCCTTCTAACGCCACATTAGCATAAAAAATGACGCTAATGTGACGTTAGAATGGTGCTAGGTGCTCTTAAATCTGCCCCTTACTTTGTTGGCAGACATTCTACGTCCGTTTATATATTGCTGGTGTATTTGGATGATAGAGCATTGAATTCCTGTACGTTTTCGAATATTTAATATGACTATCATAAGTTTAACATATTACCATTTATTTTTCAGTGTTTGTGTCGTATATTATGTTTTGTTATGTTTATATTATTAAATACATGACAACCAGAATTAGGCTATTAAACTAAAAAGTACTTTCCCAGCAACTTTTAGCATTCTTTGTATATCCAGAACAGATTTTATTTTGAACAAATTAGCAAGAAGAAACCAGGAGTCCAGGTTATAGCCCACCTACACTGCTGAACTGACAAAGCTTTTAAAAGAGTAGAAAGGAAAGGAGTGACGTCTTCCTCAATCCATGCTCCTGTGATTGCTTGGATTTTACCATCGCCTTTAGGGGCACTTGGAAGTTTTGCAAACTGTGGCATCTTTCAACGAGAGGATTGTGGTAGGTGTCTCTATGGATGTAAGGAACCCCAGTCATTGGAGTACCCTCTTTTCAGAAAGCAAGCAGCTGGCTATTGTTTGAGAATGCTTGATATTAACCAGCGACTGGGCCTGTTTCCCCTTCACCCTAATCAATACTTAGAAAGGAGGTATCCCGTCTTGCATGGCTGAGAAATCTCCCAAGATCCATATTCAATCTTCTCTTTTCTTCTCTGTTGTGGCCACCTTCTAGGAATGTGAGCGCACTCCCTATACTTAAATTACTGGGCCAAGGCTTAACGTGAAATAGAGCAAGCAGCATCCTCACTTCTGTTCACCCCTCTTTCTGCCTGCTCTCCACTCACGTCAGGAAGGGGGTGTTGCAATGGCACTATAAAGGTGTCCTTTGGCCGGAACAAATAAAATGTGTACACTGTCTCCCAGTTGCGGAATAAAACACATCTACAATTGGAGGCAGTGAGACCTTCCCACCCCTGAGCCGTGGTGACACTGCACCTGCTGTATTAATGATAGCCACGCCCCAGGAGCTGTGCACATTCTTGCAGCACGGGCCCTCTACCACATGAAACGCTGCTATCAAGTCGCTGGCCACGCTCCATTTGAAAGCCACCCATTCTTCAGAGGCTGCAATGGCTGCGGATATTTTCCAGCCTGCATTTTGTCAAACTCTACAGCAAGTGTCGAATGTATCCTTGCTGCAGGCGAAAGATTGCATCTGCTTCCCTTTAGAAGCTGAACATCTCAAGCAGAAGGAGAGTCGGTAGCACAAATTACACGTAGTCCCGACTAATATGGGGTGATACAGCACACAATCTGTGCTCACGCCACTTACACCGCGAGGCCACATTTTTCTAAACCACACAAATGATTTCAATCAATGTGATTCGCTGGCTTTCTTGGTCCGTTTCATCACCCTTTCCTATGAATGAGCCTCGTAGATGCTGCAGAAAATGAAACTGATACGGGTGTTGTCAGAAACATGGAACGGCACATTATTCGCTATCTCTTTTTAAGAGAGTTGAAATTATATCATATTTGAGACCTGACCGTCTAATGCCAATGCCTCAGAAGAGTTGCTTGTAGCAAAGAATAAAACATTGGCTTAGATATGTGATCGACAATTTCCGTAGCTGTGATTATTACTTGTCAAGACCAGTGCTAAGGGGTAAGGTAATCGGCAGACAGCGTCAATGTAGGGTGACCAGACGTCCCGGACTTTCCCGGACAGTCCCGGTTTTTAGAGGACTGTCCCAGTGTCCCACCCTTCTCTTAATTTTAAACAAATGTCCCGGTTTTTGGGGCAAAGGTCAGATCGTTAAATAAGTGTCCCGGTTTTTGGGACAAAGGTCAGATCATGTATGGAAGCATAAGTAAAGTATGAAATAATTAAAGTAATTTGGCCCATATTTATACTTTTTGACGCAAAACTGCGCCAACGCAGTTTTGCTTCAAAAAAATTAGCGCCGGCTAACGCCATTCTGAAGCGCCATGCGGGCGCCGTATTTATTGAATGACGTTAGGCGCCGTTAGCCGCCGGCGTCGTCTGGTGTGTGTTAAAAAAAACGACGTACACCAGGCAGCGTCGGCGTAGGGGGATACGGGGCTTGGGCGTCAAGAAATGGGGCAAGTCAGGTTGAGGCAATTTTTTCGCCTCAACCCGATTTGCGCCATTTTTTTTCACTCCCAACCCCCATAGAAATGACTCCTGTCTTAGCAAAGACAGGAGTCATGCCCCCTTGCCCAATGGCCATGCCCAGGGGACTTCTGTCCCCTGGGCATGGTCACTGGGCATAGTGGCATGTAGGGGGGCACAAATCAGGCCCCCCATGCCACAAAAAAATTAAAAAAAAATACTTACCTGAACTTACCTTAATGTCCCTGGGATGGGTCCCTCCAGCCTTGGGTGTCCTCCTGGGGTGGGCAAGGGTGACAGGGGGTGTCCCTGGGGGCATGGGAGGGCACCTCTGGGCTCCTTCAGAGCCCACAGGTCCCTTAACGCCTGCCTTTTGCAGACACTAAAAAACAGCGCAAAAGCGGGCGTACGTCATTTTTTTTGACCCGCCCACTCCCGGGCGTGATTTTTGCCCGGGAGTATAAATCCGACGCACATGCCTCGGAGTCGATTTTTTAGACGGGAACGCCTACCTTGCATATAATTAACGCAAAGTAGGTGTCCACGCAAAAAAATGACGCTAACTCCATGGACTTTGGCGCTAGACGCGTCTAACGCCAAAGTATAAATATGGAGTTAGTTTTGCGTCGAAATTGCGTAAAAAAAACGACGCAATTCCGGCGCAAACGGAGTATAAATATGCCCCTTTATCTTTCACTGTCAGGCAACACAGTCCCCTGTCTGCTCCCAGCAGAGAGAGGGAGTGGGGAGCAGAGAGAGGTGGGTGGGTGCAGGTTGGGGGTGCAGGGTGGGAGGTCAAGCCATAGCTAATTTTATATGTGTCGTCTTGTAAAAGTGTGCATGTGTGTGTGTGTTTATATATATATATATATATGTATAGGCACACGTTCACAAAAGCTAAGCAAAAAAAAACGGGACAGGCCAGAAATAAAAGTGAGAGTAAAATCTTTAGTCCTTCTTTTATGTGTGACCTGTCCTGGTTCTCGCTCCTCAAAATCTGGTCACCCTACTTCAGGGTAAGCCCCACCCTTCCAATATCAGGCTCAATCACAGGTAAGGATTAATTTACCGGTGCCACTTAAAGACAAATTGTAACAAACCTAGTCAATGAGTAATGCCTGTTATCTTTGACATCATAATGTTGATCTATGGCAGACCATGACAGAATTATACTGTGTGATTTATAACCAGGTAATTTGTGAAGTGCTGCACTTGAAAGTCCATAGTGAGGTGTATTCACTGTAGTGTAGTAAAGAAATATGTTTGGTATAACCAGGTGTGGCTCCTCCGCAATGGTGGAGGAGCGTCACCCCCGGGCTAAGAGCCAGCAGATGAAAAATAGAACGATAGTTACACTATTGTTTTATTTTTCATCTGCTGGCTCAGCCAGCAGCACAAGGAGGGGCGGGGCTGTGCCATGGGAGGTGGGAGGGGGGAGGACAGGAGAGTGAACCTGTCTGAGGCCAGCCAAACACACATTCACACTTAGGTCTCTCCAGCCCAGCTGTGCACACAGCCGGGCTGGCGAAACTGCGCTGACCCCAGGGTTGTGTCAGAGCGGCACTCCGAACCGCTCAGACCAACCCTGACGCTGCTTATATGCTATGTTTAGCATGTAAGCAATGCCAGGATTGCTGGGGAGCCTCTGCTGGTGTCCCACTGAATGCTGGGACACCTCAAGATAAGCGAGGTGGCAGGAGTCGTCTGGAACAGCAAAAAAGGTACATTTTTTTCCCCATCCTCATCACCCCCGATCCACCGCTGGATTGTGTTTCTGCATTTTGTCTAATTTTTGTGGTGGAATTTCACTTTTGGACAAGGGGCAAACTAAGTGACGTAATAATTAGGATTTAAAGTAGTTGTGTGTTTTCTGTGGCCACATTATCCCTTGAATTTATGTCACTGCTCATTAACCCTTTAAACAACCCCTCTCCAATTAAATATATATTTTTTTGTTCCATGACTAAAAAACATAAAGCATGATACTTCTTGTGTAGCCTGATAGTAAAAAGTGGATTTTACTGATAATTTGACAGAATTCAGGTGAAAAACAGCAATCCATTGTAGTCACTTTGAATATACCACGTCACACCTGACCAGCTCGCCCTCAGGGCCCCGTGAATCACCGGCAGTGCTTTCACTGAAATGGCACCTTTTCTCAGTGACGATCTTGACCATGGCATTGTACAGTGTCACACTTTTCCTGTCAGCTGCTGCGTTCCGCCCCGTTACCATAACAAAGCCTGTATCCATAGTCACAGTACGACAGACGTCAGAAATGTCCGTTCCAGAGGCTGCCTGGGCCAGACACTGAAAGAAATACGTCTTTGCACAACTTCAAGCCTCTAGCCGAGTTGAGAGTTGCTCATCGAGGGCACTGTGACCTGCGCCCCCTTCTGAAGGCATACAACATGAGTGATAATGGAATAATCCTTTAATACTGAGATGCAGCCAAACCGTAGCTGCAGAACTAAGGCCAACTTATGTGGGAAAAGTTGTACTTAAAAATATGCGCGCTCATTGGTGGGCCATCCGGAAGGTGATAACAGATCCTTCAAAAGTGATGATCTGCATGACAGTTGTAATTCTGCACTGCCGTGATGTGACTTTTATCGTCAAGTTATTCTAGTGTATTTTTTAAAAATTCTGCATAATGTTCTTCTTCCTTTCATAAGTGTTTACACAGTGGCAAATTTAGCAAAATTATTATTTTTGTTTTGGAACGGCCTTCTACCAACAATATTATGTGGCATTTGCCGTCCCTCATGATGAATACAATAATTAACACCGCTGTGTATGTTATCAGTGACGTGATGAGAAATGGTTTTTAGGGAGCACACAAGGGGCCACAGATTAAACCGATTGGGCCACCAATGAAGGCCATAGCATATACCATGAAGAGCGTTAGCGAACGCAAGCTTGTTTGTATATTTAGAGTAAACAGCACAGTAGAGCCTTCAACTCAGGTTCCACACTTATTCAGAAAAAAAGGAAACACAGAGGAGGAAATGTACCCATTGATGCAGCTTGATATGCTAATATGAGAATATTCTAATGATTTGCGTCTACGTACTAATGAGAAATAATGACAATTTAAGCTAATAATTGAAATAACGTGTAATGTGCCCACGGGGAGTGGTCACCATTTGTGTTAACAGAACTAAAATAATGTGGAATTTATGAAATTATGTATTAATATGTCATAATTAATAGTATAAACCTATGTTTGTGATGGTTCATATTCTAAACTTAGCTGCACCAAGGGCCTGGTCGGAGCTGGGCCTTGCTTGCTTAAACATGGAGACAGGATGAGCTGCAGAGGATTGGAACTGAAGAAAAGGATCTTGAACTGTACAGAGTTCAGCGATGAACCCTTCTAGAAAAATCTGTAAACTCACCAGCAGACAGGAGACAATCAGAACAAATTGATACAATTATGTGTAGAGTAGGCTAAATGTACTTTCCCAGGATTTGAACAGTGGAGCTACTGGCTAAAAGCTGGAGCAACAATTTTGTTACCTGAAGAGCCGGATGAATGTCCTCATCGACAAAAGGACCAATCATGTTAATGGAACTTGACTCTCAAAATAACGTAGACAAGTAGTAGACAAAAACTATAGGTTAGAGTCATAACCTCTGATAAGGTTGACCAATTGGCAGATTGTGGGATGGACTGAGAGGCCCTAATAAAAAGTCATGACACAGGGGGAAAAATCAGAATGAAGAGGCGAAAGTTGATGACGTCAGGAGACGCTGTCTGAAGTGCTGAAATTCTGTGCTTGCTTCCTGCGAGCCAAGACTAGCTGATGACTGATGACCTGGAGACGAAGACTGACTCATTGCTGATCTATCTTGGATAGGTAGCTATAACTCAACTGATTAATGTGTACTTTTTCTTCTAGGTACCAACTGCGCTGTTTTAAAATTGTTTTTCTCTTTTAGTTAGATCTTTCCAAATTACACATTTTTGTCAAAAATGTTTTTTCATGAAGACGCACATGCTGATGCTAATTTGAGATAAGTAGGCTGACAAGGGTGACTAATGGTGACTTTGACTTAGACTGACTGACTCGTATTGCTGAATTGTTCAATGCTCATGAAATTGCTATGCTTTGATTAATGTTGATTGCATATTAATAAAATCTTGATAATTCATTACTCATGTTGCTAATAAAGTTATGGTGATTATGGTTACATTGAATAAAGGTTTTTGATTAGAGTTGTAATTAATAGGGAATAAAACTAACTAACCTTATTCTGAGTGATGGTATTATTCCTATTAGACTAGTATTTGGTATTATTTGATGACTGAATTTATTATTGTGGATGTTTCTTACTCATAACCCTTGACTAGGATACCCTATGCGATCCAAAATATTAATTAACCTATATGCGTCCCCTTGTGAGTTTACTCATTAAGGACACGACCCGCTACCACCCTGTAAGTCAGAATACCTCTGAGTTTTTTTCAATCCACAAATATTTGCTGAAGTACACATGGAAATCTCTGCTGTATTAAATCTCTTTGCTCTGCTGGAGTATATCTCTGCACATGCTGGAGTAAACTCAG
Source organism: Pleurodeles waltl (assembly GCF_031143425.1). NCBI lineage: Eukaryota > Metazoa > Chordata > Amphibia > Caudata > Salamandridae > Pleurodeles > Pleurodeles waltl. Next base: position 721,407,998 of record NC_090448.1, on the reverse strand, counting down.
ACCATTTTAAGAGTGGAAAGTGTACAGAGAAAAGGGGACATTGTTCAGAAGCGTCCTGAAGGATGCCTTTTCCGGGAAGATGTGTGCTGACACGACCAAGCATTTCTGCAAATCGAGATCTGCAGTGTTACTGAAAGGCAGTCTTTCACTAGTTAGTGTTTAGAGAATTACATGGCCCCCTATGTTTCGCTAACAGGTTGATTAAAGCAGCCTGAAATCACTATCAGTTAAAGCATGCTTTTCAAGGTGCTCCACTGGCTTTCAGGCACTAGAATTGGGCCACTCAGCAACCTTATACAAAGGAGTCCCACCATCCCACGAGCACCACAGACAGTGTGCACTGCACAAAGTGTTCTCAACGCTTCGACACACACTTTTCTATAACCGGTCACAGCAGGGGATGGATTGGGATAAAAAAAATAGGCCAAGGCTAAAAGGCCGGCCCAGCAAGAGGCATAAACCCTGCATCCCGTAGGTAAAAGGGAGATACGAATAAAGGACCATCTGCCTCCGGAAAGGCCCTCAGGCCACAGGTGCCGTTTGAGCAGCACAGACACAGCCAAAGGCCAAATTGGTCACCCCCACACTGGCCACAAAAGTGACTCACAGCTACCTTCAACTCAGATACTGGTCCATCGCCCAAGTGACCACATGACCATGTGTTTAATGAATTGTGATGATGAGCAGCAGGGTAGTATTGGGCCAACACTACCCTGCTGGTTGTCATCACAGTTCATTAAACACATTGCTGTAGTTCCAAGCTGATTAGCAATCTGCTGTGATATATCAGTACACAGCAGAGAGGCCAAGGACTGGATGTGCATAGATTCTGGTGAATATTTCTTGGGGGACACAGCCTGATTGGATGGAAGAAATTGTGGGGGAAAAGTGGGTTCTTTGGACAGTGGGTTTCCTCTGTGGTTATACTGATTAAGCAGCCATCTACGTCATTATTATGAAATCTCTTTCTTGATGTCATAACTGCACTTTCACAGTTGCTTTATTAACCTTCGTGCCTCCTCAAGTATGCTTGAAAATGCTCCTTTTGCCCACTCTTTTTTCAAAATGTTCTCAGAAGGAGAACCCCCCCCAGACCCTAGATATGGCAGATGGGCACTATTGCTATGCTTGCTCGCCACCAGGCACTCACCCTGAACGTTTATGCCCCACCACTTTCAAATGTCAGCTGCCGCCACTGCAAGTTGCTGTAATGAGGACATTGTGAAAATTATGGTAACATTGAGTCTTAGAGATTTCTAATAAGGCAAGTAGTCACCTAAAGGGCATAGTCAGCAATAACTTGGTGGATTATATTTTTACTTTTGCACATTATTTGATGGGACTATGCACTTCACCTGTGTGGATGCAGCACGTTTTGGAATATCCTATTTGGCTAAATAGCGCAGGTGTTCTTCCTATGGTGGTAGTATAGGAATGATTTACCGCACAGCACCCACCATTTCAAGCTTGTCTATTTCAGTTTCACTTGCACCTCTCACTTTGGAATTTAGATGTGTAGACGGTAAAGATCTTTTCAATGTCAAATAACCAATATGGGACTTTGGGTTTTTTTGTGTTTTTTTTTCTCTCTTTTTTGAATGTTTATGGGTGATATTTAGTATTAACTTATTTACGGTTTGTGTCATAATTGTATTGAATTATGTTGATTTTCAGCATTGACGAATTCAAAGCGAGTATTGTTCGCATGACGAAACACGTGTTGGCTGGACTGGTTGGAATTGAAGAGCACATCCAATAAAAACAAGTGGATTTGCTGAACATAGAGATATGGTCAATGGTCATATTTATTTGACACGAGTGTCTTGGACTGTATATTGGTTCTAAAATAACATACACACCTTTGTTAATGTATGTGTGTGTTTTGGGGGTAATTGACAACCCGCTGTTTCGTTGCAGGGTTAGTGCTGAGTTTTTTTCAGGTGGGCTTTCCAGGGAGTTCAGGTCCGGCATCGACCCTCTGATTCTTACTTGTTCCCAAGCTTTTTACTGGTACATAATACATGTAATGTGTTCTTGTGGGTAGCTGATTAGTGATGATGCGGTTCCTCTGCTATGGTGGAGGAGCGTCGCCCCCGCACTAGCAGCAGCAGCTGCAAAACTTTTACAATAAAACAATAATAAATTATGTTTGTTTTAGTTTTATTATAAAAGGGGTGGGGCCACAGGCTATGACGAGCACAGGGGGTGATTGCACAGCACTCCCCTCAGTGCACATGTATGTTTGGCCGGCCATTTCGGGCCGGCCAAACATACATATGTACTGTGCTCTCTCCAACCCGGCACTGTTTTGCCGGGTTGGAGACAGCAGACAGAGACTCCCACTCTGCCTCGGAGCACCCTGGCTTGGCACTCTGGCCATCCGAATGCTGCTGTCATGCTGCCAGCAGCATGACATCAGGGTTCGGATTGGTTGCAGGGCAGGCTGGGAGCCTGTGCCTGCAACTGTAGTGAAGGCAGTGGAGCGGCACAGTGGTGGTGGCGGGGAATCAGGTACGTTGTTTTTTTTTAATTAATTTTTCTCCTCCCACCATGAGCCGTCCCACCCTGTCAACATGACGCAAACCTCTCCTGGGTTTGTGGATACAGTGACGTAGTCAGTGCGCATCGTGGCACGCCCTCTTATACCGCTACCACATGGAGCAGCAGAAGGGTGCATAGTACAGCGCACAGTGAGCCTGCTCCACCAAGAAATACAGCTCGAAATCAGGAACTCAATCAATCAATCAATCAGTGTTTATAAAGCGCAGCTACTCACCCGTTAAAGTCTCAAGGCCCTGGGGGGGAGTGTAGCGTGTACCGGCGAGGTGGATTAAAAAAGCCATGTCTTCAGTTCCATCGTGAAGCTGGGGAGGGTGGTGGTTTGGCTGATGTGGATGGGCAGGGCATTCCAGGCAGTGGCTGCAAGGTAGGAGAAGGAGCGTCCTCCTGTTCTGGTTTTCCTGATGTGGGGTACTTCTGCAAGAGAGAGCCTGGCTGAGCGTAGGGCCCTGTGAGGTACGTGGAAGTTGAGTCGCTTGTTAAGGTAGGCTGGTCTGGTGTTGTGGAGGGCTTTGTGTGCGTGGGTGAGGATCTTGAAAGTGATTCTTTTCTCTATGGGGAGCCAGTGCAGTGTACGTATGTGTTGGGAGATGTGGCAGTGTCGGGGTAGGTCGAGGATCAGTCTGGCAGCGGTGTTCTGGATGTTTTGGATGGAACTAAGAAACCTCCTCTGTCATGTGGCAGAACCAGTGTGGGACACTTACTTCTCGAGTTTTACCTGCCCATATGAGTCGGATCAGATGTCCTACCACAGGAGTGAAGAATGACCTTGGGAGCTGTTCAGGGGTATTCGAGAAAAGATATAAACAAGCATTTGCAATGCAATAAGTCTTGCATTTGCTTGAGTTAGAGTTATGGAAATTGTAAATTATTTAACTGGACTTTTCTTGCAACACAAATTAGTCAACCTTGCCTCATAATGTCATCTTTTCCTGCCATATAATTCCAGTTGCTCTGTATATAACTAAAGCACTTCCATCTACGGTCTTCCACTATCTGTAGCAAAAAATGGAAAATGTTGCCATTTAGCATCCTTATTTAAATCTGTCATGCTAATTCCAATAGAAAACCACTTTCACCACCCCACCATCAAAATTGCTGGCTGGCTGGCTAGCACAATTACCCCAAAAAAGACACAAGACAGCCACAGAGGAGAAATAAACTAGAAGGGTCACCCAAACATATCAAGAGTGTTCATAAGGATGTTAAGTTGGCCTGAATCATGGTCATATTTGTTACAAGGAGAGATTATGAAAGCATATACAATTATCACATAAAACTTTTTCAGACATAAACTTTTGGCATTAGACTTTAATGCTCAAAACAGCCTCTAGAGGGCACCATAACAAAAATATCATTTGTAAGAAACATGGGGCCAGATGTATCAAGCTTTTGCATTTCTTAAATAGCATATTTTAAGAAATCGCTATTTAAGAAATGCAAAATGGGATGTATGAAATTTGCGAGTTGGTAATAGTAATATCTTAAAATCCACAATCGCTATTACAGAATTGAAATTAAGGAATGGGACTCCATTCATCCCTATGGGCCTGTAGTCCGATAGGTGCAAATGGTTTTGCATTTCCCAATTTGCGAAATTAGGTAATGCAAACCCCAGGGTACTGGGGGCCTAAGGCCCCCTCTGATGCACCCCCAAAAAATACTTGCAGACATGTGAAGCACACACATGCCCTACATGTCATTTTTAAAAATGCATTTAAAATGCATTTTTAAAAATTACACATGCTTAACACCAAATTGGATTTGGTGGTAATTGCATTTCCTAAATGCCCAATTTGCATTTAGGAAATGCTTGATACATGTGGTTTGGAAATCGCAAATAGGGATTCCCTATTTGCGATTTCCAATTTAGAGAATCGCTATTTTTGCGATTCCTTAAAATTGCATAGAGAATGCCTTTCATACATCTTGAAAGGCATTTTTGCATTTGCAAATTGACGATTTTTGCGATTCGCACCGTTTGCAAATGCAAAATTGCTTTAAACATCTGGCCCATGGTTATGTAACCATATTGTTAGACCCTGGAGGGCATAACCCTCGGAAAAAAAGGAGAATATAATACAGTGTTACCATATACTTAGCTCATAGAGGACTTTTTTTTAGGGCTAGCAGACCTTCCGCAATGATGTTACAAACAAGGCCTTTAAAACCAAACTTCTCCTAGCTGCAAAACAAATGTTCTAGCCAGAGAAAGCTTAAAAGATACTGAATAGTGGGAGGGTTAATTATTTTGGGGTCCCCACTAACCTAGTGTGGGGACCCAGAGATGATGTATACAGAAAGAGCGTTTTGAAGGTGGTCCCATTGTCCTAGGGCCACCACAGGCTGAGTTATGAGCAACAATGTTTTGCAAAAGTAATGCCCTGCAAAGCATTATGTGGAAAGGTTTTGTGCTGCACACTATAGTATGTTGACTGCAATACTTAGAAGAGCCCCTAAAGAACACTACAATAAAAACAGCATTTGGAACAAACATGGTCATGTAACTATACAGCCAGCCCTTAAAAAGCATAAACACATGAAAAGAAGAATGAAAGAAACTAATGCAGTATAACCATATACTTAGCTCATAGAGATTGTAGTACATTGCTCATTTCCAAAGCTAGCAGACATTCTGCAATGATATTGCAAGCAAACAAACAAAATAACTTCTCTCATGAATAAAACAAAAGTTTCCGCCACAAGAGGACTTAAAAATACACTGAATGTTGGGAGGGGTTACATTTTGGGGTCCCCACTAACCTATTGTGGGGACCCATAGATGATGTAGAGAGAACAAGTACATTGTTGTTAACGTTTTGAAGGTGGTCCCATTGTCCTAGGGCCACCACAGGCTGAGTTATGAGCAAAAATGTTTTGTAAAATTAATGCCCTGCAAAGCATTATGGGGTGAACTTCCCACGTGCAGCGAATATTGTAGTATTGGCTCTCACACTTTGCCAGGGGAACTACTTTAGCTTTGGGGACTTTTGTTTTACGTAAAGCATTTACCAATTTCAAATGTTTAAGGAGAGAGACACAAAAAATGACTCTGATTAGGTAACTGTGACCAATGTGACCAATGTGACCAGTGTTCCAATACCGCCGATCGAGTTCACGCTGTTATGCCTATTCGCACTGTGAGCGCCATGGCCGCCATGCAGAATGAAGGAGAGAGACAAGAAAAAAAAATAGTTTGCCTACACTGAAGTATATCGACAATCGTGCAATAATCCATGTAGCAGCGGCAGTCTGCAGGGCATGATGAAAACAGCCTAGAAGCGGGACAAACATAAAGCATTTACTAATGAGATCAAGTGATTTTTGAAAAGCAAGCCCAGGAACTAATGAAAATGATAAGCGTGAGATGGGAATGGTTAAAAGCCCACAATACTTACAACATGTCAAAGCACTTGTGCGCTCAACCTAAAAAGGAGGCAGGGCAGTAACCTTTATCGGCGACACTCATCTTGTCAGAGAGAAAGTAGCTTATTCCACTTCTCCACTCGCAGTCCTAATTTATTGATCAAAGGCGCAGGGCTGTGGTTGTCACTTGCTGCCACATCTTTGAATCTATTAATCTTCACTCCCAATTATGAGACATATTCTGAGCACCATCTGCAAGGATATTCCAGCACACAGGGGCTTGTTCCTTGGGTCAAGGGTGATCACTCCGACTATCAATTAATATGAGTTTGCCAGTGTGCCAAAGCACACTGTTTCTCATATTATTGGTAGAAGGTTAACCTCAGGATGTTTAATGAATTATGTCGTCTGCAAATAAAGAGATGACAAGCTGACACAGGCCTTTGTGACTGACAGTCCCCGCCAGTCCCCGCTGCCCATGATGTTCTCGGACCCTGCACGCCAATGACTCCATGGACAGAGGTGATCTGTACAGAAGCCTAACAATCTCTCTAAATCTCGAGCCCAAGCCTATCCTATCTAATATTAAATATATGTAGCCCCACCCAGGGGGTCAGATGCCTTTCTGGTATCTAGAACTACTTCCACAGCAGGAGACTGTGAGGAGACTCGATCGAGAAACGCAAACAGCATGAGTATTTTATAAGTGTTTTTTCTGCCCAGATTGAAACCTCTCTGCTCTGACAGTACCAGCCCACAAATCCAGCGTACCAATCTATCATCTACTGTCCACTCTAGGACTTTGACGTATGTATTGAGTAAACACAAGGTCAATATGACTGTGCAATTAGCTTTGACAGGGCAGTCGATATCGCCTCGCGTCCAGCACTTCTGTGTACACCTCAAACTCAAGGGGGCAAATATATCACAGAGGGATTTAAAGAATCCCTCTGTGTAGGAAGTTGGCTCTGTATGTGCTATTTCAAAGTAAGGAATAGCATGCACAGAGTCCAAGGGTTCCCCTTAGAGGTAAAATAGTGGTAAAAATAGATAATACTAATGCTCTATTTTGTGGTAGTGTGGTCGAGCAGTAGGCTTATCCAAGGAGTAGTGTTAAGCATTTGTTGTACATACACAAGACAATAAATGAGGTACACACACTCAGAGACAAATCCAGCCAATAGGTTTTTATATAGAAAAATATCTTTTCTTAGTTTATTTTAAGAACCACAGGTTCAAATTCTACATGTAATATCTCATTCGAAAGGTATTGCAGGTAAGTACTTTAGGAACTTCAAATCATAAAAATTGCATGTATACTTTACAAGTTATTGACAAATAGCTGTTTTAAAAGTGGACACAGTGCAATTTTCACAGTTCCTGGGGGAGGTAAGTTTTTGTTAGTTTTACCAGGTAAGTAAGACACTTACAGGGTTCAGTTCTTGGTCCAAGGTAGCCCACCGTTGGGGGTTCAGAGCAACCCCAAAGTCACCACACCAGCAGCTCAGGGCCGGTCAGGTGCAGAGTTCGAAGTGGTGCCCAAAACACATAGGCTAGAATGGAGAGAAGGGGGTGCCCCGGTTCTGGTCTGCTTGCAGGTAAGTACCCGCGTCTTCGGAGGGCAGACCAGAGGGGTTTTGTAGGGCACCGGGGGGGACACAAGCCCACACAGAAATTTCACCCTCAGCAGCGCGGGGGCGGCCGGGTGCAGTGTGGAAACGGGCGTCGGGTTTTCAATGTTAGTCTATGAGAGATCTCGGGATCTCTTCAGCGCTGCAGGCAGGCAAGGGGGGGGATTCCTCGGGGAAACCTCCACTTGGGCAAGGGAGAGGGACTCCTGGGGGTCACTTCTCCAGTGAAAGTCCGGTCCTTCAGGTCCTGGGGGCTGCGGGTGCAGGGTCTCTCCCAGGCGTCGGGACTTTAGGTTCAAAGAGTCGCGGTCAGGGGAAGCCTCGGGATTCCCTCTGCAGGCGGCGCTGTGGGGGCTCAGGGGGGACAGGTTTTGGTACTCACAGTATCAGAGTAGTCCTGGGGTCCCTCCTGAGGTGTTGGATCGCCACCAGCCGAGTCGGGGTCGCCGGGTGCAGTGTTGCAAGTCTCACGCTTCTTGCGGGGAGCTTGCAGGGTTCTTTCAAGGCTGCTGGAAACAAAGTTGCAGCCTTTCTTGGAGCAGGTCCGCTGTCCTCGGGAGTTTCTTGTCTTTTCGAAGCAGGGGCAGTCCTCAGAGGATGTCGAGGTCGCTGGTCCCTTTGGAAGGCGTCGCTGGAGCAGGATCTTTGGAAGGCAGGAGACAGGCCGGTGAGTTTCTGGAGCCAAGGCAGTTGTCGTCTTCTGGTCTTCCGCTGCAGGGGTTTTCAGCTGGGCAGTCCTTCTTCTTGTAGTTGCAGGAATCTAACTTTCTAGGGTTCAGGGTAGCCCTTAAATACTAAATTTAAGGGCGTGTTTAGGTCTGGGGGGTTAGTAGCCAATGGCTACTAGCCCTGAGGGTGGGTACACCCTCTTTGTGCCTCCTCCCAAGGGGAGGGGGTCACAATCCTAACCCTATTGGGGGAATCCTCCATCTGCAAGATGGAGGATCTCTAAAAGTTAGAGTCACCTCAGCTCAGGACACCTTAGGGGCTGTCCTGACTGGCCAGTGACTCCTCCTTGTTTTTCTCATTATTTTCTCCGGCCTTGCCGCCAAAAGTGGGGCCTGGCCGGAGGGGGCGGGCAACTCCACTAGCTGGAGTGTCCTGCTGGGTTGGCACAAAGGAGGTGAGCCTTTGAGGCTCACCGCCAGGTGTGACAATTCCTGCCTGGGAGAGGTGTTAGCATCTCCACCCAGTGCAGGCTTTGTTACTGGCCTCAGAGTGACAAAGGCACTCTCCCCATGGGGCCAGCAACATGTCTCGGTTTGTGGCAGGCTGCTAAAACTAGTCAGCCTACACAGATAGTCGGTTAAGTTTCAGGGGGCACCTCTAAGGTGCCCTCTGTGGTGCATTTTACAATAAAATGTACACTGGCATCAGTGTGCATTTATTGTGCTGAGAAGTTTGATACCAAACTTCCCAGCTTTCAGTGTAGCCATTATGGTGCTGGGGAGTTCGTGTTTGACAGACTCCCAGACCATATACTCTTATGGCTACCCTGCACTTACAATGTCTAAGGTTTTGTTTAGACACTGTAGGGGTACCATGCTCATGCACTGGTACCCTCACCTATGGTATAGTGCACCCTGCCTTAGGGCTGTAAGGCCTGCTAGAGGGGTGTCTTACCTATACTGCATAGGCAGTGAGAGGCTGGCATGGCACCCTGAGGGGAGTGCCATGTCGACTTACTCGTTTTGTTCTCACTAGCACACACAAGCTGGCAAGCAGTGTGTCTGTGCTGAGTGAGAGGTCTCCAGGGTGGCATAAGACATGCTGCAGCCCTTAGAGACCTTCCTTGGCATCAGGGCCCTTGGTACTAGAAGTACCAGTTACAAGGGACTTATCTGGATGCCAGGGTCTGCCAATTGTGGATACAAAAGTACAGGTTAGGGAAAGAACACTGGTGCTGGGGCCTGGTTAGCAGGCCTCAGCACACTTTCAATTGTAAACATAGCATCAGCAAAGGCAAAAAGTCAGGGGGCAACCATGCCAAGGAGGCATTTCCTTACACAACCCCCCCCCAAACGAAAGAGGATGAGACTAACCTTTCCCAAGAGAGTCTTCATTTTCTAAGTGGAAGAACCTGGAAAGGCCATCTGCATTGGCATGGGCAGTCCCAGGTCTGTGTTCCACTATAAAGTCCATTCCCTGTAGGGAGATGGACCACCTCAACAGTTTAGGATTTTCACCTTTCATTTGCATCAGCCATTTGAGAGGTCTGTGGTCAGTTTGAACTAGGAAGTGAGTCCCAAAGAGGTATGGTCTCAGCTTCTTCAGGGACCAAACCACAGCAAAGGCCTCCCTCTCAATGGCACTCCAACGCTGCTCCCTGGGGAGTAACCTCCTGCTAATGAAAGCAACAGGCTGGTCAAGGCCATCATCATTTGTTTGGGACAAAACTGCCCCTATCCCATGTTCAGAGGCATCAGTCTGCACAATGAACTGCTTAGAATAATCTGGAGCTTTGAGAACTGGTGCTGAGCACATTGCCTGTTTCAGGGTGTCAAAGGCCTGTTGGCATTCCACAGTCCAGTTTACTTTCTTGGGCATTTTCTTGGAGGTGAGTTCAGTGAGGGCTGTCACAATGGATCCATATCCCTTCACAAACCTCCTGTAATACCCAGTCAAGCCAAGGAATGCCCTGACTTGAGTCTGGGTTTTTGGAGCTACCCAGTCCAGAATAGTCTGGATCTTGGGTTGGAGTGGCTGAACTTGGCCTCCACCTACAAGGTGTCCCAAGTAAACCACAGTTCCCTGCCCTATCTGGCATTTGGATGCCTTGATAGAGAGGCCTGCAGATTGCAGAGCCTTCAAAACCTTCCTCAGGTGGACCAGGTGATCCTGCCAGGTGGAGCTAAAGACAGCAATATCATCAAGATAAGCTGTGCTAAAGGACTCCAAGCCAGCAAGGACTTGATTCACCAACCTTTGGAAGGTGGCAGGGGCATTCTTTAAACCAAAGGGCATAACAGTAAACTGATAATGCCCATCAGGTGTGGAGAATGCTGTCTTTTCTTTTGCTCCAGGTGCCATTTTTATTTGCCAGTACCCTGCTGTCAAGTCAAAGGTACTTAGAAATTTGGCAGCACCTAATTTATCAATGAGCTCATCAGCTCTTGGAATTGGATGGGCATCTGTCTTGGTGACAGAATTGAGCCCTCTGTAGTCCACACAAAACCTCATCTCTTTCTTTCCATCTTTGGTGTGAGGTTTGGGGACTAAGACCACTGGGCTAGCCCAGGGGCTGTCAGAGCGCTCAATTACTCCCAATTCCAGCATCTTGTGGACTTCCATCTTGATGCTTTCTTTAACATGGTCAGATTGTCTAAAGATTTTGTTCTTGACAGGCATGCTGTCTCCTGTGTCCACATCATGGGTACACAGGTGTGTCTGACCAGGGGTTAAGGAGAAGAGTTCAGGAAACTGTTGTAGGACTCTCCTACAATCAGCTTGCTGTTGGCCAGAGAGGGTGTCTGAGTAGATCACTCCATCTACTGTACCATCTTTTGGGTCTGATGACAGAAGATCAGGGAGAGGTTCACTCTCTGCCTCCTGATCCTCATCTGTTACCATCAACAGATTGACATCAGCCCTGTCGTGGAAGAGCTTAAGGCGGTTTACATGGATCACCCTCTTGGGGCTCCTGCTTGTGCCCAGGTCCACCAAGTAGGTGACCTGACTCTTCCTCTCCAGTACTGGGTAAGGGCCACTCCATTTGTCCTGGAGTGCCCTGGGAGCCACAGGCTCCAGAACCCAGACTTTCTGCCCTGGTTGGAACTCAACCAGTGCAGCCTTTTGGTCATACCAAAACTTCTGGAGCTGTTGGCTGGCCTCAAGGTTTTTGGTTGCCTTTTCCATGTACTCTGCCATTCTAGAGCGAAGGCCAAGTACATAGTCCACTATGTCTTGTTTTGGCTCATGGAGAGGTCTCTCCCAGCCTTCTTTAACAAGAGCAAGTGGTCCCCTTACAGGATGACCAAACAGAAGTTCAAAGGGTGAGAATCCTACTCCCTTCTGTGGCACCTCTCTGTAAGCGAAAAGCAGACATGGCAAGAGGACATCCCATCTCCTTTTGAGCTTTTCTGGGAGCCCCATGATCATGCCTTTTAATGTCTTGTTGAATCTCTCAACCAAGCCATTAGTTTGTGGATGGTATGGTGTAGTGAATTTATAAGTCACTCCACACTCATTCCACATGTGCTTTAGGTATGCTGACATGAAGTTGGTACCTCTGTCAGACACCACCTCCTTAGGGAAACCCACTCTGGTAAAGATACCAATGAGGGCCTTGGCTACTGCAGGGGCAGTAGTCGACCTAAGGGGAATAGCTTCAGGATACCTGGTAGCATGATCCACTACTACCAGGATATACATATTTCCTGAGGCTGTGGGAGGTTCCAGTGGACCAACTATGTCCACACCCACTCTTTCAAAGGGAACCCCCACCACTGGAAGTGGAATGAGGGGGGCCTTTGGATGCCCACCTGTCTTACCACTGGCTTGACAGGTGGGGCAGGAGAGGCAAAACTCCTTAACCATGTTGGACATATTGGGCCAGTAGAAGTGGTTGACTAACCTCTCCCACGTCTTGGTTTGTCCCAAATGTCCAGCAAGGGGAATGTCATGGGCCAATGTTAGGATGAACTTCCTGAACAGCTGAGGCACTACCACTCTCCTAGTGGCACCAGGTTTGGGGTCTCTGGCCTCAGTGTACAGGAGTCCATCTTCCCAATAGACCCTATGCGTTCCATTTTTCTTGCCTTTGGACTCTTCAGCAGCTTGCTGCCTAAGGCCTTCAAGAGAGGGACAGGTTTCTTGTCCCTTACACAGCTCCTCCCTTGAGGGTCCCCCTGGGCCTAAGAGCTCAACCTGATAAGGTTCAAGCTCCAAAGGCTCAGTTCCCTCAGAGGGCAGAACTTCTTCCTGAGAAGAGAGGTTCCCTTTCTTTTGCTGTGTTGTAGTTGGTTTCCCAACTGACTTTCCTGTTCTCTTGGTAGGCTGGGCCATTCTTCCAGACTCCAGCTCTACTTGTTCACCCTGTGCCTTGCATTGTGCTCTTGTTTTCACACACACCAGTTCAGGGATACCCAGCATTGCTGCATGGGTTTTTAGTTCTACCTCAGCCCATGCTGAGGACTCCAGGTCATTTCCAAGCAGACAGTCCACTGGGATATTTGAGGAGACCACCACCTGTTTCAGGCCATTGACCCCTCCCCATTCTAAAGTAACCATTGCCATGGGATGTACTTTTCTCTGATTGTCAGCGTTGGTGACTGTGTAAGTTTTTCCAGTCAGGTATTGGCCAGGGGAAACCAGTTTCTCTGTCACCATGGTGACACTGGCACCTGTATCCCTCAGGCCCTCTATTCTAGTCCCATTAATTAAGAGTTGCTGTCTGTATTTTTGCATGTTAGGCGGCCAGACAGCTAGTGTGGCTAAATCCACCCCACCCTCAGAAACTAGAGTAGCTTCAGTGTGGACCCTGATTTGCTCTGGGCACACTGTTGATCCCACTTGGAGACTAGCCATACCAGTGTTACCTGGATGGGAGTTTGGAGTGGAACCTTTCTTGGGACAGGCCTTGTCTCCAGTTTGGTGTCCATGCTGTTTACAGCTATGACACCAGGCCTTTTTGGGATCAAAGTTTTTACCCTTGTACCCATTGTTTTGTGAAGAGGCTCTGGGCCCACCCTCCTGTGCAGGTTTTTGGGGGCCTGTAGAAGACTCTTTACTATTTTTAGTTTTGGTTGTCTCATCACCCTTCCCCTGGGGAGTCTTTGTGACCCCTTTCTTTTGGTCACCCCCTGTTGAAGTCTTGGACACCCTTGTCTTGACCCAATGGTCCGCCTTCTTTCCCAATTCTTGGGGAGAAATTGGTCCTAGGTCTACCAGATGCTGATGCAGTTTATCATTGAAACAATTACTCAATAGGTGTTCTTTCACAAATAAATTGTACAGCCCATCATAATTATTTACACCACTGCCTTGAATCCAACCATCTAGTGTTTTCACTGAGTAGTCAACAAAGTCAACCCAGGTCTGGCTCGAGGATTTTTGAGCCCCCCTGAACCTAATCCTGTACTCCTCAGTGGAGAATCCAAAGCCCTCAATCAGGGTACCCTTCATGAGGTCATAAGATTCTGCATCTTGTCCAGAGAGTGTGAGGAGTCTATCCCTACACTTTCCTGTGAACATTTCCCAAAGGAGAGCACCCCAGTGAGATCTGTTCACTTTTCTGGTTACACAAGCCCTCTCAAAAGCTGTGAACCATTTGGTGATGTCATCACCATCTTCATATTTAGTTACAATCCCTTTGGGGATTTTCAACATGTCAGGAGAATCTCTGACCCTATTTATGTTGCTGCCACCATTGATGGGTCCTAGGCCCATCTCTTGTCTTTCCCTCTCTATGGCTAGGATCTGTCTTTCCAAAGCCAATCTTTTGGCCATCCTGGCTAACTGGATGTCCTCTTCACTGGGGCTATCCTCAGTGATTTCAGAGGTGTTGGTCTCTCCTGTGAGGGAACCAGCATCTCTGACTATTATTTTAGGAGTCAGGGTTTGAGGGACCCTGTTCTCCCTAGATAGGACTGGTAGGGGGGAATTGTCCTCCAAGTCACTATCCTCTTCCTCTGAGTTGCCACCCTCAGAGGGGTTGGCCTTTTCAAACTCTGCCAAAAGCTCCTGGAGCTGTATTTTGGTAGGTTTGGGGCCCATTGTTATTTTCTTTATTTTACAGAGTGACCTTAGCTCCCTCATCTTAAGATGGAGGTAAGGTGTGGTGTCGAGTTCCACCACAGTCACATCTGTGCTAGACATTTTGCTTCTAAAAGTTGGAATACTTTTTAAGAATCTACAACTGGTTCTAGAATCTAATTCAAACTTTTACAACTTTTTAAACTCTAAAAGAAATGCTAAACAGGATCTAACACAAGGCCCTAGCAGGACTTTTAAGAATTTAGAAAACTTTTCAAATTGCAAAAATCAATTTCTAATGACAATTTTGGAATTTGTCGTGTGATCAGGTATTGGCTGAGTAGTCCAGCAAATGCAAAGTCTTGTACCCCACCGCTGATCCACCAATGTAGGAAGTTGGCTCTGTATGTGCTATTTCAAAGTAAGGAATAGCATGCACAGAGTCCAAGGGTTCCCCTTAGAGGTAAAATAGTGGTAAAAATAGATAATACTAATGCTCTATTTTGTGGTAGTGTGGTCGAGCAGTAGGCTTATCCAAGGAGTAGTGTTAAGCATTTGTTGTACATACACAAGACAATAAATGAGGTACACACACTCAGAGACAAATCCAGCCAATAGGTTTTTATATAGAAAAATATCTTTTCTTAGTTTATTTTAAGAACCACAGGTTCAAATTCTACATGTAATATCTCATTCGAAAGGTATTGCAGGTAAGTACTTTAGGAACTTCAAATCATAAAAATTGCATGTATACTTTACAAGTTATTGACAAATAGCTGTTTTAAAAGTGGACACAGTGCAATTTTCACAGTTCCTGGGGGAGGTAAGTTTTTGTTAGTTTTACCAGGTAAGTAAGACACTTACAGGGTTCAGTTCTTGGTCCAAGGTAGCCCACCGTTGGGGGTTCAGAGCAACCCCAAAGTCACCACACCAGCAGCTCAGGGCCGGTCAGGTGCAGAGTTCGAAGTGGTGCCCAAAACACATAGGCTAGAATGGAGAGAAGGGGGTGCCCCGGTTCTGGTCTGCTTGCAGGTAAGTACCCGCGTCTTCGGAGGGCAGACCAGAGGGGTTTTGTAGGGCACCGGGGGGGACACAAGCCCACACAGAAATTTCACCCTCAGCAGCGCGGGGGCGGCCGGGTGCAGTGTGGAAACGGGCGTCGGGTTTTCAATGTTAGTCTATGAGAGATCTCGGGATCTCTTCAGCGCTGCAGGCAGGCAAGGGGGGGGATTCCTCGGGGAAACCTCCACTTGGGCAAGGGAGAGGGACTCCTGGGGGTCACTTCTCCAGTGAAAGTCCGGTCCTTCAGGTCCTGGGGGCTGCGGGTGCAGGGTCTCTCCCAGGCGTCGGGACTTTAGGTTCAAAGAGTCGCGGTCAGGGGAAGCCTCGGGATTCCCTCTGCAGGCGGCGCTGTGGGGGCTCAGGGGGGACAGGTTTTGGTACTCACAGTATCAGAGTAGTCCTGGGGTCCCTCCTGAGGTGTTGGATCGCCACCAGCCGAGTCGGGGTCGCCGGGTGCAGTGTTGCAAGTCTCACGCTTCTTGCGGGGAGCTTGCAGGGTTCTTTCAAGGCTGCTGGAAACAAAGTTGCAGCCTTTCTTGGAGCAGGTCCGCTGTCCTCGGGAGTTTCTTGTCTTTTCGAAGCAGGGGCAGTCCTCAGAGGATGTCGAGGTCGCTGGTCCCTTTGGAAGGCGTCGCTGGAGCAGGATCTTTGGAAGGCAGGAGACAGGCCGGTGAGTTTCTGGAGCCAAGGCAGTTGTCGTCTTCTGGTCTTCCGCTGCAGGGGTTTTCAGCTGGGCAGTCCTTCTTCTTGTAGTTGCAGGAATCTAACTTTCTAGGGTTCAGGGTAGCCCTTAAATACTAAATTTAAGGGCGTGTTTAGGTCTGGGGGGTTAGTAGCCAATGGCTACTAGCCCTGAGGGTGGGTACACCCTCTTTGTGCCTCCTCCCAAGGGGAGGGGGTCACAATCCTAACCCTATTGGGGGAATCCTCCATCTGCAAGATGGAGGATCTCTAAAAGTTAGAGTCACCTCAGCTCAGGACACCTTAGGGGCTGTCCTGACTGGCCAGTGACTCCTCCTTGTTTTTCTCATTATTTTCTCCGGCCTTGCCGCCAAAAGTGGGGCCTGGCCGGAGGGGGCGGGCAACTCCACTAGCTGGAGTGTCCTGCTGGGTTGGCACAAAGGAGGTGAGCCTTTGAGGCTCACCGCCAGGTGTGACAATTCCTGCCTGGGAGAGGTGTTAGCATCTCCACCCAGTGCAGGCTTTGTTACTGGCCTCAGAGTGACAAAGGCACTCTCCCCATGGGGCCAGCAACATGTCTCGGTTTGTGGCAGGCTGCTAAAACTAGTCAGCCTACACAGATAGTCGGTTAAGTTTCAGGGGGCACCTCTAAGGTGCCCTCTGTGGTGCATTTTACAATAAAATGTACACTGGCATCAGTGTGCATTTATTGTGCTGAGAAGTTTGATACCAAACTTCCCAGCTTTCAGTGTAGCCATTATGGTGCTGGGGAGTTCGTGTTTGACAGACTCCCAGACCATATACTCTTATGGCTACCCTGCACTTACAATGTCTAAGGTTTTGTTTAGACACTGTAGGGGTACCATGCTCATGCACTGGTACCCTCACCTATGGTATAGTGCACCCTGCCTTAGGGCTGTAAGGCCTGCTAGAGGGGTGTCTTACCTATACTGCATAGGCAGTGAGAGGCTGGCATGGCACCCTGAGGGGAGTGCCATGTCGACTTACTCGTTTTGTTCTCACTAGCACACACAAGCTGGCAAGCAGTGTGTCTGTGCTGAGTGAGAGGTCTCCAGGGTGGCATAAGACATGCTGCAGCCCTTAGAGACCTTCCTTGGCATCAGGGCCCTTGGTACTAGAAGTACCAGTTACAAGGGACTTATCTGGATGCCAGGGTCTGCCAATTGTGGATACAAAAGTACAGGTTAGGGAAAGAACACTGGTGCTGGGGCCTGGTTAGGAGGCCTCAGCACACTTTCAATTGTAAACATAGCATCAGCAAAGGCAAAAAGTCAGGGGGCAACCATGCCAAGGAGGCATTTCCTTACACTCTGTCAGTATGGAGCTCGTCTAGAGCTATTTTAAATTCATCTAAGCTTATGGGTGTGCCTAATTGCTCCTTCAGAAGATCCAGATACACCAGGGATGTTTTAAGCCATGGGCAAAGTGGGCTCTGGCCCAGGGTCCCAGCTTTTCAGGAGAGGGGGCCCTGATAAAGCCAACTCTGTTCAGCAGAGAGCCTTGCCCTGATGACCTTGAATAATTCTTAAACAGATTGTTTTAAATATTGTTATCCTTAAAAAAAAATATATTGTGAGTGGTGCGTGAGAGTCTAATTACATACATTTTGCAGAGAAATGTTGTGTTTATGTTTCATGCAACACCCACAAAACAACTTTGTTTTAGATCAAAAAAGGACATCACATATGAGAAATGGGAGGGCATCTCAGAGATTATTTGAAGTAATATTAGTGAGCTGCTGCTGTGTTACAACATTGAAAACACACGTTTCTATCCCTGAATACTAGATGTAACATCTTTAGAATTTGGACTAGTGTGCATGTGCACTGTCGGAGACCTGGCCAAAGAGGGCATGAAAGAGATGAAACTAGATCATACATTCAAAGCTGTTCTGAACAGGGGCTCCCAAAATACATTCGACCTGGGCCACAAACTCCTTAAGATGTCCCTGAGATACACCAGCTTGACCCTGTCAATGTAATGCCGCAAATGGTGTTTGTAAGGAATGTCACTGGCTGTATATAGTTATTTGTAATACATAGGAAGCACCTTAGCTATATCTGAGGTATCCGTGACCACACCCCAACTTTCACTAGCTATTGCTGAGATCAGGTTGCTTTGCTAGTTTTTAGCAACCAGAGCAGAGTGCGTCCAGGCACTCACCCTCCCCATATTTCCTGCCTTGTGTCAATTTGCCTAGGTAGGTGACTTCTCAACTGGCCAAATCACCATACTCTACTTGGGCCTGTTTTAGATCTGCCATAACTCGGTCATCGCTTGAACTGACTTGTAACAGATAATACAGCTGGATGCTCACTTGTTCCCCTATGTGATTGCATGTGTATGGATCTAAGGACCCCTACCTGCTTAAAGATGACTTCTCTCTCTTATAATTGCTTTAAATGATTACCATAGCATAGCTTGTGTAGACACACTGCCTACTTTGTTAGTGAAGTATTCCTCAATGGCTTAGGCTATGTCTTTTCTAAACATCCAGGGCCATATTTCAGAGTCCTTAGTGCCACCTTTGCGCTGCCATAGTGTCATTTGTTTTACACTAAGGCGGCGCTAAAGTGGCATTTTCCCTGCGCCATATTTACAAAGTGGTGCAACGCATTCATTGCACCACTTTGTAAAGCTTTGCTCCTCATTATGCCTCCGCCAGGCATAATGTATGCAAGAGGGGCCAAAAAAATGATGTAAGGAAATCTAAGCAATTTCCTTGCGCCATTCATTTCAGCACTTGAGCATACCATTATTTATAATGGCCACCTATGTACTTTGCAGGAGTAGCGCCAACATTTTGGTTCCACTCCTGAAGAGTACATCAATAGCGCCAAGAAAATTACGCTATTGCCCCCTACCCTGCACCGAGGTGGGACGTATTTTAAATACGGCGCACACATGGTGGTAGTAGCGGGGCATTAAGGGGTGCAAAGAAAGTGGTGCTGCACTGGGTGCAGCGCCACTTTCCTTAAATCTACCCCCAGTCTTTCAGCTCATCGGTTGCGAAGCGCCATTGCCCTGATGTCTTCACTCTAACCAGTACTTGAAGCCACATGTTCGCAGGAGAAGATCAGACAGCATATCTGGAAGATGTTCCACCAAGTGCACCCACGCCAGAATTCCTGCTGAACTTAAGTATACTTCTATTCGAAACAAGGGGTAGTATGCCAGAGAGTAGCTTTTGTGGAAGCTTTCTGCATCAGTGTGAAGTATTCTCCAGACATCATTCTCGGTTAAGTTTGTCAATGTAATGCCTGAGCTAATGGAGGGATAATGGTGCATAGTCAGCAGTCAACTTGAATCTGTCCCTGTCAGGATCTACCACCAGATTGAAGTCACCTCCCCAAATCAAATTCTGCCCTTTAGTTCTACAGTAGGTGACATATTTCATCAGGTGTTGTGGGAGTGCCAGTATTAGGGCTGTATATTAATGTTACAGGGTGATCCATCAGTTGCCTTTGGATAATAACTTATCAGTTACTAGTATCAAACACCATATGGCCCAGGCAGAAATGTAAGAATTGACTTAGTATTATAGCAGCGCCCTTAGAGTACGTACTGTAGGATACAAAGAACCTGGACCCAGTCTTCGAGATACAAACAGTGAAGACGTGTGTGAAGATGTGGGTCTCCTGGAGCATAGCAATATCAATCTTGTGCATGTCTAAAACGGCAAGCACCTCCCTCTGTTTTTGCGATGTCCTGAGCCCCCTTACGTTGCATGACAGCATGTTACATGTGTTTTTTTCTGCATGTCTCTTCTTTGCTCCATCTTTTATGATATTGTCTGTGATGAACTAACACATAATAAAGGATAAATAGCCCTGACATCTGCATTTACAACACTAAGGGGCATTCTTACAAAGCCCTAGCTCCACCTTGTGCCTCCATAGCATAATTATTTTTACATTAAGGTGGCGCTAAGGTGGCTTTTTCCCCCGTGCTTTATTTTCAAAGTAGCGCTATGCTTGCATTGCACCACTTTGCAACCCCTTGCGCGACATTATGCCTGCATCAGGTGTTCCGAAGCAGGGAGGCTCAAAAAAATGGTGCAGTGAAATTTACGTTTCACTGCATCATTTTTTCCACCATTTTTAATGCCTGCTCAGAACAGGCGTTAAAATGATGCACCCATTTCAATCAATTGGACTCCCTGTGCTGTGCTGAATTAGCATCAACATTTTTGAGGCTAGTGCAGCAGAATACAACAATAACGTCAAATATTTTGACGCTATTGTCCTAACAACTGCCATGGTCCACCATATTGTAAGTATGATGCAACAATGGTGTTGTTAGGTGGGGCAGGGGAGATGCAAGACAAGTGGCGCATCAGGACCGATCCACCACTTTCTTGTAAATATGCCACTAAATATATGGCCTTCATGCCTAACATTTCCCTCATCCATCCTCCTCCTCCACCAAACAAGCAAAGATCAGTATAGTCCCACCAATCAAACATCAAACCAGAACAAACATAAATAGAAAAGGAAAAAACTATTTCCAAGAACCGTGTGGCAATGCATGCCATGGGGCAGTGCTCTTAATCAGACCATGCCCCTCGCAGATCAACAGCTTTTTAACATTAATGGAAGAGACAAACACCAGAGCCAGTATCTGAACGATGTATTTAATTTTTACAGTGGGCCTTCACTTTAGAGGCTACTGTGTACTTGGTACTTTTCTAACACAAAACACGTCATGGACCTCAACACAGGGTCTTTCACCAGTCTCCAATCTACCACATCCGCTGACACATCTGTGGTTGCCATCAGTGGAGTGCGACAAGAGAAGGATAGTCTGACATCAAGAGCCATGTCAACTCAGTCATGGTCACTGAGAGCAGAGGAGGTGCGCAGTAGAAGTTCCACCTTAGCAGCTTCTCTCTTTTCCAGTGTTTTTCTGGCGTGGTGTTTAACAATATGTTTCTTTAAAAAACGTGGCTGCTTCTTGTGGTCTTGCAAGCACATGGGTCTTGTCATCCCAGTGCACTCTCAGTTTAGCCAGGTATAGCATGGAGTACTGAACGTTTTGTGTGTGCAGTGTTTTTATCGGGTATGTAAGCTTTTCTTGCTGACTCTACTGACTGTGTGTAGTCACGATAGTATTGTGTTTGCAAAAGTTCAAGAGTTTCATGATAATCTAAGTGGTGCCACCGGAGTGGACCTTGGCACTAGGGATCTACGGGCCCTTTCTATGACAAACATCAGGGAAAAGGCAGGCTGACTAAAAATGTCCAGCAGTAGTTTTCCATGGAACTTTCCACAGTGGCCAACATTGTGGGCTCTGTCAAGCCCATCAATCTAATGTAACTACGAAGAAACCTCACCTCTGAGCCTTCGTTTTTTGCATGTACACCTATAAGTGTCTTTTCCAGCACTTTAACTTTCTCTTACATGGCAGAACAACAGTCCTCTACATCATTTATATGCTACTTAATACCAGCAAGCATATCAAGCCAAGTTGTGAGGGTGTCCAATTTGCCATTAATATTGTTGAGGCTTTGCTTCATCTCATGTAGCAGGTCCTTATTCTTATTGTGGCCCTCTGACGGGGCCACGCCTCATGACTTTTGGGCTTCCGATGTAGACACTGTGGAATGGGGTGCTTGCTGCTTGGGCTCAAAAATACTATTGCTTTGCTTGGCATGATTTTTACCCATGAATCATCAATGGCACGCAATCCGACAGGGGAGATGAAAATTGGACGCTCCATCTGCAATGTGGCACCATATCTCCAGTACCAGCATACATGCTCCTTATGCTTCTCACAGTGTTTATGTAAGTCCTGTAATGTGCTGTGTATGGCAGGGGCTGTGTGATATTTTGAGGGGTTGTGTGATATCTGGTGTCAGTCCGGTTTCTTATTGGTAGCCTAGTTGTATCTGACATAATCTAATGTACTTGCTGATGTCGCAGGAAACACGCTATCACTTGTCAAGGTCTGTCATTGTTCAGAGGTCTTTGCAGTCATATTCTATGTGCCCTTTCTATCCAGGGCCGGTCCTAGGATGTTTGGGGCGCAGGCAGAAAGGGAATGTGCAAGACCTCCCTATTTAGCATACAAAGTGAAATACCAGAAAATGACATCATGGGAAGTGAACTCAATTGACTATTGTGGAGCTAATTTGCAAGAACCATCTTTCTTGGTGCGGATATCCCTAAAGAAAAACATAAATATTAACACTAATACAATAAGCACATATATTTAAAAATTCAGTTAACTGGTAATACATTATATTAGCCACACTGGATGGAAAGGTTTGGCCTAGGTCTCTCCAAAACGTATAAGTGCAATCAGATGTAAACAATTTGTTTTCAGACTAGTGCATTAGATCCGTATATGTGTATGCAGTATTTATAGAGCACAAACCTAGCCAAAAGGCTGCTAAGCACTGTGCAGGGTCAAAGACACATGCAACATGTGATAGGAACAGTAGATGGTTTGTGGATCGTGAATGCATCATTTTTTCGTTTTTTTTTTAAAAAGTTGATTATTCACTGTTTCCTAAATTGGAGCTGATTTCGGACTGTCCAAAAGGACATGGGAATAACATTCCAGATCCTTGGTACAATAATGGGAAAGGCTCTTTTCTTTTTTTTTCTCTTTTTAGCACATCTTCTTCTTCCGTCTAAAGGTGTCATTGCTGTGGATGCGTGAAGAACAACTGTAGATGGCGAGCTTGTCATCCGAGAAGGCATGGGTGTCAGTCGTGTAGTGCAAACCTAATCAAAAGCAGTGGAGCATGGGACAGGGTCAATGACAAACATAAAGCCAAAGAGAGATGAGAAAGGTAGCTGGTTAGTGGACTGTTAACGCGTTGTGGTAGCTTTACAGATAATGCAGTAAAGCTTGAAGATGGTGCGGGCCAGCAAGAAGGACCTTTGGAGTTCCAGCACAGTGAAATGATGTGATCATATTTCTTCGTGTGCTGATGAGGTGTAATGCTGCATGTAGAATGCCCTGAAGGGGGCCTGTCTAGATTAAAATTCCAAAATGGTTTCCCAGAAACCCGGTGCAAGATAGGGTATGTACAAAAAATGTATGAAGTCAAATAAAACAGTTAGAAATAGCTTGACATCTATTAAAGGCATCACCAGAGTCACTGAAAAACACCTGAAACATCCAGAATATAATCATATGTAGGCTAAAAGAGTTTAATGTCATGTGACATGAGCCATGGCTACAACACTCCTATCAATGTCCTCTGAAGGCTTTAAAAGTTTTGATACTAATAATTAGTATGCACATACATGGTTCCAGAGTGCCTTTCATTTTGATGCAGATTCAGTTACCAGATCTGAGATACATCTCTTCCCATTTGATTTCTTCTAATTTCTAACAAAACCTAGAAAGCACACATTCAAATGCAATTAAATAATGCTGCAAGCCTGGCACACTAACTAGCCCATTTCCCTGGGCCTCACCTTGATGGATTATGGCTGTAAGGCCCATGGAAAAGAGGCCAGGCCTCTAGGGCTGTCTGCTCAATATTTTACTGCCATGAATGGTATTTACATGTCTAAAACAGAGCAAAAAGTAAAACAATCTCAATAGAATTTCTAGGGATTTAACAACATGGCACACAATATCCAGGCCACATCAGCTAAGTAAAATCTCTCACATCGGAAATCCCCAAAATATAAAGACAAATGGTGTAAGCATTGGTCTTCAAATTGGAGCAAGACTCCCATGGTGATCAAGTGATCAGAGGTGGGCATCAGCCTCAACAGTGGCTGAGATGAATTCAAGCATTCTATCCTTCACTTTTTTGTGGACTTTAATGAGTAGCCCTAATTAGGACAGGCATGCCGAGACATGGGTCCTGTGCACACTGTGTCTCTCAATGAAACCAAGCTTTACCTGGCTGAGGATCCCTAACTAGGGTGATACCTGTCCTGGGTTGCTTGTGTTCTGGTTCAGAGAGGACCTGGCCTGATAGTTTAGTCTGGACTATTCCCAATGGAGCAGTGTAAAGACCAATTTACATATGCCTGGGGCCAAACTGAGGTGGCATGATGTGCTAAATGAGGATGGTGTGGGATGCAGCCCTAGTAATTACCAGTTGCTGAGGTTATTTCAAGCACTCCATCCATCACATTTTACCTTTTATGTGGACAGTAAAATACAGGCATAATTTGGGTACATTGGACCCATAATCGCATGAGGCCGCGGTCCCACAGCACTTGCTGCTCTGTTGATAGCTACACCCTTCAGAGGGGCCTCTTGCCCCCCCACCTCCCTGGGCCTTGCAGCCATTGACCTGTGCTGCAAGGCCTAGAACAGCAGGCTTCCTCACTTGGGTTGTGTCTCTTAGCACTGGACCATGACTAGCAGGCATACTAGAGGATGGACCTTTCCTTATCTTTGCAGCTCTGCATCATCACTGTGCGGTGCATTAGAGAGGGGAACAGAGGCATAGTAATGTACTCAGGGGCCCTGATGCATGAAAATGATGCCAGACAGTAAATCGCAGCCATGAATTGGGTGCATTGGGTCCAGAACTTCCATGAGTCCTAGTGCAACTGCACCTGCTGCACTACAGATAGCTACACACATGACAAAGGCCCCAGTGAGCCTCACAGGCATACTCCTGCTCTGCTAAGCTCATGGACTGACACCTCCTCCCCTGAGTGTCCAACCATGGCCAGCTGCAAAGCCCACGAGGAGGAGGGCCTCTCCCGGGCCTTGCAGCTCTGGAACAAGGCTGCAATGTCCACGGAAGAGAAGCAGGTAGCACAACAATGATGTCATTGGTGATGGTGCAAAGTAAAAGCACCCACTCACTCTTGTCAGCTGGGTGCATGGTAAAATAAAGCCATAGTTTGGGAACATTGGGCACTTAATACCCCTGGGCCCATTCCCGCTGCACCTGCTGCACTACTGTTGGCTTTGCCCCTGAACAATGGCTATGCCCAGGCAGAAAGGGAGTGCCTTAGGCCCCTCTAATTTGCATACAACATGAAATCTCAGAAAATGACATTACAGGACACGGACCTTGACATCAAAGCTGTGAGATAGTTTGAATGGGGCCCAGGGGAGGGGCCCACTCGAGGGGCCCCACATCCTGGGCCTCTCAGACATGGTGTAGTGCTGAGAAGATTAGGGGAAGAAGCCCACTAACCTATGGGCCTCACAGCACATAGTCATGGTTGCAAAGCACAAGGGAGAGGGGCCCTCCCCATAGCCTAGTAATGGTACACCATGGCTACGAGGCATAGGGTAGGGGCTTCCACTCCCTAGACCTCTCAACTATGGGCTAGTGCTGCGAGGTTCAGGAGAGGGAACCCAGGATGGGGAGCCCTCTACCACTAGTCTCACAACTACAGTGTAGCACTGCAAGCCCAGAGGAAGGCTGTTCCCTCCCATGGACCACCCATCATGATCCACATCTGTGAGGCCCATGGGAGTGTTGTCCTATCCTCTGGCCTCACAGCTATGATGTGGTGCTGCAAGGCCCATGTAATGTGGTCCAACTGCTCTGGGCTTCACATCCATGGTCTGGTGCTGCAAGACCCAGGAAAGAAGAGTCCCCTTCCCTGGGACTCAGAGCCGCAATCCCCAGCCATCGCCGCAAGAGTCAAGTGGGATGGTCAATTTTCCATTTTCACTTCACAGGACAATTTGTGCCTTTGGAGAAACCCTACATGTGTGGAGACACATCTTGTGTGCAGAGATTACGGGGAATGTTTGTTGGGGAGCAGGGAAACTAAGGCCCTCATTATGAACTTGGCAGCAATCACCGCTGACCGCCGTGCTGACGGTGAACAAAAGACCACCAGTTGGGGTGAACTGCATACTGCCGTATAATGATGCCAAAAAGACAAACCTCCAAAAATCTTGCAACCTCCACCCACCACCAGGGCCAATTACATCAGAAAGGCAGTACACCTCCCCCCCCACCACCATGCAGACAAATTCCCACCCACCAAATAATGATGCACAAATCACCTCTGCAGACAGTGAATGTCGACCGACCATTGGTGATACGGACCGCCACGGCCAGCAATGGGACCCACCAACAACAAATGCACACATTAGCAAATTCGAAAACCACACACCTGACACACATCCACAACACTTTAAAACATACACATACACACCCCACAATCCTTTGCAACACCAATAGCACAACTGATATTGACAACACAACACGTCTACATTGAACTCACCAAAACACATACATAGCACAACCCCCATCACAAGCCACACACCCAACCACACAACAGCACACTCACCAATACACACCACCCACACCACACACCAAGGCACCCTCCCAAACACCCCCGCTCACAGATAGGAAGCTAAGGACCATGGTGGACGAAATACTCAGGGTCGAGCCACACCTATTCTAGACACAGGTACAGCAGACACCCGTGGCCAGGAAGATGGATCTATGGCAGACCATAGTCAACAAGGTCAACACAGTGGGAAACCATCCACGCACAAGGTATGACATCAGGAAGAGATGGAACGACCTGTGCGGGAAGGTTCTTTCCATGGCATCCAGGCACAACATCGCCGTACAGAAGAGTGGTGGTGGTCCCCCATCTCCTGCCCCCGAATACACTGACTGGGAGGAGAAGGTCCTGGCTATCCTGCACCCGGAGGGCCTCACTGGACTCACTGGAGGACTGGACTCGGTTAAGTCAACTACAATATCTTAACAGTCACCACACCTATAATGCATGTACCACCCCATTTCTCTCACTACCACCAGGACCCCATCCCCTGCCCTGTCCACAACACCCACACACTCACATCCAAGACACCTGCATGCCCACAATCCCCCATACAAATCACCATCCAGCCCCCTGGGCACAGTCATCAACCCATGCATGTCATCCCACTAGCACTACAACATCCACAATGCACCACCACACCCCTCAATAAATGCATCTAAATGTACACAAAGGGACCTTGCATGCCACTACATGGGAATCCAACCACCAATTACTGCTGACCAGTGCTGCAATTGACAAGAAAGTGTACGACACCCACATCTCTATTCTCTCACACACAGGCACCACCAACCATGCCACCCGGACGGAGACATCAAGAAGTACCAGTCCTCCACCTGCTGCAGGTAGTACACCACCAAGAGGCCATGGAGCAATTGAAACAGCGCAATGCCACCATGGCCTCCATTGCAGGGGTGCTGCAGAGCCAGACAAACATCCAGCCTGAGTCATCCCCTCACCTGCAGGCCCCTTACACTAGCCAGGACACTGCCCTGCCATCTACATCTGCAGCATCCACTGGACTGGTGGCACTGCCAGAGGACTCATGGGACACCAGCACCCCTTCCCCTGCAGCCCAGCTTCACCTTTGCAAACGTGTCCTCAGACCCAGACTTCCCACTGAAACACCAGCCAAGACCAAGCCCAGTGCCAGGAAGTGACTCTGCCCTGAACTGTCTCACTTGTGTGCCACTGAGCTACCTAGTTGACATGCCACTGCCATCTCACCATCTTCCAACGGCCCCATTGACCCCATGGCCAATACCCCTGTGCAACCAACAGCTGAGCATTTGTACCTGTGTATGTTATCCACCATGTGCCCACTCCCTTCCACTGTCCTAACACTCATGGATGTGGAATAAATACACCTGTCCACTCAAAATATCTGTCCTTAATCAATATGAGCTATCAATTGTGAATGTGAATGCATTAGCCAGTTACCATCATAATGCCACTTTTATTGCAGGAGGGGATCCAACAGACTGTAGTGTCTGAAGTATGTCACACTGTACATTCCATTGAGTGCACTGGCATCTGCCACTTCAGTCATGATTTTGCATTATCACTGGTACAGGACACCACAGTACGTACTACATGAGTCAGCCTGAAACAATGCAGTGAAGCCATCAGCATCATAGAACAGTACCTGAGAGTAATTGGAAGTATAGCCGGATTAGCTGGGTCCTGGAGTTGATATCTTCCCCCCTCTTTTTCATCATCACTCTCATCCTTCCTCTGAGGTGGGCTGGGCTGGTTGGATAGCATCCTCCTCTTCCAGAAGTGGGATAGCTTTCCTCACAGCCAAGTTGTGCAGCATGCAGCAGGCCACCACTATTTTACACACCTTGTCAGGGACGTAGCACAAGGATCCTCCAGAGAGATGGAGGCAATAAAATCTTGCTTTCAGGAGCCCTATGGTGCGCTCAATCACCCTCCTAGCACGACCATGTGCCTCATTATAATTCCTCTCTGCATCTGTCCTGGGATTCCTCACAGGTGTCAGGAGCCATTGCATGTTGGAGTAGCCAGAATCCTCTGCAAAAGTGGGCGAAAGAGTGTTGAAACACATAATTTTACTTGCATACAGCCTGGCTGTCAGCTATGTAATTGATCCAGAGTAATACGCACTCACCTATGAGCCAAGCTCCGATCCCCTGTAGTTGTCCCATCATTTGTGGCAGACTGCTGTTTCTCGGGACAAATGAATCATGGACTGATCCTGGGAACCTTGCATAAACATGTGAAATCTACTAATCAGCAGTACACACCAACTGGACATTCATGGAGTGATAGTTTTTACGATTCCGATACACCTTTTCATTCACTCCTGGGGGTATGAGGGCTATGTGGGTACCATCCATGGCACCTATCACAGGGGGGATATTTGCAAAGGCGTAGAATCCTGATTTGATAGCGGTGAGATCAGCCCTTTGAGAAAACTAGACATAACTTTGCAAGTGTTGAACAAATGCATTCAGGAAATTGGACAAGATGTGGCTGAACATTGGCTGATATACCCCTGCAGCCATGCCCACTGTCACTTGAAATTAGCATGTGGCCAAAAAATGGAGCACCGATAGTACCTGCACAGTTGTAGGTATGGCATGGTGATTCCTATTGGCCGGCTTCAGAACAGGATCCATTACTGCACAGAGGTCAAGTATTGTAGCTCGATTAATTTGGTAAGTTATGATGTGACGTTCCTCCATTGTGGCCTAATCTACTAGGGGTCCGTAAACAGATGGGGCTCTCCCTCGCCACATGGGTCTGTACCTATGGGTGAGGAAGGAACACATTTTGAGTTTGGACATACACTTGCATCACATGGTGACACAATTCATTTTTACAATGCGACACATATGTAACGCACACAAACAAAAAGAATGAAGTAATCCATCAGGCTAATGTGTGGTGAGGTGTCTCAGTTATAATGGCATCACAGTGTAGACACACTTCCAACCATCATTACATGTGGGGACCAGTACTCATGTCAGTACTCGACAAAGGGGGGAGGGAATGGGGCCATGGATGAGGCCCCTGCCCAGGCTATGGAGATGTGGTGGATGCAAAATGGCAGCCTCCTGCCATCCAGGTATTGTAGTGTGGAAGTGACTTCATTCCGCTGGTGTAGTCGTCATGGCGGTAGGCGGTGTTCACCACCGTGCACCTGATCATTAGATTACATGGTTGTCAATGGGGAACCTGTGCCAATCATGATCGCCACCAGCGGTGACGGTGTACACCACTGCAGTATCTACTGCCATGTTGACAGGCCCTTGACACTTAACTCCTGTAGTCTGAGAAGGGAAGAACTCCACTGCGTGTGCTTCTGTGTCCTGACTCTGGTCTCTGAGATGGCGCGTGTTACAGGGGAACAGGCCCCAGCCTTCACTGCGGAAGAGCTTGAGAAACTGGTTGACAGGGTCCTACCCCTGTATGCCAAGTTGTATGGGCGACCAGAGTAGCAGGTGAGTTGCTATTTGTCCTCCCTAGATGTGTGTGAATGTGTTGGATGCTTGTATGCATTTTTGTTGGCTGTGTGACTGCTCACCCGTAGTGTGTCTGGCAGTTTTGACTTGAAATTTGCGCTTATGCATGTCTCCATGGGCCATGTCAGTTTGAACGGGCATGTCATTTTCGTATGGGGAACCCACACTGACTTCTGTGTCTTTATTCTGTGTGTCCCATGCAGGTCAGCGCCCATCAGAAGGGGGGGCTATGGCAACTCATCACCATGGAAGTGCGGACCCTGGGGGTCTACAACCGGCACAGCACCCACTGCAAGAAGCAGTGTGAGGCCCTGAGGTGGTGGGCCAGGAAGACCGGAGTGGCCAAGCTGGAGAAGGCCTCCCAAAGAGGGAGGGGGGCCCGTCGGACCCTCACCCCCCCTAATGGCCCGCATTCTGGCGGTGGCGTATCCGGATTTGGATGGGCGCCTGAAGGCAGCACAGCAGCCACAAGGGGGTGAGTGCCAGCACTGTTGTGATGCCACTATGATGAGTGTAGTTAGATGCTAAGGGGTGCATGCATAGTAGTGCCAGGCACATAGACAGGAGTGTCCCTGCAGTCCTGCCCCCTCCACGTCCGTGGGATAGTGTCATAGCTAGTTTTGGCAAGGTCTCTAGGCCTGTGAGGGGTCCCCTGTTTGGTCCATTGTATTCAATGTAGCCTCATGAACTTGTAGATGTGTTGGCTTGGCACCGTCTCTCATTGGTTGACTTCACAAAGTGTATCAGAGTAGTGGGGCAGGATGGGAATGTATTGTATTGTGGTGTCATGCCTACCAGTCAGGGGCACATTCATAACATGTGTTGTGTCTGCTGATGGTTTGTGCCTGAGCTGGGTGGGTGTGTATGTGTCCCAACATGTACATATTTCATGGAATTGACATACTTCTTTCTTGTTTTGTTTCTCCACCCCTGTGCTCTTGTGTCCCTGTGTACATTAGCATCATCTGGTGAGGGAGCTGTGGCACAGGCTAATGGGGATGCTGCAGCCCACGATTCCCAGGAAGCAGAGTCGACTGACGCCAAGGGGACCAGTGGGTTGGAGGGCGAGGGGGGTACCACAGGGGAGGCAACTACCACTGTAGGTAGTGACTCCGATACCTCCTCCGATGGCAGCTCCCTGATGATGGCGGACCCTACAGGTCCCACCCATTCTTTGTCATCTTCCGCCACCCCCATACCATCACCGCCCTCCCAGTTGCTCCCCACCGAGTTGCCAGTGCCCGCTCACCCAGGAGGGTGGGCATCTCCTTCGCCCCAGGCACCTCATCCCCTGCCCCAGTCAACCCTGCTGCCCTCACAAAGAAGGCTATTGATCTCCTGAGCACCATCTGTGTAGGGCAGACAACCATTGTGAATGCCATCCAGGGGCTAGCATCCCAAATGCAGCAATGCAAGGAATTCCTCGAAGGCATTCACGGTGCCATGTCTGACCTACAGAGATCTTTTCAGGCTCTGGCCTCCTCTCTGACGGCAGCCAGTGTCCCTGGTCTTTCCGTCCACCCTCCGAACACCTCTACCTCTTCCAGCACCATGCTCCCTTCACTCATCCCAAGCACACATACAGACAGCCATGCACACAGATCAACAAACAAGAAGCACACTGAGAAACACAAGCACCACACTTCCCACCACAGGCAGGCACACACTCAACATACAAAAGCACACACTACAACATCCACCTCCCCCACTGTGTCAGCCTCCCTGTCTGTCACCTCACCATGCACACCCACATTCACTGCAACCTCAGTCACTGCTTCTGCCCCCATTCTTGCAGTCACCACAACTGCTGACATCCAGTCATGCACCCCAGGCACCACACCTGCACTCGCCACAACTACATTTACATACACTTGCAGCACACTCACCAGACTTGCAGACACCCACACAACATCCATATACACTGGCAGCCTGTCTTCTCCCACTGTGTCCACCCCCCCTCCCAAAACACTCAAATGCTCACACTCATCCACACCACACACACATCCACTATACAGAAGCAGACTAAACAGGCACCTGCACCCACCTCCAGCACACCTACACCTCCTACCACCACTCTCTCAACCTCCACTCCCAGACCTGACTCCAAATCCCCTCCAACTGCACCTAAGAAGCATTTCCTCTCCCATGTTGACCTGTTTGAGCCCACTGGTCCACCACGTCTTGTCCCTAAACGTTCCCATGCCCTAGCCCAGTCCAGTCCTTCCTCATCAAAATCCGCCCCAATCTGCCCTTCTAATTCCCGTGCCCCTTCCACGGGGAGGAAGAAGCCCCTTGTTGACCCAGGTCCCTCTGCCACCCCCCAGTCCAGACCCACTCCCCCTCCTTCCAAGGGCAAGCCCAAACCCTCTCCACCTCCTAAACATAAGCCCAAGACCCCCCCTTCAAGACCTCACTCACCACCCCGCCACCGCCTGCCCCTGTTCTCTGAGGTGCCTAGCTGCCCCATTGATGCCCCTTCTCAGTGGAGTTTCCTTTACCATCTTAAGGGTCAAGTGTAGCCTATATTTGCCCTTATGTGACTTGTTTATGGACTGGCCTATGGCCTTGTTTGAACATTCATATGTATTTGATAAAAATAAATGTTATTGCCCAGCAGACATGTTGGTGCAATATTGAGCCGTTGTGCAGCATTTCACTGTGGGGGTGTGGTGTGCACAGGTGTGTGCATTGGTGCAGGTATTTGTTGGCTTGTGACTGGTAAGTACATTTTGTAATGGTATGTATAGCTTGGGATGGTGGTAGGGGTTGGGAGTGCGTTGCGGTGTGGGTGGGGGGGTGTTTGGGTAACTGTGCCCTTTCTTCCCATGTGTACTAGGCTGCGGTACTTACCATCGTCGTCTTCGTCGTCAGTCACGGTCCTGGAAAAATATGGCAAGGAGAAGCACTGGGATTATTTCTAACTCTCGCTCCATGTCTGTGTCACCATGTTCTGTGTGCCTCCGGTGAGTGTTTCCCTTTATATGGGATGTTTCCGCCACGCTTTGCCTGGCGGTGGTTCCCCCCCCGAAACTGATGGCGGTGTGGTGTTTCATAATTTGGAGGGTGGGCAGGGCCTTTCCGCCTGAGGGCGGGCTGCCCCGTCATCGGCGGGACCACCAAAATGGCAGTGGGTGGATGGCCCGCTGATTGTTTCTCATGTGCTTCATTATTTGGCGGACCGGACCGCCAGCCTGTTGGCGGTAGTTACCGCCATGGCCGGCGGTGCGGTGTTTCCGGCAATGTTCATAATGACCACCTAAAAGTCACATAGCATATTTTTCAGGTTTTATTCTAAACCCCTCCTCTAAATAAAGTCATGTTAATAGGTAACTCAGCTGGAAATTGTGTTTATCGAGTATGATTACTCTTCATACTGTATTTGAGTTCTAATCCCTTTACCAAATCCTAGAGTAAGCCTTGAGTGCTCACAATTATTTTGGTACTTTGATGAAACTGCATATATTTGTGTTTCATTTATAGTTTTTGTTTCCATTTATAATTGCAAGATTCACTTATAATCATGTTTATCGAATATGCATTTGATGCCTTATTAAGTTAGCATAACTAAAGGCCTAAACATAAGATTTTTTGTGTTTAACCAGACCTACCGGAATTGTGCGATTGTACAGCCACTGCGATTTTTGCATAGTTATAGATTTGCTGCATTTGTCACATAATCCATCATCTGCTACATAATCTAGAGTTTAACAAAAAACATGTTGTAGCTGCAACAGTTCAAAAGTAAATAACATAGGCAGTGACACGTGTAGTCATGCAATAAAAAGGACCTTTGCAAGGCTGGCTACCTTTCTGTTGCTTATTGCTACATTTGGATGATAAACTGGTACTAATGAGGTGCAACCAATGCCCTGGCAGTGTTAAATGCAAAAATGACAATATAGTGAAGCAATACCACCATAAGATGTGGTGAATTACGCTGCATAGTTTTCCTTTTCTTGGTATAAAATTTAATCATCCCAGCCGCATAATTTGACCCTCCTCTGCCACATAATTCCAGTGACCCTGCTTATTGCTGTACTGCTCACTTTTTAGGCAAGATTGGGAGTATTTTGATTCAATGTTAAAAATGCAAATCACTGAGATTTAAAAAAAATTACTGAAGATTTCCTGAGAGGAAGGAGGTGCCCAGTCATATGTCATATGTAATAGCCATCTAAATGCAGTACGGTGGTGAATATTTAGCCTTTGTACCAAGTAGCAGTGTACTGCGGTCCTGGGTCTACTAATTTAACAAACTGTTTGATCCTGGGCAAATAATACTCTCCATGCTCCTCGTCCACTTATCTGACAATACAGCAGCATTTTTAAATAGTCTTAATGTGAACGATAGACAACAAAAACATATGCCCTGGCTTTGGCCCAGTTTGAGGTCCAGTTTGAACCACACGTCCTCAAAAAGCCGAGCTTTCATGTGACTTCTGCCTGCCACCCTCCCTGTAACCAGGATGTGGCATTACGGCTAGGGCTGTCGACTTTGTAACTCGGAAACCAGATTCCAATCTTGGCCTTAGCTCAAGATCTTGTAATGCTGGGCAAATCACCTAACCTCCTTGTGCATAAAAAACAGACTGTGTCCTTGTGTAATATAACCCATTCCCATGTAAAGCACTCCAATACTTTTGCATTGAGTTTGAGCTATACAAAAATGCAAAAAATGGGATTCATTCATCATTCAAGGGTGTTTACATCTAGGGTTGTCACTTGGCTGGTTTACTGCCCCGTTCTGTTTCATGTCCCAGCCGGTACGAAAATAAGGAAATCAACTAAACCCGTTATTTTTAGCCCTTATCTGCACATAATCAAAACAGCAATCATGAACAGAAAACACATTAAAATGTGTTCTAGAGCTGCATTAGATCACTGAGTAATTAAAAGTAAACAGACATAAACGTCTTGTTACAATGAATACCTAAAAAAAAATGTATGTCCTATTTAGTATTGTGTCCTGGCCTTTTGCAGACTCCTAAAACAGCAACAAATGTCCTGGATTTTTCTCTCGGAAAGGTGGCAATCCTATGTGCATTCCAATAGTCGAAGATGATCCTGAACCTAGATGGTGCAGGACACATCCTGTGCGTCAACGCGCCTCTCAGACGTTGTCAAGCATCTCTTTCAAAGATCATCAAGGGCTGGAAAAGTGAGAGTTGCTTGTCGTTTGGAAGGGCCTCGCTAGAGGTGCCGCTCCCCTGGGCTTCACACTTCTGGAGCATATGTATGAGGCCCAGGTCAGGGGGGACACTGGTGCAAGGCCCCAAATTGATGGGGTGAGCGCGGGGCCCTGGGCAGCTGCCCATGCCTAGCACCAGCCCTGTTTGTACCTCTAAGGGTGGGTTGAATGACAGATTAGTGACTTCTGGTATAAAGTGGGTCAGGAAAGTGATCATGTCATCTCTCAATCTATGGATGCGTCAATCGCCATTCTACCTGGTACTGTCTGTCCTCAGTGGAGTGCATTCGGGTGCCAAAGGGGGCTATGTCGGCCCTGAAAGAAATAAGATATTCTTGATGATTTGGTTGAGGTTTTTTCTACCATGGCCATGGATATACTTAGGGAGGGGATTTCTTTCCAAACTGCCTTGATTAGCCTTGATTGTGGCTTTCTGGTTTCCTGAGCCAATTCCTTGTGGTCAATTATTGTTTTCACTGTTTTGATGAACAGCAGCTGTTGAGCGGATTTAAACATAGCCCCAGTTTTACAAGGGGTTAGCGCCACATTAGCGCCACAAATTTTGCTGCAACATGTAAAAAAATTAGATCCCTATTTACAAAGTGACACTAGATCTGTTTAGAGCCACTTTCCTGGACCTTGACCTATTTCTCAGTAGCGCCACCTCACCCTGCATCGTTTTACAAAAATGATATGCAGGGTAGGAGTTCCCTACTAAAAATGGTGCAAGCCACCTAACCAAGAAAATAACAATATCACTCTCCCTAAATATTTTGTATAATCAGTTCAGTCCACTGATGGTCGGACACTGAAATGGAACTATTTTAAATAGTGATCAAATGCTCTCAATAGCAAAGTAATTCCAAAAAAGGATAGAAAAATATTTTAAATCATTGAGCATCAAAATAAAACCTTCCCCAAAACCGATACACAAGAAAACAAACACAAAACAATAAATCCACTCATTGTACACAACACCACAAATACATACACATCTAAGACTTACAAAACAGTCACTCTCAAAACAAATTAACATTCAAAACATCAATATTGCCCATGTCCACATTCAACTCAAAATTAAATATAATCAGATACAATTTTAGATAATTATACAAAAAACATCCAAAGTATTTTTGTTGGAGAAAACGTTGCACAAATGGATGTTAAAAACAAAAGTTAATGTGCTGGCCGATGTTACTCCATCCAGTCCATCCTAGGAGTATGGTCCCTTTCTCCAATTGATACAAGTACTGCGCTTCTTAAATCATCGTGAAGTCCACTTCTCATAAACTTCCAAGAATGTGCTTTTGGAATAGCCGACGCGCGTTTCGGTGAAGTTGTTCCTCAGGGTAAAAGCCCCTTAATCACAACCACCTTCATCAGGGCTTTCAAAACTTGATAATTCACACAATATCCTCTCCTCCTAGGGTATCTCACACTACAAACAAGCTTCACACTCGTTATATATGCAGTTATCCTCAGTTGCATCTTGAGCCACCTAACTTCATATTTTGAAGCCTGGCAAAAAATTGCACACCGATTGGAAAAATGGCACACATACCCATTAGCGCCGAAACAATTACCCCTGGTCAGACCAGGCGTTGAAATGGTGCAAAGGCACAGGTATAAAAGGAAAACACACATTAGGCACTCTGGCAACCACCAGAGAAGCATGAACCTGTTGCTGCTCCAGCTAAGCACGAGGAGAAGAAGACAGTGACAACGCCAAGCACTGCAGCCTCACCCCAGGACCCTCCATCACCAGAACATCAACCACAAAGGCAGCGCAGAAGGAGAGAGCGCATCTTACGACAACGGATATCCATCCTTGGCCAAAGAGATGAAACTGTCCTCAGGTACTACCAGCTGAAGCCAGAGTCCATCATGCAGCTGCTACATGACATTGCACCATCAATCACACCAAGGATGCATAGGTCAACCAACACACCACCCATGATCAAGCTCTTGGCTGTGCTGCTCATGCTGGCCTCTGGCACTTTCCAGTCAACTGTGGCAGAAATGGGTGGAT
Source organism: Pleurodeles waltl (assembly GCF_031143425.1). Lineage (NCBI taxonomy): Eukaryota > Metazoa > Chordata > Amphibia > Caudata > Salamandridae > Pleurodeles > Pleurodeles waltl. Next base: position 721,371,036 of record NC_090448.1, on the reverse strand, counting down.
TATCCAAGCCCTACCTCTCACCCCCACCGCCAAGTATGTTGGATGCCATCATTCACCTCACTCCTCACCATATCCTGTTCCCCAACACCCATCAACTACAGCAGGAGACCAAATTGGATTTTATGCAATTGCCAGGTTCCTAGATGTGCTGGGTGCCATGGATTGCACACATGTGCTGCTTGCCCCTTCTGCTGAAACCGAATACCTGTACAAGAACAGAAAACACATGCATTCAATGAACATGTAGGCCATTGTGGATCACAAGGGACTAAGCACCTATGTGCTGGCCAAGTATCCTTGAAGTGTGCATGGTACCTACATCTTTTGACATTCCACCATCAACCAACACTTCCAGGATAGACAGTATGGCAATGGCCTACAAGCAGGTAAGCAATCAGCTGTCACTTAACTCCTACAACACACAACTCACATGGTGCAAACTATATATACACAACACTCCCCACACATTGATTGGGACACATGAATCAACAATCAGCAACACACTTGAAACATGCATCACAGCAAACCTACAATACACATCTTCCAAACATAACGTCCTCTGGAAAAAGCCCCTACTGCCACTTGAGCGGCATTCACATTGATACTCCAGTAAAATATTGCCAGTTCTGCATTCACAACGTGGTGTTCAACAACTCAATTGGCTCTTTAAGCAGCTGTGTCAACATAGCTGTACCACATCCACCCCTGAGTGTGGAAGAGCCTCACATTGGGTCATGATGTGGTTCTGCCACCACATGATATTTTGCATATTTGCAGTGTCACACATTTAAAGCAATATGTACATCTGAGGCAACAACACAAATTAAGCCCCGCATAAGGGTAAAAATAGTAGTGTGCAAACAGGACAAAAAATGTTCTCCTTAAATTATTTACATCTCCCACTGTGTACAACAGTCTACAACACACATAGAATTAGCCAATTGTCTACATTGTTATGTCATGTGTTGAACAGGTGACATTCTTGAACACAAACAACCACACCAGCAATAGAGGCATCGTGGTATATAGGTGCCAGGGTGCCTGAGTTGCAACTTGGCAGCTGAACAAGTGTCAGCACAGTGGCCGAGGAAAGCAGTTCTCCATATATAGTAGTCATAGCATACTGCTGATATGGTGCAGTGGTGTAGGGTAGGGTTTCAAGACAATTCCTGTCACATTCTGTGCCACAGGGGCTGCCCCAAAAAAGTCACAAACATGCCAATACATTCCAATCTACTATGACACACTTTGCATTATGCCCACACACACACGCACACACATTCATGTGAGTTTCAAAGTATCAGAATTAGTTATTTTGGCATGGGAAGAGTACCATGCCCAAGGGGGCTGTGTTTTTTTCATGCTACGCACATTTGTCACATGGCTCAAAGAACACACAAAAGGATCAAAATCACACAACATGGCTCTTTGGTAGGTCACTTGTAACAATTTACTTAATCTACAGACATCTACATCATACACATCCTACATGTGTGAACTGTAAAGCCATTTAACTGACACAATCTCCATGACCCTGAGGCTGCACACACAACTGAAAGGAGTGCCCCTACACACTGGTATAATCATGGATGCACATGGGAACCCACACAATGTGTGAAGTAAGTGTAAACTTCAAAGTCGTGCTCCAAAACTGTGCCAGACCAGTAGCAATGACACACACTGGCAAGTCTAACACTGTCTCTCCTCCCCCATTGCAGCAGACCAGGGATATGGCATCCAACCGTGGGTAATGACCCCACGTGCCAACCCACAAACGGACTCTGAGAAGGCATATAATGAGGCACACAAAAAGACTAGGAACGTGGTGGATGGGACATTTGGCATACTAAAAGGCCGCTTCAGATGCCTGGATTCATCTGGAGGCTAATTGTTGTATTCACCACCACTTGTGTGCAAAATCATAGCTGTGTGTGTCATATTGCACAATATGTGTGTGAAGACCAATGTCCCCTTGGAGGAACAGGTGGAAGTCCCCAGGGAGGAGGATGAGGACAAAGATGCCCCACCACATGAAATAGGACAACTCAATACTGTTGCTGGGGCACACCGAAGGGGCAGCATTAGTTCATTTTATTTCTTGACTTCTGACAAAATATGTTCACTATGCACCATTGCTGTAAAATCACTTTTCATCACAATTGTCTTGGAGTAATTTAATACATTAGTATGCAACTGTTAACCATCCACAATTCTCATGCCATGAGTAGCCTGCAATGTTTTCAGACAAGGACTCACACACTCTAGAACTTCCAACATATACACAAACTGCACTGCAGAAGAAATGTGCAAGTCAAGTATATACACTGCCATATAAACATACTTATCACATAGCTCCACTCAAATAGCACAAGTCTGTCAGAATGAAACATGACAGCTGAAACATCTTAAATATAAGTCATGTATGCCATCCAGAGGTTACCCAAAGGTAGGACAACAGTATTCAGTACCTGCATAAAAGGGTCACTGTGAGCCATGCCACAAATCTATGTCTGACTGGCACCATCACAAGTTACAACTACCAATGCACCCCTCAGCGGAAAACATGTGTGTAACAAATAGTGAAAGAAAGACAGAAGTCACAGCACCTCAATGTCTAGCCCTTTCACACTCAAGTCAGTTGTCATCTTGCATGTATGTAAAAGTATGAGATGTAATTTCTCAAATCCAGGAAAATATGCTTTTGTAACGCAGTACTCAGATAAATAAACACCAGCATGTTGCATCCCTATCTGTCACAACTTATCATACATGCTATTCCAAAGCATTATGCTTCTGACAAAGGATGTTGGCTGCAGCTGTGTTGGAGTACACGTGTGAAAACCACACATGCTGAAGGACATTTGGAACACTCCTCTTCTCAACTGCCCCTGCCATTTTTTGGAGGCCACTCACAGACTGCACAAGTGTTGTGGTTGAAGTCTGTAATTGTGTGAGGGTCAGCCACCAACCATGCATACAATGGAAATGCCACCGCGAATAGTGATAGTCCTGGAGGTGAACATATTTGTATGATCAAGTTTTGTGTCAAGACATTTACTGTAACGTGCATGAAGGACGTAGATAGTGTGGATGAGGAAGATGAAGATGTAATTTCAAAGCTGCAAACTGTGGCAGCCATGTGACAAAAGACACCTACACCGCACAAGGTATCTGGAATGTCTAGGAAGCATCACAAAATTTCATATGGAGTCAACAACACACCACTCTAGCAATGTGAGCCCACACTGAAACGTACACAAAGTGTATGCAACTTTACATGACACTCCTACGGTTAGGAAACTCCCCAGTGTGATACACTAACAAGTATGAGTGAGGCATGTTGACATTGACACTCTTTCCGAGGTTGCAACTGATGTACCTGTTCCTAATTCTACTAATGAGGTGTAACAGCACAGATGGAAGACATAGAAACCACATATCACAGTGTCCTGAAAGTCCCTAGTAGATAATAGGGCATGAGAACCACCAATTTACAACTAATTTTTTAGGATATATTGGATATGCATGAAACCAATCAAGCTGCAATCCCTAGTAGTTAATAGGACATGACTACCGCCAATTTACAACTAAATCCTAGGATATAATGGGTATCCATTAAACCAATTAAGCTGTAAGTCCCTAATAGATAATAAGGTAGGGACATGGAGACAATGGTTTAGTGTCATAGCACGTCATTGTGCACTGATGTGTACTGTGTACCCCTTGTCTGACAACAGCCCTACCCTTCAGTGTGTGTCTAAAGTAAGTCAGTGAAATGACGCATGGCGCTCAAGCCCCCATCAAAGTGTATGTGTAAGGCACCTGTACACAAAATAATACCTAAATGGACTCCATAGTAGTCCTCTGCATTGTGTGTATCACCAATATAAACATTCATAAATGCAATGATGCAGCAATGGAGCTGGTGGGTGATTAAGCCACCTCTGCACATCTAAGTACAGGAGAGATGTCTCAACATTGGACAACATGTGATATACCATTAGTAGCAAAGATACTGCACAAATGAACTGCATTGACCCATCATAAAGCAAAAGTGTCACAAAATGTTTACTCCCAGAAAAAACACCTGAGGTTGCAAAAGATGTAGATCCACGAAGAACAATTGTCATGCACATGCATGTAATCTCAAAAACCAATAAAGATTTAGGCCCTCATTACAACCCTAGCGGTCGGTGATAAAGTGGCGGTAATTACAGCCAACAGGCTAGCGGTAATTACCGCTAAATTATGACCATGGCAGAAAGAGCTCAGATAGACAGCCACTTTACCACACCGACCGCCAGCCCGGAAACAACAGGCACCACGGCGGTAGCAGTCTACAGCGAGGCAGAAGACAATGTTCCACCCACTGTATTATGACAGCCCAATCTGCCACCTTTTCCAGGGCGCTACCAACTACATCAAAAGCCTGGCGGGAACACTGCACAGAAGTGAACGGACTCACCATTGGAGACACAGGGAACAACCACACCGCCATGGAGCCCAAGCTGCAAATATTTCTGATGCTCTTCTACGTCCTGCTCCACCACGAACTCCAACGACGGCGAGATGACCACGGTGGGTACACCCACCTAGCACACAGGGGAAGGGGGAAGGAAAAAGAGAGTGACACACACATGCAACACACACCCACCCCCAACATCATACACTTAATCAGATGCAGAAAATATATATACCCCGTGCCCCTTAGGAATAATGCAAAGACAACGCGAATAGATGAAAGTGAATGTAATAACATAAATACAGTAGAAATACGTACATCCAATCTAAAAGTATATAAATATTCAAGGGACACTGCCCAATCCTCAATGTGCGTGGGCCACAGGGCCACATGACAAAGTCCAAGGCCCCACTTGTCTCCTGCAACAACACAGAGAGAACACTGCAGTTGCATCATTTGGAAAATAGGCAGGCACCTTAGGGGGACGGGGAATGGGGGCACCTCTGCCGGCAGATGGAACAACACTACTGGTCCTGGAGGGGGCAACATGCCCATTGCTTTGTCCTGGGAAGTGCAAGGCCACAGTCTCTCAAGTGGGTGACTTGACCACTGGTTCTGGAGAGGGCATTGTGCCCTGTGATCCTCATCCTGGGGAGAATGGGGTGAGTGGGTGGCTTCCCCACTGGTTCTGGAGAGGGTATCGTGCCCTGTGATCTTCATCATGGAGAGGATGGGGTGAGTGGGTGGCTTACCCACTGGTTCTGGAGGGGGCATCGTGCCCTGTGATGCAGATCTTGGGGAGTGCAAGGTCATAGTATCTCAGCTGGGTGTCATTCCAACAGGATTTGCATGGGGTAGGCCGCACAACTGCCAATGGAGGCAGGTCTACAGAATGTCTGCCGGCGGTGACGGCTGTTCAGTGGTGGCAGTGGTGGTGCTGCTGCTTGTAGTGGTAGGGGGAGGCTCCTGCACATCCCCTGCAGCCTCGGATGACTGCCCACTGCCGGTGGTGGTGCTGCTGCTGCTGGTGGTGGTTGTGGGGGGAAGCTCCTGCCCATCCTCTGCAGCCTCGGACGGCTGCCCAATGCTGGTGGTGGTGCTGCTGCTGCTGGTGGTGCTGCTGCTGCTGGTGATGGTGATTGTGGGGGGAAGCTCCTGCCCATCCCCTGCAGGTAGGATGGCTGCCCACTGCTGGTGGTGGTGGTGCTGCTGCTGGTGGTGGTTGTGTGGGGAAGCTCCTGCCCATCACCTGCAGCCTCAGACGGCTACCCACTGCTGGTGGTGCTGCTGCTGGTGGTGGTGGCTGTGGGGGGAAGCCCCTACCCATCTCCTGCAGCCTCGGATGGCTGCACAACCATGGTTGGTTGGTGGGGGCTCTGACTGAGTCCCAGCACCAGGCCCCTTGTCCTTCCTGCTGGCTACTGCAGGCCCCTAGCCCTTCCTGGCAGCAGCTGGGGATGGCTCCTTGCCCTTCAGGGCAGCAGGTGGGGATGGATCCTTGCCCTTCCAGGCAGCAGTTGGGGATGGCTCCTTGCCTGTCCTGGCAGCAGCTGGGGATGGCTCCTTGCCCTTCAGGGTAGCAGGTGGGGATGGCTCCTTGCCTTTCCTGGCAGCAGCTGGGGAGGGCTCCTTGCCCTTCCTGGCAGCACTTGGGGCAGGCACCCTTTCTGTGAGGCAGCCTGGTGCCTTGGATCCTTTACCACTACGAGTTGGGTGTGGACACTACTGGGAGGCTGAGGTGCTTGCCTGGGTTTTAGCCACCCTGGCCAGACATGAAGGACGGGGGTGAGTGGGAGGGAAGAGGTCAATGGTGGAGAGGAAAAGCTGCTTGGGGACATTGGGGCGGGGAGAGGGGGAAGGTATCAGAGTGGAGGAGGAGGGAGTGGTTGTGTGAGGTGTCTTTCTGCTTTGTTTGGGTGCAGGTGCATGGACTGGATGCTGTTATGAGGTGGATGGCTGTTGGGTGTCTGAGTGCTTGCGTTTGTGTACCTTGGGAGGGAGAGACACTGTGGGAGAGGACACAGGGGACGTGTGCATGGCTGTTGGGGTGGTGACTGCCAGTAAGTTGTGTGTTCTGATAGGTGTACTGGTGATGGCGGCAGTGGATGTGGATGTAGTGCATGCAGGTGTGAGTGTAGACGCAACTGGATGGGAGGTGGAGAAGGAGGAGGACGGGGACACAGTGGAGGCTGTGGATGTTGGTATCTCTGCATCTGGATGGTGTTTGTGTGCGTGCCTGTGGGATGAAGTGAGGTGCTTGTGTTTGCCTGTGCCACTCTTGTGTGTTGTCTTGTGTGCATGCTCGTCTGCCTGTGTGCTTGGGATAGGTTGGGGTTGAGGGGAATGGGTTTGGGTAGAGGAAGTTGGAGGGGGAAGGTCGAAACAGGGACAATGGCTGCCATTGGAGAGGAGACCAGAGCCTTGATTGATCTCTGTTGGGCCGCCAAGCCAATGTAAATGCCCTCCAGGAATGCATTGGTCTGTTGCATTTGGGCTGTCAGCCCCTGGATGGCATTCAAAATGGTTGACTGCCCAACAGAGATGGATCTCAGGCAGTCAATAGCCTCCTCACTCAGGGCAGTAGGGCTCACTGGGGCAGGTCCTGAGGTGCCTGGGTCGAAGGAGATGCTCACCCACCTGGGTGAGCAGGCACGGGCAACTCGATGAGGGGCTGCTGGGTGGGCGGTGCTGGTTCGCGAGGGAGGCCGGCTGTACCTGTAGCTGGGGTGGGCACAGAGGTGTCTGCCACCACCAGGGAGCTTCCATCGGAGGAGGTATCTGTGTCCGAACTGTCCCCTCCAGTCCCCAGCGTGGTGCTCCCCGTGCCCTCTGTCCCACTGGTGCCCTCAGCGTCGGTGGACTCTGCCTCCTGGGTCCTGTGGGATGCAGCTCCCTCCGTCGCTGATTCCTCTGCCAGAGGATGCTAATGCACATAAGGACAGGGTGACAAAACAAAAAGGGGGTGGGAGAAAAAAAGAATACACTTGGTCAGAGGCTGCACCAACACTACAGTTGGCGTACACAGCAACCTCACACACAGGGATCAGTCCAACGCACTATGCAATGCACTACCAGTAACAATGCTAGTCACCAGGGTAGGGGCAAATATTGCAAACTGCAGCATACCTGGGACCCACACAGCCCTGCCCAGTGGTGGATGCCTACAAGCTAGGTAGGAGGACTATCACATAAGAACCCTGGCCAACATGGGACCTACTCTGCAATGTCAGGCCTGGCCTAGGGGCACCCACAGACACACATCTGCCACCCGGATACCACCCCACAAGGCATCAGTAGTAATGATGGGCACTATACTCACCCCCTTGTGGCTGCTGTGATGCCCTCAAGCGCCCATCCTGCTCTGGATAGGCCACTGCCAGTATGCGGGCCACCAGGGGGGTCAGGGTTTGACGGGCACCCCTTCCTTGTTGGGAGGCCATCCCCAGCTGGGCCTCCCCTGTCTTCTGTGCCCAGCGTCTCAGGTACTCCCACCGTTTCCGACAGTGGGTGCTCCACCTGCCGTAGACCCCCAGGGTCCGCACGTCCTTGTTGATGGCACGCCATATACCCTTCTTTTGATGGGCACTGACCTGCAGAAAAATACACACAGGAAAAGGTATCAGTCAGACCGTCCTGCCTGTTACCCTTATGGCCCACCATACCCCTTCACATTGCCATTTGTATACACAGGGCCCAGCACACAAGCTGCATGCTGCCCAGGCGACATCCACCAACCCATCCTACATGAGGCTTTCACACACACACCACTCCATGCATTCATGCCCAAAGCATCGTGCTCACAGTGTACTCACCTGTTGGTCTGGAGGCCCATACAGCAGTCGGTACTGGGGTAGGACCCCATCCACCATTCACTCCAAATCTGCCAAGGTGAAGGCAGGGGCCCTTTCCCCAGCCACACGAGCCATGGTAGGTTGAAGAAACAGGTCAAAGCAGCACATGCAGTGTTGGTCCCCTCCTGTTGAAGGTCAGGTAGCAAGTGAGGGATCAGATAGAAAATGGCGGTCACGTCCGTGGGTGCATACTGTCACCGCCGGTGTACATCACCATTGGCCACTGTACCCCATAGGGCCCAATAATAACCAATGAGGAGTTGCACAGCGGTTCCCGACCACCTCCTGCAACGGCGCACAACGTCAGTGGAATTACCTCACTTACACCTGTCCCTCCACACAGGAAAGGTGGACGCCATTTCAGAGGGGGGTAGGCCCTGGATAATAACTGCGTCACAGTTCAAAATTGGACACACAGGACAAATGGCACTTATATATGAAAAATTAACATCCTGTATTGTGCTGTTGTGGCTATGATGTACAGTTTGTGACCGGCTCCTCACTCTTTTGCCCCATAGATTGCTACCGCTGCATATGAAGAGGAGATAGAGACATACCCCCGTGTACAGACCCCTGGTGGACTTGGCAACAATGGAGGACAGGCACATTATCCTCACCTATAGACTTCACAAGGCCACAGTCACGGAGCTGTGTGCCCAATTGGAGCCTGACCTAATATCTTCTATCCGTCACCCCAATGGGATACCCCCTCTTGTGCAAGTCCTATCTGTGCTCCATTTCTTGGCAACTTCTTCTTTCCAAGTGACAGTGTGCTTGGCAGCAGGAATATCACAGCCAATGTTCTCAATAGTTGTGACCATAGTGTTGTCTGCCCTGATTAAACATATGTGAAACTACATTGTTTTCCCCCAGGTGGAGGATTTGGCCACAGTGAAAGCTGACTTCTATGCAATGGGACATATTCCCAACATCATTGGGGCAATTGATGGTACACATATTGCATTTGTCCATCCCCAGCAAAATGAACAGGTGTTCAGAAATCAAAAGAGTTTTCACTCCATGAATGTCCAGATGGTGTGCTTGGCGGACAAGTACATCTCCCATGTCAATGCTAAGTTTCCTGGGTCGGTGCATGATGTCTTTATCCTGAGGAATAGCAGCATCCCAAATTTGAAGGCCCAACTACAGAGGCACAGGGTATGGCTAATAGGTGAGCCCTGGTTCCCAACCAGTAGATGTTGGTGTATGGGTATGGTGTGGGCCATATGGGATAGTGTGTGCCTAAATGTTGTTCCTCGATATTTGCAGGTGACTCTGGTTACCCAAACATATCATGGCTCCTGACCCTGTGAGGAATCCCAGGACAAGGGCAGAAGAACATTACAATGAGGCACATGGGCGAACAAGAAGGATTATCGAGTGTACTTTTGGCCTTCTGAAGGCCAGGTTTCGGTGCCTCCATCTAACAGGTGGATCCCTGTGCTACTCACCCAAGAAGGTCTGACAGATAATCGTGGCATACTGAATGTTGCACAACCTTGCCTGGAGATGCAATGTGCCTTTTCTGCAGGAGAGGAGGCTGGAGATGGCCGTGTGGCAGCAGTGGACCCTGTGGACAGTGAGGATGAGGAGGCAGAGGATGAGGATGAGGACAACAGAACTGCAGTGATTCGACAATACTTCCAATGACACAGGTAAGACAGTGTTACTTCATATTTCATTGTCATTATTTGGTATATCTTTGTCACTGGCATGCTGTTATTTCCCACTTCTATGCCCACTCACTGTACCTTTTAGCAACTCATTTTGCAGATGTTGGTGCCCCACTATCGCTCCTGGTGTGATCACTGCAGCCAACTACAGGTCTTTCCTATGTGAACATTACTGTACAGTTGAATTGCAATGTTTGAACCTGGTTAAACAAATACATACTTAAATCATTTGACATACTCCATACTTGTATTTATTCAAAAGGTATTTCTTGAAATGCTAAGAAGGAAAGGGGCAAGTGCATTGGGATGGGGTGATGATGGAGGTAAGTCTAGGGTATTGTTCCAGTCTATTTGTAGCACAGATGCATTGTCCAAGGGGACAGAGGAAGGGGAGAAATGTCAGTTCAAGGTGGACAGGGTGACAGAGTGGTACACAAGGGTGACAATCAGGAGAGTCCCATTTCCTGGCGGCGTCTTGGCAATAGTCTCTGGCTTCTGCCTGGATCGCAGGGAACGTTTGCGGGGTGGGTCTCCTTCTGCTGGGGGAAGGGATGCCGGTGGCCTGTTGGTCCTGTGGCGGGGCCTCCAGTCCACTAGCGGCAGCAGGAGTGGAAGGTAGTCCAGATGTCTGGCTAGTGGCAGGGGCCTGCTGTTGTAAGACTGACCCCCTCATAATGTTACCCATGTTTGCCAGCACACCTGCTATGGAGACCAGGGTGGTGTTAATGACCTGCAAGTCCTGCCTGATTCCCTGGTAGTGTCCCTCCTGCAGCCTCCTTCTCTCCTGCACGTTGGCCAGGATCTGGCCCAGTGTATCCTGGGAATGTTGGTATGCTCCCAGGATCTCGGAGAGTGCCTCCTGGAGAGTCAGTTCCCTGGGCCTGTCCTCCCCATTGTGCATAGAACTCCTCCCAGTGTCCCTGTTGTCCTGTGCCTCTATCCCCTGAACTGTGTGCCCACAGACCCCAGGTCCCTTATTGTCTTGGGGGTGAGGTGTGCCCTGGGGTCCCTGTAGAGGTGGACACACTGCTCATTGACGTGTCCTGGGGACAGAGGTACGGGTACGCTGGGTGGGTGCTGTGGTGGTGATTCCTGACGGGGAGGCTCTGTGGTGGTGTGTGACTGGGCCTGGGTAACCGACTGTCCAGGGGTCCCTGATGGGCCAGGTTGGTCATCCAGATCCAGGCGACCAGAGTTGCTGTCATCACTGTGGGCCTCTTCTGTTGGGGGACTGGATAGTGCTGGCACCTCTTCGCCGCTGACGTTGGCTGGAGTACCTGTGGGGATGTAAGTGCAGTGTTTCTGTGTATGACATATTGTGCATCAGTGGGTTGCCCTCTTTGGTTGTATTTGCCCTTGCAGCTTTCACTTGTGTACGTTGGTGTATGGGGGAATGTATAGTTCTCTCTAGTGTGCATGCTTTGGTGTACATGCAGGTCTGTGAGTGGTGTCCATGCATTGGTATGGGATGCAGGGCTTGGCATTGGGATGAGTGATATGTGATGGTGGGGTGTGTGGGAAGTGGTGGAGTGATGGGAGTGAGGGTTAGGGTATGTGATGCAATGTAGGTAGGGGGGTGATAGCAGTATAGAGTTGACTTACCAGAGTCCAGTCCTCCTCCTTCTCCTGCCAGGCCCTCAGGATGCATCATTGCCAAGACTTGCTCCTCCCATGTTGTTAGTTGTGGGAGAGGAGGTGGGGGTCCACCGCCAGTCCTCTGTACAGCGAGTTGGTGTCTTGCTGCAATGGAACGCACCTTCCGCCATAGGTCGTTCCACCTCTTCCTGACATCATCCCTTGTTCTGGGGTGCTGTCCCAAGGCGTTGACCCTGTCCATGATCCTCCGCCATTGCTCCATCTTCCTAGCAATGGCTATCTGCTGCACCTGTGCTCCAAATAGCTGTGGCTCTACCCTATGATTTCCTCCACCATGACCCTTAGCTCCTTCTCAGAGAATCTGGGGTGTCGTTGTGGTGCCATGGGTGATGTGTGAGTAGTATTGGTGAGGGTGTGTAGGGTGATGTGTTGGGGTGTGTGTTGTGAGGTGCGTGGGTGGTGTATTGGTGATGGTGGTGTGTGGCTCTGGTCTTGTCTGTGGTCTTGCTGTCTCTCTCTGGTGTCAATGGTTTGTAATGGTAAAGGGTTGTGGGTAATGTGGGTTTGTGTTTTATAGTGGTGTGGGGTGTGTATGAGTGTCAGGTGTGTGTTATTTAAATTGTCCAATGTGTTGTTGTTTTGTTTGAGTGTGTGTATTTTGAGAGCCGCAGTATGTACCGCCAATGGTTTACCCCCGTTGAATGTCTGCTGTGGTGATTCGTAGGTCATAATGTGATGGGTGTAGTTCTGTTGGCGTAACAGTGTGGGTTTTGATACCTGCAGTTTATCACTGACCTTTGGTGTGGTAGACTTGTGTCTGTGGCTGAATAGTGATGGATTGGTGTGTGTGTCATAATATGGTGAACGGATATCCGACGCGGCGGTGGTATGTTGGTGGCAGTCAGTGTGGCGGTAAGTGGGATTTACCGCCATTGTCATAATGAGGGCCTTAATCTTGTCCGTCCATCACAACCCAAAACATGTCTGCAGTCCCAAAATAAGCCACCCACCCAGCACATAATAAATTTAGTCATAATATGTGACATGTGAACCAGTATATATATATATGTAACAATCGCATTCCATGTTAAGTACATCCCATCCATGGGTGTGACATAGGCATTGTAATCTGATAATGACACAATGTCAGTACATGAAACAAATATCAGTAGTTTACATGTGCAATACTATCACATAATGTAGCCTTAACATATACACATCCTTGCAAGGCATGTATCAGGTCCTCTCTCAATAGTTGTCAGAAACATTTTACAAATGTGTGGAGGAGTATGTGTCATACAAGCTCACACACGCAGGACATATATCCACAAGGCAGGGAATATTGAACCTGTGTAGTACATAAAACCACACAGTTGGAAACATACATTACACACATTTCTACCCCAAAAATGACACATTGGTTATATGCGTGGTTTTCACACATGTTGTGCGTAAAACAGACGATTCATACTATGCGATGCATATTTACAACCTCATGTTTTGTTAACGTGACTTCATGGGAAAATAATGCATTTGAGCATTGCATCAAACAAATGACGCATTTAAAAAAACGTGCAACATGTGCACGGAAAGTTAGGTAACACATCAGGCATGATGACAAACAGGACCTGCTGACTTAGTTTTGCTTTCTTTTTCTGATCACAGAAGGGGTAGGGTACTTTGGGAAAGTAGGATGTTGGGGAAGGGGTGTCCCATCATTTTGGCACAGATGAGGTGGTGGGGTTGATTTGGTTGGTCCTGCACTACCGCCCCCACATGGTGGCCCAGGGCGTAATGGTCATAATAGAGCTATCGGACCAAGGCCAGGAAGCTGCGTTGGGGCAAGGTTCTGGCCCATATGAATCCCATATTCAAGGTTGAGAGGTCGGACTGTGAGCTCAAGCATCAATGGGCAGACCTGAATGCGCATGAGGCAGACCTACTGGACTTCCTCAGAGCAGAAGTACAGTTGGTGAGTATGAAGACTTTGTATGCTAATCCAGTTGTGCGAATGCTACTGCATATCTGTTTGAAAAATGCTCAAATTTTTCTAAGTAAAGTATCTGGACGGCCTAGTGTGCGAAGTCAATTCTGTATAAATGCAAGCAAGCCTCATAAGGCCAGTGAAGCAACATGCTGTAGGAATATGTCAAATAACTCAGTTTTCCCCAGGATAGTATGTTAGTTTTCTTTCACACTGAGATGATGTATAGAAATGTTGACACTACTGTGACATGGATGTATAGTACACGTCCACATGAAAATATGTCCTGAACCAGTGAGGAATTTCCATATGTTCTATGTTGCATGCTCTTGTACATCTGGTCAGGAGCTCGCTCCCCCACGATCGCAGCACCACCTAGCTGCATCCGTGTCCTTGACCCCCACCCACACAGGTGTTCATGTGTTCAAGCCCTCCTCCACCCTCAGGCACCCGCCTGCACCTCATCCCTGGTGTCTAATGGGCTTCTGGTAAGCGTTGCTAGACTTGTACATTGGTACATTTGGTTTTTTGTGCTCTGTTTCAATGCCTTGTTTTTATTGTGCTGTTTCCATCTGTTTTGTTCCACTTTTTGTGCCCTTTCTTGCTTTTGTGCCTGTTTTTGCCCCTTGTGCGCTCCCCCGCTCTGGCTCTCTCTGAGCTGCTCAACGTTCCCCTGCCGCTGCGTCCCTGCGGCCCTGCCCCCCTCGCGCCCCCATTCGCCTCTCCCTCCCACCTCCCAGCTGCTCCTCCCTCCCTCCTCCCTTCTTACTGGCAGTCGCTGCACGTCTGCGCGCAGCAGGCGAGCCAGTGGCAAGCCCGTCTGCACCCCTCTGCGCCTGGACCGCAACCAGCGCCACCCCCCCGGTCCTCGGACCCCTGCACCTCAAGACGTCGCTACACGGCCAGCGCCCTCAACGCCCTCAACCCTGGCCACAACACTGACTGCTTCCAGTCCTCTCCAAGGAACACCAACGGTCCCTTCTCCTGCCACACCTGCAAGTACACCTGCGACAGAACAATGAAACCCCCCAAAGCCGGATCCAACCACCTCCACTGCATACTCCTCAACACCCGCTCCGCACGCAAGCACGCCATTGCACTCTGGGACCTGCTCGACACCACTGCCCTAGACGTAGCTTTCCTGACCAAAACCTGGTGGAACGATTTCTCGGCTCCCGACATCGCCAAGCCATCCCAGACGGCTACAAGATCACCCAAAGAGACTGCACCAACGGCATCGGAGGAGGAATAGCCATCGCCCACAAATCCACCCTCAAAGTCTCCACCTACACGGACAACACCCTCAAGACCGGCGAGCACCTACACTTCCAGATCCACACCGACCCCAACACCACCCTCAGAGGACCACTCATCTACAGACCCACGGGCCCACGAGCCCCATTCAACGACACCATCGCCGAACTCTCTAGCACTCACGCACTCCCCTCCACGGACTATGTCCTCCTCGGAGACCTCAATATCCGCCTAGAGAACAACAAAGACCCCAACTCCACCACGCTGATCGACAACCTCGCCAACCTCGGACTCCAACAACTCATCACCACACCCACCCACATCGCCGGCCACACGCTTGATCCTATCTTCACCACAAGTGCCCATGTCACCTTCAACCACACCACCGAACTCTACCGGACCCACTACCTCTGCATCCACTTCACCTTCAAGAAACAAACCAAGCACCACCGCCCCCAACAACCAACTCACCACTGCTGGAGCAAATTCACACAAGAACAACTAACCCATACCCTCGCCCAGAACCCACCCACCGACCCCACCGACCCAGACACCGCCGCTCTCAACCTCAGACAGTGGATCACCAACTGTGCCAACTCCCTAGTGCCACTCAAGAACCCACCCAACAACGAAGCCTGCAAAAAAGCCACCTGGTTCACCGATGAGCTCCAAGCCTCCAATCTCGACTGCCGGAAACTAAAAAAGAAATGGCTCCATGAACGCACCCACGACAACCACACAGCCCTCAAGGACACCTCCCGCAGGCACCACCAACTCATCAGAATAACCAAGAGATCCTCCTTCAAAGACCAGCTGGATAACAACGCACAGGACAGCAAAGAGCTCTTCAACATCGTGAAAGAACTCTCCAATCCCAGCACCAACGTCAACGACATCCCACCGTCCCAAGAACTCTGCGACTCTCTGTCCACCTTCTTCCTCCAGAAAATCACCAACATCCACAACAGCTTCTCCACCACAACCACGCCAGAGCCCATCCCCGCAAGCACCACCCGCACCAACCACCTGACCTCCTGAACCAACGTCAAGGACACAGAGACACTCAAGATCATGAACTCCATCCACTCAGGATCACCGTCTGACCCATGCCCACACCACGTGTACAACAAGGCCGATGCAATCATCGCCCCCCAACTACGGAAGGTCATCAATATCTCCTTCGAAACAGCAACATTCCCAGAAAGTTGGAAGCATGCCGAAATCCACACCCTCCTCAAGAAGCCTAAAACTGACAGATCTTAAGAACTTCCGTCCCATCTCCCTGCACACGTTCCCTGCGAAGGTCATCGGAAAAATCGCCAACACGCAACTGACCCGCCAGCTCGAAGACAACAACATCCTGGACCCCTCCCAGTCAGGGTTCAGATGGAACCACAGCACCGAGACCGCCCTTCTAGCCGCCACAGACGACATCAGACGCCAATTGGACAATGGTGAAACATCAGCCCTCATCCTCCTGGACCTATCTGCCGCCTTCGACACAGTCTGCCACCGCACCCTGACAGCCCGCCGCTTTGAAGCCGGAATACAAGACAAAGCCCTTGATTGGATCACCTGCATCCTCTACGGCTGAACCCAAAGAGTATGCCTCCCCCCCTTCCGATCCAAAGCCACCAACATCATCTGCAGCGTTCGTCAGGGCTCCTCCCTCAGCCCAACACTGTTGAATATCTACATGGCCCCCCTTGTACAACTGGCCCACCAATACGACCTCAACATCATCTCCTACGCAGATGACACACAGCTCATCCTCTCCCTTACCAAAGACCCGCACACCGCCAAAACCAATCTACATGAGGGTATGAAGGTCATCGCCGAATGGATGAGAAACAGCCGGCTGAAGCTGAATTCAGACAAGACGGAAGTCCTCATCCTCGGACCCACCCCCTAAACCTAGGACAACTCGTGGTGGCCGACCACGCTGGGAACCCCTCCAACTACTACCAACCATGCACGCAATCTAGGATTCATCCTCGACTCCTCCCTCTCCATGTCAAAACAGGTCAACACAGTCTCCTCCTCCTGCTACAACACCCACTGCATGCTCCGCAGGATCTACAAGTGGATCCCGACTGAAACAAGAAGAACCGTGACTCAGGCCCTCGTCAGCAGTAGACTAGACTACTGCAACGCACTCTACACAGGCATCCCAGCCAAACACCTGCAATGTCTCCAGCGCATCCAAAATGCCTCCGCCCGACTGATCCTCAACGTACCCCGCCGCAACCACATCTCCCACCACCTAAGAGACCTTCACTGGCTCCCCGTAGACAAGAGGATCACATTCAAGCTACTCACCTACACACACAAGGCCCTCCACAACACCAGACCTGCCTACCTGAACAGCAGACTCAGCTTCTATACCCCCACCGGCCAGCTCCGCTCCTTGAACCTCGCCCTTGCCGTTATCCCCCGCATCCAGCAAAAGACCTCCAGGGGCATATCCTTCTCCTACCTTGCTGCCAAGACCTGGAACTCCCTCCCTCCTAACCTACGCCAGACCCAAGACCTACACGCCTTCAGAAGACTCCTCAAAACTTGGCTCTTCGATCAGTAGCAGCACTCCCTTCTCCCCCCCTCCCCCAGTGCCTTGAAACCCTCACGGGTACGTAGTGCACTTTATAAATTAATTGATTGATGTTATGATGGAAGTGATGCAGGAGTCAAGTGAACAAGCCTGCCGGTCGGCTTTACAAGGCGCTAGCACCTCTTAGTGCCACATTAGTGTAATTTTTTTAATGCTAATGTGGTGTTAAGGAGGCCTTCCTCCTTCGACATATTTACAAAGTGGCGCAATGCTTGCCTTGCTCAACTTTGCCACCCCTTGCGCCACATCATGGCTGTGCCTGGCATAATTTACGCAAGAGGGTGTTCCGGTGGTGCAAGGTTCGTAAAAATGGCACAGTGAAATCTGAAATATTCACAATGCCATTTTTGTCATCATTTTTAATGCCAGCTCAGAGCCAGCGTTAAAATGACTCACCCATTTCTTTCAATGGGCCTCCCTTGACTTTCCTAGATTTGCTCTATAATTTATGGGGCTAATCCGGCAAAATACCAAAATAGCACCATAAATTATGGCGCTATTGTCCTAATGTGTGCCATGCTGAGCCGTATGTAAATACGGCACTACCATGGTGCCGTTATGTGCAGGTAGGGGTGCACAAGAAAAGTGGCGCATCACAGCTGATGCACCACTTAATTGTTAATCCAGCCCTGACTGTGTCCCTTGAGTCACATATGTACTGGGTCAAATGAAATTGTTCAACAAAGCAATGTCTCATGCTTATTTTTCCAGTTGGTCCACCTCCCTCGCTACACCATTGGTGAAGTATCCACTTTTGCTGACCCCGATCTTGTCAGTAAGTGTCACAATACTGTACATCTTCTGTGGTGATAGCATGGTGTGAGATGTGACATGGTCAGCTGTAATGGTCTTGAACATTTGCATGTATGCCATTAGAGTCCTCCTATGCAAAACATGGAGGTATACTGATTTGCAGCACAAGTGTTTGACATGAGATTCACAAGTACAAAATGCCCTGCTTTCTACATGCACTGGCAAAGACTTGAGAATATTGGTCATGTTATAAGAGAACCAAGACCAGTGTCGACTGTTGATAAATGTCCATGTTGTTAGCAATCTGCCACATATTTGGACAATGTTCATGTGTTGTTTGGTAAATTTGTGACTGCACTATGTGTTCCACGTAGCAAACATCTACTACCTACATGATGAGATTTCCAATGCTTTAAGTAGTACCCAGATGGTGCTTTATAGTGGGCAGAATACAACAAATCAGTACTACACACATCTCAACCAGCACAACGGTGTCATACCCCATACTCATTGTCGTTAGTCATTATATTGGCAATACATGTGGTCCTCAGATAACTTGACTTGTGTGAGGGATGAGACTTGTCCAAACATTCTTAACAGACCACATTCCAACTTGTCACACATTTGCTGTCAGTGAAGGGCCTGTAATTGTCCATGATGTGATTCAACCTGCTCTGCAACATGCAACACATTAGTCAGTGCTGACTGCAAAACACAGTGCAGAATAGGTGTTTGACATCTGTACCTACCCATATGAGATGGTGGCGCTTAGTGCTGTTTAGGGTAGGTACAGATGTCAAACACCTATTCTGCACTGTGCTTTGCACACATGTATTGCCAATATAATGACTAATGACAATGAGTATGGGGTATGCACTGTTGTGCTGGTTGAGATGTGTGAGTATGCTAAACATAGTGCTAGACATGATGCTACTCTTGGATTCTCCCCTCAGTTATGGCACAAGGAACCTGGTACAGATCTGTGTTGATATGTGGAATGTCTCAGCCTCCTCTGTGACATGTGTGACTGGTGTTCCCCTGAGATATGTTTGACTGACCTTTTCCATGTAGCAAGTGGTCAGACAATATCCCTACCAGAGCAGGCACACACTTGTGAGCCTACCTGTCGGTAGTGCTCTTTGCTCACATTTATTTTGTACATGGAATAAGAGCATGGGTCTTTGTTGCATGACTGGGGGTCAAAGAAGAGCTATCCCACATGAGGAGTATTACACACCATGGACACATGGATGCTGTGTCTGATAATAGTTGACAATGGTGTCATTGTTATTATGAGAGGAAAAAGGACATTGTTTATCTATTGGTCTACATTTGATACCTGAGACACCCTGAATAAGTTCAGTTTCTAGGAATCTTTGATATGGGCCAAATTGGCCATACTTTGTCCCTAAACCCGATTACTTAAATATCTACATCAATGTCATAGCTTTGCAGTTACCTGTATTCACTACATGTCTGTTTCTCATGTGCCTGACAGACAGTAGCCTAACATGTCCTCTTTTTCATGCATCTGCCAACATGACCGCTGAAGAAAAGCACGATTTCTCATGAAGGGCTGAGGATTATCGCCACATCAGGCAGGTCCGCACGGGGTACAGAAAGATGGAAGCATCTATGACCGGGAAAAGGGCTCAGGGAGATAGAAGGCTTTCCCATTAGAGGGACAAGGAAGCAACATTGTGGGTTCCTCCACCCAACCAGGAGCAGGTCTGCATCAAGTAATGTAGGAGAACCATGTGGATCAGGACCATCCTTGGCACCTATGCCACCCAATGTCCAGCCACCACCTGCAGGATCACAGCCAGGGCAACACAATGTAGAGTCACCCTACATCCAGGATCTGCGCACAGAACTGGCAAATCAGAAATACAGACTTGTCAGGCTAGAACAGAAGGTGGAACAGGTCTTAAGTACTTTTAAAGGACATACAGGCCAACCATGTAAAGGACAGTTTTCCCTTCCCCCTGTTCAAAATGTAAAATGTTATTGTATGGGGTTTTCTTAGTTAGTTAGTATGGGTAAGTTAGTTTAGCGTAGATATATTTAGGTGACAGTTGTTCTTTATTGGGTGGTTGGATGGGCATCTGGTGTTAGTGCAGGATGGGGGGGCAGATGTTTAGGCAGATGTTTAGGTCAATGTTCCATGTTAAAAAATAAATTTAAAAAAGCCATCCTTTTGAAAAAATACAAAAAAATATACCTTTGTTTAGCATTTATGTATAGTTAGTCAATGTTTAGCTGTAGTCACAGTTGTCTTTGTCAATGTATGTGACTAAGGGGGTGGAGGTGGATGTTCATTTGTGGCGTCTGATGTTTAAAATAGGTTAGGCTAAGTTAAGATAGCTGTAGCTATAAAATGGGATACGTTAGGTTAGGTTAGGTTAGCATAGTTTAGTTAGGCATTATACTTAGTGTGTTATTCAAATTCAAATTGTTGTAAAATAAAGAGCTTCCTCTCTATCATGACTATTGTGTAGGTGATAGCAAGTCTGCATGCCTATTCAGTAAACTTTTGGTACAATCCATTGACCTGAGCAGCAGTAGTATGTGACATATATGAAAACATTTATATCACCTGTGCTGAGCTTCCTCTTAGGTGGCCAAGAGTATGATGTCAGATGGTGAAAACTAATTTCTGCAAGGTATGTGCCACTCTGGTTGTGGATGGATAAACATCCTGACACAAGTATTATGACGTCAGCTTACAAAGTGGGATGAAGCTGTGTGACTGGCACTGTCAATTGAATAATTGTCAATGGATTCCTGCTACATCAAGGTTTTGGGACAGGGTCACCCATGCCTGGCCCTCACAATCTTACACATGCATTATTTCATTGTCATTTAGATGGTGTAATGTAAATAACACACCTGCATCGTCCACCCACAAGTGTTGTATTTCTGGTCAAGTGTCACGATACACGCATGCTACAGGATACATGCCATGCTTGGATAGCTCATGTATTACTTAGTTCTCATAGTTCTCAGTCACCTTAATCATGTTGCAGTCAGTATATGTGGTATGTCTTTGGGAGGTACTCAGTGGCATATGTGCAATGTAATGACACCAAAATTTCCGTAACTTACTGCAACAAAGCTGTGGCGATGATTGCTTACACATATGTACAAATGGGCACTGTGTTTCTGTGGGTGCCACAACACAAATCTACAGGTGTAGCTCCCCTGCAGCAGAGTGATGCGGTAGAGGGGAATTCAATGGATGGTGATAGGCCATACCCAAACAAAAATCATGACGTTTAACACAGCATCAGCCATACCATGATACGTGCACCTGAGGCAAAGGATAATTTACTCACACCAGCCCAGGGGTGTGGTTTGCATGACACATTTGTCAGGAAGACAATTCTTGCTTCACAGATTGTGTTTTAATATATGTGCCCAGTTTTCCCACACACATGGGGAGTTCAAAATATACAATTTAGACTTTTGTTTTTCTAAAAGGTACACCTTCCTGCACATACTGCAACAAACACCTGCAGGCCTGCCACACATTGCATCACGGTGCCTGGATGCCACCATTGGTGTTGGGCTGTATATTGTACGCTTTAGCTACTGTAGGCGCACCTTTCTGTCAGCTCTATTTCATATGTCCTCCCCCTGCACTTTGTATAAGACACACCTCAGAATATTAACTTCACTTGTAGAAATGCACATCTTCATTTCTATGTACATATCCCCACATTGTTTCAAAATCACATGATGCTTTCCGTTCAAATACTTTCGACCTCAAACACAGATTGACACAAATCATGTGTAATGTACATTTATGTACTTTTCCAAATGTGATGTATTGATTCAGTTCATTGCACAGGAGATAGACCCCATGAAATGTCCAATTCATTGGACGCTCTTTGAGATACAAGAGGTAGGGGAACATTTAAGGAAATATGTAGAAGAGGAATGGTTCAGTCAGGAGTTGGTCACATTGCCATTAGGTAGGACGGGGCACATTAACAGTCCATAGGTCTGATTGGTCAACAGTGGATAAGATAAGTGGGGACATAGATGTCTTAGCGACACTGGCACCTGCTGCATGGACTGAATGATAGTGAGCATTTCCACCATCCTGTTGGCAACCTCGCTGGCACCACTTTGGTAGGGCATTTGTTTGTGCCTCTGCCTAAGGACACCAGCAATTTCGGGCAGGGACTGCTTCAGTCCACACAGCAGGGAGGGGGTGCCTTTGATGGCAACTGAGTTGTCCCTGTTGGGACTGAGGCACCTCTGTACTTCAGCTAAGCTGCCCACCATGGTCCCCATCCCCACCCACACATTTTGTACCAGCTCTCACTGGACTCCTACTCCTGATTTTGGAAAACTATGTCTGGGTCCTCGGAGTCCAGGGCTGTGTGTGAGCTGGCAGGTGGTGTGTGTGCTCTGTTGAGTGAGTCATGTGGAGACCCCGCACACTATGGCCCATATTTATACTTTTTTTGTGCTGCATTTGTGCCATTTTTGATGCAAAAGTGGCACAAACTTACAAAATATAATTGTATTTTGTAAGTTTGAGACACTTGTGCCTCAAAAAATTACACAAGTGCGGCGCTAAAAAAGTATAAATATGGGCCTATGTATCCTCCCTGCAACTGGAGATGGTGACCGGATGGATCCCAGGATCTTCTGGATGGTGTAGAAATGCTACTTTTGCCTAATTTACTTGCCACTGAGTCACACATCAAGTCCCCAATTCACAGGCCCCTGGGTGCATACATACCACCAGGACATGTATTTGGATAACCCTCTGTTGACACATTGTGCAAGTCCACATATTCTAGTCTTCTCACCTCTCAGTTAAACAGCTTTTCATTTGTAGCTGAATGTGACCCATTTCTTGCTGTACAATGCATGGAATTTGGAAGCCATGGGTGTTGTTTGTGGTGTACCCATGCAAGACCCATAGAATCAGGGAGAATCAGTTACATTGCCAGATATGCATTTTTGGGACTGAGCCTGGTCCCTATGCCAACTCCTTTGCATTGTAGAAGTGATGCAAGGGGGTTTATAGTCACTGTGCATCCTCCATGTCATCTCTCGTTTTGTGTGCATTATCCTGCAGCAACCATAGTAAGATGCACTCACCTTGTGTGTATGTGTCCATATAAGGAGGTGTCCCTTCATGCCCAAAAGGGATCATCCCCTCAGAACAGGCCCCCTTGCAGTATGTTGCTGATGTGTCTGTATAGCACATGGCAGCAATATGTGCAGCAGCCCAAGTGGCAAGAACAGTGGAGCCCCATAAGTTGTGTGCAAGTTACATTGGTGCACTTTCCCAGTTGTACAGGCAGGCCTTTCCCAGACCTTGTTGCCCCTCCTGCACAGCATGCCTGGTCTGTGTTGCCAATTGAGAGTCAGAAATGGCTAGGTGGTACAGTTGACACAGTGAAGGCAGTGAAATGATGGAAGTGAGGTGGTCTTTGCGCATGGGGGGAAGGGGATAAGTAGACATTACATGTATTTGATGTTTAGCCATTAGTGTGCCCCATGCAACCTTAAGCATGCGTACAACGCCTCCAAAGTGCCTCCCACCTTATGTCACATGTGGGTTACAACACTACCCCCCACTGCTCCTTACACTGTGTTTGTTGTGCCTCCTGGATTGCTGCAGTGTCCTGTCACTGGATTCCTTCCACCACTTCATCCGGGATGATCGCTGCCACCATCTTCCACAGCTCATCCAGCTGCTCCTGGGGTTGTGGGGTTTCCACCTCTGGTCTACAGTGCTGCCATTCTGTTGCTGGCCAGTTTCTCTTTAGTTCTGCGACTGCAATCGTGCCAGCGCTTCTTACTAGCCACACAGTTCTTCTAACCTCTGCCACACTGTCGACTTTATCAACTATGGTCTTCCAAATGCCTCCTTCCTTCCTATTGGCAATTTGGAGGTGACAAAGAAATGGGATAGGTGCTCTGGTACCTCTGTGATCAGTATTTTAGTCTCCTCCTGACTGAACCTGCACTTCCTCTTCTTTTTCCCCTTGTCCTGTGAGTCTGCATGGCCATCCTGGCTGGTACCTGGCTCATTGGAGTCTCTCTGGGGTCTCTCCTGTCCACTATCCTCGACTTTCCTAGTTTCAGGCTTCTGTTTCATGTTTTCACAGGCTTTGGTGGATGCTTTTAGCCAAAAAGTGATGCAATTATGATTAGCGTCACATAACGTGCCGCAAATCAGGTTAGCACCACTTTTACGGCAATAGGGACATTTTCTTTTGCGACATGCCACTTCTGTTAGCTCCATTTTTTGTGATACTAAGCTTTCCTTACCGCCATGTAGCACCATTCTGTAAATTTGGCTCATACATGGCACAAGGAAATGTTGTAGTGCAACATAATTTTTTTGGTCGCAAAACTGCGCTAGTGTAGTTTTCCTCCATTTCTTGTAAATCTGGGCCATAGTGCCTCATATAGGTTACTAAAAAGAGAGAGTATTCCAGAGCATACAGTCTTTCTTGACAGTTTTGGAATTGAGGCTGTCCTGGAGAGGGGATGTTCAGCGGGTGGGTCAGCTTAGCAGCCCGTGCAGTTGCGGGAGACAGCAGCTCTGGACGTGGTACATGGGTTGGAGTAAATTTGCCCCTGTTGGTTATTCTCTCCAGACTCTCCCAAATCTATTTCTGCTGTGTATTCATAGTTCATTAGTAGTTCGTTATATTATATGGTTAATGAGTTTGGGGCCGGGAGGTTTCTGCCCATTTCTTGGCTGTGTCAGCTGTGGGCCCCCAGCTAAAGGTCTGATTTATACTTTTTTAGCACTGCAGTAGCGTCATTTTTTGACGCAAAAGCGGTGCAAACTTACAAAATATGTGAATTTTGTAAGTTTGCGCCACTTTTGCGCAAAAAAATGATGCAAATACGGCGCTAAAAAAGTATAAATAAGGCCCTAAAGCCCATATTTACACTTTTTTAGCGCTGCATTTGCGTCATTTTGTGACGCAAAAACGGCGCAAACTTGCAAAATACATTTGTATTTTGTAAGTCTGCGCCGTTTTTGCGTCAAAAAGCGGAGCAAATGCGGCTCTAAAAAAGTATAAATATGGGCCTAAGTGTCTCTGGAAAGGGAAGTGTGTCACATTTGGGTACAGTGCGTGCATAGGAGGGTGCTGTATGTGGTTATAATAAACCTTTCATCTCTCTGGCGGTCGGAAAATCCTTGGGTGTTTCTGCTATTGCCCATACGTGTAGAGTTCATTATTCTGACTTGCCGCTGCTGCTTAAATACAGACCTGTGCTCTTCCTGTCAGTATTCTGCGTCGGCGCCTCAGGCCGAAAACCCAGGTACATCCTCAGTGCTATTTTATTTTTATTTTTATGTTGACGCGGTCTCCTACAGCAGTCTTCTGGACTCCAGCAGCAACAAGGAGCTTCTATTAATTAGTGTTTAAAATAATAAAAACTTTAAAACTTTACTACTAATATCATCAAAACAGCTTATTAAATCAATGTGGTATACAGCATTAAAATGCTACAACATTGTGAGGTCTGAGGGAAAAAACCTCAAGACCGGACTCACGAAGAGACACTGAAAAATGCCCGGTGCTGTTAATATGTCATGTAGTTGAAACTCCAGCCGCTAATACCCCAAGCAAATTCCGGATCCAAAACATTCATATTTTACTGACCCCACAAAGGAGACCACTTCCCCTTTGAGAATGTTTACAAAAATATTTAAAAGCAGGCAGCGGTCCTATAATCCATTTCCTACTCTTAAGAAATGAAAATAAAACGTAAAATTTCTTTTTAGATATGGCCTTGGCACATGCTTCCTCTGACTGATCAAACTTTTATGCACAACCCCACAGCTAGGGTATGAATTGGTTTCCACATATCGAGTCCTCTTACCATACAAAAGAAACTCGCTAAGGTTGCCCAGTATCCCCTCTTCTATTCTCTCTGGCACTTCAACCCCTGGCACATCACCTTCGTGCCCAAGCCAACACTGAGGGAATCCCATTAGAAAAAGATACACACTCAGAGCCACACTTCAAAGGCTTTAGTGCCTCCTTGTGTCACACTAGCATCATTTTTTTACCCTAATGAGGCTCAAGGAAGCAATTTTCGCTTCGCCATATTTACAAACTGGTGCAATGCATGCATTGCACCAGTTTGCGATCCCTTGCGCTACATTATGCATGTGTCAAGCATAATGTATGCAAGGGGGAGTTCTGGCGTTAGGAGGCTTATTCACTGCACCATTTTTGGCGTCATTTTTAACGTGTGCTCAAAGCAGGCATTAAAGTGACACACCCATTTTAAACAATGGGCCTCCCTGCACTTTGCTGCACTAGAGTCAACATTTTTTATGGTAGTGCAGCAAAGCGCCACACCAGCATCAAAAATGTTGACACTGTTGGCCTAACGTGCGCCATGGTGCATGTTATTGTAAATATAGCAAAAACAACAAGTGATGGACGGAATGCTGAACATTGTCAAACATTCACCCCCAGTACAATGATCTGGGCCTAAATCCATCGTTTTTTTGCTGCCCATGCCATTCCAGTTTGGACCCAGCCATATGCAAATCAGTCTTGACCCTGTTCCCTATGGGAGCAGTCCAGCCCGAACTGCTATGCCAGGTCTTCCCTGGACTGGAAACAAGCATCCTGGGACCGGTTTCGGGGTATCACCCCTCATCAGCCAGGCTAGCTTGAATCCAGTGGCATGGGAAGCACGGACCCACGTCTGGGCATACCCTTCCTACTTAGGGCGACAAAGCAAAAACAACAAGTGATGGACGGAATGCTGAACATTGTCAAACATTCATCCCCAGTACAGTGATCTGGGCCTAAATCCATCGTTTTTTTGCTGCCCATGCCATTCCAGTTTGGACCCAGCCATATGCAAATCAGTCTTGGCCCTGTTCCCCATGGGAACAGTCCAGCCCGAACTGCTAGGCCAGGTCTTCCCTGGACTGGAAACAAGCATCCTGGGACCGGTTTCGGAGTATCACCCCTCATCAGCCAGGCTAGCTTGAATCCAGTGGCATGGGAAGCACGGGACCCACGTCTGGGCATACCCTTCCCACTTAGGGCGACAAAGCAAAAACAACAAGTGATGGACGGAATGCTGAACATTGTCAAACATTCACCCCCAGTACAGTGATCTGGGCCTAAATCCATCGTTTTTTTGCTGCCCATGCCATTCCAGTTTGGACCCAGCCATATGCAAATCAGTCTTGACCCTGTTCCCCATTGGAACAGTCCAGCCCGAACTGCTAGGCCAGGTCTTCCCTGGACTGGAAACAAGCATCCTGGGACCGGTTTCGGGGTATCACCCCTCATCAGCCAGACTAGCTTGAATCCAGTGGCATGGGAAGCACGGGACCCACGTCACAAAGCAAAAACAACAAGTGATGGACGGAATGTTGAACATTGTCAAACATTCACCCCCAGTACAGTGATCTGGGCCTAAATCCATCGTTTTTTTGCTGCCCATGCCATTCCAGTTTGGACCCAGCCATATGCAAATCAGTCTTGACCCTGTTCCCCATGGGAACAGTCCAGCCTGAACTGCTAGGCCAGGTCTTCCCTGGACTGGAAACAAGCATCCTGGGACCGGTTTCGGGGTATCACCCCTCATCAGCCAGGCTAGCTTGAATTCAGTGGCATGGGAAGCACGGGACCCACGTCTGGGCATGGAATGCTGAACATTGTCAAACATTCACCCCCAGTACAGTGATCTGGGCCTAAATCCATCGTTTTTTTGCTGCCCATGCCATTCCAGTTTGGACCCAGCCATATGCAAATCAGTCTTGACCCTGTTCCCCATGGGAACAGTCCAGCCCGAACTGCTAGGCCAGGTCTTCCCTGGACTGGAAACAAGCATCCTGGGACCGGTTTCGGGGTATCACCCCTCATCAGCCAGGCTAGCTTGAATCCAGTGGCATGGGAAGCACGGGACCCACGTCTGGGCATACCCTTCCCACTTAGGGCGACAAAGCAAAAACAACAAGTGATGGACGGAATGCTGAACATTGTCAAACATTCACCCCCAGTACAGTGATCTGGGCCTAAATCCATCGTCTTTTTTGCTGCCCATGCCATTCAAGTTTGGACCCAGCCATATGCAAATCAGTCTTGACCCTGTTCCCCATGGGAACAGTCCAGCCCGAACTGCTAGGCCAGGTCTTCCCTGGACTAGAAACAAGCATTCTGGGATCGGTTTCGGGGTATCACCCCTCATCAGCCAGGCTAGCTTGAATCCAGTGGCATGGGAAGCACGGGACCCACGTCTGGGCATACCCTTCCCACTTAGGGTGACAAAGCAAAAACAACAAGTGATGGACGGAATGCTGAACATTGTCAAACATTCACCCCCAGTACAGTGATCTGGGCCTAAATCCATCGTTTTTTTGCTGCCCATGCCATTCCAGTTTGGACCCAGCCATATGCAAATCAGTCTTGACCCTGTTCCCCATGGGAACAGTCCAGCCCGAACTGCTAGGCCAGGTCTTCCCTGGACTGGAAACAAGCATCCTGGGACCGGTTTTGGGGCATCACCCCTCATCAGCCAGGCTAGCTTGAATCAAATCAAATCAAATCAAATCATTAACATTTATAAAGCGCGCTACTCACCCGTGCGGGTCTCAAGGCGCTAGGGGGGAAAGGGGGGGGTTATCGCTGCTCGAACAGCCAAGTCTTTAGGAGTCTCCGGAAAGCGGAGTGGTCCTGGGTGGTCCTGAGGCTGGTGGGGAGGGAGTTCCAGGTTTTGGCCGCCAGGAAGGAGAAAGATCTCCCACCCGCCGTGGAGCGGCGGGTGCGAGGGACGGCAGCAAGTGCGAGGCCAGCGGAGCGGAGGGGGCGGGTGGGGACGTAGAAGCTGAGGCGTCTGTTGAGGTATTCCGGTCCCTTGTTGTGGAGGGCTTTGTGTGCGTGGGTGAGAAGACGGAAGGTGATCCTTTTGCTGACTGGGAGCCAATGCAGGTGTCTCAGGTGTGCGGAGATGTGGCTGTTGCGGGGTACGTCGAGGATGAGGCGGGCCGAGGCGTTTTGGATGCGTTGCAGGCGGTTTTGGAGTTTGGCTGTGGTCCCGGCGTAGAGGGTGTTGCCGTAGTCCAGGCGGCTCGTGACGAGGGCGTGGGTCAGGGTTTTTCTGGTGTCGGCGGGGATCCAGCGGAAGATCTTACGGAGCATGCGGAGAGTGAGGAAGCAGGCGGAGGACACGGCGTTGACTTGCTTGGTCATGGTGAGAAGAGGGTCCAAGATGAAGCCGAGGTTGCGGGCGTGGTCTGCGGGGGTCGGTGCGGTGCCGAGGGCCGTGGGCCACCAGGAGTCGTCCCAGGCGGACGGGGTGTTGCCGAGGATGAGGACTTCCGTTTTTTCAGAGTTCAGCTTTAGGCGGCTGAGCCTCATCCAATCTGCGACGTCCTTCATACCCTCTTGTAGGTTGGTCTTGGCGCTGGCGGGGTCCTTGGTGAGGGAGAGTACAAGTTGGGTGTCGTCGGCGTAGGAGGTGATGATGATGTCGTGCTTGCGTACGATGTCGGCGAGGGGGCTCATGTAGACATTGAAGAGTGTCGGGCTGAGCGATGAGCCTTGAGGTACGCCGCAGATGATCTTGGTGGGTTCTGAGCGAAACGGAGGGAGGTAAACTCTTTGGGAGCGGTTAGCGAGGAAGGAGGCGATCCAGTCCAGGGCCTGGCCTTGGATCCCGGTGGAGCGTAGGCGGGTGATTAGGGTGCGGTGACAGACGGTGTCAAAGGCAGCCGAGAGGTCGAGGAGAATGAGGGCGACTGTTTCACCGTTGTCCATCAGGGTTCTGATGTCGTCTGTGACTGAGATGAGGGCGGTTTCCGTGCTGTGGTTGGTTCGGAATCCGGTTTGTGAAGGGTCGAGCAGGTTGTTGTCTTCCAGGAAGGTGGTCAGCTGTTTGTTGACGGTCTTTTCTATTACCTTGGCTGGGAAAGGTAGAAGAGAGATGGGGCGGAAGTTTTTCAGGTCGCTTGGGTCAGCCGTAGGTTTCTTTAGTAGGGCGTTGACTTCAGCGTGCTTCCAGCATTCGGGGAAGGTAGCAGAAGAAAAAGAAGAGTTGATGACGGTCTGGAGGTGCGGGGCGATGATGTCGTCGGCTTTGTTAAAGATGAAGTGCGGGCAGGGGTCCGAAGGGGCGCCGGAGTGGATAGAGTTCATGATGGATTTGGTTTCTTCCGTGTTGATGTGGGTCCAGTTGTTGAGGGTGATGTCCGGGGAAGCGGGTTCAGTGGTGTATGGTTGGGTCTGGTGTCCGAAGCTGTCGTGGAGGTCGCTGATCTTGCGATGGAAGAAAGTGGCGAGGGATTCGCACAAATCCTGTGAGGGCTTGACGGCGTTGGCGCTGGCGCTGGGGTTGGAGAACTCTTTGACGATGCTGAAGAGTTCTCTGCTGTTGTGGCTGTTTTTGTCTAGTCTGTCGGTGAAAAAGTTCCTTTTGGCAGTGCGGATCAGGTGGTGGTGTTCGCGTGTAGCGTTCTTGAGGGCGGTCATGTTGTCAGCGGTGTGGTCCTTGCGCCAGGCCTTCTCAAGGGCACAACAAGTTTTCTTTGATTCTTTGAGGGTGTCAGAGAACCAGAGAGGTTTTTTGGTGTTGGTCTGTCGATGCGTGCATTTGAGGGGAGCAAGGTTGTCAGCGCAGTTGGAGATCCAGTTTGTGAGGTTGAGAGCTGCGTCGTTGGGGTCGGTGGTGAGGGTGGGTTGGTTGGCGGCGAGAGCGGAGAAGAGTTGCTCTTCAGGGATCTTGTTCCACTGTCGATGAGGGATGGGTTGAGTGCGGAGGTGGGAGGTCTCGCGTCGGAATGTGAAGTGGACGCAGCTGTGGTCGGTCCAGTGTAGGGCAGAGGTGTGGCTGAAGAAGACGTGTTTGCTGGCGGAGAAGATAGGGTCGAGCGTGTGTCCGGCGATGTGGGTGGCGGTGTTCACCAGTTGTTTGAGGCCGAGGTTGGCGAGGTTGTCGAGCAGGGTGGTGGTGTTGGGGTCGTTGTTTTGTTCCAGATGGAAGTTGAGGTCGCCTAGGAGGATGTAGTCCGGTGAGGCGAGGGCGTGCGGGGAGATGAAGTCGGCGATGCCGTCGCTGAAAGAGGCGCGAGGTCCGGGAGGACGGTAGACGAGGGATCCTCTGAGGGTGGTCCTTGGGTCGGTGCGAATCTGAAAATGCAGGTGTTCAGCGGCGAGGGGGGGGTCTTCGGTAGAGGTGGTGACGCTGATGGAGTCTTTGAAGATGATGGCGACACCTCCTCCTACTTGGTTGGTGCGGTCTTTTCTGCATGGGAAGCACGGGACCCACGTCTGGGCATACCCTTCCCACTTAGGGCGACAAAGCAAAAACAACAAGTGATGGACGGAATGCTGAACATTGTCAAACATTCACCCCCAGTACAGTGATCTGGGCCTAAATCCATCGTTTTTTTGCTGCCCATGCCATTCCATTTTGTTATTGTAAATATGGCGCACCCATGGTGTTGTTAGGTGGGGCAGGGGCGACGCAAGAAAACTGGCACATCAGCACTGACACGCCAGTTTCTTGTAAATATGTCCCTCAGTCTAGCTCTATGCAGATGACATGCTTCTCTACCTCAAAGACATTAGGGCAACTCCGCCCACCATCTCAAATCTGCTAACTGACTTTGCAGCCGTTTCTGGACTTGGGGTTAGTTGGACCAAGTTGTGTCTTTTCCCCTTTACAACACACCCGAACCCCAAATATAGGGTGAACAGCTCTGAACTGGAGTGGCAGAATGAGACATTTCGCTACTTGGGGATCCACAAATATCACAAGCCGGAAAACCTACTGGAGGGCAACCTAGTTTGTGCGGTCTTGGCGATACATGCACAGACATCCTTCTGGCAGTCCCTGCCGCTATCAGTGGTGGAGTAATGTGGCCCTGACTAAAATGATGGTTCTGCTGAGGCTGTTGCATTGCTTTGCCATTTTCCCCCTTTTCATACCCCGGCCCTTTTTTCACTCCCTGGAAGGCATGATAGGCGACCTTATTTGGCATTACAAACATCGCAGGACAGCACTGCTCAAACCTTGCCTTTCCGAGACCTTGCTGATACTGTCACATTACACCCCTCTTGGGACCAGGAGTGGTTATTACACTTATTCGACCCACTCACCAAGGCTCCAACACAAACCATTCTTCTTCTTAACGTTGCACACAGATGCACTATTCCTTACCTGGTCAATCACGCAATATGCCCCTGCATTACCCCTTCTTGGCATGCCACGGAGAAAAGTATGTACTACCCTCAGGGAGGTGACATCATGACACGCAGCAGGCTTGCACAACATAGGTGACCTGCGTAACAACGGCTCTCTCCTGTCTATAGATGACTTGACGGCTAGTACCGAACTCCCGACAGGCCAGTTCTTGTTTCATGCCTCCATCATCGACGCTCTGACTCAATCATGAAGCAAAATGCAGCAGGAATCTCAGCAACCTTTAGTGATGCAATACTTGCATGCACTATGCATGGGCAGACGCGGTGGATCGCTGGCACCTTGTCCTTACACATGGCATCACCCCTTACTTCATTGCATGGTCATTGGGACATAGATCTTGGACGTACCTGTACAATGACTGGCAGGTCATGCTGTCATATCCTTCCGTAGTCTCTTGTAAAGCACCTTTCAAATTGATCCAACTTTATATCCTGCATCGCGCTCACTTGACCCCTAGTAAAGTCAACCAATACTTTTATCGCACTGATGCTGCCTGGCCCCGCCCTATGACTTTAGATGTAGGTATAGTTCATATGCTGTGTTCCTGCCCTTCCTTGGCCAAATACTGGCATGCTGTCACGACACATGTAACCCACTGCACTTGACCTGTACTTACATACACCTTGGAGGCAGTGCTTAGTTTGTATATAAAAAGGTGCCCTGCCCAAAGCCCTCCTCTTAAACACGTGGCTGCTGCAAATGAACATGGAATACTGAGGGGTAGTAATATTGAAGCCATCTCTGGTCTCTTCAATCCATATGAAGCCACTCCCTACCCCTTCAGCTTTCTACCTTTGTGACGCTTTTTCGTTTTTCCATTCATCCGTCTTTCACATATGTCTTTTGCTCGCAGCAAATTCTTGAGGCAGAAGAATAAACCCCGGCCCTCAAAAATAAGTACCGGTACTCAGCACCGGAAACAACAGGCACAAATTAAGCACTGCTTGGAGGTCTGTCTCCTAGGCGTCTATCAAATCAGAAAAAAGTGCAAGGCAGTAATACAATATGCAGACCTGGCCCTCCTCTTGGTGAAACGATTGACCACACGGAAATGGATGGCGGCGACTCCACTTGCATCTTCCGCATGGGTCCTTTCAATGCTGTCATGGGTACAAGCGGAGAGCACATTATGCACAGGGGAAATAAGGGGACTCTGCAAATACCCCATCTCAGAGACGTGGGATGCCCTTTTGGAGAAATTCCGGGAGGGGATTCCGATCACAACACCCATCATTTAATTATCAATGCAGACGGTGCCCGTTTTCCCCTTCTTCTCTCATGTTCTTACTCCCAGGTTTCATGACACTTATGTTGTACTTTTCTCAATGCCCTGACTGAGTGCATTCACTGTTCACTGTTCATTGTTCCAGTTTCTTTTGTTCTTTATTGTTTTTTTATGGGGGTTTCCTTATTTTCCTTTTACCTTATTTTTTCCCTTCCCTTTTTTTCTCTCTCACACAGTTCTTTTATTGCTTTGAATTGTTTCCCCTATTGACATTCGCTAATAATATATTGACCTATATGTGAGCAAGGAGCAACTGCAAGAGTAAAATGTTCCTTTGCCACCCTGATTATAGAACCCGCTGCCTCTATTTATGTTGTCCGCACATTGGTGGCTTGCATGTTTGGAAAACGGCATTACCTGCTAATTTGCTGGTCTGCAATGCAGGTCATAAGGAAACACGATCTATGCATGGATTGTATCACATTGTACTCACTATACTGTACTGACTGTATCTTTTTGGGGAAAAGTAATTTTTTAATATTTTTAATTGAAAGTCATTTTTAGGGGCGAGCAGAAAGCACTCTGTCCACTGTTGTAATCTCTTTTTGGACTTCTAACCACGCCCATGTCACGTTAGTCACTTTCATTGGTTCGTGAGCTTGCCTTTAAAAATCTGCTTGCTTTCATTAGTGGAAGGCATGCATACGGCATGCATCTTCCGGTGTTTAGCCCGCCTCGAGCTCACCGGCCAACTACTGAAAACATACGGGACTCCATGTTTTCCATATGGTTTCTGCCTTACTTTTTCTCGTTATTTCATAGGCAGCGCAATCTCGCTGGGCAGTAGTCGAGCGCTTTGCATGACATCGATCCTGTTACATAGGTAATTGCACTTTTGCCGGTTACATGGATAAGTGCACTTTTACCGATAGGTTTAATTGCGAGTGAACTTTTATTTCCCTTTGTGTGTCTGCTTTGAGCTGCTGGTGGCCGTTAGCTCACTTATGTGAAACTTTTACTTTTCAGTTTATGTGGCAAGAAAAGTCCAGTTAGGAGTTTACAATGCTAATTGCTCTAGCTCGAGCAAACGTGAGACCCATTGCATTGCAAATGCTTGTTTTAAAATGCATACTGTTTTCTCTTAAGTAAAACGGCCTGCATTTAAAAAAACAAAAGATTGTTTTATTTAAAAGCAATCACAGACATGGTGGTCTGCTGGCCCTGCAGGCTACCATCCCTATGATGGCAGCGAAACCCAGTAGGTCACATATTGCTCTTACTTCATTAATATTCATTAGGTAGATCTATTTGCATCCCACTACCAATCACTCACTAGGAAATAAAGACAAGCTATAACTTTAGTACATTAGTAATAGCAATTACTAAATAGCGATTCTCAAAAAATCGCTAGTAGGTAATCGCTATTACTAGTGTTAGTACATTTGGCCCTAGATTACTGCCCACCCTTCGCAAAAATACAGTGGTGTATTTTTCATTGCAAAATTTAAAACATGGTCTCCACTGGTACCAAATATCGTATGGGTTTGTCCACAACTAACAGTGGACTGAACTGCATCTGTCAGTGGGACTAACTTTAAATAATTTAAAGCAACAGAACCCAATGGATTAAAATGATATTAAGTACCAGCCTTGTGATGCCGCTAGTGGATTTTCACACCCAGAAGAATGCCCTGAGTGCACAACAGCTGGACCAAAGCAGATGGTGGTCCTGTTAAGAGTAGAGTTTTAAATCCAATGATTATTACCTGAGGATTGCTGCTGCCATATACACTACATCACGACACAACAAACAAGACTCCTCACAGATGTTCCAGTGCTGGAGCTTCATTGGACTCTCTGTTTTGCTGTGATTACTGAAAGCTGCTAGGTTAGAGCGAGACCACAGGTTCGATTCACAGAGCTTTTTTTTCCCAGGGGTAGTTGTGAGTTGGAGAAACTGACAAGCAATCACACTTACTCCCAGAAGAATCTTTTATGAATGCATCCCGTGTGTTCTGTCGTGGGCCTAGGACTGACCACCACTGAAGGACTCACATACACAGCCAGTGTAGCCTGTCAAGAGAGTGGCCTCGAATGGTTCACATTCCATTTATTTATCTCTTCGGACATACCTGGCCTACTGCCAGCGTGTGACATCGAAGCAGGACAATAATAGCTGGGTCGTCCACTACATCATTTCCCAAATCGGTTGGATGAGCATGCCCACCTGGTGACCCTTATTAGTATCATGGATTGGATGACATATGTAATCGCAGAGAGACTAACTCAGTCCAGGTTTAGGTTGCAAATAGTACATCTGGTTTTGTGGCTGACTTTCTTTCCTGTCTTTCTCGATTTCGCAGACTTCCTTGGCCACAAAAGGGTCTCTACCTGGGGAATCTAAGGTCTTGGAGAAGGGCTCCATCGCGGGGTGTTGCCAGTGCAAGCAGGCCCTGATCATCAGATCATTCAGTGGTTGGGCCTGTCCCCATTCCATAATTGTGATATTTCAATGAGGTTGCTCGAAAGTTTGGATTTCCCTCCTTCTGAACTGTGACCATGCTGCCTTGGATCTGGGTTACGAGCCACTGAGCCCTCTCGATGAGTTTTCTAAATTCTCATCCTGAATGTCTATCTTTGATAACCATGTGGTCGCTGGTTTGCAGGTTAGAGGGTTCTGCTTATTGTGCCTCAGCTGGCATGGAATTTAGTGGCTCGCTGCTTGAAATAGGTTTGTCTGGCAACCAGGTTGGTAGGCATCCATGATGGCCCATCTGGGATACTGTCCCGATTTGCATGTCTGAATATCAGATTGATGGGGGCCACAACATGTTGCTGTGCATCATGTGCAGCATACTCCCAGGAACTAATGGAGACATCACTCCAGGTCGTCACTTTGATCCACACCAATCCTAAGTGCTTTATTCAGTGTCTGCATGAAGAGTTCCAATTACCCCTTGGCTTGGGGCCATTGCAGTGTGAGCTTCCGAAGCCGAATCCCAAAGGCATTGAAGTACCCTATGAATTAAGGCACTTGGAATGAGGGAGTCCGTTGTCCGTCCTGATTTCAGATGGCAGATTAAATGTGGTGAATACCTCATCCAAAATAGGATTCAGCTTATTAATGCAGTCAATTCAACCACAAGGTATTTGGAGTGACTATCCACTATAACTGGTGGATTGACCATCTGAGAAATGTCCAAATTCCATGCTCACTGTTGTCCAGGGACAGAGGCATGGCTCTTCGGTCAGGAGCAGGGCAGGTTTTCCCCCTCACCCTGTAATTTGGCAGGATCAGGACAACTTCACTTTTTCTTCCACTAGGCAGTTCATGCTGGGGAACCACAGCTTGGACCCCAGAATTGATTTGGTTTTAGCAGCTTCCTGGTGGTCTTGGGATGACCCGGGGACACTTCTGGTGGGTTGTCCTCTAGTGTGAGGTGTCTCAGAGTGGGGTTCCCTCCAGGCCTAGAAAATATTCTCTGTCCTCTATTGCAGCTCTGACATACGTGGGCAAAGTAGTTGGCTTTGCTGCACCACGGCACAACCTTCCTTGTGCAGGGCACGTGTCAAGCACATGGAATTCTATGCCGCAGTTTCGGAGTTTGCTCTGGTTTTTTGGTTGGTGTTTTCTGGGTTAAGGGTGTACTGGCATCTTGGACACTGCATCAAAGGTTTCTATTTTGACTTTGGCCAGTTTTGTGGTAGGGGCCTGAACAGTCCCTCTTGCCAGTGCTAGTTCCATCTACTATGCCCTGCTGTTGATCTGCACATGCGATGAGCCAGGACAATGACAAGGATATCTTCAAGTGTTATTCCTGGTTGGTGGAGGATCAGGCCTCTCAGGGCTGATGATCAGCACCCTTGAGTTAGCTGAGCTTGAACTTCTCCTTTCGTCTGACCGTCATCAACACATGTGCTTGCCAATGCCTTCAGCCTTGGGTGGAATCCATCAATGGTTTCCATGTCTAACACATGGGCATGGCGGAACTTGAAGTGCTCCAATTCAGGTTTAGTTAGTGGTCGAAGTGACTGTTTAGTGCCACTACTGCCCCATAGTAGTTGTTGTCTTCACCTGCCCAGGATAGGTTTGCAAATAGTTTAAACCTCTTCTAACCCCTCGCCCCCATATTGCAGCAATAAAGAGCATTTCATTTTACTGTTGTTTTCTCGGGTAATACGAAAATAGTCATTTACCCTTCCCACCCGTAGCTTCCATTGAGGTGCTACCAGTGCAGGGCCAATGAGCTTGTTGACGGGCAGCCATGCAATTATGGACATGTGTGCACTGGCTCCTGGGAGTTGTATAGGTTTTCATGCCAGTTGCTGCTGGGGTTCATCAGTCATGGTTTCCAGTCAGGGACGCTCTCTTGCACTGCTGTCAGATGTAGTGCAAGTCAAAGACACTCCTGCACACTCTCTATTTTCTATGTATTTTTTTTTCTATCAGTGTTGAAGAGTTTGGGATCTAGGCTATTTCATTTGCCCTGTTCTGGTTTGTGCAGACCCTCAATACCTTCAGAAGTCCCCTTATATGGTGAAAGTATTGAGTTGGGGCTCTGTAGCCATCTAAGGATGTGGAAACTTTTTTTCCTGAAGGTTTTAGCCACGTCAATTGCAGAAGCCGCATTCCCTGCCATCTTCCTTCCACCGGACTCCCCATTTTTCCTAGCCAGCCTTCCCCCTGTACTGGAGTCTTCCTGTGCATAGGTATATATTTGGGCTTACAGTAGACATGCACCAGACAACAGCATATGTCAGCCCCAGGATCTTGTTGGCACTGTAGTGTGTGTACTAACTCCATACCAGCAGCGGTGGGATTGCTGGGTACCTCTGCTGTCTCAGGTGCAGTTCGTTGCTGTACACATGTGGCAAGTATCGGCATTGTCACCATTGTACTTGTGCAGGCATAGGGGTGACCACTGCGAAAGACTCACATATATAGCCAGTGTAGCTGCTTTTATGAAGAAAAAATGAAACTGTGAAGTTATATTTTTAGGAGTGCCTGCTCTTAAAAAAATATTTTGCCAACCATTCTCAAAGTGGAAGGGGTCCCTTGAGGACCCCTTCCTATTTGCGAATGGGTTATCACCACATTTCAATTGACTGTAAATTGTGAATGTTTTGCAACTGCATTTTGGTCACAAAACATTTGTACATACCTTTCTGATTTGGTATTAGGAAGGGACACACTCAACGTGTCCCTTCCAAATACTGACTCACAAAACCCAAATTGCAATTCGGTAACAAGTTACAGAATTGCAATTTGGGCTTTCTGCATCCCAAAAAGCATTTTTGTGGTCACAAACGGCCCAATCTGGCTCCTTGGTCTGTGTTGTCCTTTTTCGAGTTTGCTGACTGTTGAGGTGCTATGTATTGAACCCCAAGGATTGATAAAAAACTTGTTATCTGTGGGCCCTCTAGGGATCTATGCCAGCGGTGATTCCTCCCTTAGGATGGAGGAGCACCGTTCCCCTACTGACAGTGCGGCAAGCCTACAAAATGCAATGGTAATGAAGACAATTCATTCCCATTTAATTTTTCAGTTCACCTGAGCCAAAGTTGGGCAGGGCCATAACTGCTGAATGGCAGCAGCCACTACCTGCAGGAGCATCGAGGCAGCCCGTTCCAGTCAATCCTGGTGCTTCACTCATGCTGCCTTACATTATCAGCAGCATGAAAGCACCATCATGATTAGCTAGGGGAGTAACTTAGAGGCTCCTTGCTGTCTTGGAGGTTCGGACTGCAGCAGGACCGAAGAGGAACATGAGGATGAAGTAGTGGGTAAGTCGTCTATTTTATTTTTTAACATACTGCTTTCATACCCACTTGCAGGCAGTGTGGGAAACTTGCACTGCCTTGGTAATCCTAAACTCCAGAGCTCTCAGTCGTGGCCCATTATAAACACTGTTAATAATGGACCACAATTGAGACTTGTGCTGCTTTTTCATAGTGCCTGTAAGTAGGTCAGAAATGTTGCCCCATTGTTTAATAATGTAAGTGGCCGCTACTGATCTATGCCATTTACTGTACTTTCTTGACTGATACACCAAGTGTCCGGTGTTGAAGTCTATTGCACCCCAGCAATGGTGGGCATGGTTTTAGTTCAATCAAAGCTTTTTATACAAATGTTGCTGTATTTTGCTTTGGTAGTTGCTTGGCAGGGTCCATACCAGGGTCTGTTTTTTGTGGGGTTTATAGATATTGCCTTCTGTCTATGTTGGGCATCAGTTGGCATGGCTGTTTGATGTGAAGCTGAGGGTGTGTTTATATATGCATGCATTTGCAATGTTTTTGCTTGCCTTGTGCTGAACCTGTGGTGGTATTATGAAGATAGGGACAGATTTAAAGAAAAGTGGTGCAGCGCTGTGCTGCACCAAAATTGCCAGCGCCGCACTGCGTCACTTTAGAAACACAGGGGTGTGCTATATTTAAGGGAATACAGCGCACCCCCGCGTTTCCCCCTGCGCTGGTGCTAAATTTAGCTGGCAGCGTCAATGCAGGCATCCTTGCACCATTGTGCAAGGATGTCTGTGTTGAGGGGTGTGATTGTTTATGTGCGAGAAGGTGTCCCTTTCTGCACATAAACAATCACTAATGGCCCTTTGGCACTTCTGTGTGTGCTGCACAGTGCCAAAGCGTCATTTTCAAATGCATCTTTTCAAAGCACGTTCAGACGAGGAATTGGGCTGTCTAAATATTTCCTGTTACAGGTATGCACCCGAGACTGGAGTGGATGTGATCTAGAGCCTTGAAACCTTGGTTGGAACTGGAAAGGGATAGCACCTAACACATGCTGTAGCTTCCCTATAGTCATACACCCAAATGTGAGAGCTTGTTATTCTCCACTTTTGTGTTACTTGCAGGATATGGTTTGAAATAAAAGTGTGATATTATTCCTGTCTTCTTTTTTCTCCTAACCACAACCCAGACTTTTCACCAGGATTGACAGTCATGTTCTAGTTGTTAGGCTGATCCTGGCCCAAGTGTGCTGGAGGACTGCTTTGAGGGAGGGCTGTTAGGATCTACAGAAGATTGTGTCGCAGGGTATAACCTGATTCCAGGTGATGGGCTCAGATTAACACAAGTGCTTCACTGGGTCGGGACGCAAGTATGACAGACGCAGGGTGGTAGGGATGTAACTCCTGTGAAGATGTTTCTCTCCTAGGCTTCCACTTTAAGGAGAACTTCACAACTATACACAGAGCTAGCCACCTTTCTGGCTACATCTAAACTTAGGTATATGTCTTTATGGGACCGGGAAGTAAGTAATATAATCTGAGTTAGAACACCCAAGGTATGGACAAGTACCCATGATGAAGAAAATTTACACATACTTCTGACATGTTGATATTTAATCCTAGTGAGAATAAAGGTTATATTTGGGGGTTCTGATCTTTGTTGAAGATGGCATTAGTCTTGGGCCACAATGGCGGACACATGGTGGACCTGTCCCCATGTGCAGTCTATAGTATCCTAAAACCCCATGGAAGATCATGCAGTCTCCATATTGTTCAGTTCCTGTTTATTGCTAAAGATATTCGTACATCTCTGAAGAAGACCCATCAGAACCACACTCCTGGGAATCCTCTTCAAACTGCCTTCTCAAGGTTCCAGTGCTTCCCTAGGCCCACATTCAAGAAGAGAGTGAATGGCATAGGCCCATTCTACACATCAACACCTTGTTGCACTAGTCAAAACACAGTACTTTTGGACCTTATTTTTTAGTCCTATTAAAAATATAACAGGGGATGCATTGCCTCTTCATGCACTTATTGTGCTACTGGTATACACTGGAGAGGAAAGCACCTACCTCTTCTACACTGTCATTGAGAAACCTATCTCCTACTTCCTACTAGTGGGCAGGCTAACAGTGGCACAATAGTAGAAACAGGGCAGCTCTGTCCACTTTTGTGGCTTGGTGGTCAAAAATAAGGCATGTTTATGCAGTCGAAAAAATTTACGGCCTTGATCGCTGCTAAGATGTCTTGCTTCAAGAATATTGGCCATTTAAGATCTATGTAAGCGGTAGGGGTGGGCAGAACACGTGGAGTTTCACTTTCCGGAATTTCACGGAATTATGCAAAAACTCTGTGAGATTCCACAGAGTTCTGCAAACAGGAGGAAACTGGCATGTCCGCTGCTTAAACTTATTTTTAGTGCCAGGAGCTTCTTCTGTAAAATCAGTGCAAACTGCACCATGCAGCACGCTAGATGGTGCTGCTTCTTTCTGCAGCTCGAGTAGATTTTCTAATCAAGCGGCAGCTTTCTCAACACAAATTTTTGTGACCTGCCGGGACCCCCGCATAAAGAAATCTTGCCGGGAGGTGTTCAAGCACCCGAAAATCACATTAGGGGAGGCAAATTCTCACTTGCGCATGCCAACCTAATACTGGTGAGTTATGCACAAGAAAGAACTCAGCCATTTGGCCATTGGCAGAGTTTTGCTGAAACTCCACGCTCCAAGCAAAGCAGGGAGTGGGCAAAACACTGCAAACTCAACCAGCCGAGTGGATTTTTTCACCCACTTCTTGTAAGAGGTCAAAAAGGCCAGTGGAGGATGGCGCATTATTGTCACAGATTTGAAAAAGGAGACCCTCCCTGCATAGAATGTCAGGTTCATCTACTGGGAGTAGGAAGTCCAGTAATGAAGCTCGTTAGTGGCCTGGTAATTATCTTACTCGCACTGCTCATTGACTGATGTGAGGGGCATGAAAGGTTTCAGAATTTAGTTACATGACATTAATGCTGATTCTTCAATTTGTTTTACAAAAGCATTATACTATACCCTTAAGCTAGGATACAAGGGTGGTGGTTTTTTAATGGAATTGGTGCTCACAAACACCCAATCCTCAAAGTCTCGCTTGATCCTAATCTCCAAAAGGCGGTGCATTTAAAGGGGGGAAAAAACACACCCGCAACCCCCAAATTTGAACAATCAAACACTGTCATAAACAAGAGATCTACATTTAAGGCACATAGCTACAAGTAATTCCAAGACATTATTCACTCATATTGTGGATAGTCCATATATAAAGTAATGTTCATTCATCAAATGGCACTCAAGCTTCAAATCCAAACTCC
The DNA here is from genome assembly GCF_031143425.1 of Pleurodeles waltl. NCBI lineage: Eukaryota > Metazoa > Chordata > Amphibia > Caudata > Salamandridae > Pleurodeles > Pleurodeles waltl. The sequence continues at coordinate 721,328,320 of NC_090448.1, read as the reverse complement.
AATTACCTCAATTCGATTTGGCCTTTCAAAAATTGAAACTCCAGTCCTGCAGTGCAGTTTAGCCAGTTTTAATCAGTTTCAAATCAGCCTCAGATCAGCCAACATGTGTTTCATCGTGGGAAATTTCCCACTGACTTCGTCAGGGCTGAAAATATCATTAAAACAACCTCCTCAGGAATATGATCAAACAAATTTATCACCCCGTCACCAATCATCGTGAACGTGAAAACCAAACACAATTCATTTCTCCAAAGGTCCCATTATCTAAAACATATAAATGCATGCATCCATGTGCACCATCTGAAATCAATTAATACATATAAAAACTCATTGTGACCACCATCGTGATTGGTGAGTAACATTGTGCGCTATCACATAATACCAACTGATAAAAGACTGTGATACAATATCAGACAAATCCTGGTAACTGATCCAAGTTAACCTAGAGACATTGTGCACACTCATGCAAAATGTATGGAGCCCATAAGCCCACACTAAGGGCAATAAGTATGAGCATCAATTTAAGACAAACTTACCTTCCACACCAATGGGCAGTTGATTAATTGATTTCAGATTAAAATGGTGCACATGGATGCATGTATTTATGTTTTAGATAATGGAACTTTTGGAGAACTGAATTGTGTTTGGTTTTCACGCTCACAATGATTGGTGACAGGGTGATAAATTTGTTTGATCATCTTCCTGAGGAGGTTGTTTTAATGATGTTTTCAGCCCTGGCGAAGTCTGTGGGATATTTCCAGGATGAAACACGTGTTGGGTGATCTGAGGCTGATTTGAAACCTATTAAAACTGGCTGAACTGCACTGCAGGACTGGAGCTTCAATTTGTGACTGGCCAAATCGAATCGAGCCAATTGGAGTTTGGATTTGAAACTTTAGCGCCATCTGATGAATGAACATTACTTTATCTATGGACTGTCCACAATATGAGTAAATAATGTCTTATAGGCGTGTGCCTTAAATGTAGATTTCTTGTCATGACAGTCTTTGATTGTTGAAATTTGGGGGTTGCAGGTGTGTTTTTTCCCCCCTTTAAGTGCACTGCCTTTTGGAGATTAGGATCAAGGGAGACTTCGAGGATTGGGTATTTGTTAGTGCCAATTCCCCTAAAAAAAACATCACCATTGTATCTTTCCTTGTTATAGGGGAGGCAGCGCCAGAAACCCTTTATTTTATTTCAATACTGTCTATTTCTACAATGGATAGGATTAGGATAGCCGAAGAATTATTTGGTAATTTATGTAGAGGTACTACAGTGAGAGAGGCCATTAATAGTAGAAACCAAAGACGGAAAGACGGACTTAGGAATACATTTATTAGACTAGAAAATCATTAAAAAAGCAAGATGTCAAAATGATGGGACGGAGCTACATTAAAACAGTGTAGAAAATTGAGTAGGATACCTAGAGGTTTGAGATTGCAAATCTTTCCTACATATGATGATTTGGATACATATCTACTAACATTATGGGATGATGAACTTGCCTCTAGTTCCATGAGACTGATGGGCATCCTCATAGAAAATGCAGATAGAAAAGTGTCTAAATTCCAGGTGGAAATTGCCATACTGGAAAAGGAAATACAGGAGTTAAAACTGACAAGCCACAGATAAGAATTATAAGATATTGAGTGATGTGCTATCAAGCCATCAGGATGAGATAACACAGAGAAAAGCAAGAAAATTGAAGAGGGATGAGAGAAATTACTTGAGTGGTAGGGTGTTTACTTTTTTCTAAAAAGTATGATCATCTTATTCAGATGAATGATACACAAACAGGTTTGGCTGCATCTGTCTGTTCAGATTCAACCTCTGTGAGTGCTCTTCCAACAAGTGATAGTGATACAAATGGGGGTGAGGGCACATCTTATCAAAGACCACCTAAAAACTTGAGCACTTTGTTACAAGAAATTTTGAGGATCAAACAGAACAACCGAGATCAGAACAGAAGAAGGGAGTATACAGAAAACCCCAAAGGGGGAAGAGGGGAGATACTCCCGGAGAAAGAAGAGGGATGAAAACAAGATCATGGAACAAGAAAGTGTAGGAATTTCTTCTGATGAGCTGATTAATGTAGTCAATCTATCGGACAGAGTTCTATCATTTGATATGATATCGCTTTTGAGCAAAGGTTTGAGTTTCTGCCCAGCTAGTGCTGGTGACATATGTAGAATCAAGCTAGATCTTTACAAATTAGTTAGACACTTCAAATTGAAGTAATACTTCCAATTGAATCCTGTTGAGAATAAAGATGGTAAGTCCTTAGTGCTGAGGCTACACCGTAGTAATTTATCTATTCAGGATGTACATGATACTGTGGCTTTGTTATCAATTACAGAGTATGAGGATGATCCTAATACGGTATTGCAGGTTCAGAATGACTTAGATATAGTACCTGATTTGAATATAACCAGTGGTTTAATGAGAAAGTCATGCTGGTTCCGAAAATAGCAAGTAATAATAATATTGAGGTATTTCACAAAATGGTCTGTAGGGATTTGGATATACTCATGGCTAAGGGCAGGATCAGGAAACCTAGTAGCAATTTGACCTATGGGGAGCAACAAGCATTACAAACACTGCAGAAAGATGATAGTATTGTAATCAGGCAGGCAGATAAGGGGGGGGTAACATTGTGGTCATGAATCGAGTGGATTATGAAGGCGATATTTGTACTCAATTGAGTGATATGAACTGTTATGAGAAAATCACATATAACCCCATCCCTCAATTAACAAATAAGATTAACAATAGACTGAAAATGTGGCAGCAACAATGCTTTCTTGATTTTGATGAATATTTGTATTTGAGAGTTGACAGTCCAAGGTTTCCTTGCCTATACACTCTTCCTAAAATACATAAGGAGCTCCCCTTTCCTCCAGGGAGACCAATTGTATCTGGAATTTCAGGACTGACGGAAAAGCTATCCGGATATGTGGATGTGTTTTTACAGCCTTTGATTAGTAATCTTTCTCCTTATATCAAAGATACAAAGCACATATTGGGTTTGCTTAGTGATGTCCAGTGGGAGGAGGGTATGCTGTTGGTGACACTTGATGTTCTTTCATTATACACTAGTATTGGACATGATGTGGGATTAGAAGCACAACGTCATATCTTGAACAGGTGATCTGCAAGTCTTTGGAAACATACTGGAATGTTGTTGGAAATGACAAATTTTATTTTGGGTAATAATGTTTTTCTGTTTAATAAGGGCTTGTTCAGACAGAGACAAGAAGTGGCGATGGGCTCCAGGTTTTCTCCTTCCTATGCTAACCTCTTTATGGGTTGGTTAGAGGAGAAGTGTATCTGGAGACTAGGGTCTATACATTGGCAAACATATATTCAGTACTGGGGTCATTACATTGACAACTGTCTGATGATTTGGACTGGTAACGTGGAACAGTTAGGAGATTTTTGTAATTATTTGAATTTGAATGATGCAAATGTTAGATTCACCTATCAATGCAGTCAGAAGAAGATTGAGTTTCTGGATGTTGAACTGTACATTGAGGATGACAAGATAGAGAGTAGACTTTTTCGTAAACCAACCTCATTTAATTCTATTTTACATGATTCAAGTGCACATCCCAAACACCAGATTTGGTCTAAACCATTTGGGGAAACGGTTAGGGGCAGACGAAATTGCAGTAAAGAACATGAATTCAAACAATATATTGGGAACATGGGTCAGCATTTTAAATTAAGAGGGTATCAAGCTCAGGATATTGGAAAAGCACAATGGAGAGCAACTAAGATGTCTAGACAAGACACATTGAGCCCCTTCCCACTAAGGCGACTAATGACAAGAAAGATAAAGGGAGGATGGTGACAGATTATACAGGGGCCTCTGCTGCTCTATGGAGGGTGATGAGTAGTCATTTGAGAATCTTGTTTCAGGATGTAACCCTTAAAGGGTTCATTTCAAATAGGGGTAGATCCCTAAGGAGCCTTCTAAGCCCCAGCTACCTAATATATCAGCCCCAGAATCATTGGCTGTCCCAACATAAGAGAGTTTTTTTAAGTGTGGTCAATAAGGAGTTTGCAGGTCAGTATGCCATGGCAGGAAAGAGTTTAGGAATGCTGGCGATCGTGTCTTCAAAATGAATCTAACATCAATTGTAATACAACCATTGTAGTTTATTCTTTACTATCCAAGTGTGACCGTATATATGTCGGTAGTACGATTTGCCTCTCTGAGAGTCAGGATTAGTGAACACCTGAGACCACTTAACCATGACGATGAATGGTATCTAATGGGACGGCATAGGAGAATATGTGAGGAACAAGGTGGGAGTAAGGTCTTCAGAGTTTTTGGAATTGAGCATGTACCAATAGATCCCCGGGTGGGAAAAGGAAACTGGTTTTGAGGAGTCATTCTGGATCATGCGTCTGAGAGCAGTTGAGGATGGTTAAATACAGATCAAGAATTGGAGTACTCTTTGGGACATGAACAATATTTCACAATGGGTGGGGATGGATGGAATTTGGATTCCAAATTGGAACGATTTTGAGGGAGAGTAGGATCACTGATTACCAGATTGATGTAAGGGGACACGCCGAACTGCTGCCTGCTGTTGGGGGCAGAGAGGAGCCCTTTAAATATCTCATCCCGCTCCTGCCTCGCGGGACTCGCTGGACTGCTGCCTGCTGTTGGGGGCGGAGAGGAGCCCTTTAAATATCTGATCGCGTTCCCGCCCACGGGACGCGCTGGACTGCTGCCTGCTGTTGGGGGCGGAGAGGAGCCCTTTAAATATCTCATCACCCTCCCGCCTCATGGGACGCACGCAGACGGCACCGTCGCAAAGCCAGGGCGAAGGCAGGGCCAAGGGCGGGCCCGTCCTTCGCCCGTCATCGACAGGAAGAGGCTGGGCTGCCCCCCCCTTTAATTCTTTTTCTGGGGCCCCAGTGAATGGGATAGCGCCGATTGAAGGAGGAGAAGGAGGAGTCTCTGTCATTTTAGGTATTTTAGACGCTTTTTCTAGTCACTCCGTGTCCTGTCGATTTACATGTGTATCAGGAGACGGTGAGGGCTATAGGACAACAACTTTTGTTTTTTTTTGTGGCAGGAAACTGTGACTAGCCCTTCCCCTCATGACAGGAGTTGCATAAAGATCAGCCCCACCCCAGGTTATCATTGGGCATTGGACTCTATAAGGAAGGGAAAAAACATAAGGTATTCAGTTTTTTTCTTTTTAATGAAGGATTAGCTTGCCTTGATGGGGAGACGAAAAGGAGATTGTGGAAGGAGGGGCCCCACCCAGGAAGCCCCCCCCCCTAGGTTGATAACTAGTTATCTTACCTCCGTGATGGGTGTCATTGAGTCGGAGATAGGGAGAGTGGAAGCTAACTTAGAGTCATCCCTCAAGAAAATAGGGAAAGGTGAGGGGGAAGAAAGGACTCCCTATGTAAAATCTCCAGTAACCAAGGCAAGGACAGGGAATCCTTGTGTAATAATGGATAAGGATCCCAAGTTGATTTAAATACTTCCATGACCCTCGGGAGTCCACCCTAAAAAAAAGTAGGCAAGTGATCCCTCCTTATGTTATAGTCCCCTCTTCAGATCCAGCCTTGTCTCCTGCAAAATCTCATGTGCCTGAAAAGGACTCAGTAGGCATGGAGAAGAAAAGGGGAAACTACAATCCAACTCATCAAAGAGAACTATGGGAAAACAGATAAGAGACAGTAAGACCTCGGAGCTCTCTAATGACTGTTTTAGCCAGATTGAGAATCAACTTAGGGATATAAAAAAGCTATGTTCTTTGGTTCTGGAGAAAGTGGCTGTTCTCGACGAGAAGGTTGACTTTATATCAATGACAACTAACCCACCACCACTGAGGGATGAATCTCAGATTAACCATACTGACTTTGTGCGCCCACCAGCCCCGGTTACTCGGTTATACCAAAAACATAGGCCAAATCCCGTCCACAATGTAGCTTCTAAGCCCTTGAATCTAGTGGCAATTCAAAATTCTACAAATGTACAATCCCAGTTGGTACAGATAAGCAGGAGGATTCTGAGGGCCAGGTGACTATAAGAACTCAAACAACTTACCCAAGGATCCCGCTGGCATGTGTTCCCTATATTTTAATTCTGGAAAATGTCCCTACACTAGGAAACTCGCATTACGAGTCTCATGCATCATTGTTAAACAAAGTGACGCACTGGGTAGGAAAGTATTCGGAGAGGAGGGTAGATTTTTGCAAGGACATTTTAACTGTAAGAAGGGTCCCCTGGGTTGGCTTATCTCCTAAGTCTTCACAAGGGGATTGCATAGTTATAAACTTTAGGAGCCCCTGGATAATCAATGCCTTGCATCACTACTTCTCAACTATAATGCTACCTGCTGGGTCTATAAGAGTACAACGACTATCTATGTTCATTCTCTCTTCACCCAAGTCCTGGCCATCTGATTTAAATTACTCTGGAAAACAGAATCTTAGCTATCTTGGTGTCTCTAAACCACTCAATACTGCTTTGGCGCTGTCTAATAGATTTGAGCCCCTGGCTTCTCTAGAGCAGTTAGACTGACTACTAGAAACTGGGTCACCCTCACAGGGGACTCTGGAGATAAATACATTGCATCAGTCCTTTCTGCAATCTAAGGGAGCCTCTGATATACATGATATGTATGATATGACAGTTTCAGGGATTATTTCTTGGAATGTGGCAAACCTTGATTGGCTAAAATTAGTGACAGAAAACCTTTTTATTTGTTGCCAAAAGACCTGGCTTATAGAGCCTCCATATATTAATGGCTATACCACATATAGGGGGTCATTACAACATTGGCGGTAAAAGCCGCTTACCGCCGTGCAGAAGACCGCCAACACACCGCCACGGCCGTGGAATTCCACCACGGTCATTATGACCCAAAGCCCGGAATCCGCCAAAATCTAGACACCCACACAAGTCCGCCACACCAGAGGTCAGTGATAAACTGGCGATAACAAAACCTCCACCGTCACACCAACAGGAATACGCCGACACTATCACGACCCAAGAATCCACGTGGCGATCTTTCAACCGCGGTATTCCATTGGCAGTACACACCACCGCGCTCAAAACACACACACATTTACAAAACACATCCACATTGGACAATTCGAAATACACACACCTGATACACATACACACACCACTCCCACACATCCAAAACAATATAAAACACACACCCACATCACCCACAAACCCCTATGACCACAATTGCGACTGAAGGCCAGAGAGAGACACCACCATCTACAAACGAGCATCCACAGGCACTCAACACCATCACTCACATAACATCCACGCACCTCACACAACACACCTCTAAATATCACCCCACACATCACAACACACACCACCCCACACATCACCCACACCACCCCATGGAACCGTAAAGACACCCCAGGTTCTCTGAGGAGGAGTTCAGGGTCATGGTGGAGGAAATCATCCGGGTACAGCCACAGCTATTCGGATCATAGGTGCAGCACACCTCCATAGCTAGGAAGATGGAGCTATGGCGAAGAATCGTGGACAGGGTCAACGCAGTGGGACAGCACCCAAGAACTAGGGATGACATCAGGAAGAGGTGGAACGACCTACAGGGGAAGGTGCGTTCCGTGGTCTCTAGACACCACATCGCGGTTCAGAGGACTGGCGGCGGACCCCCACCTCCTCCCCCACAACTAACAACATGGGAGGAGCAAGTCTTGGCTATACTGCATCCTGAGGGCCTTGCAGGAGTAGCTGGAGGAATGGACTCTGGTAAGTCAAATCTTTACTACTTCATCCCCCACCCAACCTGCATGCCATCACATACCCCCACCCTCGCCCTCACCCCATCACTCCAACGCCTCACACATGTCCCAATATCACAAACCACACATCCCAAACCCAAGCCCTGCATGCAACAACAAAGCATGGACACCCATCACCAAAGCATGGCCACTGCACATACCCATACACCCCCCTAACCTATCATCACAAAAGGTCCCACACAGGAATGCAAGCACTGGGGTACACCCATTGCACACCATGGCACACACAGATGCAATAATCATGCTTTTACACCCATGCAGGACCCCTACCCAACGTCACTGGACAGGAGGGTCCGGATATGTCCACTCCACCCACAGAAGAGGCCCACAGTGATGACAGCAGCTCTGTCCAACTGGATCTAGATGACCAGCCCAGCCCATCTGGGACCTCGGGACAGTCGGTTCCCCTCACACTGGCACAAGCCACTACAGAGCTTCTCCCCTCTGGAAACACCAGCACAGCACCCACCTAGCGGACCCATACCTCTGTCCCCAGGACACGTCAAGCAGCAGTGTGTCCAGCATTACAGGGAACCCAGGCTAACCCACCACCCCAACAACACCAGGGACCTGGGGGCAGTGGGCACACGGTTCAGGGGACAGAGGCCCAGGAACACAGGGGAACTGGGAGGGCTGCTGTGCGAAAGGGGGAGGACAGGCCCAGGGAACCCACTCTCCACAAGGCCCTCCCCAACATCATGGGAGCCTACCACCATTCCCAGGAGACGATGGCAACGGTACTGGCCAAGTTTCAGGAGACCCAGCGGCTGCAGGAGGAACAGTATTTGGGTTTCAGGGAGGAACTGAAATCCATCAATTCCACCCTGGGCACCATTGTAGGGGTGCTGAAGGAACTCGTGAACACCAGGAGGGACACTGTGGCACAAGAAGGGGCCCCTGACACTAGCCTGGACGATGAACTGCCCATCACCTCCGCCGGCGCTAGTGGATAGGAGGCACCGCCACAGGACCACCACAACAGCACCCCACCCCCTGCAGAGGAAGAACCACCCCGCAAATGGTCCCTGAGATCCAGGACAAAGACAGAGAACGATGCCAAGACCCCCGCCAAGAAATGAGACCACCCTGATTGTCATCCTTATGTCCCACCTTGTCACCCTGTCCATCCTTAAACTGCCCCAGCTCCACTTCCTATGCCCCTTTGGACAATGCACCTGTGAGACTAATGGACTGGACTCTGCCATGGACATTCCTCCACCATCACCCCTCACCATTTTACAACCCCCTCCAATATTGAGCACTTAAATAAACACCCTTAAAGCACAAAACAATCTGGAGTCAGTCTGTGATTTCAAAATAGTGTATTAGAAATTACAGTGCCAAATGCTCTTTCAAATGTAATGTCAACATACCTATGTCACACAGCTCTAGTCCATGAGGAAACAAGGCAGATATCACACAGTGGGACCCACATCTGTGAAATCTTAAGGGAAAGTGACAACTCAGTGACCATACACTGGGTGAAACTGACAGACAGTAGAGAGGTAGTAGATGTAAATCAGATGTAGCAGGCAGTGTAGTCTTCCTACCTGTGTCTCACTGGAAGTATTGCAGGATCACCGTGTTCCTGTTGTCGATGTCCTCTTCTTCTGCTTCATCGTCTTCACTGTCCACAGGGTCCACAGCTGCCACAACACCTCCATCTGGACCATCCTCCGGCAGAAAAGGCGCCTGTCATCGCAAAGCCAAGTTGTGAAGCATACAGCAGGCCATGATGATCTGGCATACCTTCTTTGGTGAGTAGAATAGGGAACCACCTGTCATATGGAGGCACCGGAACCTGGCCTTCAGGAGGTCGAAGGTCCGCTCTATAATCCTCCTAGTTCACCCATGGGCCTCATTGTAGCGTTTCTCTGCCCTTGTCCTGGGATTCCTCATTGGGGTCAGTAGCCATGACAGGTTGGGGTAACCAGAGTCACCTGCAAATGGCGAGGGACAACTGTTAGTCACACACTAACTCATAGGGACATCCACAGACCCAGACAACTATTCCCACTGTATTGGGTCCATGTCCTCACCTGATAGCCACACCCGGTGCCTCTGGAGTTGCCCCATCACATAAGGGATGCTGCTATTCCGCAGGATGTAAGCGTCATACACTGAGCCAGGGAATTTTGCATTAACATGGGAGATGTACTGGTCTGCCAAACACACCATCTGCACATTCATCGAATGGTAACTCTTCCGGTGTCTGTACACCTGTTCACTCCTGCGGGGGGGACCAAAGCCACATGTGTCCCATCAATGGCACCTATGATGTTGGGGATATGTCCCAGGGCTTAGAAATCACCTTTCACTGTAGGCAAATCCTCCACCTGAGGGAAAACAATGTAGCTCCGCATGTGTTTCAGCAGGGCAGACAACACTCTGTACCACACGCTGGAAAACATAGGCTGGGACATCCCTGATGCTAAGGCCACTGTTGTTTGAAAAGACCCACTTGCTAGGAAATGGAGTACTGACAGCACCTGCACTTGAGGGGGGATTTCTGTGGGATGGTGGATAGCTGACATCAGGTCTGGCTCCAACTGGGCACACAGTTCCTGGATTGTGGCACGATCAAGCCTGTAGGTGGTGATCACATGTCGCTCCTCCATTGTCGACAGGTCCACCAGCAGTCTGTACATCGGAGGATGCCGCCATCTCCTCACATGCCCCAGCGGACGGTGCCTATGGAGGAGAACAGCGAGCAGAGAGTCAACCAACTCTGAGGTACGTAAACACAGCTTACTCTGAAAATATTAGCAAATCGAAATATGCCTGTATGAGTGTTTAGGCAAGGCCAAGATATGTGTGACGCAGTCCAAAATAATGCCCCGTGGGCACATTAAATGGCGGCGGCCTGACCTGTAAAGTGGGACAGGGGGATATGAGGTAACTGCGCTGGCGTTGTAGAGCTCCGCAGTAGGCGGTCGAAGACCGCGGCGCAATCCTGCATTGGTTAACATTGGACCCTATGGGTCCCAGGAGCCAATGACGATGTACGCCGTCGATGACGGTACGCACCACCATGGACGTGACCGCCATTTCATTTTCTATCTGTTCAATCACTTGATACGTGATCTTCGACAGGAGAGGACCTACACTGCAAGTGCAGCTGTGACCTCAGTCTGGAAGAGACAATGGCTCGTGTGTCTGGGGAAAGGGCCCCTGCCTTCAGCACGGAGGAGTTGGAGAAACTCATGGATGGGGTCGTCCCCCAGTACACGCTACTCTACGGTCCTCCAGACAAACAGGTAAGTACACTGTGAACATGCTGTATGGACAATACCTGTGTGGAGTGGGGTGGATGAAAGCTAGGGGGGCGTGAGAATGAGGCGTACATGAAACGACGGTGAGTGCATGTGCGTCATGGCAAGGGTAGGGATGCGGGCCAATGACTGTGACAGTGCAGATGGTAATTACTTCTCTTTTTCCCCTGTACAATTCTTGTAGGTCAGCGCCCACCAGAAGAAGGACATTTGGTGTGCCATCGCCAAGGAAGTCCGGACCCTGGCGATGGGGGTCTACCACAGACGGAGCACCCACTGTCGGAAAAGATGGGAGGACATTCGCAGCTGGAGCAAGAAGACGGCGCAGACCCAGCTGGGGATGGCCTCCCAACGTGGGAGGGGTGCCCGTCGCACCATGACCCCCTGATGTTCAGGATCCTGTCGGTGGCGTACCCGGAGTTGGATGGGCGCTTGAGGGCATCACAGCAGACACAAGGGGGTGAGTGCACTCTCATTCTGCTGATTCAGCGTGCATTGTAGGTGTCTGGGTGGGGGAGGTGGGCTGTGGGTTCCCCTTGGCCAGGGCGAGTTTAGCAGGCAAGGACCCTTCTTGAGGCAGGCCCTGTGGCACCCCACCCCACCTGTGTACAGTGCCAACTACACCTAGTCAGGCTCCTGTGACATCCATGTGTGCAGGATTCGGGCATAGCCTTGTAACCCATGCCTCTGGGATTGAATAGTGGACTCCTAGTGCGCGGCGTAGTGCAGGGGGCTTCTGTGTCTGTCATGTCCGCCAACGGTAGCGGTATTCCATGCACTCAACATGTCTTTCTTCTGTCTCCCCCCCTTTTTGTGGTCTCCCTGTTCTTGTGTGCATTAGCATCATCAGGCGGAGGAGCAGTGGCACCAGAGCAGGAGGGAGCTGCATCCCACATGGCCCTGGAGGGCGAACCTACGGAGTCTGAATTCAACAGTGGGACGGAGGGCGAGGGGAGCTCCACGGCGGGGACAGGAGCTGACATCAGCGATACGGACTCCTCCTCTGATGGGAGCTCCCTTGCGGTGGCGGGCCCATCTGTGCCCCCTGCATCTACAGGAGCAGCCGCCACCCCCCCTCCCAGCAGCCCCTCAGCGTTTGCCCCGTGCCTGCTCACCCAGGAGGGTGGGCATTACCTTCGCCCCAGGCACCTCAGCCCCTGCCCCGGTCACCTCTGCTGCCCTCAGTGAGGAGGCCATTGACCTCCTCAGGTCCCTCACTGTTGGGCAGCCTACCATTTTGAATGCCATCCAGGGTGTAGAGAGGCAGTTGCCACAAACCTATACATACCTGGAGGGCATTCACTCTGGTCAGGCAGCCCTTCAGCGAGCTTTTCAGACTCTGGCCTCAGCACTGATGGCAGCCATTGTCCCTGTCTCTAGCCTCCCCCCTCCAACTTCCTCCACCCAGACCCACACCTCTGTACCTCAGCCTATCCCAAGCACACCATCAGACCAGCATGCACACACCTCAACACACAAGGGAATCTCTGGCAAACATAAACACCACACATCCCACAGGCACTCATGCAAGCATCACACACATGCAGACACACCAACATCCACTGTCTCCACTGTGTCCCCCTCCTCCTCGTCTCCCTCCTCCCTCCCTGTCTCGTCTCCACTCACACCTGCATGCACTACATCCTCAGCCACTACGTCCATCACCAGCAAACCCACCACCACACCCCGCTCACGTGCAGTTACCACCCCCACTACCATTCACACGTTCCCTGTGTCCTCTCCCAGTGTGTCTGTGAGGCCACCTCCCAAGGTAAATAAACACAGCCACACACCCACCCAACAGCCATCCACCTCACGACAGCCTCCAGCCCATGCACCTTCACCCAAAGTCAGCAAACGTACACCTCCTACAACCACTAGCTCTTCCTCCACTCCCAAATCCCCTCCAGCTACCCATCCCAGTGTTCCTAAGAAACTTTTCCTGGCCAACCTTGACCTCTTACCCTCACCTCCCCCACCCCTTCAGTCTCCTAGGGCCCGACTCTCCAGGTCCCAACCTAGCACCTCAGCCACGACATCGGTGGGACCAGTGGTGCCAGTAGTCACCGGATTCTGGAGTGCACCAGGCAGCAGGGCAGCCAGTGTGGCAAGGAGCCAGAGCACGGACAGTCCCCCACCTGTCAAGCCAGTGCCCGGCGGGAAAGGGGAAAGAAATCAGCCACCAAAGCCCCTTCCAGGTGTACAGTTGGGAGTTTGGAGACAGCTGCGACACCATCCAAGGTGGGGAAGGGGCACAGTAAAACCGGCAAATCTGGGAAGATCAGCACAGCGGACAAGACTGCTAGCAGCCCCGCTGCCCAGGACAAGACAGCCACCAGCAACCCCGCTGCCCAGGACAAGACTGCCAACAACAGCCCCTCTGCCCAGGACAAGACCGCCACCAGCCCCGCTGCCCAGGACAAGACCGCCACCAGCAGCCCCGCTGCCCAGGACAAAACCGCCACCAGCAGCCCCGCTGCCCAGGACAAGACTGCCACCAGCAGCCCCACTGCCCAGGACAAGACCGCCAGCACCACCGCAGCACAGTGAGCGCCAATGATTACAGCGCTACTCAGGCCGCCACGGGCAGGATGAAGCACTCTGGGCACCAAGCCCCCTCCAGAACCAGTGGAGAGTTACATCCACTACCTCAGTCCTTGGCAGGATGAAGCACTCTGGGCACCAAGCCCCCTCCAGAACCAGTGGAGACTGTTATCCACTTGAGAGACTGTGGCTTTGCACTCCCCAGGATTGAACAGTGGGCAACCCACCCACTGTAGGGACTTGAGAGACTGGGGCTTTGCACTTCCCAGGATTGAACAGTGGGCAACCCACCCACTGTAGAGACTTGAGAGACTGTGGCTTTGCACTCCCCAGGATTGAACAGTGGGCATGGAGCCCCTTTGTGGATCTGGCGTTGTGCACTCATCCGGCTGAGGTGCCCCCCCTTCCCTTACCCCTGAGGTGCCTGTTTATTTCCATCTGAGCCCCAGCAGTGTTCTCTCCGTCTTGCTCGGGTATTGAGTGTGGGCCTCGGCCATGCCTTTTGGGCCCAGTGGTCCACGGACTATGATGGTGGAATCCCTTGGACTTGTGTTCTTGGTGTATTTAATTGTTTATAGTGTAAATGTATATATATGTAAATATTTTTTATTAATGTAATTGAATATATAACAATTATTCAACTCATTTTCTTTTGTCCTTGCATTCTTCCAGGAGGGGTTGGGGGGTGTAACTGTAATGTATCATGCTTTATTAGTGTGTCTGTTGTCGTGGGTGAGGGTGGGGGTTGGGGTTTTGGGAGTTGCGTATGTGGGTCACTGTTTTTTCCCTCCCCCCTCCCCTGTGTCGTAGGTGCAGTACTCACTGTGGTCTTCGCCGCCGGCGTTCGTACTCCTTGTAGAGGAGCAGGAAGATAAAGGCTGGGAGTATCTGAAGTTCCGGTTCCATGGCGTCCTGGTTCCTCGTGGGGTGTGTAGAGGTGAGTGTTTTCCCTTCCAAGTCCTGTTTCCGCCACGGTTATTTGAGCCATTTGATATATTTCTGATTAATTATTATAACAATATCTTTGACAACTCGGACACTAGTGTGGTTGGCAACTTGGAAACAATAATACACAAGGCAATGAATACTAGTAAATAGGACCTAAGAATAATATGGGTTGGTGATTTTAATGCTCATTTGTGTGAACCAGAGTATTTAGCCTGCTGTGGGCTCCTCGATGAAAACGATTGTCCTATTCAGCACTTTAAAAATTCTCCTTATGGGAATGATCTTAACTGTGTTATAACAGCTAACTCTCTGCTTTTTCCTATATCAGTTTCGGAGGGGGTACCGACGTTTATAAGAGGAGATGCTCACACCATTATTGACTCTATTATTTATTCCAGAGAATTAACCCCCTTTGTCGGGCAGCTCAGGGTGACGCCAACCTGTATTAGTGATCACAACCCTCTAACTATTGAAATAAAATTGGGATTTAAGAGTGACCAGAGAATAGAGAAACGACACCCAGATATGAAGTTTTCAGCCTGAAAAGGCCTTACAATCTAATGGGGAAAAAAGATAGTAACAGCTTTTTGAAAGATTTAGGGGAGGTTGCGGGAGCCAGAATACCGCCAGTGCTGGCGGTATGGCTGGCTCCATATTTTGACTTTTCCGCTGTGCCAGCGGAAAAGTCACATCAACATTGCTGCCGGCTCGTAATTGAGCCGTCGGCAATGCTGATGTGCAGCGGGTGCAGTAGCACCCGTCGCACATTTCACTGCCCGAAATTCAGGCAGTGAAATGCGCGACAGGGGCTCTGTCTGGGGGCCCCTGCACTGCCCATGCCAAGTGCATGGGCAGTGCAGGGGCCCCCAGGGGCCCCCTGAGTCCCCTTACCACCAGCCTCTTCCTGGCGGTGCAAACCGCCAGAAACAGGCTGGCAGTAGGGGAGTCATAATCCCCAGGGCAGCGCTGCTTGCAGCGCTGCCCTGGTGGATTATCACCGCTGAGGCTATAATGGCGGAATACCGCCAGCCCTGGCAGTGCGACCGCGGCGGTACCGCCGTGGTCAAAATATGGCTTTTCGTACCGCCAGCCTGTTGGCGGTACGAACGCCACTTTAACCCTGGCGGTCACCGACCGCCAGGGTTGTAATGACCCCCATAATGCTGAATAAATGGACAGCTGTTATGACAACTCTGAGTGAAGACATGTCCCCCCATGAAATTGTCCATGCATTCTCTTCTTTAACAAAGTACATGGCTGAAAAATTACAGTGCCCTGGCACTAATAAAATACGAGGCCCTCGATGGTTCAATCATGCATGTACCCTATCCCTAAAAAATCTAAAGAAAATAACTAATGCATCTCCTCAAGATCGACAAGCAATTAAAATTGCAAGTAAGAGGTATAAGGAAGCACTTGCTATTAGGAAGAAATACAGCACTTGCTATTAGGAAGGCTGAACTAAGCGAGTCTGCCTGGGATGAACTGATCGAAGCAAGTAAAAATAAAGATACAATTGCATTTTGGCGAGTGGTCAACTCTCCATTGTTGAATGATAAGCATGAAATGACTATGGATACTGTCATTCCAGCTCAAACCTGGGTGGATTATTTTTCAAAAACTTTTACAATGGAGAACAATGTCCAACAAGATGATACGAATTGCCTTATGACAAGAGGAAATGCTTCGATCAGTGCGGCTTTTAGTAACACTATAAGTGTAGCTGACTTAAAACAGTCTATTCAAGATTGCCCTCCTGAGAAAGCCCCTGGCCCAGACAAAATTCCTGCTGATTTATACAAAGCGCTTCCAGATTTTTGGGGGGCATTGCTTACCAACGTTCTGAGATCTGTTATGACAGGCCCACTAGTAGACACGTGGAGGGAGGCGATTATGGTTCCGATTTTCAAGAAGGGGGACAGGGCAGATCCTTTATGCTATCAACCAATTTCTCTGTTGGACAGTTCAGTTAAAATCTTAGGCTGAGTGATTTTGAATAAGTTGGGCTGTCTTTCAGAAGTGCAATTTGGCTTTTGGCCTGGGTTGGGTACAGTAGAACAAACATTCAACCTGGACTCTTATAGTCCAAAAATATACGAAAGTCAAAAAGGGGTGTGTACAATTAGCATTTAAGGATTTGTCTTGTGCTTTCGACATAGTCAATAGAGAGAAATTGTGGACGGTCATGCTAAATATGGGGGTGGACAAAGACATAATTGTCCTACTTAGTAGACTTCATGCTTGTACATCGGCTAGAGTTCGCTACTCTCAGGAGGGTGGTTTAACAGAGAAGTTCCCTTCACTAAAGGGGGTTAGACAGGGTTTTGTGCTGGCCCCCTTTCTTTTTCTTCTTTATATAAATGGGCTAGAGAGATTTCTCTGTGAATTGGGGAAGGATCTGCCAATTATTAATAACTCCCCAATCCCAGTATTATTGTATGCGGATGACGCCGTACTCATTTCAAGGACAGCAAATGGTCTTCAGATTTTATTGAATGCTTTTAATACATTCATGGGAAATCTTGGTCTTAAAATTAATAGATCTAAGTCATTTGTGGTGAAGACTGGGCCAAAGTTAGCAAAAACTAAAAGATTTGCCTTGGATGGGGAAGAAATACTTAAGGTCCCACATTTTACATTCCTGGGGGTCCCCATTGATGTAGATTTTAATTGGAAATTTTTAGTAAATATACGCTCAATACAATTTCAGAAAGCCATAGAAACAGTTTTTAGATTTGCGAAAAGGTTGCGACACAAACCTGTAAAAGAGATGATGACTGTCTTTTCCAGCAAATGTCTCTCTATCGCGACATTTGGAGCTGGGGTTTGGGGATATGCAGAATGCTCGAGCCTCCAGATGATAGAAAATACGTTTTTGAGAAGGCTGTTAGCAGTCCCGCAATCAACTGCAGTAACATTCTGCCATGAAGAAGTAGGCCTGAGATGCATATCCAGCTATATAAAGCTCCAACCCATTTTACTATGAATAAAAATTTGGTCAAAACCAGAAGCTTTTTTATGTAGAAGGGTGATACAGGATTGCCTCTTATTATCACGACCATTGGACATACCTTGGCTCAGATATGTCCACTCCTCTCTTCTTTCTTTAGGACTAGGGGAGTTTTTTTCTAAGCCGGACCTTCTGACAAAGCGGGATATCAAAAAGGTAAAGGAAATATATTGGCAGAAAATGTATGATTTGGAGCCGATTTTGGCTATGAATAGAATTCAGACGAGGAACCAGATACAGCAATCGCATCCAATGCTATATTTGACTACCATCAGCCTTGAGCGACATAGGTTCTTACTTACTAGGCTACGCCTGAATACATTACATTACTTGGCAGCATTTCCTACATGTGGAACTTGGTTTAAGAATCTTCCACCATGCTGCTGCGATGGAAAGACATCCCAAAGCACCTTGGACTTTATACTCTTTTGCACCTCCTATGACATCCAAGAAAAAGGTTTTTACGTCCGTAATTTTTATCTAAAAGTATTAGACCTACCCAGCTTGCTTACCTTTATTTATATAATTTGGGAAATGTAGACATAATACAGGCTGTGTTAAATTTTATATATGCTGCTTTTGGAATTCGAAATACGTATTAATAATGTTTTTATTTTTTTAACGCTCATGAAATTTCTATGTTTGTATTTATTGGATGTCTTTTATGGTCTATTTTGTACGAATAAAGTAAATCGATGATGATGATGTGTGTTGATAGTTTGGATGTATATATTAGTAACAAATGTGTTCTGGAACTATGTCCATAAACTTAATTAATGATTAGAGGTGCACACACATGGATGAAATGACTATAGAGCTTGCAATTGTAACTTCAATAGTAAGTCCTTTGTTTATGTTTACTAGGGGGTTGTTTATACGATAGTTCGATGACAGCACTTTGGTATGCTTATCATTTTGTTTTTCGGAAAAGCAATCATTCCACAGGGAAGGGATGGTTATCTGGGGGAGTTCTGGACATATGAGTTATGTCCTTTGTGTGATATACGAGCTATCAGTGCGATAACGATACTGGGGAACAGGTGAAGTATTACTGCACAAAGATGACACCTGCCCTAATCCAGTGATCAAGGGATAGGGAAGTCCTTTGTTTGTGTCTATTATGTAGCATGGAATGGGGCGGTAGCCATATGTTTGTGTTTATTTCCTGTATTTAAGGAAGTAGTGGAAGAGGGACTATCCTTTGAAGAGATAGTATGGCAGCATACTCGCAGTGCATGAAGATTTACTTACCTTGGGGAGTGTTGGTACAAAGGAAGGCATGTAATCTTGTGATGGTCTACCTGCTTGGTACAGAATATTTGTCGTTAATGTGTTGCAGATTGTATTGGGGTGCCAGTTCAATTTTGTGCATGAAGGAGTAAGGGTGTACTTTTTTCTTTTTTCTTTTTCTATTGTGATAGTGACTTTAGACTTTTGAAGAGTTGAAGGACTCAGAATTTGAAGAGATTGGACACTTATACTCTATTGGGTTTTCATTGATTACCAGGTATTGTCAATTGGTGTGGTGGGGAGGTTTGGCTTAAATTGATGCTCATACTTATTGTCCTTAGTGTGGGCTTATGAGCTCCATACATTTCGCATGAGTGTGCACGATGTCTCTAGGTTAACTTGGATCAGTTACCAGGATTTGTCTGATATTGTATCACAGTCTTTTATCAGTTGGTATTATGTGATAGCGCACAATGTTACTCACCAGTCACAATGGTGATGACAATTAGTTTTTATAGGTATTAATTGATTTCAGATTAAAATGGTGCACATGGATGCATGCATTTATGTTTTAGATAATGCATCCTTAAGCTGCTGCTACTGAGTGCCTGCAACTTAATGTTATCATTATTACTGTATTATTGTTATTGTATCAGGCCTGCAAAACTGTGTTATGTTGTACTGGGTTACAATGAAACCTTGCATAAAGTTGCTAAAAACATTTAAACTTCAGTAACTCATTAAAGATGGTGAAATATAAAAATGAAGTGAGTAATCCTGAGAAAGAAGTGTCTATGTAAAGAATGTGCAGCATGTTTTCTTTCGATTCGCAGGTTCACTTAAAAAATGTTTTACCCAAAAATCTTTTGTAAGAGAGGTTGTCCTTAGGCTAATTTTTGCACAGACGACAGACTCCATAACTTTGAGAAACTGTAAAGTTTGTCACCATGTCAAACCTTTGCCAGCGAATTCCCCAGCTATAAAATGTTTAAATAACTCTATCAAGTGCAAAGACGAACACAGTTATTAGCCACATAATCTCTGTCCTCATCGTGAAGGACGGCTGTGCTGTGTACAGTACAAACATATATAGTCACCTGCTGAAGCCCAGAGCTGATTAACATGAAACTTTCAATTAATTTGAAAATCTTACTTTAGTGTACAAGTTAACGTGCTAATTACAAAGTCACTTTATGGTTTACTGAACAAGGCTGTCATGTTTATCATGTTGGCAGTAAAAAGAAAAAGGTGAGAGAGACAAGTGATAACGCGTCCCAACCTTGATAATTTAACTTACACGGGGACTCGTTTTAAGCCGATGAATCTTTTGACCCTGATTGGGGACTTCCCAAGACGAGATTTCTATTTATCACTGCAATTAATAGATCAACAACCTCATCAATATTCACAATAACTAATCATTCAACATTTCATAAGAGTCACACACAGCTTGACCTCGCGGTCATGAATAACCACCCAAATCTAGTAAGAGTTAGGATATTTATTCCCTATTAGTTACACTCTAATGGCATGTTTATTAGTCTCAACACCAGTAAGCACATCAAAACCACTACAGTATGTCAACTTGTGTAAGACTTTATCAATGCGTAGGTCATGAACATTAGAACCAAGCACGACGTCAACATGAATCAACTTTAGCAGAGTATCATTAACACGTTATTCCACAAAGCAAGAATTCAGTCATTTGTCTATTTGCATCCAATTTAGTGAACTCCTTGACTAACCTCGAATTAGCATCAGCATGTTGGGCTTCATGCAAAACAATTTAGCAACACGAATTTAGAAAACATCTAACTATGGACTCTATCAAAAAGAGCAGTTGGTACCTAGAAAGAAAAAGCAAACAGACAATTACAATTAATCATCAGATAGTTACCCATCCAAATGGGTCAGCATACAACATCAGTCTTCATCCTCAGGACATCAGTCGATTTGCCACCAGCCAGGATAGAACAGGCAAGTTCAGCAGGGCATAGCTAAGTATGGGACTCTTCCCTTATAAGGAGGAGAAGTAGGCATTAGACAGGGAATAGGGTGAGGATGGTTTAAGTATCAAGCATCTAAAAACAAAGACTCTCAAACTAGCAAGGAATGGCTAAGAATAATGGCTTCAAAAGTGGCAGGGTAAAGGCGAGTAATGGCCTCAAAAGAAAGGCTCGGTAATGGCTGATTTCTCCTTGTGTCACGCTGTTATATCAAATCTGTCGAACAAGTCTCTAATTTTCCATTGGGCAATATTTGGTGCATTGTTATCTCTGTCCAATAATCCTTCACACACCTTACTAGAATTTTCCCCTAAGACAGTTCTCACTTAGTTTATTGGCTCTTGTGATTGACGTCTTCTTCGGGTAGAATGTCAGGTAAGAAAAGTTACACTTGTCGCTCCAGTCAGTAGTTCCATTGCCTTTTCCTAGTCCAGGCGACCATGCACCTGTTGTGAATTACACTGTTGCATTCGGCAAGAATGTCTCCTTGAGCTAGTCGGGTCTTATGAGAAAGAATTTACTACGGCTGCACACATATCTCTAGCTTCTGGAAATGTACAGCTTTGTGTCCTTCAGGAAGACAGCACATTGCACGTTAGAGAAACACAGTTTAATATGAGACCAGGCAGCTAGGCCCAGGCCCTTGCTAACTAAGGCCTAGTGATTAATTTAGCAGAACCTTAATACATAACTCTAAATGCTAATATAAAATCATACATTAGTACACTATTAATTCATTATTAGTCAGTTTCATTAATCATCGTATACATTGGTGGCCACTCCCCATGGGCACATTTCAAACGCGTGCATTAGTACTATTTTAATACATTTTCTATGCAGCTTCATTATACATTATTTTGCAAGCTTTTCATGTTAATATTGATTATAAAAGTTACACTCCAACACAAGTGCTAAAAGCTGTGAAAAATGATAAATTTTCCATGGACTATTTCTTTCTAAATTAACTTATTTGTCCTGTACTGTGAAGATCCTCGCACCTTCCAGGCCTCTTCTTTGTCAGGAATACACATGTGAAACAAACTTCAGATCATGATAACACTAATATTTTGTAAATTTAAATGGGACCTTTATAGTCCTTGTTATGGACTCAATACACCAGTCAATGTATATAGTGGTCCATGAGGCTGCACATAAGATTGAACAACGTTTTGTTTGGGACCTTTCTCGGTTCTTGAGCTCTAGGCTGACCAAAACACTTTTAGGGGCTTATTTATGAAAAGTGGTGTTGCACACAATGCAGCACCACTTTTCTTCCACCCCTTAGCGCCCCCTCCCGTCCGCCACCATGTGTGTGCCATATTTGAAATACGGCGCACCATAGTGCCGGGTAGGGGGCAATGGCGTCATTTTTTTACGCTATTGATGTACTCTGCAGGAGTAGTGCCAAAATTTTGGTGCTACTCCTACAGAGTACATAGGGGCCCACTGTAATCAATGGCAAGCCCCCTTTTAACACCTGCTCTGAGCAGGTGTTAAAAGTGCCAAAAAATGATCTTAGATTTCCTTGCTCCATGTTTTCAGCCCCACTACCGGGGGAGCGCCCCCTTTGTATACATTATGCCTGGCACAGGCATAATGTAGCACAAAGGGTTACAAAGTGGCACAATGCATGCATTATGCCACTTTGTAAATATGGCACAGCTTTTTTGGCCTTCTAAAGCCACATTAGCATCAACAAACAATGCTAATGTGGCATTAGAATGGCGCTAGGGGCTCTTAAACATGCCCCCAAGTCTTTATGGACACTGTTTCTAGTCCTAACTTTTTCACCAACAAATCAACCATTGATTTCAAGGGTGTTGGTATAATTAATTCAATGGAAGCTAAGCAAGTATACAACATCCAGAATGCAACTGATTATCAGTCAAAAGTCCAGGACTGGGAAAAATGTCCATAGTGACCTGGAGGGAAGTTCACTCTATCGAGCTCACCAAGGTAAGGCTCCTTACTATGAAGCCTCTTAAATTTAAATTGCCCTTCTGCAGACATTCAGAACAGAAAAAGTGGAGAAAGGAGATGTTACAGGGTGTTGAGTTGTTTCCTGCTATCACAGAGGAAGATGAGTCAGAAAAAGAAGATGCTGACAAGAGTGATAAGAGTTCAGGGAGTAAGAAGAAGAAAAAGAACTATGTAGAAAAAGAAGATTCAGATGTTGAGGATCTTATTACACAATTATTGAGGGGCCGACCTCAGCCATATGCGGCGCATGTAGGGAGCCCAGGTACTAGTTCTGCTCCAACTGCTCCAGCTCAAGTGACGGGAACATTGGGACCAGTGTAGACAGATAATGGACAAGTACAAGGGGTAGTGCAGAGTACTCCAAATGCAGTGACTACTTCGGGGGTCCAAGCGCAGCTGCACCCACCATTGATACAGAGAATTTATCCAGATGTACCAATTCGTGAGACAACTTCGAACTTAGTGATGTCGTTGGAGCAAGTGCTCCCGAGGCCAATGCTAGTTCAGACTGAGCTGACTCCAATGTTGTTGCCTCAGACACGCCAATGACAGGCACACAGTCAGATGTGACACCGGTGATGAATCAGAACATGGGAGTAGCCCTTCCACAAAATGCAGGTGTTAGGACAGCACCAGATACAATATCGTTGCCGATTACAGTTTGTCCAGCGGTACCCTTGTTTGCGCGAAAGAAATCAATTGCAGGAGAACAGGGTGAAATGTCACAGAGCCTCGAGAGGAGGGGAGTAAGTGATCATGTGCAGGTGACTTCGTCTATGGGTCAGACCTTTGATGGATCTAGACCTTTAATGGATCTTAGTCCACTTGTTGCACTTCCAGATGCGGTGAATGGCCCGAGTCAAAGTCAGAGCTTGAAGCTCTTGACACCGCAGACTTCAGGTGCTGTTGTACAGAGGGTACCATTGCCGAATGCAAGTAACATCTCGTTACAAGGATTGATGGCACAGCAATTGAGTGAATGGTTGGATAGTTTGAATACTCCTCGAAATACATCTAAGGGTGAAGAGCAGATAAATCGTGTAAGATTAGCTGCAGAAATAAAGGAGCTAGTTGAGGGAACGATGGGAGTGAACAGGTTAGAAACCTACACAGAAGAGCTGAGGTACTTGTGTCCAAGGATTACAAGGGAAGTGAGCAAGATACATCAGATATTGGTGGATCTGGCAGACAAACATGACTTAGAGATCGAGAGAACCAAACATTTGAAAAGAAGTTACAGGTTAGACTTTGAGGCGAATGATGTTGAGCACATGAGGTCGGCATGGATGAAGATTGAAGAGTGCTCAGATTTCGGGAGCATTAGAGAAGTGGGAAGGCAGATGGGCAAAGAGGAAGGATAAACAGAAACGAGATTCACAAGAAGGGTCTGAAAGTGTTCAGAAAGAAAAGGATCCGGTAAAGATTTTACCGATGAGAGAAATTCCAGGAGGGCAGTTTGTTCATGTCCCATGGCACAGAAGCGATAGACTGTCTTTCACAAATGATTACCCAATATTTGAGAGAGAAACCGGTTGAGTGGTACCAGCAGACAGATAGATTTGTGAAGCTTTCTAAATGTCTGTGGGAAGACTTGAATACCTTGTTGGAAAAAGTGGTTCCAGCTGATTTGTGGGTTGAGTGCAAGAGAGCAGTGGATTGACTGACAAGTGAACCAGAAAGGGATAGAGTTACAGGTGCACCATCACCTGAAGTGATGAAACATTATTATAAGGTGATTGAGTTCCTGAAGACAAGAATTTCTCCTAAAAATATCGACTTGCAGAGAATTGACAGGACAGTGGAAGAGGCGAAAGAGTCGTTACATACCTATTATGAGAGATTGCTGAAAGCATTCAAAGAGTACATTGGCAAGGAAGCAATTGAGCCGAAAGACATGTTGTACTTTGTATTCAGGTTCATCGAAGGATTGATACCTGAAATAGGTCAGATGATTAAGAGTAATTTGATTTGTTGGCAAGCGAAGCCAATTGATGATGTGTTGCAGTATGCGAAATACTGTAGTGATGAGATTGAGTTGAAGCAGAAGAAGTTGAAGGAGAAAGCAATGGTGATGCAGATTAAGGCAGCTCAGACAGGAGTGCAAGAAGCTTTAGTGCAATAGATGCCGCAGCAGCAGGGAAACATTGTCTTCCAACCTCAGATGAGAGGTAGGGGTTGTGGAGTCAATATGACTCATGGTCCGGATTCGAGTACTCTGGTGGTTCCAAATGATATACAGGGAATGAAAAAGATGTTGTCGTGTCATTGGTGCCGAAATGTGGGACACTGGAAGCGGGAGTGTCCGTTGATGGTGCAGGATGGTGTTGTTCAGCAAAGTGGTGATGTCAATACATTTCAAACTGTGAAAGTCCCTAGAATTAGAAGACTTAATCCAAATGTTCAGAATCTAATGCAGAATTTTCAACCCCTGCAGTAGGTACAAGTGCCCCGTGCACAAGTGACACAGTTGCTACCAATGCAGCAGCAGGTTCCTATGTTACCTGGAGAGCAAATGCAGATACCTCAAGCCCCGATGGAACAGCAACAGATGATGCTTACTCAGCAGGTCACAGGTCAGAGACAAGACAGAAGTAATGACACAGTGTACCAATTCCCATTACATAGTGAGAATAAAATAAACGATGAATGGATGAGTATTAGTTCGGATGAAGAGCCATGTATGCTTGCAGCGTCCTTATAGGTAGATCGGAGAGGACCTTTTGTGAAAGTAAAGGTGATGGGTCACAGAATTTCATTCTTAGTGGACACGGGAGCTACACGCTCTACAGTGAGAAGTGCAGAAGTTCTGAATTTACCTCTTTCAGGCAGAACAGTTCAAGTTGTGGGAGTAGCAAACAGACAGCTGACAAATCCGATCACAGATCCAGTGCAAGTTGAGATTGGCAACTTCCAGGGACTACATAAGTTTGTAGTTTGCGACTCAAGTCCAGTATCTCTACTGGGAAGGGACTTGTTGTATAAGAAAAAATGCTCCATTAGTTGTTCGACTGCAGGAATAGAAGTTCAGACTAATAGTGATGATGGGGAAGAACAGACTGCTGAAACTGCATTTGAAAATGTTAACGAAGAGTACCCGTTGATTGAGTTTTTCACGATGTTTACTGTGAAAGAATTGCATGCAGACTTGCAGGGAACAGGACAGGAGAACCTGACAGGTAAAGATGTGGGTTTGATCAAGGGAGTGGAACCGATTAAGATCACTTTGAAGATGAATGTGGTGTCCCCGCAGCTTCCACAGTATAACATGGCACAAGATGTTCTGATGAAAGTGGCGCAGATAATTGGAGATTTTTTCAAACAAGGAGTTTTGAAAGAAGTGTTAAGCAGTCAATGTAGTTCACTAATAATGGGCTTAAAGAAGCCGTGTGGGAAATTACGCATTGTGCAAGACTTGCGAAAAGTGAATGACATGGTGGTCAAGTGTTGTCCGGTAGTGCCAATTCCAGCAGTGATACTGTTTCAGATTCCATGCGATGCAGAGTGGTTCACAGTGGTTGATTTGTCACAAGCTATCTTTTCTGTGTCTCTTCATGAGGATAGACAGTTTCTTTTTAGTTTCAAATTCCTAGACAAAGTCTACAGCTGGTGCAGACTTCCACAAGGGTATACGGAGTCGCTGTCTCTGTTCAATCAGATCCTGAAAAAGAATTTGGAGTTATTGGAGTTACCATACCAATCAACTCTAGTGCAGTGCATTGATGATTTGCTGATTGCATCCGGGACAAGGGATGTGTGTAAATATGACTTGATTGCCCTTGAAAGTTTGGACATAAAGGGGGTGATTCTGACCCCGGCGGTCTTAGACCGCCGGGGCCAGGGTCGGCGGGAGCACCGCCGACAGGCCGGCGGTGCCCCGCAGGGCATTCTGACCGCGGCGCTTTGGCCGCGGTCAGTGCAGGAAAACCGGCGGTCTCCCGCCGGTTTTCCGCTGCCCGTCAGAATCCTCCAAGGCGGCGCAGCATGCTGCGCCGCCTTGGGGATTCTGACACCCCCTACCGCCATCCTGTTCCTGGCGGTTCGCCCGCCAGGAACAGGATGGCGGTAGGGGGTGTCGCGGGGCCCCTGGGGGCCCCTGCAGTGCCCATGCCCATGGCATGGGCACTGCAGGGGCCCCCGTAAGAGGGCCCCGCAAAGTATTTCAGTGTCTGCAACGCAGACACTGAAATACGCGACGGGTGCAACTGCACCCGTCGCACCTTCCCACTACGCCGGCTCCATTCGGAGCCGGCGTCCTCGTGGGAAGGTCGATTTGCCCTGGGCTGGCGGGCGGCCGCCCGCCAGCCCAGGGAAAATCCCAAAATACCCTCAGCGGTCTTTTGACCGCGGAGCGGTATTTTGGAGGGGGAACATTGGCGGGCGGAATGTTAGAATCACCCCCAAAGTGTCACCTTTGAAATTGCAGTACTGTCAGAAGTCAGTGAAATACTTGGGACATCAGATTGAGAAAGGGTCAAGGAGAATCGCTGGAGAGAGGATTACAATGATTTTGCAGAGAACTCCACCGACTTCACAGAGAGATGTCAGAATGTTTCTGGGAATGGTAGGATATTGTTGTCAGTGGATTCCAAATTTTGCTGAGATTGCCAAACTGATGCAGCAACTGACACATAAGGAAGTTACTGACCCCATTACTTTAGATGAGGATCAGATGAAAGCGTTCACTGAGTTGAGAGAGAGTTTGTGCAGAGCACCAGCGTTGGGAATGCCTGATTAAACAAAGCCATTCGCATTGTTTTGTCATGAACGTGATGCTTGTTCTTTGTCTGTTTTGACACTGGTCCATGGAGGTGCTTATCGCCCAGTAGCCTATTTTTCAGCTACCTTTGACCCAGTCACAGCAGCTTTACCAGATTGTCTGCGTGCAGTTGCTGCAGTTAGTCAAAGTCTTTCCCAATGTGAGGGAGTAGTGATAGGATACCATTTGACGCTAATGGTCCCTCACTCTGTTGAGAGGTGCAAGACTGACAAGGTATGAGACAAGCATATTAGGTACTCCAAATGTAACATTGAAAAGATGTACAGTGTTGAATCCAGCAACATTACTTCCAAGTGATACTGTTGAAACTGAAAAAGAGGAAGACATTGAGCATGATTGTCTTGAAGTAACTGAAGTGTGTACAAAACCAAGGCCTGATACCCGATTGGAAGAAAATGATCAAATTGTCTTTGTTGATGGCTCATGTCCCAGAGATGGTACAGGGACATTGAGAGCAGGATATGCTATATGCACAATCACAGGTACATTAGAAGCTTCCTGGCTTCGAGGTGTATATTCTGCAAAAGTGGCAGAATTGGTAGCTCTTACTAGAGCATGCCATGTTTCTGCGAGACTAAGAGTCACAATCTATACTGACAGCCAATATGGATTTAGAATTGTTCATGATTTTGGTCAATTGTGATCTCAAAGGGGTTTACTGGCCTCTACTGGTACACCAGTAAGAAATGGCGACAAGATAAAGGAGTTGTTGTGTGCAATACAGTTACCTCAAGAAATTGAAATTGTAGTGCACATCAAAAGGCCCAAGATTACATCTCACTGGGAAACGGATTTTGCGCATTGAACTGCATATCATTCAAGGACAAGTGGGAGTTGATGACAGAAGAAGGCAACACATGTACAAGTTTTGGATTGAAAGTGATCGATACTCTGGAAGAGTTGAAAACGTTGCAAAGTAATGTTGACAAGGAAGAGAAACGTCTCTGGGCTAAACTAAAATGTGTACAACTTCCTGATGAGATTTGGGTTTCTGAAGAGGGTCAGATGGTCCTGCCCAATAGTTTATTGTCACAAATGGCCCGTTATGAACATGGCCAGGCGCACAGTGGAAGGGATGCCATGGTTAGATTGTTCAAGATTGACTGGTTTAACCCTAAGTTCAGACAGGCAGCAGAGGCAGTATGTTATCGCTGTACAGTTTGTTAGCAACTAAACGTGGGAAAAGGGACAGTGGTGAATTTGAGCTACATTGGAAGAGCAGGAGGTCCATTCAGCAGAATGCAACTGGGTTTCATTGAAATGCCTGAGTTTGGAGGTTTGAAGTACATGTTGGTGATTGTGTGTGGTTTTAGTCACTGGATTGAAGCATACCCTACAAGGAGGAATGACAGCCTCACAGTAGCAAAGTTGTTGCTTAGGGATTTGATACCACTTTTCGGGTTTCCAATCTCTTTAGAATCAGATAGGAGAACTCACTTCAATAACGAGGTGATTAAACTCCTAGGTGCAGCACTAAACATCGAGCAAATGTTGCATTGTAGCTATCAACCTGAAGCATCGGGACTGGTGGAACAGATGAATGGTACCTTAAAATCAAGAATTGCAAAGATGTGTGCAGCAACAAATCTGAAATGGACAGATGCTTTGCCTTTAGTGTTGATGTCGATGAAAAACACACCTGACAGAAAGATAGGGCTGTCACCCCATGAAATCCTCATGGGCAGAGCAATGAGATTACCAGCAGTTCCAGCCAATGCACTTGTAAACATTACAGATGATATGGTGTTGGACTACTGCAAGGGTATGGCTGATGTGGTTCGCTCTTTCTCTCGGCAGGTGCAGGCCACCACCCTGCCACCCATCCACGATCCAGGGCACAACCTGAGAGCCGGTGACTGGGTCGTTGTCAGAAAGCATGTTTGCAAGACTTGTTTGGAGCCACGTTGGAGGGGTCCTTACCAGGTGGTGTTAACAACTACGACAGCTGTGAAGTGTGCAGGATTCCCAAACTGGATTCACGCAAGCCATACAAAGAGAGTGGAATGTCCACCAGATCATGAAGAAGTGTTGTTGAAAGTACCAACAACAGCGAAACAGGTTACCACACCTGAGTCAGAAAAAGAACCAGCAGAGCCTGAAATTGAACCAGAGCTTGTGGAAGATGGTTCCATTACCCCTGTAAGAGACAAGAGTGAAGAATTACAGGAGGGTGTGCAAGTACCAATCTCAACGGATACAGTAGAATCAATCTCATCGGATACAGCAGGAGAGCCTAGCTCAGCAGAGGTTCTCCCAGAAGCAGACGGTGCTGAAAAGCAGGCAGAGCAAGTGCTAGACCAAGAGAGGGAAAGAGTTGAGACTGATCAAAGTCAAAGTGATCCGGCTCCTCTTGAGCTCTTTGCAGGTCCATCAAGAGAAAAAACCATAGAGAAAGAGCAGAAGAGAATATTGACAGAAGGAACAAGAAAAAGAGATAATTGTCCTGAATCGCAGATTGGGAGGAAAAAGGAACTGGTCATAAATGAAACAATAGAAGAAGAAGTGAACACTAAGAGAAAGGAAGATTTAAGTGAAGGAGAACTAAGTGGTGATCGAAGGTTGAAAAGAAAGAGAATAACAAGTCAACGTTACGCAGGTCCTGAATGGGTGTATGCAACTACCAATGAATGGCAACACGAGTTTATGTCTTTTTGTTTTGATAGAGAAGTTCAGAGTCAGTATTTTGATGTAACATGTGTTAATTAAGAAGCTGTATTATTGAGCTAATCTGAAAACCCTAAGAAAGAGACTGTTTTTTAAAATAAAATTAAAAGAGACATTAAAAACCTGATTTGACAATTGAAAACCAGATGTGACAAGCTGCTAATCGACTTTGACAAAGGAAGAGGGGTTCCTGGATGTGAATTTGAACTGTGAGAAAACAACTTTTTCCTCATTTTTTGATATTACTGCACTTTATCTAAGAGTTACTTCTGCTTTCTGATTCTTTACAGATCATGGCTGAGCTAAATAATCAAGATAGAAATATTAGGCGTTGTGGATATATGAGTGTTGGATTGGCAATTATGTGTGGAATCTTGTTTATAATAATGATTGTGGGAATGTCTGTTCATGATATGAAAAGAGCTACTATTACTTCTGCTCCTGAAACTACTACACTAACAGCTTTAGAGAGGTTTAAGTTAGATGAGGAATACTTGCATGACTATACTAATGCTCAAGGAGAGCTTTCTTCTAACTTTTTCTATCGCTTGTTGAGTGAGTATGTTGAAACAATGGATGCGAGAAATTGTCTTGTTTGTACGCAAATTCCTTCATCAGTAGAAGAAGGGGTTACGTACCTTAGTCTTCCATTAACATATGGAATAAGCTGTAGCTTGCTACTAACAAGATTCTATAACCAAGAGTATATACAGTATTTTTATTCCAACTATGATGTTGTATTTTCGTTTGTTCCTATTATTAGATATTTGAGTAGCTAAAGAGCATGATATAGTGCTAGTTAAAGGATTCTTTGAGCCAACACTAACATTTGTAACCGCATACGCGCATAAAAACAACCTTACATGCTTACTTACACCTCTGGAGAAGAGCTTTATAGGGCATACTGATGATAGGAGAAAGGTATTACAAGAAACATTAGAAAAAGGTTTAGAGAAGAGGACTTACAAGAATGATTTTGCTTACACTGCTATTAAAACACAAGGGAAATTAGCATTAGATGCATTGCATGTAGGAAAGCTTTGAATATATAGGCCAAAATCACGCACTGACACTTTATTTGTGGGTACGAGTGAATGTAGGCATGTGTTTTTGTTTCAGAGTAAATGGACTTTTATGCTGAACGATCAGGACCCTGCGATTCCTGGAATCTATTATATCTGTGGACTAAATGTTTGTTACCGTCTTCCAAGAGGATGGTATGGAACATGTTATTTAAAGAAGTTTCCGAAATTGACTGAATTACATCATAAGCGACAGAGGAGGGAAACTTCTTCTGAAATTGTGGGAGATATCTTTGGTGCAGTGATTCCTTCAGTGGGAGTCATTCTGAATTCGATCAAGATACGAAAGTTGTCTACTATTGTGGATAACATGCTGACAAATTTTACAGGGGCAATACTCCTGTTAGATACTGAATTAGCCTGCGGATAGAGCTATGACGCTTCAAAATAGGCTTGCTTTAGACATTCTTTTAGCGAAAGACGGCGGAGTTTGTAGGATGATTAATGCTAGGCATTGTTGTTCGTACATCCCGAACAATGATGAGGAGATAAGAGACTTACTCACTAATTTGACTAACTCAAGTAAGGATTTGAAAGAATTGAAAGAACCAAGGCCCATATTTATACTTTTTGACGCAAAACTGCGCCGGTGCAGTTTTGCGTCAAAAATATTACCGCCGGCTAACGCCTTTTGGTGTGCCATGCGGGCGTCATATTTATACTTTGACGCATGGCGGCGCAAACAACAGGTGGGAGTCATTATTTATGACGCACACCGCAGCGTCAAGTTGTAAAGAAAAACTACGTTAATGCAGCGGAAATGACTGTGGGTCGATTTACGACACCGCAAACCAGATATGCGCGTCAAAAAACACAGCAAACACAGCCATTTCACCAGAGGAGAGCCAAAATGGATCACAGATGTACTACAGACCCCAGGAAGATGACAGCAGACCAGGAACCAGCCAGGAGGACCCACACAAGAACCAGGACACTTTTAAGAAGAAAAGAAAGTGTCGCTTCAGTGCAGAGGAGCAGGAAATCCTGGTTAAAGAGGTGACAGAACACCACCACCAACTGTTTGTCACATCAAAGTTGCCAATCAGTAGGAGAGAGGCTATATGGCAACACATTGTCGACAAGATTAACAGTGTGGCTGAAGTACGCAGAACAGTCATCGAGTGCAAGAAACGCTGGCATGACTGCAAACTCAGGACCAAGGAAAAGATGGCCAGGAACAGGAGGGCAGCACTGCAGACTGGAGGGGGGAGTCCAGCACACCAGGAGGCCCTGGACCACATGGAGGAGATGGTCGCAGCCGTCATCCCTGAGGAGATCGTCACAGGGATTTAAGGACAGGACAGCGCAGACTACCAGGAGACAACGCACATGCAGGGTAAGTCACATGGGGAATTGA
Organism: Pleurodeles waltl; assembly: GCF_031143425.1. Classification (NCBI taxonomy): domain Eukaryota; kingdom Metazoa; phylum Chordata; class Amphibia; order Caudata; family Salamandridae; genus Pleurodeles; species Pleurodeles waltl. The sequence continues at coordinate 721,295,629 of NC_090448.1, read as the reverse complement.
AATGCACTAATGTCAACTGCAACCGGGGGGGGGGACATACCTACTACACATTGCATGTAAGTCATCATATACATGGAGTGGCATGGGTAAAGGGGCACGGCAGGGGGGCACAACACCAACAACAGTCCCATGGGGGCATGCTGTCATGCCAACGATGGAGCAAAGCAAAAGCCACAACAGGAGGGAAGGCCACTATGTCAAACTGACATCCTGGCACTCGTCAGCCAACATACCTCCTACATTAATTAGGGCCCTATTAGCCCTCCTCTAGCCAAACCGATAACTGCAATGTAACTGTGACAACAGTTGCCACTACCACCTCTTATCTGTGTGCAGCTCAAGTAGCCAATGCAGTAACCTCCCCATGGAACATACATACCTAAATTAGGGGGTGAGTATGACATCTGCAACAATCTCCTGAAACAAGACAAAGGCCCCAGTACACTCAAATGTCAATGCCCATAGTTGTCACAAACATCAGCCAAAGTAAACAACAATAGGAGCGACACAGCACTAAGGACACACCCATGCTGCATATGTCAGGGTCCATCCTGTGTCTGGGTAACGAGGCAACATCACAAATGTCATACTGCTCAAACAACAGCATTGAGGAGGGGACACATGTAACTGGTCACTGAAATACACCTGCACAGTCAGAGGACGAAATAGGACACTGATACGACTATCAGGGCAATCCAATGTAACACACATTACCCAACATCAGCAGGACCCATTAACAATGTCAAGATCCATATCACATCATAACATTGCCATGCATAGGATATGCAACATGTCAATTACATTTAAGTCAATGTGAACGATCATGGATTGGGGCAGGTCCTGATAGTTAAGTGTGCTGCCAGGGCCATCAGAACACCCACAGCCAGTGAAAGGTCTCACCATGAGAATGGATATACACGGAGGGTCGAGTAGGAAAAGAAGGTGGCAATTCTCTATTTGGCATAAAGCAACACCTAGAGGCGATGAGGCTGACAAGTCTGATAACTCAATAACATACATGTGACACACAGGTAGGCCATAGGCCTGAAACAATGCCCATCTGAAGGACTGCAGATATTAATACAAAACAAGATCACAAAGTGAATTCATCAAAAGGCAGGCACTTCACGTCAAAATTGTCACAACACAGACACACTAATTGTACCCTGTTTCATTGCAGAGGAAGATGGATCTCCTGCCGATATGCCTGTCCCAGGTTTCCCTGATGACATGGATGACGAGCCGATAAACATTCCCCAGGAGACTATCCAAAAGGTCCTTGAAACCCTCCAGACCCCACCTTCAGTCACAAGGAGGAGCACAGAACAAGCAGCCATCGCAGAGGATCCACCCACCACCCCAATTGTAAGACCTGCCAGCTCCAATACAGCTGAGGACTCAGACGACACTGGCACCAGCTTTGAGAGAACTGTAGTTGGAGTACAGCGGGAGCTGGCCAAGGAGGTGCGGGTGGGGATGCAAAATATGGCAGCCAGCCTTGAGGGGATGCGTTCGTGCATGATGTCATCTGCAGATCAGGCAGCAGCTATGCAAGCCCTAACATCTATCTTGCAGGAACTGCAGAAAACCCAGAAGGAAATCAGCACAGCTGTAATACAGTTGACCCAACACCTACAACAGCAATCCTGTCAACGCATGCACAAATGCAATATTGAACCCCTCAGGGCCGACCTGGCTGCCTACCATCGTGATGTGGCTGCTATTCTCAAGAACCAGCAGGCCCTCCTTGCAGCAGTACTGCCCTTAAGACCTTCACAGGGAGCAGCGACCGGGATGTCTGACTCCACGTCTTCCAACACTGAGGTGTGTGTTGCCCCTTCACAATCAACAACAACAAGGACAAAGCAGGCAACACACACATCAGAAGAAGAAGACATGGAACAGATCACATTCACAAGGAAAATGACCCGGAAGCACTAGTCCCTGCCACATGGCCAACTATTACCAAAGTCCTGCGTTTTGAAACATGACAGTCTTACAACAACTGTACTCAAGCACTGTTCTGCTAACCACTGTATAACTTGTCACCCAGCCCAGTGATTGTCTCTCTCCTACTCATTGGCTAAGTCTGTCCCTCTGCACTGTCTGAAACAGCAACCCCAGCATGACAAAAGCATTTTGGTAAACCCTTGTGTTGGATCACAATGGAAGATGTCACTATAATGGACTCACAATCATGGACAATGTACATATAGCACTACAGCACTTTTCAATAAATAGCACTTACACAACAAATCTGTCTCTGGGTAATGTAACATATCAACTGCGCAGTAGATAATTGAAATGTCCCTACTGTCAAATAACATAGCTTGTCAATACAACTGTCCAGATATTATGTAGTTAGAGAAATCTACACACTGACCATGATTGCATCATACTCTGCCCATCCTGAGGGAATAATCTGATGAAGTGAGAAACCATACACCACCATGCTGTGTTGGACAGAAGAATGCTTCCTCAGGGGATAACTAAGTTATCAAATAGTGCCCGCTAAATGTTGTCAACGTGCAACAATAACACAATAAACATGCCATACTAATCTAAGTAAATTCAACCAAAAAAACTGCATAAATGAAGGTGTCTGAGCTAACATACAAATAGGTAATCATGCCGAACTGTGTCACAAATGATGTATGAGGGTCATGAAGACAAGAATACAAGATTGCCAATGAGAACTCATCTTATAAGGGTGTGCATGATCATCACACCACAGTCAGACCTAAAACTGTTTCCCCAATACCAAGTCTGGAAGCACTGTAAGTGACTTTGAAAACCCACTTATCAACAGAAACACATTGTCATCCATATTAACTGTGATTGGTGGTTGCAACAAAGGGTAGACACTTTGCAAGGTAGCTCTGGGTTAGCTGCCAATCGTACAGCTCAGTTGGGATTTGTTTGTAGCATTGGACACAGATGTTATAGTACAAAAGATATGTACACGGAATCCAAACCCACGATCAAGTACCATTCAACACATACTATAAAGGGGTAACCAAATATTTATTAAAAGCTAACCATAGATGAGGAAACTGAGGGAAAAATCTTGCCTACCCTAATCTACCCTGACTATTCATTACCCACAACTGTCCCTCACTAACCTAAGCTACACTTACTTATCACATGTAACAAAACGTTCTAAACATCTACCCGCCACTCCCCTTATGAGACAGGACACATTGAGGACAACGCATACTAACCTAAACACATACTATACTATCCTAAACAAATATATATTTTTTTGGTGATTTTTTTTTACATGTTTTTTGTTTATTTTTGCACACAAGAACCCCAACATAGCCCCCCATCCACCCACCCACCCATGTAATAAGTCAAAAAAGAAACAAGCAGGACCCCCTACCCCCCACCCACTAACACTGACTAAACTAACAGCCTATACTAACCTAACACTAAGCTCCCTAAGCCCACTAAGTATAAGAACAAGGAAAGAGCAGGGAGGGGAGGGTATCATGTCCATCTATTCTACTGTCTGGAGGTTGGCCCTCCGAAGGGTCCTCTTGATATCCTTGACCCACCGTTTAATGTGCTGCACGTCCCGGCTCAGGTGGCTCACCTTGCGCAGCACTTTGTCCATCTTGTTTTCAAGTCTATTGAAGGCTGCAGGGTCAACAGCTGGAGCAGTGGCAGTCTGGGTAACGGTGGAGGCGGTCTGTGTGGGTTGTCCTGCACCAGTGGCAATGCTGGGGCCAGGAAGTCCAGCAGATGTAGATTCAATAGAGGCAGCTGTGGGTGGGGCCACCTGGCTCAGATTGGTGGTTGTTTCTGTGGTGGCTGTGGTGGGCACAGTAGGCCCACCCTGTGGGAAGGCTCACCATGCCCCGGAGGCACGTTCATGGCGATATCGCCGGGCCAACTCCACCATCAGGATGTGCTGGTATCGCATGGCCCGACGCTGAAATTCACTGACCTGGTCTGGAGTCATGTTAGCTGCTATGAAGACAAATGCAGATATGCCACATTAGTAACTGCATTGTGTGAAACAGCACAGCAAGTTAATCAGACATTACATCTACTGTACTTCTAACAGCTCATATCACGATACAGAGCATCGAATGTCCCTGAGGAAGTACATGGCAGGCCAGACAACAAAGGTCACATCACACAAAGCACATTCATATCCCACAAGAAGGGTAACAACTGGCCTTGACTTGCAATCTGAGTTCTGACAGTTAACATCTAAGAATCATGCTGCATATCCTTTACCAAGAGCTGGGCTACAAATGTCAGTGTACGGAAAGCAAAACTAAAGCCACATGGTCTGCAAGTTGTAACTGGACTTTCCAGTATGGTACCAAGTGCCAAACCTGAGTGTCTATACTATGCAACCAAACCGTCACTTCTTCACAGGTATGTGTAACATACTGGTAGCATCAATACTAGGTACCCCATTCACAAACCCATGGCCGTGTTTGAGGTGGGGCGGTGGATACACAACTATAATTTGCCAACAGCATGTACACCGAGGAGTGTATAGGCAACTCCACACATGCTTGTCTCTACAGACACACCACAGGTAAGGTCTATCTACATTTTGGAGTCAGCAAACCCTAGAGCACTATAGAGTCAGACATGTCAGGAAAATCAGAACTTAGTACACAACATATACTTCCAGTGAGGCCTGACTTACATCAGACACAGAGTTGCTAGAACACCCATGATCATGAATTGCATGCACACCTAGGCCATTACACTCAGGTTCCACAGACTTGATGCACTACATGTGGAAGTACATGATGCTAGGAGGTTCTACCTACTGTTTCAAAATTACGTAGGTAAATAGTGAAGCAGATGTCTATTGGGAAGCTATAAGCTCAACCAATCTTAGAAAATGTGGGTCTGACAGGCTGACTAAATAGGGGCTGACTTCCATTGCGACTCTTGGTGATACAAGTGTCAGAGACATGACTATCCCCTGTACTCACAGTGGGGCCTACAGGGATGTCCTACAATCCCTACATGATACCATTGGATACGCATTGGCTAACTCAAAACATGTGAAAACTGCATTCCCACTCATCAAACAAGTGAAAAACTTGCCCACAGCATCACACCTTGCTATGCGTCCAATTCACACGAGTCCATAACCACCAAACACAACACATAACAGACATATCAATACTTACTGTAGTGGTCAGGGTCCTCAAATGTTGCCACCTCTCCCACAGTGTAGGGCGCTAGTCCACCTGTAAGGTATGGAAGGAAGAATGCTCAAAATCTGTGCACAGTGCAACATTTTCAGTATCATTTACAATGTGTAGGCTGAATAAGTAAATGACAGCCATTCAGACATGATGGTACTGCATCTGATATTTCACGGCCAACTTGTACATAGCATGGGTCTCCTGTGACAGTTACAGAAATATCTGCACACATACATTGGCCCTAACTATCATGTGGTTGCAAACTTGCCCAGTAATTGGTGAGCATTAAAAATATGGAGTGTAATCGTCTCATCATGTGCATCCAAGAGAAACATCCAACGCCTGGTTACTTGAGGACTGCATTACCAGTCAAACATGCCTTGTGGCCATGACACATTTAGTGCACATAGGCCCAATGTACAGAGGGAAGGGCAGGGACTCCTGTAAGCTATCCTGTTGTTACAGTATAGTCAATTGATGTGGCCCAGCTATGGTGATTTGCACCAACCATGGAGATGTAAAGCCATGTGCATACACTTGGACTGCCATCCATATTTGGATTGTGGCTCAACCGATTCCAACAAACATCTTACAATGTTAGCTGAGGGCACCTTACACCTTTACACGATGTATTCAAATCATGAACTGACATTTATCCAAAAATATTAAGAAACACAATAATCCCACACAATCATAGTACTTCTGTGAACGCTTTCCTTCCACACTCACCAGACTCACATGAGACCAATGTTTGAGCCACTTTGCTATTATAAATTGTCGTGAAGGCAGCACTCATTTTCAGCATCATGTAGTGATTCTAAAGTCAGTCTAGCAATTGCGTCAACATAGTTGGCCTAAATGTTGGTACATCTGTACTTCTCTGTCAATAATACCCTATATAGACATGATTGGCTCCTATTTTGTTAGCTGTGCTGACAGAAAGGCCGCACCATTTTCCTTCATGGTAAAGTTACCTGTAAGTTTGCTGAGCACGTGCTACCTGACAGCTAGCAATTGTGATCCTTGCCATAGTGCATCAATGATCCCCTTATATGTCCCCAAAATTACACACAGTCATCAAGTTAGCTGGCAGACATTGCACTAATCCACTGATGTCACTACAGGGCATTTATTTGTGCACAATAACAATAGTCGTACTCACCAACAGTGCCACCAATCACGATTCCCAGGTGGTCCAAGAGATCCTGCTCCCTGGTGATGAGGTCAGCCCACCGGTGCTTCAGCTGGTGGTCACTCCTCTGGCTGGCATACACACGCTGCAGGTGATGCAGCACCTTTCCCCACCGGATTCTGCGCGCCTCTGTCGGGTACCCCTGTATGACCCTGCCCCCTGCCTGGATCATGAGTGGCAAGAAATGTGTCACCAGCCAGATGAAGCCCCCCAACTCCTCTTCCCCCATCCTGCCAAGACGTGGCCTACCAGACATACTTATAATTGAAGAGAAGGAATAGGGGTAAAAGATATAGAAAGGGGAAATGGGTGAAAGTAGGGGTAAAAAGACAGAAAAAAAGTAAACTTCAACTCTAAAAGAGCCCAACTATCCCCAAATTAACAATACCCACAACAGACTCCCACAAACAAGAAATACACAAGATAAATGGACAAATGTAGACAAAACACAGTACTACAGTATACACAAACAAAATTTATTTCACAAAAGGACTTTACAGGTAGCACACAGGACAAATACAGCACAAAATCTCTGGACAACACTCTCTACACAGCCACACAGTCTAGAAGGATCATAGACTGCAAAGTGAAAGTGAAAGTACACCCACTGTACATGATCTGTAAACATGATATCCTATTACATCACTTCCTGAATGAAAAGTCCTGCCTTTTTCGCGTTATGCGTCATTTTTTGTTGCGCAAAACTGTATTTGTGTCATTTTTTTTTACGCACAGACGTGAATATTAACCCGCATCCACATAATGATACATGGACTGTGCAAATATCTGGATGCAGGCTATATTTCACTCCTGTGCGTCAAACAAAATGACGCAAATACAGTTTTGGTAAACAAAAAATGACTCACACCGCTAGGGACGTCAAAATTACAGTGCATTAACTGGTTTGGGGCATTTTTACTTCTTTTTTGGTTATTTTACATTTGGAACACATCAGAGATTGGCTAATTGAAGACAGTATGGTGTTGATGGTGTATGTTCACATGTGTGACATCATACTGCAGCGGAACATCATCCACTACACCCTTCACAGTATGTTTACAGTTGGCTGACATCATAGATGGTCATAAGTGTTCCCTACATATATGTGTGGCACAAATTGTGCATGTTTGCCATAAGGAGAGGATAGCAATGTGACGCACATATGTACAATACCTAATTGCCTTTGGCTCAAAGTGTGTGCTTTTGACAACTAATCTATTGGTTGACCAGGTGTGTGTGTACATCACATAAAGCATTATTGTACATTTGGTTGTATGAATGTGACGTCCATGTGTACAACCCTAAGATGCAAGTAAAAATTGGAATGAGCAAGGGCATGTGTTAATCATACATGTAACAACACCCGCAAAGTATACTTCCAAGTTTTAGGGTCACGTAGACACCACATGTGACATAGCATGCACCAGATGGATGGCAGACACATGTTCATGTCAAAGGTCCCCAATTTCTACATCCTATGTCCTAGAGTATTGGTAAGAGCTTCCTAGGCACTAGTTGATGAATCCCACAGTGAGTCATACACATGCATTGAGGAAGTGGGTACCATGTTGTTTGCACAGACAGACAAGGGTCAATCTCATATGTATGATGACACCACAGTTGAGGCCATAGAAGTAAGCCCCAACTATCAAGTGGCTGTGGTGGACCAGCATACAAGACAGCACGTGTCCAAATATTTCCAGTGATCAATTGCACATAGGTGCCTTGTTCATGTGTGTGGTCCAATGATGATCCTGTAGATTTTTTGGGATGTAATTTGTCACAGTTCGGACCAGGACTCATCATGAGTCAGTGGCAGCTATTCCTATAACTACTGAGTATCCTTTGTTGATCAATGTGAGTAAAGTAGATGTGGACATGTGAACCAACATGTGGATGGTCCCACCCTGTTACTAAAGAGGTGTAATGAGACAGTCAACAGGGCAACCTTGGTGTGCTGAGTGAGATAATGTCTCAATTGTCATGTTCCGGCAGGTGTCATTACAACATTTGTACACAGGTTGGCCTCTGCACTTCCCACTGCATCTGGGAACATCATAGCCTCTGTGCTGTTTATTCTCGCAGCTATTCACCACACACGGCCCATCACTTTGTTGTGCGCACTGTGATGCTGTGTGTGAACTGTCATGGTTCTGACATTTGTGTATTAGTCATGTACATTATCAGAGGTTGCTGGTTGTGCTGAAAGCCCCGTACCCAAGCCCTGCCTATGACCCTGGGACACTGTCACACTTTGTCATTCATGCATAAATGCAACCCAGAAAAGGGATGGGCCATGAATTTTGCATTTCCAAGAGGATTTAACTCAAATGGTACAGTTAAAAGGCAGATGATGCTATACAATGTATTTGTGTATGCATGGTAGAATCCCATGCCCAATGCCCCCTGATGAATGGCAGGTTTGCTAACGCAAGTGTGGTACATATGTAGACACAGGGATACTTTAGTGTGACACACAGACAGTTGCCAGTCAGGCTGACAGAATGCAAGATGATTCAGGAGACAGCTACTGGACCAGTTACATAATCAGTGGTCTGACTGAGACTGTTTGGAAGACAAACTAGACAGTTGACATGTCAATCTGTGTATGTCCTGTGTTTTTGAAGGTGACAAATGAACCCAAGGGCTGTGTTACACAGCTTAATTACTATCAATGATTGACGATGTATTTGACATAATGGCAACTCCTATGCTGTTCCAGGCATCATCAGGGGCAGTGCTTTTTGAAATGGGTGTTGTGCATGGAGGTGATCACAGGTGTGGGCTGCATCTGTTTCTCACCAGTCCTGTAGGTGAGACTTGCATTCTAAGAGCCAACAGACATTTTCAAAAGGGGAAGCAATCTACATGTGCTAACAGGGCTTTGAAACTAGAAGACAGTGTATAAATTGACCTGACGTCCATGCAGTCAGATGTTCTTTGACAATGGCATACCTCAGGAAAGGGTGTAGCACACTGGTTTGCTAATGTTGGTCTGTGTTTGTAGAGGAGGGTACACATCTTAGTATTCCAGGGACCTCTTCCGACAGGTGGGTTGTGACCAGGTGCATGGGTGTGTCAGGAGTTAGGAAATGGGCTGACATGTACATGGAATGTCACGTGCGCAATGCATGTCATATGCGTGGCACTTGTGCTGTCTATGTTCCGCTTCTAGGGAACTCTAGTCACAGATATTCCTTGCAAATATTGGATGCAGTTGGACTAACTGCTGTCAAGGATCTTGTCAGACATTCCTGTTAGTGATGCGAAAGCACATTAACTGCCTCATGTATGAGGCTTGTTTTCCCCTTATTGAGTGATGGTGTCACAGTTGTGTGCATATGCTGCGTTGTACCTTGCTTTCAACATGTATGTGTGAAATAGTTGTGGTCCTCTGCTTTAGGCCTTCAAAGGAGATATGTACATGATATATGTCATTAAGAGTGTGTGTATATGTGACCATTGTATGTTAGGCATGACATAAGCTCTGGGATGTTCCGTGTCCTACTCAGTATCTCAGCAATGCTCCATGAGGCAACACTCTTATTCCGATAAGTAGAGATGAAGGTGTGTAAAAAGGAATAGCCAGACCATGATATGGTGATTATAATAGGTGTTTATTTAAATTAGTTAACTAAAGTGGTGAAGGTGATCATATTCAGAAGAAATTATTTACAATCTGTTGCCGCCTGCGGATACCAGCAGCTATGTTCTGTAGTTCCCCCTCCTGTTGCAGGCCATCCTCCTCCTCTTCCTCCTCTTCAAGCATGTGTGGCTCTGGTTCCAGGAGGGGAATGTTTCTTCTGATACAAATGTTGTGCAATATTGCACATGTGAGGATGATCCTACAGACCATCTCGGGGGAATATAGGAGGCTACCACCAGTGATGTCGAGGCAGCGGAACCTTGACTTGAGGATGCCGAAGGTCCGCTCGACAATGCTTAGTGTCCTCCTATGGGCCTCGTTGTATGCACGCTCTGCAGCTGTACTCGGGTTGCCAAATGGTGTCATAATCCATGGCTGAATGCCATACCACTGATCAGCTGCAAGAGAAAATGAATGGGATCATGTTGATGTAGATGGCACTATTGAAAAGACCTTTCATGGCAGTAGTTGTCTTGTGTTGTCTGTGACTCTTTTGTGTACTAATGTGACATCCTATGCTTGTAGGCTATACCATCTGAATTGTGTTGTTTCCTTGGCTGAACAAGTGTTTGTCTGCTAACCGTTTGTCAGCAGTATGTTTTGGGATTTTCAGTACAGTGTGCCCTCCCTAGCATTGTGACTTGTGATACAGGTGTCTGTGTGTCTTCACTGGGGGTGAGATGATAGTTCCATGCACAGTTAAAATTAAAAGTGTTGTTAACACGTTCATATCAAAGTACCCTGGACATCCCATACCTTTAGACTTAGGCAATGTATTAATGTAAAGGTCATTGGGACACTTACAATTTGCAAGGTGACATTTAGGCAACCACACTCATTGACGTCTTAACATTAGGCTGTACAGTAAATTCCGATGTGTGACAGGTTCAATGGTGACTTAAGAAACATGGCTAGCGATGTCACAACCTCAGTGTGTTCCTGTCGACAAGTTGCTGTTGTGGTGTATGTGTTGTGTGTCCTAGAGGGTTGCTGTGCAGTGTGTATATAAGTAGGTTTTTGTGATTACCAACAAGTAGTCCATTGCCACACCGTCTATCCTGGAAGTGTTCATTGATGGTGCAGTGACTGAAGATGTATGAGTCATGTACACTCCCAGGATATTTAGCCACGATGTTGGTGATCAATCCTTGGTGATCGACTATGGCCTGCACGTTAATGGAATGTGTGTGCTTCCTGCTGCGGTAGAGGTGTTCAGTTGCAGCAGGTGGCACAAGGCGTACATGTGTGCAGTCGATTGCACCAAGGACGTGTGGGAAGCCACTGATTGCGTAGAAGCCCTGTTTAGTTTCCTGCTGCTTCTGCAGTGTGTTAGGGAAGCAGATGTGGCGGGGTGTCAGTCAAATGATGGCGTCCAGTACTTTGGGCAAAAAGGCGGAGAATGATGGTTGTGATATTCCGCCAACCAGGGCACCAGTTGTGTGAAAAGAGCCACTTGCCAGCATGTGAAGTATGGGAAGCAGCTTTGTTTCTGTTGGGATGGTGCGGGGTGTCACCAAAGTGGGGGCCAACTGCAGTTCAATGTTTCGCAGCAGCTGCTGAATGGCCTGCCAGTTCAACCGGTACCTCTGGATGATGTCATGTTCCCTGAGGCCCTGAAGGGTTGTTCTTGGGCAGAATATCCTCTCCTGCCTTCTGCGCTGCCTTTGGGGTCCCTTCTGGTGATGTTGTAGCTGCTGTTGTTGCTGCTGGGCTCTGCATCTGCGTGCATGCTGGATTAGAATCAACTCCATGGCTCCCTGTTGCTGCTCTGCTGCTCTGCTGTTTGTTCTGTGTGTTCTGATTAAATACAGGTGTGTTTGCCCCATTTTAATGCCTGCCCTGACCCAGGCGTTAATTTTTTACGCAAATCGGGCTGTGCTTCATTTTCTGGCTCCGCCTCCCGGGCGTGCGTAATTTTTACCCGAAAGCATAAATACGACGCACGGACCTTTAAGCCATTTTTTGGACGGGAATGCCTACCTTGCATATAATTAACGCAAGGCGGGTTGCCGCATCCAAAAAATGATGCACACAGCGGAATTTTGTCGTCCGCGGGCTGGGGCGTCAAAGTTTAAATACAGGGCAACGTTTGCGCTGATTGTGCGTCAAAAATGTTGACGCACAATCGGCGCAGACGGAGTATAAATATGTCCCCAAGTGTTTGGGAAAAGGTTGGAAAAGGATTTGCTTTGATGGGAAATCGGCTAAGTCAAATTTGGAATGGGGTATTATTAAAAATCATACAGGGAATATTAATTGTGATTGCTTGCATATTAGGATTATGGGGTCTGTGTAAATTTTGTCAAAAGATAAAATTGAAAAGATCTCAAAATAATCAGAGGAGGGAAGAATGAAACAGGGAAAGAATTTATATGGAAGATTTAAGAAGGAGGCAAAATACAGCTGAAACAGAATTATGAAAGGTTGGAAAATGAAAGTTGTGATGACATATTTAGTCATCAGAGGATGGACTGCTGAAGCAGATATGCTAAATAGAAATTATTAATGAATGTTTATGTGTTTCGATTAACAAAAGCTCATTGAGAAATTAATTGTAGAGAAAATAATGTGCATGTTTGAAAATGTGCCCACGGGGAGTGGTAGCCACTTATACAGATTTATACTAAAATGACAAAAAAAATTGTGAAATAATGAAATTGTGTAATATTAATGTAGTAATGTGCCATAATGAGATGTATAACCTATGTTTTGCATCATATCGTAGAAGCTAACTTAGCTGAAGTCGTGGCCTACTTGCCAGGCCTCATGCAGAAGCAGAATTAATAAACGTACAATGTAGAAGTTACTGGTGCCTGCGAACTGACCATGAACCGTGTGCTTAGCTAGAATTTTCTGCAATGTACCAACGGACAGGAGATGATGAAGTCAATTTGATACAATTATGTGTAGAGTAGGCTGAGTGTACTTTCCCAGGACTTGAACAATGAGAGCACTGACTGAAGAGGAACATGCAACATTTTCGATACCTGAAGAGCCGGATGATGAAGACATTGTACAGTGGACCAATCCATGAACTGAGAAAGACGAGAATTGAGAACTCTTAGATATGTAGAATAAAATGTATTGGGTAACATCACATATGGAGGACTAATTGACCAATTAGAAATTAGGGTGATGGACTGAAAAACTCTAATAAAAAGTTATGACAAGGGACTAAAACTTCAGATGCAAGGGGTGAATGCTGATGAAGTCAGAAGACGCGGTTCGAGATTCTGCCATTGGGCTCATGCTCTTGAGAGCCTGATGTGTTGCTGATCTATTGAGGACCTGAAGATGAAAACTGACTTTGTTGCTGATCCATTCAGTGGATAGGTAGCTATGACAATGTAACTGACTAACTTTGTGCCTTTACTTCTAGGTACCAACTGTGCTGTTTTTTTTTTTTTTTCTTCTAGCTAGATGTTTTCCAAATTCATGTTTTCTAAATTGTTTTTGCATGAAGTCCCACATGCTGATGCTAATCTGGGTTAGGTAGAGGTCCTAAGGGTGATGTTGATAGTGACAAATGATTGACAACCTGTTTGCTGAACTCTGCTATTAATGGTGTTATATTCATCTTTGTTGATTTATGCTGAAGCTTTTGAGCACATGTTTTCTCAAGTCCTGATTAGATTGTGTTATTGGTGGTTGTTAATAAACTAATTCCGAGCTGATTGAATAAAGTTTGAGTTAACTGTATGCATTAAAATTGAAATTAATAGGGAAATAAAAATTGTTAAACGCTTTGATGAGTCATGGTTATTCATGAAATGTTTTTATATTTGTCTAATAACTAATGATTTTCTTGGTGTTTATTGATTGAATACGTTGGTTATTGATGACATTAGTCAAATATATAGAGTACACTGTTCCAAAAATTGCATATCATCCTAGGGGACCACTGGTCTCAGGAGCAAGAGCCCTCAAGCATCACAATGGATGAATAGTATCATCATCGGGAAATGCTCCACACCAAGCTGGCACTGCAATGCCTGGTGGGCACCCCAAACGGGGGGCTCTAGACCATATTCATATAATCAAGACTTATAAAATCTGTTATACAGTCACAGATACTTACATTCAAGCACCAGTGCAAAAAAGAGGTCAGAAAAAGTTAATTAAAATTGGTTATACATCTCCCAAACAACATCATATTTTAATCAGTATCGTGAAGATGAAGACCAAGGTTAAAAACAAAAATTGAAAGTCATATATAGAGTATAATGCTCATGGTACTTTCACATAATACTAAGGGCTCCAGGTTTTTATAGGGCCTGTGTAGTGACATTAGTCACTAGATAGCTAGGATACGCCATGCGATCCAAAATGTTAATCGGCCTATATGCGTCCCCTTGTAAGTTTACTTATTAAGGACCAGGCGCGTCTGCACCACCACCTACTCCTTATGGCTTTCTATGGATGTATAGTGTGATATATAGTTGTATTTATTTATTTATTTTGTACAGTGCACATTCCAATCACGTCTCAGTTCTCAAAAATTTTTGAGTAAGAGCCTTCTTGATGCCTTGCAACAAAAGTGCTCAGGTCGATCTCTGGTAGAGACTTATGTGGGGTCCAAAATAGGGGTCAGCTCCTTTCTTAAAGGGCAGGTAGGTACAGTGAATTCAAGGTATTAGAAAGGAATCCTTTGTGAAGAGTCTTGTCCTTTATAATGAAGGCCTCAACACTTAACTGATTTGTTATGTCGTGGCTCAAAGTTTTACAAATTGTAGCCACTTTTAATTTAGTAATGAAGGCTAATGTCTGGGAAACTGCACCCAGAATATCACCACAACAAGGACATGGGTAGTTCATATTAGTTCAGTGATTTTATGCAAGATTTAAGAATGTTAAAACAGCTATATTAAAAGGCGGTTAAACTAGCTCTTCCAGTGGACAAAATTACTTCAAGATGTGCAGTGGTGGTAGTGACTGAGGGGGGTTGCCTAGTGCAAGCAGATTTAGAAGATTCAAGTCAATGTTCCACTGATAACGGAGCCAGTAAGCACATATAACCAACTAGAAAAAAGGAGAAAAATAAATCTACTCTTACTTATAAAAGTGTAACAATTAATCTAAACTCCGCTGCAATCAGTTGGAAAAGTGGAGAACACATTCCTACACAGAAGCAAAAAGCATTTATAAAGAGGCCTAAAAAGTTTCAGAAAATGCTTTCAAGAAGAGCAGTCTGAGGATTTCTCAAGGCAAGGACCTAAAGCAGGCAATACATCAAGGGAAATCTTTAAGATTGTTCGCTCTTACTTCTCCTTGTCTCATGTTAACAAAAGGTCACAGTAATCCGTCAGTGTACTTTTATGAGAAGGTGGAGGACATTTACAAGAATGTTGACAACCTGAATGGATCTACAACCCCAGACCTTGATTATCAAAGTCCTAGTAGAGGGGAGGCCAACAACGAAATGCTTTTGAACATACATCATGTGGCTGAGTCAGAATTGGCTATTCTTGACTGTAGTTTAGGTTACCTCATTGACCCTTGTCCTTGCTGGATCCTAAAGCTAGCAGCCTCAACCATAAATCTAGCTATTAATGCCTTGTTCAATTAATCAATGAAGTTAGGGACCATTCCCGTTAGTTGGAAGAAAACACAAGTCCTGCCGTTATTGAATAAGCCTAACAACTCCTCAATTATAGGCCAATCTCCTTCTTACCTGCCCTTGAAAATATGCTTGAGAAGGCGATGAATAAACTGGTAAATATCAAGTTTTAGTGCGGTTAGCAGATACTTCATGCGACTCACTCTGGCTTCTGTTCAGTGTTCATTACCGAGGTTGCCTTATTGGCGGTCTCTGAGTTAATTAAAAGTAACTTAGACCAGGAAAAAAGCAGTGGTAATCATTTGAGATCATTCAGTGGCATTCAACAACGTCTTATATCCTATTTTGTTAGAGTTTTCAGAGGCAAACCTGTGTGGATAACCTGCCATGACAATGTTTAAAATCTTTTTTGTCTGATAATGTTGAGGCTATACATTTCGCCACTTATACTTCAAGCAATAAGGAGTTGAGTCACGGCGTCCTGCAATGTTCAGCCCCTAGTCCCATGTTGGTCAATATATGCATCACGCCCCTGGCCAAGTTGATGGAACCTTGGCGCTTCAATATTATGTCATATGCTGATGACACTCAACTGCTGCTTTCCTTCCATCAGATTAACAGTACTATAGTAGAAAGGTTCCAAGGATATCTATCTGCAGTGCCTAGATGAATGGAACTGAGCTGCCTAAAGCTTAACTCTAATAAGTTTGAACTAATCATTTTCTGCAATTCCTTCCCTCTTGAGTTATGAAGTTTGTGGCCAAAAGATCTATGGTTACCCCAAGATCCGTCCACTGTGATGAGAAATCTGGGAATAAAATTGGAACAAGAGTGAAAGCAGGCAGGAACGTGATTTTACACTCTTGTCCAAGGGACCTTTTTACATTGGTCAAGATACACAAGAAAGTTACAATAATAAACAATTTAAATTTCCATGAAGTCCATTTGGCCCCACAAAAAGGACCAGGAATAAATAATTAGAGTTAGGTTGATTTATTCTTAATCAATAATCCATTGTAAATGTACGCATTTCATAATAATATTAGAAAGCTACAGAATTACAGCTAGCAATCTGAATTACCGCAATCGGTTCAGTCACAATAGATTAACATATAGAGCAATTCCAATCACAGCAATACAAAGTTGAAAATTAGAAATAGGTGTTCCATAAAGAAACTCCTGTTCTCTCTCTTGATCATGAACTTATTCTAAAGTCATCTAGTCAGAGTTCTAAGTATGGAATGAAAATGGTTTGGAAGTAAATCTTAAGGCTGGTTGGAATAAAGGCTTAAGGATGAATGGAGAGCTGCTTAAGGACATCTGAGAATGAGAGAAGGTGTCAGCATTGTGAAGATCTCAGTAGAAGACTTCCAAAAAGGAATGAGTATTTAGCATAAAGCTTTACACCTGCTGGAATAAAGGAAAGCAGAGAGGTCTGTACTCCCCAAAGTCTAAGGGAATCTACCATAACTTCTAACAGCATAAGCATTAAGTAAAACAAACAGAACCTTCAACATCAATGTTATCTTTCCCTCCCCTCCAGGGACCAATGATCTTCGTGTCCATCTCGTAAATTGCATCATTACCCAGGTTTCTCATCCCAATGAACCTGAACAGTCTTTGCAACCTTGAACGCCTCACGTTCCTGCTGTATGATGAACAGGAGACCTCAGCTGCTTATTAAATCTTCACATCCTGTGCCAATTTTTTCTCTTCTCAGGAATTACTATCAGTGAAAATAATACACGTTATCCTACTTTCCTCTACCTCCCGAAGCCTTGAAACACGTCCGCAAACAGAGAACACGCTAACCAAAGAATGCATTTCAGAGTTAAGGCCTCTAGTCATGCTAACTTTAACTAAACACATAAGGTGCATTTCAAGAACATTGTTATACATGTGCACTTCTACTTTTCATAAGAAATGCAAAGTGTGAGGAAGAGAAATACATGTTACTTCAACTAATGCAATTTAGAGTGTAAATGTAAAACGTGAAAAATGTATACATGGAAGCATTTTCAAATGAACATTAGTATGCAGGTTTATAAAGCTTCAGTCTTTCAGCAGTTGCTTCTCATTAAGGCTTCAAGATAGGCACACATTATCAATATTAAACAACGACTGATGTGTAAAGGGTGAGGTCTGAATCTGCGGTACTCCAGGAGCTTCCATTCAAACCCCATTTCCAGGCCATTGCAGCGTCCTGCTTCGTTATGTTCAATTCCTTACGAAAGACCTTAAAATTCCTACTGGTCCATTTGTCAAAAAAACATTTGTGCATGCTTTGGTGACCTCTAAATTAGATTATGCCACCTCTCTACCCCTAGTTAGCATAAAATTACAAATGGTCCAAAATGCTGCTGCTCGTCTGATTAATTGTCCCAAAAGACAGGCCACTTTCCCATATCTGAAACAACATCGCTGGATGTCAGAAAACAAAAGGATTAACGTTAAGGCCTTACTGGTCACGATCAGAGCAATCTATGAAAAATGACTTCTATTTCAGAAGTAGATTTAGAGCGTATGTATCGGCGAGAGCTCTGTGTTCCTAAAATCTGGGATGGTTATATATTCCAAGAGTCCGCAAAGTCAGGAGGGGTAGTCGCTCGTTTCTCTGTTGGCAGCAACATTGTGGAACAAACTCATATCCTTGGAAGGCTTGTGTAAAAATAAGGGTTTGAAAACATTTCTCTTCAGGTTGTTGCTGTTTTAGGTAGAAGTCATTTGCTGGTTAGCTCGGGAGGCTTATTCGGAAGCAGCTGTCGTGCTGTTGAAATGGAATCTCATTCATTTCATTCAGTCTCAGAAGATGCAATCAGAGAGCCACAGCTAATGAATTATCCAAGCTTAGTGAAAGGGAACAGGAAAAAAATCTTGCTATTTCCTTTTCTCACTTTTTTCATGGGTTTGGAGTGCAGCCTGTTGGATGTAGCAAGTCCCTCTTGATTAAATGGCTTTGCTGAGACTCACTAACATGACATATTGTTACTAACTGTATGGCCAATATTAAAAGTCTATCTGTATATCTTTTTTAAAACTTTAATTTTCACTTTTTTAAACATGGCAAATGTAATTTACGAGTGAGCACCATCGCACTAACAACAGCGTCACAGTATAGGTTACAGAGGCGTTATACTTGCTTATTTTATCAACTCTTAATGTAACAGAATAGTCCAGTCCGCATCTCTAATGTATCATGCATATGACACCGCAGCGTACATAGAGCAACATATGAGCCAAAAATGCATATTGTGCACATTTGCACTCGCCAGGAATGATAGGCGACGGGTCTAAATGCCTCGTAGACGAGAAGAAAGAGGCTGCAGAGGGGTAAACGTTTCCGCATTGTCACTGCAGGTTGTTCATAACTCGGAATAGTGTTGCCGCGCCAGTGCAAAGTCACTCTGCGTCAGCCCAGAAGTCAGGCAATGATCATATATTTATTGTAGTGTTTGGGGACGTCCTTCTCATATCCTAGATCGGCCATCAGCGGAATTATAACCAATAACTTCGTTGTTAAAAGTCTCAAAGGTTTCGCCAGTAGTGGCGCAGCGCGGGGCAGGAGCAGGACATGTATACCAAATCAGCATTGCAGGCTTTGCATCTACAGCAGTTCGCTTGGTCAGGCAGCCCAAGTTTCAGGGTACAGAGAGATGTGTGGTATGTCCTATGCATATTTTTAAGTTTAATCTACCGTTCGAGAACAAATCTTTGATCCGATGACAGCAATATGCCCATTGTGCGTAGTCCAAGTTTCGCCGTAAGAAACATGGGTGGTCATTACAACCCTGGCGGATGGTGTTAAAGCGGCGGTAAGACCGCCAACAGGCCGGCGGTAAAAAAATTGGAATTACGACCGTGGTGGAAACCGCCAACAAAGACACGCACTTTAACACTCCGACCGCAACGGCGGTACAGACAAACAGCTTGGCAGTCACCGCCAGCAGACAGGCGGAAGACAAAGTACCGCCCACAGTATCACAACCTACCAATCCGCCACATTTTCCGGGGCGGATTCACCGCAGACAAAAACACGGCAGAAACAGGATCTCAAAGGAAAAACGCTCACCTCTACACACCCCACGAGGAATCCGGACGCCATGGAACCAGAGCTGCACATCCTGCCAGCCCTTATCTTCTTGCTCCTCTACCAGGAGCACGAACGCCAGCGGTGAAGACAACGGTGAGTACTGCACCTACTGCACCTACGACACAGGGGATGTGGGAGGGAAAAAACAGGGACACACACACGCAACACGCAACACCCCCACCCCCACCCTCACCCACGACAACACACACACCAATACAGCATGATACATTACAGTTACACCCTCCAACCCCCCCGGAAGAATGCAAAGACAAAAGGAAATGAGTGTAACCATTGTAATATATTAAAATCAAGTACGTAAAAATATATATATACACCATAAACAAAATATACACCAAGCTTAGTAGTCCACTCCGTGGAACACTGGGCCCACAAGGTATGGGCGAGGCCCACACAAGATCCCCAACCATGACGGAGAGAACACTGCAAGGGCATCAGAAAGCAAGAAAACAGGCACCTCAGGGGGAGGGAAAGGGGGGACACTTCAGCCAGTTGAGTGCACAACGCCAAATCCACAAGAGGGCCACATGCCCACTGTTCAATCCTGGGGAGTGCAAAGCCACAGTCTCACAAGTCTATACAGTGGGTGGGTTGCCCACGGTTCCATCCTGGGGAGTGCAAAGCCACAGTCTCTCAAGTCTATACAGTGGGTTGGTTGCCCACTGTTCCATCCTGGGGAGTGCAAAGCCACAGTCTCTCAAGTCTATACAGTGGGTGGGTTGCCCACTGTTCAATCCTGGGGAGTGCAAAGCCACAGTCTCTCAAGTGGATAATAGTGGATGACAGTCTCCACTGGTTCTGGAGGGGGCTCTGTGTCCAGAGTGCTTCATCCTGCTCGTGACGGACTCAGTAGCGTCAGTGCCCTTGCCGCTCATGGGCCAGCGGTGCTTGTGGCGGCGGTGCCCTGTTCAGCGGTGCTTGTAGCGGCGGTGCCCTGTTCAGCGGTGCTTGAGGCGGCGGTGCCCTGTTCAGCAGTGCTTGAGGCGGCGGTGCCCTGTTCAGCGGTGCTTGAGGCGGCAGTGCCCTGTTCAGCGGTGCTTGAGGCGGCGGTGCCCTGTTCAGCGGTGCTTGAGGCGGCGGGCTCCTTTGCAGTAACTCAGCTGCTAGCGGTCCTCTCTAGCCCAGCGGGGCTTGTGCTGGCGGTCCTCTCTAGCCCAGCGTGGCTTGTGCTGGCGGTCCTCTCTAGCCCAGCGGGGCTTGTGCTGGCGGTCCTCTCTAGCTCAGCGGGGCTTGTGCTAGCGGTGGCCTCCTGGGCAGCGGGGATGATGGCGGTGGCCTCCTGGGCAGCGGGGATGATGGCGGTGGCCTCTTGGGAAGCAGGGCAGGTGCTGGCGGTGGCCTCCTAGGCAGCGGGGATGATGTTGGTGGCCTCCTGGGCAGCAGGGCAGGTGCTGGTGGTGGCCTAATGGGCAGCAGGGCAGGTGCTGGCGGGGGCCTCCTGGGCAGCGGGGATGATGGCGGTGGCCTCCTGAGCAGCAGGGCAGGTGCTGGCGGTGGCCTCTTGGGCAGCAGGGCAGGTGCTGGAGGTGGCATCCTGGGCAGCGGGGATGATGACGGTCTTCTCCGCCGTGCTGCTCTTCCCAGAGTTGCCGGGTTTCTTGTGGCCCTTCCCCACCTTGGAAGGTGTTGCAGCTGACTCCCCACTCCCACCGGGACCCCTGGGAGCGGTTTTGGTGGCTGGATACTTCCCCCTCTCCCGCCGGGCACTGGCCAACTTTTGATGCTTGACAGGTGGGGGACTGTCCGTGCTGTGGCTCCGTGCCACACTGGCTGCCCTGGCGGCCGGTGCACTCCAGATTCCGGTGACTACAGGCACCACTGGTCCCAGAGATGTTGTGGCTGAGGTGCTAGGTTGGGACCTGGAGAGTCGGGTCCTAGGAAACGGACGGGGTGGGGGAGGTGTGGGAAAGAGGTCAAGGTTGGACAGGAAAAGTTTTTGGGAGACACTGGGACAGGTAGCTGGAGGGGGTTTGGGAGTGGAGAAAGAGGTTGTGGTTGTAGGAGGTGTTCGTTTGGTGACTTTAGGTGAAGGTGCATGCGCTGGAGGCTGTCGTGAGGTGGATGGCTGCTGGGTGGGTGTGTGCCTGCGTTTGTGTATCTTGGGAGGGGCGTCACAGACACACTGGGAGAGGACACAGGGGACGTGTGAATGGTAGTGGGGTGGTGACTGCACGTGAGTGGTGGTGTGTGTGCTTGTGATGGCAGTAGTGGCTGTAGATGTAGTGCATGCAGGTGTGAGTGTAGACGAGACTGGGAGGGAGGAGGGAGACGAGGAGGAGGGGGACACAGTGGAGGCAGTGGATGTTGGTGTGTCTGCATGTGTGTGATGTTTGCGTGAGTGCCTGTGGGATGTGTGGTGCTTATGTTTGCCTGAGCTTCCCTTGTGTGTTGACGTGTGTGCATGCTGGTCTGAAGGTGTGCTTAGGATAGGCTGGGGTACAGGGGATTCGGTCTGGGTGGAGGAAGTTGTAGGGGGGAGGCTAGAAACGGGGACAATGGCTGCCATCAGTGCTGAGGCCAGAGTCTGAAAAGCTCGCTGCAGGGGCAGCCTGACCAGAATGAATGCCCTCCAGGAATGCATTTGTTTGTTGCAACTGCCTTTCTACACCCTGGATGGCATTCAAAAAGGCAGACTGCCCAACAGTGAGGGACCTGAGGAGGTCAATGGCCTCCTCACTGAGGGCAGCAGGGGTGACTGGGGCAGGGCCTGAGGTGCCTGGGGTAAAGGTGATGCCCACCCTCCTGGGTGAGCGAGCACGGGGCAAAGGCTGAGGGGCTGCTGGGAGGGCAGTGCTGGTAGGGGGGGTGGCGGCTGTACCTGTAGATGCGGGGGCACAGATGTTGCCGCCACCACAAGGGAGCTCCGATCAGAGGAGGAGTCCGTGTCGCTGGTGTCAGCTCCTGTCCCCGCCGTGGAGCTCCCTCACCCTCCGTCCACTGGTGAACTCCGAGTCCGTAGTGTCGCCCTCCAGGGCCATGTGGGATGCAGCTCCCTCATGCTCCGGTGCCACTGCTCCTCCGCCTGATGATGCTAATGCACACAAGAACAGGGAGACCACAAAAAGGGGGGACGACAGAAGAAAGACATGTTGAGTGCATGCATTACCGCTACTGTTGGCAGAAACGACAAACACAGAAGCCCCCTGCACTACGCCGCGCTCTTGGGCTCCACTGTTCAATCCCTGGGAAATGGCCTACAAGGCTATGCATGACATCTGCACACATGGATGACACAGGGGCATGACTAGGTGTGCTTGGCACTCTACAGAGGTGGGGTGGGGTGCCACATGGCCTGCCTTACAGAGGGACCTTGCCTACTATACTCGCCCTGGCCTAGGGAAACCCACAGCCCACCTCCCCCACCCAGACACCTCCACTGCGCGCAATATCAGCAGGATGAGAGTGTACTCACCACCTTGTGGCTGCTGTGATGCCCTCAAGCGCCCATCCAACTCTGGGTACGCCACCACCAGGATCCTGAACATCAGGGGGTCATGGTGCGACGGGCACCCCTCCCACGTTGGGAGGCCATCCCCAGCTGAGCCTCCGCTGTCTTCTTGCTCCAGTGGCGAATGTCCTCCCATCTTTTCCGGCAGTGGGTGCTCCGTCTGTGGTAGACCCCCAGGGTCCGGACGTCCTTGGCGATGGCACGCCAAATATATTTTTTCTGGTGGGCGCTGACCTACATGAATTGTACAGGGGGAAGAGAAACTTTATTACCAACTGCACCATCACAGTCATTGGCCCCCATCCCTACCCTTGCCATGTGGCACATGCATTCATCGTCGTTTCATGCACGCCTCAATCTACCCCTCTCTCCTTTCATCCACCCCACTCCACTCAGGCATAGCCCATACAGCATGCTCCCAGTGTACTTACCTGTTTGTCTGGAGGACCGTAGAGTAGCGTGTACTGAGGGAGGACCCCATCAACGAGTTTCTCCAACTCCTCCGATGTGAAGGCAGGGGCCCTTTCCCCAGAAACTCGAGCCATTGTCTCGTACAGACTGAGGTCACAGCAGCACTTGCAGTGTAGGTCCTCTCCTGTCGAAGATCAGGTATCGAGTGATTGAACAGATAGAAAATGGAGGTCATGTCCACGGCGGTGCGTATGGTCACCGCCGGCGTACATCGTCATTGGCTCCTGGGACCCATAGGGTCCAATGTTAACCAATGCAGCATTGCGCCACGGTCTTTGACCGCCTAACGCAACGGTGCACAACGCAACCGCAGTTACCTCACATCCCATTGTCCCACTTAAGAGGTCAGGCAGCCGCCATTTCAGGGGCCCACATGGCTTAATTTTTAACTGCGTCACACATACCTAGGCCTAGACTCAACACACATACAGGCCACTTTTCGGATTCGGATCCGTGTTCTGTGTAAGCTGTGGGTACGTACCCCTGAGTTGGTTGACTCTGTGATCTCTTTTGACCTTCATAGGCACTGTCTGCTGGGACATGTGAGGAGATGGCGGCATCCTCCGGTGTACAGACCGCTGGTGTACCTTTTGACAATGGAGGAAAGACATGTGATCATCACCTACAGGCTTGACCGTGTCACAATCCGTGAACTGTGTACCCAGCTGGAGCCAGACCTTATGCAGCTATCCGCCATCTCACAAGAATCCCCCCTTAAGTGCAGGTGCTGTCAGTGCTCCATTTCCTTGCAAGTGGGTCATTTCAAACAACAGTGGCCATAGCATCAGGGATGTCCCAGCCTATGTTTTCCAACGTGTTGTCCAGAGTGTTGTCTGCCCTGCTGAAACACATGCAGAGCTACATCGTTCTCCCTCAGGTGGAGGATTTGCCTACAGTGAAAGGTGATTTCTGTGCCCTGGGACATATACCCAACATCATAGGTGCCATTGATGGGACACATATGGCTTTGGTCCCCCCCGCAGGAGTGAACAGGTGTTCAGAAACCGGAAGAGTTATCATTCCATGAATGTGCAGATAGTGTGTTTGGCAGACCAGTACATCTCCCATGTGAATGCCAAGTTCCCTGGCTCAGTGCATGATGCCTACATCCTGCGGAATAGCAGCATCCCTTATGTGATGGGGCAACTCCAGAGGCACTGTGTGTGGCTATTAGGTGAGCACCTGGAAGCAACACATAGGGAATGGTTGTCTGGGTCTCGGGATATCCCTACAGGTTAGTGTGTGTCTAACAGTTGTCCCTCACCATTTGCAGGTGACTCTGGTTACCCCAACCTGTCATGGCTACTGACCCCAGTGAGGAATCCAAGGACAAGGGCAGAGGAACACTACAATGAGGCCCATGGGCGAACTCAGCAGATTATCGAACGGACCTACGGCCTCCTGAAGGCCAGGTTTAGGTGCCTCCATATGACAGGTGGATCCCTATTCTACTCACCAAAGAAGGTGTGCCAGATCATCGTGGCCTGCTGTATGCTTCACAACTTAGCTTTGCGACGACAGGTGCCTTTTCTGCAGGAGGATGGTCCAGATGGCGGTGTTGTTGCAGCTGTGGAGCCTGTGGACAGTGAAGACGAGGAAGCAGAAGAAGAGGACATGGACAACAGGAACTCGGTGTTCCTGAAATATTTCCAGTGAGACACAGGTAAGGGTACAGACCTGCCTACTACATGTACTTTAACACTACTACCTCTCTACTGTTTGTCGTTATCACCCAGTGTATGGTCACTGAGTTGTCACTTTCCCTTACGATTTCACAGATGTGGGTCCCACTGTGTGACATCTGCTTTGTTTCCTCATGGACTAGAGGTGTGTGACATAGGTATGTTGACATTACAATTGTAAGAGCATTGTGTCACTGTAATTGCTAATACACTATTTCGAAATCACAGACTGACTCCAGATTGTTTTGTGCTTCAAGGGTGTTTATTTAAGTGCTAAATATTGGAGGGGGTTGTAAAATGGTGAGGGGTGATGGTGGAGGAATGTCCATGGCAGAGTCCAGTCTATTAGTCTCATACGTGCATTGCCCAAATGGGTATAGGAAGTGGAGCTGGGGTAGTTTGAGGATGGACAGGGTGACAAAGTGGGACAGAAAGATGACATTCAGTGTGGTCTCATTTCTTGGCGGGGTCTTGGCATCATTCTCTGTCGTTGTCCTGGATCTCAGGGAACGTTTGCAGGGTGGTTTTCCCTCTGCAGGGGGTGGGGTGTTGGTGTGGTGGTCCTGTGGCGGGGCGTCCAGTCCACTAGCGCCGGCGGAGGTGGTGGGAAGTTCATCATCCAGGCTAGTGTTAGGGGCCCCTTGTTGTGCCACAGTGTCCCTCCTGGTGTTGAGTACTTCCTTCAGCACCCCTACGATGGTGCCCAGGGTGGAATTGATGGTTCTGAGTTCCTCCCTGAAGGCCAAATACAGTTCCTCCTGCAGGCGCTGGGACTCCTGAAACTTGGCTAGTACCGTTGCCATCATCTCCTGGGAGTGGTGGTAGGCTCCCATGATGGAGGAGAGGGCCTCGTGGAGAGTGGGTTCCCTCCCCCTGTCGCACAGCAGCCCTCCTAATTCCCCTGTGTTTCTGGGCCTCCGTCCCCTGGACCGTGTGCCCACTACCACTGCCTCCAGGTCCCTGTTGTTGTTGGGGTGGTGGGTTAGCCTGGGTTCCCTGTAGTGGTGGACACACTGTTGCTTGACGTGTCCTGGGGACAGAGGTATGGGCCCACTGGGTGGGTGCTGTGCTGGTGTTTCCAGAGGGTGGAAGCTCTGTAGTGGCCTGTGACTGTGTGATGGGAACCGACTGTCCCGAGGTCCCCGATGGGCCGGGCTGGTCATCTAGATCCAGTTGGACAGAGCTGCTGTCATCACTGTGGGACTCCTCTGTTGGTGGTGTAGACATGTGTGGACCCTCCTGTCCGGTGACGTTGGGTAGGGGTCCTGCAGGGGTATAAAAGGATGTTTATTACATTTGTGTGTGCCATGGTGTGCAATGGGTGGGTGACCGTGTACCCCAGTGCTTGCATTCCTGTGTGGGACCTTGTGTGATGATGGTTTAGGGGTGTGTATGGGTATGTGCAGTGGGAATGCTTTGGTGATGGGTGTCCATGCTTTGGTGTTGCATGCAGGGCTTGGTGTTGGGATGGTGTTGGGATGGGTGGTTTGTGAAATTGGGACATTTGTGAGGAGCTGGAGTGATGGGGGTGAGGGTGAGGGTGGGGGTATGTGATGGCATGCAGGTAGGGTGGGGGATGTAATAGTTAAGATTTGACTTACCAGAGTCCATTCCTCCATCTACTCCTGCGAGGCCCTCAGGATGCAGAATCGCCAAGACCTGCTCCTCCCATGTTGTTAGTTGTGGGGGAGGAGGTGGTGGTAAGCCGCCAGTCCGCTAAACCGCAAGGTGGTGTCTTGAAACCACGGAACGCACCTTCCCCGTAGGTCGTTCCACCTCTTCCTGATGTCATCCCAATTTCTTGGGTGCTGTCCCACTGCGTTGACCCTGTCCACTATTCTTCGCCATAGCTCCATCTTCCTAGCTATGGAGTTGTGCTGCACCTGTGCTCCGAATAGCTGTGGCTCTACCCGGACGATTTTCTCCACCATGACCCTGAGCTCCTCCTCCGAGAACCTGGGGTGTCTTTGCCGTGCCATGGGGTGGTGTGGGTGATGTGTGGGGTGTTGTGTGTGGTGATAAGTGTGCTGATATGTAGTGGTGTGTTGTGTGAGGTGCGTGGAAGTTATGTAGGTGATGGTCTGGTGTGCCTGTGGATGCTTGGTAGTAGTTGGTAGTGTCTCTCTCTGGCCTTCTTTCGTATTTTTGTCGTAGGGGTTTGTGGGTGATGTGGGTGTGTGTTTTATATTGTATTGGGTGTGTGGGAGTGGTGTGTGTATGTGTATCAGGTGTGTGTATTTTGAATTGTCCAATGTGGTGGTGTTTTGTATATGTGTGTGTATTTTGAGCGCGGCGGTGTGTACCGCCAATGGAATACCGCGGTTGAAAGACCGCCGCGTGGATTCGTGTGTCGTGATAGTGTGGGCGTATTTCTGTTGGCGTGACGGTGGAGGATTTGTTTTCGCCAGTTTATCACTGACCTTTGGTGTGGCGGACTAGTGTGGGTGTCTGAATTTTGGCGGATTCCGTGCTGTGGGTCATAATAACTGTGGCGGATTTCCGCGGCCGCGGCGGTGTGTTGGCGGTCTTCTGCACGGCGGTAAGCGCCTTTTACCGCCAATGTTGTAATGAGGGTCATGATCTCTGTAGCAATCTCGCCCACGACTGTATTATACATGTGAGTGATTAATTTGGCAGAGTTTGGAACTGTGCTTATATAAGTAAGTAAACTCGATTCAGAGGGTTCAGATTACATTGTGGAGGATGTTGCTCCTAGTGGGCAGAGTAATCAATGGAATGTCAGTGTCCAGAGATGTATGATTATTTCCACCCATATATTCCTCAAATGCTTTAAAACGTGCATTAACAAAAAGGTTGCACATCTTGTGGAATTATTTGGGGTGTATCTGTCCAACTATCACTTTTTAGTCCATCATTAGCAATCTGGGGTTGTTGGCCAGTGGGAAGTGCAATGAAAACAGTGTCCTGCTGTTTGTAAATCCCGCTGCACAGAACCAAGCCCAGATTGTGCACTCTAGCAAGTGAATCTCACTGGTGGGGTGTAGGAAAGTACCATCTTGCCTGGCATGTTACCCCCATATTTCACTGTATATATGTTGTTTTAGTTGTATGTGTCACTGGGACCCTGCCAGCCAGGGCCCCAGTGCTCATAAGTGTGCCCTGTATGTGTTACCTGTGTTATGACTAACTGTCTCACTGAGCCTCTGCTAATCAGAACCTCAGTGGTTATGCTCTCTCATCTCTTTCCAAATTGTCACTAACAGGCTAGTGACCAATTTTACCAATTTACATTGGCATACTGGAACACCCTTATAATTCCCTAGTATATGGTACTGAGGTACCCAGGGTATTGGGGTTCCAGGAGATCCCTATGGGCTGCAGCATTTCTTTTGCCACCCATAGGGAGCTCTGACAATTCTTACACAGGCCTGCCACTGCAGCCTGAGTGAAATAACGTCCACGTTATTTCACAGCCATTTTACACTGCACTTAAGTAACTTATAAGTCACCTATATGTCTAACCTTTACCTGGTAAAGGTTGGGTGCTAAGTTACTTAGTGTGTGGGCACCCTGGCACTAGCCAAGGTGCCCCCACATTGTTCAGGGCCAATTCCCCGGACTTTGTGAGTGCGGGGACACCATTACACGGGTGCACTATACATAGGTCACTACCTATGTAGAGCTTCACAATGGTAACTCCGAATATGGCCATGTAACATGCCTAAGATCATGGAATTGCCCCACCAATGCCATCATGGTATTGGGGAGACAATCCCATGATTCCCCCGGGTCTCTAGCACAGACCCGGGCACTGCCAAACTGCCTTTCCTGGGATTTCACTGCAGCTGCTGCTGCTGCCAACCCCTCAGAAAGGTTTCTGCCCTCCTGGGGTCCAGCTAGGCTTGGCCCAGGAAGGCAGAACAAAGGACTTCCTCTGGGAGAGGGTGTTACACCCTCTCCCTTTGGAATAAGGTGTCAGGGCTGGGGAGGAGTAGCCTCCCCCAGCCTCTGGAAATGCTTTGATGGGCACTGATGGTGCCCATCTCTGCATAAGCTAGTCTACACCGGTTCAGGGATCCCTCAGCCCTGCTCTGGCGCGAAACTGGACAAAGGAAAGGGGAGTGACCACTCCCCTGACCTGCACCTCCCCTGGGAGGTGCCCAGATCTCCTCCAGTGTGCTCCAGACCTCTGCCCTCTTGGAAACAGAGGTGCTGCTGGCACACTGGACTGCTCTGAGTGGCCAGGGCCAGCAGGTGACGTCAGAGACTCCTTCTGATAGGCTCCTTCAGGTGTTGCTAGCCTATCCTCTCTCCTAGGTAGCCAAACCTCCTTTTCTGGCTATTTAGGGTCTCTGCTTTGGGGAATTCCTTAGATAACGAATGCAAGAGCTCATCAGAGTTCCTCTGCATCTCTCTCTTCACCTTCTGCCAAGGAATCGACTGCTGACCGCGCTGGAAGCCTGCAAAACTGCAACAAAGTAGCAAAGACGACTACTGCGACACTGTAACGCTGATCCTGCCGCCTTCTCGACTGTTTTCCTGGTGGTGCATGCTGTGGGGGTAGTCTGCCTCCTCTCTGCACTAGAAGCTCCGAAGAAATCTCCCGTGGGTCGATGGAATCTTCACCCTGCAACCGCAGGCACCAAAGAACTGCATCACCGGTCCTCTGGGTCTCCTCTCAGCATGACGAGCGAGGTCCCTTGAACTCAGCAACTCTGTCCAAGTGACTCCCACAGTCCAGTAACTCTTCAGTCCAAGTTTGGTGGAGGTAAGTCCTTGCCTCCCCACACCAGACTACATTGCTGGGAACCGTGTGTTTTGCAGCTACTCCGGCTCCTGTGCACTCACTGAGGATTTCCTTCATGCACAGCCAAGCCTGGGTCCCCGGCACTCTAACCTGCATTGGACGACCTCCTGAGTTGTCCTCCGGCAGCGTGGGACTCTCTTGTGCAACTTCAGGTGAGCACCAATTCACCCCACTTCGTAGTGCCTGTTCTGGCACTTCTGTGGGTGCTGCTTGCTTCTGAGTGGGCTCCTTCTCTTGCTGGATGCCCCCTCTGTCCCCTCACGCAATTGGTGACATCCTGGTCCCTCCTGGGCCACAGCAGCATCCAAAAACCCTAACCGCGACCCTTGCAGCTAGCAAGGCTTGTTTGCGGTCTTTCTGCAGGAAAATACTTCTGCACGACTCTACACGACGTGGGACATCCATCCTCCAAAGGGGAAGTTTCTAGCCCTTGTCGTTCATGCAGAATCCTCAGCTTCTTCCATGCGGTGGCAGCTTCTTTGCATCCACAGCTGGCATTTCCTGGGCATCTGCCCACTCCCGACTTGATCGTGACTTTTGGACTTGGTCCCCTTGTTCCACAGGTACTCTCGTCTGGAAATCCATTGTTGTTGCATTGCTGGTGTTGGTCTTTCCTGCAGAATTCCCCTATCACGACTTCTGTGCTCTTTGGGGAACTTAGGTGCACTTTGCACCCACTTTTCAGGGTCTTGGGGTGGGCTATTTTTCTAGCCCTCACTGTTTTCTTACAGTCCCAGCGACCCTCTTACACATAGGTTTGGGGTCCATTCGTGGTTCGCATTCCACTTCTAGAGTATATGGTTTGTGTTGCCCCTATCCCTATGTGCCCCCTTTGCATTCTATTGTGACTATACATTGTTTGCACTGTTTTCTATTGCTATTACTGCATATTTTGGTATTGTGTACATATATCTTGTGTATATTTGCTATCCTCATACTGAGGGTACTCACTGATATACTTTTGGCATATTGTCATAAAAAATAAAGTACCTTTATTTTTAGTATATCTGTGTATTGTGTTCTCTTATGATATTGTGCATATGACACTAATGGTACTGTAGGAGCTTCACTCGTCTCCCAGTTCAGCCTAAGCTGCTCTGCTAAGCTACCTTTTCTATCAGCCTAAGCTGCTAGACACCCCTAATAAGGGATACCTGGGCCTGGTGCAAGGTGTAAGTACCCCTTGGTACTCACTACAAGCCAGTCCAGCCTCCTACATTGGTTGTGCAGCGGTGGGATAAGTACTTTGCAACTACTTACCACTTTCGTCATTGTACTTTTCATAAGAGAAAAATATACAAAACAAGTTCAGTGTATGTACACCTAACCAAAAAAGTTTTGCTTTTCTTCTCTCACTTCTTTTCTAAAGTGCTGAAAAGTACCTCTAAACTTTCAAAAAGTTCTTAAAACGTTTTAAAAGTTTTTTTTCCTGTTCTTTAAAAAGTTCTAAAAACTTTTTCTTTCTTTTTCTATCCCTTAAACACTTTCTATAATGTCTGGCACAGGCTAAACTGTTGATCTGTCCAAGACTGCTTATGATCACCTTAGCTGGAAGGCAGCAAGGAGTCTCTGTGTAGAAAGAGGTTTAGGGGTAGGGAAGAATCCCTCTAGAGAACTATTAGTTAACATGCTAGTTGAACAAGACAAGACTTTTGTTGGTACTTCTGGTGAGAAATTAGCTGATGGTTCCCACTCTGATTCTGGGGCACCCCTAGCAAAAGAGTTGGGAGGGAATCTTTCCAACCTGCCCCTTAGCAAGCCACCTAGCATAGCTGGTACTGATGTGAATTCACATCACAGTAAGAGTGTTGTTTCTCATCACAGTAGAAGTGTCACTTCTGTAGGCCTGAATGTTAGTGTGCCATCTGTTAGGGCCAGGTCTCCTTCTGTTCATTCTCACCATTCCTCTGTTTCAAGACATGCCCTACCCACCCACCCTGATGACAGAGTGTTAGAAAGGGAGCTCAATAGATTGAGAGTGGAACAATCCAGGCTGAAGCTCAAGAAGCAACAGCTGGATTTAGATAGGCAGTCCTTAGAAATAGAAAGAGAAAGACAGAAACTGGGTTTAGAAACCCATGGTGGCAGCAGCAGTATTCCAAATAGTCATCCTGCAAAAGAGCATGATTCTAGGAATCTGCACAAGATAGTTCCCCCTTACAAGGAGGGGGATTACATTAACAAGTGGTTTGCTGCACTTGAGAGGGCCTGTGTTGTACAGGAGGTCCCTCAAAGGCAGTGGGCTGCTATCCTATGGCTATCTTTCAGTGGAAATGGTAGGGATAGGCTCCTTACTGTAAAAGGAAGTGAGGCCAATAATTTCAAAGTTCTTAAGAATGCACTCCTAGATGGTTATGGCTTAACCACTGAACAGTACAGGATGAAGTTCAGAGAAACCAAAAAGGAGTCTTCACAAGACTGGGTAGACTTTGTTGACCATTCAGTGAAGGCCTTGGAGGGGTAGTTACATGGCAGTAAAGTTGCTGACTATGAAAGCCTGTATAACTTAATCCTGAGAGAGCATATTCTTAACAATTGTGTGTCTGATTTGTTACACCAGTACCTGGTAGACTCTGATCTGACCTCTCCTCAAGAATTGGGAAAGAAGGCAGACAAATGGGTCAGAAAAAGGGTGAACAGAAAAGTTCATACAGGGGGTGACAAAGATGGCAAGAAGAAGGATGATAAGTCTTCTGACAAGGGTGGGGACAAATCTAAAAATGAGTCTTCATCAGGCCCACAAAAACACTCTGGTGGGGGTGGTGGGCCCAAATCCTCTTCAAATCAAAACAAAGAAAAGAAACCATGGTGCTAATTATGTAAAATAAAAGGCCATTGGACAACAGATCCCAGTTGTCCAAAGAAAAGCACCAAGCCTCCTACCACTACAACCCCTGCTGCTACACCTAGTGCCCCTAGTAATAGCAGTGGTGGTGGGAGCAAACCTACTAATAGCCAATCCAAGGGAGTAGCTGGGCTCACTTTTGGTAACTTGGTTGGGGTTGGTCTTGTTAGGGAGACCACAGAGGCTGTGTTAGTCTCTGAGGGGGCTATTGATTTAGCCACCTTGGTTGCTTGTCCCCTTAATATGGATAAGTACAAGCAACTACCCCTAATAAATTGTGTTGAGGTTCAGGCCTACAGGGACACAGGTGCCAGTGTTACCATGGTAATAGAGAAACTGGTCCACCCTGAACAACACCTACTTGGTCACCAGTACCAAGTAACCGATGCTCATAACAACACACTTAGCCACCCCATGGCTGTTGTAAATCTCAACTGGGGGGGGTTACTGGTCCAAAGAAAGTTGTGGTTGCCTCAGATTTACCTGTAGACTGTCTACTAGGAAATGATTTAGAGACATCAGCTTGGTCAGATGTGGAGTTGGAGGCTCATGCAGCAATGCTGGGCATTCCAGGGCATATTTTTGCTTTAACCAGGGCTCAGGCCAAAAAGCAAAAAGGACAGGGTGACTTGGATCCTGGAAGAATGGACCAAGTGCTCCCTAAAGCTAGGGTTAGTAAGGGTAAATCACTACCTACTATCCCTCCCTCTACAGTGGATTCAACTTCTGAGGAAGAAGAATTTCCACCCTGTGCAGAACCTACACCAGAGGAGCTGGAAGCAGACACTGCTGAGCTTTTGGGTGAAGGGGGGCCTGCCAGGGAGGAGCTGAGTGTGGCACAGCATACCTGTCCCACACTAGAGGGTCTAAGGCAGCAAGCTGTCAAACAAGCAAATGGGGTTGTCAGTGACTCTCACAGAGTTTACTGGGAGGACAACCTCTTGTACACTGAAGCAAGGGATCCAAAACCTGGAGCTGCCAGGAGATTGGTGATTCCTCAGGAGTACAGAAAGTTCCTCCTAACTCTAGCCCACGACATTCCCTTAGCTGGACATTTGGGGCAAATGAAAACTTGGGACAGGCTTGTCCCCTTGTTTCATTGGCCTAGAATGTCAGAGGACACAAAGGAATTTTGTAAGTCTTGTGAAACCTGTCAAGCCAGTGGCAAGACAGGTGGCACTCCAAAGGCACCCCTTATCCCACTGCCTGTGGTTGGGGTTCCCTTTGAAAGGGTAGGGGTTGACATAGTTGGCCCCCTTGACCCTCCTACTGCTTCAGGCAATAGGTTTATCTTGGTGGTAGTGGACCATGCCACCAGATATCCTGAAGCAATTCCTCTAAGGACCACTAAAGCTCCTGCAGTGGCAAAGGCCCTCCTGGGAATCTTTTCCAGGGTGGGCTTCCCAAAAGAGGTGGTATCAGACAGGGGAAGCAATTTCATGTCTGCTTACTTAAAGGCCATGTGGAAGGAATGTGGTGTGACATACAAGTTCACCACACCCTATCATCCACAAACAAATGGACTGGTGGAGAGATTTAACAAAACTCTGAAAGGCATGATTATGGGACTCCCTGAAAAACTCTGCAGGAGATGGGATATCCTGTTACCTTGCCTCCTTTTTGCTTACAGGGAGGTACCCCAAAAAGGAGTGGGCTTCAGCCCCTTTGAACTCCTATTTGGACACCCTGTGAGAGGTCCTCTAACACTTGTTAAGGAGGGTTGGGAACAACCTTTAAAAGCTCCAAAGCAAGACATAGTGGACAATGTACTTGGCCTAAGATCTAGGATGGCTGAGTACATGAAAAAGGCCAGTAAAAACCTTCAGCCCAACCAAGAGCTCCAAAAGCAATGGCATGACCAGAAGGCTGTTTTGGTTCAGTACCAACCAGGGCAGAAAGTGTGGGTCTTGGAGCCTGTGGCCCAAAGAGCACTCCAAGACAAATGGAGTGGACCCCACATAATTGTTGAAAAGAAGGGAGAAGTCACCTACTTAGTTGACTTAGGCACTGCCAGGAGTCCCCTTAGGGTGCTCCATGGCAATCGCCTGAAACCCTACTATGACAGGGCTGATCTCACCCTGCTCATGGCAACAGATGAGGGACAGGAAGAAGAGAGTGACCCTCTCCCTGATCTCTTCTCTTCCACATAACAAGATGCTCTATTGGAAGGTGTAGTTTTGGCAGATTGTCTTACTGCTGAGCAGAAAGACCACTGCATAAATCTCCTGGGTCAGTTTTCTGAACTCTTCTCTACTGTGCCAGGAACCACTTCTTGGTGTGAGCACACTATAGATACTGGAGACAGCTTATCTGTCAAATGTAAGATCTATAGGCAGCCTGACCATGTCAGAGACTGCATAAAGCAAGAAGTGCAGAAAATGCTTGAACTGGGAGTGGTTGAGCACTCTGAAAGTCCATGGGCCTCTCCTGTGGTACTTGTACCAAAACCTCATTCCAAGGATGGAAAGAAGGAAATGCGGTTTTGTGTAAACTATAGAGGTCTCAACCAGGTAACCAAAACTGATGCTCACCCTATACCCAGGGCAGATGAGCTAATAGATACACTGGCATCTGCCAAGTATCTAAGCACTTTTGATTTGACTGCAGGGTATTGGCAGATCAAGTTATCAGAAGATGCAAAAGCAAAAACTGCATTTTCAACCATTGGAGGCCATTACCAATTCACAGTAATGCCTTTTGGATTGAAAAATGCACCTGCCACTTTTCAGAGGTTGGTGAATACAGTCCTGCAAGGGCTGGAAGCTTTTAGTGCAGCATATCTAGACGATATAGCTGTCTTTAGCTCCAGCTGGGATGATCACCTGGTCCACCTATGGAAAGTTTTGGAGGCCCTGCAGAAGGCAGGCCTCACTATCAAGGCTTCAAAGTGCCAGATAGGGCAGGGGAAAGTGGTTTATCTGGGACACCTGGTAGGTGGAGAACAGATTGCACCACTTCAGGGGAAAATCCAAACTATTATAGATTGGGTTCCCCCTACAACTCAGACCCAAGTGAGAGCCTTCCTAGGCCTCACTGGGTATTACAGGAGGTTCATAAAGAACTATGGCTCCATTGCAGCCCCTCTTAATGACCTCACATCTAAAAAAATGCCTAAAAAGGTATTGTGGACAGCTAGCTGTCAGAAAGCATTTGAGGAGCTGAAGCAGGCCATGTGCTCTGCACCTGTCCTGAAAAGCCCCTGTTACTCCTAAAAATTCATTGTCCAAACTGATGCATCTGAATTAGGGGTAGGGGCAGTCTTATCACAACTTAATTCTGAGGGCCAGGATCAACCTGTTGCTTTTATCTGCAGGAGGTTGACCCCTAGAGAAAAGCGTTGGTCTGCCATAGAGAGGGAGGCCTTTGCTGTGGTCTGGGCACTGAAGAAGTTGAGGCCATACCTGTTTGGCACTCACTTTATTGTTCAGACAGACCACAAACCTCTACTTTGGCTAAAACAAATGAAAGGTGAAAACCCTAAATTATTGAGGTTGTCCATATCCCTACAGGGAATGGATTATACAGTGGAACATAGACCTGGGAGTACCCACTCCAATGCAGATGGACTCTCCAGATATTTCCACTTAGACAATGAAGACTCATCAGGTCATGGCTAGTCTTATTGTCCTTCGTCTGGGGGGGGGGTTGTGTAGGAAAGTACCATCTTGCCTGGCATGTTACCCCCATATTTCACTGTATATATGTTGTTTTAGTTGTATGTGTCACTGGGACCCTGCCAGCCAGGGCCCCAGTGCTCATAAGTGTGCCCTGTATGTGTTACCTGTGTTATGACTAACTGTCTCACTGAGGCTCTGCTAATCAGAACCTCAGTGGTTATGCTCTCTCATCTCTTTCCAAATTGTCACTAACAGGCTAGTGACCAATTTTACCAATTTACATTGGCATACTGGAACACCCTTATAATTCCCTAGTATATGGTACTGAGGTACCCAGGGTATTGGGGTTCCAGGAGATCCCTATGGGCTGCAGCATTTCTTTTGCCACCCATAGGGAGCTCTGACAATTCTTACACAGGCCTGCCACTGCAGCCTGAGTGAAATAACATCCACGTTATTTCACAGCCATTTTACATTGCAATTAAGTAACTTATAAGTCACCTATATGTCTAACCTTTACCTGGTAAAGGTTGGGTGCTAAGTTACTTAGTGTGTGGGCACCCTGGCACTAGCCAAGGTGCCCCCACATTGTTCAGGGCCAATTCCTCAGACTTTGTGAGTGCGGGGACACCATTACACGCGTGCACTATACATAGGTCACTACCTATGTATAGCTTCACAATGGTAACTCCGAATATGGCCATGTAACATGTCTAAGATCATGGAATTGCCCCACAAATGCCATCCTGGTATTGGGGAGACAATCCCATGATTCCCCGGGTCTCTAGCACAGACCAGGGTACTGCCAAACTGCCTTTCCTGGGGTTTCACTGCAGCTGCTGCTGCTGCCAACCCCTCAGACAGGTTTCTGCCCTCCTGGGGTCCAGCCAGGCTTGGCCCAGAAAGGCAGAACAAAGGACTTCCTCAGAAAGAGGGTGTTACACCCTCTCCCTTTGGAATAAGGTTTCAGGGCTGGGGAGGAGTAGCCTCCCCCAGCCTCTGGAAATGCTTTGATGGGCACAGATGGTGCCCATCTCTGCATAAGCCAGTCTACACCAGTTCAGGGATCCCTCAGCCCTGCTCTGGCGCGAAACTGGACAAAGGAAAGGGGAGTGACCACTCCCCTGACCTGCACCTCCCCTGGGAGGTGCCCAGAGCTCCTCCAGTGTGCTCCAGACCTCTGCCATCTTGGAAACAGAGGTGCTGCTGGCACACTGGACTGCTCTGAGTGGCCAGGGCCAGCAGGTGACGTCAGAGACTCCTTCTGATAGGCTCCTTCAGGTGTTGCTAGCCTATCCTCTCTCCTAGGTAGCCAAACCCCCTTTTCTGGCTATTTAGGGTCTCTGCTTTGGGGAATTCCTTAGATAACGAATGCAAGAGCTCATCAGAGTTCCTCTGCATCTCTCTCTTCACCTTCTGCCAAGGAATCGACTGCTGACCGCACTGGAAGCCTGCAAAATTGCAACAAAGTAGCAAAGACGACTACTGCGACACTGTAACGCTGATACTGCCGCATTCTCGACTGTTTTCCTGGTGGTGCATGTTGTGGGGCTAGTCTGCCTCCTCTCTCCACTAGAAGCTCCAAAGAAATCTCCCGTGGGTCGACGGAATCTTCCCCCTGCAACCGCAGGCACCAAAGAACTGCATCACTGGTCCTCTGGGTCTCCTCTCAGCACGACGAGCGAGGTCCCTTGAACTCAGCAACTCTGTCCAAGTGACTCCCACAGTCCAGTGACTCTTCAGTCCAAGTTTGGTGGAGGTAAGTCCTTGCCTCCCCACACCAGACTACATTGCTGGGAACCGTGTGTTTTGCAGCTACTCCGGCTCCTGTGCACTCACCGAGGATTTCCTTCGTGCACAGCCAAGCCTGGGTCCCCGGCACTCTAACCTGCATTGCACGACCTCCTGAGTTGTCCTCCGGCGGCGTGGGACTCTCTTGTCCAACTTCGGGTGAGCACCGATTCACCCCACTTCGTAGTGCCTGTTCCAGCACTTCTGCGGATGCTGCTTGCTTCTGAATGGGCTCCTTCTCTTGATGGACGCCCCCTCTGTCCCCTCACGCAATTGGTAACATCCTGGTCCCTCCTGGGCCACAGCAGCATCCAAAAACCCTAACCATGACCCTTGCAGCTAGCAAGGCTTGTTTGCAGTCTTTCTGCAGGAAAACACTTCTGCACGACTCTTCACAGCGTGGGACATCCATCCTCCAAAGGGGAAGTTTCTAGCCCTTGTCATTCATGCAGAATCCTCAGCTTCTACCATCCGGTGGCAGCTTCTTTGCATCCACAGCTGGCATTTCCTGGGCATCTGCCCACTCCCGACTTGATCGTGACTTTTGGACTTGGTCCCCTTGTTCCACAGGTACTCTCATCTGGAAATCCATTGTTGTTGCATTGCTGGTGTTGGTCTTTCCTGCAGAATTCCCCTATCACGACTTCTGTGCTCTTTGGGGAACTTAGGTGCACTTTGCACCCACTTTTCAGGGTCTTGGGGTGGGCTATTTTTCTAGCCCTCACTGTTTTCTTACAGTCCCAGCGACCCTCTACGAGGTCACATAGGTTTGGGGTCCATTTGTGGTTCGCATTCCACTTCTAGAGTATATGGTTTGTGTTGCCCCTATCCCTATGTGCCCCCATTGCATTCTATTGTGACTATACATTGTTTGCACTGTTTTCTATTGCTATTACTGCATATTTTGGTATTGTGTACATATATCTTGTGTATATTTGCTATCCTCATACTGAGGGTACTCACTGAGATACTTTTGGCATATTGTCATAAAAATAAAGTACCTTTATTTTTAGTATATCTGTGTATTGTGTTCCCTTATGATATTGTGCATATGACACTAGTGGTACTGTAGGAGCTTCACTCGTCTCCTAGTTCAGCCTAAGCTACCTTTTCTATCAGCCTAAGCTGCTAGACACCCCTATACACTAATAAGGGATACCTGGGCCTGGTGCAAGGTGTAAGTACCCCTTGGTACTCACTACAAGCCAGTCCAGCCTCCTACATGGGGCACCAGGGAGCTTTCATTATGAGTGTACCCAATGGGGCAGGAGCCGCCAGCCTGCCTCTAGATTTAGGTGTGGGGACTATCTTGTGTAGTAGTACCAACATAGCACAAACTGGGCCTGGGATAATAAATAGTCGATCCTGAAACTTAGGGTCACAAACCCTCCCTTACTATAAGGCAAAATCAAATTAGGCAGGGCTTTTGTATGTTGGCGACCTGCCCATGCCAGATGCAGCATCAGCAGTCATAATTGGTTGAAGATGTCCACGTTAGTGGACTTAGGATATTTTGAAAAATATACAGAAGTTTCAGAATAATTATCATTTTCATTAATGAGATTTTACCCACCATGGAGAGCAGCAGTTTGATCCATTTCTCCATCAGTTAAGTCATAGAGGTCATACACCACCTGTAGTTTTCTCTGTGCATGACAGTAATGTCCCAGTGATACTGAATGGTAAGGCATCTCATAGGTTCTAATGGCCATTTTATCAAAATCTGCAGTTAGGGGTTTGTCATATATCTGGTCAATGGGAGCATCACCCACTTCAACCAGTTGATATACAAATCCGATTTGCTGCCAAACGGAGTTGCCAAGTAGCAGATGATGCCAAGAAGGGGTGGGGGGCAGTGTGCAGAGCGGGGTGTGTGGGTGCAGCATGCGGAGAGGGGTGTGCACAGAGGTGCAAATAAAAAATAAACTTACCGGCCGCCTCCTTGTTCTGCTGCTCCAGCCGCCTCTCATCTTCTTCCTCCCTCCCCACCCAATCCTGATGCTTTTCTCATGCTGTTACCAGCATGAGAGAAGCGCTGGGATTGGCCTTAGTGAGCAGAAATGCCATTCAGGCAGGACGTGGGACACTGCGCTTGGTCTCCACCCGGCTGTGCAACACAGCCGCGCGGAGAGTTCTAAGTGCGCATGTCAGTTTGGCCGGCCTGTGTGCAACACAGATGGGTGGAGAGTTCTGAGTGCACATGTCAGTTTGTCCAGCCTCTGCTGGCTGGCCAAACTGACATGCGCACTTGAAAGCACACCACCACTCCTCCATCACTTGTTGACATGGAGAATGCTGGCTCAGCCCCGTCCTACGAAAGAGGAAAATTAAAGGGATAATAAAATATTTTTATTATCCCTTTATTCTTCTGTTTTCAGCAACAGGGTGATGCTCCTACGCCATAGCAGAGGGGCTGCCCTGGTGTTATCTCTTCTATAATAGGGGTGAGATTCTTCCTAGGTTTCCTAACCAATAAGAGAACGTTGTCAGCGTACATTGAGATAGCAATTTTATGGGATCCGAATGCATGTCTATATATAAGCAACTATATGTTTTCATTTATTAAAGTGAAGTTATGGTTATGAAGCAAAACCTGAAAACCACTGGAATATGCCAGTAACATTGCATGCTAGGCAAACCATAACATGCTCCCCTGCAATGAACCACTCATGACCTGACACAACGTCATGAATGATATCTTAAAAGACATCATTGATCACGTCACTGATGATTCAAGTGGCATCAATGATGATGTCAATACTGAGATGACATATAACTGCACCACTGAAAGTATCAGTCTCATTAGGACATGAACAAGTAAAATCCGTGATGTAGTGTGTGGGTATGGCAAGCAAGCACAAGAAAAGATCAAAGGACATTCGGCATATGTCTAAAGATTATATGGACATGTTTAGAGGAGCTTTGCAGAGACTCCATTAGGAATAATGTAGTATTTACCGCACTCCCATCCCCATCACTTCACAATTTCCCCCCAGTACATTTTAGAAGGTCCGACATGCCAATATTTTCTGAGGAAAACAAAGGGGAAAATCCAGTACATGAAGAAATAGTTGGTATAACTACCCATTTTCGCACGTAATTTAACATTTTCCAAGTGTATTCAAGAGTTTCCAGAGTATCAGTACATACTGAGTGCAGTCAATACATGACTCTTGTCAGGGTCTAAGAAAGGCAAAATAACCCATCAGAGGTCAGTCCTCCCATTTTGACTGTAAATATAAAATACTTCACAGATCAAAGAAAGGAAGATAATAGAAACAGGTTGTTTTAGCCTCACAATTCATGCTAGACCAGTCAGACAACATGAAACATGTTGCATGATAGTGTTTTGCCTAAAACACCACATCCTGATGTTTATAATCATCAAGAGGATTTAAAACATAAATAAAAACAGAAGAGAAGAAGTGAAAATATTGTATTTTGCAACTTATGCAGATCTCTCTTTGCCCCATAGAACACGACAGGGACCAAGGGGCGGTTAGGAACACCACAAGTCTTACCAAAGGACTAGTGTAAAGCGTAAACTCCCCCAGCTTTGAAAATTGGCTAGAGAGGGCTGTGGTGCCCCTGCCTCACCTTGCCTAAGGGTATAGGCATTTGATTTCATCACTCTTCAACAATTCCCAAGGGTGGGAAGGAGTTGTTGCTTGTTCTGTGCACCTCTGCCTTACCCAAGGTGATATATGCCCCGTAAATCGCCCTTCCTTGTCTAAGAGCAGAAGGGATTGTTGTTTGTCTCTTACTCCCTTCCATTCGCCTTGTCCAAAGATGGGAAGTTGTTTGCCCTATGCACGTCTGCTTGTCTAGGAGAGGAGGATTCTTTACCATGTGCAAGGCCAGTGTTGTTTGCTTCTTACACCCTTGCCTAGGGACCAGGAGGGTGCGATGCTTCTCCCATACCCCCAAGGTTGGGAGTGTTATACTACTAAAAAAGAAAATAATCTGCAGCTGGGTAGGAGAAGCTAATAATTGCCAGGTGACCGGTTTAGAGACAGGGAAGCCAGACAGCTCTCATTTGTCCTGGGCATTATTCACCTTTGCAAAAATTAGCTTCACATGTCCACTAACTCACTCCAGTAGTCACAATTAAAGGATAATTTTTACAATAGTTTTAATAAGTCTGTTAAATTTAAATGTAACAAAATTTGAAGATTATTTGTATTTCCATTTTTAAGATTGTTGTTAATGCTTTCTGGATTGTTTACATTTTTCATTTAATATCTTAAATCATTTTTATTTTTTAATGTTTTCTCATATTATTTGGGTGGAGTGAATGTGACCCTCCTAAATATGCAGTTTCCTCAATATTTGTTAGAGTGGAGTTAGAATTGCAAATCTGACACTCCCCCAGCCCACAATACATGGAGTTATTCAAACATTTGTTAGACTGGTGTTAGAGTAGTACATTGGACACCACCCTCCTGCTGTATGCACTTTTTCTAATGTTTCTTGGACTGAAGTTAGAACAGAAAAACTGACCTCCTCAATAAATTCACTTTCCACAACATTTGTTAAACCAGAGTTAGAACAGTAAATATGATCTCCTTCCCCCCATAATGAATGTATTTTCCCCAGTGTTTGTAGTAGTGTTTATAAACTGTTTTGCATTTTTTTCTTTAAAGTCTTTGAATTGGATATAGGTTACTATTTTATACTTCATTCTGGATGCATTTATGTGATATTTTGAGGGTATTTGATTTAAAAGCCTTTATTTCTAAAATTATTGAATTTAGTTCTATTATGTGTCTTAAATTATGTTCTATATGTGTGCAGTGTGATTTAGTATTTAAAAATATAGTTTTTGTTACATGTCTACAAAAATATGTGCAATAGTTTAATCATTATTAATACTTGTAATTGGTCACACTGTGATTTAAAATTTAATGCAGTCTCATGGCCCACTTATTTATTTATTCGGTCTAAATGTAGACCATTAGAATACAATAGAACAATCATACATAGCAACAATAAAAACTCATGTCCATCATTGAAATAAATACAGTTAATACGTTCCTAAAAAATAAAAAAATAAAAATAAAACCTGAAACAAATGACATAATCACTTTGTGGACTGATACATTTCTTGTCATGTCAATATAATTTAAAAAGTGGCATGCAGTTTAGGCTAAAAGTACTTCTGTAAAAATTGTTAAAACCGTGGTAGCTCACATAAAAACAATCCTAATAAAAAGACTAAATTATATAAACAGTTATAAAAATAATCCACAATTTTGGACTACATTCAGTGCCAATTAAACTGCACTAGGGAATAAAGAGATCAGTAAAATCACCGGAACCCTTGGTTAATAGTGGTTGGGGATGAAACATACATTCCAAAAAGACCATATCCTAGATCCCCCCATTGATCCTGATATTTAAAATCCGTACATTGGTTAGATAAAATTCCCCATCAGAGTTGAAATACATAACACATCATAAGCCTAAAATCTACTAGACTTGTAAAAAAAAAAAAAATATCAAACTCAGAGCCCCGGGGCTAGGGTATACCTATAACGGATGGACCAAGCTGCAGACAGATATTTGGTGACTGAGCTTACTACCAACGTAGATAAATCGTATTTACATATTTTAAAGGCATTAGCTCTGTCCTGCAGTAGTAAAGCTTTGCACAAAGGGATGATCCACCTCCCTCTAGGGCTCTTGTATAGGGGACAAAAGAACAAAACGTGCTCATGTGTTTCCTTACTTCAGTGACAATTTATGCATCTATCAGTCGTGGGTTTACTTGTTGACCAACAGGCCATGAAACTATTAGCAGGTAAAGTGCCATATCTTAGCTGAAGGAATAAGGCACAGGCACGTGCAGGTATAGGGAGGCCCATGAAATTCTCAGGCCGGGGTTCATGTTTAACCTGCAAAAACTCTGCTGTTAACCGGCCTACCCCTTTGTGGTGGATAAGCTCATCATTGATTTTCCCCCAGTATCTCCCTTTAACAAGTTGTCTAGCGTTAGCGGGGATCAACTCGGGGAACTTCCAATAGTGAGGGATACTTAACTTATCCCATGCGGATTTCATCTCCCTCAACCATAGGATTTTTTCCCATCCCTGTTGGGAAGTTATGAGATCTCTTATTGCCACCATAAATGGTTCAAGTTCATC
Organism: Pleurodeles waltl; assembly: GCF_031143425.1. Taxonomy (NCBI): domain Eukaryota; kingdom Metazoa; phylum Chordata; class Amphibia; order Caudata; family Salamandridae; genus Pleurodeles; species Pleurodeles waltl. Next base: position 721,251,178 of record NC_090448.1, on the reverse strand, counting down.
CGTTTTCCATAATCGAATCCAGTATAAAAGCGGTCTCAGACCCGCTGTGTCTTTAATACTATTTAGTCCTAAATCGAGTCTGAGAGCGATCATTGGTGTGGCCTTCCCTACCCTGGCTACATGTCTAAGAAAGTGATTTTCTTTAGTTTGTAAAATATCCAGTTGTCTATAGGAACCCCAGAGTTCCGCTCCATACAGAGCCGCAGCACAGATTTGGACTTTATAAATCTCGGAGATTGGATTCAAAGGGGGACTCTCTGCAACTCTAGCCTTGCGTTCTAATGCCCCACCTCTTTGGCTTATAATGAGTGCCCCGTTTCTGATAGCTGCCTCCCATCTACCACAATCCGTTAGCCGATACCCAAATAATCAAACTCTGTAACTCTTTCCAGAGGTATTGAATTCATAACTATTTTTGCAGATACTCTCTTTTTCAAGGCACTAAATATCATAAATTTTGTTTTCTTGACATTAACAGCCAGCCCATAATCTCTACAGAAAGCACAGAATTGATTAAACAAATTTTGGATTCCCATAGGTGATTTGGCTAGCAGGATAGTGTCGTCCGCATAAAGCAGACACAGTATTTTCTTCTCAGCCAGCTTGGGTGAGTCATTGGTACAGTTCTCTAAATAGTGAATACAATTGTTTATGTATAGGAGGAAGAGGGTAGGGGCTAGAACACAACCTTGTCTGACTCCTCTTTTGATGGCTACTGGGTCTGTCAATTTGCCGTCCTTACCGCACCTTATTTGTGCATAATTATTCTTGTGCAATCGAACAATAAGTTTCAGAAGACCTTTTGGAACGCCCATATTGGATAGTGTCAACCATAACAAGTTCCTGGGGACCAAATCAAATGCAGCTCTGAGGTCAATGAAAACCACATACAGGTTTCCCCCCCTAAGTCCACGTTCTTCCATTTGACTGCTAAAAACCTCAGGGCTTGATCTATGGTACTAACTGCAGGTCTAAACCCTGCCTGTAGATCAGAGATAGCTTCAGACTCTGAAATCCATTCGTCAAGATGGAACAAAACTTGCTTCGCAAAATTTTGTTGAGAGTTATCAAGTAAGCACATTGGACGGTAGTTAGCTGGGTCACTGGGACTACCTTTTTTGAAGAGGGGGACTATCTTGGTTCCTTTCCAAGAGCGCGGGACGGGTGCTCTTGCCTCAACTGCATTTCAGACTAGATTTAAGTCAGGGGCCCATATATCAGGTCTTGTCTTATATAGGTCGCCAGGGATCTTATCAGGACCTGGGGCCTTTCCCCAATTGAGTGAAATTATTGCAGCATTAGTTTCTGCTAGAGTGAATTTAATTGGGGTGGCCCTGGATATCGAGCTATTGTCAAGGTTCCTGAGGGTAGCTTCAGGAGACCCTTCATATAATCGACCAAAGTGCTCAGCCCACACTGCGGACAGGATTAAGGACCAGGCAGGGGGGACGAGTCCCCACTGTCATCTGCTATCAATTTCCAGAACCTGGAGATATCGTTTGCTTTTGCAGTCTCCAGGATAGTTACCCATCTAGACTCCTCCCAACTCCTTCGTGCCCTACGACATTCCTGTTTGTAATCCTTCCTTGCTTGTTTTATATGCTGTACATGACCCTCTCTCAGGGCTCCCAATAACTTATGCTGGGCTTCCCTACACGTGTTACTAAACCACCTTGTGCTGCACTTCTTTCTAGGTTTACTGACAATCTCTTTAGTAAAAAAATGCTTTTGAGAGTTAAACAGTTCGGTATGAACTGCTAGAAGCCCATCGCCGTCCTCTAAATACAAAAGCATATGCTCCATTTGTTCTGGTAGTAAACTATATAAGGGTGTAAGGGAGCCAGGAGAGGTATTAACAGACTCCCATTTGACATTACGTCTATTATTTGTCAGAGCAAGCTGTTGTACATGTGCCTTAGAGTGGGGAACTTCAAGCGAAGGCAGCAGACCCCTGGTCGATAAAATCAGTGGATCGTGGTCACTTTCTTCATGTTCTAGCACCCTCATGTCAATCATATGACCCCACAATCGGATGTCAAATAAAATGTAATCAATCTGACTCCTATGGGCTCTGCGCCTAAAAGTAAGGTGAGAGTTTGCATCTGAGCGGGATCAGCCATAGCAGGCTCGAAGACCATGTGTTAGTGTAATATCAGCAACTTGATGAGCTATTCTATTCATTCTAGGTCTTTTACTCGACTCTAGTTGAGGGATGCCCCAATAGGCATCCTCTTCTTTATATAATTCTTGGACCAAAGAATAGGGCTCAACTGTAACATTAAAGTCCCCTGCAAATAAAATGAAATAGGAGGAAGTATTGCTGTGAAGGAAGCTGTCCAATATGGTCAGAGCATCAGACTCATAATTACTGCCTGCGCTCCTGTTATAGATGTTAATTATCATGAGAGGTCTCTCCTTAAGAGTCAATACTATTAAGGCCTGTAAATCAGGGCAACCCATATCTACAGCTTCAACCTGACACTTAATAGAGCAGCTTAGCCATATGAGCAGCCCGCCGAAGGTCTCCCGGAGGTCGCCTTATGCGTTGCAACCCAGTAGCTTTTAAAGCCAGATCTATATTTTGGCCCCAATGCCCATGTTTCTTGAAAAAGACATATCTGATGTTTGTCTATAAATTGGCCCCATTCAGGAATTTGCATTTTATTCACCAACCCTGCTATGTTCCAGCTAAGAACTGTATCTAATGCATCTGCTTTTCCTTGCCGTGCTTCACCCGGGGATTGCGCTCAGTTAGAATTGACACAACTAGAAGGCTTAGTCTCCCTCATGAACCTAACTGGGCTACTCGGGCTAGCATAACCCTTTGCCTTATTGCCTTGTAGATTACTCGCCCCGCTAGTTTCGAAGCCAATCATATTCATGTCCAGTGACTTGGCAGGAGAAGTAAACCCAGGGTTGCAGGCTGCGCTTATCGCAAAGGTTCCCCCTCCTCATTGACTCCTGAGAAGATATTCTTGCTAATTCCCAGGTTACAGGGATCTATCAGAGTAGATGGTATGGGTGATGTGAGACCCCTAGGAACTGGGTAAACAATCTGCTCGTTCTCAGGGCTACTTGTTCCTATTCCCCATGGTCCATCTCTCAGTCAATCTACCTCAGAGAGGGAAGATGAGGGAAGTCTGCAGCCTAGCTCAGGGGCAGACTGTGGCTGGGCACAGGGGTAACCTCTATTTTTCAGTTCAGTGAAAGATTCCGGGATGTTAGTTTTAAGTTCAGGGACATTTGTGATAACAAGAACGTATGGGCAAGATTCCGGTGGAAGGTGTAAAGCTCTGGATCTAGCCCCACCGTTAAACTGCGCCATCTCCTGGGTGCCTGATTGATGATGCTCATAAGCGGAATTAGCTGTGCAGGCTTTTATTACTGTGTCACTACAAGAGGCTGATCTTCCAATTCCTTTCGGGAGAGGGGCGGAAACATTGGAATACTTGGCCTTTGGGATGATAACCGCTCTATCAGTTAAATCCCCCTCATGGTTCTTGGGAAACGTAGAAACCTTGCTCGTTAGTGCAGGAAGTCTGCCGTCAATGACACAAGGTTGACTCATGTGGGAGGGATGGGAATGAGATTGAAAGTCTACTTGGGGAGTTGTAGCCAACGACTGGGTCTTAATAAGCCCTTCCAATTTCTCCTCAACCGCTTTGAGACGAGCTGCTATAGGGTGGAGTATATTGGTAAACTCTTCTTTTATAGATTCCATTATGTAGTCGATTACCGGTCGTCCATTGGCACTGTCTTGGAGGTTTGTAATATAATTATTCCCGGAAACAGGGCCCAGATTAGGGGAGCTCGAAATACAAGTTTGTTTATTCCTTATGATATTCTCCCTTCATTTCCTTTTCCCCTTATTATTGGGATCTGCAATAGATTGGGACCCAGTCTTAGAAGGGCCTGGGTTTGGCAGCATCAATACAGATAGTGCAGTGGAATCATCCAGAGTTGCGACTGGGAGCTCCTGAGAGTTACCTGGAATCACCTAAGGATTTCTGGGGGAGATAGTAGAAGGGATAGCCAGTGCAGACTGCGAGTCTAATAACTGAAGTGGCTGCATGGCTTGACAACTGGGGGCCGAGGGTATAGGGGCAGTTAAGCGACGCTGGACCATTTCTATCTCTTTTTCTAATGCTCCAACGGCCTTTTGGAGAAATCCGTCTAGGGTTTTATTGTTACCTTGTTTTTCCTGGGCTCCCGCCCCCTTCCGTCTGCCCATCCTTTCCCCTTATTTCCACCAGCTTCACACTTGTCTGCAGGCTCCTCGCTCAGGCACTTGCTTAAACACGGTTAGCCCCTCTATTCCCTCCAACTAGAGCCCTACAAAGCACACCACAGTGGAACACCTCACCTGCAGCAGACTTAGAACTCTCTAGACCACGCTGTTGACGATCAATATTAAAGTTTCTGGGCTAAAGAAAGGAGGAGTTAAGAGATATGGCCCAGCGCGGCCCCCTTCAGGTCGCTGAGGGGCGCAGGAGGGGCCTGCCCTTGGCCCGGGCGTGTCAGTATTTAAAATGGGGGCTCGGGTACCGCCCTTGCCGCCTCCGAAGTCGCGTCCCGTGGAGCGGGCGCGCGATCAGTTTTTTAAATGGGGGCTCTGTTCCCGCCCCTGCCGCCTCTGAAGTCGCGTCCCTACTTGCAAGGGCCATACCGGTTGTTAAAAGCACTGAACCTGAGTTAAAGCTATTGCAAGGGAGAGGGGCTTAAACAATTAGTATAGCCTGAGGCAGAAGGTCTTTAAAGGCTATTAGAACATTCCACCTAGTAAGGGTAGAATGTTCTGAATTGCAAAGGGAGCAATAGAAAGACAAACCTTGGCATGTTGGAGCAGAAGTCTTATACCAGTCATTATAAGCTCTGCGCCACTTCACTGTCTTCAATGGAGCACCCACCATTCCAATGTTCTAATAAAAATAATATACAAATTTCATATTTTACATTGTTACATTTATTTAACAGTTTCTAGAGTTACATTTTGTGAAAGGTAATAAATTACTGTTGTTTATATTTTTGTCACTTAGGTGGTCATTACAACCTCGGCGGTTTGCAGCGTGGCGTATTATGACCGTTGGCTGCCCTCCGTCGTTTTCCCGACGGAGAGCCGCCAACAGCCATACTTGCGGGCGATGGGGAAGTGGAGGTTGCTCCACCTCCACTGCCACGCCAACAGAACACCGCTAAGCTAATCACGTCATGTGATTCTGCGCGGTGGTGTTCTGTTGGCGGTGTGGTGTTGGCGGAGCTGCCCCCATGGCTCCCGTCCCCTCCTGGAGGATCGACGGAACAGGTAAGTCGAACGTCCGTTAGGGGAGGGGGGTGGGGGGTGTTGTGTGTTGTGTGGGTGCATGGGGGTGTGTGTCTGTGTATGTGGGGGGGTGTGAGTGCGTGTATGCTTGCGGGGGTGATGCGTGTTTCGGAAATGTGTGCGTGTATGTCTGTATGTATGTCTGTATGGATGTGTGCGTGAATGTGTGAATGTGGGTGTACGTGTCTGAGTGTGTGTGTGGATGTTGGCATGTATGTCGGTGTGTGTGCGTGTATGTGTGTTGGTGGTGCCTGCGTGCGTGTCGGGTGTGTGTCAGTAATGGTATGTTGGGGGTCGGGGTGGGGAGGGGGGCCCTGCCACCTTTGGGGGGTGTCAGGGGTGGTGGGGGGTGTAGGGGAGGGAGTTGGGGTGGGGGGTGGGAGAGACCCCTATCAGTGCGAGGGAAGGAATTCCCTGGCACTGAAAGTGCTTACCACCATGGATTTCATGGCGGGTCCTACCGCTGCAAATCCACGGCGGTAAGCCGGGTCACAATACCGGTGGCGGTATTGTCATGGCCGCCAGGCTGGAGACCCAGGTCTCCAGCCCAGCGGGTGGAACGGGAAAGCGGCGGATGGCCATGGCGGTAACCGCCATGGTCATAATACTGAAAAAAAGACCGCCGCTTTAACACCGTCCGCCAGGGTTGTAATGACCCCCTTAGTTTTTTTTAATGTATTTCTTTTTCATTATGTTTAACTATATACACCCATCAATGCAATGTCAGCATTTTGGTCCACAGTATTTTTGTAGTCAGCATTGTGATCCGGTGACCCCCACTGAGTCATTACTTGAAGTAGGAGACCACAGCCTAAGCATTTTTAATGATTTGAACCTCAAATCAATACACACAAATATAGAATTTTTTTCAAACATATGAATAACATATTTATTTATTTATTCAATTCACAGATTACACATATACACATATAACAACAATCTAAATTTTAATGGGATGGTTGGACCTTTTCTAAATTCAATTGAGGCCAGTAGTCATCCATATTACATTCTATTTGATGCATTTGCACTGCTTCCAAGAATCAAAATAAAGACATCAAATTAAATTTTAGCCTCCAATATTAAATTCCTTCAGATTTATTGAACATTTTAAAATGTTCAGGCTTCCATTTTGCTTTTTTTAATGTACATGCCCTTTATAAATCTGTTATTATTATTTAATTTTCTAAGCAGTCGCCCCTGTGTAGGCTTCGCGGACACCCAGGGATCCCCAGAGGGAACCACTGCCTTACACTATATGTACCTAAAGCTGGCATTTTAGTTATTGATATTTTCCCAATTATATTTTTGTACCTCAATATCTTTGTAGAGGATATTTCTTCATACAACCCTGTGAGAGAGGGAATCACATGGTGGAGGGTGGAACTTAGGGGCATATTTATACTCTGTTTGCTCCAGATTTGAGTAATTTTTTTTGTCGCAAATCTGGCGCAAACTTAACTTCATATTTATATTTTGCCGATCGACATGTCTAGCGCCAAAATATTGGAGATAAAGTAATTTTTTAGCCTGCGGAAAACTACCTTGCGTCAATGAGATGCAAGGTAGACGTTCCCAGACAAAAAATGACTCAAAGGCCCTAGCGCCCATTGTGCAAAAATGGCGCACCGGGGGGGGGGGGGTTTAGGCGGGCCTAAATAATGTCAGTAAGCTTGCTTAGCACCATTATTTAACTCCTGGGTCAGGGCAGGCGTTAGGGGATCAGTGGGCCCATTTTCATGGTGGAACACCATGGAATAAGCCTACAGGTGCCCTCCTCAGGCCCCAGGGACACCCCCATCCACACCAAGGGGACAGCGGAGGATGGGGGACCCCATCCCGGTACAGCTAAGTAAAGGTAAGTATTTACCTTTTTTTCAGAAATGGGCCCCCATGCAGGGCACTGGGTGCAATGGCCATGCCCAGGGGACCCTTGTCCCCTGTGCTGGCCATTGGCATGATGGGCATGAATCCTGTCTTTTATGAGACAGGAGTCATGTTGTATGGTAGGTTTAGTGTCAATAAATGACGCTAGGCTGGTTTAAAGTCATCTTTTTTTAGACTAACCAGCCTAACGTCATTTTGTATTGCTAAACCCACTACTCGCATGTCGCCACCCCCACCCAGCTAACATCATTCTCCATGACATTAGCCCACCCTTTGCACCAGATTGCATCATTCCATAAATAAGACGCCCAGCAGGAGTCTTGGAATGGCTCTAGCCCGGCGGTATACTTTTTGACGCTAAACTGCGTTAGCACAGTTTAGCTTCCAAAAGTACAAATCAGGGCCTTATTTTGTAGAATTCTTATCACAGAAATGAGTCAGCAATGACTTTGGTGCTTTGAGATTGAAAGGAGGTTGGAGTCCATGAATAGACTAAAATGATCACTTTAATCAAGGTCGTTGGTGGCTGTTCCAATTCCTGGGGCCAAAGGATATAAGTTCATAGCTTTGCAAGGATCCACTAGTGAACATTTACATTTTTGCAGACTTATTTTTGAGGGGATTTACTAGGACCCATTTTTTCCATAGCCCATAGCCATGGACTGTGGCTGAAGCTGTGCCTTCAGTGAGTTCTTCCAGTTTCAAGATGATTTAAGCGTCATTGTGTAGTTGTTGCAGTTGAGAGTGAATTGATTAATGAGGTTGGGAACAAGGGCTAGAGAAAGGCTGAAAAGTAGGTAGGTGTTGATCCCGGAGAGACATCTACTGAACAGTGAGGCCCATCATTAAGGAATGATTTTATCAATTTGAGGCCGTGTCCTATATCCTAGAGTCATACAGCGTTTGGGCTAGTAGTTGATAGCCAACCCTGGCAAATACTGAGGGCAGGCTGAGTAGCGGTAGAGCAGCCACTCCATTATTATAAAAAGACTTTCAAATTTGTAGTAGTTCCTTACATCTTTCAGGTTGGAATCCAGCTTGTCTGACAGCAGTTGGCTTTTTTGATGAACACTGAGATCTGAGAAAAGCAGTTTTTTTTATATAAGCATGCGTAAGAAGGAATCATCGCCTACTGATCAATATCTAGCTGGATCATCCTGGTCAAGTCTTTGTTTCTTTAGCACTGATTTTATTTAGGATATTTTCAAGTCATTTGAGAATACAGCAGTTGATAGTGAGGAGTTGATTATCTCTATTGCTATTATGCCTGTTCTGCTGAGGGGGTGAGTCAGACTGTTTTGAAGGACAAGACTCCACTGGTGAGACAGCCACCTATGTGTTCAATCAATGGTTTCTTTATCTTTTAATAGGTTGGTTGGGCACAGTTTGGATTGTGTGCCGAAGACAGGCTTAATTGGTAGGGAAGCTACTGTGAAGGTATCATTTCTTGCCTTTGAGAGGAAGTAGTATTCAAGACCAGCAATCTTTTCAGAGAAGTGGTTAGCTAAATGTCACAGGGTTCTTGCAAGTGTTTTTCCATTTTTAAAACAAATGGGAGGACTTAAGCATTGACAGTTTTGAAGAGCTGAGTGGTTGGGCAAGCAGTTTCAAAGATCTGTTGAGCATAGTGATGTCTTGTGACTTTTCACATCTGTAGAATTGTGTGCTGCCTTCAGAGTAGAGTTTTATCATTGCTACTGTCTGGGTTTCTTTTTTTCAAGGTTTTATGTTAAAGTTGAAGCAAGCAACCGTCCTTCCCACAGATAAGTCTTAACTGTATTGTTTCGCAAGGGACAACCCATCAAATACCTGTATTAACTATTGGTGAAGCTGTTTTATAGACATTTGTGGGTGAGAGTGAAGGGAAGGGAAGACTTCTTGGAATTAGTTCATATTGACTTTCTTTAACGGTCTAGTAGTGATGGTAGGGCCAGTATATGTTGATGTTTGATTTGCCTCCTGTAAGTTGAGTGAAACAAAAATGACTATTGTGATGGTCGCTGCATGTATCAAGCTTGTTGCCAGTGACTGACCTATTTTTATTTTGGCCTGTCAAATGGATGAGGCTAGTGACCAATTGGTGAAAACTAAGGCCATATGTGATGCAAAAAAAAGTGGCCCAAACTTACAAAATACAATTGTATTTTGTAAGTATGGGCCGCTTTTGCGTAAAAAAATGACACAAATGCGGTGCTAAAAAACTATAAATATGGGCCTAAATGCTTCATTGTCAGCGAGAAGACATGAAGTCTTGGGTGGTTCTGGTTTATCAAATAAAATTTATAGATCCCCCACTATAAAGAGTTGTATATCATATATTGTAATGTCTGGTGGTTAGTCCAGTAGGATAGCAGTAAAAACACGGGGGTGTAGAGGATGGCAATAAATGAGGAGGAACAAAACCGAGAAGATTGTAGACAGAGAGAAGTGGGCTTTGAAACAATGATTTACGGATAAAAACAGTAACATATTTATTATAAAATGTGTGAGTAGTGTTTTTGTAGCAACTGCTGGTTCTCAGTCACTCTTCTGGAGAAGTTGGCTCCTGAAAAGGATTACATGCTTTTGAGGTACTGCTTCTTGTATTATTTGAATAATTTGGTTTAAACTCTCCTGGTGATTGCAAACACATAAAAGATTTTTTTTTAAACAAAAAGTGTTTTAAATGTTTTTGAAAGGTTTGACTGGGGTCACTTAATGCTGAACCACATGTTTGTGTGTCTGCACCACCTAGGAAGCCAAGGAGGCCCTTATAAGTAAACATTTTCTATTTCCCCCATATGTAGCAGGCTTCCACTCTTTATGCAGTCACAATGCAAAAAACAGAGGGGGTCATTACAACCCTAGCGGTCGGTGTGAAAGCGGCGGTAAAACCGCCAACAGGCCGGCGGTAAAAGAAATGGAATCACGACCGTGGCGGAAACTGCCAACATAGACAGACACTTTAACACTCAGACCGCCACGGCGGTACAAACAAACACTGCGGCGGTAACCGCCAACAGACAGGTGGAAGACAAGGTTCTGCCCACTGTATTACAATAGGCCAATCCGCCACCTTTTCCGGGGCGGATTCACCGCGAACAAAAACACTGCGGAAACAGGACTTGGAAGGGAAAACGCTCACCTCTACACATCCCACAAGGAACCAGGAAGCCATGGAACCCGAGCTCCAGATACTCCCAGCCTTTATCTTCCTGCTCCTCTACCAGGAACAACAAAGACGGCAGCGAAGACCACAGTGAGTACTGCACCTACGACACAGGGGGAGGGAAAAAAGAGTGACACACACACGCAACACGCAACACTCCCACCCCCACCCTCACCCTCACCCACTACAACACACACACAAGTACATGTAGATACATTACATTTACAACCCCCAACCCCCCCTGGAAGAATGCAAGGACAAAAGGAAATAAGTTGAACGTTTGTAATCTATTCAAATACAGTAATCAAAAATATATGTATATATATTTACACTATAAACAAATATATACACCAAGAATACAAGTCCAAGGTATTCCACCATCATAGCCCGTGGACCACTGGGCCCAAAATGCATGGGCGAGGCCCACACTCAATACCCGATCAAAATGGAGAGAACACTGCTGGGGCATCAGATAGAAATACAACAGGCACCTCAGGGGAAAGGGAAGAGGGGGAACCTCAGCCTCGACGAGTGCACGACGCCAGATCCAAGAGGGGGCTCCATGCCCACTGCTGTATCCTGGGAGTGCAAAGCCACAGTCTCACAAGTCTTTCCGGTGGGTGGGTTGCCCACTGCTTTATCCTGGGGAGTGCAAAGCCACAGTCTCTCAAGTCTTTCCAGTGGGTGGGTTGCCCACCGCCACATCCTGGGGAGTGCAAAGCCACAGTCTCACAAGTCTTTACAGTGGGTGGGTTGTCCACTGCTGCATCCTGGAGAGTGCAAAGCCACAGTCTCACAAGTCTTTACAGTGGGTGGGTTGTCCACTGCTTTATCCTGAGGAGTGCCAAGCCACAGTCTCTCAAGTGGATGCCTTACTCCACTGGGGGGGCCTTGTGCCCAGAGTGCTTCATCCTGCCAAGGACTGAGGTAGTGGATGTGATACTCCACTGGTTCTGGAGGGGGCTTTGTGCCCAGAGTGCTTCATCCTGCCAAGGACTGAGGTAGTGGATGTGATACACCACTGGTTCTGGAGGGGGCTTTGTGCCCAGAGTGCTTCATCCTGCCAAGGACAGACGTAGTGGATGTAAATCTCCACTGGTTCTGGAGGGGGCCTTGTGCCCAGCGTGATTCATCCTGCTCGTGGAGGCCTCAGTAGCGTCGGAAGCTTTGGCGCTCATTGGCCTGCGGTGCTGGTGGCGGCGGTGTCCTGTTCAGCGGTGCTGGTGGCGGCGGTGTCCTTGGCAGCGGTGCTGGTGGCTGCGGTGTCCTGTTCAGCGGTGCTGGTGGCGGTGGTGTCCTGTTCAGCTGTGCTGGTGGCGGCGGTGTTCTTGGCAGCAGTGCTGGTGGCGGCGGTGTCCTGTTCAGCGGTGCTTGTGGCGGCGGTGTCCTTGGCAGCGGTGCTTGTGGCGGCAGTGTCCTTGGCAACGGGGCTGGTGGCGGCGGTGTCCTTGGCAGCGGTGCTTGTGGCGGCGGTGTCCTGTTTAGCGGTGCTGGTGGCGGCGGTGTCCTTGGCAGCGGTGCTTGTGGCGGCGGTGTCCTTGGCAGCGGTGCTGGTGGCGGTCTTGTCCGCCGTGCAGGTTCTCGCCGACTTGCCGGTTTTTCTGTGCCCCTTCCCCACCTTGGATGGTGGCGCAGCTGTCTTCCCACTCCCAAATGTACCCCTAGTAGAGGCTTTGGTGGTAGATGTTTTGCCTCTCTCCCACCGGGCACTGGCCAACTTTTTGTGCTTTTGAGGTGGGGGACTGTCAGTGGTCTGGCTCCTTGGCACACTTGCTGCCCTGCTGTTTGGCGCACTCCAGAAGCCGGTTACTACTGGCACCACTGTTCCCGCAGATGTTTTGGCTGAGGTGCTGGGTTGGGACCTGGAAAGGCGGGCCCTAGGAGACTGAAGGGGTGGGGGAGGTGAGGGGAAGCGGTCAAAGTTGGACAGGAAATTTTTTGGGGACACTCTGGGACGGGTAGATGGAGGGGGTTTGGGAGTGGAGGAAGAGGTAGTGGTTATAGGAGGTGTACGTTTGCTGACTTTGGGTGAAGGTGCATGGGCTGGAGGCTGTCGTGAGGTGGATGGCTGTTGGGTGGGTGTGTGGCTGCGTTTGTGTACCTTGGGAGGTGGGCTGACAGACACACTGGGAGAGGACACAGGGGATGTGTGAATGGTAGTGGGGGTGGTGACTGCACGTGAGCGGGGTGTGGTGGTGGGTGTGCTGGTGATGGAGGCCTGACCAGAATGAATGCCCTCCAGGTATGCATTGGTCTGTTGCAACTGCCTCTCTACACCCTGGATGGCATTCAAAATGGTAGACTGCCCAACAGTGAGGGACCTGAGGAGGTCAATGGCCTCCTCACTGAGGGCAGCAGGACTGACTGGGGCAGGGCCTGAGGTGCCTGGGGCGAAGGAGATGCCCACCCTCCTGGGTGAGCGGCCACTGGGCACATGCTGAGGGGCTGCTGGGAGGGCGGTGCTGGTAGGGGATGGCGGCTGTACCTGTAGATGTGGTGGGCACAGAGGAGCCCTCCACCGCAAGGGAGCTCCCATCAGAGGAGGAGTCCGTGTCACGGGTCTTAGCTCCTGTCCCCGCCGTGGAGCTCCCCCGCCCTCCGTCCCACTGGTGACTTCTGACTCCGTTGTGTCGCCCTCCAGGGCCATGTGGGATGCAGCTCCCTCCTGCTCCGGTGCCACTGCTCCTCCGCATGATGATGCTAATGCACACAAGAATGGGGAGACCACAAAAAGGGGTTGGGGGGGAGACAGAAGAAAGACATGTTGAGTGCATCCAATACCGCTACGGTTGGCGGACACTACAGACACAGAAGCCCCCTGCACTACGTTGTGCACTTAGAGTTCCCTAATTAATCACAGGGACATGGGTTACAAGGCCTATGCCCGATTGCTGCACACATGAAAGTCACAGGGGCCTGACTAGTTGTAGTTGGCTCTGAACACAGGTGGGGTGGGGTGCCACAGGGCCTGCCTTAAGAAGGGACCTTGCCTACTAAAGTCGCCCTGTCCTAGGGGAACCCACAGCCCACCTCCCCCACCCAGACACCTACAATATGCGCTGAATCAGCAGTGTGAGCGGGTACTCACCCCCTTGTGGCTGCTGTGATGCCCTCAAACGCCCATCCAACTCCGGATACGCCACTGCCAGGATCTGGAACATCAGGGGGGTCATGGTGTGACGGGAACCCCTCCCACGTTGGGAGGCCATCCCCAGGTGGGCCTCCGCCGTCTTCTTGCTTCAGCGGTGAATGTCCTCCCATCTTTTACGGCAGTGGGTGCTCCATCTGTGGTGGAACCCCAGGGTCCGGACTTCCTTGGCGATGGCACGCCAAATATCCTTCTTCTGGTGGGCGCTGACCTACAGGAATAGTACAGGGGAAAAGGAGAAGATATAACCGTCCGCACCGTCATTGGCACGCATACCTACCCTTGCCATGTCGCACATGCACTCACCGTCATATCATGCACGCCTCATTCTCCCCTCCCTATCTTTCATCAACACCACTCCACACAGGCATTGCCCATTCGGCATGCTCACAGTGTACTTACCTGTTTGTCTGGAGGACCGTAGAGTAGCGTGTACTGGGGCAAGACCCCATCCACTGGTTTCTCCAACTCCTCCGTGTTGAAGGCAGGGGCCCTTTCCCCAGACACATGAGCCATTGTCTCTTCCAGACTGAGGTCACAGCAGCACTTGCAGTGTAGGTCCTCTCCTGTCGAAGATCAGGTATCAAGTGATTGAACAGAGAGAAAATGGCGGTCACGTCCGCGGCGGTGCGTACCGTCACCGCCCGCATACATCGTCATTGGCTCCTGGGACCCATAGGGTCCAATGTTAACCAATGCAGGATTGCGCCACGGTCTTCGACCGCCTACCGCGACGGTGTACAACGCCAGCGCAGTTACCTAATATCCCCTTGTCCCACATTACAGGTCAGGCAGCCGCCATTTCAGGGGGCCACATGGCATTAATTTTCACATATCAGGCCTTGCTTAAACACTAATACAGCCATATATCCATTTTCAAAAATTTTGCTATAAAGTTGTGTTTACGTACCTCAGTGTTGGTTGACTCTCTGCTTGCTGTTCTCCTCCATAGAGCACGTCCGCTGGGGCAGGTGAGGAGATGGCGGTATCCTCCGGTGTACAGACCGCTGGTGGACCTGTCGACAATGGAGGAACGACATGTAATTGTCACATACAGACTTGATCATACCACAATCCTGGAACTGTGTGCCAAGTTGGAGCTAGACCTGATGTCAGCCATCCGCCATCCCACAGGAATCCCCCCTTTAGTGCAGGCCCTGTCAGTACTCCATTTCCTAGCAAGTGGGTCTTTTCAAACAACAGTGGCCATTGCATCAGGGATGTCCCAGCCTATGTTCTCCAACGTGTTGTCCAGAGTGTGTCTGTCCTACTGAAACACATGCAAAAACAACAAGTGATGGAGACGTGGGTCCCGGGCTCACTGTGCCACTGGATTCAAGCTAGTCTGGCTGATGAGGGGTGAAACCCTGAAACCGGTCCCAGGATGCTTGTTTCCGGTCCAGGGAGAACCTGGCCTGGCAGTTTGGGCTGGACTGTTCCCATGAGGAACAGGGTCAAGACTGATTTGCATGTGGCTGGGTTCAAACTGGGGTGGCATGGTGAGCAAAATAATGGATGGATTAAACCCAGATCTGTGACTGGGGGTGAATGCTTGATTGGTTCCGCATTCCGTCCATCCAGTTACGCTATCCCACAGCGTTTGTGTTTTGCTTTGCTTTTGCCGCCCTAAGTGTGCCGGGTATGCCCAGATGTGGGTCCCGGGCTCACTGTGCCACTGGATTCAAGCTAGCCTGGCTGATGAGGGGTGAAACCCTGAAACCGGTCCCAGGATGCTTGTTTTCGGTCCAGGGATAACCTGGCCTGGCAGTTCGGGCTGGACTGTTCCCATGAGGAACAGGGTCAAGACTGATTTGCATATGGCTGGGTTCAAACTGGGGTGGCATGGTGAGCAAAATAATGGATGGATTAAACGCAGATCTGTGACTGGGGGTGAATGTTTGATTGGTTCCGCATTCCGTCCATCCAGTTATGCTATCCCACAGTGTTTGTGTTTTGCTTTGCTTTTGCCGCCCTAAGTGCTCCGGGTATGCCCAGACGTGGGTCCCGGGCTCACTGTGCCACTGGATTCAAGCTAGCCTGGCTGATGAGGGGTGAAACACTGAAACCGATCCCAGGATGCTTGTTTCCGGTCCAGGGAGAACCTGGCCTGGCAGTTCGGGCTGGACTGTTCCCATGAGGAACAGGGTCAAGACTAATTTGCATATTGCTGCGTTCAAACTGGGGTGGCATGGTGAGCAAAATAATGGATGGATTAAACCCAGATCTGTGACTTGGGGTGAATGCTTGATTGGTTCCGCATTCCGTCCATCCAGTTACGGTATCCCACAGCGTTTGTGTTTTGCTTTGCTTTTGCCACCCTAAGTGCGCGGGGTATGCCCAGACGTGAGTCCCGGGCTCACTGTGCCACTGGATTCAAGCTAGCCTGGCTGATGAGGGGTGAAACACTGAAACCGATCCCAGGATGCTTGTTTCCGGTCCAGGGAGAACCTGGCCTGGCAGTTCGGGCTGGACTGTTCCCATGAGTAACAGGGTCAAGTCTGATTTGCATATGGCTGGGTTCAAACTGGGGTGGCATGGTGAGCAAAATAATGGATGGATTAAACCCAGATCTGTGACTGGGGGTGAATGTTTGATTGGTTCTGCATTCCGTCCATCCAGTTACGCTATCCCACAGTGTTTGTGTTTTGCTTTGTTTTTGCCCTGCTGAAACACATGCGCAGCTACATCGTTTTCCCACATGGGGAGGATTTGCCTACAGTGAAAGGTGACTTCTATGCCCTGGGGCATATCCCCAACATCATAGGTGCCATTGATGGGACACATGTGGCCTTGGTACCCCCAGCAGGAGTGAACAGGTGTACAGAAACCGGAAGAGTTACCATTCTATGAATGTGCAGATGGTGTGTTTGGCTGACCAGTACATCTCCCATGTAAATGCCAGGTTTCCTGGCTCAGCATGACGCTTACATTCTGCGGAATAGCAGCCTCCCTTATGAGATGGGGCAACTCCAGAGGCACTGTGTGTGGCTATTAGGTGAGGACATGGACTCAATACAGTGTGACTAGATGTCTGGGTCTGGGGATGTCCCTATGAGTTAGTGTGTGTCTAACAGTTGTCCCTAGACATTTGCAGGTGACTCTGGTTACCCCAACCTGTCATGGCTACTGACCCCAGTGAGGAATCCCAGGACAAGGGCAGGGGAACGCTACAATGAGGCCCATGGGCGAACTAGGAGGATTATAGAGAGGACCTTCGGCCTCCTAAAGGCCAGGTTCTGGTGCCTCCATATGACAGGTAGTTCCCTATTCTACTCACCAAAGAAGGTGTGCCAGATCATCGTGGCCTGTTGTATGCTTCACAACTTGGCTTTGCGACGACAGGTGCCTTTTCTGCAGGAGAATGGTCCTGATGGAGGTGTTGTTGCAGCTGTGGAGCCTGTGGACAGTGAAGACGAGGAAGCAGAAGAAGAGGACATTGACAACAGGAATACGGTGATCCTGCAATACTTCCAGTGAGACACAGGTAAGAAGACAACACTGCCTGCTACATCTGATTTAATTCTTCTACCTCTCATCTGTCTGTCATTTTCACCCAGTGTATGGACACTGAGTTGTCACTATCCCTTTCGATTTCACAGATGTGGGTCCCACTGTGTGACCTCTGCTTTGTTTCCGCATGGACTAAAGCTGTGACATAGGTATGTTGAAATTACATTGGATATGGCATTTTCCCACAGTTATTGCAAATACACATTTTCGAAAGCACAGACTGGCTCCAGATTGTTTTGTGATTTAAGGGTGTTTATTTAAGTGCTAAATAGTGGAGGGGGTTGTAAAATGGTCAGGGGTGATGGTGGAGGAATGCCCATGGCAGAGTCCAGTCTATTAGTCTCACAGGTGCATTGTCCAAAGGGGCATAGGAAGTGGAGCTAGGGCAGTTTAAGTATGGACAGGGTGACAAAGTGGGACAGAAGGATGACAATCAGAGTGGTCTCATTTCTTGGCGGGGTCTTGGCATTGTTCTCTGTCTTTGTCCTGGATCTCAGACCGCTTGCGGGGTGGTTCTCCATCTGCAGGAGGTGGGGTGCTGGTGTTGTGGTCCTGTGGCGGTGCCTCCTGTCCACTAGCAGAGGTGGTGGGCAGTTCATCATCCAGGCTAGTGTCAGGGGCCCCTTGTTATGCCACAGTCTCCCTCCTGGTGTTGACGAGTTCCTTCAGCACCCTTACAATGGTGCCCAGGGTGGAATTGATGGATTTGAGTTCCTCCCTGAACCCCAAATGCTGTTCCTCCTGCAGCCGCTGGGTCTCCTGAAACTTGGCCAGTACCGCTGCCATCGTCTCCTGGGAATGGTGGTAGGCTCCCATGATGTTGGAGAGGGCCTCGTGGGTTCCCTGGGCCTGTCCTCCCCCTGTCACACAGCAGCCCTCCCAGTTCCCCTGTGTTCCTTAGCCTCTGTCCCCTGAACTGTGTGCCCACTACCACTGCCCCCAGGTCCCTTGTGTTGTTGGGGTGGTGGGTTAGTAGGGGGTTCCTTGTAAGGGTGGACACACTGCTGCTTGACGTGTCCTGGGGACAGAGGGATGGGCCCGCTGGGTGGGTGCTGTGCTGGTGTTTCCAGATGGGGGAAGCTCTGTAGTGGCCTGTGCCAGTGTGAGGGAAACCGACTGTCCCGATGTCCCAGATGGGCCGGGCTGGTCATCTTGATCCAGCTGGACAGAGCTGCTGTCATCACTGTGGGCCTTTTCTGTGGGTGGAGTGGACATGTCTGGACCCTCCTGTCCGGTGACGTTGGGTAGGGGTCCTGCAGGGGTGTAAAGGCATGATTATTGCATCTGTGTGTGTCATGCTGGGCAATGTGACCCTGTACCCTAGTGCTTCCATTCTTGTGTGGGACCTTCTGTGAGAATAGTTTAGGGGGGTGTATGGGTATGTGCAGTGGACATGCTTTGGTGATGGGTGTCCATGCTTTGGTGTTGCATGCAGGGCTTGGGTTTGGGATGTGTGGTTTGTGATAGTGGGACATGTGTGTGGAGTTGGAGTGATGGGGGTGAGGGCGAGGGTGGGGGTATGTGATAGCATGCAGGTAGGGTGGGGATATGGTAGTTAAAAGTTTGACTTACCAGAGTCCATTCCTCCAGCTACTCCTGCGAGGCCATCAGGATGCAGGATAGCCAAGACCTGCTCCTCCCATGCTGATAGTTCTGGGGGAGGAGGTGGGGGTCCGCCGCCAGTCCTCTGAACCGCAATCTGGTGTCTTGAGACCACGGAACGCACCGTCCCCCGTAGGTCATTCCACCTCTTCCTGATGTCGTCCTGTGTTCTTGGGTGCTGTCCCACTGCGTTGACCTTGTCTACGATTCTGCGCCATAGCTCCATCTTCCATAGCTATGGTGGTGTGCTGCACCTGTGATCCGAGTAGCTGTGGCTCTACCCGGATGATTTCCTACACCATGACCCTTAGGTCCTCCTCAGAAAACCTGGGGTGTCTTCGCGGTGCCATGGGGTGGTGTGGGTGATGTGTGGGGTGGTGTGTGTTGCGATGTGTGGGGTGATATTTAGAGGTGTGTTGTGTGAGGTGCGTGGATGTTGTGTGAGTGATGGAGTTGAGTGCATGTGGATGCTAGTGTTGTTTCTGGTGGTGTCTCTCTCTGGCCTTCTGTCACAATTGTTGTCGTAGGGGTTTGTGGGTGATGTGGGTGTGTGTTTTATAATGTATTGGGTGTGTGGGAGTGGTGTGTGTATGTGTATCAGGTGTGTGTATTTCGATTTGTCCAATGTGGTAGTGTTTTGTAAATGTGTGTGTATTTTGAGCGCGTCGGTGTGTACCGCCAATGGAATACTGCGGTTGAAAGACTGCCACGTGGATTTGTGGGTCGTGATAGTGTGGGCGTATTCCTGTTGGCATGACGGTGGAGGTTTTGTTATCGCCAGTTTATCACTGACCTTTGGTGTGGCGACTTGTGTGGGTGTCTAGATTTTGGCGGATTCCGAGCTGTGGGTCATGATAGCAGTGGCGGAATTCCGCGGCGGTGTGTTGGCGGTCTTCTGCACGGCGGTAAGCGGCTTTTACCGGCAATATTGTAATGACCACCAGAATCTCGCTTACGGCCTAGCATATGTATGTGTATTTAAGCAAGGGTAGGTGTGCCTCATAGGTGTACACATGAGAGTCTACGGAAGATGCCTTCAGAATTTCAAAGCAATTACATGTTTTTGTCGAAATCTGTGTGACATTCAGTAGCCAAAAGGAAGCATCATAGCGTCATCAGCAATGAGAGAGAGGGTGCTTTGTAGAGATTTGTCCGGTTTCCACCACACACTAGCAGGGATTTGATAAATTGCTGCTACTTGGCAAGCTCCTGAAAGAGGTACTTGTATCAACAAGCCAAGTCACATGCTCCAATGGGTCAATCCCAGGCTCCCACAGTGACCTTCCATGTATCAGGACACATTTTCCAGGCTTTTGCTGTTCAAAGAAAGCCTTCTTTTCTATAGCTCCTTTAGAAAAGCCTGCAGGTAAACGACAATGAGAGTACACCTATACATGTGCCTCTGCACCTATTTGTTCAAAGATTTTTTTAATTCTTTACGTTTTGACTGATGCTTTTGAATCAAATCAAATTGAACTAACTATCAGCTCCCACACATTTACTTAAATTACTAAAGGACTTCCTTTAACCTCCCCCTATAAAATTGAATTTGAAAGTATTTTGAATTTTCACCTACGTTAAGGACCCAAGGTGCTTAAAACACATTTATCACAAATGTATCTTGTGGATCCTCCCAAGCCTCTGTAAAGCTGTTTTTAAATCCCTTTATGATGTATGCAAAGTCAGTGGTCAACTGTGCATTAGAAGGTACAATTTTTCGTGAATTGTGCAACTATTCTTTTGACTAAAATAATACCAATAATGAAAAAAACACTAAAATGCTTTATGTAGTTTAGCATCATATTTTCCGTACAAATTTCAGGGAGGGAATCTATTGCATTCAAGTTACTGGCCAAAGGACTGACTGAGTAGGTTTTCAACAAAAATGGTGACGAGACAGTTCTCTTATGAGAGCTGTTGCTCCATAACATCTAAGAACCTCTAGAGGGCAGTTGCAAATCTATGTTTCCTCTTTTTGGTTCCACTGCTGGTTTGCAGCAGGGGTCTGGGTCTGTGGAAGAGCAGACATCTACATATTACAGATCTTACCGGCTGATAAATATGGCATCCGAGTTTGGAGCACACTTCTGGAGTGGTAGAAGTTTCTTTTGTTCATCCACAGGATCAAAAGAGAAACATACCAGTTTTGTTTATCCTTCTGAAGCATTTACAGAGACATGGAATGGGAAAGGAGGTAATGTTCCGCTTACTGATAAGTAATGTTCATTTGTCTGATTCTCCTTCCTCCTCCAACTTTTTCTAATCCATGCACAATGCTCTCCTCCCACAACCAAAAGCTCCACAGTCTTGATGCTGGGCGACTATGGATAACAGGAAATACTGAAAACATTGTATTTATGGTGCTTCCCAAAACCAGGGGAGCCCATGCAAGGAGAAATGTCCTTTATGGTTTGTGAGATTCAGCAAACGCATTCATGGACATAACTTTACCAGAATGTCAGGGGGTAGTGGAAGTGACATCTTAGACCCTTTAGCCCCTAACATCAGATTGTTGACTCCCAGCCCTACCCTTAGCTTGTCAACCCATTTATATTTCCTTTTGAGTGTTAGGGAAAGGGCAGAATTCAGAAACAAACAGAAAGAAAACAGGGATCTAAGACATTTGTTTACTTTTAATTCCTGTTAATGCCATCCTGATTCTCTGGACAGTGGGTGTCAAGGCAGTGGTAGTGGTACTAAAGTTCATGCCAGTGGGAGCAGACCAGCGTACCTGGCTAATCCACAAGGTGTATTATAATGACCAAAACTCACCAAGTGAGTACTGAAGTGATAAAGGTGAAACTGAGTAATTCAAATTACCTGTTATGAATCCAAGCATCACATCTTGAGGCATGTTGTTTTGTCAGTGATAATTGTAAATTGTTACAGCACCTTCAAGCTGGGTGTTGAACCTGGCCTTTTATACAGGGTTACTCCAAACCTTTGGCCTTCCTATTCCTATTTTACTGACTTTCTTTTTGTTGGTTTTAGGACTCTGGGAACCTTACCACTGCTATACAGTGCTAAAGGGCATGTGCTCTCCCATCTAAACATGTTATTATTGGTTTACACCTAGTTGGCATATTTGAGTTACTTGTAAATCCCTTATATAGTGCTATACCTTATACCCAGAGCCTGTAAATTAAATGCTACTAGTGTGCCTCCAGCAGTAATTGTGCCACCTACAGACGTAACGTTTCAAATCTGTCTCAGGCCTGCCACATCAGTGCCCATGTGTGCAGTTTACTGCCACTTTGACTTGGCATTTAAAACTACTTGCCAAGCCTTAACTCCCCTTTTATTACATATAGGTCATCCCTCATGTAGGCCCTAGGTAGCCCTTTGGGCAGGGTGTTGTGAAACTAAAAGGCAGGACATGTACTTTTATGCTTTGCATGTCCTAACAGCCTATTTCGCTTCCCACTACTGTGAGGCCTACTCCTCTCTTAGGTTAGCATTGGGAATTCCCTTATATCTTTTAAGTAGTAATTCCTGATCAGAAAGGAGTAGCTTTCTCTTGTTTGGTATGTTTAGAATGGTACTGATAAATCCTACTCACTGGTGTAGTTGGATATCACATTTCTATTCTAGAAATGCCACTTTTAGAAAGTGGGTATTTTTCTGTGCTGATAACTCTATGTGCTTTGCAGCCTGTCCAATACACGTTTAGCTTGGGTGACAGCTACACTTTGTGCATGCTCTCTAAACAGTCACAATACAGGAAGGGCTGGGTGTGACAAGGGATACATCTGCATTCACCTGCATACTGATTGTCTTCCTGGGCTAGGAGAGGGAGAGGTGGTTTACACTTACATGTCAATAGGTTGTGGCCTGCCCTCACAGAAAGGGCTGATTTACCCTCTACTGATCGTCTGGAGCCCGGACTGGGCTGAAAGCAATTGTTGTGCACTTCTAAGTTTCCTTTGATGTCACCCTTTCATCAAAGGCATTTTGAGTATAAGTACTGGGGCTCTGACTCCATGTTTTTAGACACTGCATGAGACTTGTAACCGGATGCTGCTGGCTCCACACTCTGCACATTGCGTGGAGGACTCCTGTGCTGCCAGGACGAACCACCATTTGGACTACCTGCTTTGATGTGCTGGTCTGCTGCCTACTGATTGCTGGGATGCAGAAGAGACTGACATTTTGCAACTTGCCTTATGTGCTGACCTTCTGCCTACCTACCTGCTTTTGTGCACTACCAGTGCTCTCCATGGGGCTTGTTTGCTAGCACTCTGTTCTCTAGAGGTGTCAGGGTCATTATAGACCTTGTTCCCACTTTTCTCCACCACTTCTGCTGGGAGAGTTCATTCTGGGACAACTATCACATTGCCAGCACTCCCTTTGGCACTAAGGTCATGCTTTGTGTATGCAGAATAGCGCTCTGACCAGGAGAGTGCCTTGGGTGCATAGGGAAGTGTGCTGTGTGCCTACATTGTTCATGCCCTGACCCAGGGGGTCCCTCATGCTTCCACAGTGCTTCTCAGCCACTCATGGAAGTACTTCTTACCCAGGTAGCAGCCCAGCAGCCCAGGGCTGATCCACGGCGGAGTTCCGGCAGGTGACAGAGCCCCCTCCCTGCTCACCACCTTCATACTGCCTGAGGTGCTGGGATACTGATGTACCCACCTCCCACACTGTCGGCAAGAGGCCGCTGTACCACTCATGCTGACCCAGCACGGATCGGAGAAAACCCACCATGGCCCCAGACAAGAGGCCGTGGAAGTACCACCCTTGTCATATTTTCCAACCAGAGCCGTCACAATTCACAAGGAAAGGGGTGCTGTATACCCCAGGACCTGTGTGGGGACTGCAGCTGCACTGTGCTCTTGCAAGCAGCTGGATCTTGTCAGTACGGAGCCATAGAGGTCTGGGAGAGGAAGTCCACACCAGTAACTGACAGGTTGTGGTTCCCCCCCCACCCCTCAGGATTGTACCGTGACTGCCAGGCTTATAGTAGAATTGTGATACAGTTATCGCATTGGGACAGTCTGGTTGCCAATCCCGGTCGGGGATCGTTGTGGTGAATTATTGTAACACGTCAAGTAGGTGCACATGTGCTTTTACGTCCTACACCTTGGTCATAAATCTACTAACTTTCAATGAGGCTCACAAATCTACCGTAATCCTGCTAGTAGGAAAGCAGATGCGTTGGTCCCTATGTTGTTATGGTTATGTGTACATTCCATGTGTTTGTCTCTAAACGCGTCTGCATTACCTGCACTGTATTTATGGTTTGATGATAATATATGGTAGTTCATGTGCTTTTTCATAACCTGACTGTATTACATGCACTAATGTTATGATGTATGTCGGTTTTGCATTGTATTGTCAAGGATAACAAGCACAATCTAAGTAATGGCATTTGATGCACAGAATTTATGATTCATGTCGCTTTGGTCTAATTTATGTACAATATACTATATTTTTTTATATAATCCTATGTACAGTCTCTGCGTGGCTGCTGTTCAGCATAGTTAAAAGTTTGCGGCTTAAAGGAAAGTGGCGTGGAGTGGAGTGTTGTGAAGTAGAGTTACATGTTTTTGATTGGCATGAAGTGGTGTAGAGTGGTGTAGGGTTGAGTACCTTAAAGTGTCATGGTTTGGCGTAGAGTGTTGTGGAGGGAGTACAGTTTTGTAGAGTGGAAGGTCATAGAGTTGAGTGCCATAAAGTGGAGTAAAATGTCACAGTGAGGTATAGTGGAGTAGCACGGTGTGTCGTGGAGAGATGTAGATCAAAGTAGAGTGGTGTAGAGTATGCTGTGTAGAGTGGAGTAGAGTGTTGAGTAGAGTGGCATAGAGAGGAGTAGATTGTCGTAGAGTGGAGTGGTACAGAGTAGTGTACTAGAGTGAAATGGCACAGAGTGGTGAGGAGTGTTGTAGATCGGACTGGAGTAGTGTTGTAGAGTGGAATGACATAGTGTGTCATAGAGTGGAGTGGCATAGAACGACATGGAATGTAGAGGAGTAGAGTGAAGTGTGTCATAGAATAGGATGAAGTAAAGTGGCATGGAGTGACGTAAAGAGAGTTGTGTAGAGCGTTGTAGAGTGGAGAAGTGGCATAGAGAGACATGGAGTGGCATAGAGTGCTAGAGTGGAGTAGAGTTTAATGGAGTAGAGCATCATAGAGTGGATTGTAATAGAGTTGAGTGCCGTAGAATGAAGTAGAGTGGTCTAGAGTGAAGTGGCATAAAGTACAGTGGGGTAAAAAAAGAATGGCATAAAGGGCAAGGGCATAGAGTGCATTGGTTTTCAGTAAAGTGGTGTAGAGAGCATTGTCGTAGATTGCAATGATGTAGAGTGGCATAGAGTAGAGTGGTGCCGAGTAGAATAAGTGGCAAAGTGTAGATTGCAGTTGGGTGGAGTGCAATTGCATAGAGTTGAGTGGTACAGAATGAAGGGCCAAATGTAGTAAGCTGTTTGCATGGTGCAAACTGCGAAAATCACAGTTTGCGCCATGCAAACAGCCTTCTGCGATGCACATTCCCAATTTGCGAGTCGATACCGACTCGCAAATGGGAATGCGACTCGCAAATATGAAGGGGTGTTCCCTTCCTATTTGCAACTCGCATCACAATGCAGAATCCCCATGGGACCCCTTCCCCTTTGTGAATGTTGCCCAAAAGGTTTTTTCAGAGCAGGCAGTGGTGCAATGGACCACTGCCTACTCTGAAAAAACGAAACCAAATAGTTTCGTTATTTTATTTATTTTGCAACTCGTTTTCCTTGAAGGAAAACGGGCTGCAAAATAAAAAAAAACTTCTTTATTTAAAAAGCAGTCACAGACATGGAGGTCTGCTGACTTCAGCAGGCCACCATCCCTGTGAGTGGAGGGACTCGCTATGGGGTCGCAAAATGCGACCCACCTCATTAATATTTATGAGGTGGGTCTTTGCGACCCCATAGCGAGTCGCAGACGGTGTCTGAGACACCGTTCTGCATCCGCATTTGCGATTCGGAAATTGCGAGTCGCACAGACTCGCTATTTCCGAATCGCAAATGCAGAAGTTGCTACATCTGGCCCTTAGTGGAGATGCTAGAGTGCAGTGGCTTAGAGTAGATTGTTTCAGAGCAGAGTAAAGTGGTGCAGGGTAGGTTGGAGTAGTGCAGGACAAGGTGCAGAGGTTTAGAGTGGGGTAGAGTGACGTAGAGTACAGTGGCATGGAGTGCAGTGGGGTGGAGTAGATTAGAGTGGCATAGAGTGCATTGGCATAGACTGCAATAAAGTGGTGTGGAGTTGAGTGGTGCAGAGTAGAGTACAGTGGCATAGAGTGCAGTGGTGCAGAGTAGAGTAGTATGGAGTTCAGTGGCAGAGAGTGCAGCCTCGCAGAGTAGAGTGTCATAGAGTGCTGTGGTGTAGAGTGAAGTGGCGTAGACTGTAGTGGTGAAGGATGCAGGGGCATAGAGTAGAGTGTTGCAAAGTAGAGTGTAGTGGAAAGCAGTGGCTTACAGTACTGTGGTGCAGTGTAGAACAGAGTGGCGTAGACTGCAGTGACGTACAGGGCAATGGTGTAGAGTGGCATTGCATGCAGTAATGTGGAGTACAGTGGCGTAGAGTGCTGCTGGTTAGAGTATAAGAGTATAGTGGCATAGAGTGCAGTGATGAAGAGTAGTTGGCCTAGAGTGCAGTGGCATAAAGTGCACTGGCTATGAGTAATGTGGTTTAGGGTGCAGTGGTTTAGAAAACAGTGGTGTAGAGCACAGCAGCATAGAGTAGAGAGGTGTAGAGTAGATTAGAGTGGCTCAGCATACAATGGAGTGGCACAGAGTGCAGTGGCATAGAGTGCAGTGGCGTAGAATAGAGTAGATTGTTTCAGAGTAGATTGAAGTGGCATAGACTGGAGTGGACAGGGTAAAGTGGTGAACAGTGTAGTGTTGCATTGGCATAGAGTAGAGAGGTGCAGAGTAGAGTTGAGGGGTGTAGTGTCCAATGACATAATGTGCAGTGGCATAAAGTACAGTGGCATAGAGTGGTGCACTGGCATAGAGTGCAGTGACGCAGAGTAGAGTGGCATAAAGTTCAATGACGGAGAGTGCAGTGTTGAAGAGTAGAGTGTCGTAGAGTGCAGTAGATTATTGATGCAGAGTAAAGTGGTTTAGAGTACAGTGGTGCAGAGTAAAATAGGGTGGGGTAGAGTTCAGTCAAATATAGTGCAATGGAGTAGAGTGCAGTGGCATACAGTAAAATGCTGCAGAGTATAGTGGGGACAGTGCAGTGGCATAGAGTGTATTGGTGCTGAGTGTATTGGTTCTGAGTAAAGTGGTGTAGAGTACATTGGCTTAAAGTGCAGTGATGTAGAGTGGTGAAGAGAAAAGTGGAGTGTTGCAGGGTAGATTGCAGGGATAGAGTGGAGTGTCACAAAGAGGAATAGGGTGGTGTAGAGTGCAGTGGTATGGAGCAGATTGTTTCAAAGTAGAGAAAAGCAGCATAGAGTGCAGTGGCAGTAGAATGCAGTAGACTGCAGTGGTGCAGAGTAGATGAGTGGCTTAGAGTGGATTGGCTTAGAGTGCAGTGGCATAGAGTGGAGCATTTCAGAATAGAGTGGTGTAAAGTCCAGTGGCAGAGAGTGCAGTGTTCCAGAGTAGAGTGGCATGGTGTAGAGTGGAATGATGCAGAGTGGTGTCAGGCATGATAGAGTGCAGTGGCGCAGAGTGGAATGATACAGAGTAGAGTGGCATAGAGTGTGGTGGCGTAGAACGAATTGGCATAGAGTGGCATAGAGTACAGTGGTGCAGAGTAGAGTGTAGTGGTGTAGAGTGCAGTGCCATACAGTAGTGTGGCATAGAGTTCAGTGGCAGAAAGTGCATTGTTGCAGAGTAGAGGGCAGTGGCATAGATTGCAGTAGTAAAGAGCACGGTGGTGCAGAATAAAACAGAGTGGTGTACAGTTCAGTGACATATAGAGCAATGGTGTAGAGTGCAGTAGTGTAGAGTGCGGTGGTGTAGAGTGTTGCAGAGTAGAGCATAGTGGCATATAATGCACTGGCGTTGAGTGCATTGTTTTTTAGTAAAGTGATGTACAGTGCATTGGCATTGAGTGCAGTGGTTAGAGTGTAGTGGCGTGTAGTAGTACAGAGTAGAGCAGACTGACACAAAGTGTAGTGGAGCAGCATAGATTGCAGTGGCACAGAGTGGAATGGCACAGAGTGTGGTGGAGCAGAGTAGATTGTTTCAGAGCAGAGTAAATTGATGTAGAGTGGTGTGCTGCTGGGTAGAGTGCAGTGACATAGATTGGAGTGGAGGAGAGTGGTGTAGCGTGCAGTGGTGCAGAGTAGATTAGAGTGGCATACAGAGGATTGGCATACAGTGCACTGGAGGGATACAGAGTAGAGTGCATTGGTGTAGAGTGCAGTGCCATAGAGTTTCGTGTTGCAGAGTAGAGTGGCATAGAGTGGAGTGGTGTAGAGTGAAGTGTTGCAGGGTAGAATGGGGTGACGTAGACTGGGGTAGTGTAAAGGGTAGTAGCGAAGAGTGCAGTGGTGCATAGTAGTATACAATGGGGTAGAGTGCATTGGCATAGAGTAGAGTGATGTGAAGTAGGGAGGCATAGAGTGGAATGGGGCAAAGTAGAACACAGTGACAGTGTGGAGTGAAGTAGAGCAGAGTAGCATAGTGTGGTGCAGAGGCGTGGAGTGTTGCAGAGTAGAGTGGAGCATGCATGGTGTGGTGGCACATTGCCTTAATAGACAACACATCTTCAATTGAAATGACCATTGCATTTGCACAGACACAGTTTTACTGATAAAAGTATCCACCACACAAGCAATATGGAAATGGCTTCACCTAGTGTATTGATGTGTTTTGAGCATATTCAAAAAAAATTCCTCTACACTTCAGAATTACAAAAATATAAACTTAATTTTTACTTTCCTAACTCTGACATATTCTAAAATATGAGCACATTTCATTTTTGTGTGCTAGAAAAAAAAACATTTGTTTCCCAGCAAGGCTGTCACATAAATTAATTCACTTTGAAATCAGAGACATAAATGTTCCTACAGAAGACAAAGCCTGACATTTTACCTCTGTCTTTCAATGCAGAGCAAATGTGACAAGATAAGAACAAGGTTTAAATGCCTTTTTACAGAAAGGAAGCACTCAGAAAGATACAGTAAATAAAATATGGGCAAGGGATGGGACAAACTCAAGCTGGACAGCTTAAAACAAAACCAGCAAATAGAAAGCAAGAAAATGTGTGGAACAAACCAAAAAGCCAATCGTAAGCAATGGACAGAATGCATACCCAGGAAAGCTTTCCGAATGTCTCCCAATGTCGTTAGCAAACCCTGGACCAGCTTTATGGCAAAGTGGCAGAGCGTGGTGCTGCGCCAAATATAGCAGCGCCGAGCTGCGCCACTTTTAAACTGCAGATATGCACTGTATTTACAGGAATACGACACACCCCTGCGTTTCCCCTTGTGCCGGCGTTGAATTAAGCTGCCTGCTCCAACGCAGGCATCCTTGCACCATAGTGCAAGGGTACCTGCATTGAGGGGATAGATTGATCATGTGCAATAAGATGTCCCTTCCTGCACATAAACAATCTATAATGTCGATTTGGCACTTCTGTGTGTCCTACAAAATACAGCACATATAGAAGTACCAAAGCGTCATCTTGGCATGATTGTTTATGTGCAGGAAGGGACACCTTCATGCACAAAACAATCATCCATGGCATTTTGCTTCTTCAGCTTTGCTCCTCATTTTGCCATATTAACACCACCAATGAGGTGGCAATAGTTTTTGGCACTGCCACAGATTTAGGATTTCTTAGAAATCTGGGTCAGCATCAAAAGCAGCAGGTGTTACAGTGGAACGCCCACAGCAACACCCATTGCACGCCCCTCTGACAGAGAAAACTGCATCGGGGGCCCATATGTACAAGGAGGTGTAACACCACAAATTGTGGCGTTATGCCTCCTTATAAATATGGAGCAGTGGTTAGTGCCACAGGAGCGTCACGAAAAGTGACGCTCCGGTGGTGCTAGAGGCTCTTAAATCAGCCTCACGACTGGTAGGATTTGACCTAAAGAACGCCCCTTGCCCCGCCTCCCTCAGCATGCATGACAGACCTGCTTGGCCTGATTTATGCTTACTGTTCTTTGTGCTGGGTCCCTGACTGTCCCGCACTGCCCCTAGAAAAACACATGCCAAAGTTCTGATATGACATCCTGTGTAGGCCAGTGACTATGAGCTCTATAGTTTACATTTAATTCCATTTAACTTGTCAAGCCGACCCCTCCACTCCCCCGTTGAAGCCACATAAGCAGCACCCATTATGTATTTTCTCTACTCTAATAAGGATCCAGACTAGACATGCTTCAGGCAGTGTAGTCAAGACTTTAATTGCTCCATCCGCGATTGACCAGACCTATCTCTCAGGCTCCCCTTTTTAAGGTCGGCTGCACTCCGAGTCTGTGATGGGATATGTGCTTTTCCAATATCCTCTGTCACTCTTCCTTAATTGCTTTCCTCCTGCAAATAGTCATGCCAGCTTAACAAGCAAGCGTGCAGTATGGGAGAGAATCATGAAACGGCCCAGGTAAGGTGATGAGAAGTAATGTAAAGCAAGCATAATAATAAATAAATAAACCCTCTTCAAGCCGCCACTAAACAAATAATAAATAATCAATGCTACCGATGTGGTTACTGACTAAATAATAGAAATTACCCACCATGTGACCAGCAGCTGGGAAGGAGGGCTATATTTCGCTGAGCTCGACAAGAATGTCACCAAAACTATACATTCATGCATTTTTTGAATGCTAATAAAACAGTGCCGTTTGATGAACCATCATGAAATTTTACAAGCCATTACCGAAACAGGCAAAGGCTTGGCATGCCAATTTTCCCACAGATCCGTTAATCGGGAAAAAAGTTACAAGGAAAGTTAAACAAAACAAGTCTTTTGCATTCAAGTAGGAAATGTTGCTTACCATCATAGCAAAAAGCTGAACTGATTTACCTAATTTGGCATAGAAAGTGAACTTCACTCTGAAAGTCTGCTTTTTGCATTTAATGTACATCCTCACAGCAGTTTTTGAGATATTAGAGTTTAGTGCTTAGTTTGTAAAAGAATGTGTGCTGCTGGCCAAAGCTCTGCTCAGAATCCCAGGGTTGGTGTTATTAAATGTCCGTGCACCTAGGGTGACCAGATTTTGAGGAGCAAAAACCGGGACAGGTCAGACATAAAAGAAGGACTAAAGACTTAACTCTCACTTTTATTTCTTACCTCTCCCGTTTTTTTTGCTTAGCTTTGTGAATGTGTGCCTTTACATATTTGTGTGTTTTTATATACACGCACACACATGCACACATTTACAAGACTACATATATAAAATTAGCTATGGCTTGACCTCCCACCCTGCACCCCTAACCCGCCCCCACCCACCTCTCTCTGCTCCCCACTCCCTCTCTCTGCTGGGAGCAGACAGGGGACTGTGTTTCCTGACAGTGACAGATAAATTACTTTAATAATTTCATACTTTACTTATGCTGCCCTACATGATCTGACCATTGTCCCAAAAACCGAGACATTTATTTAACGATCTGACCTTTGTCCCAAAAACCAGGACATTTGTTTAAAATTAAGAGAAGCGTCAGGACACCAGGGCAGTCCTCTAAAAACGGGACTGTCCGAGGCGTCTGGCCACCGTAGGTGCACCACATACCAAAGCGACATAGTCTTGAATCCACCTCTGACCTCTTTAATTTACTTCCAAACATTGCCAACCCCTTTGTCTCACACTTGCGGGTCCCTGCTTTCTCCTATTGCGACGTTTTATTCCGTCTTTCTCTCCACACCCTTCTTTCCATTTTGTGTTTTTTCCCTCTCTTGATTTTAGTCAATCCCTTATAAGAAAAAAAAGCACTGGTCCCCAAAAATGAGTGGTTCAAATTAAGCACTGGAGGCATTTGAAAATAGTGTTGGGTGGGAAATGAAGAGGTGGAATTCAGAGATATATCTTGGCCATTTAAACTCACAAGTACTGTAGAGCATTTTGCATTTTTAAGAAAAGTAAGTGGTTGATGAATGGCTTTATTTTTTGTCTCCATTTTGAAATTCACAAAGTTGCAAAATCTCAGGCATTTGTGTTGTGGAAAAAAGGTCACAAAGAAAAGGTTAGACCCAATGACCAGTTTTAGGCCACAAAACCGACTAGAAACATACCATGAGGCACCGAAAAAAATGAGCAAACGTGAGAAGAATGCAATTAGTGGATAATAAACTCTGAAATTTTAAAAGTACGAAAGCACATGGCCACCATTTTGTGATCAGACCAGGGCTCCATTTCACAAATTTATGAATTCCAGAAAGACCAAAAAAAGTAATACTTAGAAGCATCACAAAAAAAAACATTTTGAGACAGACAGAATGAGGGACCTGTATCCAGTATCAGTGGCACACAGTGGAGGTTGGGTGCCCATGCAGGTAGGGTGCAGGGCGTGGGCACCCTCGTGGACACCCCTCTGCTGGCCATGGTCATACTGGTGAAAGGATGGATACAGTACATCTAAAAATCGCGAGTTCACTGAAAAAAGACAGGTGATTATGCCACTGCCATATTTTGCTTTTGGCAGGAAGATGTTTTTATGTGCCTTAATCAAAGGGGTGTACTGAGCATTGTGAGGGCACCACTTATGGTTTACGTTGAGTGTTGCATACCATAACTTTCAATTTTTAGATGTGTTGGTTGAACCATAACTAATCTTTCTTTCTGTTTTTTCACTTACATACAAACATACATAGAAATGTATATTCGTACATTTATGCATAGATAATGTAACCTATTATTTTAGTATTTTAATACATGTTATATGACTGTTAATACAATTTGGGGTAATAACATTGCATTAAAATTAGACGAGGAAAAGATTAGCATTATTGTAGAGTTTAGAGCTGGCATAGGGGAGAAATTGAAGGTAGGGCAAAGGGAACATATTATTTTGATGTTATATCTAGGTGGACAAACTAAAGGTAGGACAAACTAAAGTCGCAACCATGTGGAGGCTTTTAGGGAGGGAATACAGCCAACTAGGGCACAGAGAAGGGCCATCTGGGGCTCATGACCTGGGTGTTTAAGTTCTTTAGGGCAATTATGGTTGGGGCATGGTGACGGGTTATCTGGGGTAAAAAAGAGTGATTGAGAATGGGGCAAAAATATAGTGTATCCAGGACAAAGAAGGACAGACACATAAGGCGCACAGAAAGTGCACCGTTGCTGATGGGGGCATTGGAATTTTGCATCAGGAACACAGAAACAATGGGACACTGAGGCACTTATGACAATTGTGTGAAGTGAATGGAGGAGCATGTGGAGCACAGAGGGCGAGAATGACTGTTGGTAATTAAACAGAGAAATTACATATCTCATCTGTCCTAGCTCCACTTCCTAAGCCCCTTTGGACAATGCACCTGTGAAACAAATAGACTGGACTCTGCCATGGACAATCCTCCACCATCACCCCTGCCCATTTTACAACCCCCTCCACTAATTTGCACTGAAATAAACACCCTTGAATCACAAAACAATCTGAAGTCAGTCTGTGCTTTCACAAATGTGTATTTGAAATAACTAAGGAAAATAGCAATGTCGATTGTATTGTCAACATACCTATGTCACACAGCTCTAGTCCATGAGGTAATATAGCAGAGGCCACACAGTGGGACCCACATCTGTAAAATGGAAAGGCAAAGTGACAAGTCAGGGTCCATACACAGGGTGAAAGTGACGGACATATGATAGGTCTAACAATTGTATGGGATGTGTGAGCCAGTGACATCTTCCCTTTGTCTCACTGGAAGTATTGCTGGATAACGTTGTTTCTGCTGCCTCCTCTTCACTGTCCACAGGCTCCACAGCTGCCACAAGACCTCCTTCTGGACCATCCTCCTGCAGAAAAGGCACCTGTCGTCGCAAAGCCAGGTTGTGCAGCATACAGTAGGCCCGATGATCTGGCACACCTTCTTTGGTGAGTAGTAGAGAGAACCACCTGTCATATGGAGGCACCGGAACCTGGCCTTCAGGAGGCCGAAGGTCCTTTCAATCACTCTCCTAGTTCGTCCATGTGCCTCATTGTAGCGTTCCTCTGCTCTTGTTCTGGGATTTCTCACTGGGGTCAGTAGCCATGACAGGTTGGGGTACCCAGAGTCACCTGCAAATGTCTAGGGACAACTGTTAGACACACATTAACCCTTACGGACAACCCCAGACAATTATTCACACAGTATAGGGTCCTTGTACTCACCTATTAGCCACACACAGTGCCTCTGGAGTTGCCCCATCACATAAGGGATGCTGCTATTTCTCAGAATGTAATCGTCATGCACTGAGCCTGGAAACTTGGCATTCACATGGGAGATCTACTGGTCGGCCAAACACACCATCTGCACATTCATTGAATGGTGGCCCTTCTGGTTTCTGGACACCTGTTCACTCCTGCGGGGGGTACCAATGCCTCATGTGTCCCATCAATGGCACCTATGATGTTCGGGATATGTCCCAGGGCATAGAAGTCACCTTTCACTGTGGGCAGATCCTCCACCTGAGGGAAAACTCTGGACAACACGTTTGAGAACATAGGCTGGGACATCCCTGATGCAATGGCCACTGTAGTTTGAAAAGACCCACTTGCCAGGAAATGGCATACTGACAGGATCTGCACTAGATGGGGGTTTCCTTTGGGATGGCGGATAGCTGACATCAGGTCAGGCTCCAACTGGGCACACAGTTCATGGATTGTTGCACGATCAAGTCTGTAGGTGACTATTACGTGTCTCTCTTCCATTGTCGACAGGTCCACCAGCGGTCTGTACACCGGAAGATGCCGCCATCTCCTCTCCTGCCCCAGTGGACGTGGCCTATGGACAAGAACAGCGAGCAGAGGTATTAAAAAAATAATCATTGCGCACATTTGTCTAGCCACAATGTGCCTGTCACTGTGTGTATGCAAGGCCTAGATAGGTGTGATGCATTTAAAATTAATGCCATGTGGCCCCCTGCCTGACCTGTAAGGTGGGACATGGGGATATGAGGTAACTGCGCTTGCGTCATACACCGTCGTGGTAGGCGGTCAAAGACCGCGGCGCAATCCTGCATTGGTTAACATTGGACCCTATGGGTCCCAGGAGCCAATGGCGATGTACGCCGGCGGTTACTGTACGCACCGCCGTGGACGTGACCGCTATTTTCTGTCTGTTCACTCACTTGACACCTGACCTTCGACAGGAGAGGACCTCCACTGCAAGTGCTGCTGTGACCTCAGTCTGGAAGCGACGATGGTTCATGTGTCTGGGGAAAGGGCCCCTGCGGATGGTGAGTGTATGTGCGTCAGTGCAACGGTGGGAACGTGGGTCAATGACTATGGCTCGGAGACTCTGCGGCCGCAGGACTCAGGTCCAGGACCCAGGCCCAGGACCCGTAGGAGTGGTAGGAGCAGCACATAATCAAAATTCCATCTGCGCTTTCCAACTCAAAGCAGGAGTCAGCGCAGCAAGTAGCGGTGAGGGGTGTGGGTTGTGTGGGTCAGTTCAGAGGGGGCAGGTGCTGCAGAATCTCTGGGGGGACCCCAAACTTCATCTCAGCCCCCGCCAAGCAAAGAAGCTCCAGCGCAGCCCCACGTCTTTGGAAGTGGCCTCTAGCGCAGAACAGACCAGCGCTAGCAGCAGGTCAGGACTTCAGCTCAGCTAACAGCTTCAGTGTTTTATCACGGTGCTGAGGTGCACTAGGTGTGCTAGTTAGGTGGGCTGGTCGAGCGCAGCTGCTGTAGTCAGCCACTGCAGAGTGAGAGCCCTGGGGGTTCACAGAAGCGGCCCAGTTAGTTCTGGGTGTGTCTTGTGGAACCCCCAGTGAGACCCGCTCGTGTCCCACCTGGGGGCCCCTGAGAACTTTCCTCCCTCCCACATTATTATTATCATTATTGGAAATAATTTACAAATTTCATCACCATCAGCAGAATCTCTGAGCAGTTTGGATCTGTTCTCACCCTTTGCATGTATAAGAGTTTTTGACATCTCCGGGAGCAGCACCATCCATCATCAACAATATTACAGGTGTTGTTCCTCCTTGTGAATCCCCCTAACAATCAATTTAGTAGGCAGGAGCAATGCGATCTGGCAAGTCACGGGGGCCCTGCATGGGGGAGGAAAAAGGCTACCAAAAAGAACAAGGCAAAGCTCCCCAGCGAACTCATCCATAATGTGCCAAGGCATCCTGATAAACGAAGAAAAACACCTCATGGAACAACTGGAAAATTACATCAAAGCGCCACCAGAAAAAAAAGACGGGTACAAAATAAAAGACTTTCTAACAATCTGGCATCAAAGGCCGCAGGAATCAATAGATACTTCTAGAGGGGAAAGTTTTGAGCAAATCCCCCTTGGGGTTGCTTTCCCGCGGCTCCAAATTAACAAACTGCAAGAGCCCAAGTAATCAGACCCTAGCCATAATCAAAAAGTACAACAATCTCCCCTTATATTTGGGAGGGGGAAGGCTGAAACCAATAGCGCCGATCTCTTGGAGTCTATTTTTTCCTTGGACTTCAGCAGTTGGGAGGACCCATTCCAAAGTTCACGAATAAGGAATGATCTAGAGCAACTAGATCTCGTCGGCACCCATGATCACCCTCTGATAGAGTTCCTCAACAGGGACTCCTTTGCGAATTAATGCAGCACCACACAGGATAAGAATGTCTCGGCTCTTCCTCTCCGGTCTGACCAAAGGGGTGAAGAGGAAATGACGAACACTGCAATCAGCTCACGCCCCTTCCAGGATTGCACGCAAATGTTTCGGTCACAAATGGAGGTACTAGCCAGCACATGCGGCTCACTTCTATCACCACTAAACGTCATGTCAGTGGCAATAAAGCATCAGGATGATAAACAAGACATCCAAGTAGATTTACTTAACATCATGGCCAATTATATTGTGGGCATCGACTCAAAGTTACAAGCCCTCAACAACCAGATTTGCCAACCCCAAAAGCACAATTATGTGCAGCAAGCTGTATGTGACTGCGCCACCTTAGGGACAAACCCCAGGTCATCTCTTCTATCCTCAATGAAATACTCTGTGAAGTCAGGGACCAGGCCCTAAAGACAAGGGAAAGGTTTTGGGTCTTAGAATCGGAAAACCATGAAGAAAAAATCGTGATTATGGAATCCTCGCAAGGGAGTCGTCGATGTTAACGTCCCCGCAAAAAGGAGGGCACACAGAGCCCAGAAGAACATCAATCCTTTCACATTAATGAGTTCATAACACCGGGAAAACCTCAAGAGCACAGGTACAACCATGACAACAGAGACGATCGACCTTTATTGCACTCTACAAATCCCAGTGCCTTCAGAAATTTTAAGGGAAAAGAATAAGTAACAAAAACAACGGAAAAAAGAAAGAACCGCTCAGCATAAAAATATATGTCAATTCTTTGCACAACTAAAACAGCCATCCTCATTGAATACCAGTAAAGAAATCGTGGTCCCACCTATATCATCAGACTTTAAGCAGCCTTCAACAGCAGAGGAAAGGTCTAATCCAAGTTTAAGCTGTGAAGGAAGTGAGGAACAAAGAATCATCTTTGGACAACCCGCCGAGGGAAATAGTAAAGAGGCTAAACAGGCAAATCTGGTTACTAGCCTACACGGAAAGTACACCAGTGCGTACCTCCACAAGCACCGAGGTTCGTAATCCAACAGAATATTTAATTTACAATAACAAAGAGACTGAGGAGGTGGCCACGGCCCAAAGAGAGAAGGAGAGGAGCACATCCAGCACTAGTTTGCAATCAAATTATTTGCTTCAACAGTGCCAAGAAGTAGGCCCCACTGAACCAACAAAGAGAAAGGAAATCAGTGGTTTTGTAGCCTGCTATGCCTTCAGAGGTGCACAAACTGCTCCTTATAAGCCAGAGGAGGGATGTGATTCTCTTGATAGAGGAAACATTTTTAAATTGATAGGGGAAATAAGAGAACTTTCCCATGTGTCATCGGCAGATCTACTTTTCGTTGAATTTAAACCCCATCCTTTGTCACAGTAACTACATTGACCACAGCATGCCTAGTACATCAACTAGTCGACCATTTTGAAAGACTCATTTTGACATCTTTGACTCATGGGGCAGTGAGCTGCGACAGGTAGATCATCCTCATTAGCCAGGTCTTCTGCAGGCTCCCATGACCCACAATAAATCAGTGCTAAGAGGGGTGTCAGGAGCTGAATCAAATCTAGTGGACATGGAAAAACTAGTGGTCGTGAAGCATGCTGGCGAGACTGGCATAGGCCAGATGTATTGGGTGCTCAAATGCACCAGCCTCCCAAATCACATAAACGTTCCTGACAACATTGAAAAGCCTGGGGACAAGGGCTCATTGGGGCCGTATGTTAACATCTGTTCATGGAATGTCCATGGAATTGAGTCAATACTGCAAGACCCAGAAGCGCAGTCCTTCCTCCAGGAGTACGACGTTATCTCACTTCAGGAAACCTGGCGCCCAGGGCCGATTTTGGTGTCCGGGTACACAGAAATGCACATTCCAGTGAAGAGATCCTGCAAATATGGCCACGCAAAAGGGAGTCTGGCAACCTTGGTTTCTACAGCACTCATAGGGCATAAAGTCACAGTTGACACAGAGTCAAGTTCGATTCAGGCAACCAAGATTACATTTGGCAGGCCCTACAGCAGTCAAACAGAATTAATCCTTATAAATGTTTACATCCACCCAAAAAAAGCATGTAAAGAGGGCAAAGTGGAAGTGTTGGGTGAAATAATTAAGGTCTTACAAAGACAGCATAATGAAATCATGTTTATCATCACCAACAATTTCAATCTCAACTTGTTGGCAACAAGAGGGGGAAATGCAAAGAACCGAGCTGCAAGCACACATAGGAATCACCTGGAAAATGTAGGCCTAACATTACTTAGGCCTAACATTGTTAAACGGGAACAGCAAGAAGGACACGCCAGCATCCAAAACATTTGCAAGCAGCAAAACCTGCTCAATTATCAATTACACTCTGATAAACAACTCTGCAATACCCTTGGTGCGGAATTTTCAAATCAGATGCAGAGCCGAGAGCGATCACTTCCCACAAACACTGGAATTAGTATCTAAATTTGAGAAGCTGCAAATCTAGAGTGGTTTAATTGCACCCCCTTCGATGTTCAACCATAAAAGAATATAATGGCGTCAGCAAGGGACAGCGGCTGTGATGGATGAGGTATCATAGAGCAAGGTCTCTAGAGGTGAGAACAAACCTAGCGGCCATGCAAGAAAAAGAGCCCGCTTTTAAAGGCAATTGAAACAAGGATTGGGCTGAGTTAATTCATTTTCTGCGGGCCAAATGTCCAGCTACTTCCAATTCAACAATTCAGCGACAGGCTTTCAACTCAAAGAGGGGACAAGACGGACAGGCCTGGTTTAAAAAGGCCTTGCGCATTCAGAAATCATAAATAGGGCAACAGTCCAGAAAACTTGCAAAAGTGGCAGTCCGGGCGAGGACAGAGATAAACTCACCCTGTGGGTGCATCGACTGTTGAGCAGCAAAGAAAAGAAAAGCTTTCAAGAAACCTCATGGTCCAAGTTATTTCGGGCAAGTAAAATGCCAAAACAGAAAATTATTTTGGGAACTGGTGAACGAGCTGGCACTCGGTAAAAACAGACACCATAGCTTTGGGATTGACTCAATTTCCTGGGAGAGTCACATCTGCAGCTAGGATGGCCCAACAGAAGGTGGAAAAATGACACTTAAGTCTTCAACCCAGTTGCACCCAAGAAGCAACCTGCCCCCACGTCACCAAGTAGAGGAGAAGCTTTTAGCCATCTCAAAGAGAGCAGATAACGATCAAGTTTGGCTGCCAGAACAACTAGCTGGTCTGATTAAGAAAATGAAGTCTGAAGGGGCTGCCAGACCCTACAGCCTCCCAAACACCACCTTTAAAAGAGATCCACTATAGTGGGTGCAGTACTTTTTGTCACTTTTAAAAACCATAACTCACGCTAAACGGATCCCAGAATCATGGAGAGGCAGCATTGTGCACAAATTTTTAAAAGTAGAAATCCTGCTTTGCCTTCAAACTACAGGTTAATTGCTCCTATCGATGTAGAAGCTAAGCTCTATGCATCCTGTCTGTTACAGCACCTCCAAACCTGGGCAAATGAAAATAGGCTACTCTCTGGATTTCAAACAGGCTTCAGGACAGGCATGGAAATATAAACAACTCTAATAGCTCTCTCCCTCATTGTAGAAAAGGCCAGCCACAGGAAGTTGAGCCTTTATGCCCACATTATCGATTTTATGCCATTTTACCGGATCCCCAGGGAAAGGCTCTGGTCCAAGCTGGTCAAATCGGGACTCCCGAATAATCTGCTAAGGGCTAATATAGATCTTTACACTGACACCTGGGTTCAGGTTACAATTGGAGATGGTACAAGACCTACAAAGATCGGCTTAAAGCAAGGCTGTGTCTTGGCTCCAATCCTGGTTAATTTATA
Source organism: Pleurodeles waltl (assembly GCF_031143425.1). Lineage (NCBI taxonomy): Eukaryota > Metazoa > Chordata > Amphibia > Caudata > Salamandridae > Pleurodeles > Pleurodeles waltl. The sequence goes on along the minus strand of NC_090448.1, from coordinate 721,211,074 downwards.
CCTGGCAGATCTTGCCAATGCACTAGCACAAGTAAACAGCCTTCCACCGGCTATAGGCCCAGAGAAAGTAATCTGCCTACAATATGCCAACAACATTTTATTATTGTGTCATACTCCACTGGGTCTGCAACAGAGCACAACAGCTCTTAAAGCTTCTATGGATCAGCAAGCCCTGGAAATAAACCTACCCAAAACAAAATTGAGGCAGCTCCTTGTGGGAATTATAAATCTTTCACTTGGTTTCTGGGGGGGAAAAGTGGAAGTGGTGCAGTTGTACAAATATCTAGGAGTTCACCTCAAACCTTGATTGAAATGGAAACGTCACCTGCTCTCGATTCAGGCAAAGGTCCACTCATTAACATATAGCTTTAAGCTGCTTAAGAAGAAGTTGGACTGTCCTAATCTGTCTCACTTTCTAAAAGTCATGTCAACTCATTTGCTCCCAGCCATTTCCTACGGGACTGAAGTTTTGCAGGGCTTGGAGATCTTTCTATTAAATAACAGCCAAATTCAACTATATAAGGCTGTTTTCAACATTCCAAAAAGTGCTTCCCCGGCACAGGTCAGGATGGAGTTTGGCCTAAAAAATCAGGTCCTTCAACGTAAGGGAGCCTTTCTTGACGCATCCTGGCACGGAAAATACGTTCATAAATTATTCCTGCTGGCACGAAGTGCAGTTGCAACAAACCAGTAATAGAAAAGGAACTTGGGAAAGGTACCTAAATCAAGTCATCCAAGGCCTGGACATGGAATGAGCATTTAAGTGTAGCATGGGAAGGCTGCATTCAACAGAATCGTTTATATCTCTGTCTTCTTCTTGTCACTTCTCACAGACATGGCCTCTTTGGCTAAGAGATGGCACGCTGGGCAGTTCTGGGGTCTCATTCGACTCTGTACCCAGAAGGATATCTCGCAGAACATTTTTCTATCTATGTAAAACCTCAGTTATTGTTATATCGAATGGGGTTCTTCGATACCAAAGATGCTCGCCCCTCTTGGAAAAAACAGTATCCTGACCAATCTTGCCGTTTATGTGGCCATAACTGAAAAGCATTGTTGCACGCTCTCTGTACCTACCCGTCTCTGCGGCTGGAAAGAAGAAATCTGTTAAAACAGCATTTTTTACCTCATAATGTCCGATCCTGCAGACTGGATGTTATAAGTTGACTCAAGGGCAAGTCGATTCCATACTTTTGCAGGGTTTTATAAGAAGCTGGCTTTGGCTGACTTGGGGTACTTGCATGAGTAGCAGTAACTAGAATGCAGAGTGCCCTGGTGGGAGATTCATAAATGACAGGCCGCGTTTAAGGCAGCATCACCTTCTCACGAAATCAGAATTTTCAAACTTACTTATGATATTTTATATGATTCTTATTTTACTGAGTTTGAATATGAAGGTGTATCATCGGCCATATTGGACTTGGGTCCCTAATTAGTCTTTGACATAATTTCTGCCCCCACTATTTTTGTGTATTGTAAGGTCTTAACTTTTGACTTTTGTAGTTGGTTTAATTCGTCCAATATTGGTGTTTTAGTATGCACTATATTGCAATGTTTTTTATTAAATCGAGCAATAAAGATTATCTGTCTAGCGGGAATTTGGAACATAGAATGTTGGAACAACTGTTAAGTGGAGCTGAAATAATTTAGTGTGCACTTCACCTACTTGTAATTTGGAGTCTTTATTTCAGAGAGGCAGGGAGATGTTGTGGCAAAGATGGTATCATAATAAGTGCGCACTGGGTTTTCCACATAGGGTTCCTGTTCAACTTCCGTGTTGAAGGCGAACCTTCGGGTAAGCTTTCAGTGACCTGTTATGTGCTGTAACATCCTCATAGCTGTTTTACTTTTTTTTACTATCTTGCTGCGCCCGCTCATACCGTTTCTGGTCCATCTCTGGTGTAGTGACTATTTGTGCCAATTCAACTGTCCAATCACTTAGATCTAATAAATAGCATGGCATGCACCAATGAAGTTGCACAGATAGATGCCAGATGTGAGCCCTTGGGTGTGCCACCTTGATTTGCCATATGGCCACTGTTTGTTTGTGGAGCCCAGTGCATGAAGTGTGTATATATGTAACTTTGCCAGGACATGACACAAGAGGTATACATGCCATCTGTCCTGGTGTTTTTTGGTACATCTTGAGAAGGTGGAGTAAGGAAACAAGAATGTTTGAACCAGTAGGTTTGGCATTATGATGGAGTGCAGATCCAGTGTGTGCATGCAGTATAAACCCCAAAGCTACTGTGCTAAAGCACAGATAAAATAATCTGAAAAATTGATTCTACAGGAAATAAAGCATTCCTTTCTGGGTCTCGCCTACTAGACAGTGTATGAGGTGCCTGTTGTGAGATGTATTGCTAGCTTATGGCAGGCTTTTAGACTGCCCACTGCTTACCATTGGTTGGCTTCATTGTCACATCGTTTGCTTGCTTATTTGTTAGTGTCTGTGGGTTTTCCATCTTCTTCCTGTGTTTGTCCCTCCATTGGTGCATGAACTCATTACTTGTGTCCTTTCACTGCATCCTTTTCACACTCCATTTTTCTTTTTGTTGAAGCACTCTGCGAGAGTGAGTGCGTTTTCGAGCTATCTCCCTCATGTACTACTCCTCCTCCCCCCCAATCGCTTGTGTTGCATATTCACTGAGTGTATGCATCTCTCCCACCCCCTCTATATTGCGCTTGTGTGCTTGTCCTCCTCTCTTTGTTTCTTTATCCATGTGCTTCTCCACCCTGCTTCACGTTGCGTTCTATCATCCAATTATTCCCCTCATGTTCTTTTCCGTCTGCTTGCTTCCCCCACTCGCTCCCTCTGTGTTGCTCCCCTCCAATCGTGTCCCCATGTAACCTCGCCCCACCCTATCCTTCTGTTGCTTTCTCAGCTGTTCATAATTCCACACACCTCAAATCCCTGTTACTTTTTTCTTTTTATTTACCGGGCCAACTCGGATCAGCAAACAAATAGAAAAAAAAACCTTGCATCATTTTTAGGCGGGCATGCTTGGTGCACGTCTACGAAATAACGTGGTTGGCTGGTTAGCATTTTTTTCTTTTTTTGAAAGCCTTGCTGCACAGCATGGGGGATGCTGTAAAGCATTTATAAAACCACTGGCAAAGCCAACAGGCCCCAAAGCTGAAACCTATTGACTTTGCCAATGCTTGTTTCTGTAGCATATATTTTTCTGATGTTTTTTATCAGCACTCGCTCTACATTCTTACTTGGCTATTCACCGACTGATTTCAGCTGTCAAATAGTCCCTCATGGATTCTAAAAGAGATAGAAGGGCAGATTCAAAGAGCTAACGGAAAACCGTCCACGCTAAAATACTCCAGTGGGTAAATTCTAGATGTGATTGACAATGTCTAACATCAGTAGCTGAAGGTTTTTGAGAAAAAGAAGTCAACAGCTGGAAGAAGCTGACCAAAAGCCCCTTAAAATAAATATTTGCTCATCATGAAAAGGAAAAGTGCCATAGATGTCAAACCTAAAAAGAATTCAACAAAAAGGAGAAATGAAGACCACGAAAATCACATAATGGGTATGATGCAAAAAGGAAGGCAATTGTAATTATCAGAATGGGGAAAAAAATCATGCCTGTGTTTCAAGATGAAGCAGGCGGCCCTGGTCTGTCAAGCAAAGGAAAACAAATTGGTGTAACGCATGGTTGCCAGAAAACTATTGCGATGCACTAGAAGCCGCCTGTGATCTGTCCCTACCATTGCTCTCTAAGCTGTAATCAAGAAGCATTATTAAACATCTAATTACCCAGCAGAAAATGAGCGCTTTGTCCCCGGTGTAATTAAAAGCGACTCACTGCTATGTACAGAGACCTCCTTCGACTCTAAGCCTACCTCATCTATTTCCTGTACCGCCTCCCCGGTGGTACCGAACATGGGGCTCCAATGGCTCCTGGGGAGATGATCTAATGCCCACCTAGGTCAACTTTTCAGACCGTCAGTTTACCGCCTCAGAATGGCCCCTCACCTTGAGGTGTGCAGGTGTATAGTATAGTGTATAGTATAGTGTTTATTTGAGTCTTAGTTAATTAAAACCATACATGTAGAAAGAAATAGAAAAGGGAAAAAAGAACAATCATTAATCATCATATTAAAATTCCTCATAAAAACTTCTCCTTGTAACCATTCCTGTATTAGTTAATTAAAAACCACACATGTAAAGTAAAACGATTGTCACAAACATCAGTCATAGTATTAAACTCCTCATGAAAGACGTCTCATTTATTATCACACTGAATATTGCAAAATGCTTCACACTATTCATCAGTATAGTGTCAAATAATAGAGTAGACATAAAGGGCCAGATTTAAGAATCCTCTTTCGTCACCTTGTGCCACATTAGCATCATTTTTCTGACGCTAATGTGGCGTTAGGTTGGCAAAAAAGCTGCACCATATTTACAAAGTGGCACAATGCATGCACTGCACCACTTTGTAAACTCTTGTGCCACATTGTGCCTGCGCCAGGCATAATTTATGCAACGGGGGGGCGTTCCAGCATTAGGAGACATAGAAAAATGGCGCAGTGGAATCTATGAGATTCCAATGCACCATTTCTAGCGTCGTTTTTAACAGCTGCCTAAGGCAGGTGTTAAAATGAGGCTCCCACTGTTTTCAGTGGACCCTATTTTCACTTTGCAGTATTAGCACCAGTATTTCTGGTGCTAATCCTGCAAAGCGGCAAACTAGCATCAACATTTTTTATGCTAGTTTTCTAATGTGCGCCATGGAGAGCTGTATCCTAAATACGGCCCACACATGGTGGTATTAGGGGGGTGCAATGTTGCACACGAAAAGTGGCACCTCATGATGCCCCACTTTTCACAAATATGCCACAAAGTGCATAATATGATTGTTGTTTCGAGATGAAAGTTCAGAAATCATTGCGTGGCGGTGCTATTCAGCGAGCACCAAAAGGGTCCTTTTAATGTTTTGATTCTTTGTTAAAATTAGCAGCTGCTGCAGTGTTCAATAGGTTTTTTAGAAGCTGCATACATTTCACAAATCTTGCAACCAAGGCAGGCAGCTCCACTTTGAAGCAAACCATTACAACAGATTTACAGTAGCGAATGCCCAATAGCTGGACCTGAGGTTTTATTAGTACCCGCCTCTCAGTCAACAGGGCCAGAGAAGTACAGCCTATGTATATATCTGATTACTTGTATAAGGAGTGCAGTCCGGAGGAGGCAGCCCACCCAGCCTACACTGAATCGATTTCAATTTGATCTATTTCCTAATGCAAACAATCAAGATTGTTTGCCGGTCTGCCTTCTCATAGTTGTTTATAATCAGCCAAGCATGTGCATGATTTGCCAGCTTATGTTTGTCTTTCAGCCGCAATTTCTGCTGCACAATTTAGTCTGTTAAAGTTTGTAAAGTTAACTGGGGCAGACCATGGGATAGGTCCAACAGGGTACGGGTTCTTAAGTTGCAGCCCATGTTTGAGATTTTTAGCCATATTTGTTTTTCCAGTGAATCTTCTCTTGAACCTTAAAGCACATTTTTAGAAAAGCCAATTGCCTTTACAGTATATGTTTAGTTAAGCTGAATTCCAAGAAAATTTGAGCTGGAAACCATACTTTGGTAGGTCAAACACTCGCCTGTAGGTGTTAATTAGGTGTTCATTCAGAAGATTGGAGACACTTCCAAACATAACCTTTCACCCGTGAGCAAGGGATCAAGGGTTGGGCACATGAGTTTTGTTGGAGAGCTTCAGGACCACATTGAGCAAGGAGTTATGAACAACGAAAACGACCCATAGGTCCATGTGAACATGAGTATACAGCATAAACGTGTCACAATTGTTCAGGTAAATTCTATATTGAATTAATCCATATACCTGAGTCTTAGATTAAACAGAATCATTCAGTTGTGAACAAATCTAAACATGATTGTCTTAAGTAATCAATCAGTATGTATAATTGTAAAAAAAATGTAATTTCTCACACAAACTCAAAACAAACAATGTCCACTGTCTAGTGAATAGTGAAGTAGTTGTGCGACAGAACCCCAATTGGAAAGAACCAAAACTGAGAGTGGTAAGCAAAAGCGACTAATCGTGAAACAAAGGTCTATTAGTACAGGTCTAAGAACAGCTAATTTTAATATATTCATTTAAAAACACCACAAAATGTGTTTGAAATGTTTGTACAGTTTTAGGTTTGCCTTTTAATATTGTCGACAATGTTTCAACCCTATTTAGGAAATAAGGGTCTCATCAGGATTTGAAGATGACCTAGGGAACTGAAGATTGAAGAAGCAATTAAACACTTTCATAATCATTGGAAAGAAAGTGGATATGGACTATATATATATATATATATATATATATATATATATATATATATATATATATATACACACACACACATACTGGTCATAATTCTAAGAGGGCCAGGAAGACTAGAGTAGGTGGCCATACTTCTGGGATAATAATGAAAACTGTCTGTGCAAAAGAAGGAAACATGTAAGGCTAGGACTGAGTGAATCCACCTAGAATGCACAACAATGAAATTACACAGTGTGACTTACCCAAATCAATATACAGGCTCTGCTTTCTGTGTGCCAGGGTGTGCCATCTAATATAAAAATTTGTTTTTGTGCCTAAGAGGAATGTAAGGACCACTTATGAGTATCAGCCAATGACCACACGTGTCACTTTGAGAACATACACCACAAGCTATGTGCTTACCCGTGAGTGCGGGTCCTTGCAGGAGGAACTCACTTGAGTAACAGCACCTTGCAGGAGGAACTCACTTGAGTAACAGCACTTCGTGGTAACATAACTGAGGGACCAGTGTGTATAAACAATGAGGTGCCCACAGTGGGGAAATAAGTCAGCAAAAAACGACGAAGATTGTCAGTGATTTCTGCTCTGATTGCTGCACAAGTGACTGTTAGCGGTGGTTCCCAACATTGAGCATTCTCACAATAATGCTGCAGGGAGGTGTCCATGCAACGAAACACAAATGTGAGAAATAAGTCACTAGTACAAAGAATTACCAGTGGTGTTACGTACGCCAAGATGCACGAATGCAGCAACGGAGATATAGATCACTTAAAAACCTGGTTGATCAATGTTACCGGCTCCCAAGAGTTTGTGGACAACCGCTTGAATGATTCCAGAATTCTGAATAGAGTGAGGGTCTTAAAGGTGCAGCCTAATATGTATGGGATTTCACATAAGGGTGCATGAGGCCGGTGGTGGGTCTTCAGTCACCCTTCCGTTCATCGATCTAAGACCAGCTTGTGTGCCTAGGTTAGTAGTTTTTCTTCTAGTTGGTCTCATCTTTTAAAGGCAGGTTTGATGCGGTAAGGTATGTTGCATTGTTCATCATGTAATAGCACAATGTCATCCTTGAGTCTGTTGTCAAAGATATTCAGATCAAAATCACCAGTTATGAGCTTTTGGGCCCCGGAGTACTTTTAGACGATATCTGCTATTACCATTTAAAATTTCTTTATGATTGCTCATTTTACATGTTGGTGGTGATTTTGAAGTGTTCTGTACGGGTAAGCGACCAGTTTTCTACGAGGACAGCTAGGATCCTGGGTTCTTGTATGTCAATTTATTTTATTTTCATATCTATATTTGAGGAAATGTAAGTCGCCAGACCCCCTTAGGGTTTGCCTTTTGACTTTGTTTACTATGCCATGGTGATGAACATTAAGGGGGTCATTCTGACCGCGGCGGACGGCGGTCGCCGCCCGCCAATCGGTTCCCGCCGAAAGACCGCAGCGGTCATTCTGGCTTTCCCACTGGGCCGGCGGGCGACCGCCGAAAGTCCGCCCGCCAGCCCAGCGGGAAACACCCTTCCCACGAGGACGCCGGCTCAGAATGGAGCCGGCGGAGTGGGAAGGTGCGACGGGTGCAGTTGCACCCGTCGCGAATTTCAGTGCCTGCAAAGCAGACACTGAAATTCTTCGTGGGGCCCTCTTACGGGGGCCCCTGCAGTGCCCATGCCATTGGCATGGGCACTGCAGGGGCCCCCAGGGGCCCCGCGGCACCCCCTACCGCCATCCTGTTCCTGGCGGGAGAACCGCCAGGAACCGGATGGCGGTAGGGGGTGTCAGAATCCCCATGGCAGCGGAGCGCGCTCCGCCGCCATGGAGGATTCTCAAGGGCAGTGGGAAGTCGGCGGTACACCGCCGACTTTCCGTTTCTGGCCGCGGCTGAACCGCCGCGGTCAGAATGCCCAGCGGTGCACCGCCAGCCTGTTGGCGGTGCTACCGCCGACCTCCGCCATGGCGGTAATTACCGCCAGGGTCAGAATGACCCCCTAAGTATCCTGTGAGTGGATACAACATGTTTCCTGCAGGATAATTACAGCGAACTGCAGCCAGTATGCTATCGCCATAGGGTCTTTTGCAATGGCACTCATGCCCCCCCTGTTCCAAGAGCACATTTTGAAGTCAAAACAAGTATTCAGTGTCAATTTGACCAGTAGTCAGTTTTAAGGTCAATTAATTAGGGTGGTTGATAGCCAATATCAATCTGCCTTATTATTGTTTTGATAGTCAATTATGGTATGCTTCCATTGAAAATCTTAGGCCCAGATTTAAGGGGGCCTTGCGCCATTCTAACGCCACATTAGTGGCATTTTTTTAATGCTAATGTGGCGTTATAAGGCCAAAAACACTGTGCCATATTTACAAAGTGGCCACCGTGTAACCCTTTGCACCACATAATGCCTGCGCCAGGCATAATGTATGCAAATGGGGCATTCCCCCGTTAGGGGGGGGCAAAAGAAATGGTACAAGGAAATCTAAGAGATTTCTTTGTGCCATTTCTTTAGTGGCACTTTTAATGCCTGCTCAGAGCAGGCGTTAAAAGGATGCTTCCATTGGTTTCAATGGGCCTCTTGATGCTTTGCATGATTAGCGTCAACATTTTTGATCCTAATCCTGCAACACGCCGGACTAGAGTAAAACATTATGACAGTAGTACCCCTAACTCCCGCCATGGTGCACCGTATTTTAAATACGACGCACACATGGTGGCATTAGGGGGGCACTAAGGGGCACAAAAAAAGTGGCCCTGCCCTAGGTGCAGCGCCACTTTTCATAAATCTGCCCCTTAGTACTGTGAGGGAAAGGGCTTGTTCCTGACAAGGCTGCTCTGACTGGTGCTACTTATTGTATTTCTCAAGATGGAGCATGTTACTGGAAAATCATGGTGCTTTAAGAGAAAGAGCTTATTCGTGACGGGGATGTTCTGATTGCTGCTACCTATGGCATTTCTGAAGATGGAAAACGTTGCCCCCGGGCAGTTTTATTAAGGTGGTCTTCCTTTTAATCCTCACATAGCAGCACTCGATAAGCGTCTGATAGGAATCTTGTGATTTTTTGCCCCAATCCCTCGAGGATTCTTTTTCCTGCCTGGTATGGTTGGTCTACAGTTGACCATGTTATTATCGTTTGGTCATTTTGCTGTGTTCCCCAGAGGGTGGGGTTGGGAGGGGAATGGCACGCGTAGTTTGTATGTCAGCACTGTATAAGTGCACCAGCGGCATGTGGCTCTTTAAGTGTTTTACTGTATTTCGCCTGTTTAGTAATTTTTTTCGTGAGATACCACCACGAGTACTTTGACCAGCCAGAACATCCAAGTTTGGGTCGGTATTTACATTGATTACCGGGTGTTGACTGTTCAAGCTTCGGTCCCCTTGCATGGTCTGCCTATTTTCTTGGGCTAAAAGGAGTTTACCGCGACCCCCCATCAGTTCCATCGGGTGGGCTGAGTCTGCTGACCGATAATCGAGGCCCATCTAAATTATTGCACTGGCCCTCGTAAAAGCCTTCTCTGCCATCGACAGCACTAAAAGAAAGCCTCTTTGTTCGTCTGTGCATTTTTTAGTTTTTTTTCAGTATGTCCCCCTGCTATGCCTCTTGTTTTATTATCATGATAACAGCAAGAGCGCACCCAGGTGTAAAGTCAGCCTCCACCATTTAGGGATGACCAGTGGGCTAACCCGTGACACTCTCTGCAGAGAAAGAGACTAGACATCATAGCGCTGCTACCCCTAGCTCTTTAAGGTAAGTACAATTAGTGTTTATCACAATACCATGCATGCACGTAATAATGCCAGGACAATGTTTGTGGGTATAATATGTCGCAATTTATTGATTTCACAGGTAGGGTTAGCTTACGGGCGATCCCGGTGTCGGAGATTAGTTTATTAATATTGTCCGACACCCATCCTGAGAAAGCTAGAGCTGTTATGTCTGGTGTTCTCTGCACCAACATGTTTAGTATCTTACAGCTTGTTCCTTTATCGTGGTTTACCACTTTATTAGTTTGTCATGCTCCTGACAAGTCAGAGCGAGACCCCGGCCAGACTCCACTATTGCTCAGGATTCCAGCTGTCCCTTGCGGGATTAAGGAGCGCCGTCGCGTCATCCCAGGCCCCGCCTTAAAGGCTCCCAGTGCCCTGAGGAATATCTTTGGCTCCAGGAATCACCATCTGGAGGCCTTTTAACCAATATTTAAGCTTTAGGATCGCCCTGTAACTCCGCCAAGCCCCGGGGATGGCATCTTGCGATACCCGGGGCCCCCCCCCACCTGTGCTCCCTCTTTTAAGTGCTACTCACACCCTGCTCGCTCCAGAGCGTCTCTGACATTTATTAGAAAAATATCTGCACCTACGTCTGACAGGTGTATCCCATCTGCCTCAAAATTAACGCTCAGGTGTCTACTCAACAGGGTATGTCTGACGAAACCAAATCCGTGCCGATTTGCTAATTTTTCTATCGACCGGTTGATTCTCCTCCTGGACCTTTCAATCGCGGCAGGAGACCTGGCTCCTTGCCACGCCTCCCTCGGGATAATCTCAGACCAAATTAATTTGCCGCCCTCCATCAGGGTGGCAAGTCTTGGCAGGCCCTGTGACATGGCCTGTAGCAGAGGGCCCCTCCCACAAGAAGTGAGGTCGTTCCCGCCCAGGTGGATTACTAGAATGTCCGGCTTAAACCCTTTCTCCCTCACCAGCTGGTGGACTCTAGGTTCCAGCATGGCCCATCTCATTCCCGGGGTTCCCATCCAGGCAAGTTTGATGTTGTTGAAACCGTGCTTCCAGCCACTCTCTCTGGCCCGGTTTCCTGCTCTGTCCACCAATGAGTGGCCCATCACCCAGATTGTCTTAGCTCCTAGACGGACAAGAAGGTAGGCATTACCACGATATTTATTGACAACCGTGCTCGCACATTTTTTTTTTTTTTTTGATCTTATAACGTTACAATATAATCACTCTTTTTGCACCCTAGTACCCCCTCCCACCACCCCCCCCACCCCTGTCTGGCGAAGTGCGTTCTTATGCTAAACCGCCCCTATTATCGCAGGTCCTGATGTACAGCTTGTATCTCCCTGACTGCCACCTTCCAATCCTCTTAATGGCTTCCGCCGGCAGGCCCTCCGCATAGGCTGTGGTGGCCGCACCGATTCTAAAGGAGTACGTTGACCATTTTAGCCCCTGGTACCCCGCCTTTGCGATTGCCCAGCTCAAGACCCTTCTATATTGGAACTGTGTCAAAGGCTGGCCATTACGGTGTAGCAATAGGTATCCTGGCCCTGAGGGACGGCATGCCATGTACCTCCTGAGGAGTTCTATTGGGCAACATATGGGGTCTCCTAGTACTCTTAAACGCACCACCACACCTATCCCTCTCTGGTCAGTTTTTGATCGCCGAACTTTTAGTTCAGCCATGTCTTGGCCCATCTTGAGATCAGCCCATATTAGAGCCCTATCGGACGCGTCGCTCCTTGACCTCGCCACTAACTCAGAGGTCCTGAATGCTCCGAAGAAGGCTAGGGAAAATGTGACACTGAATAACAGCTCCTCGTATGGTGTGTCACAAATGGCTGAGAGTGCCCCCACCAAGCCCCTGAGCATGTCTAGGTCAAAAGGCGCCCTATGGTCGTGTGTCTTCTCCTCTTGTCTGGCCCATCCCTTCAGTGCTGCCCTCAACGGGAAACCGGCCGTAGGGTCTCCCTCTCCCCTTAATTTTGAGAAATGGGCAATGGCCGCCAAGTGGTTGGAGACCCACGCGTGCGATTTCCCGTTGTCCTTCGCCCATAGTACGAAGCGGTGCACCCCTGCGGCCGGCGTGTGGGCGTCACCAACCCCCCATGACTGTGTTAGTGATGTGAACCTGTCGAAGCACGCCTTGTACTTGGCGCGGGTAGCAGGGGCCACTGATAGCTCCCCCAGCACCCCTATCCTTCGATCCACTGAGCCAAGCGCCACCACTCCTCCTTGAACGGTGTCATCTCCTCCGTCGCCTGGAGGCATGCCACCCTGAATTTCGCCCACTGAAAATGAGAAAGAGCATCAGCAGCCACGTTCTTCACCCCTTGCACATGCCGCGCTCGAAAATCCACATTTCTCAATAGGCAACCTCTCACTAGCTCCCTCAACAGTCCTAACAATACTGGGCAGTTCCCTGACTGGCAATTGATGGCCTGCACTACTGCCATGTTATCCGACCAGAATGTAATCCTCCTGTTGGCTAACACTTGTGGCCACAAATAGAGCGAGAGGACAATTGGGAACATTTCCAGTACGGTAATGTTCTTTGTGAGTCCATGCCTGACCCATGCGTTGGGCCATTTCGCCGCACACCACTGCCGGTCTAGAATTACCCCAAACCCCTCCCTGCCTGAAGCGTCGGTGGCGAGCTGGAGCTGCTGGCTGGTACACCATGCGGAGCGCCACAATAAGGAACCATTGAATTCCTCCAAAAATGACAGCCACATGCGCAGGTCCTCCTTCAGGCCCTTGCTGAGGCGCACCATGTGTCGGGGTTTGCTGACCTTCGCTGTCGCCCTTGCTAGCCGCCTTTCAAATATTCTGCCTGCTGGTATAATCCTTGCTGCGAAGTTGAGCCTTCCCAGGAGGCTCTGAATTGTGGCTAGCGTTGCCTTATCCCTGCTGAGCACTTGCCTGATGTCGGCCTGCAGAGCTGTGACCTTGTCCTTAGGCAATCGGCACATCCCAGCTATTGAATCAATCTCAATGCCAAGGAATGTCAAGCACACTGTAGGTCCCTGAGTCTTTCCCGGCGCCAGTGGCACCCCCAGTGACTTACTGAGGTGCTCGAATGCGTTCAGGGTTGCCCTGCAGTCGCCTGAATCAGCCCTGCCGATAAATAGGAAATCGTCCAGGTAGTGCAGTGAGCTTCCCGGTGGGGTGCTTTCTCTCAGCGCCCATTCCAAGAAGCAGGCAAAGGTTTCGAATAAGGAACACGACACCGCGCAACCCATGGGCATGCACTTGTCATAAAAGTACTGACCATCCCAATTCATCCCCAAGAGGTGAAAGCTACTCGGTGGACCGGGAGCAGGCGGAACGCGGACTCAATGTCTGCCTTAGCCATGAGCGCCCCTTTGCCCGCTGCGCGAACTAGGTCCACTGCCTCATCAAATGAGGCATAACAAACAGAGCACGTTCCCTCTTCGAGGTAGTCGTTCACTGATAATCCTTTGGGAAACGATAGATGGTGAATTAGCCTGTACTTTCCCTGCTCTTTCTTAGGCACAATCCCCAGTGGTGACACGATGAAATTTGGAAGAGGAGGCTGCGAGAAGGGGCCGGCCACCCTCCCCCCCTGACGCTCCTTCTCTAGCTTCTCCCGCACCACCCCCGGGGCCTCCCTGGTTGACCGTAAGTTATCCGCTCCCCTCGTAACTAACGGGCTGGTGTAAGGGATCCTAAAACCTTCACTGTAACCCCTGAACAGAAGCTCGCGTTTGGCTGTTCTTGGGTAGCCCTGGAGGATACGTGCCAAGGTGTTAAAAACTATGGGAGAAGGAGCTAATGAAGTGTGATGTGACTGTGGACCATTAGTGCTGCTTGGCCCCGGCAAAGGTAGCCATTGACTTGTCGGGCTTGCTCCCCTTGCTGCACTCGGCTGCGGGGTGCCAGCCAGCGCATTTGGAGCAGTTGTGACTGAATTTGCAGGCAGGGCCCCATGATCATGTACCTGCGTTGTATAGCCTGCAGGAGTTATTGGTGAACCTATACTGGTGACCCCCTCTCCCCCGCTGCGGGGGCTTCCCACGAAAGGGGGGCCTCAGCTGTTGTTTAAAATAGTACGACCTCGCTTGCTTGTGCCTAGCGAAACGGGGATCGCTGGTCCCTGTCCTGTTGCCATTCCCCATGTACTGCACCCAGAGCTCAATTTCGCGGCAATCCCATGCCATCTCTGGTGCCTGCTCCATCTTTTGCCTGAATTCCCTGTCGTAGTTCAGCCACCCTGTGCCCCCGTTGCGGGTATATTCCTCGTATATGACATGGTTATACTTGCATAGAGCCGGTCCCTGCTTGGGGAACTTCTCCATGATCACTGTAGACAGCATTGCGAATGCCTCTAGCCAATTTTCTATTGATTCTTCTGGCTTAACTTTCCTCTTCCATTTATGCTTCTCTACCTCCTTGGTGGGTACCGTTATATCTGCCCCCTCTTTGGCAAATGTGAGCAGGGAGAAAATATCGATGAATTCCCTGTTCCAAATTCTCTCCCTGGCTTCGACAGGGACCCTCCAAGCCAGTGATGACCTCCCGGATACCAAGGGGGGCTCCGGCCTAACCACCGCCCTTTTTTCACTTGCGCCTGCTATAGCGTCTGTCGCCGGCCCGACTGCCCCCTCGACTCCCTGCACCTGGACGTCGCCTTGCCCCATCGGAGGAGAGGTTGAGCCCTGGCCCCACACCTGCCCTGCGCATGCTTGGATGCTACTCGAGCCCTTGTCGTCCGTGCCCAAACTCGCTAGCTCCTTTGCTGATGCCATGAAGCTGTGCATTGCCTCCATCATCTTACCCAGTCCCACCTGCAACCCCTGCCCCGATGCTCCTGGGGCGGGGCCGCAGGACACAGTCATTGTGGGCCGTCCGGCTTGAGGCAGCTCAGGAGGCATGGTCGCAGTTGTGGGGTGAGATCCCGCAACTCGGGGCTCTCCACTAGCACCCTCTAGTTCCAAAATGTCTGTCTTAGTTCTCCTCGCCCCGCTGTCTCTCTGCGACGCGGCTGGGGTTTCTACTAAATTGCTGTCCACTGTGTCTTTCTTGGCCCCTTTGAGCTTGTTCCCCGCCGTGGCTCTTTGTGACCGCTTCCGTTTGGCAGGCGGTACGACACTCTCCCCGCTTAGGAGACAGAGACCCGAGTCTGACGGCAGCGCGTCGTTGATGTTCGTCGTTCCTGTGTTTTCCGACTGCTGCAGTGCTCCTTGCGCTGCCACCATCTTCCTTGCCCATTCCAGCCCGTTTGCCTGCCCCATGGCCATAAATTTCGCCCAGATCTCCGCCTCCTCCTGGTTCTCCTCGGCAGAGAAAAGTGAAGGGGAACCGTGGACTTCCATTGTAGCCGATGTGCGTGCGAGTCTGCAAGTAAGATAAGACATCTTATTATCGCGCCCTTAGTAATGCAGCCCAAACTAGCCGGGTGCTCACCCGCCTTTCCGTTCACCTTTATTATTTATTTTCTTTCTTATTATTTTTATTAATATGTATAAATAGCTATATATATATATATATATATATATATATATATATATATATTTTTTTTTTTTTTTTTTAACACCCCTAAGGCTGCCCTTTCGTGCCAACCATCTACCACCAGCGCCACATATTATTTCCTTCTTATCCTACTTATTATTAATATATATATGCATATACATACATGGCTATATACACACACACCTATAAAAATTATTATTATTATTATTATTATTATTTATTTTTTAACTACTATGGCTGCCCTTTCGTGCCAACCATCCACCCCCCAGCGCCAGTTCAGCGGTGCTGCTCCCTACTTGCTCTCCTTGCCGCTACCTCGGCCGCCCTGCAGATGCCGCGCGGGTCCCGCTTTCGCCGCATCTTACTGTGTTCCCCGCGCGCCGCGGGGTGATGGTGGGTGATTGCCCCTTCTATGGCTACGTCTACGTACGCCTTATATCTTGCTGAATCATTATTATCAATCACCTTTTTCTTTTTTTCTTTTTGTACTAACCAGCACTGTGTATATATATATTTTTTTTTTACAACGGCGTGACAGCCTTGTAGCATCCATCAAAACTCTATAAACCCCTTGTAGCATACCTCGAAACTCTATAAACCCCTTGTCTATTTCTTTCCTTTATAAACATAATAATAATAATTTTTTTTTTACATTCCTTACTCCTTTCACATTTTGGCCCGTATTTATACTTTTTTTAGCGCCGCATTTGCGCCGCTTTTTGACGCAAAACGGCGCAAACCTACAAAATACAATGGCATTTTGCAAGTTTGCACCGTTTTTGCATCAAAAAACGACGCAAATGCAGCGCAAAAAACGTATAAATACGGGCCTTTATTTACTTATTATTATTATTATTATTTTTTTGACATTCCCTTCACTGTCGACCTTATTGGAGAGCACGCGCCCCTGCCCATGCTCTCGCTACCTCCTGCGCACTTTGGTGCTCCTCTGGCTCGCGTGCGCAAATGCCTCGTGCGGCGCGGCGCGCCCGGCCATTCCTGCCACGCCCACCCCCCACGAGACGCCTCAGCCGCGCGTCCGTGGGGGATGGGCGCGCCACGCGGCAGCTCCTCTCCTCACGGCAAGTTGTGTGGAGCGCGCAACGCAGATGGCCTCCTGTGTCCCGGGGAGCCCCTGGCCGCCCGGCCCCCCGGCCCGTGACCCCAAAGAGGCCCAGCCTTGCCAGGTCTCCCCTTAAGAGACCTTCTGGCCTCACTCCTCCCTCCTCACACCTAGCGGCCATAAACCAGCTGGGGCCCACCCTCTACTAGTACAGAGGCCCCTCCGGACCATCTTTCGGGCAGGCAGGGGAGCGACGCTAGAACGCTGTCCCCCTTATCGTCGCACTGCGTGCGACGGGGCCAGCCACACTCTTGTGGCTACGGGAATAAATGAGCAGAGAATGGGCGTAGAAGTGTATGCAAATGAAAGAGAACCCAGGTGAAAACAGGGATGCCACATTTTCTGATAAAAATACAAGCCATCTGTTACGGTTTTGAGATTCTGGATGGTCTTGCAGTTTGCCCTTGAATTAGAATTACGGTAAAATCTTTTAATTTAAAATTACATTTCTGTCTGTATTGGCTTTAATAATAATTTAGAAATTATGATCCCTGCTTGTGATTAAAAAAGCTGTAAAACTACCTCTGAGATTTACATCTCCTGAGTCAGTAACATATTCAGAATTGCGCCTGGAAACGTGTGCCAGTATTACTGGGAATGCCAAGTGACAAATCCAGCACGTCCTATTCTAGCTGTTCTAACACTGTTTAGATGTGTGGAGTTCTCCTTAGTGGAACACTCTGCAGAGGGGGAGAGAAGCCCCCTAGGCAAATACATTTTTTTTCTATGCATGGAAAGCCCTGGTAGGAAAGCTACTCCAGCTCTTGGCTGGAGAAAATCTGTGACTATTTTGAGCGTGCAAAGGAGTTGGATGACAGTGGAGAAACCCCACAAAAGACCATAGTTGTGGACGTTCCTAAACTTCTGAGGTGAACTACACCTTGGAACACCCACTTCCCAACCTTTCAGTGATATTGATTACCGCAAGTTTTTCATGATAAGGGCATTTGAATTAGTAAATGCATTTACATGTGGCAGGAATCCCTTTGTGAATTCCTGACATGCATAGAAATATATTTTCAGTTGTAAACGCATTTACAACATAAATTGCGTTTGGGAACAGGATCATATATATGTATGTTTGCGTGTGTGTATATAAACATAGATATTCTGTGTGTATTTACTGTTTTACTGTTCTATATTCAAGAGAAAAATAACTGCTTTTGTGATTTTTCCAAGTTTTTTCTACTTGTGTTTACTTAAAAATATCAGCCATGTTGGTACAAACTTTAGGAGAAAAGTGCAGCATGGAAGAGAGAAGTGGATCTATGTGAAAAGGGACTCTGAGAGAAAGTAAAATGCTGGAGGAAAGCTGAGAGGTGAATAGAGCAGAGTGGAAAGGTGGACGTGAAGGGGCACAATCAGCAAAAGAAGCATCAGACTGATGGGAGAGACAACAAGAGAAACAGGAGATGTGGATATGGGGGCCAGAACCAGCAAGAAAGGTAAGAGACTGTGAGAGAAATATGAGGCAACGAAAAGGGAGAGGAAAAGTGGATGTAAGAGGGCAGAACCAGCAAGAACAGGTAAGAGACCCTGGAAAAATGAGAGTAAAGTGCAGAGCATAGAGGAGAGGTGGATGTAAGAAGGGTAAGAAAAGGTTAAAGATGGGAGAGAGATGCTAGGTGAGTGAAGTTTGGAGGGTAGAGATGACTTAAGAGGGGCAGAACCAGCAATGAAAGGTAAAAAACTGGGTCAGAGAGGGAGGGGAGAATTGGAGAGATTGGGTGTGAGGGGGCAGATTCAGTGAGAAAAGGTTAAAAGGCTGGAGGGAGGGAATTGAGAGGTGAAGAGTAAAGCAATGAGAAGAGAGGGTGGCGTTAGGACCAGCAAGAGAAAGGATGAGGGTTGCAGAGAGGTGAGAGGTGAAGTGGAGAGCAGGAATTTGTGAGTTAGATGTACAAGGGGTAGACCAAGCAAGAGATGGGGTGAGGGGATGGTGGAGAAAAAGTGAAAGGGAAGAGAAGAATGGAGGAGGGACCAAGCCAGCAAAACAATTGTAGCAATAGACAGTGATGTGACAGAAGGAAAAATTAAATTATACATTAAACCCGAAAATAAATAATGTGCAGCTCTATTTAAAAGCAAATCAAACAAAAGAAACATTGAATCTAGCATCAGGTTAAATAATGTTATATCAACCAGTCTACTTAGTCCACATGATTTACATGTGTATAATGGTGCATATCAAAATGTAAGTAGTCTGTTTCATTATCACAGCATTGCAAGGCAGTTTCCTATACAGCCAGTAGACACAGGCCCCAGTTCTGAGTTGATCTGTAAATTCTCATCTCTCCTGAAACACTTGTTTCATCAGGGACCAGAGTTAATTAGTCACACAATAATTATTGCGCCTCTGATGCTTTCCCCTGAGAGATTTCTGTCCTAATAAAACTGTAAACAATGTATCTCCAGCAAATGTCTTATGTGCAACTGTGGTCTGTCACTCTTGTGCATAAAACATTTGAAAAAGGCAACCCAACTGACATGTTGAAGTTTCTGCCCTACTTATCAAGCTGTTTATCTTCACTGAGTATAATGTAGTTTCAGCTGCTATGCTTCTCCTCAGCATGGACTGACATGTTGGTGTCCTCATGATATCAGTCAGATGAAGCAGGGCATTACTTCTGCATTCTGTAGTGCCCGTACCACAAATCAGTCCAAGCCTTTTTTCTGGGAACAAAATGAGAGCATATGTACGTAATTATTGGTGTGTATGGAATCTGGTGTTAACAGTGTTGCCCCTGAAATGTTCCTGTCCTACAGGAACCACTCCTTTCTCCCTATGATATTCTGAAGAACTGGTAAAAGGGCAACTTCAGTGAAAATCTTTTGAAAACATATGTTCACAGGACTAGAACCTCTGCCAAAGACATGTATCACCTGGCCACTGAGGACTCAAAAAAACAATTAAAACTTGTTGCTCATACAAATTCACTTCGAGAATTGAATCGGCGAGTAATCTACTGTAAAGTCCATTGAGTCTTGTGCTGAGCTGTGCAATTCCCTATCTGAATTTTTTTCCATCAAAAAAATGTAATTGTGGCTTCATTTTGACACAAGTGTAAAACTTTCCTGCAGGATTGTGATCTTGACCTGCTCTTGTATATTCACAACCCTCAGTCTACGCTCCAAGGTCTCTACTACGCTTCTTGCACTTTCAATTCAATTTGGCTCCCCTTGGATCCATGTCATGCCTGTGTCCTGACTAGACTTCTAGACTTCATTGCTTCTGTCTGACCTCCTTTTCATCAGCATCACTTCCTGCAGTGTGGGGAAAATCTATTATCATTCCTCTGTTGGCAAACTATTCAGTTTACTCTAAGCACATTAGCAACTTCATAACTACCACTTTGTTGCCTTTTCCCTCTAAAATCGCAGAAAATTAAATCACTTGACAAATCTTCTTTGGCAAAAGTAACTCACTTCTTGACCATGCTTAAGCTTAATTCTGCCAGGTTATGAGGGGAAAGTAGCTCTTCTTGCTGTTTCAACTGATTTGAGTCTGATTCATGATCAAGCGGGACAGCAGGGTCACCCTTCCCATCCAATGCTTTTCAATAGACTGGAACAACTTAGGATTCAAAGTACTACCCTGAAGTAGTTTAGCTGTTTTCTATTTGAGAGGTCCAAAACAGACTATCTTCAGTCATGTTCTAAACCTCTCACTTGTGGAGCCCTTCATGGCTCCTCTCTGAGCCCTCTGTAATTTCTTTATGTTATCCTGTTAGCTTTATATCCTATGCAGCTACCCAAATCATTGTTTCCTTTAGCAATGATCTTGGCTCAGCCCAAGAGACATTTTGGTCTTTCATGCTACTGCCTCCTGGATGAAGACTAGTTAAAACACAAAAGCAACAAAACAGAGGACCTCATCTTTAATGGACCTCCTTACGTACAGTGTTTTATTTGTGACTCAGTGGGGCTGGGTCAAACGCCCACCACTGTTTAGTTAACAAATAGTCTTGAATTTATTTTTGACAATCTTCTCTCCTGATTTGAAGAGCTTTGTTGTGTTTAACCCACTGGGTTTTACTGCATTCGTGCAAAATCATTCCTTTTCTCATATCTCTCTGTTTCATGTAAATTGAATTAATTACCTTCTAATGACTAGATTATGGAAGTTATATTTTGGGCTTCCATCATAGTGCAATCACCACCTTCAAATTATTTGAAATACTATTATCTGAGGGCTGTCCTCTCACTCTGCCATCTCTTCTTACATTTCTGTCTTCCATTGGCTTCCAAATCATCTTCCTTCAAAGCGTTGTGTATCTGTCATTGTGCACTCCATAAACCAGGTACTGTCTTTTCAGCATTATATCACTTCCAGAACCCCACACTCTGACAGCCAACCTCTTCAGTGAATCTAAAATTAAGAGCACACCCATTGAAGGCTCATCCTTTCTTTCTGAGAAGGGCCAGAACTTTTCCCTCCTGCGCTTTAGTGCGACTTCAATCTTCTGTCCCTCAAAAAAACATAACACTTGTTTTTCCCACATTAGTGCTGTCACCATCTCCCTTTGGTAATCCTTTAGCACTGGGACACTTTCTTAGGGTAGCAGTGCACAACACATATTATTTCCATTCATTCAGTAGCAGAAAAGCAAAGACATGTGCTTGAACTGCATTATTTGACCCAATTATTCCACAGCACCTCAGGGTAAGAGTATAGGAAGGAAGTCCAAATATCCTGAAAAAGAATTGTAGATGCAACTGGCCCATTGTGTTTTATAATGCATCATTTGGCAATAATTGTACAAGAAACTAGAAATAGAAACAGAAACCTAAAAGATAAACTTATTTATTTTGTATGAAAATGGAACATTAACCATTTGTTTTGCTACAATTCCTAGAAGAACTCTTAACCTGCAGTAAAGTGTGTTACATCCTGTTTTGCTCAAACCAATGTTACTGGATCAGGGTGCTTTACATTATACTATTCACCATATATTCTCAAAAAGATTTCTGTTTAGTGCACTGTAATACAACAATGTCAGAATACCCTACAAGTGTGAATGTGACCTGCCTCCAAAGCTTGAAAGGTTAGCCTTAGCCTCCCCTGAAGTTAGGGTCTAGTTGCGCCCCTGGCTGTGATCCTCCAAAACAGGGACGGTTTGAGCCACTGGATATTCAGCTGTTTGCATGGGTAGTTTATTGTTTATTGTGTATCCCTAATGCCGCCAGTATGTTTAAGACTGTGTTCCCCTTATGCTTGGGAGGATTGGGACGTACTATTTTCAGGTGCATGGATGGGGATGTGTTGTTCATTTACCTCTGTATGCCTCGTGCCTCCGGGCACAACAGGGCAATCATTTCTGGCAGGAGCTGCATCTCCTAACTCCATGTTTTGTGGTATTTCCTGATGAGAGTGAGCTGCCTCTTCATTTTCTGCGCCTTGTGCAGTTTTGTGATCCTTTGCTGTGGCCCTTCCTGCTGTAATACCCCACTGCAATCCGTTCCACCCCACTCCAGGCCACCCTACTCCAGTCCACCCCATCCCATCTAATCCACCCTACACAATCCAATTCACCCCTTTGCAACCCATCACACCTCAGTGCAATCCACTCTATTCCCATCCACCCCACTCCACTCCACCCAATCCACCCCAGTTGAACACACGCCAATCCAATCCACCCCACCCCACCCCATTTTAATCCACCCCATTCTAATCCATCCCATCTTGTCCACCCAACTCCAATCCATCCCACTTCATTCCAATCCATCCCACTCCACTCCAATCAACCCCCCATACTCCATTGCAATACACCTCACTTCAGTTCAGCCTACCCCACCCCAATCCAATCCATCCAGTCCACTCCACTTGAATCCAATCCACCCCACTCTAATCTGCCCACTCTAGTCCAATCCACCCCACTGTAGTCCAATTCACCCCCACTCTAGTCCAATGAAACCAGTTCAACCCATTCCAATCCACTCACCCCAATCCAGTCCATCCCACTTCAGTCCGGCCTAATCCATCCCCCTCAGTTCAATCTAATCCACCCCACTCCAGTTCAATCTAATCCACCCCACTCAACTCCAGTCAGTCTAATCCATCCCTCTCCACTCCACCCCACCCCAGTTCACCCCACCTCAAACTACCCCATTTCAATCCAGTCCACCCTACCCCCAGGTCTATCACTCCAATTCAATCCACCCACCCTAATCCAATCTAATCTACCCCACTCCAATCTACTCCACTCCAATCCAATCTAGTCCAGTCCACCTCACCCCACTCCAATCCACCCCACTCAACCCAATCCACCACACTCTATCCCAATCAAATCCACCCCACTCTATTCAAATCCAATCCACTCCAACCCACTCCACACTATTCCACCCCCCTCCACATTACACCACTCCACAACACTGAACTTTAAAACGCTCTCTGCCATTGAACCACTGAATTTGACTTCCCTCTACTCAACTCTACGACACTCCCACCTACTCCACTCTATGACACTCTACTCCAACAAATCCACTACACAACACTAGTCCCCCACTCTTCTCTGACATCCATGCCATTAACTTTTAGCCATGCTGAGGAGCAGTCACACTTTTGTACAGCATGGTAAAAACACATTGCCAAGCCAATGTCTCCTGTATAAGCGAGACCTATTGACGCTGCCAATGCATGTTTCCTATGCCGTCGGCCACACTCTGTGATTCTATGACTGTGTTATTTTCTGGGATCGTGGGTGAGAGTGTATTGGTGTGTTCTACTTTCAGTTTTTCAATAATTAGATACATTTTTATAGGTCTACAATAGATTGTTTAATAACCTTTTTTTTCATGCCTTTCTCAGCATTTTGCACTCATACTATGAAGAGTGCTTCCTTTGGCTAGGAGGCTCAGTTGCAGACTCGGGTTGCTCTCCTCTGTTCAGGCTGCATTTTGATTCCGAGTAGGGCCTCTTAGCTTCAAGGTTTTAATTTGTTGCTATGGGTGATAGTTTAAGGTAATTAAATTGTTAAGGCCTTTAAGATGCCCAGAAGCCGTTTGTGTTTGGATTTCAGCTGTGCACGTTTTAAATAAACCAGACACAGTTGGTGGATTGTTGTGGGGCCCGATTTCAAAGGCTCCTCTGAGGTATTTTGACAGTTAGGGCCTCATTTACAAGGACTGATGCATCGCTGCATTGCAGCAGCAATGCATCAAAATGACCCACACTTTGGTACATCAAAATTAAACGCCATGGATGGAGCGTATTTATGGTATGGCACACCATAGCGTAAAGCCTGAGGTGTCAAAAAAAGTTGACGCTTCCACAGGGGTAATATCACATTGGAAACTGACTCATTGGGAGCAAAAGTGATGTAAGGCAGATTTGAAACCCATGATGCAATGCAAACCATCTTAGTGTCAATTTTCAGTGTGTGATGCATTGAAAAAACTACATAAATGGTGCTTCTGAAAAAAAAAAGGCACACTTCACAGAAGGCAGTCTTGGAGCAGAGAGCAGAAGCCAGGACAACAATGCCAACAACCCCAGCACCAGCCAGGAAGTCTGGGCAGACTCCCAGAGGAAGAGGAAGAGGAAGTGCAATTTCAGTGAGAAGGAGAATGACATCCTGATCACTGAGGTGACAGAGCACCAACATCAGCTCTTTGTCACCTCTAAATTGCCACTGGGGAAGAAAGAGGCCATTTGGAAGTCCATAGTGGAGAAGATCAACAGTGTGGGACAAGCTAAGAGGACAGTCACCAAATGTAAAATTCGCTGGCATGACTACAAGCGCCGGATGGAGAAGAAACTGGCCAACAATCTGAAGGCAGCCAGGCAGACCGGAGGAGGAAGCCCAGTGCCCCAGGAGGAGCTGGATATCTTGGAGGAGCAGGTGACAGCTGTCATCCCAGAGGAATTGGTGGGTGGAGTACCAGGACAGGACAGTGCAGCCCATGAAGAGCAGCCAGAGCCACAGGGTATTTAACAACAAGGGGCAATGTAGGCAAAAAAGGTAATGTTGTCCCAGCGCTTCACTGCGCTGTGTGTAGGGCAAAGGGCTGGAATCTGGCTCATGTCCCGTTAAACGGCAGAGAAATGTTAGTCACAATGCCAACTTACATGTTGCACAGTTCAGTCCACCTCTGTCATGTTTCTCCATTCCATGTGTGAAGTGCAGCACCAGTCCAGGTCCACCTTTGTATACTGGCACGTGTAGTTGAATGTACAACATGAGTCACCAGAACTGCAAGTCTCACAATACAAATTAAAAAACATGGATTGGAACTACACATCATGCATGGACACTTGAACCCTGCCCAGCCTGACGGTGACAATGCAGACTTCCTTGCACCATGAGGCCCCTGTTTCTTACTTGGACCCATGCACACAAATCTAGACTGTAAAGCAATGGAATGGAATGGGTTTGTCAGAGAAGAAACAGCTCACCTTAGAGGGGCATGTGATGTATCAACACATAAGAACATGCCAAGAGCCACATGCCTAGTATCAGGCATGAAACTACATAGATGCATCTGTCCTGACATGCGGGTTGAGACCACACAAGTGTTAGCTGCCATGTTAGGGACCACCAGAACTCATGTCATGTACTTAATCGGACTGGGTTTGGGGTGAATGCAAGTGTTGCAAACCAGAGGACCACGTGTGTTGAAACCAAAGATTGTGTGTGGCCCTGATGGGCCCCTGTGCAGTGCGTTGTAAGCGCTGGCTGAGTATGTTGAACTGCCACAGTGTCTGAACAGGAAGAGATTGCATAGCAAGGAGGTCATACTGAACATGTGTTCTGCAAGGTAGCCTGACCAATACACATGCGGTGCTATGTCTGACTGTGTCGCTCAGACCACCAGGACATTTTGTCAATTGATCCTGTGCTTCCCTATCTCACATGTCACTGATATGTATTACTCTGAGAGATGCGCAGGTGCCCATAAGGCGGGATGACAGTTGCCACATATCATGATAAATGTGGGCTAAGTGGTGAACCCAAGTAAGTCACTGATATGGACAATGACCTGAGACACTCACTGCAACAAATGGGGATATGTAACTTGACCACTGGTTTTGTTATCATGATTGATACATTTTAACTGTGACACATCACAAATACATATGCAGCATCTATACTAGGAAAGAATCATGTTTCTTTATGCTGAGCCTACTCAAATGGTCACCCAAGACCATTGTATTACAAACTTTGGCTAGACGCTGAACTACCGGTACATGAATGGATCGCAGAACATTTTGCTGTTTGAGTGGTATGAATGCCCGGCATGCGTTCAATAATGCAGACTGTGCCAGTTTCGGTAAGGTGGAGGTACATATTCAGCAGGCATGGGCATTTTATGATATGTACAGACAATAGGACAAATAATTTGGGAAAGGTGTTCACACACACAGCTACAAGCTCATCAACTTCAATCCCCAGGTGATCAAGGAGACATCTGCCCAACCCTGTTTTAGTTTGTGGACACTCCACTGGACATTAAATATCCAACCCATTTGGAAGCGCACCTTCTACCAACACTGTGACCTCTCTTCTCTAGGGTAGCCTTGGCTCACCCTACCTCCACTGGCTGATCATGTTTAGTAGGTAATGCAGCAACAGCCACAGCAGGCCACCAAACTCCTCCTCTGACAAGTTCTTGGCTCTGCCCCTGCCCGACATCTCACCACCCAAACTAGCCACCCTAAACCCCAGAAAATACTAAAAACTAACCCTTCCCCCACCCCTAAAACTACAGAACAACGACAATACAGTGGACAAGACTATACAATATACAATTACAATACACAAATGACAGTTTACGTGCACAACAGGGACAGCAGAGATACCAACAAGATAAAAAAACAGAACACTTCTCAACAGCACTCACCAAACACCTCCAACAGCCAGAACATACAAAAAGACTGTGAGTGAAAGTGAAAGGAACTATACACTTCCTGATTTGCAGCATGGCTGAGCCATTGCATCATTTTCTGTGTTGAAATGTCATGTTTCCTACTAAAGCGTCACATTTCTTACTAAAGCATTGTTTTTGTCTGAAGCATCACTAGGGATTTAGCCAAAGTGCTTGTTACAAACAACATATGACAATACACAAAGCATTGTTTTTTATGCCTTGGCGTTGATGCGTGGCTTCCGACCGATGCTCTTCCCACATTAGCGTCACGTTTTCTACTAAAGCGTTGTTTATTTAGACACATCACTAGTGACATAGGCAATGCATGAGTTACACACGACACATGACAATGGACAATGCATGGTTTTTAACGCTCTAATGTTGATGGGTGCCTCTGAACGACACTGTGTGTGCAATCTCTCACGCCATGGGCCAATACCTGTGTTTTTTTAACACTAGCCTTTTGTGTGTGGTAAACTGTAATGGTAGGTGCAATTCAGGAAAACAAATCCTAGAGGTCACTTTTCTTGCTCAAAATTTCTTTGCTGACATGGTTGTCGACTTAAGATGTGTTGCATGTGTATGTTAACAGTGCGCATATGTGTGATTTCTTGTGTTCATGGTGCAGAAACTAGGACAGGCAATATATTGCTGCGAGATACACAGACGTGTTGGCAATTTTGCATATCCTGACATTATCAATATGAATAATATTTGACATTATGCTTGCATTGATGTAGGTATCTGTGTAGAAGGTATTTATTGTTCATAGATGCTGCACTACTATGAAAACAACATCCACATTGTCGTACTTGATTGTTGGCACACTTGAAGTTTATACTATCTGTCTGCATTACTGACAAAGTATCCCTTACGGGCGTAAAACACACTCAGGAAAGGACCTACACTGGCTACTTCAGCCTGTCTACATTGTATGTGGCATCCAGCTCACAGATTGACTGTTTAGATGTGTACGGTATTTTGCTATGCCAATAGGTCACCTGCTCATATGTACATGCCATCAAATAGCAGACTACATTGTCCAGCGACCCTCTGGGCTTGGTGTCTGGCACTATATGTGTGTCACATGCAAATTACACTTGCAGAAAGGGTCAGCCAAAACTGTTAGCCATTATCTTGTTCTTCACAAGGCCTGCTTGAGCAGGCCAAACAAGTTTGATGTCTTCCAAGTAGAAATATGATTAGCATTTACATACATCAGAATTTTTGGCAACGGAGAGGGCTAGTGTAAACTTAGAATGCAGGTAGACATTCACACCAGATGGTGACAGGTGCAGTTATTGACATGTTACAACACTGTGACCTGGGATGCATCAGTGCATGCTACTTTGCCAGGAGTTACATCATATGTAGTTATACCTTGATATCTATTTGTCTATGAGATTTGCTTTGTGTCCTGGACAAAATATCAGACATGTATAGAGCTGTAGGAGTCACAGCATTGTTTATTATTTTTAGAGTAAGATAGAGCGACACAGTCACATCCATTCCTGCATGTAACAGTTGCATCTTTGCCTATGGGGTCAAATGTGGCTGCAGTTTGGCTAGGTAGCCAATCCAGCACCAGCACAGGTTATGACTCCATATTTATTTGTGTTATGTGAGATGCAACAATGAGGTACCTATGTGATTGCAAACATTTGTGTAACATATGTGGACTAACTGGGTTGGACTGTGTGCCCATGCACATGAAACGGGCCCCTGTTCATAGTCATAGGACTATCTGATCACTATACTGGCCTCCACGAGTGTAACACAGTGAAAATATGTAAAGACGCACAGAACACACACTCAGTCATTGCACACTTTCTACATTTACACTCCCTTTGGATTGTGATAGTATGCCTGACAGTCAGTACACAGTTGCTCCACATATACTCACAACATGTGCACAATGTTCCACATTGCTACCTTTGTTTGGTGTGTGTCTTCCACACACACCCATGCATTTGTCACATATTGTTAATATGCACACATATTGTAGACCACATGATGGTGTCCTGGGGTGGGGATGACTCCTAGCTACAGAACTTCTTGACGGGCCAAATTCAAATAAGTGAGATGTCAGTGTGCAGATGTTTACAGTGACTGTAAATTGAAAGTCCTTACACAAAGGAAGTGTGTATTCATTTATTTACATTTGTACAGACTTTAAAAAAAACAATACATAAGACTTGGATTTATGGCCATCCAACAGAATCAGTCTTCAGTGAAAAAATTCTTCACTGAGTCCCAGCTATTGTGCCTACATTTCCCCCTCTGTCCTCATCTTCATCATCATTCTCATCCACTGGTTCCTGCTCCTCATGGCATTGGTCCCATGGGATATTTGTCCACACACAGATATTGTGCAAGATACAACAAACCAGGATGCTTTTGCGAACTGTAGGGAGGTGTATAGCAGTCGGCCACCGGATATATCCAGGCAGCGGAAATGAGATTTGAGTAAGCCGAAAGTCCATTTCACAATACCCCTAGTGTAGACCAGTGCTTTGTTGATGGTGTGCTAGGCCTCTTTTGAGGGGTGTGCATACGGGGACATTACCCAGGCCTGCAAACCATGCCCTTGGTCAGCTGAAAAGACAAAGAGAGAAATGACAGTCAATGCTCATGATGGTTGATCAACCCACATTCAAGTACATGTCCATTATGTGTACTGAATGACTCTTACACATTCCTACCACTATTGAACACTATTGATAACATTAAAATTGTCACATTTTATTCCACATGGCTAGTCCTGTTCTCTGTGCCAGACTGGAACGTGCATGGCCTGCTATATTTGACAGTGCCACAATGGAACACACACATTTGTGTGTAGCTTAGTGTGATAGGTGTTTTGTAGGTCCATTTCCGCTATAAGTGACAGTATGTTGATTACAAATTGAGGTTTGTTGTAATTCATGGGTAGTCTGTACCAGTATGAACCTGTTTCACACACACACACACACACACACACATACATGTGTCCCTTTGGAACCACTGGTGTTATAGCTGCATTACCTACCAATGGCAGGGCATTTGAATTGTTTACTTCCTTTAGGAAGTGTAATCTAATGTACATGTGGTGCATTCTACACAGGTTCTCTGATCTTGGTTACAGGACATACCTCACATACCATGGGAGGTACATTTGGACACACAAACAACAGCCATGGCAGCCCTTCCTTGCGCACAGTGTTGCAACACAGAATTTTTCCAAGCGTAGCATTGCTCAGGTTCTACCCACTATTGCTAGACAGACACATTGGTTTAGCATTTCTCAATACATGTGACTTTGAGGTTTGTATTGCAGATGTGCTCATATGAATGGTGCAAGTATGAGTAACACACCTCCTACATATGCACTGTCTGAGTTAGCACATAGGGATATGTCCATTGGGTCATTCTTCATTTGCTGTTATAAGGGCTGTCATGTACTTCAGATGTTCAACCCACCTAGTACCCAATACCATGAAGGACTTGCTGGAATTGCTCATTTATGATGGAGTGCAAGAAGAATTATTCATCATGCACACTCCCAGTGTATTTGACACTGACATTGGTGAACATGCCACGATGGTCCACAATGGCCTGGACATTTCTGGAGTACGTTGGCTTCCGGTTCCTGTATAGATGGGATGTAGCTGTCGTGAAGAACCAGTTGCACATGTGTGCAGTCTATCGCACCCAGCACATGTGGAAAACCGGTGATGGCATAAAAGCCTTGCTTGATCTCCAGCTGCAGTTGTTCTATGTTGGGGAAGAAGAGATACTGCGGTGTTAGGCGTATGATGGCACCCAGAACATTGTTCAGAAAAGCAGAGTAATAAGGTTGGGATATATCTGCCACTCTGGCTGTTATAATCTGGAATTATCACAATGCCAACATGTGGAGTACAGCCTTGAGCTTCACCTGTGGAGGGATATTGGTAGACCTCCCAGTTGGTGGCTGGAGCCTTGGTGCTATCTGGTGTACAATAGATTCCTTCTGGAGCTGGTAGTTGGTGAGGACCTAATCCTCCCTGAGATCAATGAGGGAAATCTGCTGCTGAGAAACACACTCCCTTATCCTGTGCTGCCTTTGTGGTGGTGAGAGGGGGAGATGGTAGCGGTTGTGGTCTTCTCCTTGCAACTCCCAGCTTCAAAATCAAGAGCTCCATGTTTTAGTTGAGCTTGCCAAAATGTACTGTCTGACTTCTCTTTATATGCCAAAGCCAATGTGTCATTTCCTATGTGTAGGCCACTGGTGCACAGAAATTTTGACGCATTTTGGGCTTCAGCGAAACACTTATTTGCGATGCATCACTTTTCCCTAATCTTGTAAATATCCATGCATCGGTTTTACAGTGGAAATTACTCTGCATTTCCTAACTTGAATATATCAATACTTCTGTGACACAGCTGGTTCAGACGCAGGTACATTTCGATGCAGGACTACTAAAAGTGATGCATCGGCCTAGATGCATTACCTTGTAAATGTGGAGTACTGATTGTGCCTCTAATGCGTCAAAATTGTTGACACATTGGCAGTGCAAACTCCTTGTAAATAAGCTCCTAAGAGTCCTTGGAGCACCCAAAGGCCAGTTCCATATGTATTTCAGCAGTACACATAATGGGTAAACTGGACGTGGTTAGTGAGTCATTATAGAGTCCTGTTCTTGAAGGCTCCTCAGATTTCAGCAGTGTGTTGCTGGTATAAATAGGGGCCTCCAGTCAAAGGGGGTGCCATGGTTTGTTTTTTTATGTCTGTAATGATTGACAATGGGACGTCCAGCACTGTGGCAAATTTATCCATTATTGGGAAGCAGGTACAAGGGCCGAGCCTGACACTATCTGTACTGGCATTAAAGTTTTTTTCCTGAACCCACATAATTAGATCGTTAAGTGCTTCAAGCCTGGAATCAATTCCTAAAACAAACACTGCTAAGTTGTTTATCAGAATGCCTTAGACCTTTACATTTTTGACATGACATATTAAAGACTGGACGATAGAGTGTAAATTTGAGATCAACATTGGCCAACATTCAACTGTATTAAGATTTGGAGACCCCTTCTTCTCTTCCCCTGCACCTATGATGCGTGTTTTCCTGGTTGTTGGTTCCAGAAGATGGTCAAAATGAAGCAGATGCATGACCTGTTCAGTATGGCCAAATGGTGCCTGGACTTGGTTTAACTTGGTTTAACGTGTGCTGGACTAGTTCGAGACTAGGGTTTAGGGTGACAAGCCATCTGGGAATCTCTAATTTCATGTTTGGACAAGAGGGTTGGAGTTGGGATACAACTGTGCCACTCGTTTGGTGATTTATTTGGGGCTGGATCGCCATAGACAGTTTGCTGTAAAGTGTCTCGTTTAGGTATCCAACTAATGGACCGCCACTTTGCGTGACTGTGTGCAGAGTTCTCTTTCATGTATCTGAGCCAGTGGACTCTTTGCTTGGTGTTGTGTTAAGACTGGTACACACTACTGGTTTAAAAAAAGTTGAGGATAATTGAGGTCAGTCCGTTCGTTTCAGGCTTTATCTACAGTTTGAAGTTTTTTATTGGCTCTAGCAAGGTTTGCTGGTTTGGAAACGACTTTTAACTGGTTTTGCGGTCTCTGTTTATTTTCAGGGCCGAGTCTGTGAGAGCATGCACTAGCGCATGCGTCTCACTTGCGAGACACTGTTTTTAACAAAATGGGCTTGGAGCCCGCCTGTTGCTTACCATTTGCTGTCTTGTGTGGCACTCACTCTTCTTTATAGCATCATAATTCATCGCTGCAGGCAGAGCATCATTTCCCTTTCTCTCTGTGAAGCAGGGACCAAGCACTGATTGATTCAGCTTAATCAGTGCCCGTCCACTGCTCCCTACATGAATGAGGTTTTATTTTGCTCTTTTTAACTTTTAGTGCCATGCAAACATAAGGTGTGTGACTAGCAAAAAACAGACAAAATTGCAAAGATTTATTGTCTGTAGTTAACTTTATTTTAATTTGTTCATCTTCTTTTCTCAGTTTGTTCTCATGTTTTCTTTTGTTTTTGCTCTTGGGTGCTGTTCTCAAAAGATGAGGATTATCTTGTTCCAAATATTTCAAAACAACATTCTTTTTTAAATGATGCTTCAACACATAGTTGTGCACTACACCCCAATCCACCCCACTTCAATCTGCCCCACTCCAGTCCGCGCCAATCCGCCCCACCTTACCCCACAGCAATCTACCCCACTCAGTCAAATCCACCTCAGACCAATCCAGTCCGCCCTGCTCCAATCCAAACCACTCATCGAGTTCAAGCTACTCCAATCCACCACACTTCAATCCTCTCAACCAACCCAACTCCAATCTACCCCATTCCCATCCAAAACAATCATCCCCACTCCAATCCAAACAATCTGCCCCACTCCCATCCAAAACAATCTGCCCTACTCCAATCCAAAACAATCTGCCCCACTCCAATCAAAAACAATCTGCCACACTCTAATCTGAAACAACCTGCCCCACTCCAATCCGAAACAATCTGCCACACTCCAATCCAATCTGCCCCACTCCAATCCAAAGCAATTTGCCCCACTCCCATCCAAAACGATCTACCCCACTCCACTCTAAAACAATCTGCCCCACTCCAATCTACCCTACTCCAATCCAAAATAATCTGCCCCACTTCAATCTGCCCCAACCTAAAACAAAATAAAACAGTCTGCCTCACTCCAACCTGTCCCACTCCAAGCCAAAACAATCTACCCCATTCCAATCTGTCCAACTCCAGTCCCAAACAATGTGCCCCACTCCACTGTACCCCACTACAAACCAAAACAATCTGCCCGTTCCAATCTAAAACAATATGCCCTACTCTGATCTCCCCCACTCACTCCAGTCCAAAACAATCTGCCCTACTCCAAACTGCTCCACTCCAATCCGCCCCAGACCAATCCAAAACACTCTGCCCATTTCATCCTGCTCCACTCTAATCCGTCCACTCCAGTCGTTCCCACTCCAAACCAAAACAATCTGCCCACTCCAATCTGCCCCACTCCAATCCAAAATAATCCGCCCCACCCCAATCCAAAACAATCTACACCACTCCAATAAACCCTCCACCAACCTGCCCTATCCCAATCCAAAACAATCTGTCCCACTCTAATCCACCCCACTCCAATCTGCCCCACTCCAGTCCAAAACAATATACCCACTCCAATCTGCACCAACCCAATCTTCCCCCACTCCAACCATAAAACAGTTGTCTCATTCCAATCCATCCCACTCCAATCTTCTCCATCCCAGTCCAAAACAATCTGCCCCACTCCAATCTCACCCACTCCGGTTCAAAACAATCTGCCCCACTCCAATTTGGCTCAATATAATCTAAAACAATCTGCCAAACTCCAATCCAGAACAACCTGCTCCACGCCAATCAACAGTGTGCCAGACTCCAATTAGCCCCTCTCGAATCAAAAACTATTTGCCCCATTCCAATCTACCCCATTCCAGTCCTTAACAATCCACCCCACTCCAATCCACCTAACCCAAATCCAATTCATCCCACCCCACTCCAATTTACCCCACTCCAATCCAATCCACCCCCACACCAATCCAATCCACCCCAATCTAGCCAAATCCAATTTACCCCACTCCACCCCACCCGTCTCCAATCCACCCCACCCCAATCCAATCCACCTCAATCTAATCCCCCACCTCAATCCAGTTCTCCCCACCCGATCCAATCCACCACACCCTGCCCCAGTCCAATCCACTCCATTCCAATCCACAACACTCAATCCAATCCACCTCACTCCAGTCCTCCCCACTGCAATCCAGCCTACTCTACTCCAATCCACCGCACCCTACCTATGCCAATCCAATCCACCCCACTTCCATTCACCCCACTCAATTCCACCCCATTCCCCCTCACCCCAGTCCAATCCTCCCACCTTCACCCCTTTCACTCCAATCCACCCCACCTTAATGCAATCCACCCTACTCCACTCCAACCAGCCCCAATCCAGTCCAGTCCTCCCCATTCCAATTTACCCCTCCCCACCCCACCCCATTTCAATCCACCCCACTCCAATTTAATCCACCCCCTCGAGTCTACCCCACTCCACGCAGTTCAATTCACCCCACTCTACTCCAATCTACCCTACTGTACCCCAATGCAATCCACCCCATCCCACCCCAGTTAAGACTACCCCACTAAATCCAATCCATCCAGCCCATCACACTCCAATCCACCGAACTCCAGTCCAATCCACCCCATTCACATCCACCCCACTCCAGACCAATCCACCCAACTCCAATCAAATCCACCTCACTCCAATCCACTCCCTTCCAGTCCAGTCCAAACCACCCCTCCAGTTCATCCTAATCCACCCCACTCCACTCTAATTGACCCCACTCCAAACCACCCTACTCTAATCTAATCCACCCCACCCCAATCCAACTCACCCCACCCCTATAACTCCAATCAAATCCACCCACCTTAACCCAATCTAATGCACCCCACTCTAAACCACCCCAATCCAATCCACCTCACCCCATTTCAATCCACCCACCTCCAACCCAATTCACCCCAACTAGTCCACCCATTTCAATCCATACCACTCCACTCAATCCAACCCACACTACCCCCAATCTATTCCAATCCAATCCACTTCACTCCACTTCACTCTGCCCCCTCTACTCAACTCCCACAACCCTTTACTCGCCCATTCCACTCTATGACACTCTACTCCTACAAATCCAGTCTGCTACACTCTACTCCCCCAACTCCAGTCTAGGACACTCCACACCATTAACTTTTAGCCATGCTGAACAACAACCACAAGGGTGTTCAACATGGCAAAAACACATTGCCAAAGCCAATCGATCTTTCAGAATTGAGACCTATTGGCTTTGCCAAAGCTTGTTTTGTTTACTAATAGACTGTCCTAGTCACTCTAGAAATCCTTGATACTGACGTGACCAGGTTCTTTTTCTCATTGTTCTAATTTTCCACCAGATGTACAAGACGGGGCGTTGCTTAGCAGCTGAGGATGACGGTCAAGCTTTTCTGACCCCCCGCCAGGCCATGATAATCCATGGGGGACACAGCCCCACCAGCAGACTGATTTAGCTCCCCTGAGTACCCCTCCTGCCCCCAGTTGCCGCTGGGCATGGATGGGAGTGAGCGCTGCACCTGATCAGCGGTAAATGCCACGAGGCACAGGACAGAGTGGGAATGGCCCTGAGATTGGTGGTGCAACAAGACTGGACCACGGCTCCAAGACTCACGGCTTGCCAGGAGGCATCCTTTCTCCTTCTTTCTGCCGATTGGTGGAGGTGACGTGCACTAGAAGGAAGCCGGAGCAGCTGCCGGCTGTAGAGCAGTGGATGTGACAAGTGGGCACTGTAAGGAGCCCTATTAGGAGCCAGAGAGCCCTGCAGCTTCCTCCCCAACGACGGACCAGCATACACCAGAGGGCCTGGATGGCCCAGGGCAACAAGACATTGGCCCAGCCTTCTCAGCCAAGGACAGGGTCTGGAATATGGATGTGAGTCTGGATGTAGAATACAAGAGGCCTGGCCCGCAGTGGGAGAGTTGTCGCAGGGAGGAGGAACAGTGAACTGGAAGGTCAGCTGAAGGCCCGGGATGCCAGCAGCTGTACGTTCCCTTTAGGAGACATGGTGGTGAGATGATGCAGGCCAGCTGGGGACTCAGGGCATATGAAAGAAGAACGGGCATTCTGGGTGGTCACCTCATGAAGCAGACCTGGGAGAAGGCATGGTTGCCTCCTCCTCTTTCAGTGACACCAAGTTGCTAGGGTGAGAAAAGGCAATGCTCTCTCCCCCCAAGTGCCAGTGCAGACTAAGGGGTCCGTCAGGCGCAACATGGGAAAGGCTCATTAAGACTTGCAGCGCCCCTGACCCCGTACCCTTTAAAACAACAAACCAGAGACTGAAGGGCCCCCCAGGACAGTGAACCCCCCAACAGAGATGATGAACGATACCAAAGCCTTCTCAGGGAACACCAGACCAAAAAGGCCCCCCCAGTAGGAGGAACGTTAGGCAGTCATCATAGACAAGATGCACATTCAGCCAAAGCCATACTTCAGGCCATTAAGGAAGCTAGGTCAGCCTTAGAAAGTTGCATTGATGGTGTGGGGATGGAGGTCTCCCTCCTACTCCTTGACCTCTGGAAGGTAACTGACCACATGATAGAGGTGGAGACATGAATGTCCTCAGCACAGGAAGAACTTAGATCAGTCAAGGACAACCTTGTGAAACTATGGTCAGTGGCACTGCAATTGGAGGGATGTGCAAAAGATGCTAAGGGCTGCTCCTGGTGAACTAATGTCTGGCTGGTGGAGATCCTGGAGGGGCTGGTGGGTGTCCACCCAGAACAGTATTTCACATGTTGAAGGAGCGAACATGTATTTCACATTTTCACTCCTGGGTCCCGGAGGGGGTCCTTTCTCCCTACTTTATCAGAGAAAGGGTGCATTGAACCTTGGCCTTGGAAGGAGCCCTCCCAGGTCTCCCATGCCTTCTTAACTATGCCAACATGGATGCTATCCTTTCAAAGGCCCGTCGCCAACAAACTGTGGCCAGAGGCTAACAAGGTGAAGCTTTTCCCAGGCTACACACTACAGTTACAGCAGCAATGAAAGACGTTCACAGAGATTAAGCAGAAGCTGAGAGTGGTGCAAATAAAATTGAGCTTGCTGCATCCAGCCCCATTAAAGATCATTTACAAAGGAAAGAGACTCTTTTTTAATGAGCCAGAGGTAGCATGACAATGGGCCACAGAGATACCACAGTTGGCTAGGGGGCCACGAAAACAAGGCCTCAGTGAGCTTCCCGGTGACACTCTTGTAAGCCTTTAAAACTTTGCTTTGTGATAGAGCCAAAACATTGTTTCTTGCAAGAAACGACACAAGGAGCATGACTAACTAACACTAGAACACTACATTCAGGCCACTGAGTCAGCCTATGCCACAAAAGGGGATAGGGAGCAGTTGAGCTGCTTGGAAGCCATAACAAGGGAATACCACAACCTGATCCATGACTTGGCTAAACAACAATTCCTAGCTACCCAATGAAGACTTTATGAGGTAGGTGGCTGCTGGTGTGGCTTAGTAGGCGGGAATTAGCAGCTAGATGGGTGGGAGAGTTGGAGTCGCCAGTTAGCTCCTAGATTATGGTGAACAAAGGCATGTCGGAGAGCTTTGCAGAGTACTTCTGGAATCTCTATAAGCAGTAGGCCCTGACCTCTGAGATGGAGATCAAGGCCACCCTATAGGAGCTGCACTTCCCACGTCTTTTGTTGGAGGACATGAGTTCTCTAGATCAGGAGCTCTCTGTGGAGGACTTAACAAAGGTGCTGGGTTTGATACAGCCAGGCAAGATGCCAAGACTTAAAGGCATCTGTTGGAATTCTATTGAAAAAAACCTTTTCAATACTGGGCCCTCACATTCTGTCCATGTTCACTAAGGCCCTGGAGAGGGGGGTGCTCCCCTCATACTTATTACATACAGCAACGATGGCGGTGCTGCCCTAAACTGGGAAGCCTCCCACTAGCTGCTCTTCTTATATGCCGCTCTCCCATCTAAATACAGAGGCAAAGATCTTAGCTAAAACACTAGTGATCCAGTTATCAACAGTTATCCATAAGATAGTTCATCTGGACCAGATAGGGTTTATACCTCAGAGGCCACACAAAAGAATCTCTGCCATCTTCACTTTTGGCTGAACTATCAAAAGGAAGCACAACTACCCCAGGCGATTGTATCCCTGGATGAGGAGAAGGCTTTAAATTCCATACAGTGGAATTATCTCCTTCTGGTCTTGACCAGGCTGAGAACTGGCTCGACTGTCATTGGGTATGGCTCTTATACCACAAACCGGTGGCAAGGGTCAAACTGAATGGTACCTTCTCTGAGAGGTTTAAATTGAAAAGAGGGACACATCAGGGATGTCCCCTATCACTGTTCCTGTTCGCACTGTGTCTGAGGCCTCTGGCCTGCTAGCTGAGGATCAGGGGAGATGTGTTCGGCTTTCTGGAAGTCACAGGAGAACCAGAGAAAGTTTTCCTGTATGCGGATGGTATATTATTGTACCTTTCAGTCCCAGTTGTTTTGATCCCAGCATTCCTCTCGGTGTTTAAAAATTTTGAGAGGTACACAGGTCACAAATACAACTTAAATAAATTGGTACCATACCAAATAGGAGCTTGGCCCCCGGAGATACTGATCCCATCCCAGATGGTGACCACTAGGCAGGGTTTCTGCTACCTGGGGTTGGAAATAAGGCCTCCCAAACATAGATTTTTTCAAAGGGAATCTGGAGGCAGTCTATCAGACCTTTCAGCAGGATGTTGGCGGCAGTTGCCTCTCTCAATTATGGGAAGAGCAGCCCTTTTTATGATGATTACACTGCTCATATTCTTGCATGTCCTACAGAATACCCCATGGCCGATACTCAAAGATCTTTTTTATAAAGTTGATAGCATGCTCCAAACCCTCCCTTGGGGTGGAGGCCCCCCGTGCATTGACCTCAGAGTCCTGCAGATAAACATATATAATGGGGGTGTCTCACTTCCAAATCATTAATGTTAAGTTCCATATGCACTACATATATGGCAAAAGACACTGTTCTCACTTGCATGCCCCACAAAAAAACTCCAAAGGCCTGGGACAAGGCCATCACGTTTATAGGCTGGAGAAACAAACTATCCCTGATGACTCTGCTGTATATTAGGGACACACTAAAAGAACTCCGAGGGCTGCCAATGAAGACCCCTTAGGACCTGATCGAGATCTTATTGCTCTGAGACCTAAGATGGAAAGGGGGGGAGATTAAATCCTTCCAGGACCTACAGGTAGAGTACCACTTGCATGACATACAAATCTTTTGATACATTTAAATACACCGTGCACTGCAAGCAGATGACATACCGTGAGCAATGATGGAGGACAGCAGCACCGTAGAAAGTAGGAGATTGCGGGATGTAACTGTTGCTCCAAAGTCATCTCATTAACATATCACACCTGCCTCAACAATAGGCTGGATAACCTCTGATCACTACAATCAAGGTGGGAGACAGACCTAGGCCCCATGTAGTACATTGACTGGGAGGCAGAACTTATGCACCTCCTGAAGGTGGTCATAAAAGGAAGGTATATTGCACTAGAACATGATTGTTCACTATGGGAAGGGCACCAATCCCACCTGTTAACGATATGAAGTGGGCGAAGGCAACTACAAACATGTTGTCTGGTCCTGTCTACTCATACAGGCATACTGGAGGGAGGTAGTTACAGAGCAGCCACTGTTCTGGAGGCTAACATCTCTTCTTAGCCACAGTTCTTAATTCTGGGAATACCAGGAGATGTAGACTTACCTAGAAGGCAACTCATATTCTGCGCCCTGGGTTCTGCATAGTAAAATGGGATATATGCAGAAAACTGGGAAGCCCCATTCCTTCCACAAAAAGCCAGTGTGAGACTAGCATGATGTACTACATGGGGCAGAGTGAGTGGTTTGCAAGATAAGGGGCAGCGCATGGCAATTTCTGTGGGTGTGTGAACAATGGTGACCGTACCATATTTTGGACTGGGAGACCACAGCCACCTGGACAGTCCTATCATGCAATGGGCAAAGTGGGATAGTCAGTGACAATGGGAAGCTGAGGTGGAGCCTAGACAACGGGGATTAGAAGGGGAGAGCGAGGAGGAGATCCGGCCTCTGGGCACTGATGTTTTTCTCGCAACAGAAATGATTGGTGCCAATTGACAAAGACTACTCAGAGTAACTGATAATTACCACATGTGAAATACTGGAGTGTTTTATTTTGCTGTTTTATTTAAAAAAAAAAAAGAAAGCTAGTAAAAAGAAATAAAAATATAAAATTTAGGAGGCAGTGCAGAGCTCTAGGGAGGTGGCCAGTTGTTCTTACTTCCATCTAGTCCAACTGAGGATACTGCACAGGTCGTATTATTCCAGAACACTTATACACCACCTGGAGAGGGGCAACTCTGAACTGTGTGCCAGGGGTTGTGGCTTGGTGGGTACTTTATTTCATGTACTGTGGGGCTGGCTGGTAATCCAAAACTACTGGAGGGAAATGGTACAAATTATGGCCAAGGTTACTGGATTTACCATCCCTCTGGAGGCTAGACACCATCTCCTGAGCATAACAGACGAGGAGGTAGCATTGGATGCAGAGGTTGCTAAGTGCAACATAGCACAGGCATGGGGGGTAGTTAGACCTCCACGCATTGAAGACTGGGAAGCTGACCTGGATTGGTGCCAACTTCAGGAACATGTGGTATATCAGAGTTGGTGCTGCCCTAAGAAATGGGAGAAGGTCTGGTATAATTGGCGTAACTATAGAGTTTGAAGACTTGGAAAATATGTTACAAGACTCTCAGGGGGTTGATTCTTTATATGCGATTGGTAGTTACTGTGGTTGTATTGTAACCTGTCTCCTTGAGATGCCTATTATGCAACTAATTAACCAACTGTATGTGCTGTGCACTGAGCAGCTGTGCAATAAAAATATTTTTTTTTTTTCAATTAAAAAGACAGGGGCAACTATGTTGTGAGGATGTGCTGACATTTTGGAAACAAGTCAAGCGGGGCAAGCAAGTGAGAAGTGCCACTGGCGATAAGTGCCAGTGGCTATTAGTCAGATACTGGGCTGCTTTGATGACTGGATTTTCTGGATTCATATCTCCTAACTCGTGCTCCCCTCGATGAAGTCACAGGAAGAGGGGGAAGGGCAGAATCCCAAGGGCCGGGGAACCACTGGGGGAGCACCAGGCACAAGCAGCACCGACACCTGGATTGCTTGCTTCCATGCTAGCTCAGAGCTCTGAACCTCCACCAGACACAAACTTTTGTTTGGAACTCAAACTTCAAAGATCAACCCACCAGTGGTGACTGTACTCAGTCCACAGTGAAGAAGCGGGTCCCAAATTCTGGCATGCACAACAGAGATTCTAAGAGAAAGCAGAGGTCCCAGCTTTTCGGTGCTTTTAGCCAGCTTTTACGGGGTACACAGGAGCTCCTATGTCTTTTGATATCTTTGGTTTGCTACTGTTAAATCTCTGCCACACTCAGAAGCCTGGTGACACGCACCGCTGCTGTCTGCTTACTAATACAAACTGGGAAGGGCAGTTCTGCAGGGGGTGCTCTGAGTATCCTCTCCCCCACTGTCGACTCAGTTTTTGATCGGACGGAGAGGCGGTCCGGAAGCAGAGAGGAATTGAACCGGAAGCAGAGGCCGCGTTGGGTCGCAGTCACAGTTGCAGGCAGTTCGGACTGCGGTCCCTTGCTGTGCCTGTCGAGACTGCCAAGGCTGCCGAAGGAGCGGGTGGCACGAAGCTGGTCTCAGTCCCTGCTGTGATCGCGGGTCATAAGTGAGGAGCCCGGCGAGTACACCGAGTCTGCCCCCAAGCCTCCTGGGGAACCCGCCGAAAAGGAGCTGTGGGTGTAGGAGTAGCGCGCATAGTGGCGTGAGGCTCATTTCGGTGACTGGTGGCGTCTGTGGTGTTTCGGCGGTGCATGCCCAGGCACACACTACTCTCCACAGAGACGCTTCACCCATCGACCTCCCCTCATCGGAGGAGTGACCCCCGTACCGGCCACAGGAGACTGACGGTCGCTACTTGTTGCTACGCCGGAGGCGAAGATTCCCCGCCCCCTCTTTTGATTGAGAGTAAGGAAACACTGACGACTCTTTACCTCGAGTAAGAGGGGCTGTTATGGACAGAGGAATGACTCCATCGCCATAGCATACAGGCTGTCTACATTTAACATTCGACTGGGCCCGGTGCGTGCAGGACCAACGCGGCTTTCTCTGCACAGCACTGGATTTACTTCAGAATACCGTAGCATTTACAGTCTGGGGAGGCTCTATCCGGAGCGAGAAGGCGTGGGGAGAGAGCAGCTGAGAACGTCTGGTTGCACACTGAGGCAAGCACTCCCCTGGAAGGTGTCTATGAGGCAGTGAAGCCAAGAAGTCTTGCTGGAAAAGGTTTCCTCTCCCCGCATAGGTCTGTCTGGGATCCCGCTGCAAGCACTGCCTCTTTCAGAAAGTGATGAAGCCGTCCCTCAACTTCTGGTGGAGATTTGCCAGTTCTTGAGCCAGCATCTACATACAGAAGGTCTGTTCAGAAAATCGGGATCGGTGGCCCGAATCAAAGCCCTGAAGCAGCAGGAGGAGACGTTCTCAAGTGGACGCACTGAGTGAGACGGAGCGAGCGAGCGAGACG
Source organism: Pleurodeles waltl (assembly GCF_031143425.1). Classification (NCBI taxonomy): domain Eukaryota; kingdom Metazoa; phylum Chordata; class Amphibia; order Caudata; family Salamandridae; genus Pleurodeles; species Pleurodeles waltl. The sequence goes on along the minus strand of NC_090448.1, from coordinate 721,168,327 downwards.
GAGCCGACGCGCTAACAAGGGCGCCGCTATAGACGCGGACGAGGGCATCCGCTGCCGTTGCGGACATTGCAGTTGCCGTGAAGGCTACTGAGAGAGGCAGGGTGAGCGCAGCTGTGTCAGTCACAGCAGCGGAGTGAGTGCACCAGAGCCACATGGAAGCGGCCCAGCCAAGTCTGGGTGCAGCTTGTGGGCCCTCTGTGCCCCGCTTACCCACCGCACCACCCAACTGCACCTCGCTCCACCTACCTCCTCACAACTGCACCTCGCTCCCCACCTACCTCCTCACTTACGAAACCTACGAACCTACGAACACTCAGCCCTCGGACTCCCAGCCCACTGCAGTACGTCGTCATGTGTACTACTTCACCTACTATCTACCTACCTGACACCGACGTGGGCCTTCCAACCCCACTGACTCCACAACCTCTCATCACGGGGCAGCGGGGGCCCGGGCTGTCAACAAACCCGACACAACAATTAGGGGTAGCCCTCCCCGGTCAGGAAACATCAAAGGTCCAAGCTCCTGAAGAGATTAGTGATCCCCTGCTCCAAGGGCAACAAATCAACTTCAGTCGCTCAAGTAGCCCAATAGCGCACAAAAATTCGCAAGCAGGTAGAATCGTGACTATGGCTCAGGTACATGCCCAGGAGTGGGAAACTTCTCTAGGTGTTCATCTACAGGTTTTAACGGGCAACCCAAGTAACTCCGAGCTTCCAATCTCTACGGGTAATGAGACAGAGGTACATAATGACACTGGGTATGTGAAAACCCACCAACAATCAACCCCAATCCCGTGGTCAAATTCCAACACCCAGGGGAACAATGAGAGACTGGTCATTGGTTCCGAAGTAATTACAGGGTTGGAAGATTCCTGGTTACAGTCGCTCTCTTTAACAAATAACAAAGACCTGGGAGAAGCGCTGGACTTAAAAACGTTTGATCTAGTGAATCCTAAGGACCAGCAGTCGAGCTATCCTCTGGTGGTAGAAAGCATTAAAAACAGTATTACTACACACCAACAAGAAATAACTTTTAACCCGATTATTGAACTCTCTAGCGAGATGTCCAAAATACAATCACTTGAGGAATTAATGGTAAAAAGCAGCTCGATTGCTTCACCTTCCAATAATATCCCCTCAGAGTCCATTAACAGGGAAATTCTATTCAAAAATCCCGCTCACGCAGACCACCCTACTTGTGAAATGGGAGATCTAACACGACTACACACTTCATTGCTGAATGCTTTACATACTTCAACAGTGGTTCTTAACATGCAATCAGATAAATTAGACTTACAAATGGATCTAATGAAGGTAATGGCCACATGCATAGCTGGCATCAATCACAAACTGGACTCGCTGGCCTTTCATCCAACTGAACAAAATTCCAACCTCCAGCTCCTTCCCTGTAATTGTGGCCCAATATTAGATAAACTGTGTACGTTACCACAAGTCTTAGTAGAGATTCTGCAGGAAGTTAAAGCAGGGAAAACCAATGAGGCCATCTCCAGGAACCAAGATACATCTGAAAAGACACCAGCCTTTGGGGTAAGCAGCCCAGCAAAAAAAGATGCAAACATTCAGTGCATTAACCCAATGATCATAGACGGATCAGATAGATCTTCACAGTCGGAACAAACAGCGTCTACCAATTTGGAGAGTATAATTGAACAGCCAGCTCCAGCACTGAAACCCCTAACAAAGAGACAATAAAAGCGAGCAAGAAAGGCAAGGAAACAAACACATGCCAAAGCTATCAATGACAATCTGTATCCCATATTTTCAACCCTTCGGCAGCCGCAAAATCGAGCTTTAGGAACCGCAAGCAGCATGCAAATTTCAAATCGCTTTAAAGCCATAAGGGAGGGGGTAGTCACCAGTCCAGAACATCAACTCACTGGAGAACATCTACCTGATGACTCGCCAATGTCGCCCAAATATAACATGCCACACCCAACATCACAAGACCAATTTAACGGGCACCCATTGGCCACGAGGTTGGCAGTTCCGTGTCAGGGAGGCCTAAGGTAGGAAATTGCATCTACAAGGATAAATCTGAAATCCATTTAGATGCACAATTACCAGTGAGGATTCCACCAGAGCCACCCTCCGATGCAGCTGTCGCGCAAGCCACTTCCTCACTATCTACAATAACCCTTCCGGACAGGACCCAGGGCATCTTGTCGAGTCTCAAAACACCTTCCAGGCAAAGATCGTCCGCACAGGTCAATGCGGGGCAGGTTATAGTTATCCACGCAGGCACAAAGAACAATAAACTCACTCCTTTAGCAGACGACTCGCAGTCCAGACTCAATCCTTGCACCAGAGAAACACACCTGTCACCGACACTAAGGCCCTCATTCTGACCTTGGCGGTCTTTTCGCAAGACCGCCGAGTTACCGCTGCGGTGAAGACCGCCGACCGCGGCGGTATGCCGCTGTGCGCATTCTGACCGCTGGGAGCGTTCCGCCGGAAAACCGCCAGCAGCCACACTGGCGGTCGGCGGGAAAGTGGAGACTGGTCAACCTCCACCGCCACGCCAGCAGAACACCGCCCACAGAATTACGACCCACATTTCTGTGTGGCGGTCTTCTGTTGGCGGTCTTCTGTTGGCGGTCACCTCCCCATGGCTCCTGTCACCTCCCGGAGGACCAACGCACAAGGTAAGTTGACCGTCCGTGAGGGGAGGGGGTGGGGGGGTGTTGTGTGATGTGGGCGTGCATGGGGGTGTGCGTGTGAGTGTGTAGAGGGGGTGTGTGAGTGCGTGTATGCGGGCGGGGGGTGCTGCTGTGTCTATGGGTAATGTGTGCTGTTCGGCAGGTGCGCATGTCTGCATGTATGTGTGCGGGTATGTGTCCCCGTTGTGTATGTGTGTGTAGGGGGTGTGTATATGTGCATGTTGGGGGTGTGTGCATGTCGGGGTGCATGTATGTGCATGTCGGGGTGGGGGTGGGGAGGGGGTTCGTACCACCTCTGGGGGGTGGCAGGGGGGTGGAGGGTGTGGGGGGAGGACTCGGGTGGGTAGTGGGGGGTGGGGGAGACCCCTATCAGTGCCAGGGAAGGAATTCCCTGGCCCCGATAGTGCTTACCGCCATGGTTCGCACGGCGGTTCCCGCCCGCAAGAAACCGCGGCGGTAGGCAGGGTCATAATACCGTTGGCGGTCTTGGGACGACCGCCGGGCCGGAGTGCGCAAACTCCAGCCCGGCGGTCATGACCGCCGTGGCGGTCGGAGTGGAGAAGTGGCAGTCGGTCGCGGCGGGGACCGCCGCGGTCAGAATGCCATTTTTAATACCGCCGGTCTGTTCGCGGTCCGACCGCCGTCTCTCCGCCGACCGCCAGGGTCAGAATGAGGGCCTAAATCTCAAACATCCTTCTAGGGAGGTCGCAACTACTCATCATGATGGACGAATAAAGACAAAAGTAACGATTCAAAACACTCAAATAGCCGCAACAGACCTTGAAAACAAAGCCTTTTTAAGCAAACAACCAGGCACGCTCAAAAGGGCCCCAAGTAGAAACAAGTGGGAGGATGGCCAAAGGAACAGGCCTATGCCACACAGAATTATAGAGCATTCCCAATCTAGTCATGTTATTGAAAATGATAGGGAATCAAGGCAGGTCATTCTAACCCCAGATTATGACTCACGCGGCCAACAAGATAGCCTGAACAGGGGCAATATTCTGAGGCTTTTGGCAGAGCTTCCTTCAACTAAGAAAATCTTGTCCCCAGATTTAATATCACTGAAATTCCTCTCCAACAGCACTCAGAATGACCGGGAACAAACTCTGACTATGTGGAGGACAATCGAAATCGCTGCATCAATTATGGCAGTTAAGCAACAGTTTGAAATCTAGGGTATACGGCTATCACAACCAACCAGCCCACGTTATCCTTTTCCCCTATTGTTAAATCTGAAAAATGAACCAATGAAAAAAACGGAATCACAGGCCCGCGAGCGCGGTTGGGGCCCGGACGTCGGGGAAGCGGAACAGCGTCAAACCAAATGGGGGGAAAAATATTCAAATACCTCTATTCACCACCTAATTGTAGGGAATGGAGCACAGGACGAATGGAGATGGATGGCACGTACCCTAAATTCAAGGAGAAATAATTGACCCACCATACTTAATACACCAGATACAGATCAAAGGCCGACCGTTACTATTATGTCCTGGAACATTGCGGGAGCAAAAGCAACTATTACAGAAGGATTTACAGTAATGTCCAGTTGCAACTACTCAATAATAGTGCTGCAAGAAACATGGCTGGTAGACCTGATAGAACTAGGAGGCTATTCTCTACACCATATTGGAGCTGAAAAATCAAACAAATCAGGCAGGGCAAGCGGTGGTCCAGCCACATACATCTCTACGACACCTCAGGTCACAACAGAACAGCTGGCCTTCTCATCAACTGACTTACAGGCAATAAAAATCAATTTTAGTTTCAATCGTCACGCTCCACTAATTATCTTTAATGTCTACGCCCATCCGCGGAAACATCGCAAAATACTTCTCTTCGAGAAGTTACTACAGAAGGTAGAAGAGATACGGTACGCTAATCCAGCATAGGTCATTTTAGTAACAGGCGACTTTAACAGTAATCTGATATATACTCCAGAACCTGACGAGCAATTGGCATCAGAAAACGCAATTTGGTCAGTGCTACCACAGCTACCATCAATACAGATGAAACTGGATATAAGGGTCAAGCAATTGGTCAAGGCCTTAGAACATCTGAGTATGAGGGTGCTAAACGGCAGGGTGAAAGGTGATGTCCCGCCCAGCTTTACTCATCATAGTGCAAAATCTGCAACTACAATTGACTATACTGCCGTCTCTCTTCCCCTGCTGGCACATGTTAAAAAATTCAAAATCATACTTACTCTTCAAAGTGACCATTCGCTTCAGCACATAGAATTGGCTTGGAACGCTCCGTGTTTTCTTCCAGCCATGAATGAATTAGGAACAGTAACCTCTGTCAATCTAAACCGCTTGTTCTGGACGGAGTCCTCTTTACCACAGCTCTGCAAAAATATAAAAACCCTGCTTCAATCAACAGCATGCCAAGATCTCTCTGCTGGGGAAGTGTGGGCCAGCTTTCTACAGTTAGTACCATCACTTGGCTCGGCCAGGCGTCAAGCTCCAAATCATAACCGGAGGCCACTAACTATGCCACCAAATATCTTAGAATTAAGAAAGGATCTGAGACGTAAACTCAGATCTGCAAAAGATAGACCTCCTACAGAATCTTTATGTGCCCAAATAAAAACCCTTCGGAAAAATTATAAGAAACAGCTATGGCAAATACGAACCCAAAAGGAGGATGATTTCAGGATCAAATTACTTTTCAACTTAAGAAAGGCTAATACTAGAGAATTCTGGATGTCAGTGAATGAAATAGACAGAAAAGCAAGAGTAATAAACTGTACTTCAATTTCAGAAGATAAATGGGTGGAGTACCTGTTAGACATCTTTTTTAAGCCAACCCCTCCTGTAGAAAATCAGCAACGGAAGGCTTCACTAAAACCTACAGACGTTCCTCAGAGTGATATGAAATTCAGTGCCAATAAAGTAGCCCAGGTGATCAGAAGGAGGCGTAGGGACGGGGCCCCCGGCCCTAACGGTCTCCCCCAAGCTATATTTAAGGCGGATCTCGATTATTGGTCAGCCACTCTGTCAATATTCTATGTCGAAGTCGAACGAAACAGTACCATTCCTGATAGTTGGAAAGGATCCATCATTAATCCTATATACAAAGGAGGCAGCAGGGCAAACCCAGCTAGCTATAGGCTGATAGCTCTAATTGACAGTGAGGCCAAATACTTTGCCTCTTTAATCCTAGCAGACCTGCTCACCTGGTCCAATTTAAATAACTTGGTCCCTATGAATAAAACTGGTTTCCGGAAGGGCTACGGCACAGTGACCAACATTCTTGCGCTAGGAGATATGGCCAACCGAGCAAAGTGCTTAAAGATAAATTTACACATGTGTTTTGTGGACTTCAAAAGTGCTTTTGATTGTGTGGACAGAGCAATTCTCTAGAACAAACTACGGAGTTGGGGTTTGCAAGAACGTATTTTGAGGTGTATAGAAATGCTGTATGACAGAACCTGGGTACGAATCAAGGTAGCAGACGGCTCAAAAGTTTCCAGGAAAATACCAACAAATATAGGATTAAAGCAAAGCTGCGTGTTGGCCCCGCACCTCTTCAACCTCTTCATGGCCGATCTCTCTGCAAAACTAGATGCAACCAACTCACATTCTCCAAGGATGGGAAGTCTGGCTATAACACATCTGTCATATGCTCATGACATTGTTCTGTTAAGCCACACAAAAATAGGGTTGCAACGACTGGTTACAGCCTTGGGCGAATTTGCAAAGACAAACAAACTAGAGGTTAACACTTCAAAGACAAAAACAATGTCAATAGGCTGCCCTTTGAATCCTGCAAATAAAACTAAATTAAACGGTTTCACTCTCGACACGATCTGCAGCTACAAATATCTTGGATTTACAGTAGACAATAAGATCAATTTTGTGCCGCAAAACCAGTATATTGTACAGAAGTCCAAAGCCCTGACGTTTGCTTTCTGCACTCTTGCTAAAAGATTAAAGGGCCCATCATATAAACCACTAATGTCGGTTATGTCGGCCAAACTCCTTCCAGCAATTACATACGGAAGCGCAGCCCAATACGGGAAAGATGCTAGCCTCCTGGAAAGGCAGCAAATAAAAATCAATCAGCAAGTCTTCAATCTCCCTCGCTCTGCTTCCCCTGCACAGATAAGGCTGGAATTTGGTCTAACGCAACAGCACCTCGACAGAAAGGCCCACACAATTAAGATCTGGTACAAAATAAGTAAAAACACTGTCAGCCCGCTAGTAGCGGCACTATGGAGGTCAGTAAACGGCAATCCTAATTCAGTATACAATAGATACCTGAACAACTCTTTGCAAGAGATGAAAACAAAGTACCTATGGGATTCCAACATGCTGTATTCCCTTTTGTGTCGAGCGATAAAAAAGGAAATAAGTATCCAATCTTTTCTAGATGATAAAGCTAAACTTGCCCAACGCTCACATTCCTGGCTGGTAATGCACACTTATACCACCATGGCCTTGTCACAATACTTGGCCGAAACCTTCGCACTTCACATCAAGCATCGCTTCTTGACGCTGAGTTTGGGAGCATTTCCCGCTAGAGCAGATCAACCATCGTGGAAGAATAGAGGAGAGACTTCCTGCAGGCTATGCAAAGGCCCGAAAGAAGATATGGTTCACCTGATTTGTATTTGTCCAGCCTTAAAAGATGCCCACAGACAACTATTAAAACCGCTTTTTATGAGGAATGGGACTCGCTCCTGCCGGTCAGCGGTGATGTCAATGTTTGATCCAAATGATGCACAATCAATATACAAATTTATCAAATTCTTGACTGCACACACCAAAGACGTAAACCTGCCATCCGGGACGCATACTTAATCACGCACTTTTTTGCATCTTAGAATTAAGAAACTGATTTTAGATCCTCGCATGGTCTCACGGCCAATCAAATTAGGGAATTTTATAGAATTTTAGAGATGTTTTATCTTTAAACATGTTGTATTATGAGATGATTGTTATGGTTTTGACTAACTAAACAATAAAGATGACCTGGACACATGAGATGACCAGTATGTGAAGATGTACGAGGAAAAAGTTACTCAAAGGATGCTGCTGCGTGCAATGGCCCAGTATAGGGAATAAAAAGAAAAATCATTAAAACCAGTAGAAAAGGCCAGAAGAATGCCCAAGTAACATACTTGTAGAAAGACAACAGCAACGTTGCACTGTGGCTTACCTGATAAATGAACAGCTTGAAGCCTACAATGAAGCTAGTGGCTGGAAGCCTACAATGAGGCAAGTGGATGTAGAAAACAATAATGAGTACTCCTGATCGGAAGACCGCCAAAATTAGAACAAGAAGAGCTCCTCTGCTCATCCATTAATAAGGACAAGCGGCCGCACCTGTATGGGGCTGGAAGAGAGGAGACATAGCTTAGTGGCCGCGAGGGAGTAGCAGCCTTCTTGTCAATGTGTAACAGCCCAGAAAACCCATCTGGCCCGGGGTGAATGAGGCATATTATAAATATTTAAAAAATGTGTGGATAGATTTAGGCAGATGATAAACAGAAAGTCAAAAAGAAGAAGGAACATGTTTCTGCACATAAGATCGGGGGGTACTTGAACCCCAACTGAACAGTACGTGGGGCTGGAGTCTTACGGTGCAAACAGCCACCGGGGAAATTTGCCAAGGTTATATGCTTATAGCTACGAATGAGAGACGGGCTGAACAAAACAGTTGTCAAAGGGATTCGCATGTCAACAGTAATACTGAAAAAATATGTGTATATATTACAGATAACAAATGAAAATTGTTTCTGAGAACAAGAGAGGGCCTTCAAACTAAACATGCAACGCCAACTGGGCTGAAATGGCTACAGCCCCCACCCGTCGTGTGCCGTAGCCCGCGCTGGAGATGCTGGATGCTTGCTTCAGGGAGTGCCTGGGCAGAACACTTTTTAGGAAACATTTTCTTTTATTCAAAAAGACACCTTCACCTTTTGTGCTGCCGGAAAGTATCTTAAAAGTAGGGGGCGGAGATCACTAGTGATTCTAAATATGCTGTCATGGACCTCATGGAGGGGATCTCACTGTGCAGTGCTTTAGCATTCCTTATTGTTTTACATGCAATAAAATGACTGCCCATTAACACTGTGATTACTGAGGAAGCCTCTGCAATTGTAAGGTAATCTCTGCCCTGTTCCCAACCAACCTAAGGCGGATTCCATCCACGCAGAAAAGGCACATATTATTTTGTATGTAATTGCATTTATATAACGCTTACTACACATGAAAAGGGGTAGAAAGTGCTATATGAAAGCAAAAGAAGGGGAGAGAGTTTTTTTTCTTTTTTAAATGGTGTCGTATTAAAAAGATTCAGTATCCATCAGGCAGTCCAGATATTTGTTTTACTAATAACATTTTGCATTTCCAGAGGCCTGAAGGCTATGAAATGAGGTGATTGTGGTTGTGCTTCTAAAAATTCCAATACTGGCTTAAAACCTAAGGGACAGATTTCTATTATGCAATGCAGCAAGGCAACTTGCTGTTTTGTGTTGCATGAAAGCGACAGAACAGAAATGCGCCATATTTACAAAGCTATGGCACATTTCTGCTGTCTCCTAGCACTGGAGCACTTGATTGAGACTGCCTGGCACAAAACAGGCATTCTTGTGCTATGGTGCAGGGGGTCTGCATTAAGGGAAGGATTGTGTTTGTGCAGGAAGGGATACCTTCTGGTACAAAAACAATCCTTAAAGGAATTTTCCGCTGTGTGTGTGTGTGCTGCAGAATGCAGAACATATACAAAGAGGAAGTAACAAGGAAGCATAAAGTTATTTCTCATCCTTAAGCCTAACTCAGGGAGGCGCACTATTTTGGCACAATCCTGGTTGACAGACCTTTGTAAATCTGGGATTGTGTCAAAATCCATGGGTGGATGCTTGGGAATGCCCATATCCTACCCATGGAACATGTTACTTTGGTTCACTAAACCACACACAGCCACGCAAGGTGGCTTTGTGTGACTTAGTTAATACCACTAAAGGACATGCGTTGCCTTGCAACGACCTGTGTCACCTAAGGCCAACACAAGGCCTTAGCAAATCTGGTCCTAAGAGTGTGCAAAGTGATATTGGCAAATAGAGTCTGGGCAACAGTTACGTTGCTTAGGTGACTGATGGTAGGTGGCACCAGCACTTTTGAGTGGGGACAGAGACTTTTAAAAGGTAGTTTCTCAAGCAGTCCTTAATTAAAATGCTCCTGGAGGCCTATCCTGTCACAGAAGGAAGGCCACCCATGGCCTATCAGGGAGTATTTGCATCAGAGTGATGGCTTGACAATAACGTTATATCACAGTTATTTTAACAGTCCGAGCACAAGCAGCGGATATGAGCTGTCCATCATTGTGCACCTCTACTTCATGATTGCTATGTAGCTCAGATTGGGTAGAGCGGCACATGTGCACCACATTAGGGAGACACGTGGGGTGCACTATTCCACTGTGCCTTGTCGCAGGCTGCTGGGTGCCGACCTCTCACAGTCTACAAAACACTTTGTGTGCCTCTTGCCCTGGATATTTGGTAGCTGAACATGTAACAGAATGACAGAGAGGATCAGTATATCATTGTGTATATATGGCATCTGGCACTGCACCCACCAAAGCTTTCTGTAGTAGCAGCATGGTATGCCCCAAACCGCACTGCCCTTGTGTGGCTTACTTATTGGGCCTCCTTACCATTCTTGCAAGTGGTTGTTGGTGGTTGGGAAACGTGGTGAAAAGGATGCCCAGCTCCAAATCCAACACACAGACACTTCAAAGGCACTACTGAAACACACCCTAGGTGTGCAAGCACTGGCCCTTGCTGTTTCCCAAGCTGACCCACTTTTGCAGTCAACTGGTGCTGCCCCTGCCTTCTACTATTCTATGCCAACTTCAAACCAGCAACTGAATTCCTATACGGTAACACACCTTCTTCTGAGACACAGTCCAAATACCTCCCCTTTTTTTAATGTCTTCCTGAAGAGGGGATTTTAAAGCTCAAGCTTAGTGTTAGAAACACATTTTACATAGGCAAGGGATTAGCAGAGGTGGTTCAGGGATGCCATCTGGGTGAATATACTAAAACAACTACATTCCCCATCAAAGCAATGAAGTGGCCTGAGACCACCAAACTTAGGGCCTCATTTACGAGCCTGTGGCTCAGGGCAGTGCAGCAAGTGCCTTGCTGGGCCACCCTGTGCCACCAGAAAAGAGCAGAAATGCGCTGTATCTACAAGATACAGCGCATTTCTGTCCTACCCCCTGCACTTGCGCACAAATTGCTAACTAGCGCCAATGCAGGCACCCTGCACCATGGTGCTAGGATGCCTGCTTTGGGCGGATGATTGTTTTTGTGCAGGAAGGGATACTTTCCTGTACAAAAACAATCATAAAAGGTGTTTTCCTCTTTCTATGTGTGATGGAGAATACAGCACACATAGAAAGAGGAAAAAACACAGAGAAATGAATATATTTTTCCACGTTGCGTCTTTCTTACGCCACCTCTGAGGTGACATAGGAATCTGATGCATTCCCAGACTTGTAAATCTATTAATGCATCAGATCCGTTCCGGTTTCATGTGTGTTGCGTTGGAACACCCTAAGCAATACCATATTGTTATGTGTGAAAGGCGTACGTATATTTACAAGGCCATGAAAATCCACACAAGATTACTTTGCGTGGCCTTGTAAATATGGGCTGGCACACTGCGCCACCATAGCATAAAAAAAAAATGACACTCTGGTGGTGCAGTGTTCTAACAGGGCCTCGTAAATGAGACCCTTGGGGCCTGATTTAAAGAACGTGGCACTGCACCTAGTGCAGCGCCACTTTTCTTGCGCCTTTTAACGCCCCCATGTGTGCCCCATATCTAAGATACGGCGCACCATAGCAGTAGATAGGGAATTAGTGTCAACATTTTTGATGATAGTTTGGAGATTTGCAGGATTAGCGTCATAAATTTTGAGGCTAATCCTGCAAAGCCCATTGAGGCCCATTGTTAACAATGATGTGCCTCCTTTTAATGCTTGCTCTAAGCAGGCGTTAAAAGTGCCAAAAAAATGATGCAAAGAAATCTCTTAGATTTCTTTGCGCCACTTTTTTCTGCCCCCCCTAATGGGGAGCACCCCCTTTACATACATTATCCCTGGCACAGGCATAATGTAGCACAAAGGGTTACAAAGTGGCACAATGCATGCATTGCGCCACTTTGTAAATTTGGCACTGCAATTTTGGCCTCATTGGGCCACATTAACGTAAAACAAATGATGTTAATGTGGTGCAATGAGGCACAATAGGCTCTTAAATGTGCCCCTTAGTTTTGAAAATTAAACATTCTCAGGCAGTATTTTTTCTCCAAAAGAGATTGAATGAAATTTCCTCTCAGAAATTTCTCAAAATCATGGTTACTCACTGGTCTGGCCCTTCAAGCACTATCCCAATGAAAATGTGATTTGGTCCCCCCAGCTTTCTATTGGGGCCCCCACTTAGAACTTGACAAGGTGAGCTCAGCCAAAGCATGATGGATCTAGAGTGTTCCTGCGCAACGTAACAATCAAATGGTTAAGGCTGCCTTGGATCTTGAATTTTAGTGCTTGTTTGTTTAAGTAGAGGAACCCAAAACTGAAGTAGTTGCACTTCTAGATTTGCGGCTGAATACCTAGAAGACATGAATGAGCTCCTGCAAAAAGAAAATTAGTTCCTGCACATGCAGAGAGGGTAGGACTCTTGTCATAAACAGACCCCAATCTCTTGTAGAGCAAAGCTCATTCACAGATTGAGTTGATCTTTTTTTGCATTTTTATATGGCACACACTTGACCTGAAGGTAATGGGGAATTTACACGAGCACCAGTTACATTACACAAGATCACATCAAATTTTTAGACACAGGGAGATTAAGGCCCTGATTTAGATTTCAGCAGACGAGTTACTCCATCACAACAGTGACAGATCCTGTCCACTGAAATATAAATCCCATTATTTCCTATGGGACTTATATTTCGTTGGATGGGATATCAGTCACCGCTGTAACGGGGTAACCCATCTACTGAAATCTAAATCAGGCCCTAAGTGATTTGCCCAGGATCACAGGAGGTTGAGCTGATGCTGAGGCTTGAACCTCATTCCCCAGGTCCAAAGACAGTATCTCTGGAGGCCACAGCTGAGTCCCTGCATACACATTGCTGAACCCCTGCATAAGTAAAGCAGAGTTTATACACACATTGAGCTGGGCTCCTACAACTATTCTGTAGAGTTCTTTTACAGACAGTTTATTTCTTGCACTGAACCAGAGATGAGTCTCTGTCTACATAGAGCTCAGCCCTGCACAGCATGAGTTGTGTTGATTAATAGATTGTGTTGAGCCAGTTCAGGGGCAGAGTTCAGCTCTTTCAAATATTCATTAACTGTAAAGTATTGTGTGAGGAGTGAGATACTGGTGACCAGCTTCTAATCTGTTGAAATACCACAGGCCTCACATCCAGGTTAGCCTCTGACATTGACAGGGAGTCTGGAGGAAAAGGTAGGAGAAAGGATGGCAGTTGGAGAGAAAGGATTGAGAAAAGATATTGTGGAGAAAGAGAGAGAGAGAAAGACAGTGAGACGAGACAGAGAGTTATGATGGAGAATAGAGAGCAAGTGTGAGAGAATATGTGCGAAGAAAGAAAAGAAAAAGGAGAGGCAAACGTGACTGATATGGGAAAGAGGACAAGTGTGTCCAATGGGAGATGTCACAATGCATAATGTCTGAACAAGCAGCTGGCAATGATACTAAACAAACCTCACTGCACAATCTTCCTATTGCTTTTTCTCTGTTTTTCACCAGACATCTGACTGTCACCTTGTGAGTGGGCAATGTTACTGGTGGTGGTGTATGTTTCAGGTACAATGAAACATTTTTGATAACACCTCAAGTTTTTTTTTTTTTTCACCAACTAAGCACTAGGTGGTGGTGAAGGTTTTTCACACAACATAGTCACTTGTCAGCCATGTTTTAGAACTGTAGAAGGTAGTATAATTACTTTTGGAAATCTTTTACATGGGGAATCAAGCATTAAGCTTTCACATATTTTGGTGAGTTGAGTCTTTTATTAAGATCATGTATAAAAATAAACACTGACAATCCATTTTTTTGGCTTCTGTAAAGGTAACTTATGTATAAGAATGATCACTAATACATACCACTGGGCATCATGACATTGGCCACATCCCTAGCACAAAGAATAGGCACTGGGCACGTGGCAGAAGCAGTAGGAGCAGCACAAGGTGGTGTCAAAGAGAGGATGTACAAAAAAGGACAGTTGTGGGGAAAGCTTCCCTGTGGAACAGGTAGAACTCAAACATGAGAAGAAATGTGTCCCTCTCTCACAGAACAGGAACAGATGTGACACCAGCAGTGCAATCTTTACTTCCTTCTAGAACAGGTGCAAAGTTTGTGACAGCAGTACAAGCTCCCTTTCTTACAGAACATGGATGGCCTGGGCAGCAGCAATGTAAGCTTCACTACATATCAAGCCCCTGCAGTGCAAGCTTCCTTTACTCACAGAACCGGTACTACTTGACAGCACCATTATGCTTCCTTTGCTCGCAGTAGGTAGCAGCAGTGCAATCTCAACATCCATTTAGAACAGACACAACATGAACCTATAGTATAAACCTTTATTGCTGACAGAACCTGTAAGGCAGAGGATGCAGGTTACAGACAGTTCTCTGGAGCAGGTGCTAAATCCTTTGAAGTGGGTATATTGGTGAATGTGTGAGTGCTACTGCCCCTCTCACGGTGGAGGCATTCAGACAGTAGTTGTGAGATATATTAATTCACTTAAAATGTTGTTAGGGATGCTGCTGAAATGTACTGAAACTTCTGCAGCAGTCACATTGAGTTCTTCTGTTACCTCAATTTAGACTTTTTCATATCCTGGAGCCTTGCTGCTGTCACTGAGTCTTGCTTTCAGCACCTGCAGATCTTAATAAAGCCATACCATGCAACGCATGCTCTTGCCACTGCAAGTGAGTGCTGCTTATATTAGAAATACTGTCAGTTCCTGCTTCTGTCACTCTAAATATTGCAGTCAATGGATAAAACAGATACCAGTTCCCTGCTTCTTCAGGCCATTGAGAACAACACTGCATTCCACTGGTGATCCAGCTGTCAGCCTTTTGCCTCCACCTCTCCAGACTTAGTTGGAGCAGGCAAACCCTAAATGGAGCGGATGGTTGTGTGAAGAATAAAGTCTATGAGAGCAGGCCCACTTCAAGGGTACAGGAGGAGGGATTTCCTTCAGTAGCCTCAGGCTTCAATCATGGTTGCCTCAGCAGACAAATTATATAAACACTTCCCTAGACTGCTAGCTATACTTACGTTCTTCCTGCGGGAGATCATTAGGCATTTGTTCAGATGGAGGAACACCTGGTGGGGCAGGATCCCAGGATCCCAGTGCGAGGGAGAAGCAGATTCATGGGCATCCTCACACCTTCCCACATACATGGTCTATGTCCAGGTCTCCCTCTAGTTATTTTCAAATCTCTCTATCTAATCCTGCAGCAGTGTCTTGTGTTGTGGATGCACAGTTTCAGCCCCTTCATAAACATGGCTGACAACATTATTTACCATTATACGTTTCAGGAGCAGCATGTGCACATTTAAATATTTTGCATCTTTAGCCAACCCTCTTTCAATCGGACAAAAAGATAATGTGACTGAGTGCACTCATGGCCTAGGCATGTGTCTGCACTTTTAAAGATATTTAACAGACAGCTCACAAACAGAAACTGGCCTTACTAGTTGTAATTTGCTACATTGGAACTTTTGTGGCACAACAGTGCATAGCCATGTCAAGTAAGCATTGGAGGGCCAAAAACTGAAAGAAAGATTCACCAACCCTTTGTAGACTATTTAATAATAATGCCACCGTATTTAAAGAGATGTACTCATCATCTAGACCACAATCTCTGATCCACGTTGATGGGTACACTAGCGATACATCACTATTAATACATAATTACGTTGTTGAGAAATCCATAAATATTTATGTTAAATACCACTATGTTACACTTCAACCCATAGTGTATATATGCATATAGAGAAACATGAGTCTTAAACATCAGACACAAATCAGAAAAGTAATAAAGCTGTAGCTCCTGTATAATGACTATGTCAACCTGGGAACCTAGCTTTGAATCCAGCTTGGATCATGACTGAAAATTGTGCAGTTCTGAGCAAATCACTTAATCTGTGATGACGGTGTAATTGTGTATAGCTGTGTGCAATTCAAAGATTTAGGCTCCCATTTGATGTATGCAGTCTTGCTTCATCTCCATCACTACCGATAATATAGTGGCAGCCGGCAGCTTTAGGAGGGAGGGTGGCGGGCGGGATACACACAAACACACACACACTCATTCTTTCACACACAGACATGCATGCACGCACATCCATTAACACTCATACCATTCAAACCTGCACGCACCAAGCATTCATTTTAAAAGATCGCACACACTCATTCTTTCACACACACACACGCACGCACGCACATCCATTAACAACACTCATAACACTCAAACATGCATGCGCGCACCAAACATTCAATTTAAAACATCACACACACACACACACACACACACACTTACCTTCAGCCTCCAGGTCCCAGTAGGGTTGGGACTGCTGCCTTCCCTCATTGGCTGACCTTGGGTCAGCCAATGAGGGAAGGCAGCAGTCCCAGCCTCGTCACAGAGTGGTATGGGGTCAGTGAAACTGCTGACCCCACCCCACTCTGTGACGAAGTGTCACTGATTGACTCGCGCCCTGGGCACTTCAGGGCTCAAACCTGAAGCGCCCAGGGAGAGTGTCAATTGGTGACGCTTTCCTCGTCACCCAGGGGAGGGCCTTGAGGCACCTTTGCTGAGCAAAGGAGGTCACGCCCATAGGAGCTGTGACCTTCTCAGCCCAGCAAAGTTCAGCTCAGGCAGCCAGGAGTGTGCGCAAATCGAGCATGTCTGCTCCTGGCTGCCTGAGCTTAACATGGAGAGTGTCTGTCAGGCTGACCTTTGTTCAGCCTGACAGACACTCTTCATGAGGGGCAAAAGGTTCAGTGGCGTGGCCCCTCTGCCATAACGGATGGGCCGCCACTGCTATAATATACAACTTTCTGTTGCCCCCTGGCTAAGTCTGTATTATCACTACATAAACACATACATGTGTTTGCATTGTGAAGTTATCTTGCTTATTCCTCTCTGTGAATTCCCCTCCCTTTTGGGCTCTTTGTGAACACCCATCATTTTGTAAAATTCCATAGAAGCCCTTTATCATTTTCTTGATCCCTGTATATTTGCCACACCTTTAATAGGGTTCATATAAGTTGCCTTCTCGATGTCTGAGGAAGCATTTATTGTGTTTCTTTGGGATCCCCATCATAAACATCTTTTTGTTTTCTAAAGCGTTTGTTTTTTATGTGTCTGAAGTTGTTTTTCGTAAGAAAAGACACCTTTACAATAAGGCTTTCTTTTCTCTGTGTCAGACATGCACACAGGTACAAGATTCACAGAGTACAAATTATCTTGCAGACATCTGATACTCTCAAGTCTGGTGGATAGCCTTGAAACTCCAGCAGTGCTTAGGAGCATATTTCTGAGCCCCTTTGCGTCGCTCTTGCACAACTCAATGTGGTGCAAGAGCGACACAGCTGAAAAATGAGAATTATGAAGACACGCAAGGTCAACTTGCGTGGCCCTGAGTGGCTTAAAAAATCTTGAAACGCACAAGGGAGGCATTTCCATGGATGGTGCATGGGTGTTCCCATG
Source organism: Pleurodeles waltl (assembly GCF_031143425.1). Taxonomy (NCBI): domain Eukaryota; kingdom Metazoa; phylum Chordata; class Amphibia; order Caudata; family Salamandridae; genus Pleurodeles; species Pleurodeles waltl. The sequence continues at coordinate 721,150,880 of NC_090448.1, read as the reverse complement.
CAACATCTATGGATTTCGACACATTCTCAGATTTACCAGAAGTGGTAGACCTAGTAATGTGCCAAGAACGTATGCCTCTCCAGGTGAAGCTTAAAAGGAGAAATGTCTGTATTTCTCCTAGTTTTTCCTCTTTATGTGGGAAAAAGCCTCAAGGGAATGTTTTTTTTGCGTAGGAAGGTGCCCCTTCCTGCAAAAAAACAATCCTGCATGCAACAGAGGCACCTTCGCACCATGTGCAAGGGTGCTTGTATTGGCACTAGGCTGCCAAAAGGGTGCCAGTGCAGGGGAAAAGGAAGGAATGTACTGTATTGACAGATATGGCCCATGTCTGCATTTTCCCTGTCACACACTGCTGCGCAGGAAGGCTTCTTGCCGCACTGCACAGTGTGACAATCTCGTAAATATGGACCCAAGTGTCTGAGTGGAAATTATTAGCAAAGCCCGTAGATCTGGCTTTATTATGTGCATGTGTGAAATACAGTAATTCATGAATATTGTTTGCAAGTGTTAGTACATTAAATGCAGACATATTGGCAATGTGTGCTCTTATACTGGCTCTAAGAATGTCTCTTTCTGCATTGTGTGAACTGGTAGCCCCCCTACTGCTGCTTGATGTACTGGCTCAGCACCCCCCCCCCCCCGAAGTTCAGGTCTAGTTCCCCTGACTCGAACCCCCACTGAATACTTTGTTCCGATCGAGCCTGGCAAAATGTTGAGCCACTGGGGATTTCTGCAAAAGTTACGTGCCTTTTCTGGTGAAATGAGAAAAGAGCTGAATAGAGCTGTATAGGCATAGCAATCGGTAGGTGAACAGTAATACACGAGTGAGTGCAACACACTCCACATTACATAACATGTTGAATACGCATGATTAAAAACGTCATTCCTATACATACAACGGACTCATGCTTAATAACAAGTACTTAATAAACAGGAGAAAAGTCGTCTGAGATTCAATACTGGATGGTCAGTGCTCACATTACACAAAAAGAAAATGTACAAAAGCACTTGTATGTAAATGATTCTTGAGCACAAATCTTAATACCAGTACTGTGGACAAATGATGGCTAAAAGCAGGAAAAGTAACCTCGACTAGATATTTGACGTCTAAGTCACAATGTACACTAAGCCCATTAGTGAAAAGGGGCGACAAGGCATAGTTCAAACTTTTTATAAAGTTAGCTCATGAGGACAATAAAGTTTCACCATTCCTCGATGGTGTTTAGTCCATCCTTAATAGAGTCACACTCGTTGATCCATTTGCACTCCAATCTTTGTAGAGTATGCATAACGTCTTCCACTTTTTGTGATGGTAATGCCTTTTCTATAACCTGTCACCTCAGATCTTCAACTGCATTTCGCTGCTGGAAATTTTTTTGTATCTTAGGGGCCATCTCTACACAGCACCGGACGTGGCTCCTATGTCGGCTAATCTCAGCCCTGACTTGTTGAGTTGTTTGACTAATGTATATCAGATTACATGGACACCAAATGCAATAAATTACATTGTTTGAAGCACAATTAGTATGATTTTGTAAAGTGATCTGGATGCTACCTTATACAAAAACTTTAGTGTTGGAAGTGCACTGAGTTGAGGTGCAGTTTCCACATTTATTTTGGCCCTTAATCGGATTCAGGCTGATCACTGAAAGTGGTGTATGGTCTGGTTTGGCAACACTTGTGTTACCGTGCACTAGGTGTTCTCTAATGATTTTTTTTTCTTGAATGAAAAAAGGGGTGCTCACAGAAGGGGGCATAGTAGTAAGAATAGGCCAATGTTTCTTAATGATCTTAATAATCCTATTACACTCTGGGAAGTATGTCGTAATGCAAACAATTTTATCCATAGGTGGTTTTTCCCCAGTCTGTAAAATTGCTTCTCTTTTCACAGAGTTCCTAATAAGGCATTTGTGATAGCTCCTCTCTCACAGTTTGGCACTCATTATTGGGCCTTCTCGATAAGAAATCGGCAAAATGGTAAGCCATCTTTTAGGGCCTGAAGGTGGAAGCTATTGAATTGTAACAATGTATTACACTCAGTAGGCTTGAGATACAAAGTCACAATAAGATGATGATAATCATTCTTAATTAAAAGGTCCAAAAAGGGCAGGCTGTGGCGGTCAGTGTTGTATGTAAATTTCAGCTGGGGCTGGCAGTTATTGAGGTATTCAGTGAACATAATGAGTAGATCTCCTGAGCCATTCCAGATCAAGAACATGTCATCAATGTACTGTTTCCACTATCAAATATTGCTGAGAACAGGATTAAAATCAGTGTTAATGAAGTCCTGTTCGAACTAGCCAACGTAAAGGTTTGCCATGTTGGGAGCAAAAATTGCTCCAATGGATGTTCCTGAACATTGTTGATAATAATCCTGTCCAAATAGGAATTTTAATGATTGTCTCTCTGGCCATGTGATGGTATATGGTGTGAAAGACCTGGTCAATCTAAGGATGCTAGCCTCTTCCAATACCACCTTTTCAAATGCTAAAAACTCCGGTGGCATAATTGCATTTGGAGGTATGAATGGGGAGGTAGGTTTAAGTTGTGATGCTGATCTGGAAAGTGGAGAGTCCTTGTCATGAAAGAAATATCTCAACCTTAGCTTCCTAAAAAAATAATGCAATTCAGAATTCAAATGATAAAAATCAGAATGCCCTGGTATAACAAAGGATAGACCCTTACTCAACAAGGAGATTTCTTCTTCCTTTAGTATATGATTCGATCAATTGAATATCAAAAAAGATTGGGAAAAAGTCATGACAGAGATGGTATTAATGGAATCAATGCCCCTGTCAGACACTGATTCATTTATAGTCCATCCGGACTCCACTTGTTGTAACGTCGCTGAATCTGTCATTCTCCTGAGAACTGGTTCCATGGCCTCCTTTGATGCCTTCTGTTTCCCCTACACCTTTGAGGATTCCCTAAAAAAAGTCTGGGGAGTTTAATTGCTGGAGCTATTGCTAGTGCCTTCCCCTGGGTTTTCTGAACTGTCAGACCCTGCTGGTGGTTCCAAAAAGGTTGATTATTGTACCTACCCCAAGTGATATTGTGTCTAAGAGTAGGTGTGCCTTTTCTTTACTGACATTTTTTATATCGTTCTGGACTCTGTCTGCTTTCATTTTGAATTCCATAGTGTTGAACTCAAGACTGGTCTTATTCATTTTCTCTAGGGCTGGCTTAGCTTCCTCTAGACTGTCACCACCCAATAATTCTTCGTCCAATTCTGCTATCTTTTTAAGTTCTTCTCTGCTGTGTTCTAGTGCAGTCTCTATGCCTAACACCATCCAGTGTCTCGAGCAAGTAGTAGGAATGTGGCTAAAACCACCCCCTTACACTTTTTATCTTCCCTGAAAATTCCTGGGACGTTACAGACTTGCAAGCCCAATGAAATAATGTGCCTGATTTTAGGTGCTAAGTGAGCATGTGAGTATGAAGCTCGGTCCGTTTGTGCTTCTTTTTCGCCTCATCAAGTTTGCTTAATACTACCTGCCTAGCGATTGGTGTCAGTGAGGATGTGTTGGAAGAGAAAAGAGATGGGCCACTAATAATCTTAGCTGTATGTTCCTCTGCGTATACAGGGAGTGCAGAATTATTAGGCAAGTTGTATTTTTGAGGATTAATTTTATTATTGAACAACAACCATGTTCTCAATGAACCCAAAAAACTCATTAATATCAAAACTGAATATTTTTGGAAGTAGTTTTTAGTTTGTTTTTAGTTTTAGCTATGTTAGGGGGATATCTGTGTGTGCAGGTGACTATCACTGTGCATAATTATTAGGCAACTTAACAAAAAAAAATATATACCCATTTCAATTATTTATCATTACCAGTGAAACCAATATAACATCTCAACATTCACAAATATACATTTCTGACATTCAAAAACAAAACAAAAACAAATCAGTGACCAATATAGCCACCTTTCTTTGCAAGGACACTCAAAAGCCTGCCATCCATGGATTCTGTCAGTGTTTTGATCTGTTCACCATCAACATTGCGTGCAGCAGCAACCACAGCCTCCCAGACACTGTTCAGAGAGGTGTACTGTTTTCCCTCCTTGTAAATCTCACATTTGATGATGGACCACAGGTTCTCAATGGGGTTCAGATCAGGTGAACAAGGAGGCCATGTCATTAGATTTCCTTCCTTTATACCCTTTCTTGCCAGCCACGCTGTGGAGTACTTGGACGCGTGTGATGGAGCATTGTCCTGCATGAAAATCATGTTTTTCTTGAAGGATGCAGACTTCTTCCTGTAACACTGCTTGAAGAAGGTGTCTTCCAGGAACTGGCAGTAGGACTGGGAGTTGAGCTTGACTCCATCCTCAACCCGAAAAGGCCCCACAAGCTCATCTTTGATGATACCAGCCCAAACCAGTACTCCACCTCCACCTTGCTGGCGTCTGAGTCGGACTGGAGCTCTCTGCCCTTTACCAATCCAAGCACGGGCCCATCCATCTGGCCCATCAAGACTCACTCTCATTTCATCAGTCCATAAAACCTTAGAAAAATCAGTCTTGAGATATTTCTTGGCCCAGTCTTGACGTTTCAGCTTGTGTGTCTTGTTCAGTGGTGGTCGTCTTTCAGCCTTTCTTACCTTGGCCATGTCTCTGAGTATTGCACACCTTGTGCTTTTGGGCACTCCAGTGATGTTGCAGCTCTGAAATATGGCCAAACTGGTGGTAAGTGGCATTGTGGCAGCTGCACGCTTGACTTTTCTCAGTTCATGGGCAGTTATTTTGCGCCTTGGTTTTTCCACACGCTTCTTGCGACCCTGTTGACTATTTTGAATGAAACGCTTGATTGTTCGATGATCACGCTTCAGAAGCTTTGCAATTTTAAGAGTGCTGCATCCCTCTGCAAGATATCTCACTATTTTTGACTTTTCTGAGCCTGTCAAGTCCTTCTTTTGACCCATTTTGCCAAAGGAAAGGAAGTTGCCTAATAATTATGCACACCTGATATAGGGTGTTGATGTCATTAGACCACACCCCTTCTCATTACAGAGATGCACATCACCTAATATGCTTAATTGGTAGTAGGCTTTCGAGCCTATACAGCTTGGAGTAAGACAACATGCATAAAGAGGATGATGTGGTCAAAATACTCATTTGCCTAATAATTCTGCACTCCCTGTAGATGCTCCTCCCTATCAGACATTGTAATAACATCTAATAGACAAGATGTGTCAGGAAACAGTTATATGACTTGATAACCTCTGGTGCAGTCTGCCTGAAATGCAAAGAAAACAAAACCAACTAAGGAAAGAAAAAGGAAAATGAAATACAACCTCAGTTATGGTGAAGCAATATCTATATGAATATCCTCTTGTGGTGTCTTACCGCACGTAAATTTCTCCTAAAAACCAAGAGCAACCTGTATGTTCATGTAAACATTAGTATAAACATTACAACACACACAACTGTTCATGTGAAACTCATTTACAAACATAATGAATAAAGCAGAACATTATGCATTGAGTCAATCAATAATAAACTTATTCAATCAGGACAGTAACCATTCTGTCTAACATAAATCCAGCAGGGATGCAACAACCAGTATTCATATTAAGTTTCAAAGAACTGTTTATTCATAAATGGCATCAAGAGAATACAACTTCTTGAGTGATGAAACAGGCGAGCTAGTGGTAAGAGCACCTCACATGAAGCAGACCAAAACCAAGGCAAAAAGAAATTTCCAATATCATGAAATAATTTGTGTATTGGTATACAGTCTTAGACAGCCACAATTATTAAAGGTATAAATGGTCACATGGGTTGTTGGCCTATGTGAAATCACCCCGAGGTCTGTCTATTTGAGTGTCTGTAGTGTTTGAACCTTATATAGGCATGTCAAGGTCTCATCAGGACATAAGGTAACCTTGGGGACTGATAGAAAGAATAAAAAAAATACAAAATAAAACCTAAATAAAAAGTTAATGTAATTCTTTCTAGTAACATATTGATCATGATAGGTGGATGGACAACAATAAATTGTACGTAAAGTGCATTTAATTTCCAGGCAAAGCTGAAATTCAGATTAACAAACAGAATGTTCCTTCGCTTTCTTTCTCATGTGAAATGTTTACTTTCACGTAATAACAATAGAATGTCATGATTGGTTGCAACAAAGTAGCTTGTTTCGTTGCAGGTAATTGTAAGTGTGAAGGACCCTTAGGGAAGCTGTCTTTTGGAGAATTCTGAGAAACTAATGAGCTCAAGATTGCATGTTTACTGTAACCTGATTTGATCATTTTGAGGGAACTATGTTTAAGTGTAGCAAAAGTTAGAAGTGTATGATTTAAGCAAGTGCAGAGTAGCTTATAGTTCAGACATGCTTTGTCTACTTTTGAGACAGCTTAGAGCAAAGTAGGCTCTTTCTGGAAGGAATGATTTGATTTAGTTTCCCTTTGAGGCGACTTTATGATTGTTTCTCTCTTTTTATAGGACTTTGATTTATTTGAACTTCATATTAACATATGCATTATTTATTGACTGAAACTAACTTGATGATTTTGTCTTCTGTAAACTTTTAACCTTTAATTAGCCTGTATGGTTTGAAAATGTAATTATTCTCCGCCTTCCTTAAGAGCTGAATGTGCTTCAAATTATTTTAATGTATGGATTTGTTGACCAGTCTCAGTTGCAAACTTCAATTAATCCAATAGCACTTATTGGCCCCAAATTTGCACACAGGAAAAGAGCTAACTCACGCGGCCCCATGGGCTGAGGTTTACATGACTTAGCAGTGTCATTCAGAAAGCCATTAACGGGGTAAGTATTTATTTTCACGCTAAATGAAGTAAAAGGAAAAGAAGCAAAGAAAATGTACTACCTCACTTACCTTTGAAAACACCTCCATTTTTAAAGACACTGAAAGAAACGTAAAAATATGATAATGACTCTTCAAAGTACAAAAACTGTATTTCATCAACATGTGGAAACATTCCACATGTGTGCATCAGATTATATCACTGCAGTGAAAGCCACTTATTAGAAGTGATTTTATCAAATATTAACTTAAAAACATATATTCCTTTCATTCTCTGACAACAATGCCATTCGCGAGCCAAGAGGTAAGTCAGTTGTCATGAGCACCATCTATGTGGCATAGGTTATTATACATAGAACACTATTATAGTTTATTAACTCAAACACAAGAGGTTTTGTACAGTGCACATTCTGAACGCATGTATTTAAAGGTGCTCTCAGGTGTGATAATTAAAAAAAAGGTGCCAAAGTGAAAAAATATAATTGCCTAGAATCACACTGTTTGGTCAAGTAAGGAAACGGGATTGATCTCAGGTTTTCTGGTTTCACATTGTGCATCTCAGCCACTATGCTGCGTCCCTCTATCACCATCTCATTTAACATTAGAAGTTATTGCTTTGCCTTTGATTTTTGGTGCTTTAGGTTAGAGAGTAGGTGGCAGACTGAAGGCTCAATACCACAGAGCTCCTTGTTTCAAAATTCATAACTTTCTCACTGCACTATATTTTAGCGACTGGATTCTGAGAGCAGCTCTCCCCATGGGTAAAATGAAATTATTGTTGGGTTACAGCCATGTTTTCTTATCACTTGTTTTCCACCACTGTACAGTTTGATTTTAAAAATAAAGGAGCAGGGAACTGTGTTCAGAAAGTGATGATCCAAGAACACACAATTTGTCACAATAGACGGCCGAGATTAATAATAAAAATGCCTTCTGGTTTCATAGTTTCTGTCTTGCTCATTACACAACAACTGGGATTTGAGTGGTTCAGATGGGGATACTCGAGGGTGACTCTCACCAAAGATATTAAACCTTGCTGTGGAAAATGCCCAAACTTTAAATACAGATTTCACAACCAGCACATTTTGGTAAAGAAGTAAAGTCAGAATTAAATGTCAAGTCTTAAAGTGATATAGCTAAAACTTGGTGAGGATTCCGTTTTTATGCCTGTCCACCTCAGTGAATCACACCCCTTTCTAGGGGTCTTCGTCATGGATTTTTAAAGCAGTTGGGCCCATATTTATACTTTTTTAGCACCTCATTTGTGCCTCTTTTTGATGAAAAAGCAGCGCAAACGTACAAAATACAATTGTATTTTGTAAGTTTGCGCCGCTTTTGCGCCGCTTTTGCGTCAAGAAATTACGCAAATGCAGCGCTAAAAAAGTATAAATATGGGCCTTGCTATCTCAACAGAAAATGGCCCTCATTATGACATTGGCGGTAAATCCCACTTACTGCCATGCTGACTGCCGCCAACATACCGCTGCGGCGTCGGATATCCGTTCACCATACGGTATTATGACACATACACACCAATCCGTCACTATTCAGCCACACACACAAGTCCGCCACACCAAAGGTCAGTGATAAACTGGCGGTATCAAAACCCACATCATTACGCCAACAGAAATACGCCCATCACTTTATAACCCACGAATCACCATGGCGGACATTCAACATGGTAAACCATTGGCGGTACATACTGCTGTGCTCAAAATAAACACACACATACAAAACAACATTACATTGGTAAATTTACACACCTGACATCCATACACACACCACACCCACCCACTCACACCACTATAAAACACACTCCCACATTACCCACAATCCTTTACGACTACAAATAATTGCCACCAGAGACAGACAGCAAGACCACTGTCACAATCAGAGCCACTTACCACTCACACCTATACACACTCACGCACCCCACATCACACACCCCAACACATTACCCTCACATACCCTCAGCTACACACCTTACACAACAACCATGGCACCACAAAGACAACCCCGATTCTTAGAGGGGGAGCTAAGGGTCATGGTGGAGGAAATCATCATGGTAGAGCCTCAGCTATTTGGAGCACAGCTGCAGGAGATAACTACAGCTAGGAAGATGGAGCTATGGCAGGCAATCGCGGACCGGCTCAATGCCATGGGACAGCACCCAAGAACTAGGGATGACATCAGGAAAAGGTGGAACGACCTACTGGCGAAGGTAAGTTCCATTGCAGCAAGACACCAGCTCGCTGTACAGAGGACTGGCAGTGGACCCCCCACCTCCTCCCCCACAACTAACAACATGGGAGGAGCAAATCTTGGCAATCATGCATCCTGAGGGCCTGGCCAGAGTAGGAGGAGGACTGGGCTCTGGTGAGTCAGCTCTCTACTTCTATCACCCCCCTACTTGCATGGCATCACATACCTTCACCCTCACCCTCAGTCCCATCACTCCACCACCTCCCACACATCCCACCATCACATCCCACTCATTCCAATGCCAAGCCCTGCATGCACTACCAATGCATGAACATCACTCACAGCCCTGCATGGACACCTATGACCAAAGCATGCACACTAGAGAGAATCAGCTAGCCCACCATATACCAACTTACACAAGTGAAAGCTGCCAGGGCAAATTCAACCAAATAGGGTAACCCACTGATGCACAATATGTCACACACAGAAACAATAACACAGCATTTACATCCCCACAGGTATCCCAGCCAATGTCACCAGAGAAGAGGTGCCAGCACTATCCAGTCCCCCAACTGAAGAGGCCCACAGTGATGACAGCAACTCTGGTCGCCTGGATCTGGATGACCAACCTGGGCAATAAGGGACCTCTGGACAGTCGGTTACCCAGGCCCAGTCACCCACCACCACAGAGCCTCCCCCATCTGGAAACACCACCACAGCACCCACCTTGCGTACCCACACCTCTGTCCCCAGGACACGTCAATCAGCAGTGTTTCCACCTCTACAGGGTCCCCAGGGCACACCTCATACCCAAGACAATCAGGGACCTGGGGTCAGTGGCACTGGGCACACGGTTCAGGGGACAGAGGCGCAGGACAACAGGGAAACTGAGAAGAGTGCTGTGCACCAGGGGAGGACAGGCCCAGGGAACCCACTCTCCAGGAGGCACTTACCAAGATCCTGGGAGAATATCAACATTCTCATGGCACGATGGGCCAGATCCTTGACAACGTGCAGGAGAACAGACAACTGCAGGAGGGACAGTACCAGGGGATCAGGGAGGGCTTTCAGGACATCAACACCACCCTGGTCTCCATTGCAGGGGTACTGGCAGACATGTCCAACATTATGAGGGAGGCAGTCTCACAGCAACGGGCCCCTGCCACTAGCCAGACATCTGAACTGCCTTCCACCTCCATTGCCGCTAGTGGACAGGAGGCCCTACCACAGGACTCACAGGCCACCAGCACCCCTACCCCTGCAGAAGGAGAACCACCCCGCAAACCTTCCCTGCAATCCAGCCAGAAGCCAGAGACTATTGCCAAGACTGCGCCAGGAAATGAGACTCTCCTGGTTGTCACCCTTGTGTCCCACTCTGTCACCCTGTCCACCTTGAACTGCCATTGCTCCCCTTCCTATGTCCCCATGGACAATGCACCTGTGCTACAAATAGACTGAAACAATTCCCTGGACTTTCCTCTATCATTACCCCATCCCAATACACTTGCCCCTCTTCTTATTAGCAGTTCAATAAACACCATTGGGAAAAAAAAACAAGTCTGGAGTATGTTAAAATTTTAAAGTATGTATTCGCTTAACCAGGTTCAAACATTGCAATTCAACTGTACAGTAATTGTGCACATAGGAAAGACCTGTATTTGGCTGCAGTGATCACACCAGGAGCGATAGTGGGGCACCAACATCTGTAAAATGAATTGCCAAAGGGTAAAGTAAGTGGGCATAGAAGTGGGAAATAACAGCATGCCAGTGCCAAAGATATACAAAATAATGACAATGAAATGTGAAGTAACACTGTCTTACCTGTGTGTCATTGGAAGTATTGTCGTATCACTGCTGTTCTGTTGTCCTCATCCTCTGCTTCCTCATCCTCACTGTCCACAGGGTCCACTGCTGCCACACGAGCATCTCCAGCCTCCTCCTCCTGCAGAAAAGGCACATGGCATCTCAAGGCAAGGTTGTGCAACATGCAGCATGCATCGATTATCTGGCAGACCTTCTTGGGTGTGTAGCACATGGATACACCTGTTAGATGGAGGCACCTGAACCTGGCCTTCAGGAGGCCAAAGGTTCTTTCGATTATCCTTCTTGTTCGCCCATGTGCCTCATTGTAATGTTCTTCTGCCCTTGTCCTGGCATTCCTCACAGGGGTCAGTAGCTATGATAGGTTGGGGTAACCAGAGTCACCTGCAAATATCAAGGGACAACATTTCGCCAAACATTATCCCATATGGCTCACACCATACCCATACACCAACACCTACTGGGTGGGAACCAGGGCTCACCTGTGCCTCTGTAGTTGGGCCATCACATTTGGGATGCTGCTATTCCTCAAATGTATGTCGGAACAACGCATGCCTGAACAACAAGGTCGGAACAACAACCGCGTTGTTACCACTAATGCCTTTACCACAAATGCCTTAACAACGATTTTTCATTGTGAAGGCATTCCTTGTAAAGGCATTAGTGATAGACATGCATGGTTCCAGCATGCGTCCCCCCTGACCCCTAAAAATTACTGCGACCACCCCACCCCCTTCCCTAAAACCACACCAACCCCCCACCCTTGCCCCTAAAACAACCCCCACCCCATCCCTGAAACCTAAAGTACCCCAACCCCCACCCCTAAAACCTAAAACCACCCCACCCCTAAAACTACCCCGAGCCCCCCACCCTGCCCCTAAAACCTAACCCCCCCAACCCCCCTACCCTGCCCCTAATATTACCCGACCCCAACCCACCCCTAAAACCACCCCAACCCCCACCCCTAAAACAACCCCAACCCCCACCCCATCCCTAAAACCTAAACTACCCCAACCCCACCCCTAAAACCACCCCAACACCCCACCCCTAAAACTACCCTGAGCCCCCACCCCACCCCTAAAACCTAAAACCCCCCAATCCCTCACTCTGCCCCTAAAATTACCCAACCCCCTAACCCATTCCTAAAACCACCCCAACCCCCACCCCTAAAATTACCGCAACCCCTAACCCCGCCCCGAAAACCTAAAACCACCCCAACCCCCACCCCTAAAACCTAAACTACCCCAATCCCCCACCCCACCCCTAAAAACCTAAACCACCCCGACACCCACCCCAAAATACTAAAAATAAACGACCCCCCCACCTGCCCCTAAAACTAAAAATACCCCTCCCCAAACCTAAACTGCCCGACCCCCAACCCTAAAACTAAAATACCCCTCCCCCCCACCCTCGCCCCTAAAACTAAAAATACCCATCCCCTCCCTCCCCTGCCCTAAACCAAAACCACCCAATGCCCCTCCCCTAAAGCTAAAACCCCAACCCCCCCTAAAACTAAAAATACCCTGACCCCCCACCCAGCCCCTAAAACTAAACCCCCTGGGCCCCCCCACCCCTGCCCCTAAAACTCCCTGACCCGCCACCCGCCCCTAAAACTAAAACCCCAAATCCCCACTCCTCCCCTAAAACTAAAAATACCCTGTGTGGAGGGACAGGTGGAAGAGAGGTAATTCCGCTGTCGATGTGCGCTGTTAAGGGAGACGGTCTGGAACCGCCGTGCAACCCTCATTGGTTAACATTGGGCCCTATGGGGTACAGTGGCCAGTGGTGATGTATGCCAGCGGTGACGGTGTGCACTGCCGCGGATGTGACCGCCATTTTCTATCTGATCACTCACTTGCTACCTGATCTTCAACAGGAGAGGACCTACACTGCATGTGCTGCTGTGACCTGTGTCTGGAACCTACCATGGCCCGTGTGACTGGGAAAAGGGCCCCTGCCTTCACCTTTGAGCGACTGGTGGATGAGGTCCTATCCCAGTGCGGACTGCTGTCTGGGCCTCCAGACCAACAGGTGAGTACACTGTGGGCTCGATGCATGTGGCATGAATGCATTGAGTGGTGTGTGTGAAGGCCTGGTGTAAGGGGGCTCGGTGGGAGGATGTCCTCTGGGAGGCATATTGATTGTGTGCTGGGCAATGTGTGTGCAAATGGTGATGTGAAGGGGTATGGTGGGCCATAAGTGTAACAGGAAGGACTGTCTGACTGATACTATGTTCCTTTGTGTAATCCCTCTGCAGGTCAGCACCCATCAAAGGAGGGGTATATTGCGTGCCATCGCCAAGGACGTGCGGACCCTAGTGGTCTACGGCAAGCGGAGCACCAACTGTCGGAAACGGTGGGAGGACCAGAGACATTGGGCACAGAAGATGGCGGAGGCCCAGCTGGGGATGGCCTCCCAACGAGGAAGGGGTGCCAGTCGAACCCTGACCCCCCTGATGGCCCGCATACTGGTGGTGGCCTACCCTGAGCTGGATGGGTGCATGAGGGCATCACGGCAGCCACAAGGGGGTGAGTACAGTGGCCATCATCACAACTTACGCATGGTAGGGTGGTATCCGGGTGGAGGATGTGTGTTAGTGGGTGCCCCAGCCAAGGCCTGACATTGCAGAGTAGATCCCTTGGTGGCAAGGGTCCTGAAGGGATAATCCTGCTACATAGCTCGTAGGCAACCACAACTGGTCAGGGCTGCATGGGTCCCAGGTGTGCTGCATTTGGTGGTGTGTGCCCCTCCCCATGCCTTGGTGGCTAGCAAAATAACTGGTAGTGCAATACATAGTGTGTAGGGCTGTTCCATGTGTGTGAGAGTGGTGTGTACGCCAACAGTGGTGGGGGTGCAGCCATTTACCAGGTGTATCCTTTTTCTCTTCCACCCATTTTTTGTTTTGTCACCCTGTCCTGTGCATTAGCATCATCTGGCGGAGGAGCAGAGGCACCAGTGACGGAGGGAGCTGCATCCCAAAGGACCCAGGAGGCAGAGTCCACCAACGCTGAGGGCACCAGTGGAACGGAGGGCAAGGGGAGCACCACGACGGAGACTGGAGGGGACAGTTCAGACACAGATACCTCTTCTGATGAAAGCTCCCTGGTGGTGGTGGACACCTCTGTGACCACCCCAGCTACAGGTACATCCGCCATCCCAAGTACCAGCACCGCCCTCCCAGCAGCCCCTCATCGAGTTGCCCGTGCCCGCTAACCCAGGAGGGTGGGCATCTGCTTCGCCCCAGGCACCACAGGCCCTGCCCCAGTGAGACTTGCTGCCCTGAGCGAGGAGGCTATTGACCTCCTGAGATCCATCTCTGTAGGGCAGTCAACCACTGTGAATACCGTCCAGGGGCTGGTAGCCCAAATGCAATAAACTAATGCATTTCTGGAGGGCATTCACACTGGCTTGGCGGCCCAACAAAGATCGATCCAGCCTCTGGCCTCCTCTCTGATGGCAGCCATTGTCCCTGTTTCCACCTCCCTCCAACTTCCTCTTCCCAATCCCGTTCCCCTCAACCCCAACCTATCCCAAGCACACAGGTAGACGAGCATGCACACAAGAAAACACACAAGAGTGGCACAGGCAAACACAAGCACCACACATCATCCCAAAGGCACTCACACAAACACCATCCAGATGCAGACATACCAACATCCACAATTGCTGTCTCCCCCTCCTCCTCCACCTCCCTCCCAGTAGCATCTACACTCACACCTGCATGCACTACATCCTCATCCATTACCAGCATCACCACCACACCTAGCAGAACACACACCTCACTGGCAGACACCTCCACAACAGCCATGCACATGTCCCCTGTGTCCTCTCCCACTGTGTCTGTCCCCCCTCCTAAAGTACACAAAGGCAAGAACTCAGACACCCAACAGCCATCCACCTCACAACATCATCCAGCCCATGCACCTGCAACCAAACTCAGCAGACAGACATCTCCTACAACCACTCCCTCTTCCTCCACTCCCAAACCTTCTCCCTCTTCCCGCCCCAATGTCCCTAAGAAGCTTTTCCTCTCCACCATTGACCTCTTCCCTACCCCTCCCCCCATCCTTCACGACTGGCCAGGGTGGCAAAAACCCAGGCAAGCACCTCAGGCAACCAGTCCACGGGCCCAGTAGTCTCCACACCCACTCGTGGTGGGAAAGGATCCAGGGCACTCGTGCAGAGGGTGAAGGAGCCTGCACCAGACAGGAAGGACAAGGGGCCTGGGGCAGGGACTCAGATAGAGGCCCCACCACCAACCATGTTTGTGCAGCGGTCTGAGGCTGCAGGGTATGGGCTGGAGCCTCCCCCACAAGCAGCAGCAGCACCACCACCACCACTGGGCAGCTGTCCGAGGCACCACTGGGCAGCCGTCCAAGGCTGCAGGGGGTGGTCTGGTGCCTCCCCCCACCAGCAGCAGCACTACTACCACTGGGCAGCCAACCGAGGCTGCAAGGGATGGGCTGGAGCCCCTCCCCCATCAGCAGCAGCAGCACCCCTACCACCACTGTGCAGCCGTCACCACTGGCTGGCATTATGTAATCCTGCGTCCATGGGCTGCTGTGCGGCCCGCCCCCTGCAAATCCAGTGGGCATAACACCCACCTGAGAGACTGTGACCTTGCACTCCCCAGGATCAAGAGCACAGGGCACGATGCCCCCTCTAAAACCAGTTGGTAAGACACCTACCAACCCCAGCCTCCCCAGGGTCAAGAGCATAGGACACAATGCCCCCTCCAGAACCAGTGGGTAAGACACCCACCAACCCCAGCAACCCCAGCCCTCCCAGGATCAAGAGCACAGGGCATGTTGCCCCCTCCAGAGCATGTGGGCAAGTCACCCACTTGAGAGACTGTGGCCTTGCACTCCCCAGGACCAAGCACAGGGCATGTTGCCCCCTCCAGAACCAGTGGTCTTGTTCCACCTTCTGGCTGAGGTGCCCCCTGTTCCCCGTCTCCCTGAGGTGCCTGCCTTTTTACCAACTGATGCCCCTGCAGTGTTCTCTCCGTGTTGGTGCAGGAGTTGAAGTAAGTCTCAGCAAGGCCTACTAGTGCAAGGGGTTCACCCTTCTCTGCACAAAGTCATCAGACCATATAGGAAGAAGTTGGCACAGAAACTGAAATAAAAGACAAAGTTTATTAAACCTCATGAGGTGGTACTACAGTTCAAACAGCACCCTTCGGTAATGTTTGAAGTAGCACACTAAACTGAGAGAGCATGGTCCTTTTATACCCACGCAGGGGCTAAAAGGAGGTGGTACAATTATAGAAGCAAGACTTACATACATGTAAGGTCATATGGAAATGCACAGTCGACAGGTAGGAGGGGCTAACAGTTTTCAAGGACTAACAGCTGCAGACCTTACTGGGCATGTGCAAAAGTGGGAGATGCTAAATATAACTTGTCACTAGGCAGATTTTCAAGCGTAGTTAACAGAAAGGTAGGACAGAGCACATGGTGAGCACATGGCAGCATGTGGCAGAGAAAAATGGCTGCCATGAATACAAAATGGATTCCGCGAAATGTTCACAATAGTTGCTAAATACAAGATGTCTTCTGCTAATGTTTAATCTAATCGCTGCTAAACTACAACAGACGATCCTTTCAGCATTAGCTGAAGACATTCGTCTTTCTGGAATAATCTAAATATTCACCTTGTATATTTATGCTCATCATTTCAGCTATTTCCTTATCTAACATGTGTTGTGCTTTCATTTCTGTAATATTTCTTTTGGTAGGCAAACAAGCAGTAATACACATGGAGCAGAACATTGGACCACACTGAATACAGATACAGCATGTGAAAAATATTGCAATCATTACACACAGGATAGTCAGTAGTTTCCAGCCCCAATCGGAAACAAGAGCCCAAAACCATCCAGAAAAAGTCCAAGTACCAGTCTCTGTGTGGATTTCTGCAGCAATTTTATGCAATTTAGATATTGCATCATATACTGAAGGTGAGTGATCTGGAATAAAAACACAGCAACTACTACCGATGATGCGACATGCACCACCGCGATCAGCTAATATCATATCTAGTACCATACGATTTTGGAGCGCTACAATCCTCGCAATTTGGAGCTCCTCTGTAATATTCCCAAGTGCCAGAGCTGCCTGATTGGTAACAGCTTCCACAACCCTAGTCAATCGTCTCACTTTCCTACTGTTTAACGCAGCACCCACAAAGGAGAACAACCCTAAATTAAAATCAACATATTGTTGCAGGCTAGTATCCGTTTGGTCTACCTCATTTGTAGTTATTGTCCTTTTATATCTATTTTTAATGATGTCATTGAACAGTTTAAATTCTCGGTGATATGATGCAGGGGCCAAAAACACAGGGGGTAATAGAAAAGATACATAACACACACCTGACCACCCAACAGGTAGTTGGTAATATCCATAGTTACCACAAACAAAATATGTATTATGTGAAGCTATAAAACTACTATTATTTACACCCTCAATAGTTAAAATCAAGGTACAATCACTTATCCCTACTGGAATTCGCCCAATGCTACGTATACATAAATCTGCTTTAGTTTTTGTAACAGAAATCACAAATTGTTCTTTCTTGTCAGAGTCTCTTGTATTTGTGAAGACATATGGTATTGAAACATTGTCCGGTTGATACTCTTCCCATTCCCATTTAGTTCCTTTGGCTTGGGGATACCCATCTTTGTCTTGGTAGCATACTTTATTAAGGAGAAAAAGAAGTCCGTCCTCTGTACGTTTTCCAGATGCAAACAAAAGCGTATACCAAGCTTGACAAGAACCGTTGTGTGAAAAAGGAAGAGGAATGAAAGGTGTTCCTTCTTTCTTTTGATGCGCAGGTATCATTCCACATACCCAACAGTTAGTAGTATTTGTAGCATTATGAGTATGATGCAACATCTGAATGAAAGTATTATTGAAGTACGATTGACGGTGCTTCTGCTCATGATAGGGAAGCGTAAAGTAATAGTGATCCTCTGGTAGTGGAGTAGTGGCAACAAAAAACTCACGAGCAGGAGCCTTCTTTTCAACAAACCAGGTGATTATTGCTATAACCACCAAAACAACAACAAACCCCATAGTACTAATGATCAGTTTGTAATTCATTTTAGCAACAGTGATAATCGACCCTTTTAGAAATTTATTAAAAACAATCGTTGGAGCTCTTATCCCTGGGCAGCCGCTGATTTCTTCACCACGGGCCAAGAAGGGTGTCACTACTCTAATGCATGGCTGATCCTCCCCCTTGCCACATTGGCTCTCTGTTTCACTAACCCAGGGCGGTAGCTCAACCAGTTTAAAAAAAAAAAAAACAGATTCTTTCCTCGGTCTCAAATTATATTGCGACACTCCAGAAGTCGTATGGTCTGGGAAGAACTCCGCAGATTTGTCAGGTGATATAGCACGGCCTTTCTCCATAGTCAAAATCTCTCGATGATCGGTCAGCACAGCAGGTTCCACCAAGGTAGGCAGCACTCTCTTGCAGTGAGTACTATGGACCCAATTCTTTTGGTTCGTCACTCGAACTGCTGTCCTTGTCGCAAGGAGCACCTATTCTGGGCCTCACCACCTTGGTTCCAAGCTGCTTGATCTTTCAAAGGACTTAATCATCACCTGGTCACCAGGTCAGAGTTGATGGCCTTCACCTGTAGATCTGTCAGGAAGTGCTTCTCGAACCTGTTGATGAATAGAAACCAAATTGTCGTTTAACTGTGCCAAATAATCATTCATCAGGACACAAGGTACATCATATACAGAATTTGGCTTAGGAACTCCCCAAATGTTCATTGGCCTTCCAAACACCACTTCATAAGGACTAAGGCCGATTCGAGAGTGTGGCACTGGCCTAATAGACAATAATGCCAACGGTAATGCATCTGGCTAAGTTAAGGATGTGCAAGCCTGTATCTTCGCTAACTTCAGCTTCAAAGTAGCATTATACCTTTCCACCAACCCTGCTGATTGTGGGTGGAAAACCGCATGGAACTTCTGTTTGATCCCTAATCCTTTCAGGACATACTTAATAACTTCCCCAACAAAATGAGGTCCATTATCATTCCATAAAAGTCTGCAAACACCAAACCTAGGGAAAAATTCTTTCAAAAGCACCTTCGCTGTGGTAATGGCAGTATTATCCTTTGTGGGGTACACCTCTATCCATTTACTGAAAGCACATACCACCACCAAGACATACTTTAAATTGTTGCAGCGTTCAAGCTGAATATAATCCATTTGTAGAACTTCAAAAGGTGCAGTTGGTGTAGCAAACCCTCCCGCAGGAGTATGTGTCCCTTTTCCAGGATTGTATTGTAAACAGATCAAACAAGACTATACTACTCTCTTAGCTGTACTGGAAATTTCTGGATGCTCCCAAACTTGCGTAAGCAACTTTGTTGTTGTTGAAGCTCCAACATGTGCCAGCCCATGTGCCATCTGAAGCATAGGTTGTACAAAAGCTATAGGCAATTTCCATTTATCCACCTGCTTATTCCGCCAACAGCCCTCATCATCCAATTCTCCTTCTTCAGACCATTGCTCACGTTCTTTTACAGAAGCAGATTTCTGTATATCTAATACGTCTTGTCTAGCATTATGCCAACGTTCAGCTTGTGACTTCACTACATACATAGAAGTAGTAGTTCGCTGCATCGCAGTCTCACGTGCTACGCGGTCTGCAAGAGCATTACCTTGCCCTATCTTATCGGTCACTTTCTTATGTGCACTACATTTCACAATAGCTAGTTTCTTTGGATATGTCAATGCAGTCAAGAGGTTATGCACTAATTCTCCGTGCATTATCTGCATCCCGTGGGATGTGAGAAAGCCTCTCTCCTTCCAAAGCAAACCAAAATCATGAGCCACTCCAAAAGCATAGCGGCTGTCTGTATAAATGTTCACACATAAGTCAGTACTAAGCTCACATGCTCGTGTCAAAGCTACTAATTCAGCTGCTTGAGCTGACTTCTGTGGTATACGAGCTGTCTCCACTACCGTGTGTATTGTGGTGAGTGCATATGCAGCTTAGGTCGTACCGTCTGGCAACTTCAAACAAGACCCATCTACCCACAATTTCTCGTCTACATCTGGAAGTGGCATATCTTGTAAATCAATACGGCCCTTTGTCTGTTCTTCGGTAAGGAATATACAATCATGTGTTTCTTGCGACAGAGGCTGAGTCACCGGATATGGCAACAAAGTGGCTGGATTTAGTGTTGCACATCTCTTCAGTGTAATGTGAGGAGCCAGCAATGTCAATTCATATCCTGTCATGCGAGCGCTAGTTAAATGTTGTGTCTTTGTTTGATTTAAAAGAGCATCAACCGCATGGGGTACTAACACCAACAGCTTATGTGACAAAACTATCCCTTCACTCTGACGTATTGACACAGCTGTTGCGGCAACTGAACGAAAACACCCAGGCAACGCTCGAGCGACAGGGTCAAGTACTGCTGAAAAATATGCACAGGGGCGCTGCTTATCGCCATGTGTCTGTACTAAAACTGACAATGCACATCCATCTTTCTCATGTACGTAAAGCGCAAAAGGCTTCATGTAATCTGGAGTACCTAACACTGGTGCTGAACAAAGGGCTTGTCGTAGCTGCCGGAAAGCAGTCTCACATTCATCTGTCCATGGGAGGGGCATTGGAGTATCTTTAGTCAAAAGTACTAGCAAAGGTTTGACAATGTGTGAAAACCCTAATATCCATTGCCTACAAAACGAAGTAAGACCAAAGAATGCACAAACATCTTTCTGAGTAGAGGGTACTGGTGTGTCTAAAATTGCTTGAATACAATGTGTGAAAACCCTAATATCCATTGCCTACAAAAAGAAGTAAGACCAAGGAATGCACAAACATCTTTCTGAGTGGAGGGTACTGGTGTGTCTAAAATTGCTTGAATACGATCTGATGTAAGTGCACGGCCCTCCTTAGACAAAAGGTGACCTAAATAGTTTACCTTTGGTCTACAATATTGCAATTTCTTTCGTGACACTTTATGATGGTGTGAAGCAAGAAAAGAATGTAAGGACAAAGTGCACTTTTCACATTGCTCAGGGGTATCAGCTGCCAACAAAATATCATCGACATATTGTATGAGAGCCACACCTTCAGGTAAAACAAAAGAATCAAGTTGTCGTTTTAACGCCTGACTATAAATACTAGGACTCTCAGTATAGCCTTGAGGAACTCTGCAAAATCTACATGATCGTTTATTCAAAGTAAAACCAAACAAATATCGGCTGTCAGGATGAATAGGGATCGAAAAGAAAGCATTCTTCAAGTCTATCACAGAGAACATAGTTGCTGTCGGGGAACCAAAGTAAGAAGTGTCATGATGTCGGATACCACAGGATATTGTGGTATCACAATCTAATTGACTTCTCGTAAATCAATAATGAATCGGTAAATCCTAGTATCAGTATCCTGTTCAGAATAGGAAGAATCGGACTGTTACAAACATTATACGGAACTTCCTCAACAACTCCAACTGCAATAAGATCATGCACAATTCGTGTGAGTGCTTCTTCGCACTCCTGTGAAATTTTGTATTGAGGCAAACGTGGCAATACAGCTCCCTCCTTGACACCAATATGTACCGGTGGAATAATCATTTGTCCCACATCAGTATCTGAAGTAGCCCACAAAGTAATAGGGAGTGAAGCTAATGCAATATCCTCTTTAACAAGACAAACTCTTTCCATCACAGGATGATTATCATTCAAAATAACACGCACCCCTTCAATAGAGCATCGTATTGTAGCCCTGAAATACTTGAGCATATCAAGACCCACAATATTGTCTGGTGTATTTGGAGAAAGCAAAAATGGACATGGAGCAGTACATTTATCAACATAGAATGCAAGTGGTTGTGACAATGGGTTAGGGGAAGGTGTTCCATTGAAACCTATCGATGTAATGGTTAAGCCAGACAGGGGAGCCCTTGGAATCAATTGTTTAGACAAGGCGCTACGAGTAGCTCCTGTATCAACCAGAAACTGATCAGTAGAACCCAAAACATGTGCTGTAACATATGGACTCCTCTGATCTACTGGAACTTCAACTGATTCCTTACCCCATCCTAGGCAATCCTATGCATAAGCAGAATCTTGGAAATCAGGCTGCACATAGTTAGATATCTGGTATTGGTTCCGTCTCTCACAAGTGTTAAACCCATCCTTCCCTCGTACATTAGCACCAACCCTAGCATGATCATTTGTGCTTCTTCTAGGCCCTGAATATCCTGAGCGATTTCTCATTTGTCCCCGACCACGTGAACACTGCTGAATACGTAGTGCTGGACAATCGGCAGCCCAATGCCCAAATTTCTTACAGTACGCACACTGATCAACAGGCAAATTCGAACGAGTGTAAGAAGAACCATAAGATCCACGTCCACCTCTATCACTACCTCTAAAAGGCGGACCATAAGCTTGAGCCAACATAACCTTCGGCTTTAATTCTTTAATCTTTTTATCCTCGCTACCTTTTGCTTTTAATTCCTGACGTTCATAATACTGAGCCATAGTCAAAAGAGAAACCGGAGTAGAGGTAGTCCATGAACTTTCACTAGCTTTTAGACGACTAGCTATTCCTGGTAACAGATTTGTGACATATTTATCGACAAACAAATGTCTGCCCGTATCATCTGACAATAAATGGCCGCTAAAATAATGAAATGCTTCTTCAAAGCGTGTAAAGAAATCAGAGACCGATTCATCTGCCTTTTGCTTACAAGACGCTAAAACAGTCCAATCTATCTTTTTAGGTGGAATAATAGTTTTTAACTTAAATAATATGGCTGCGGGAAGATCTAGAATCAACTGATTTGGCTTTTTCGCAGGTTCCCTATCCCCGCCCATCTGTTCTAATTCTTTCCATGACGCCCCAAAAACTACACGATCATCAATTTTACGAACAGTTCTCCACATATCTGGCGGTAATATCAATCCGAAAAATAAATCAATGTCAGCCAAAGTCATAGTACAAGAACTAATTGCTCCCTCAACTTCCTCATTAAAGGTGGCTGGATTTTTCTGTGGGTCAGGTAATGCTATTTTAAGTGCCATTACATCTGCCCTATTCCAAGGAGTATACACCCAATTATAAATAAAATAACCCTTAGCATCAACAGAAGTTTTATCATCACTTGTACCCAATCCTTTAGGAGGAACATACAAAGGCGCGGCCTCCCGCATTGGTTTCGCGTGAACTATCATAGTCTTATCTGTTCCGAAGATGGAAGCTTGCACCCCGCCGGTCTGAGATGTCCGTGCAACTACGTCCACAGCCCTTTTCTCCTCTTGCAAACGGACTGCCACAACACATAATTTCACCAAACGCCTGATTCCATCAGCCACCTGGGAGAAAACAAAAAGACCATCACGCATTTGCTTATGATCAGCTGCTACATCATCGGGCTCTAACTCATCAGAATATTTCCGATATAGTTCAATAACTTCTGTGCCAAATGCCCAGTAAAATATAGCTTCTCCTTTTCCGTCCACCCTTTCATGTTGTCTAAAAGTTCAGAAGCCGAGACAACGCTACGAATTGTTTTACGAGCAATAGATCTAAGCTCAGACGCACGGTCAGCAGGCAACATAGAGCGACTGTCTCGCATCTTCTGTTGCTCCGAACCGGAGACCTTAGCTAACTCATGAGGGGCAGAAGGAACGACATACGGGGGTGGAGGGCGATCTAGTAACAAAAAATCATCGTGTGGTTTATTAAGGATAGGATAGAGAGGTTGCCTAACGGTGTATTGGCCAGTTACCTGTAATTTATGTTCTTTCTCTTCTAGCTCCTTTAAGTCATTTATTTCTTTCTTTCTCATTTCCAATGCTTTCACATATACATTCTTCCGCTGCTCTTTCTCAAGCAAGGCTTGCTCATGCTTTACTCTTCCACGCACTTCTTTCTCCCACATTCGTACACAGTCAAACATATCTTGCCTAGACTTTCGCTTACACATACATTGTTCCACATACTCAATATTTCGCAAATCAAATGACCCATGCATAGGCCAACGTAACTCAGGATCCGCACAAGTGTATTTATTCCATGATGTGCTGTACATTATAGAAGAAAGGCCATGCTTAACATACATATCTCTATTGGGCGTCCCCTCTGGGGGTGCCGGTTGCGATTCTTCCAGTCTCAAACGGTACCATTACAAAAGCAACACATCCTATGAAGTGCGCTAAAAACAGGCATGCCACAAATAGTGCAGAATATGCAATATTATAATCAAAGTAGCACTTAAGGTGCCGTTCAAATCAAAATTAAATTGGAGAAAATTCTCCTCATTACCTGCTTATATAAATTACAATTTATATATCAATTCAAAGGACACAAATTGACTAGTCACCCAAAACACGAGAGCCACAGTAAGTAGTGCTAAACTTCATTACCAAACAAAGGCATCAAAACCCACAGCAAGTGCCGTAAAACGGCTCTTACCAATCACAGGGTGTCCAGGTTCCAACTGCCAAGTTCTAAAATCGACCAAATGGTCACTGCATGACGAATGAACAAAAAGGATCTCAGTCGAGGACCGGCGCCACCTGGATGGTCAAATCAGAAAGAAGGGAAAAACGCCGTGCTTGCCAAGACTCGGGTCTCCTCAGGCATTGATCGTCCGCAGCGAGATCCCAATCCTTTGTCGCGACCAATCCGTTGGGCGTCCGAGTCGCAGATGAGTCCCTGTTCGGGTGCCAATTTGTTGAAGTAAGCCTCAGCAAGGCCTGCTAGTGCAAGGGGTTCACCCTTCTCTGCACAAGTCCTCAGACCATATTGGAAGAATTTGGCACAGAAACTGTAATAAAAGACAAAGTTTATTAACCTCATAAGGTGGTACTACAGTTCAAACAGCACCCTTCGGTAATGTTTGAAGTAGCACACTGAACTGAGAGAGCATGGTCCTTTTTATACCCACGCAGGTCTAAAAGGAGGTGGTACAATTATAGAAGCAAGACTTACATACATGTAAGGTCATATGGAAATGCACAGTCAACAGGTAGGAGGGGCTAACAGTTTTCAAGGAATAACAGCTGCAGACCTTACTGGGCATGTTCGAAAGTGGGAGATGCTAAATATAACTTGTCACTAGGCAGATTTTCAAGAGTAGTTAACAGAAAGGTACGACAGAGCATATGGTGAGCACATGGCATCATGTGGCAGAGAAAAATGGCTGCCATGAATACAAAATGGATTCCGTGAAATGTTCACAATAGTTGCTAAATACAAGATGTCTTCTGCTAATGCTTAATCTAATCGCTGCTAAACTACAACACAGGTGACAAGTGGGGCTTTGGACTTTGGCCTGTGGCCTGATGGCCCACACACACTGAGGACTGGGCAGTGTCCCTTGAACTGTACATTTATATATACCAGTTACATTGCATATTTCTTATTTATACTGTGTTGATCTTATTACACTCACTTTAGTAAATTCCTGTTGTCCTTGCATTATTCATCTGAGGTACGGGTATATATGTTTTATTACTGCCACTGATTGTGTGTATGGTGTTGGGGGCGTGGGCGTATGTGTTACGTGTGTGTCTCACTCTCTTTTTCCTCCCCACCTCCCTTGTGTGTTAGGCGGCTGTACTTACTGTCGTCATCTTCGCCGTCATTGGTGTTCGTGGTGGAGCAGCACGTAGAAAATCATCTGGAAGACATGCAGCTCGGGCTCCATTGCGGTGTGGTTGTTCCTTTTGTCTCCAATGGTGAGTCCTTTCACTTCTGTGCAGTGTTTCTGCCAGGGTTTTGATGTCGTTGGTACTGCCCCGGAAAAGGTGAAGGATTGCAGGGCCTTAATACCGTGGGTGGGACATTGGATTCCGCCTTGCTGTAGGCGGCTACCACCGTGGTGTCTGTTGTTTCTGCCCTGGCAGTCAGTGTGGTAAAGTGGCTTTCTATCTGAGTTCTCACCGCCATGGTCCTAATTTGGCGGTAATTACCAGCAGCCTGTTGGCGGTATTACTGCCACTTTATCACCGACCGCCAGGGTTGTAATGACGGCCAATGTTTCTAATCACTCCTAATGTTTACAGGTGAAAGAGTAAAGGCAAGAAGATTATTAGGCATAAAATTCTATTTCATCCCAGTTTATTAATCAAGTTACTTCCTTTGTGTGCTGGACTCACTAAAGATAGCAATATCAAGCAGAGAAGGTTTTCCCCAGGGTGCAGAGGAGGGATAGCGGTACAGATACAGCATAACATAGTACTGTCAAATCGGTGACTCTGTTCAAGACTGGGGGCCTAATATAGAGGGCAGTATGGAATGAAACTCTCAAAATAACTGCTTGATTCACTATTCATACCATGTACATGCTTCGCTTTACCCATGCCCACGTTCCATGCCACCTACTTGCTGGTATCAATGAGGCCCTCAGTCACATCACTGACCAAACGTTTTAGCCCCCGGAAAACATTTGCTAGTGCCCATGCCACAACCAATCCACAACCATAGATCTAAGGCCTACTCACCTGACAAGAAATACAACCTCCCAGGGCAAGCAATGCTCAAGATCTGTATTACTTCTGTCTCTACACTGATCCTTGATAGCTCCCAGAAAGGCCCACTATCTTACCTCAAAATATTCCAGAGCTACTACTCACTGTACACAGATGAATCAATATGATCAATGATTATAGATGATCAATGAGTATTGAAGACACACCCTTCCAGCGAAATCAGACGTATGGGAAACACAAGCAAACGTAGAACCACTAATGGGGAAAGGGACACCCAATTCACGTCAACTGAAATTGCTTGCACGTTCAAGGTGAACATCTGTTTGCAACAAGAGATGGAGGTTAGAGCAAGACACGACATGAAGACACAGCGGAGGAAAAGTCCCATGATCCCGTCGTAATATGCTTGTAATGATTTTGTGACTGTACTGTCTGTTCGATCATCACAGCCTGACCCCTGATGGTTGAGGCAGAAATGGAGGACAACCCTCAGGACCCCTACCAGCTATTTCAGGCTGAATGATCAGAGCGGCCTGACTGACAACTATCACAGCTCTGTTAGTCTAGCACTCACAACTTGATCCTAATCCAGACCGCTGATAACTGTAGTAATACCTATGGATGGCTATAATTAACAGTACTCTGGTAAGGTTTTAGGGGAATAGGCAACAGGGCTTGGGGATCATGTCTGCTCAATCTTGGGATGCCGGTATCCAGAACTACAATAGGCAAAATACAAGACACCATAGATGCAACTCTACCCAAAACACAACAAAGGCAAATGAGTGTCTGCAGGGAGAAATGAGGAACAATCAGAAAACGTTTATAAATAATGCCAAGCAGTCGACTTACACTTACAACGAGACAGTTCAGGGAACCACTAAACATGTATTTGCTGACGGCAATCACGTTTATTACATACGCACTGTATCCCTTCACCAAAGCAATTCTTTGGCTGATGTCTGGTCCGTCTTCAGGAGCTGAGACAGCCCCCCTCAACTTGCCAGGTTTTCCCCCGATACCAACAATGGCCCCAGTGGATATTCCGAATTTTCTCCGTATAGCAACCATCCCCTAAAAAATTAGAATTCCTGTGATCGTATGGGGACACTGAAAGTTCAAGATGAACCAGATGGATGATAAAAACCTTTAAATAAATCATTTGTTTGCACCCACCATTGCACTAAATGAAGCATGTATGAGTCAATCGTAAGAACAGGGTGAAAAATCACTCCCTTTATGTAACACTGCTACTAGTGGTGCCAGACAGTGCAGAATAACCAAGTAGGATTTCCATCTGATCTGAAAGGGAGAACCATTTTTTCCCATAAATCCAGAACCAAAGAAGTCACTTGTGTGACTCCCAAAGGATTATGGAAGATAGAAGGACATGCAGTCGTATTTAACAAAGTGTGGGACACTTTGTTATTACAGAAGAAGCCACAGATGCTTGTGCGCCCCCTTCTGCAACACAGATTGTGCCAGCGCTATATGTCAATGGCTCCATTAAAAAAAGGGAGAACTTTAGCCGTCATTACGACTTTGGGTCTTTTACACAGACCACTGAAGCTGCGGGTGTCAGAAGTCCGCCAGTACTGGCGGTATTCTGACCGCCATATTACAAGTACTGAAGGATTTCTGCCACAATTTGGGCAGAAATCCTTCAGTAATCGTGCTGGCAGTCGGAAGCACAGAGGCACTTCCACAGCCATCACCACCACGCCAAAAGGACTCCGCCCGCCTTATTACTAGCAGTAATACAGCGTGGCGGTGTCCTGATGGCGGGGCGCTGGCAGCGGTGAAAGCGCCTGATCCCGTTACCTGGCGGACGACCTCCTCGCCGGACAAGGTTTGTCGAACATCGGACAGAGGTGGGAGGGTGAGGAGTGATGTGTGTGCTTGTGAGTAGGTGTATGTCTGCAAGTGTATGCATGTGTGAATGTAAGGGTGAATGAGTGTGTGATTGTTGAAGTGAGTGCATGTTGGAATGTAAGTGTGAATGCATGTCTGTTGGTGCGAGTGAATGAATTTATGTGTGTTGGTGAATGAATGTGTGTAAGTGTTGGTGAATGTGTGTATGAAAGTGTTGGTGAATGCCAGTATGTAAATGCTGGGGTATGCGTGTATGTAAGTGTTGGTGAATGCATTTATGCAGGATGCGTGTGGGTGTGTGTGTGCATTTATGCAGGGAAGGGGTACTGTCATGGAAGGGGGGTTGGGGGAGGAGGTGCTGTCACGGAAAGGGGGGTTGGGAGGTATTGTATTTGCAGGGGAGTTGGGGGAGTCGTCTGCCGGAGACAGCAAAGGAATTTCTGCCAGGTTTTACTTGGAGGTGCCACTGCCGCGGAAACCCTGGAGAAAAGCTGACTCATCTTACCGCCGTCAGTCTGCAGTGAGTAGCTGGCCCAGAGGAGCTGTCCACTGGCCTGGCTGACCTACTGCCCTGGCAGTACCAGCAGAGGCCAAACCTCCACATTCGTAATGTGGCGGTCTTCATCGTCGGCAGTGAGACCGCCAGTGGGGCCCTGTCGGTCTTCGGGCTGCCAGGGTCGTAATGAGGGTCTTGATAACTGTGGCGGTTCTCTATTATAAACACAGGAGCAGAGCCGAAAGAGCTGTTTGGGGGTGCACTGATTGTTCACCCTACATGTGTGTTCCCCATGGTCCCACCTTGATAAGGGGAAAGGGTGTCCCATAGAACCCCAAGTAACTACCTGAAGGGTGGGTGGACGCAAGCACTCAGGCCTAATTTCTGCCTGCAAAATGAAGGATGAACCGGCTGCTTTAAACAGAAGATCTTCCTTTCACTAATGTGATGCCGCCTAGGACAGGTGCAAGTTTGCATCTACCATGCGGCAGTGCATTGACTGTAATAGAATGCCCTGACACAGCCCTGGCCCAGTCCATCTATTGAAAGGTGTGCTACGGTGACTGGGGAGAGTCCCTCCTATGCATCCTTGCCCAGGCATTCTAATGAGGTCAAAGGTTCCAATATCCTGTTGCTAAGTCCTGCCCAGGACCTCTTGGAGTGGCTTTATCTTGAAATATGTGGTCCTGTTAACCACTATCACGCCCATTAGAGCCTGTTGTCACCTTAGGATTTCATAATTTGGAAAAACACTCAATACACCCTCGGATTCTACTATTGTGTCAGAACTCGGAGCACCACGTTCCTTTGTATTAAAGGACCAGTATAACTTCCATCAGGGCAGATGTCTTTTTAGAGTTCAGAAGCCCATAGATAGGCACAAGGCACAGACTGGGTGACATCCCAGCAAACCTGACACTGTAACCATGTCTGCCAATCTCCAGGGCTCAAGCCATGAGAGTGAGACCTCCTAGAACTGAAAAACATGAGCGAGATGCCCACAACGTCTCTGCCCATTTACATATTGACAAAACAGTCAGAAGTTAAAAGTGGAAGAAGGCACAACAGATAAGTGAGACACAGAGGAAAATGTAAGTCTGTGTCCATATGTGTGAGAGAGAGATAGCTATAGAGAGAAAGAAAAATAAAAAAACAGCAGTGAGAGATGGAAAGATGAAGCGATATATGTTGGAGAGACAGACAGGCATGTCAGGGAGATGCAAGAGAGAAGTTTAAGGCAAGAAATGGCTGGCAGACCGATAGAAACACAAATATGTGACAGGCAGAAAAATGAGAAGGCACAATAGAGAAGTAGAGGGGGAACAGGTGTGAGAAAGGGGTGAAAATGAGACAGCCAAGAAAATGCACAGGAGAGAGAGGTGAGAAGTGTAGAAGAGGCATCTAGGAGATAGGTGAAAGAGACAGCCGGAGAGTAGGGAACACGTGTAATAAAGGCAATAAAGAAAGCATGGTAAAAGAGAGCTTAGAAAGTGACAGAAAAAAGGAGGGCATTCAGGTGATAGAGCGAGGGGGGTAATAAAGAGAAAGATGGGAAGAAGCAACTGGGAGATGTGGGAATGTACATGTGAGAAATAAGTTATAAAAAGCCCAGAGGGGTAGGGGTAGACAATCTAGAGAGAAGTGATACAGAGTTAAGAGGCAGCTGAGAGAGGTGGGTAAAGAGAAAGGTGAAAGGTCGATGCCCTAGAGAGTGGTGTGGAAGAGATGTGAGAGAGGGTGGGACACATGTCAGAGACAAAAGATAGAAGTAATAAGGAGTCAGATGGGAGACATTGGTAGAAAGAGATAGCTGAAAGAGGGTTTGAGAGGGGAGAGGCGGGTGGGAAATACTTTGCTCAGAGAGGTAGTAGGAGTTTAAGTGGAAAAGAGAAACTGGTGCAAGATCTTAGAGAGAGGGAGACAGGTGAGAGAGTGAGGGTTGAAAAAGAGGTAGCAGCTTAGATAAAAACAGCTTAGAGAGTTAGGAAAGATTGATAGGTGAGGTGTAGGTGACAGAAACAGCTACAAGAGAGGGGAAACAGGTGAGAGCAGACACAAAAATGGAGCACAATTGGAGAGAGCTGAGAGAGGAAGGCATAGGGCTGAACTGATAAAGATGCAGAAAGATGGGGAAAATATAGCTTGGCGAGAGGATGGGACAGATGAGAGGAAGATGATAAGGACAGCGACTGGGTAGAAGGAAACAGTAGAGAGAAAGGTGAGAACAAGTAAAGGAGTGGTGATAGAAAGATGACAAAGAAGGCTAAAAGAGAGACACAGAATGTGAAAGACGGTTGATAATGAGAGATTTTAGGAAGAGACAATGCAGAGAGATTAGGGCAAGTGGGAGATAGAGGATTGATATACAGACAGAAAAATGTGTGACAGGCAGGTAAGAAAGAGATGGATTAGGAAGTGAAACGTGTGGGAGACTTGTGAGAAGGGGATTATAAAATAGAGAAGAAAGAAAAAGGTAACTGAGCTAGATGGGAAGACAGGTGAAATAGACAGGTGGTAACGGCACAGCAATAACTAATAAGGAGGAGCTGAAGGAAAGAGGGGTGATAAAGAAAAATACAGATACACTTCAGATGTCCTGGTTTAGAACGATGAGGAATAGAGCAACATGATAAAGTGTCAGCTGAGAAAGAAAGATGTAGAGAGGGAGGCAGGTGATGCAGTAACAGGTGGTATTAAAAAGAGAGAGAAGAAAGATGACCAGTTAGACAGGACAGACAAGAGGTAGGATAAAAATGTCAGGAGAAAGGTTGAGGCAGGAGAGCAAAGTGAGATGAGAAAAACCACAAAGGGACAAAAACAAACAAGAGAATGTGCTGGACAAGTTAGGAGAGAGGGACACACAAGATGGTTGACAAGGGAGGAAAGATAAAGAAACCTAGAGCCACAAAACTTGGCAAAAAAGTGGGCTCATGATCTTGCACAGTAATACAGGTGTACATTCCTCTATTATGAGTTGATGGGCATGTATTCTGCACAGCTTTATGATACCTAAGGCAAGGCCACAGTCTATGCACCTTTTGGGTGTGTCCAATGCTACCATAACCATCAACAAGATTCCTAAAAATACTCTATCCCCATAGATGCCAACATTTCAAAATAGTATAGAGGTAAACAGTGAAAAGGGTGGGGGATATTTTTCCCATTGACAACTTAGAAACAGAGGCAAACTTAGGCAGGAGACAGCTAAAATAAACGTATTTTAGAGAAGGGGTTAGACACCCAAGAATTGTCACCCAAATATAATGGTAATATCCAAGAAATAGTTTGACCTACTAGGCAGGTGACCCCTTACCCATCCAGTCAAAATCACAAAGAGAGTTCAAGGTTAGACTAATCAGTATAATCATATACAAGGGCAATCCCAATCTCAAGTACTGACATGACTCTTTTAAACTGTATATAGTCTTCCTTTATTCATAAGCGTGAAATCTCCCCACATCCTCATATTACACAACAGCTGGCTATTTTTAAGCAATTAGTTGTAATCCATCCATCCCCCAGCCAGGTCATGGAAATAGACAATGGGAAAGTAAGGAATGGGAAATAATCTGTTCAGTATGTCTGATCGGCAAGGTTTATCAAGAGTATGCACATCGTCTCTACTATACCGAAATCCCACATTAATAGCAGATTTTAAAAAACCATGCCAAAATGTTGAACAACCGGAATTCATTTATTAGTAGCAAAATGAGCGCCATATTGGAATGGTCTAAGCAAATGTCTATGTCTAAATTTATTATAATGTGAATGAGCAGAAACAGGGACATTTTGATGGTTAAATTTAGACATAGAAATTTACCTAGACCATTCCAATATGGCGTTCATTCTGCTGCTATCACGGATTACGATTCAGACACATACTATCGGATAAATGTATTCCAGTTGTTCAACATTTTGGGACAGGTTTTCTCCCTGGGATTTTGATGAATCGAGGTCCATATCTACAAACTGCCACCACTGCTGCTGTAGCCAATGTGGATGCCCTCAACCCATCAAAGGCTACATCGAACAAAAAATGGTTTAGGTCTCCATGTCTGCCAATAACCCAATGCAGTCCTAACAAGCCTGAAAAAAACATCAAGAGGTCTTTGACACCCATTACTGGATACTGTGGGGAGATGATAATGTACGTAAGTGTTCGCTCGCACTGACAGATTGAGCCTGAATATGGTTCTTTGGGTTATTACTCAAGTGTCCAGATGATCTGCAAAGAAAACTTCTTCTATGACCATCAAGATATGTCCATGAGATTGACCAGCATTATTTCTAAGTGCAAGGAGTGCTTTTTTACAAGGTTATGACACTGTCACATACTCCAGAGAACAGGAGTGGCTTTAGTCTTTCACATCTAAGTCCTCATCTAATTACCAATTTGTGCCCATATTGAAGGCCAATTTCCCCATTGCTTGCACTCCAGTAAAGTCACTGATAAAAAGCCTTAGTCTTGCGTCTCAAGCTAACCTTATTCTGAATGGAGTCTAGGACCAAATAACCAGAATCGAACCAGCCTTTAATAGAGAGTAAAACCAAAACACTACTAATCTAGGTGCCTAAGGTATAACCACACCATATCAAGCAGGACTGGGCCCACATATCATGTCCATAGAGGTTGCAATACAACACTGGCTTAGCCAGTGCCAGGTTTATGTCTCAAAAGGCAGCCACATAAAATCAGTTTAGGGTCAGGGACGATAAATAGGCTGTGCAGGTCAAGGGTTGGGGCTGAGTGAAAAGACATTATTATGATACTAAAGTTTAGCATCAAGGGTGAGTACACATATTCTTGTGTGGTTTAAATCTTTTACATTAAGAATAAAATGACACAACAAGCTATGCGTAGCCAAAGAGACCCGATATAGTAAAGTTATACAACATTATTGTACTATCGTCCCATCAAATGCAATAGTATCAATGTGAGCCTTTTCACTGAACGGTTTACATTGCACTGCAGTCGACCTTTAAACACATATTATTACATAATACCCTCAAGATAATGAAGGAAAAGTGGACAAGGAAATGAAATAAGACAGAGGGTGGAAGGATGAAAGATGAAAGAGAGGATCAAAGGTAGGAAAGGACATGTGAAGCATAGTGTCAAATCTACTCATTTTACAGTGTATCACATCTCCTAAATGTAACACACTAATAAAAATTCCCACAATAGCTCTATCACGATATCTGTGACTAATCAGAGGGCTCAAGGCACTACTACTATCTGCATTTTAAGGGTGCTTTGTCGATCTGCTACCTACATGTTGTAGCGTGGAAAAGCTACTACAGGAATATCATGGATACCTTAATATTGTAAACAAAACATCAAAAGGTATGTACACATGAGTACAGATATACTACTCTTAACACATCTGTGTACCTTGACAATATGGATATATTGTTCAGGTACATAGAAGTGGAGTCAGATATAGAAAATCTAGACTTTCTTGCCTGTTGATATTTTACCTCTGATATTAAGGTATAATGATGTTCTCTACTTGATATTCCGAAGCCACACCTTATAAATAGTGCTGTCTAGAAATGCTTGTTCTGCTTTCAGATGCAAGCAAACATGAGACCTGCCATACATAAACATTTCCTTATGTTTCCCTATAACTACTAAAGATGTAATGTCTGTGATGCCCAAGTCGAGAAGTCCTTTACAACACAAGCAGATCTGCAATATTATATATTTGCTGTGTGTACCAAAGCCTGGAAAAAGTAAAAAGTGTTTATTATTCACTTGGAGATTTGTTTAATTGTACCAGTCTTTCAGAGATATGGGTTTCGGAGATTTGGATATGTCAGCAGTTACCCCTCAGTTGCACTAGGGGTACTGGATGCAGGGGATAGGAGTCTGTCTGCTTTTTGGCCAAAGCAAGAGGTCTGAAAGGTTATGGAAAACAGCAATGAACAACCTCATTATTTCTGTGATTCATCCCCAGGATTCACCTGTGGGAGACACAGGACTCCAATTTACAATGCAATTTCTAGGACTTACATTTTGGCTTGCAAGATCATCATTGCTTGATCCATGCTTCCTTGAACTTTCATTTGGTCCTTCAGCTCTGACTCATATGTTCATATCAGCTCTCCAGTTGCTTCCTGTCTGTATTCATCAGTTTCACAAAGGACCCTCCTCCCAGGTCTATATTTTCCATCCACTCAAACAGTATACTGCTGCCACAGAAGCTTTTTAAACCTTATCTAATTTCTTCAGAAACACATTTTACATACTAGATATTTTGCCGCTGTCAGCTCACCCTCGTCTGTATATCATCCACTAGTATTCTTGTCCTATTGTCAGGTATGGGAGTTAAAAAAATGGTAGCCCTCCTTTTGTTGTTTACACACCATCATATAATAGCACAGCATTCCACCACTGTTCATTCAGTGGGTCAGCTCCTTCAAAGCCTGCTGGAATTCACCACACTTCTAAGGGATGTTATTCAACCCAAAATATCATCTCAATAATAGTCTGCTACCATAATTTTATGGCCATAATATCAAGCATACAAAATATCAATTAGGTAAATACGGAGACGTGTCGCGAGTGCCACACAAGATGGCCACTGTCATCTAACTCCCCCGAGAGGCTCTGGAAAACTCCCAGGGGCAGAGCTCAAATACCTGCTAATTTTCCTTCGCACACATAGATTTCAATTTCAGAAGGGTGGCACTATCATTTTAAGTATTTTTCCAACTTTCAGTGCACAGCGTGTGCAATTTTCTCCACATGCAACGCTACACGCACCAGGAAGAGGCGCTATCTTGACTCCACAAGCTTCTTCTGAGGAAACCTGATGGTTTGTTTATGAAGGCAGAAGGAACCAATCTCTTCATATGGGCTCTACATCAGCAGTGATTTTATCACAGTAAGGACCTATTTATCATTTACTTTTGGACTTCTCCTGATTCTGTTGCACTCCTCTGTGCAGTGGCTATATGCACTTCATGTCAGATATATCCCGCCTATTAACCACTATTCACAGTAATCTGAGTCACTGCTTCCACCCTCTCTGGCTTCTAAGGTAAGACGTTTCCATCTCGCTACAGTAGCTAGCTGTGCAGTCTATTTGATTCAAGGCATACATTAACTTTCCCAAGGAGGTTACGTACCACAGAATCAACCACTTTACCCTGACAGCAGTTTTCACTTATTTATATAATCATTTGGTCTTTGATTAGGCCTGCCCCCTGCAGCATCCTTTATGAGAAGGTCATTCCATCATCCTCTTCTCTCATCATCCAAGCATCCTCTTCCATCATACTCCAAGCTCATCATACACCACAAAAATCAACAACTGGACTTCATCCCTGAAAACCTGTCCGTTCTCATGGATAACACCAGTGAATTTGCAGGGGTAGGTTCCTCTTCAGTTTCTGGCTCTTTGCAAAAACAGACCTCGACTTCAGTCAAAAGACTTTAGAAAGGCCTTGACTCTCCCTCTAAATCACCACCTCCTTTCATTATAAACAACATCATGGATGAAATAAGGGCTCTAAAACCATTTGTGGTGGAAACTAATGCCTCCTTACTATGCATCGAGGAGAAATGGTCATCTTATGATCAACGTCTTACGGCTGTCAAGCAACGGGTCAGTGATATGGAAGACTCTATCCCAGATACATCTCATGTGACAAAGGAAATTGAATTACTTAAGAGAACTACTGAGGACTTGGAGAACAGGAACCGGAGAAACAACATGTGACTTTATGGTATTCCAGAAAATTCAGAGGGCCCCAACATGATTTATTTTCTACAGAAAGCTATCCTGCTATCATCCATCTTCAAGAGCATAGCCCTCTCAACATTCAAAGAGCGCATTGCTTGGGCCCCACACCTTCTACTTCAATGTCCTGCAACAAACCAAGAGGCATAAATATTCTCTTAGTCCAATACACTGACTTAATGCACATCCTCACTGCCACACAAGTCAAGTCCTTGCAAAGGTCTGGTCCAAATGGTATTTCTCTCAGTATGTTCCCAATGCCATGGCTGCCAGGGGGAAGCATTTTCTTGAGTTCTGCCCACAATTAAAGTCCATGAATATCAGACATGGTGTAGTCCACCTTTGTTTTTTCAAAATTACTTACAAAGAAAATACTTACAAATTTGAAGACCCAGCCCTTCTGCAAGACTTTCTTCAACAAAGCCGACATGAACGAAGAGAGACTGTTGCTGCAACCAAAACATTATTGTTTTCTGTATAGTTAGCCTGCTGTTATGATTAATCAATTGTTCTTCCTTATTTAGGTTTTATCTTGCACTTGAAGTTTATCCTATTTAATACCTCACCTCTCACCTTAGTATTTCAGCACAGGTCTGTCTTATTGAGTATTTTATCTGTCTCAGGTCCTCCCACCCTCATGTGCTGTGTACAGCT
Organism: Pleurodeles waltl; assembly: GCF_031143425.1. Taxonomy (NCBI): domain Eukaryota; kingdom Metazoa; phylum Chordata; class Amphibia; order Caudata; family Salamandridae; genus Pleurodeles; species Pleurodeles waltl. The sequence continues at coordinate 721,113,833 of NC_090448.1, read as the reverse complement.
CCCACCAATTCCTATCCTTTATGGTCCAAAGTAAATTTGCCTTCCTTTTATTTCTTATTTTATGGTAATATTATGTACCCTCTTGTTCTTACCATTCTAGTGCATGTTCTATATTTGATTGTTTTACCCAGTCCCCTCCTATTTCCATATCACATAAATACTATACTCCTCCCTCTTCTTAATATTTTCTGTGCCCCATACCTTGTTCGTCGAGGCTGATCCAGTCTCATCTTTTTTTAGGCACTCCACACCTTCTGAATCCTTAGGGATGTCCACTTTAGTCAGTAACAATCATACCACAACTAAGGATTTCCCTCCCTCTGTTGTCTTCATATATTTCCTACTTTTATGGGGCTCTCATTCCCACCTTCCCCATGTTTTTCTTCTCTCTTCTTTCTCCTTCTGTTTTCATACTATATCTTACAACGTAGCACTTCCAATGTTCAACATTACAAGTTAAGTTCCTTTTCGATGTGCACTAATGGTCTCTTCTCGATTGCCTCTCAAAATAACAACTTGGAATGTTGGGGACTGGGAAATCCTATTAAGGAAATCCTGTTAAATTTCAATATGTTGTGTCTCACTTATCAAGATTAGCATGCCAACTCACACTACTTCAGGAAACACATATTACTGATATGAACATTGACAAACTTAAGAAACAATGGATTGATGAACTCTACTTTTCCCCCGTGCTACACAAAAACGGAGTAGCAATATTATATCATAAACGTTTAGAGCTAGCACTTGTCTCGCAGGAGAATGACACAGAGGGTAGATGAGTATTAGTTCAATTAAAAATTGACAATGTCACTTTTACAATTATGAATGTATATGGCTCCACACACCCCGACCCAATCTTCTGGAGGACTATTTCTCAAAAGATTACACAACATTCCACAGTCAATTTCATTTTAGGCAGTGACTGCATTCAAGTAATAGATACCATCGTTGATCGACACTCATCCACATGATTCCTCAAACACAAGGCCCACAAAGCATTCAAGCACACTATCTCTCACAATGCCCTATCAGTCTCCTGGAGACTAGTTTATCGCTCTCTACAAGAATTTTCATTCTACTCAATTCCTCACAACTCCCAAAGTAGAATCAACTATACGTTCCTAAGTAAAAATCTAACCCAACACTTAGTACACGCGGAGACCGGTCCAATAATAATCTCTGATCATATTCTGGTTTGTACTGACCTGGATTTTCTTCAAGATACCCCATCTATATCCAGGTGGCAGTTTATTAACACATTATTAACCCAAAAGGAGTTCCATAAATCATATGAGAAGTTTGTACACAATTATTTTGAGTTTAATGAAATAGCGGAGATCTCTTTCCACTTTGTTTGGGACACCTTCAAAGCTGCCTCTAGAGGTTTTATTATTAACTATGGAACGTTTTTACAGGCCTTGTGCGCAGGGCAGTTCAGCAAGTGGAAAACCCACCACAACACCCATAGAAAGCCTCCCTGGTGCATTGTAAGGCAATGTAGCGATTTGCACTGTACTACCTTACGCCATATCAACAAGGCCATGAAAAGCGGCTTTGCATGGCCTTGTAGATGTGGGCCTGCACTATGCACTGCGGGTGCATCACAAAAAGTGATGCATCAATGGCGCACGGCTTGTAAATAAGCCCTTATGTCTCTAATAAACGGAAAGCTATGGAGAAAGAGTATGTTCGTATTCTTATGGCTATTGTTTGTTTAGAGAACAAATATTTACGTACAAGATTAACGAAGCAGATATAGACCTGCTGGTAGCAGAGAGAATTCAATTTAATAAATTAACCTCTGAGAAAACATGTAGCACTTTACTTAAAATGAATGCTAGATATTGCGGAGGTAAAAATAAAACTGATACTTCAATAGCAAATTACTTGACATGTAGAAGAGAAAAATACTCTATCAAATCTATTACTAACCCAGCTGGAACTAATCTGTTTTGTAATTTGTAGATTGCTAGATGCTTAGCAAACTTTTATCAAGTATATCCATAAATCTTTATCTTCAGAGGGGTCTCTTAAGTCATACTTTCCCACTCTAAAATGCACAAGTCTGCACATATTGATCTTGCTCCATTGGAGCGACCATTACAATTGGAGGAACTGTTTTCCGCAGTTAAACATCTCTCCATGGGTAAGGAGACTGGACCAGATGGGTTCACAGTTGAATTTTTTCTTTATTTTTCAAAACTATTGCTCCCTAAACTATTCACTTTAATTAATAATTTTCTCTCACCGAATAATTCCTCTGGTCCTTTTAAGATGCAATGATTTGTCTCATTCCAAAAAAAGACTGGGATCCAACCCAATGCAAAAATGATCATCATATCTCATCAATAAACTGGGAATGTAAGATTTTGCCAAAGCGTTAGACATCAGACTCAACGATCTTACGCCCAATCTAGTGGATATCAAACAGTCCTCCACCTCAAACACTCCCAGGCCGCAATAGCTTTAGATGTTGAAAAGGCATTTAATAGAGTTGATTGGCAATTCTTCCCCAGTCCCTTCATTGGCATGGGGTTTGGTCCAAACTTTATTCAACTTGTCTCATTGCTTTATTCTTCTTCTCATTCAGTTGTCATGGTTAATGCTGTACAGTCTCCATATTTTCCTCTTAATGGAGGCACTAGGCCAGGATGCCCTCTATCACCCTTTCTATTTATTCTCACTCTTGAACTGTTTCTTTTTTCAATTGAAATTATCAGATGGTTTTTCCAGTATCCAGCTTCAGAACACACACATCAAATTCACAGCATACACTGACGACATCCTTCTTTACATTTTTTGACCGGAAAACTCCTTTCTGTATGTTTTTTAAAGAGCTAAGAGCATACTCAGAGGTTTTGGGGTATAAACTCAATATAGAAAAATGTGAAGTGATGCTCTTGAATACGTTTTTTTTCAAGTCCTCATTCAGTGGAATGGGCCTTTCTTGGAACATGGATAAGATAAAATGCTTGGGGTTCCTTTATCAAAATAACCTTAGAGATACTTTAAAATTAATTATGGATTCTATTATTTCTAAAATTGTTAATCTGACTCTGGGTTGGTCACTACTTTTTTTGTCATAGTGGGGCCGACTTGAGAAAATCAAAATGAGTATTCTCCCCAACATTAATTTCTATCTCATGATGCTACCTATTAAGATTCCAGCAAAACATTTCAGAGACATTGATAAGTTTCTATCTAACTTTGTCTGGAATGGAAAACCCTCTCTCATATCGCTACAACACCTGAAGCTATCCAGGACTTCAGGTGGAGTCAATTTCCTGGATTTTTCCATATATCATACAGCCTTTTGTATTAAACGAAGCAAAGGCTGTTTATCCGATACCCTTGATCCACATCCAAAATCACTGGTTTTCGCAAGCGCTTACCATGACTTCTCCAACTAAAAGACAATTTTGTGAAGTGCTTGGTTTAACGAAGGCTTAGTCACAGTTTCCCAATTACCACAAAATACTAATGAAGTCCTTTATTTTGAAACACTTTCCTCCTCATTTAATCTTCCTGCCAAATGCCTAAAACAACATCAGCCTTTGGAACCACTGTTCATTAACACACTCGGTTCATTCCCATCCTCTCCTATACCGGGTTAAGGTGCTCAGATTTCTTATACCTTTATCACCAACTCTTCCAAAGCTGCACTAATCTATAAAGCATTAAGACTACCTATTTACAGACAGACCTAAATCCAAAGTCGAACTTACATGGGAATCTGACTGACAATATAGTTGGCCTATTCACCATTGGGGGGAAATTTGGGAAACAATTCACATCACTTCATGCCCTGCGAATCTCACTCAAATGCGGCTCTTTTTTGCGTCTCTATTTTAACAGATCATATCTTTTCAAACTAAAACTCCTTAAACAAGAAATCTGTTGATGTTGCAATACTAATTCTGGCATATACACACATATGTTTTTTCTATGCTCCAATTTATCTCAATTCTGGGTTTTTGTATGGACAAGAGTAGGAGACATCATTGGATTTCGCCCTTGGCCCCATAATAAACTTTATGGCAAGTTGGTAGACCTTCTAATTCCTCTTGGTTTACGGATTGTCCCAGCTAAATAGAAATATACAGAGAATATTACTCTTCAACAGTGGTGGAACTTGGGGCCAGATGTAGGTAGCGTTTTGCATGTCGCAAACTGCGAAAATCGCAGTTTGCGCCATGCAAAACGCGCAACCTGATGCACCGCAAAATGGGAATGCGACTCGCAAATAGGAAGGGGTGTCCCTTTCCTATTTGCGACTCACACCGCGATGCAGAATTGCGTTGTGACTGTGAACGCGGTCGCAAAGCAATTCGCAGTTACCATCAGTGTCACACTGGTGGTAACCCATTCGCAAAAGGAAAGGGGTCCCCATGGGACCCCTTCCCCTTTGTGAATGTTGCAGTTAATGTTTTTTCAGAGCAGGCAGTGGTCCAATGGACCACTGCCTACTCTGAAAAACCGAAACCAAATGGTTTCGTTATTTTTTTGTATTGCAACTCGTTTGCTTTAAGGAAAACGGGCTGCAATACAAAAAAAAAACTGCTTTATTTAAAAAGCAGTCACAGACATGGAGTTCTGCTGTCTCCAGCAGGCCACCATCCCTGTGAGTGCAGGGAATCTCAATGGTGTCGCAAAATGCAACTCACCTCATTAATATTAATGAGGTGTGTCTTTGCGACCCCATTGAGATTCGCAGACGGTGTCTGAGACACCGGTCTGCATCCGATTTTGCGAATCGGAATTGCAACTCGCAATTTCCGATTTGCAAAATCTGAGTTTCCTACATCTGGCCCTTGGTGTGTCATAACCATAGACAAGATCGACACAATCTAAATTCTACCTTTTTGTTTGCCAAGTGTGAAACACTGCGGGAACCACGCACCAGATACCTTTCAAGCATATAAGCTAAGTAATTATATGTCATATTGCATTGCTCATATAGTGTTCTGTTGCTTAATTGTGATACTGTTTTTTACAGTTCTATAATTAGTCATATCTTACTACATTGCTTCAAGAATTGTTTTATTTGGTTATCTCCCTTTCCCTTTCTCCTATTTGCCCTCTCCTCTCCACTCCGTTTTCCTCTCCTTCTTCTCTCCTTATAGTTTTCCTACTTTTCCTGTCATTGCTTATTGTGTTAGCATTTAATCCATACCTCATACCTGGATCCAGACAAGCACTGTACTCTTTTTCTCCATTAGTAGCTATGCCATGTAAGACTGCTTACCTTCTTTTGTCAAGTATCATCTTACTGATGGATTATTTTTTATAAATCCTGCATGTTCTTCTTATATCTTAATAAAATAAAATATTAAACTTAAAAAGAAGTAAATAAAAGTTACTTTACTCCGCATCTACGTACCTTGACAATATGCATTACTTCAAGGTATGTAGACATGAAGTTAAGAATAGTATATCCATACTTAGCTGTATGCACTAACTTTCTCGATATTTTGTTGCTGGTGTTCTGGTAGCACAATACTATTGAGGCAATATTTTGATATGCAACCCCTGGGGAAATTTGTTCCACACAATCCTTCTTCTCAGCAGCCAGCCTCTGGGCTTCATCTTCTGGATCTGCACCAGCAAACTGCTGCTAATTACCACTTTAGGAGGGTTTACAATCGCCACAAATATATTGTGGCCCTTGGTCACTTGGTGAGTTGACGTCACGTTCTTACCCATGGTGCCTCCATGTGAGCTTGTTCATGTCTCTACCATCTTGTCACCTCTCAAACTCTTGTAAGATGTTCCTTCCCTTGTCTATTTATGTCCAACCACCATTCAACATGTCAAGTGGGTGATGCTTGTTGAACCCTGACTGCTTGTAATTCCTTTGGTTTCACCTTGAGGTATTCTGTGCACCACAGAAAACGGCATAAGTTCAATATTGATTGATTATCAGACCTCTGCGGAATAGTGCCCATCAAGATTGGTGCCAGGTTCCACCACCATACCTCCTCTCTGAGATAACGATAAGAATGAGTGAGTAAAGTAGAACGTGTTACATTGCGTTGTCTTTCTATTCTGTGTGCCCAATTGTTGTTCACATTTGATGGCTGAAGCCAGGTCGGTTTAGAAATCAGCACATGGTGCACGTCTGTATGAACTATTCTGTCTTTACATTTTACCTGACCAGCTGGCTAAACAGAATGGAAAAGGGGGCTGGAGTTCTCAGAGAGAGACATGGCCACAGATGTGGAACTATAAATACTATACAATAGGTGCTGCCTGTTTAATTTTGGGTGTGGTTTAAACACATGAACCAGAATCCTGTGCTTGACACAGCATGCCACCTGACAAATAGTCAGGTGTTTGTATGTGTGCTTTCTGTTAGTGCACCAAAATCCTGCCATCAGCAGGTCTCACCCCACCTTTATCTTCTCCATTGCTGTCTTTTTAATCTCCCCTCTGCTTGTATAACTCTGTCTCTCACACACACACATACTAACATTGCATTTGTTTCCTTTGGCAATTTCAACAGCTGTACCTCCTTCACATGCTTTCCCATAGAATCGTACTTACAATTGGTACATATATGACCACTGCTCTGTGCGCTCTGCAGGGATACCAATGTTTGAATGAACATGTACTCTGAACACCTTTATGGCACGGTGACAGTTAATGTGATAAACTCACACTGCCTTCATCCTCAACTTTAGAGCTCATACTTTGTGCACTGTAAGGAACATTCATCCACTTCCTGACTCACTTAGACACAGGTCAATTTGCAATATGCACCTTACTAGACTCATATGCTGCATGAAAAAGAAAATAGTGGAATCACATTATGTTAAAAATAATATCCCTGGAAAACAGTGTCACAAAAACTGTGCAACATGAAGTAAAATTTGTAAAATGGAACAAGGACTGCATCTGTGAGATGGATTACCTTAAGGGTTCGTGCATACACTGTAGAGAGAGTATTTTCCTTAAAGTTTAGGGCATGAACAGAGGACCCGAAAGAGACCTATTTCAATGTATTTTTATAATTACTGCCAGTCTGAAGCCTTGCCGGACCCACCCAATTAAATCCATCCTTCGATGAAGATGCTAAAATGGTTCTCATTTATAAAAAGGCCAAGAAGTAATTACGCTTGCTACTATGGTGTATTCCACATGTGCGTACACAGGCCCCACTGCAGCATCCTCGGCGTCCCCTATGTACCAACCGCAACCGACCACTTATATATGGGGCCTGAGTCTGTATGATAAGTAACCAGCACCAGAACAGCAACCTTGGCAACCCGAACACCTCTGGCATTTCAGATCGTCACCAATACCACCTGGCAAAGAGGCATTGTGAGCAGTACCCTGGTCTGATTACATGTTTGTCATCATATTGTGAGCTGCACGACGCTTTTGAAGGACTTTTAACTGGCACGCGGACAGTAAAGAGCATCATATCCCAGGACATAATTTGAATGTTAGTAAAATTGAGGTATTCCTCTGCCTAGGAATCAGAACATGTTCCGTAGGGCAAACTGTATCAGACTGGCATTTATTGAGGCACTAATGTTTTACCTGAACTTGCCCTAAGCCCCCTGGAGACGGAAAGGCTCTGACAGTCCAGTGAGGGGCTTGTATGAAAATCTTTTCTGTGCTGGTTTTCATTCCCAGCATCCCAGGGCATCACCACTGGGCCAGTGGTGTTTGACAAGACAACATGATTACCAGAAAACTAGCAACACCCTTGTGGTAGTAAACCCTATGGTTCATATTTATCAACATTTCACGCAACACAGCAGGTCACCTTGCTGCGCTATGTGAAAGGTAGGGGCAGAAATGAGCCATATCTTTCAAGATATGTTGCATTCTTCCTATCTGCCTGTGCTGGCATGGAAACTGCTGCCGAATGCCAACGCAGGCATCCTTGCACCATGGTGCAAGGGTTTCTGTGTACAAGGCCGGATTGTTTTTGTGCAGGAAGGGATACCTTCTTTTCACAAACAATCCTTGGAGGCTTTTTCCTCTTTCTCTGTGTGCTGCAGAATTCAGCACACATAGAAAGAGTCAAAAAGGAGGAGAAATAAAGATATTTCTCCTTGTTACGCCTCGTCTAGGGAGGTGAAGCATTCTGACCTATTACCAGGTCTACCAGCATTGGTAAATCTGGGAATGCTTCAGAACCCACAGGTGGATGTGTGGGAACACCCATGCTCCCCACGGAAAGCCTCCCTGGGGCAAAATAACTCAAGGGTGGTGCAAAACGTTGATAAATATGCCCCTGAATCTATTGGCACTATTAACAACTCCTTCATAAACAAACGTGTCATACTTTTCGCCCATTACAAACCAGTGGCCGGTGAAATCAAAGAATGGATTAGAGAGAAGAAATATTGGTGCTAATGAGTCTGTAACTTATAACATTATCTCCCACGACCTCATTGTAATAAGCTGTAGTGGGAGAGTAGGTCACTGTGCAAATATTAAATGGCTCATGATAAAACTCAGTGATCGATAATGGGGCTTCTGGATAACCCTGAAGCTATTTAGGAAGAATTCTTTGTGTTTTGTTCCCCCTCACGCTCTCCAGACGGCAGTGTCACTGGCACCATTTTAGTTCGTATAACTAAATGAAAGGAGGAAAGTAGGAATCTATAACATATCCCTCCTGGCAGTTATTTAATCTTGGTCACGACGTCTGTTAAATCAATGCTACTCAAGACGGATAGGAAACCGGGCCATTGGGATGCAAAGATCTAGTACAATCGCTAATAAAGGTATATTGGTGATATTCATAATGGAAGATTAATAGACTGGGAAGATTAAGTCAGCAATGGCTGTCTGGAAAAAATTTACGACTGCCAAGTGGTGCTGGATTGATAGCATGGGGAGTTCGCGCGCGCCGTTCGCCAGCAAACTGGCTTCAACCGCTCGCGGATCATGGCGGGTTGTTCCACATGCACTGGCCTGAAAGGAGCCTAGCGGCTAGACCTGTCAAAAGCGGGCAGCGTCCATCCAGCGCTTCACCTGCAATCCATACTCGCAGGGATGTATTGTTCGCTACATTTGAAGGTTTACGCATTGGAAGCCGAGGCGATGCCTGCGATTTATGTCGCGCGGTCTGACGGAGGAGCCACGTTCCAGCTCAGCAATTACTCCAAAATGTTTGACAGCCAAACCAAGCGAAGGCTCACAGAGGGAAAGTGCGAAAGACGATATGAACAGGAAAGAAACCTCAGAAAAAGAGGAAGGGAGGACTCAGGGCTGCATATGAAAAAAAGGTGGAGTTACTGAAGAACGTGGACATCAAAGTCACCGAAATGCCGGGGGTGGCAGTCCTCACATCAGACACACTTTAACTCTGACGTCACGGAGTTGACACTTGTTCTAGCCAACGCCTCTCAACAGTGTCACATCTGCTACTGAGGGGCCAGACGAAGGGCTGCTTCTCACTTCTGAGACCAAGGGGTGCTGTCAGGCCTCATTTTGGGGCCACTGAGCAGGCAAGCGCTTCTGGGCCTCAGCCATGGTGGTTGAGTTTAATTTGTCACTGGTATTCTATGGCTCGTCTATTGCGAACTGAGCGAAACACAACCCTTTCCTTACTGGACTCCCAGAGTAGTGAGAGTGAGCAGTCCCAGGCTCCTCAGGGAGGTACTGTGCAGGAGTTGAGCTCATAACTCAACTATCAACCAACATGCATAATAAATTCAATGTCCAGTCCAGTGCTGGTTTTACAGTGCCCAATACTACACAGTCTAATCCAGTTTATATAATAGTGAACATGGGAACACGTCTCTTGCAGCACTATACCTCTTATATCTCTTTATGCTACCTTCACCTACCGTGTGCCCCTAGATGAAACTGCCGCCAGCACTTTATGGTAGGAGCATAAGTAACACTTAGGTGCAGATTTTAGAGTGCTCAAGTTCTTACTACTGTTAGTGTAGTAGATCGAAATTTAGGCCCAGATTTAAGAGGGCTTAGCGCCTCCTTGCATCACACTAGCATCAATTTTTTTATGCTAATGTGGCCCAATGAGGCCAAAATCTGCGCCCCAGATTTACAAAGTGGGGCAATGCATACAGTGCGCCACTTTGTAACCCCTTGCTCCACATTATGGCTGCGCCAGGCATAATGTATGCAAGGGGGATGTTCTCCCATTAGGGAGTCAAAAAATGGTGCAAAGAAATCTAAAAGATTTCTTTGTGCCATTTTTTGAGGCATTTTTAACACCTGCACAGAGCAGGCATTTAAAGGAGACACACCATTATCTATAATGGGCCTTATTGTGCTTTGCAGGATTAGCGTCAACATTTTTTACACTAATCTTGGAAAGCGCCAAACTAGTGTAAAAAATGTTGATGCTAGTTCCCTAACTACCCCCATGGTGTGCTGTATCCTACATACAGCACACACATGCTTGCGTTAGGGGGGCGCTAAGGGGTGCAAGAGAAGTGCTGCTGCATTGGATGCAGCACAACTTTTCTTAAATCTGACCCTTAGTCTCATAGTCCTTCTAGCACACCCTGGCTTTTGATAATAATATCAGCCAGAACAGTATCTCAGGGTGTCAGAAAAACTGACTTATTAAGAAGATTCACTTAGAAAATTAGAGAACTGCAGAATACTATTTGATAATCTGAGTTCCCAGGTTTTTCTTCATCCCTATCCAGATTTCTTTTCCATAGATTTCAGCTGCTTTGAGAAGCTAGGCCAGTATTTTAGACATGCGCACTGTTTGTATTTGCGCCATGGTGCACCTTTAAACAGGTGCACTATGGAAGCAGGGACAGTGCATCCTAGTACAATCAATGCACTAGTCCCAGTGCAAATCTGTGACTGCCCTGGGGGCAAAGCATTCAGTGAAATAGAGAGTGGCTGCTCACAAGCCACTCCTTTATCACAGTGCATGTGCTTCCACCTACACTTCAAAAAGGGGACATAGCGCCCCATTCAGGCAGGTGCAGTGAATAACTGCATTTGTCTGCAGAAGGAAGTCTGGGCGGGAGGTTCCATGAGACCCCTTTTCCCCCACTCCAAATGGTTGCTCTCACGAGGTGCGCTGACAATGGGCCACATTTTTGTGGCGCATTGTCAAGACCTTTAAGGGCCTGTTTGCCTCTGTAGTAGCTTCCATAACGGGGCACAGATAGAGAGGCAAAGAGATACCTTCATTTGCATGGGGACACACCTCCATGCAAACAAGAGAACGCATTTCAAGATAGTGCTGGTGCCACTTGTGCACCAGCGCTATCAGTATTAAAGAAACGGTGCACAAGCTCCTTTTGTAATGCCATAGTGCCCCGGATCGCACAAAGCAGAAGCACACAGCTGTTGCACCCCCGTGGCACTCGGCATAAAATGGCCCCAGGAGTCCCCAGTGACAGTCTGGGCCTGCGGTGATTACTCATCACTTGTAATCCCAATGGGTTTGGTAACCCACATTACCAGGCCCTTTGGAAATTAAGAGTTACTCATAATTAAAACCAATGTGTTTTGCCCAGTATCACACAATTTCATAAAGTGGAGAAGCTAGGATTGAATCTAGGTCTTCTGATTCAGAACTACATAGCTTTGCAAATAAACTAATATACTTCCCAAAGAATCCTTTAAAGAGCCTTTAATTTTCTAAGAACCGGTTGGTAACCTTTTGGAATGATAGCTGAAAAGTGAATCTGCTGATTTTCATTTGTATGTTGTCAGATTTAATATTCAAATTCTGTAAAACACATGACATTTAAAACCTGGCGAATGTTCAATGCTTCAAAAAGTCTATACATTTCAGTTGCAGGAGGGAACCCAATATGTTTTTTTTTTATTCTGCCACTGGCTAACAAGTGATCCTTGACAAGTGAAGAGCACGTTAGCGGAAACACAGTCTGTGAACGAGTGCAGGTAATCTTTTAAGAAATGGGTTGTACTTTTGTCTATGTGCCTTTCCTAAAGCAAAACATTCTATGTCTAGTGGATATTATCCCCTATCTACAATTCATATACCCCCAACATATCCAACAGATACTACTTTAAATATCAAAGTAAGCTGCCTTCTCTGAAAATTGGAAAGCTGAAGAAAGGGCTAACTAAAATGTGATTGTTCAGATGATGAGTGTTTTGCTCCAGAGGTGAGCTATGGGCAATTTCAGAAGTTTAACTGCTGGCCGGCTCCTGACATTGACTCCCCTCCGTTTGTCCTGGGATGGGTCAGGGACCTTGTCTCCTGCTGTGGTCGCCATGTTGATGAGAAAAAGGTAACCTCTTTGCCGTCTGCAATCAACAAAGGTCTTCAAAAGAGTCCACGGCTGAAGATGATGTACACTAAATACGCTGGAGGGAACCGGAGGGCAAATTCTGCTTTTTTTTGGATGTGTCCTGTCTAACCCATCCGTTGGTTGCAAATTTGAGTTAAAATTCCCTTTTACATATGTTGGTACTATCTTATCTAAAGATAAAGCGTCTACACCGGATGGGAGCAGTTTTGTTCTCAGGAACACTTGAGGACATGTGCCTCACTATAGATTAGATTGTCAGCAAATCAAATATCATAATCAATAAGCCTTTTTCAGACATTGCATGTGTGAGAAACTAATGTGCTAAATAATTAACGTTCATTACAGGAGATGAAATATTGTTAATCTCCAAACAGTCAAAATTATTAGTGAATCATATATAAGTAATTAGCATACGGCTCAAATAAATTGCAGATATCTAATGCAGCATAAGGTCTGATTTAGGGTCTTCCTCAATAGAACTGTAAATATTTCTATAGCATGCAATAAATCAATGTGAGTCTGCTCTCTAAAACTAAAGAAAGCAACACTCGCTCACCTCCAAAATGAGACCTCTTTATGGGAAAAACAATTTAAAAATCACACAGTAAGCATCATGTGACCAAAATGTGACGTAAGCTCAGCAAATCACAATACAGAATAAAATGCAACAATACCCAACACCATCCTAATACCATACTCAATTAATTAGTCCCCTTCTGACCTACTGTTATGGAATGTGACAATATAAATCTAGTTACATATAAAACAATGACGAATTTATTAAACGAAAAGGCCCATTGAGGTTAGGCAGGAAGAACTGAAGAAACAGAAACATTTATGCAGAAAGTTTCATCTAGAGCTTACAAAGACCAACATTTATATTCATTGAGATCAGATCAATGAGGTTTACAAAACTTATCATATTCGATAAATGCACATTTTGCTGCATGTGGAATCAGTGAGAAATGAAAACATGGTCATGTTTTGAAATACAAGCTGGAGGCCGGGCCTAGTTTGGCCCAGTTAAGAAAAACGCAGTTCAGTAAAGTGGAACAAACTCGTTTTGGTTGCAAATCATTCTTAAACAAATTGAGTCTTTACTCACTAACCAAAAATCTGCTCTAACACACATCATACAACTTCAATCACCTCACTACGGAGCACTGAAACTAACATTAGAGGTATAATATTTTGTGCTATAATATGTTCTCAATTTACTAGTGAGGTGGCATTCTCAACAAAAACCTTAATCTATATGCCACAACCACTCTCCATAACTCATCAGCCCATAATTATATTTTACATCACCTCAATAACGATCTTCAGGTGAGGTTTAAGCAAGATCTAGAACTGTCCATCCAGTGCCAGTCCTTGGTAAGTAATAGAACTATCTTGCAAATGGTTAGAGCTTTGGTGGACAGAAATATCAGATGTGACAATGCAGGGCGTTACCCTCCATGCCTTTACCCCACGGGCATTACAAAAAGTTGACATTAACAATACCCTGTAATACCACGCAGGGCTTCAACTTATGCAGCAGTATCGTGTATATACAGACACACCCATATATATATTACCTACTGACGGTTGCCAGTAGGTAGTTATAGGATCTAGTTTTCATAGGAAAAGCTTATTTTCTTTTGTTGATAACTTTGCCGCCATTTGACAAATCTTCCCAAAAGCTTCCAAACTAGTTTGTCATCCACTTCAGCTGCTGTCTTTAAAGGTTCAGGATGATTTGTCAAGTGGGGGCCAATAAAACGGGAGGGGAGTCCCAAAGCACGTTTTCCCCATGCAGTTTCCCATGGGGATTTTGGACTCGACTACAGCCTGAACTGCTGAACGGATTTACACCGAGTTTGGCACAAATCTAGATCTTGGTCCATAAAGAGTGCTTTTTGTAATCTGGTGCAAATCTGTTCAGTAGTTTTGGAGTTGTTAAAGGAAAAACAAATACAGATACCTAAGGATATGGATTGCCACGGATCCTCCACGGATGCACGTGCCAACAGCAGTGCTGTGATTGGCTGGCCGCAACCTGAGAGGAAAGTTGTGGCTGTCATTTTTTTCACTGGCATTTGTCCCCAGCAGGGAAATTAAAATTGAAAAGTGATAGAAGGGATCAGGGTAGAGGTACCCGACCCTATGGGACTAATAGAGGGGTCTGTGAGGGAACCTTCAAAGGCAAGAAATTGTCTAAAAACACTTTTTTCTTTAACACTCATGGATCCACCTGGATCCTCCTGGATCCCCATGGATTTGGGTGGATTCAGGTGGATCTGCAGATCCAGACCCCAACTGAAAAAACACATACACTCACTTACAGACCCCCACACATACTCACATACACCCACTTACACACCCACACAACCACTCGCACACCCACTCACAGACCCACAAAACCACTCACACACCCAATTACACACTCACACAAACACTCACTCAACCACTCACACAGCCACTCATAAACCAACAAAACCACTCACATACCCACAAAACCACTAACACACTCACTCACACACCCAGGTTACAGGGACATTATAGTTAGGAAATAGCATTAATACCATAGAAAATCGCTGAAAAAAACCAAAGGTTACAGCGACAGTACAGTTTAGAAACAAATTTAAAAAACCTTAGAAACGCACTGACTGAAGAAAACAAAGAATACAAGGACGTTATAGTTAAGTTCAGATTTTACCGACACAAAACCACAGAAATTCAGCAGTTATAGTTATCTCAAGTAACTATAACTTGTGCCCTAAGGTAACTATAACTCACGCCCAACCCATGCACTGCTAATTATCCCACATAATACATCACAAATGACCTCTTCTATGACATCACTGATAATATCACTGCAACATTTGCAGTGAAATTATTGATAAGAAAACTGTGCAGAGCAGGGGCGCAACTGATAGTTACCTTTGGACACGAGTTCCAGTTGCTTGAGATAACTATAACTATACCTGCTGAGTTTCTATGATTTTGTGTGTAAAATTTAAACCAAACTATAACATCCCCATACTCTTTGTTTGTTTCAGTGAATATATATGTGTATATGCACACACAGCTATTGTTTTGGAGACTAACAAGACTAAGAGAGTAACAACACAAAACCCCTTTTTAATATTTATATTCCCTTTTCTGCTTCTGGGAGGGAAAACCCATTTTTTTAGGAAAAAAAAACCCTTTCCTCATTCCACCTTTGACCTGTAAAAACTCCTTGCCTCAGATTACCTCTAACTATCCCTAAAACTTAAATCCTCTTACATCCCTTTACCTTTACCCTCCCCTGAACATTATAAAGTCCTTACCAACCCTTACCCTCCCTCCCCTGCACTCTAAAAACCGCTTACCTCTACTGCCCCAAAAACCCCCAAAAAACCTTACCTCCATTTACACCCACCCATCTCTGAACCTTAATAACCCCTTCCTCTTTTAGGTTCACCCTCCTATCACTGAACCCTAAATATCCCTTACAGCCCGTTACCTCTATCTGCACCTGAACCCTAAAAACATTTTCCTCTGCCTGCCTCTAAACCTGAAAAACCCTTTCCTTCCTTCCCTTCCACCCTCCTCTGAACCCCAAAACCCCCTTACCTCCCTTTATATCTACCTACCCTTAAAAGCTAAATAACCCCAACCTCCCTTTACCACTACCAACCCCTGAACACTAAAACAACCCTACCTCCCTTTTCCTCTGCCCTGTCCAGAACTCTAAAAACTTCCTACCTCCCTTTAACTCTACCCATCCCATTACCTAAAAAACCCTTACCTCCCTTTACCTCTATCATCTGCTGAACACTAAAACACCTTACCTCCCTTTATCTATACCTGCCCTTAAATCCTAAAAATCCCTTACCCTTCGTTACCACTATCCACCTGTGGATCCTTAAAACCATTACCTTCCTTTACTCTATCCTCCTTTAAAAGCATTGTATTTTATTGTATTGCAGCATTTATAGCACTTACTAAACCTATGTGGGACACTAAAGTGCTTGCCTACATGAGTAACATGCTATACCATGTACGGTGTTTGGTTGGAGGGATGTTGTTTTTGGTTTGATCCTATGTGGGACGTGTTTCTATGTCATGTGTAATGACGACCAAGGTGCAGTTATGGTGTTATGGGATGCAGCATATATTAGTGTTAGAAATGGGGTCTTTGGTTGACAGTCAGGTTACCCCCTGTTCAAGCAAGGACCCTCACTCTAGTCAGGGTAAAAGAGAATCACCCTCAGCTAACCCCTGCTTACCCCCTTGGTAGCTTGGCAGAGCAGTAGGCTTAACCTCAGAGTGCTAGGTGTAAAGTATTTGTACCAACACACACAGTAACTTAATAAAAACACTAAAAAATGACACAACACCGGTTTAGAAAAATAGGAAATATTTATCTAAACATAACAAGACCAAAACGACAAAATCCGACATACACAAGTCAAGTTATGAATTTTTAAAGATTAAACTAAAAAATAGCGCTTAGAAACATAAATGCTTCGATGAGATGTTAACACGGCGTGACGGAGTCGTTCCCAACAAGCCGACACCAGCGGCGCCGGACACGGAGTCGCGTAGACCCCCAAGTACAGTACCTTTGGTGAAGAATGAAAACAAGCCGATGCGCGAAGTCGGGGATCGCGGCGTCTGTGCGAAACGTTGAATCCGTGCACTTCGAGCGGCGTCGGTTACGACGTGGTGCGGCGACTTCCACGGAGTCGCGGACTTCAGCGGGGCTGCAGCGGCGTCGGGCCTGCGAGAAGCATCGCGTTCCAGCGAAGGTCACGGCGTCAGGTGCAGGCGGCGTTACCGGATTCAGCAGCGGCGTCGGTCCGGAGTCGCCGAAGTCGATTTTCTTAGATTTCCACCAGCTTTCCTTTCAAGGGCCCAGGGACTGGATAGGGCACCACTTGTCAGAGCAGGAGTCTCTCCAGAGACTCCAGGTGCTGGCAGAGAGAAGTCTTTGCTGTCCCTGAGACTTCAAACAACTGGAGGCAAGCTCTAAATCAAGCCCTTGGAGGCACACAAAGTCCAGTCTTTGCCCTCTTACTCTGGCAGAAGCAGCACTGCAGGAAAGCTCCACAAAGCACAGTCACAGGCAGGGCAGCACTTCTTCCTCAGCTATCAGCTCTTCACCAGGCAGAGGTTCCTCTTGGTTCCAGAAGTGTTTCTAAAGTCTGTAGATTTGGGTGCCCTTCTTATACCCATTTTAGTCTTTGAAGTCACCTTTCTTCAAAGGGGACTCACACCTACTTGTGAAATCCTGCCTTGCCCAGGCAAGGCCTCAGACACACACCAGGGGGTTGGAGTCTGCATTGTCAGAGGCAGGCACAGTCCTTTCAGATGAGAGTGAGCACTCCACCCCTCCCTCCTAGCAGAGATGGCTAATCAGGAAATGCAGGTTACACCCCAGCTCCCTTTGTGTCACTGTCTAGTGTGAGGTGAAAAACAACCCAACTGTCAAACTGACCCAGACAGGGAATCCACAAACAATGCAGAGTCACAGAATGGTTTAAGCAAGGAAATGCTCACTTTCTAAAAGTGGCATTTTCAAACGCACAATCTTAAAATTAACTTTACTAAAAGATGTATTTTTAAATTGTGAGTTCAGGGACCCCAAACTCCACATGTCCATCTACTCTCTAGGGGAATCTACACTTTAATCATATTTAAAGGTAGCCCCCATATTATCCTATGAGAGAGACAGGCCTTGCAACAGTGAAAAACGAAGTTGGCAGTATTTCACTGTCAGGACATATAAACTACATTACTATATGTCCTACCTTATCCATACACTGCACCCTGCCCTTGGGGCTACCTAGGGCCTACCTTAGGGGTGCCTTACATGTGAGAAAAGGGAAGGTTTAGGCCTGGCAAGTGGGTACACTTGCCAAGTCGAATTTACAGTGTAAAAATACACACACAGACACTGCAGTGGCAGGTCTGGGACATGATTACAGAGCTACTTATGTGGGTGGCACAACCAGTGCTGCAGGCCCACTAGTAGCATTTAATTTACAGGCCCTGGCACCTCTAGTGCACCTTACTAGGGACTTACTAGTAAATCAAATAGGCCAATCATGGATAAACCAATTACATACAATTTACACGGAGAGCATATGCACTTTAGCACTGGTTATCAGTGGTAAAGTGCTCAGAGTTCAAAAGCCAACAGCGACAGGTCAGAAAAAATAGGAGGCAGGAGGCAAAAAGATTCGGGATGACCCTGCATAAGCAAAAGTCCAACAATTAGTGTATGGAATTATGAAGTAAAGAGGTAGACATGCACTTTTATGTTTTTCAGTATTCAGTTCGCTTTGAATAGATTTGTGGGTCCCTTTTTGTTATTTCATATGATATAGGCAAAGCAAAACACAAACGCTGTTGGATAGCGTAACTGGATGGACGGAATGCAGAACCAATAAAACATTCCCCCCCCAGTCACAGATCTGGGTTTAATCCATCCATTATTTTGCTCACCATGCCACCCCAGTTTGAACCCAGCCATATGCAAATCAGTCTTGACCCTGTTCCTCATGGGAACAGTCCAGCCCGAACTGCCAGGCCAGGTTCTCCCTGGACCGGAAACAAGCATCCTGGGACCGGTTTCGGGGTTTCACCCCTTATCAGCCAGGCTAGCTTGAATCCAGTGGCACAGTGAGCCCGGGACCCACGTCTGGGCATACCCGGCGCACTTAGGGCAGCAAAAGCAAAGCAAAACACAAACGCTGTGGGATAGCGTAACTGGATGGACGGTCTGTGGACAATGCAGAGTGCCTTAAACAATATCCTTCTAGCTATAAGTAGCCAGTTGAGGACTCTGGTCATGCTTTCGCTTGGGTGAAGTAGAGAAGAACTCTTGCAGCAGTATTTTGGATGAGTTGTATTTCGCATATCAATAATACGGGTGCACCAAGGTATAGGCTGTGGGCGTAGTCAAGCTTGGAAATTAAAAGTGTGACAATGGCTTGTAGTTTATGTTGGTATGCAAGGTATGAGAAGATGCAACATAGTCTTTTCATTGTGGAGAAGGCACTCTTTATGACGGTGTTAGTATGAGGTATCAAGGATAAGCCTGAATCCATGAGTACT
This sequence comes from Pleurodeles waltl, assembly GCF_031143425.1. Taxonomy (NCBI): domain Eukaryota; kingdom Metazoa; phylum Chordata; class Amphibia; order Caudata; family Salamandridae; genus Pleurodeles; species Pleurodeles waltl. Next base: position 721,094,505 of record NC_090448.1, on the reverse strand, counting down.
TTGAGGTTTCAAACTTCTCTTGATGTTGTTGGAGGGCTTCAAGTTCCTTAGGCCATATGGTTGTAGGCTGGTAGTTTTGCCATTTTCGCCATGTCATAATTTTAATCTTTGCAGTGTTGAGATTTAGATGGGTCTTCATCATCCATGTGTTCATTGTTTGAAGACCATCATCAAGTTTTAAATATAAGTGGTCTTCAGGGCTATCCATTTTTAGAAATATTTGGGTGTCATGTGCATAGATGTAACAGGTGAGGTTGTAGTATTTAATTAGATTTGGTAAGGGGGTTAGGGAGATGTTGAATAATAGAGGAGATATGATGGACCCTTGAGGAGCACCAAAGTGTTGTGTGTGTGAAGGTATTGTGAAGGGAGTAGATAGACTACACTTTGTCTGTCATATAAGAATGCATACCAAGTATTGTTGCACTGTGCACCAATTCCTCAGGTTGTGTCTTTGTGTACAGTTTACCTTTCTTATTCCTATAAAGGAGCACTCCTATACATCTTTGCAAATGAAGCTTATTTAAATGTAAGAATGAATGAAAACACAGTGTGCTTTCCCTCATCTAAATGCTCAAATAAAAGATTTTGTATGAGTGAAATAACATTGGGTAGAAACTCTGTTTGTCAACATCACAAGTGTATAATTGTATTAAAAAATATTTATATGAAGAGTATTTTTTTATATATGTTTCTGGCCCAGTGCCAGCACTGGTTGCCATCACTCAGGTAGGAGGCTTATTCTTCCCTCTTGCAGAAGAATATTAAAAGAGCATCTGCTTTTCAATTTTATAAACTTCAGTTCAAAGCATCAGGGGTTCAACCCTTATCCATCACTTAACCCTTAAGTTCCCCCATTTTTTAAATGACATAATAATTATGACATAAAAAATACTTAACTACATGGTAAAGTTCCACAAGGTAAAGTACCAAACAGAGGCCTGTCTGGTACTTACCTAAGTGTTATTTAACTGCGTGGTAACATCCTGCAGGGTAAAGACTATTTACCGATGCAGAATAATGGTTCAAGAGATCATTGATCCTCTATTGCAATGTTTCTATTTGACAGGAAACTCTGAGATTAGTATCACAAAGAATAATTTGGAAAGGTGGCAGCCACCAGGGGAATCATGAGGTCCATCACTGTGATGCGCATGGTGGAGGAGTCAATATTCCCACATGAAATTATAGAATGCCAGTTGAAGACTTATCACTTCCTGGGTTGGAATTCTCATTATCAGGCATCTTATAGCCACTTTGGCCTAATTCTCCAGTGAGAAATAGCTAGGGAGTTGAGATACAGTTGAAAGACACGACTGAGGAAATGTGGTCCACTGTTTTTTTTGTTTCTTTGGGAATGCTAGAAGAGGCCAATATCTTCACTTCAGACTTGGGAATCGCTGTCTCCATCCAGCTAAGCCTCTGGATAGCAGCTTTGCTTATTCACAACAACCAGCATCTGATGCCCATCTGTGACCGTCTGAAAATATGGGCACCAGCGTTTCACTTTCTCCAAAGGCTGGTACATTAGGCAGCAATCTACTTCCTGCTCCACAAGTCAGTGTTTGCCCGGGAATCTCACATGCTTTGGATGGTAGGCTTTTATGACCTGCTCATATTTAGTTCTAGTGTTTCTCAAGGCCATTCTTCAATCTGGCGTTTGTATGCCCCAGCCTACAGACTGTTAACTTCAGCTACTTGTGACACGATGCCCTCCATACCGACAGCTCCAAGAATGGCTGCCTGAGCAACAACCCTTATGCATTTTGCGTGCTCTCAGCTTCAATCTGTTCAATAGGGGTAACAGGATGAGAATTAATCTGTCCTTCATTTGGAGCAGGGTGATAGAAGCCACAAAGTTTCTTCTAACTAGCATTCTCCTAAGTCTTCTGCTAAAAAATGGTACCTCACTTGTGTGGGTATGCCTAGTGCCCACAATAAGAAAGGGCCAAAACGCAACATGGATATATATCAAATTGTTCTATGCAAAACTGACCCATTTTTTGCAAACTGGGTAGATGTGGTTTTGGGCCTTAGCTCAGATGGTATCTAGGGAAATCTAGCAAACCTGTACATTTTTAAAACTAGACACCCTGGGAAGTCCAGGATGAGTAACGTGTATGGCTCTCACCAGGTTGTGTTGCCCAGAATCCCTTGCAAACCTCAAACTTTCACCAAAAAAAACACATTTACCTCATATTTCAGTGATGGAAAGTTCTGGAATCTGCTGGGAGACACAAACGTCCTTCTGCCCAGTATTTTCCTAAGTCGTCTGATAAAAATGGTGCCTCACTTGGGTGGGTAGGCCTAATGCCTGTGACAGAAAACTGTTCAAAACGCAACATGGATACATCTATTTTTTCCAGTCAAAACAGACCTAGTTTTTGCAAAGTCAGTAGCTGTGGTTTTTGGGCCCAACCTGTTTCTCCACTTTTGAGGGGTGAGAGCATGGCCATGCCCATGCTAAGCAGCCCCCACCTCTACAATTTAAAACAAAAGTAATCCCTGCTATCTAGTGGGCTTTTTGACCCCCCAGGAGGCAGATGGGTGTAATATCCCCATTTGCCCCAGGGAGGGGGAGCAGAAAGACTGTTCTACTTTTTGTGGGGTGTGGGGACATGGCCATGCTCATGCTGGGCAGCTACCACATCTACAATAAAAAAAACAACTAACCCCTGGTGTCTAATGAGCTTTCTGCTCCCCACCCCAGATGAGGGCATATGGGGGTAGTTGTCCAACCTGTCCCAGGGTGGCAGGAAGACTAAGACTGTGTCCCCAGTTTTATGGGATGGGGGAAAAGCCATGCCCATGCTGAGCAGCCCCAACCCCTATAATTAAAAAAAACTAATCCCTAATATTTAGTGGGATTTCTGCCCCTTGGGGGGAGGGGCAGATATGGCTAAATGTCCCTCTCTGCCCCCCCCCCGGTCAGAAAGACGTTTGCCTTATTTCAGGGGTAGGGACATGGTCCCACCCCTACAAAAAAACATAATCCCTAGTATCTAGTGGGCTTTCTGCCTCCCAGGAGGAAAAATGGGGGTAATTGCCCTCATATGCTCGCAGGGGGCAAAACAACTGTTTCTCTTTTTTTGGGTGTTGGGGCATGGCCATGCCCATGCTGGACAATCTGAACCCCCTGAGGGGGGGGGGGATGGGATAATGGTTCCCATCTGCCCCCTGGGGGCAGAAAGACTGTGTTCAGTTTGGGGGGGCATAGCTATGCCCATACTGGACAGCCCCCACCCCTACAAAAAAAAAAATCCTGGTGTCTAGTGAGCTTTCTGCCTCCCCTTACCCCCCCTCCCCCGGAGAGCAGTTAAGGGTAATGGCCCCCATCTGAAAGACTGTATAATGAATTTGTTTTAGGGGAGAGCACAAGCCCTTGCACAAGGGGCTGCTCCACCCTCACTGGTGTCTAGTGGGTGGATTCCTGCTTGGGGGATCGCCCTCCTGCGGCAATCTACAGGCAGGAATCCATTAGAGAAAGGTACCATTTTGCATCATTGCTCGGGGAGCTGTGATAGCCTTACGACCACTGAGGCAGTGAAAGTGAAATGAACAATCGTCTCATTTCACTTTCACTTTCAAAGCAATGATGTCAGTGCGCCGTGCATGTCTATAATCATTGTATTGAAAAAAATGCCTCAGGTGGCTGAGGTAGCTCTTCTCCACCACCCCAGGCTAAAAAATAAGAAAGGAAATGCAGAGGGAGTTCCTGCCTTGTGTGCCAGGACGGCTCGGAGGCCCAGATGCCCACAGTGTCCTCAGGCGGCTTTGAGCCATCCCGCGCACACAAGGGGCTAAGTAGCTCTCCTCTGTGCAGCCCAGCCTTCCTTGAAGCTTTTGCTTGCTTGCATTGATATATATACACACACACATATATCTATATATATATATATACCAAAAATTAGAAGCCAGTATTTGAGATTAAAACATTTGTAGTTTCAGAATTCATTAACACTAACATTCAAGGAAAAAAATTGTAACTTTTAAACTATATTTAAAACTGATATTTAAGTGAGAAATAATGCAGCTTTGAGAAGATTTACTAATATTATTAACTTGGTACCCTAAGTTTGGTTGATATTTTTTTAGGCACTCTTGATGTAATGCTTCAAATATTTCTTTATCTGACTCACATTTATTCCTTCCTCCATAATATACCCGGTTGGGAAAGGAGGAAACACATTTAGTAGAACAACTCAGCCAAATGTTAAGCCTTATGACATCTATGTCTATACTGTGGATACCACTGAAATTACAATTAATTGGCAGTCTGATTAATTGGACATACAAATAGTTATACTACAGAAGTTGGCATTATCTGTGGCATCAATAGATAATTGATTTTCTAACATCTACTTAGATCTTAACGTGAATTGTTGAGGGTGCAGTCCAGCTGTGAGTTAATTGGACACTTTACAATAAATGTTTAATTTTTACTCAAAGATTATACTCCCCACATTGCATGAATTGATGAGATGATGCATAGGAGTCTATCATAGAATATTTTGGAACTAGAGCTTGAACTCAATAATTTGACGTCTTCTTTATCATGTTCATCTATTACTTTATTTACTTATTCACCAATTAGATTATTTGTTTCTATAGCAGAGTACATTGGGTGAAAGGGGGATCTTCTTAAAAACTAACGAGTGTTGGTACAAATATCTCTGTGTAAATAGCTTATAAACAAATGTTTATAATGCAGCATTCTCCTGGGGCCATAAGAAGGACATAATCTGGGAAATGAAGGCTCAAGACAAAAAAAGAGGGTCACAAAATCAGACAGTTAAATCTGACAAGGGGGGAAATAAGTTCAATTATAAGGGTTTTGAGGTAGCTGGCCCGTTTCATTGCCACAGAACACACAGCTTAACCAATGAAAAATGTAAAAACTGCAGCACAGACTCTACAAATTTCAAGATTAATAAAGACAACACCTAAAGATGGCAACGATCTAAAGAATGTGGAGTTTAAGATGGTGGGATCCCCCTATACAGAGGTCAAGGGGCAAAGTTTAAAGTTTTGTGTTGAATAAAAAAGTAGTGACCCTCTAGCAAAGATGTGCCTTCTTGTTTAATATGCAAAGTAGTTGTATTGTTTATTCAGGATGTGGCTTCTACTGAAAATATCCCCTTGTCAAGCACTACTAAGCCAGCTGAAGCAGTTAAGAAGCAAGTATTCATTTTCTTCAAACTAAAGCAGGAGAAGAAATCATGTCTAATTAACTGATCAAAACTGCTAGAAATATTCAGTTGTATCCCAGTATTGTAAAAAATTATTTCACATGATTTAAAACAAGTTGGGGTGTTCATCATATTAGAAAAAGAGGTAACAAGGATGCCTCACACTTTCATTTTGTCATCTAAGTGGCTTTCAAAGGCTCTCATGAATTATGTACTTAAGGCCTTGTAGCTGAAGCACAAAGGGACTTTGAGAAGAATATTTGTAATGATTGCCCAATATTGCCATGACTTTCCGGATTGATCAACACCAAAATAACTCTCATCAAAAAGTCTTACGGCAATAAAAAGGAGGGATCATGGGGAAATAACTAGCAAGACATGCAAAAGACTGATCTTATAATTATTATTCAAGATCTCACCTTGGCAGGGTCAATCATTCAGTAGAGAGAAAGATGGGTTTATTTTTCATTCTCCATGCAGACCTAACAAATACACTAGTGAGCGAGGCAATGCACTTGCAGATTACTCTTGCGGGGATATTCATGGTTTTAATGGGTTTGTTACAATTTCAATGATGAACCATTTATGTAGTCAATATGCATTTATCCTGTTACAGAGCACAGGATGCAGGATAGTCCTGAGACATTATGGTATGAGTTGTTCAAAAACCTGGCACATGGTTAAAAAGAGGACATCCGGATGGATGGTTGTTAGCACTTGTATCAACCGGACACGTGAAAGGGACTATGAAGATCAGAGTTAAATGAAGGTGAATTTTGGTATCTTTGATTTGCATATTAAGTAGAACTTCTCTGACTCAAATGTTCATTTTGATAAATATTAATATTCTTTCAATTAGTGAAGCAGTCTGGAGAAGTCGTTATGTTTACTGGAATTTTACTGAGGTTATTTAAGACATGCTTATCCAGAAGCAATCTTGGTTTTCGGTGTTTTATTCAAGGATGGTTCAAACTATCCCAGACCGAACCTGAAAGAATTCTTACCCTTGGGGAACAAACACAGAGATTTTTTCAAGATTCGTGCAATCACCTAAGGCTCATCATATAGGATCTTAATAAATTAACCAAATCTTGGTTTGTCTAAATGGATACATTTCTATTGAGAATTCTGCAAGAAGTTTCTTGTGACAGGGGTCTGACTGACTATTTCACTATGCGACAGCAGATAAATGTGATTATTTTAGATTTTTGAAAGTGGAAAGAAGTAGTCACTTTGTGATACTAGTAAACTGTATCCAACTTAAGCCCACATTAGGTACAAAAATTCCATTCTTCTCAGTTGTCATCTTCAGCATTAACAAAAATGACTTAAATCTGCAAGCCTAAAAAGAATAGCAGAATTTCAAAGTTGCAGCCTCCAAATCGGAAACTTAATCATGATTCTCCGTTATTTCTATGTGCTAAAACTAATGAGGAATGCTGAGTACACACACGTTTCACTGTATTCCTTATGTATTGTTTCAGGGAACAAATTATTGGTATGATTCTGAATCTTTGATGGTAAAAAAGGAACGTGAATTCACTATACAGAAAGCACAGGAAAACAGATTGTTGGTTGTAGTAAATAATTAAATGCTTTAGAGGTACATGTAATGCATTCTGAGGGTTGAAGGGTGGTACAGTTGCTCAAACTCCTTTTTGGAAGTTAATCCTCAAAGGTTCTAGAAAATGAACAAAACTGTGTGACACAAATGTTACTCTATTGGAATACGTTGTCTCTGAAGCTCCATGGATTAACTATTTAAATCATCCATACAGTAATGTAGGTGCAGCTCCCTACTCTTCAGATAACATATCATACAGAGTATAAGAGGATTCATTAATGTTAATGACCACAAAGGTTGTAAAGAAAACAGTGTTTCCTCTGAAAAGATTAAATATGGTTAGTCCAGATAATTTTCATGCACAGATCTAAAACCAAATCAGTATTGGTAAAACAATTTATTGACCCATTCTTTAAATCTATAATGTTTGCAGGCACAATTCCTGAAAGTTGCAATGGCGCTATATTTTGGCCAATTCATAATAAACGAGGACTAGGCAGGCCACCAACCTCATGGTTATCACTGTCAGTTAATTTTTCTGTTGAACGATATAGACCAAATATTTGCAAATATAATTTTTTAATATCTCATAAAAGAAACCAATCCCTTTTGAAGAGGGAAGTTTTTGTTGTGAGCATAAAAGGTTGATCTTTGGTTGAGCTAACGACCACAAGTCCATGAAGCTGGCCCCCCAATTTATATTATCAACGTTTAGAGGGTGGGGCAGTTCAGTAGGGGGAGGAGTGATTTGGCAGACTGTATGTGCTTTGGGTGAAGTTACACTGTTTAAGTATTTCAGATGGCTCACTGCTCATTTTACAGACTCTATTCACATAATTATGTACAAGTTGAAGTAGATCACTTGGAGGTTCATCTATTTAAAGCATGTGTAATGTTAGAAAAATAATCTCACAGTTTAAGGGGAAAGTGTTACTGTTTACAGCCAAGACCCAAAATAAAGGCTATTGGTCCTTTCCAAGGCTAAGGCTTGAATAGGTCTTATAAATATTTGCAGGTGGTGGTTAGTTCAAAATAAAACTGGTTAGATCACTTTCATATAACTAATCTCCAAATATCAGTTATTGGGATCCGAATTTGTCAATGTCAGAGCAAAAGAAGAGTTGCAATCACAATGTTGATCCTGAAGCTGTTATCCAGTGGAAGAGGTTGAAATTAATGCAACGCCTGCCCAAGTATGGATTCCTGTACAGGATCAAATAATTTCTGTAAGGAGGTAGATCCTGATACTGAAGTTGGTACTGATGGGGGCAGGTGCATTAAAATGGCGTTACAATTTGAATGCCGATAGGAGGCAAATTAAATATGCATTGGGGAGGACTAGTGTTTGCAGGTTATATTAAGTTAATGTGTATAAGCACCAGTATGTTGACAAAGACCGGTAACGATTAAGTAGGGCAGATACAAAAGCAATTGATTTGTGTATTGGTCCCAAAAAGGGGCTAGAGAGACCAAGGTAAACTTGAGCAGTCCTTTGAAGGATATAAACGACAGATGGGTATAAAAGGCCAAATGTTAAGGTGAACTGTAAGTTAACTGGTAATAGTGGCCACTGAATGCCTGGCCCAATCGCAGCCAGCGAAACATGGCCAAAACCCGTTTTCAATCCTCTGGGGAAACGCAAATCCACCCGGGTGGCAGCACGTGTCTGACAAATAGCAATGGAATGAGGCGTTTCAGCCTGGAAGATTTTAGCCTAATACCGCCGTGCAAGAGATAGTATTTGACTCAAGGGCGGAATCCAAAGAAAACTGAAGGGTTTGTTGGCAGGCTCTAGCATCTGGGGAATCAAAAGTGGCAAAGAGGGTCATCAGCGTGTATCATCAATAGCTGTCCCTTTTAAGAATTGGAAGGCAACAGATTCAAGAATGATGCCTATTGTTAAACATGAATATGAATCTAGGATATCTTATGAGCAGGAAAACAGCTTGGAATACTTCACCAATAAACCCAATATGTGCGTGTCCTAACATTGGTCAGGAGAGGACGGTGTGCTCCCGTGTCTGAGTATTCTTCCAGGGAAACACCAACAGGCTGAGCTGCTTAGAGTCTGAACTGGTATCAACTCCGGCTGGCAAATGAATGGTCTAATGGCCCATTTTGTAACTAACAGTGTAACGTGCAGATGTCATGAAAAGCTAAAGGTGGTACACATACTAATTGATTGCTCTATTTTTGTAAATGGAATTGAATTGCTTACTCACAAAGTGCACTGCCAGTCCCAAAGGAAAATCCTGGCGCTTTGTGAAAGCAATAATAGGAGATCATCCTTTTGTTTTTATTTGTAAAATAGGCAGTTCCACCAAAAATCACTGCATTTTATTTAATTGGCCAACTGTATTCTGCTGATATAAATTTTGCTTCAGAAAGATTCTTAAAAGCCATTAAAGAATTTGAAATATGAAGTTTAAATACTTACAGTAGGTTGTGGGAGTTCTAATGGTCGCTACTGTTTTGCTTTATGTCGAAGATTTCTGAGCCATATATTTGTTTGTCTAAATGGTTATTTGGATTACTTCTAAGAATGTTAAATGATGCTACAGCATTGGTATGAGACGTACTAAATTCACACTACTGTTTGTGGGCTTAGGTGCCTGTGCATACTGGATCTATGGTGGGTGTATTTTAATTTATTTTATATGCTTTCTTAGTAACTGTGGGTTACGTTGCTATTGTCTTGGATTGCCAGGGTAATAATGACTTACTTTAGTTCAAAAGTAAAGGATTTCTTGACTTTCAAAAGCAGAGGAGTACATACTTCTCCAAAGTAAAATTTAAGTGTTGGAACATTTGATGTTGGATATTTCCCTTTCTGAATGACAGCTAAAAGTTTTGCCAAACCCTACTGGTACTTTCAACAGAGCATCCGTCTGATAGAAGGAGCCCATAGGAGACACCCTTGGCTGTGGGCACTGTTGGCATCACCTTGAAAAGATCGATCTGCATTCTTAGGGCAAGTCACACACTTGTTGCTGTGGTTGGTTGAGCGATGAGGAAACCTTTGTCAACATGCTTTTGTCAGTATGAGGTGTTGGGAGAAATCACTTTTTTCCTGTGGCTCACTGGAGTGGATTACAGCATGTTTTGCCATACCTGATATTTGCATCAGCAGATACAAAATTGTGGAAGATTGCAGTTAGCATCCCACTGCATGACAGACTACACCTGTATTCACGGTCAACCACTGCCTTTACCTCCCTTTTTTGGTAAAATACCACACCCTTTCTTGACCTCACAGCGGCCAATTCTGATTCATTAAACAACAGCAAATCAGAAATTACAGAAACACCAGATTGTTTCACTCGCCGTGATAGGTCGCCTTTCAACAAATTAGGTGGTCTGTAAGTCTAAGCAATTCTAGCCTTCTGGGAAGCCAGGAAAAATGTCTGGGGCTCCTCCACATCTTTCTGGACAAGCTTTATGGTGCAGGAAGTTGCAGAGATCAACAAGTGGTGGGTGAATGGATGTTTATTGTGAATGTTCAGAATTCGAGTGCACTAAGTACTTGAAGAAAGATACTGGCAGAAGAATGCTAAGAATTACTGATTCAGCCCAGCCTGCATTCTGCAAATAGTTCCCTACTCTGTAGGGATCCTAGGGAATACATTTTGACTGATAAAAGACAGGAGGTGGGTATATGGCTGAAGAGTGCTACTGAGCTCTGCATCTACTTGTATGCTGTTGCAATAGCTGCTCATTGGCTAAATGAGCTGACCATGAAAATGAAGGTGCAACAGAACACAAATTATCTCATTTGGCCCTTTCAAATCTGTACAGATTGATAAGGGTGGACCATAGGTTTTTTGCTTTAGACATGCACTTTTTAATATCTACGACACCCCCTGGCAAAGATTGTCAGAACTTATGGCCTCGAGATTCACTCTTATGCAGATGATTCACAGGTGGCCATTTCCTTCAATAAATATCCAGCTATCACCAAGCAGTGCTTTATATCTAGCGTGAAAACAATCGCTGGTTGGATGTCTCTTAACTGTCTTCCATTAAATGCACCAAAACGGAGATAATGCTGTTTGGAAAATCCCAGCAATTCTGGGCTGATGACATGTGGCCAACCGAACTGGGCTCCGTACCTACTCCTAAGCAGATGGTGAAAAATCTAGGTATCCTATTGGACTACAAGCTCACCATGAAAGAGCAGGTCTTAACAACGACGGGTGCCTGATTCCACACTCTACGAATGTTAAAGAAAGCCCTCCTTCATCATCTAAAAATACCTTAGTACAAGGGCTTGTAACGCCTTAATAGCCTATGTTAATGGCAGCTTCCTTGCAAAACTTCAAGTAGTGCAAAACACAGCCATCAGGCTTATATGCTACCAACCATTGGGTACAGCCACTTTACCTCTTCTTAGATTGTTCTATTGGTTGCCCATTAGAAAAAGAACCATTTTTAAAAATTGTTGTCTCACCCATAAAGCCCTCATGGGCCTAGGCCCCACCTAACTCGCACAGAATCGTATACCATACTGTCCAGCTAGACGCTTGAGGTCCAGCGATAAAGCTCTTCTCACGATTCCTGGATTCAAGAAACCTAAAGCCGGTGATAGAGCCTTCTCCTATCTGGCTCCTGTCTATTGGAATAAACTGCCATATGTGATTCAAACTTGTCCTGACCATCTCTCCTTCAACAAGATGCTCAAGACTACTCTGTTTTAATGTTGCTAACCCTTCGGCTTGCCTAGCAGTGCCGAGATACCCCTCCCAGGGTGATTTGTGCACTATAACAAATTAAATTAACACAACATAACAAGAGAAAGCTAATGGAGAAAGCAGCCAGGTTGAAGTAAGAAAAGCAGGAACTGCTAAGGGGAATGCTTCCCAAGGAGAAGAACAACAGATTTCTGTGGACAGAATGAAAATTTGCAGGAAAATCAGAATGGCACCAGCAAGATATATGTTCAGAAAAGTAAAGAAAGCTTGCAGGCAATAACTTATCAAAGATGTTCTGTACTTCATGGCAAATTATAATTTTATTGCAATTAAGGAGCCTATAAATAATTACAATCTCTATTTTAGCCCTTGTGGCACCACCTAGTTATTGTGCATTAAGCCTAGTGCATTCCGTCTCCTTACATAGAAGTCGGCTCTGCATACGATTCTCAAACATAGTTGTGCAGCAGTCGATTGTTTCTGAATTCCCATCAGGAGAAATCAAGGGCTTTCTGCTGAATTAACAGAAATGATATTCAGTTTTAACAAGGCAACACCTGCTCCTGTATCCGCACTGCATCACGCCTACTGTGTCTGCTCTCTATTTTTACAAAGAAGGGACAGATGCCTAGTTGATGAGATGAGGATCACATTCATTTTCCTAAACAGGAATTCTATTGTCAGTCATTAGTAATGTCCCGCTTCATAATAAAATACTCCATTTGCATACGGGATTACAGTCTTTAAAACCACAATTTGCTCAGTTTAGCTGCTGTATCTGAACATCACATTTTCTCGTCCTGTATTCAAAGACCTGTCGTTTTGCCTTTCATTATGGCTATAGGCAAACATGTCCCAGCATGCAAAGCACTTTTGAGTGTCCAAATGTACTAACCTATTTTAACCCTTTATCAACTCCTAAAATTGGGTTTTGCATGGTTATCAAATCGCATTTTGGAAGTGTGCTGTGGGCAGCCCTTCCAAGAGACTATTTGATAACCATGAATCAAGGGTTTGGAACCAGAATTCCAGTCACAAACCATTGAAAAGTTACAGATTCCCAATTTGGGGTGGTAACCTATTTGCAAAATTGGACCCCTTTACTTGATGAATAATGGAGAATGTTTCTCGAAGAGTAGGCAGTGGCCAAGAAGGCTATAGTCAACTCTCAATGAAACTAGTAAAAATAGAAAACTTAAAAAAACAAAGCAGCCCTGTTTCCATTAAAGAAATTGGACTAGTTTAAAAATGTATCTCTTTTTAAAAGCAGTGATGAACATGGTGGTCGGCTGCACTTTCCAGGCCACCATCCCTGTGACAGTATCCAATCAGAGTGTCTCAATTTGTGACCAACCTAATGAATGCTAATTAAGTAGGTCGGATTGTGAACCACTCCGATTAAGAATTGTATCACCCGACCTATTAGTACTTAAGTCAATTCACATAATTCCAAACTGGTTGAAAATATTTTGGTTGCAAATTGCGACGGGTATAATAATACAACTCTCATCCAGCTCCTTTGACATAATCTCACAGCACGGTCTGGAAAATAAAATCTCAAAACCAACCCAAATTCAGAGGGTTACAATAATCACACATGTCAACGTTATTTTTTATACAATCGTTTCCTAACTGCCTGGGTTCATACTTCCAGCACTAAGCGATACCCCCACCAGTCTTGGTCGTGGATTTAAAAGGAGACGGTTAAATGTATTCAAATATCAAAACGTATACAGTTTCTACTACTGATGTTCACCAATTCTAAACCTTGTTGACTACGCCATTCGAGGAGCGAGCGGCAAAAGCCCAAATTTAGCCCAGTCCTCTGTATGGTGTAAATACAAATATTAAAAGTAGTCTGTTAGTTTGCTTGCAGCCTTCAGAACGTTGTTTTAAGTTTTGGCTGATACATAACTCAGGCTCATTCTCATCATGGGATCTACGAAAAAACACATCCTACTTTGAGACACTAAGGGCCTCATTATGAGTCTGGCAAACTCGTTGAGGCGGTCAGACCGCCTCACTCCTGGTGGTCGAATCGCTAGATTACGACCCTGGCGGTCGGACCACCAGGAGACCGCTGCCACCGCCAGGAACATGGTGCCCAACGGGGTGGCAGCGGTTGGATTTGTGGTCAGCCACGGAAGCGCTGAGTTCAGTGCCGCCATGCTGATCACGAGTCCTCTTTCTGCCAACCTTTTTATGGTGGGTTGCCCACCATGAAAGGGCTGGTGGAAAGACAGTGCTAGAGGCCACAAGAGGGACCCTGCAATGCACACAACCATGTCGTGGACAGTGAAGGGGCCCTCCTGGCCAGCACCCTCAGAATGCGCACTGGCTGCTACGGCAGACAGTCCTTATTCTGAGGGTGCTGAGACCCCTGAGTGCAACGGCATTGACCTCGGCTCCATGTGGAGCCGAGGCCAATGCCGCCGCACTGTTTCCACTGGGCTGACCAGCGGAAAACTCCAGATATGGAGGTTTCCACCGTTCAGCCAAGTGAAAACATTGTAATAGAGCAGGAGGGAGACCAGAGGATCTCCTCCCCCTGGGGCTAGAGGGCCAGCAGTCAGACCGCCAACCTGGTAGGGAGGCCCTAGCTCTAAGAACCAGACATGGGCTCAGGATAAATACCAGTCTTAGGAAGTACATATCACAAAGTAGGGAATAGAAGAAGGAAGTGAAGCAACATCAAGAGTAAGAAAGCCAAAGAACCAACCAAGAGCAACAGACTAACAAGAATCACACAAAATAGATAATGATCCAACATCTGCTGTGTTAACTGATTTCTGTAAAGTACAAAGTTTATTGTTGCTATGGCTTTGGTGCTGAGGCCCATTTGGTGTGGATGGCAGCAGGATTTGGTGGATGGCAACTATTCTGAGAGTGAGGAAGGGGGGTGGTGAAGAGCAGGAGCTGGCAGTTCTAGCAGCAATGAGGATGGTTACAAAGGGGTAGGTCATCACTGGTTGCTGTGACTGCATGGCGGAGTGGATAGACAGGGAGCGGATTATGTGCAAGGCTGCAGTAATTAAGGATACAGCAGGGGTGGCGACAATCTGCAGAGCTGTAAATCAGTTAATGTTGGAGGTAGCGAGGATCCTAGGTCACCCATGCCTGAGCCTGGTATGGATGCTGTAATGTGAAACAAGCACCAGGGTTTTAAAATGAGTTTGTTGGGGGGACAAGCCGGGGTTTTTAAAATTTTTAAAAGGTAAGGTGTGGGGAGAAGGTGCAGACCTTCTTGGAGTAGGAAGCAGTGACATACAAGAGTACTTTACTACTTCCAACTACATTCGTTTTGAAGAAAGTGGTGACAGTAGGTGTTGCATAAGATGTCCATTGGGAAGACAGAAGCAAAGCATGCTCTTGTGGGACTCCTCTCTCAGATCACAGAAAGCTCTGAAGGTGTGTTGGAATTCTGTTATTTGGCCACTGTCAGCTAATGCACGGACCACAGAACAGGAGAGGTGTATTTACAGGACTGAAGATTTTTCAGGAGTCTGGCATTTTCTATGTAGGGGGCTGAGGTATGGTCGTTGGCATAATTGAAGCACGTCACCACAACTGACGTGTCAGCAGGTTCACTTCTAGGAACGTGAACATGAATTTTAGACTTCAAAGATGGATTGTAACACAGCATTTAGGTGTCAAAGAGAAACATATCCATATCAGTGGCAAGCCCGTCTGCGCCCATCCATGGTCGGACAAAGCTCAGCGCCAGCCACACTGCCTAAATTTCACCCCAGCCCGGTTCTGCCTGGAAGTACTCTTTGAAAACACTATCCTCTTATCATAGAGGAATAAAAAAGGTCAAGTAAATTAACTTGCCTTTGAAATCTTGAGGTCTAATAAACCTAGGGATGTTTTTAAAATCACTAAAATGTTAACTAACCCATGGGCTCTCTCTCAGACCTTAGAAGCCTCGTCAAAACCATCAATATGACCCTGGCGGTGAGTGATAAAGTGGTAGTAATACCGCCAATAGGCTGGCGGTAACTACTGCCAAATTATGACCATGGCGGTGATAACTCCCATAGACATCCAATGTACCACACCAACCGCCAGGGCAGACACAACACTCACCATGGCAGTAGCCATCAACAGCCAGGCGGAAGACAAAGTACCACCCACCATATTAAGACCCTACAGTCCGCCACGTTTTCTGGGGCAGTACCAAAGCCATCAAAAGCCTGGCGGAAACACATCACAGAAGAGAAAAGAGTCACCATTGGAGACACAGGGATGACCAATGCCACCACGGAACCCGAACTGCAAGTGTTTCCGATGATCTTCTATGTTATGCTCCACCTGGAACACCAATGCCGACGAAGATGATGACGGTGAGTACCGCCACCTAGCACACAAGGGAGGGAGGGAGGAAAATGAGAGACACATGCACAACACAAACCTGACACACACACACCATACACACAACCACCCGCACACGAAAAACTATTTTCACCCGATACACAGCAGAATAATGCAAGGACACCAGAATGCACCAAGGTGAATGTATTAATATCAACAGCTAATAAATAATCCAATTGTCAGTAAAACAAATATGTACAAATGTACAAAAAGGGACACTGCCCAGTCCAATGTTCAAAGGGCCTACATAGCCACAGGGCACAGTCCAAGGCCCAACTTGAATACTGACTTCATCCAGATAGAACTCTGCAGGGGCATCAGTCTGCAAGTGGGCAGGCACCTCAGGGGGACGGGGGCACCTCAGCCGAAGTCAGGAACAAGCCCACTGGTTCTGAAGGGGGCTCCATGCCCAGTTCTCTGTCCTGGGAAGTGCAAGGTCACAGGCTCTTGAAATGGTGACTTGCCAACTGGTTCTGGAGGGGGCTCCATGCCCAGTTCTCTGTCCTGGAGAGTGCAAGGCCACAGTCTCTTGAGTGGGTGACATTCTCACTGGTTCTAGAGGGGGTTCCATGCCCAGTTCTCTGTCCTGGGGAGTGCAAGGCCACAGTCTCTTGATTGGGTGACTTTCCCACTGGTTCTGGAGGGGGGCCCTCGTACAGCAGCCCCTGGAGGGTGGTCTACATGGCTTCCACTGGTGGTGATGGCTGCACTGTGGGGGCAGATGGAGGTGCCTCATGGGCAGCCTCTGCAGGTAGTGATGACTGCACTGTGGTGGCAGGTGGAGGTGCCTCCTCTGCAGTCTCTGCAGGTGGTGATGACTGCACTTCCTCAGCTGGCTGTGGGGTCCCCGTGACCACTGGTGGTGGTGGAGGTGTCACCCTGATAGCCTCCGCTGGAGTAGAGGGCTTTGTCCTCTCCATGACATGGGGCGTGGAATCCTTACCTTTCCTGGCAGGGGTTAATGGCTTCTTCCCCTTCATGGCAGGTTGTACGTGTTCCTTAGCCTTCTGGGCAGGAGTCCATGGCTTGTTCCCCTTCAAAGCAGGAGGTGCAGGATCCTTCCCCTTCTTGGCTGGAGGTGCAGACTCCTTCCCCTTCTTGGCTGGAGGTGCAGGCTCCTTCTCCTTCTTGGCTGGAGGTGCAGCCTTCTTCCCCTTCTTGGCTGGATGTGTGGTCACCTTCCCACCACGACTAGGTGGTGCCATCACTGTCGGCGTGGACTGTTTGGCTGAGGTGCTGGGCTGGGTCCTTGGGACACTGCTCTTACAGGCAGGACAGGGGGGAGGGAAGAGGTCAAGGTGGGCAAGGAAAAGCTTCTTAGGGACGGTGGGATGGGAGGAGAGATGGGAATGGAGGTTGAGGTTATCAGAGGTGCATGTCTGCTGGATTTGGGTGCAGGTGCATGGGCAGTATGCTGATGTGAGGTGGATGGCTGTTGGGTGTGTCAGTGCTTGCGTTTGTGTCCTTTAGTTGGGGGGACAGACAGGGTGAGAGAGGACACAGGGGATGCGTGCATGGATGTTGTGGAGGTGTCTGCTAGTGAGGTGTGTGTGGTGATGCTGGTGGTGGATGTTGGTGCAGTGCATGCATTTGTGAGTGTGGACGTGACTGGGAGGGAGGCGGAGGAGGAGGAGGACAGAGGTGGCAGTGGATGTGGTTGTGTTTGCAACTGTGTGGTGTTTGCGTGAGTGCTTGTGGGATGAAGTGTGGTGCCTGTGTTTGCCTGTGCCACTCTTGGGTGTTGTCTTGTGTGCATGGGATGGGTTGGGGTTGAGGAGACTAGGACTGGGAAGTGGTAGTTGGAGGGGGGACAGTAGAAACAGGGACAATGGCTGCCATCAGAGAGGAGGCCAGAGCCTGAATTGATCTCTGTTGGGGAGCCAATCCACTGTGGATGCCCTCCAGGAATGCATTACAATGCTGCATCTTGGATGCCAGCACCTGGATGGCATTCACAATGGTCAGTTGCCCTACAGAGATGGATCTCAGGATGTCAATAGCCTCCTCACTCAGGGCCGCAGGGCTCACTGGGGCAGGGCCTGAGGTGCCTCGGGCGAAGGAGATGCCCACACTCAACTCGCCTAGGGGCTACTGGGAGGGCGGGTGATACGGAGCTTGTGGCTGCACCTGCAGCTGGGGTGGTCACAGAGGTGTCCACCACCACCAGGGAGCTCCCATCGGAGGAGGTATTTGAGTCTGTGTTGTCACCTCCTGTCTCCGCTGTGGTGCTCCCCTCGCCCTCCGTCCCATTGTTTACCTCGACGTCAGTGGACTCTGCCTCCTGGGTCCTGTGGGATGCAGCTATCTCTGTCGCCGGTGCCCCTGCTCCTCCGCCAGATGATGCTAATGCACACAAGAACAGGATGACAGAATAACAAAGGGAGGGAGAGAGAAAAAGGAAACACTGGGTCAGTGACTGCACCAACACCACAGTTGGCATACATAGCACCGTCACACACAGGGGTCAGGCTTAAGCACTATGTATTGCACTGACAGTGATATGGCTAGATGCTAAGGCAAAATGAGGGCCACACACCGCCAACTGCACCCCTCCTGGTACCCACAAAGCCCTGTCTGAAATGGAATGCTTACAAGCTAGGTTACCTGCATTTGCCATACACCCATTACTCTAGCGTTGACCCATGCTGCAATGTCTGGCCTGGCGGTCTTTCATGCCCACCGTCTGAGGTCCTCCCACCGTTTCTGACAGTGGGTGCTCCGCCTGCCATAGACCCCCAGGGTCTGCACGTCCTTGGTGATGGCACACCATAATCCCTTCTTTTGATGGGACCTGATCTGCAGAGGCAATACAGACGGGAGGACACCATTACACATACAATCCAGCCTGTCACACATATGGCCCACCAATCCCGTTTCCTTCACCATTGGAACACACATCGCCTGGCACACACAATGTACACTACCACATGACATCCCCCCAATTACACAATGCTTGCACACACATTTCCATGCATCCTTCCCACATGCATTGTGCCCAAGGTGAACTCACCTGTTGGTCTGGAGGCCCATACGGCAGTCCGTACTGGGGAAGGACCCCATCCACCAGTTGCTCAAACTCCTCCAACATGAAGGCAGGGACCCTTTCCCCGGTCACACGGGCCATGGTGGGTTCCAGACACAGGTCACAGCAGCACATGCAGTGTAGGTTTTCTCCTTTGAAGGTCAGGAAACAAGTGAGGAATCAGATAGATAATGTCGGTCACGTCCACGGCCGTGTACACTGTCACCACCGGCTCAGATCCCCATTGGCCACTGTACTCCATAAAGCCCCATATTATACAATGAGGAATTGCACAGTAGTGCAAGACCGCCCTCCACCACAACGCCCAACGTCAGCGGAGCTACCTCACTTCCACTTGTCCCTACATACAGGACAGGTGGTCGCCATTTCAGCGGGGGACAACGGTCATATTGACAACTGCGTCACAGATTAGATTGGCACATACCTCGCCATTAATACTGTCCCATTACATAAACGCACCATGGACACTGAAGTTGTGGTTCCATCGTTTCTATTGTGACAGCCTACTCACTCTTGTGTCCCTTAGATACCTACCGCTGCGGATGAATAGGAGGTGGAGACATAACCCGTGTACAGACCCCTTGTGGACCTGGCTACACTGGAGGACAAGCACATTATACTGGACAGGGCCACAATCACAGAGCTGTGTGCCCAATTGGAGCCAGACCTGATCTCATCTATCTGTCATCCGACTGGGATCCCCCCTCTAAGTGCTATTAGTGCTCAATTTCTTGGCAACTGGTTCTTTCCAAGTGTCATTGGGATTGGAAGCAGGAATGTCACAGCCAATGTTCTCAATCGTGCTGGCAAGAGTCTTGTCTTGCCCGGTAAAACACATGTGAAGCCTCATTTCTTTCCTCCAGGTGGAAGATTTGGTCACTGTGAAGGCCGGATTCTATGCAATGGGACATATCCCCAATATTATTGGGGCGATTGACGGGACACATATTGTGTTTATCCCTCCTGCCAGAATGAACAGGTGTTCAGGAATCGTAAGAGTTTCCACTCACTGAATGTGCAGATGGTGTGTCTGGTGGACCAGTACATCTCCCACATCAATGCTAAGTATCCTGGGTTGATGCATGATGCCTTTGTTCTGAGGAATAGCAGCATCCCAAATGTGATGGCCCAACTATAGAGGCACAGGGTGTGGCTAATAGGTGAGCCTTGGTCCTCACCCACTGTGGCTAAATGTGCTCCCTCAATACTTGCAAGTGACTCTGGCTACCCAAACCTATCGTGGCTGCTGACCGCTGTGAGGAATGCCAAGACAGGGGCTGAGGAACACTATAATGAGGCACATGGGTGAACCAGACGGATCATCGAGAGGACCTTCGGGCTGCTGAAGGCCAAGTTCAGGTGCCTCCATCTGACAAGTGGATCCTCACCCGAGAAAGTCTGCCAGATAGTAGTGGCATGCTGCATATTGCACAACTTGGCCCTCAGACTCCATGTACCTTTTCTGCGGGAGGAGGAGACTTGAGATGCCCCTGTGGCAGCAGTAGACCTTGAGGACAGTGAGGATGAAGAGGCTGAGGATGAGGTTGAGGACAACAGAGCATCAGATATCCATCAATACTTCCAATGACACACAGGTGAGACAGAGCAACTGACCATGCCTATGACTATTGGTGTGTTCTGTGTGGCTGTAGCATGATGGCCTTAACTTCCTTTGCATCTCAACTTACTGTCACATATGGCTTGTCATTTTACATATGTTGGTGATATAACAACTGTGTACTGATTTGATGAGTACAGACAGCTGCAGGTCAATATTTATATGCTCTCACAGTGTTCAGATCATTTGCACTAGATGTGACTGTTTCCATAAATGCACATTTTCAAAACATAAAACACTAGTAGTCAAGTTGTGTTCAAGGGTGTTTATTGTAGTGCAAAGAAATTGAGGGGAAAGTGCAATGGAATGGGGTGATGATGGAGGAGAGTCCAGGGTTTTGTTCCATTCTGTTTGTAACACAGGTCCTGTGTCCAAGTCGCCATAAGACGGGGAGCAAAGTCAGTTCAAAGTGGACAAGGTGACTGTGTGGGACACAAGGGGGACAATCAGGAGAATATCCTGGCGGTGGTTTGGCAAGTGTCTCTGGCTTCTGTCTGGTTCACAGGGAACATTTGCAGGGTGGTTCACCTTCTGCAGGGGGAGGGGTGCTGGTGGCCTGTGGGTCCTGTGGCGGGTTCTTCTGCCCACTAGCTGCAGCGGAAGTGGAGGGTTGGTCAATGGACTGGCTAGTGGTAGGGGCCCGCTGCTGTGCTGTTGCCTCCCTCATGATGTTGGCCATGTCTGCCAGCACCCCTGCTATGGGGCTCAGGGTGGTGTTAATGGCCTGCAAGTCCTGCCTGATCCCCTGATACTATCCCTCCTGCAGCCGCCTGTTCTCCTGGAGGTTCTCAAGAATCCGGACCATCGTGTCCTGGGAATGTTGGTAGGCTCACAGGATCTCGGAGAGTGCTTCCTGGAGAGTCGGTTCCCTGGTCCTGTCCTCACACTGGCACACAGCAGTCCTCCCAGTGTCCCTTATGCCTGTGCCTCTGTCCCCTGAATGGTGTGCCCACTGCCACTGACAACAGGTCCCTGATTGTCTTGGGTATGAAGTGTGGACTGGGGTCCCTATACAGGTGGGTACATTGCTGATTGACATGTCCTGGGGACAGAGGTGTGGGTTCGCTGGGTGGGTGCTGTGGTGTTGGATACTGATGGGGAGGCTCTGTGGTGGACTGTGAGTGGGCAAGGGTGACCGGCTGTCCAGTGGTCCCTGATGGGCCAGGTTGTTGGTCCAGATCCTGAAGTCCAGAGTTACTGTCATCTCTGGGGGCATCTTCTGTTGGGGGACTGGATAGTCGTAGCACCTCCTCTCTGCTGGGATTGGCTGGGGCACCTGTGGGGATGTAAGTGATGTATTATGCTTCATGTCTGTGACATATTGTACATCCCTCTCTTCCCCTTTTTCGTTGGTGTTGCCCTGACACCTTTTGCTTGTGTATGGTGATGTATTGTGTGACTGTTAGTTGGCCTATGCTGTGCATGCTTTTGTGATGGGTGTCCATGCAGGGCTGGGAGGGCTGTCCATACATTGGTATAGCATGCAGGGCTTGGCATTGGGCTTAGTCATATGTGTAGGTGCAGTATGGCATGCTGGTAAGTGTTAAATGTTGACTTACCAGTGTCCAGTCCTCCAGCTACTCCAGCGAATCCCTCAGGATGCAGTATTGCCAAGACTTGCTCTTCCCATGCTGTGAGCTGTGGGGGGAGGAGGTGGGGGTCGACCGCCAGTTCACTGGATGGCGAGCTGGTGCCTTGATGCCACGGAACATACCTTCCCCCGTAGTTCGTTCCACATCTTCCTGATGTTGTCACTTGTTCTTGGATGTTGTCTCACAGCGCTCACCCTGTCCACGATTCTCTGCTATAGCTCCATCTTCCTTGCAATGGATATTAGCTGGAGCTGTGCTCCAAATAGCTGTGGCTCTACCCTGACGATGTTCTCCACCATGACCCCTAGCTCCTCATCAGTGAAACTGGGGTGCCTTTGTGGGGACATGGGTTTTGTGTGTTGATGGGAGTGTGTTGAGTAATGTGGTGGGGTGTGTGATGTGGAGTGCGTGAGGGATGTATGGGTGTATTAGTGGTGTGTGTGTCTAGTTGTCGCAGTGGTCTTGGTGTCAGTTTGGTGGCAATAATGTGTATTCGTAAAGGAATGTGGATATATGTTTTATAGTGCTGTGGGTGTGGTGTGTGTATGAGTGTCAGGTGTGTGTTTTTAGTATTGGCCAATGTGGTGTTGTTTTTTATGTGGGTGTCCATTCTGAGCACAGCGGTATGTACAGCCAATGGTTTACCACAGTTGAATGTCCTCCGTGGTGATTCGTGGGTCATAATGTGATGTGAGTTGTTTTGTTGGCATAACGGTATGGGTGCTGGGACCACCACTTTTCCACTGGCCTTTGGACTGGTAGATTCGTGTATGTGGCTGTATTCTGTCAGATTGGTGTGTGTGTGTCATAATATGGCGAACGGATATTCGCCGATGCAGTGGTATGTTGGCGGCCGTCTCTGCGGCGGTAAGCAGGATTTACCACTGATGTCATAATGAGGGCCATTGTTCTCAACTGTCTGATTTTTGGGAGAACAAGGTTTTTGTCATTTTGGAGCCTCTGAGAGGTTAAGGTTCAAACAATATAACTAACTTCGAAGGGCAATATGATATCACATCCAAGAATAGAAAACTACCCAATTGGGTGGGAGATCAACCTCTGTCAGCCCTGGCTCTCTGTTGGAGTTTTCCTTCGAAGACTCAATGCTAGCCCCTAAAGCATGTAAGTTGAGTTACCCAGATGATCCCTGCCTTCCTCAGATTTTGGCCACAAACGCTGAGGCCATCAATCCTGTCCTTAATTTGTTTTTAAATGATTCCGTACAACAGGCTATGATCCCAAATTGTTGGAAGAAAGCCAAACTCATTCCACTGCTCATGAAACCTTCGGCGGATAAGACTACCTTGGCCAATTATAGGTCGATCCCCTTGCTGCCAGCTTTTAAAAAAATTCTTGAAAAACTGATCAGCACTCAGCTGTCCAGTTACCTTGTGGTCAATCAGCTGCTTTATCCCTCGCAATCGGGTTTCCACCCAGGATGTAGCACAAAATCTGCTTTAGTTGAGGTCTCTGATGTTATGAAACTACCTGTGGATGGTGGGAAGAAGGTGATCTTTTGGTTGCTGGAGCTTTTGGCAGCTTTTGATACTGTGTCCCTTCCCATCCTGTTGCAACGTTTGCAGGACACCAGGATAGGTGGAGCCACCCTGTCTTGGCTGTGCTCTTTCTTATGAGGCAGATCACATTCGGTGTGGATGCCACTGTTTATGTCTGATCCCAGGATTCTAGAGGTTGGGGTTCCCCACGGCTCAGTGTTGAGTCCAATATTGTTTAATATCTATATCTCTCCACTGGCATCCCTGGTGGAGCCTTTTGGGGTGCAGATTATTTCCTAGGCCGATGACACGCAGATAGTGCTCACGTGGGATGGGGACATTTTAAGTGCCCAGGCCAGATTCAAATTGTGCATTTCTGTGGTGTTCAAGTGGATGTCCCGCAATAATCTTCAATGTCATACAGGCAAGACAGAGGTCTTAGTTTTTGGATCTCCCTCCCTCCACCGTGGGAGGTTAGATCTGGCCCAGTTCATCTTCCTCTCCTCCGACTCCTTCCACTGTAGTTAGGAATTTAGAAGTAAAATTTGATAATAATCTCTCATTAAATTCACAAGTTGAGAGTGTTGTTGGGTCGTGTTTTGGCTTTCTCAGGATGCTGAGGAAGCTCCTGTTTATGATAACCTCCTCTTGTCTGAGGATGGTGGTTCATGCTTTAATAATCAAAGTCACAAGTTGGGCCTGAAAGAGAAAGCTGGAGAAATAGCACAAAGAAATAACTTGAACAAAACAAAAAGGCAACTATAAAGACCACAGCATGCAAGAAACAGAAAATGTACTCATGTCAACAGTGAAGAAGGTGCCACACAGTCACTAAGCTGGTCCAACGACCCAAGCACAGGCACAGAGCCAGTACTTCCAGAAGGTACGGACTCAGGTTCACAACAAGCGCTGCCTGAATAGCACATACTTTCAATGTCATAAGAAAGAAAGATTAAGTTCATGGCAGCAGATTTCCTGAAACCTCTGCCACCATTCGATACCGCCAAAGAACAGAATATTAGTGCCAGATGGACCACGTGGATCAAGACTTTCAATTATTTCATAGATGCTCTGGAAGAAGTAATAGATGAGAAATTCATTAAATACTTAAATAATCTCACTAGAGACAGAGTGAAAGAAGTTATAAAGAAACTCTCACAGACTGAGAAAATGGCCCTCATTCTGACCTCGGCGGTCTTTTCGCAAGACCGCCGAGTTACCGCCGCGGTGAAGACCGCCGACCGCGGCGGTATGCCGCTGTGCGCATTCTGACCGCTGGGAGCGTTCCGCCGGAAAACCGCCAGCAGCCACACTGGCGGTCGGCGGGAAAGTGGAGACTGGTCAACCTCCACCGCCACGCCAGCAGAACACCGCCCACAGAATTACGACCCACATTTCTGTGTGGCGGTCTTCTGTTGGCGGTCTTCTGTTGGCGGTCACCTCCCCATGGCTCTTGTCACCTCCCGGAGGACCAACGCACAAGGTAAGTTGATCGTCCGTGAGGGGAGGGGGTGGGGGGGTGTTGTGTGATGTGTGCGTGCATGGGGGTGTGCGTGTGAGTGTGTAGAGGGGGTGTGTGAGTGCGTGCATGCGGGCGGGGAGTGCTGCTGTGCCTATGGGCAATGTGTGTAGTTCGGCGGGTGCGCATGTCGGCATGTATGTGTGCGGGTATGTGTCCCCGTTGTGTATGTGTGTGTGTAGGGGGTGTGTATATGTGCATGTTGGGGGTGTGTGCATGTCGGGGTGCGTGTATGTGCATGTCGGGGTGGGGGTGGGGAGGGGGTTCGTACCACCTCTGGGGGGTGGCAGGGGGGTGGAGGGTGTGGGGGGAGGACTCGGGGGGGCAGTGGGGGGTGGGGGAGACCCCATCAGTGCCAGGGAAGGAATTCCCTGGCCCCGATAGTGCCTACCGCCATGGTTCGCATGGCGGTTCCCGAACGCCAGAAACAGCGGCGGTAAGCAGGGTCATGATACCGTTGGCGGTCTTGGGTCGACCGCCGGACCGGAGTGCGCAGACTCCAGCCCGTCGGTCATGACCGCCGTGGCTGTCGGAGTGGGGAAGTGGCGGTCGGTCGCGGCGGTGACCGCCGCGGTCAGAATGCCATTTTTAATACCGCCGGTCTGTTCGCGGTCCGACCGCCGCCTCTCCGCCGACCGCCAAGGTCAGAATGAGGGCCAATGTCTTACTATCAAATCAAATAAGTGTCAGGAGCCAAGTTCAATCTAATGCCAAATGTCGACTATGAAAGGTAAATTTTCAATCAAGCAAGACAACAAGTTGGTAAAACTATAGATTAATTTGTTGAAAGACTTGATGTGCTCATCAAAAATTGAAAATTTGGCAAATTTAATGATGAAGAAGCCATGTGCCTCAGAGTGATTGATGGTTGTTTGTCAGACTTGTTCAAGAGACACATGTTGCAAGAGACACTCAGGGCCATATTTATACTTTTTGACACAAAACTGCGCAGACGCAGTTTTGCGTAAAAAAATATTACCGCTGGCTAACGCCATTACTGTGCGCTGTGCGGGCGTCAAATTTATACTTTGACGCATGGCACCTGCAAACCACAGGTGTAAATCATTTTTTTTTACGCACACCGCAGCGTCACGTCGTAAAGGAAAACGACATTAACGCAGCGGAAATGACTGTGAGCCGATTTACGACATCGCAAACCGGATATGTGGCTTTTTTTACGCAATAAAAAAAATTAATTTCCCCTGCAAACACAGCCATTTAAGCAGAGGAGAAATGGATCCCAGATGCCTATACAGACCCCAGGAAGATGACAACAGACCAGGAACCAGCCAGGAGGACCCACACAAGACCCAGGACAGGGAGAAGAAGGAAATAAAGTGTTGCTTCAGCGCAGAGGAGCAGGAAATCCTTGTAAAAGAGGTGACGGAACACCAGCACCAACTGTTTGTCACCTCCAAGTTGCCAATCAGTAGGAGAGAGGCAATATGGCAACAAATTGTTGACAAGATTAACAGTGTGGCAGAAGTACGCAGAACAGTCATCGAGTGCAAGAAACGCTGGCATAACTGCAAGCGCAGGACCAAGGAAAAAATGGCCAGGAACAGGAAGGCAGGACTGCAGACTGGAGGTGGGCGTCCAGCACACCAGGAGGCCCTGGACCACATGGAGTACATTGTGGCAGCCGTCATCCCTGAGGAGATCGTCACAGGGATTCAAGGACAGGACAGCGCAGACTACCAGGAGATAACGCACATGCAGGGTAAGTCGCATGGGGAAATAAAATGTACTAATGTCATCGACAACCGGGGGGGGGGAATACCGACTACAAAATGCATAGAAGTCATCATATACATGGAGTGGCATGTGTAAAGGGGTACGGCACGGGGGCATGGCCTGTAGAGAGAAAAGCTGGAGCACACCATAACGCAACACCAACAACAGTTCCATGGGCGTATGCTGCCATGCCAACGATGTAGCAAAGGTAAAGCCACGCCAGGAGGGAAGAGCACAACATCAAACTGACATCCTGTCACACGTCATAGCCATACTGCCAACTGGAATGTAACAGTGACAACAGTTCCCACTACCACCTCCGCTGTGTGTGCAGCTCAAGTAGCCAATGGCAGTAACGTTCCCATGGATCATACACACCTAAGTTAGAGGGTTTAGGATGACAACGTTAACAATCCCCTGAAACAAGACAAATGTTCCAGTCCTGTCAAATGTGAATGCCCATAGCTGCCGCAAACATCAGCCAATGTCATCAACATTAGGAGCTACACAGCACTAAGGTCACACCCATGCTGCATATGTCAGGGTCCATCCTGTGCCTGGGTCACATTGCAACATCCCAAATGTCATACTGCTCAGACAACAGCATTGAGGGGGAGGACACATGTAACTGGTCACTGAAATACACTTGCACAGTCAGAGGAGGAAATAGGACACTGCTACGACTATCAGGGCAATCCAATGTACCACACATTCCCCTACATCAGCTGTACACATTACCAATGCTGACATCCATATCGTGCCATAACAATGTTATGCATAGTATACACTACATTTCAACTACATATAAGTGGATGTGAAAGATCAGAGACTGGGCAGGTCCAGATTGTTAAGTGTGCTGCTAGTGCCATCAGAGCACCCACAGCCAGTGAAAGGTCTCACCATGGAGGGTTGAGTAGGACAAGAAGGTGGCAAATCACTATTTGGCCAAAACCAACACCTAGAGGAGATGATGCCGACAAATCTAATAACTTACCACAATACATGTGACATGCAGGTGGGGCATAGGCCTGGGAGAAAGCCCATTTGAAAGACTGGATCAATGAACAGGAACCAAGATCACAATGTGAAATCATCACAAGGCAGGCATGTCACATCACTAATGCCACAACACAGACACACTAATTGTACCCTATTTCATTGCAGAGGACGATGGATCTCCTGCGTATATGCCTGTCCAGGACTACCCTGATGACATGGATGACGAGCTGACAAACATCAGCCACCAGACCCTCCAAGATGTCCTTGGAACCCTCCAGACCCCACCATCAGTCACAAGGAGGAGCACAGAACAAGCAGCCATCACAGAGGACCCACCCACCACCCCAATTGTAAGACCTGACAGCTCCAATACAGCTGAGGACTCAGACGACACGGGCACCAGCTTTGAGAGAACTGTAGTTGGAGTACAGCGGGAGCTGGCCAAGGAGGTGCGGGTAGGGATGCAAAATATGGCAGCCAGCCTTGAGGGGATGTGTTCGTGCATGATGTCATCTGCAGATCAGGCAGCAGCCATGCAAGCGCTAACATCCATCCTGCAAGGACTACAACAAACTGTCAAGGAATTCACCACTGCAGTAAGGGAGTTGCCACAACACCTCGCACCCCAAACCTTCCACTGCATGCACAAATGCAATTATGACCCCCTCAGGGCCAACCTGGCTGCCTACCATCATGATGTGGCTGCTATTCTTAAGAACCAGCAGATCCTCCTTGCAGCAGTACTGCCCTTAAGACCCCCACAGGTAGCAGCTACCGGGATGTCTGACTCCATGTCTTCAAACACTGAGGTGTGTGTTGCCCCTTCACAACCATCACCACCAAGGACAGAGGAGGCAACACACACATCAGAAGTTGACGACATGGAACAGATCACCTTCACACGTAAAAGTACCCTGAAGCACTAGTCCCTGCCACATGGCCACCTATTACCAAGGTCCTGCGCTTCGTAACATGCCAGTCTTGCAACAACTGTACTCAAGCACTGTATGAAAGTACCATCTTGCCTGGCATGTTACCCCCATATTTCACTGCATATATGTTGTTTTAGTCTATGTGTCACTGGGACCCTGCCAGACAGGGCCCCAGTGCTCATAAGTATGTACCCTGTATGTGTTCCCTGTGTGATGCCTAACTGTCTCACTGAGGCTCTGCTAACCAGAACCTCAGTGGTTATGCTCTCTCTGCTTTCCAGATTTGTCACTAACAGGCAAGTGACTAAATTTACCAATTCACATTGGCATACTGGTACACCCATATAATTCCCTAGTATATGGTACTGAGGTACCCAGGGTATTGGGGTTCCAGGAGATCCCTATGGGCTACAGCATTTATTTTGCCACCCATAGGGAGCTCTGACAATTCTTACACAGGCCTGCCAGTGCAGCCTGCGTGAAATAACATCCACGTTATTTCACAGCCATTTACCACTGCACTTAAGTAACTTATAAGTCACCTATATGTCTAACCTTCACCTGGTGAAGGTTGGGTGCAAAGTTATAGTGTGTGCGCACCCTGGCTCTAGCCAAGGTGCCCCCACATCGTTCAGGGCAAATTCCCCGGACTTTGTGAGTGCGGGGACACCATTACACATGTGCACTATACATAGGTCACTACCTATGTATAGCGTCACAATGGTAACTCTGAATATGGCCATGTAACATGTCTAAGATCATGAAATGGTCCCCCCAATGCCAATGTGGCATTGGGGAGACAATTCCATGATCCTCTGGTCTCTAGCATAGTACCCGGGTACTGCCAAACTGCCTTTCCGGGGTCTCCACTGCGGCTGCGGCTGCTGCCAACCCCTCAGACAGGTTTCTGCCCTCCTGGGGTCCAAACAGCCCTGGCCCAGGAAGGCAGAACAAAGGACTTCCTCTGAGAGTGTAGGTGTGAGGGCTGGGGAGGAGTAGCCTCCCCCAGCCTCTGGAAATGCTTTGATGAGCAGAGATGGTGCCCATCTCTGCATAAGCCAGTCTACACCAGTTCAGGGATCCCCCAGCCCTGCTCTGGCATGAAACTGGACAAAGGAAAGGGGAGTGACCACCCCCCCTGACTTGCACCTCCCAGCGGAGGTGCCCAGAGCTCCTCCAGTGTGTCCCAGACCTCTGCCATCTAGGATTTAGAGGTGCTGGGGACACACTGGACTGCTCTGAGTGGCCAGTGCCAGCAGGTGACGTCAGAGACTCCTTCTGATAGGCTCTTACCTCTCTTGGAGCCAATCCTCCTTCCTTGGTAGCCAAACCTCCTTTTCTGGCTATTTAGGGTCTCTGCTTTGGGGAATTCTTCAGATAACGCATGCAAGAGCTCATCAGAGTTCCTCTGCATCTCCCTCTTCACCTTCTACCAAAGGATCGGCCGCTGACTGCTCAGGACGCCTGCAAAACCGCAACAAAGTAGCAAGACGACTACTAGCAACCTTGTATCGCCTCATCCTGCCGGCTTTCTCGACTGTTTCCAGGTGGTGCATGCTCTGGGGGTAGCCTGCCTTCTCCCTGCACCAGGAGCTCTGAAGAAATCTCCCGTGGGTCGAAGGAATCTTCTCCCTGCTAACGCAGGCACCAAAAGACTGCATCACTGGCCCTCTGGGTCCCCTCTCATCCTGACAAGCGTGGTCCCTGGACTTCAGCAACACTGTCCAAGTGACTCCCACAGTCCAAGTTTGGTGGAGGTAAGTCCTTGCCGTCCAACACTAGACTGCATTGCTTGGTACCGCATGATTTGCAGCTGCTCCGGCTCCTGTGCACTCTTCCAGGATTTCCTTCGTGCAAATCCAAGCCTGGGTCCCCGACACTCTATCCTGTAGTGCACAACCTTCTGAGTTATCCTCTGGCATCGTGGGACTCCCTTTTGTGACTTAGCATGGACTCTGGTTCACTTTCCTTCCAAGTGCCTGTTCAGGTACTTTTGCGTGTGCTGCCTGCTTCTGTGAGGGCTCCCTGAGTTGAAGGGCACCACTTCTGTCTCCTCCTCCAAGTGGCGACATCCTGGTCCCTCCTGGGCCATAGCAGCACCCAAAAACCTCTACCGTGACCCTTGCAGCTAGCAAGGCTTGTTTGTGGTGTTTCTGCGTGGAAACACATCTGCAAGCTTCATCGCGACGTGGGACATCCTTCTTCCAAAGGAGAAGTCCGTAGCTCTCTTCTTTCTTGCAGAACTCCAAGCTTCTTCCATCCAGTGGCAGCTTTCTTGCACCCTCAGCTGGCATTTCCTGGGCTCCTGCTCACGCTCGACACTGTCGCGACTATTGGACTTGATCCCCTTGTCTTACAGGTACTCAGGACCGGAAATCCACTGTTGTTGCATTGATGTTGTTTGTTCTTCCTGCAGAATCCCCCTATCACGACTTCTGTGCTCTCTGGGGGTAGTAGGTGCACTTTACACCTACCTTTCAGGGTCTTGGGGTGGGCTATTTTTCTAACCCTCACTGTTTTCTTACAGTCCCAGCGACCCTCTACAACTCACATAGGTTTGGGGTCCATTCGTGGTTCGCATTCCACTTTTGGAGTATATGGTTTGTGTTGCCCCTATACCTATGTGCTCCTATTGCAATCTATTGTAATCCTCCACTGTTTGCATTACTTGTCTTGCTATTACTTACCTAATTTTGGTTTGTGTACATATATCTTGTGTATATAACTTATCCTCATACTGAGGGTACTCACTGATATACTTTTGGCATATTGTCATAAAAATAAAGTACCTTTATTTTTAGTAATTCTGTGTATTGTGTTTTCTTATGATATTGTGCATATGAGACCAGTGGTATAGTAGGAGCTTTACATGTCTCCTAGTTCAGCCTAAGCTGCTTTGCCATAGCTACGTTCTATCAGCCTAAGCTGCTAGATACGCCTCTTCTACACTAATAAGGGATAACTGGACCTGGCACAAGGTGTAAGTACCTCTGGTACCCACTACAAGCCAGGCCAGCCTCCTACATTGGTTGTACAGCAGTGGGATAAGTACTTGTAACTACTTACCACTTTGTCCTTGTGTACTTTTCATAAGAGAATAATATACAAAACAGTTCAGTGTGTGTACACCTAACCAAAAAGTGTTGCTTTTCTCCTCTTAAACGTTTTACAAAGTGCTGAAAAGTATTCTAAAACTTCTAAAAGTTTTCTAAAAGTTAGAAAAAGTTTTTCTTTGTTCTTTAAAAAGTTCTGAAACTTTTTCTTCCTTCTCACTATTTCTAAACCTTTTACTACCATGTCTGTAGAAGACTCTACTCTTAAAATGGTCAATACTACTTATGACAATTTGAGTTACAAGAGCCTAAGGAGTCTCTGCTTAGAAAGAGGTTTAGTGATAGGAAAGAACCCTACCAAATAATTTCTATTTAACATGCTTATTGTAAATGATGAGTCGCAAGCAGGCACATCAAATGAGAGGTTAATAGAAGGTTCCCAATCTGACTTAGGTGATCTCCTTGAGGGAGATAGGGAGGGTTCTGATCAGGATCTGCCCTCTAACAGGACACCCAGTAATGTTGGTAGTAATGGAGGTTCCCATCACAGTAGGGATGTCTTTATTCCTAGAGGCCAAGTTGCTAGGGTTCAGTCAGTTAGGGACAGATCCCCCTCTGTTGTTTCCAATTTATCTTCTGTGTCCAAGCATTCCCAACCCACCCACCCTGAGGATAACTTGCTATAAAGGGAACTAAAAAAGTTGAGGTTTGAAGAGACCAGACTGAAGCTTAAACAGCAACAGCTGGCCGTAGATAGGGAATCCCTAGACCTGGAGAAGGAGAGACAGAGATTGGGGTTTGGACCCCATGGTGGCAGCAGCAGTATTCCTGATAGTACTCCTGTTAGAGAGCATGACTCCAGGAATCTGCACAAGATAGTCCCCCCTTACAAGGAGGGGGGTGACATCAACAAGTGGTTTGCTGCACTTGAGAGGGCCTGTATGGTACAGGGGGTCCCTCAAAGGCAGTGGGCTGCTATATTGCGGCTATCTTTCACCGGAAATGGTAGGGATTGGCTCCTTACTGTTAGAGAAAGTGATGCTAACAATTTTGCAGTTTTGAAGGATGCACTCTTGGATGGATTTGGCTTAACCACTGAACATACAGGATTAAGTTCAGAGACACCAGAAAAGAGTCCTCACAAGACTGGGCAGACTTTGTAGGCTGTTCAGTGAAGGCCTTGGAGGGGTGGTTACATGGCAGTAAAGTATCTGACTATGAAAGCCTGTATAATCTTGTTCTGAGAGAGCATATTTGAATAACTATGTGTCTGACTTGTTACACCAATATCTAGTGGACTCAGATCTGACCTCTCCCAAAGAATTGGGAAAGAAGGCAGGCAAATGGGTCAGAACAAGAGTGAACAGAAAAGTTCATACAGGGGGTGACAAGGATGGCAAGAAAAAAGATGGTAAGTCTTCTGACAAGGGTGGGGACAAAAGTAAAACTGAGTCTTCATCAGGCCCACAAAAATCCTCTGGTGGGGGTGGTGGGTCCAAATCCTCTTCCAATAATCAACCTAAAAAGCCTTGGTGTTATTTGTATAAAGTCAAAGGCCATTGGACAACTGATGCCAGTTGTCCAAAGAAAAACACCAAACCTCCCACTACCACAACCCCTGCTGCACATTCTAGTGCCCCTAGTAATAGCAGTGGTGGTGGGAGCAAACCTACAAATAGCCAATCCAAGGGAGTAGCTGGGCTCACTATTGGTAATGTAGTTGGGGTTGGTCTTGTTAGGGAGACCACAGAGGCTGTGTTAGTCTCTGAAGGTGCCATTGATTTGGCCACCGTGGTTGCTTGTCCCCTTAATATGGATAAGTATAAGCAACTTCTCCTAATAAATGGTGTTGAGGTTCAGGCCTACAGGGACACAGGTGCCAGTGTTACCATGGTAATAGAGAAACTGGTGCACCCTGAACAACACCTACTTGGTCAGCAGTACCAAGTGACAGACGCTCATAACAACACTCTTAGCCACCCCATAGCTGTTGTGAATCTCAACTGGGGGGGGTTACTGGTCCAAAGAAAGTTGTGGTTGCCTCAGATTTACCTGTAGACTATCTACTAGGGAACAATTTAGAGACATCAGATTGGGCTCAAGTCGAGTTGGAGGCTCATGCAGCAATGCTGGGCATTCCTGGGCATATTTTTGCTTTGACAAGGGCTCAGGCCAAAAAGCAAAAAGGACAGGGTGACTTGGATCCTGGAACAATGGACCAAGTGCTTCCTAAAGCTAGGGGTAGCAAGTAGTAAATCCCTACACACTTTCCCTCCCTCTAAAGATGATTCTCCTTCTGAGGAAGAAGAATTTTCTCCCTGTGCAGAACCTTCACCAGATGAGCTGGCAGCAGACACTGCTGAGCTTTTGGGTGGAGGAGGGCCTGCCAGGGAAGAGCTCAGTGTGGCACAGCAAACCTGTCCCACATTATAGGGTCTCAGACAGCAAGCTGGCAAGCAGCAAAATGGGGATGTCAGTGACTCACACAGAGTTTACTGGGAGGACAACCTCTTGTACACCGAGGCAAGGGACCCAAAACCTGGAGCAGGCAGGAGATTGGTCATTCCCCTGCAGTACAGAGAGTTCCTCCTAACTCTTGCACATGACATTCCTTTGGCTGGGCATTTGGGCCAGATCAAAACATGGGAAAGGCTTGTCCTCATGCTTCACTGGCCTAGGATGTCAGAGGACACTAAAGATTTTTGCAAGTCTTGTGTGACCTGCCAAGCCAGTGGCAAGACTGGTGGCACACCAAAGGCTCCCCTTATTCCACTACCTGTGGTTGGGGTCCCCTTTGAAAGGGTAGGGGTTGACATAGTTGGCCCCCTTGACCCTACCACTGCTTCAGGCAATAGGTGTATCTTGGTGGTTGTGGACCATGCCACAAGATATCCTGAACCAATTCCTCTAAGGACCACTACAGCTCCTGCAGTGGCAAAGGCCCTCCTGGGCATCTTTTCCATGGTGGGTTTCCCTAAAGAGGTTGTATCAGACAGGGGTAGCAACTTTATGTCTGCATACTTGAAAGCAATGTGGAAGGAATGTGGTGTAACGTACAAATTCACCACTCCTTATCATCCACAGACTAATGGACTGGTAGAGAGGTTTAATAAAACTCTCAAAGGTATGGTAATGGGACTCCCTGAAAAACTCAGGAGGAGGTGGGATGCCCTGTTACCTTGCCTCCTTTTTTCTTACAGGGAGGTACCCCAGAAAGGAGTGGGCTTCAGCCCCTTTGAACTCCTCTTTGGAAACCCTGTAAGAGGTCCACTAACACTTGTGCAGGAGGGTTGGGAACAACATTTAAAAGCTCCCAAACAGGACATAGTGGACTATGTACTTGGCCTAAGATCCAGAATGGCCGAGTACATGAAAAAGGCCAGTAAAAACCTTCAGGCCAGCCAGGAGCTGCAAAAGCAATGGCATGACCAGGATGCTGTTCTGATCCAGTACCAACCAGGACAGAAGGTGTGGGTATTGGAGCCTGTGGCCCCAAGAGCACTCCAAGACAAATGGAGTGGACCCCATCTCATTGTTGAAAAGAAGGGTGAGGTTACCTATCTGGTAGAAATGGGCACTGCCAGGAGTCCCCTTAGGGTGATTCATGTCAACCGCCTAAAACCCTACTATGACAGAGCTGATCTCACCCTGCTCATGGCAACAGATGAGGGACAGGAAGAAGAGAGTGACCCTCTCCCTGATCTCTTTTCCACCACTGAAAATGATGCTTTAGTGGAGGGAGTAGTTTTGGCAGATTGTCTGACTGCAGAACAGAAAGACAACTGCCTAAATCTCCTTGGAAAAATTCTGAACTCTTTTCAATTGTGCCAGGTACCACATCCTGGTGTAAACACACAATTGATACTGGAGACAGCTTGCCTGTCAAAAGTAAAATATATAGGCAGCCTCACCATGTCAGGGACTGCATAAAACAAGAGTTTCAGAAAATGCTTGATCTAGGAGTGGTTGAACGTTCTGAAAGCCCATGGGCGAGTCCTGTGGTGCTTGTACCAAAGCCTCACTCAAAAGATGGAAAAAGGGAGATGAGGTTTTGTGTAGACTACAGAGGTCTCAATCAGGTAACAAAAACTGATGCTCACCCTATACCCAGGGCAGATGAGCTCACAGATACACTGGCATCTGCCAAGTATCTAAGCACCTTTGATTTGACTGCAGGGTATTGGCAGATCAAATTGGCTGAGGATGCTAAACCTAAAACTGTATTTTCAACTATAGGAGGGCACTACCAATTTACAGTGATGCCCTTTGGTTTGAAACATGTACCTGCCACTTTTCAGAGGTTGGTGAACACAGTCCTGCAAGGGTTGGAGGCTTTTAGTGCAGCATATCTAGATGATATAGCTGTCTTTAGCTCCACCTGGGATGAGCACCTGGTCCACCTTTAGAAAGTTTTGGAGGCCCTGCAAAAGGCAGACCTCACTATCAAGGCCTCAAAGTGCCAGATAGGGCAGGGAAAGGTGGTTTATCTGGGACACCTGGTAGGTGGAGAACAGATTGCACCACTTCAGGGGAAAATCCAAACAATCATGGATTGGGCTCCCCCTACAACTCAGACCCAGGTGAGAGCCTTCTTAGGCCTCACTGGGTATTACAGGAGATTCATTAAAAACTTTGGCTCCATAGCAGCCCCTCTTAATGATCTCACTAGTAAGAAGATGCCTAAAAAGGTATTGTGGACAGCTAGCTGTCAGAAAGCTTTTGAGGAGATCAAACAGCCCATGTGCTCTGCACCTGTCCTAAAAAGCCCATGTTACTCCAAGAAATTCATTGTTCAAATTGATGCATCTGAATTAGGGGTAGGGGCAGTCTTATCACAACTGAATTCTGAGGGCCAGGATCAACCAGTTGCTTTTATCAGCAGAAGGTTGACCCCTAGAGAAAAGTGTTGGTCTGCCATAGAGAGGGATGCCTTTGCTGTGGTCTGGGCACTGAAGAAGTTGAGGCCATACCTGTTTGGCACTCACTTTAGTGTTCAGACAGACCACGAAACTCTACTTTGGTAAAGCAAATGAAAGGTGAAAACCCTAAATTGTTGAGGTGGTCCATATCTCTACAGGGAATGGACTATACAGTGGAACATAGACCTGGGAGTACCCACTCAAATGCAGATATTTCCACTTAGACAATGAAGACTCATCAGGTCATGGCTAGTCTTATTGACCTTCATTTGGCGGGGTTGTGTAGAAAAGTACCATCTTGCCTGGCATGTTACCCCCATATTTCACTGTATATATGTTGTTTTAGTCTATGTGTCACTGGGACCCTGCCAGGCAGGGCCCCAGTGCTCATAAGTATGTGCCCTGTATGTGTTCCCTGTGTGATGCCTAACTGTCTCACTGAGGCTCTGCTAACCAGAACCTCAGTGGTTATGCTCTCTCTGCTTTCCAAATTTGTCACTAACAGGCTAGTGACTAAATTTACCAATTCACATTGGCATACTGGTACACCCATATAATTCCCTAGTATATGGTACTGAGGTACCCAGGGTATTGGGGTTCCAGGAGATCCCTATGGGCTGCAGCATTTCTTTTGCCACCCATAGGGAGCTCTGACAATTCTTACACAGGCCTGCCAGTGCAGCCTGCGTGAAATAACGTCCACGTTATTTCACAGCCATTTACCACTGCACTTAAGTAACTTATAAGTCACCTATGTGTCTAACCTTCACCTGGTGAGGGTTGGGTGCAAAGTTACTTATTGTGTGGGCACCCTGGCACTAGCCAAGGTGCCCCCACATCGTTCAGGGCAAATTCCCTGGACTTTGTGAGTGCAGGTACACCATTACACGCGTGCAGTATACATAGGTCACTACCTATGTATAGCGTCACAATGGTAACTCCGAACATGGCCATGTAACATGTCTAAGATCATGGAATTGTCACCCCAATGCCATTCTGGCATTGGGGGGACAATTCCATGATCCCCCGGTTCGCTAGCATTGTACCCGGGTACTGCCAAACTGCCTTTCCGGGGTCTCCACTGGAGCTGCTGCCAACCTCTCAGACAGGTTTCTGCCCTCCTGGGGTCCAGGCAGCCCTGGCCCAGGAAGGCAGAACAAAGGACTTCCTCTGAGAGAGGGTGTAACACCCTCTCCCTTTGGAAATAGGTGTGAGGGCTGGGGAGGAGTAGCCTCCCCCAGCCCCTGGAAATGCGTTGATGGGCACAGATGGTGCCCAACTATAAGCCAGTCTACACCGGTTCAGGGATCCCCCAGCCCTGCCCTGGCGTGAAACTGGACAAAGGAATGGGGAGTGACCACCCCCCTGACCTGCCCCTCCCAGGGGAGTTGCCCAGAGCTCCTCCAGTGTGTCCCAGACCTCTGCCATCTTGGATTTAGAGATGCTGGGGACACACTGGACTGCTCTGAGTGGCCAGAGCCAGCAGGTGATGTCAGAGACTCCTTCTGATAGGCTCTTACCTCTCTTGGTAGCCAATCCTCCTACCTTGGTAGCCGAGCCTCCTTTTCTGGCTATTTAGGGTCTCTGCTTTGGGGAATTATTCAGATAACGAATGCAAGAGCTCATCAGAGTTCCTCTGCATCTCCCTCTTCACGTTCTACCGAAGGATTGACCGCTGACTGCTCAGGATGCCTGCAAAACCACAACAAAGTAGCAAGATGACTACTAGGAACCTTGTATCGCCTCATCCTGCCGGCTTTCTCAACTGTTTCCAGGTGGTGCATGCTCTGGGGGTAGCCTGCCTTCTCCCTGCACCAGGAGCTCTGAAGAAATCTCCTGTGGATCGACGGAATCTTCCCCCTGCTAACGCAGGCACCAAAAGACTGCATCACTGGTCCTCTGGGCCCCCTCTCATCCTGACGAGCGTATTCCCTGGAACTCAGCAACACTGTCCAAGTGACTCCCTCAGTCCAGTGACTCTTCCGTCCACGTTTGGTGGAGGTAAGTCCTTGCCTCCTCACGCTAGACTGCATTGCTGGGTACCGCGTGATTTGCAGCTGCTCTGGCTCCTGTGCACTCTTCCTGGATTTCCTTCATGCACAGCCAAGATTGGGTCCCTGACACTCTATCCTGCAGTGCACAACTTTCTTAGTTGTCCTCCGGCATCATGGGACTCCCTTTTGTGACTTCGCGTGGACTCCGGTTCACTTTCCTTCCAAGTGCCTGTTCAGGTACTTTTGCGTGTGCTGCCTTCTTCTGTGAGGAGTCCCTGAGTTGCTGGGCGCCCCCTTTGTCTCCTCTTCCAAGTGGCGATATCCTAGTCCCTCCTGGGCCACAGCAGTACCCAAAAACCTCTACCACAACCCTTGAAGCTAGCAAGGCTTGTTTGCGGTCTTTCTGCGTGGGAACACCTCTGCAAGCTTCATCGTGACGTGAGACATCCGTCTTCCAAAGGAGAAGTCAGTAGCTCTCCTCTTTCTTGCAGAACTCCAAGCTTCTTCCATCCAGTGGCAGCTTCCTTGCACCCTCAGCTGGCATTTCCTGGGCTCCTGCCCACGCTCAACACTGTCGCGACTATTGGACTTGGTCCCCTTGTCTTACAGGTACTCAGGTCTGGAAATCCACTGTTGTTGCATTGCTGGTGTTTGTTCTTCCTGCAGAATCCCCCTATCACGACTTCTGTGCTCTCTGGGGGTAGTAGGTGCACTTTACACCTACCTTTCAGGGTCTTGGGGTGGGCTATTTTTCTAATCCTCACTGTTTTCTTACAGTCCCAGTGACACTCTACAAGCTCACATAGGTTTGGGGTCCATTTGTGGTTCGCATTCCACTTTTGGAATATATAGTTTGTGTTGCCCCTATACCTATGTGCTCCTATTGCAATCTATTGTAATCCTACACTGTCTGCATTACTTTTCTTGCTATTACTTACCTAATTTTGGTTTGTATACATATATCTTGTGTATATAACTTATCCTCATACTGAGGGTACTCACTGATACATTTTTGGCATATTGTCATAAAAATAAAGTACCTTTATTTTTAGTAATTCTGTGTATTGTGTTTTCTTATGATATTGTGCATATGACACCAGTGGTATAGTAGGAGCTTTACATGTCACCTAGTTCAGCCTAAGCTGCTTTGCCATAGCTACCTTCTATCAGCCTAAGCTGCTAGAAACACTTCTTCTACACTAATAAGGGATAACAGGACCTGGCACAAGGTGTAAGTACCTCTGGTACCCACTACAAGCCAGGCCAGCCTCCTACAAGCACTGTTCTGCAAACCACTGCATATCTTGTCAGCCTGCCTGTGATTGTCTCTCACTAACTCATTGTCAAATCCTGTCCCTCTGCACTGTCTGACACATCACCCCAGCATGTCCAATAAATTGTCCAAAGGCACTTGTGTAGGATCACAATGGAAGATGTCACTATAATGGACTCACAATGATGAACAAGGTACATATAGCACTACAGCACTTTTCAATAAATAGCACTTACACAACCACTTTGTCTCTGTGTAATGTGACACATCAACCGTGCAGTAGACCACTGAATTTTGCCTCCTGTCAAATTACATAGCTTGTCAATACAACTGTCCTGAAATAATGTAGTCTGCTAACTATGCACAGTGGCCTGGATTCTACCATACTCTGCCCTTCCTGGGGGTAATATCTGAAGAATCGAGAAACTATACACCATAATGCTGTGTTGGATAGAATAATGCTTCCTCAAGGGATATGTAAGTCATAAAATAGTGCCTGCAAAATGTTGCCTCCAAGCAAAACTAACACATATAACATTGCCCACAAATCTAAGCGAACAGTCACCAAACTGCATGAATGGAGGTGTCTGAGTTTACATCCAAATAAGTAATCATGCTGAACAATGTAACAAGTGATCTATGTGAGCCATGAACACTATACTACAAGAGTGCTTACTAACACTCACCTTATAAGGGTTTCCTTGAACATCAGACTGCAGTCAGACATAACACAGTGTCCCAAATACTAAGCACTGTATGTGACATTGAAAACATACTTATTGAAAAAAACACGTTGGGATCCATAGTAACTGTGATTGGTGGTTGCAATGAATGGTCTAATCTTTGCAAGGTAGCTTTGGGGTAGCTGCCAATGTTACAGCTCATTTGAGATTTGTTTGTAGCATAGGACACAAATTGTAATACAAAAGAAATCATGTACACTCATGCCAAGGCCCTGATCTACAAGCATGTCACACATACTGTAAAGGGTTTACTAC
Organism: Pleurodeles waltl; assembly: GCF_031143425.1. Lineage (NCBI taxonomy): Eukaryota > Metazoa > Chordata > Amphibia > Caudata > Salamandridae > Pleurodeles > Pleurodeles waltl. The sequence continues at coordinate 721,053,523 of NC_090448.1, read as the reverse complement.
ATATTTATTAAACTGTAAAAACAGAAGAGAAAACTCGGGGAAAAGCCTTACCTACCCTAATCTACCCTAACTACTCATTACCCACAACTGTCCCTAACTAACCTAAGCTAAACTTACTTATCACATTTAACTAAATGTTCTTAACATCAACCCCCCACCCCCCTTATGAGACGGGACACATGGAGGACAACAGATACTAACCTAAACACATACTATCCTATACTAAACAAATATATATTTTTTTGCCATTTTTTATTTTTCTATTTTTTTTTTAAACACACAAGAACCCCAACATTGCCATACACCCACCCACCCACACACTCAAAAATAAACAGTAGAAATAATCAGGACCCCCAACCCACTATCACTAACTAAATTAACAGCCTATACTAAGCTAACACTAAGCCCCCTAAACCCACAAAGTATAAGATTAAGGAAAGAGGAGGGAGGGGAGGGAATCATGTCCGTCAACATGTCTATAGGTTGGCCCTCCGGAGGGTCTGCTTGATTGACCACACGCATCTCTCCAAAAGCAGCAGGGTCAATAGCTGCAGCTGGGGTTGTCTGTGTGCCAGCTGAGGGAGTGTGTGGCCGTGTAGTGTCCATGGCTGTGGGATGCTCTGCAGGTGGTGCTTTGCTAGGACCTGGAGCACTTGCTGAGGTGGTTGCCGCAACTGTCCCAGCTGTTGGTGGTGCCACCTGGGTGGTAGTGGAGGTGGTGCTGGTGGTGGCTGTGGTGAGCAAAGAAGGACTGCCTTGTGGGAATGCCCTCCAGGCTAAGGAGGCCCGTTCGTGCCGGTATCTGCAGGACATTCTTCGGTACCCAGACTCTACCTGAAGTATGTGCTGATACCTCATTGCCCGCCTTTGAAATTCCCGCACCTGGATGGGTGTCATATTTGCAGCTGTGAAGACAAATAGAAAAACTAACATTAGGAACGGCATTGTGTGAAATGGCACAAGAAGTAACTCAGACAATACATCTACTGTACTTGTACCAGCTCATATCATCATACAGATCATTGATTGTCCCTGAGGAAGTACATGGTAGGCCAGCCTACAAAGCTTCTATCACACATATCACATCCAAACCCTACAAGATGGGTAACAACTGGCATGTTTTGGCATCATAGTTCTGCCAGTTGTCAGCCAACAATCATGCAGCACATCCTCCGCTAATGCCAGGGCTACAAATGTCATTGTACGGGATGGAAATCTAGGGCCACATGAACTGCAAGTTGTAAATGGACTTGCTAGTATAGTATTCATGTGGGAAAAATGAGTGTGTATCCTAGGTTCAGACAGAAGATCCACTGATTTTCATGTCTGTGTACCAAACTCGTATCATCAGTCCTAGGTACACTATTCACAAAACCCAAGCTAGTGTTTGAGGGTGGGGGGTGGACTAACAACTAATAATTGCAAACAACATGGACACCCAGGAAGCTTAGGAAAGCTGGACATGTGTGTGGCTACAAATAGGAGACAGCAAACCCTTGACCAATCCCAGCGCCACACATCTGGAAATGCAGACCTTTGTCCACATCACATACTTCCAGTAAGCCATGACTTACAACAAACACAGAGATGCAAGAACACCCCTGGCCATGAGTTGCATGCACACCTAGGCCATTGCGCTCTAGTGCCACATACTCGTAGCACTACATGTGGAGCTACATGCTGCTAGGAAGTTCAACCTACAGTTTAATAGGTACATTAGTGAATTGGGAAGCAGAAGTCTGTGGGTAAGCATTTAGCAGCCCCATTCTGGGAGACTGTGGGTCTGACAGGTTGGCTAAATCACAGATTAGGTCCAGTGTGACTCTTGCTGATACAAGTGTTGTCCACATGACTTATCCCCATTCACATTGCGGGGCCTACAGGACCTAGAATCCCTAAATAAGACAAGAGGATAAGGATTGGCCAACTCAAAGATGGTGATAAAATGAAAACCCACTCATGGAACAAAACAAATGATTGGCCAGCGCATCACACCTTGCTATGTGTTAAACATTTAGGAGTCCATCACACATCACCAGCAAACACAACACATAACAGACATATAAAAATTTACTGGAGTTGTCTGGGTTCTCGAATGTAGCCACCTCGCCAGCAGTATAGGGTGCGGGTCCACCTGTAAGGCATGGAAGGGAGAAATGTGCACAAATTCTGTGCACTGTCCAACAATTCCAAAGACAAATACTATGTGTAAGATTACATAAGTAAAGCCACTCAGACATGACGATACTGCATCCGATATAGCACGGCTAACATGTACATACCCTGGGTCTCCTGTGAGTTTTAGACACATATCTGCACACATGCAGGGGCCCTAACTATCATGTGGTGGCAAACATGCTCCTTCATTAGTGAGCAGACATACTAATGGAGTGTATTCGTCTCATCATGTGTATCCAAGAGAAACATCCAAAGCCACTTTCCTTGAGGAGTCCATTACCAGTCAACCAGCCATTGTGCCCATGACAAATTTATGACACACAGGTACAATGTACAGAGGGGCTGGGACAGTTGTAAGCCCTCATGTTGTTACAGTTTCTTCATTTGATGTGGCCCAACTATGATGAGTTGCACCAACCATAGAGATATGAACCCATGTGCATACCTTTGGCCAGCCATCTGTAAACGAAAGGTGGAACAACAAACACTAAATACCAGTCTAAGATGTTAGATGAGGGCAGCTTGAACTTGTTCACTATGTCTCCAAATCCAGATCTGACATGTATCCGAAATGACGAAGGGCCACAATAATCCCTAAGATTTTTAGAATTTCTGTGATCGCTTTCCTTACACACTCACCAGACACACATGAGACATATGTTTGGGCCACATTGCTATCATCCATCCATCACCAACAGGGCCACCAATCACAATGCCCAGGTGGTCCAGCAGATCTTGCTCCCTGGAGATGAGGTCAGCCCAGCGGTGCTTCTGCTGGTGGTCATTCCTTGGTGTCCGATTAATGCGTTGCAGGTGATGCAAGACCTTTCCCCACCGGAGCCTCCGTGCCTCAGTGTGATACCCCTGTATCACCCACCCACCTGCCTCAATCATAAGGGGGAGGAAATGGCACACCAGCCATATGAAACTACCAAGCTCCTCCTCACCCATCTTGCCAAGACGAGGCCTACCCAACATCTTAGCAGAAAAAGGAAAATAGGGGATAAAGGGGAACAAAGGAGAATAAGGGGAAAGTAGAATATGAAAAACTGAAACTAAACAACTAAAACAGCCCAACTAGACCCAGACTACCAGTAACCACAACAGACTCCCAAAAACAACAAAGACAATACAATACAACACAATTGTACACAGTAAACACTCAGACAGGACACAACAACAATATTTTATTCACAAAATGACAAGAAATGGACCACACAGGAGACAAAAGCACAATTTAACCAGACAAAACTCTCAACACAGCCACACAGTCTAGAAGAATCACAGACTGCAAAGTGAAAGTCATCCCACTGTACATAATCTGTAAACAGGATATCCTATTCCATCACTTTCTGCCTAAAATGTTGGCCATTTTTATCGTTATGCGTAAAAAAAAGATTTTGCATACAGTCTGGGCATCATTTTTTTCGACGCACAGGAGTAGAAATGAGCCCGCATCCATATATTTGGAAATAGTCTAAAACTTACCCAACTTTCTGACGTACAGTGTGGAAGAGTCAATAGTGTTTTCAGGACATTATGCGTGATTTTTCAGGCATAAGCGTCATTTCAGGGCATTAACTGGGTTTGGGTCATTTTACCATTTTAATGTTATGTAACATTTGTGACACAACTGAGATAGGCTGATTGCACCCACTTTGGTCTTGACGGTGTATGGGCACATGTGAGACATCATACTACTGGGGACCATGATCCGCTACTTCATTAACAGGATTTTCACTCTTGGCTGCCGCACTAGATGGCCCTATGTGTGGCCTACATATATGTATTGCACAAATTGGGCATGTTTGGCGTCAGGAGAGGATAGCAATGTGACGCACATAAGTACAATACCTCAATGCCTATGGCTCAATATGTGTGCATTGGCTACTAATGTAGTTGTTGACCCAGTGTGTGTGCATCACAAGATGCATTATTGCAAATATGCTTGTATGAATGTGAAGTCAATGTGTCCAAACTTCAGATGCAAGTCAGTGTGGAAATGAGAGAGGACATGTGTGAGTCATACATGTAGCAAGATCAGTTGTGTGCACTTCCAAGATTTTGGGTAACGTAGACACCACAAATGACAAAGCATGCACCGGATAGATGGCAGACGCTTGTTCATGTCAATGGTCCAAAGGTTGCCCATCACATGTCCTGGAAATTTGGATACTGCTTCCTAGGCACTTGTTGGTGAACCCATCGTGAGTCAGGCACATGTACAGACTAAGTGGGTACCTTGTTATTGACACGGAAAGCCAAAGGTGAACCACAAATGTAATATCACGCCACAGTTGTGGTCATATGACTGAGCCACAACTCTCCTGTGGCTGTGGTGGACCAGCAGACGAGGCAGCACATGGCCACATATTTCCAGTGATCAATTGCACAGAGGTGTCTGGTTCATGTGTGTGGTCCAATGTTGATCCTGAATATTTTTAGGGGTCTATGTTGTCACAGTTACGTCCAGGTCTCATCATGAGTCAGTGACGGCTATTCCTGTATCTACTGAGTATCCTTCGGAGATCAATGGAAGTAAAGCCAATAAGGACATTGGAACCTACATGGGGATGGCCCCTCCCTGTCACGGCAGACGTGATATGAGACTGTCAACAGGGCAACCTTGGTGTGATAAGTGAGATCATATCTCAGGAGTCATGTTCCGGCAGGTGTCATTACAACATTTGTACACAGGTTGGCCTGTAAAGTTCCCACTGCATCTGGGAACATCATAGCCTCTGTGTGGATTAATCTTGCAGCTATTCAGCACGCACAGGCCCTCAATATGTGAGCAATCTGATTCAGCATGTGAACTGTCAGGGTCCTAACATGTGTAGAATTTTCATGCACATTATCAGAGGTTGCTGGTTCTGCTGGAGGCACCATACCCAATCCCTGCATACGGCCCTGGTACACTGTCACACTGTGTCGCTCATGCATACATGAGACCCAGACAAGGGATAGGCCATGATTTGGGTATTTGGAGACAAGTTCACAGTTATAGTACAATAAAAAAGCAGATTATGCTATGCAATGTATTTGAGTATGCATTGAGGAAGCACCTGACAAAATACCCCCAGAGGAATGTGAGGGTTGGGAAAGCAAGTATGCTACATATGTAGCCACAAGGAACCTTTAGAGTAATGCACAGACAGGTGCCAGTCAGGCTGACAGGATGCAGGGTCAATCAGGATCCAGCAATTTCACAAGGTACATACTCAGTGGTCTGACTAAGACTGGTCGGATGAATAACAAGACAGTTGACATGGAAAACTGTGTTTGCCCTGTGTTTTGGAAGGTAACACATAAACCCAAGGGCTGTGTTACACGCTTATTTTTCCAGCAATGCATAACAGTGTAATCGACAAAATGGCAGCTTCTATGCTGTTCCAAGCATCTGCAAGGGCAGTGCATGTTCAAATGGGTGGTCTGCATGGAGGTGCTCACAGGTGTGTGCTGCATCAGTTTCTCACAAGTCCTGTATGTGAGATTTGAGTTCAAATGGCCAACAGTACCTCTCACATGGGAAGAAATCTACAGCTGATAACAGGGCTTAGAAACGACAAGCCAGTGCATTATTTGACCTGACGTCCATGCAGGGTGAAGCACACTGGATTACTATTGTTAGTCTGTGTGTGTGTGGAGGAGGGAATATCTGGGTACACATATTACCATTCCAGGGACCTCTTAAGACAGGTGGGGTGAGACCAGGAGCATGGGTGTGTCAGGAGTTAGGGCATGGGCTGACATGTACATGGCATGTCATGTGCGCAATTTTTGTCATAGGTGTGGCACTTTTGCTGTCTATGTTCTGCTGATATGTAACTCTAGTTACAGGTAGTCCTTGCAAAGATAGGTGCAGTACGACATACTGCTGTCAAATGTCTGGTCATACATTCCTGTAACCAATGCAATAGCACATCCACTGCCTCATGTATGAGGCATTTTTTCCCTTATTGACTGATGGTGTCTTAGTTGTGTGCCATATGCTTCGTGAACCATGTTGCCAACATGTATGTGTGAAATAGGTGTGGTCCTCTGCTATTGCCCTTCAAAGGTGAAATGTACAGGATATCTGTCATTTACAGTGTGTGTGCATGTGACTGTTGTATAATACGCATCACAATTGCTTTGGAATTTTCTGTGTCCTGATCGGTATGTCAGCAATGCTCCATGAGGCTACACTCTTATTTTGATAGTTAGAGATAAAGGTGAGCAAAAATGATTAGCCAGACCATGATATGGTGATTATTATCGGTGTTTATTTACATGTGTTGCTACAGTGGTGATGGTGAGTTGTTTCAAAAGAAATTGTTCACAATATGTTGGAGCCTAAGCAATCCAGCAGCTGTGTTTTGTTGTTCCCCCTCATGTTGCAGGCTAGCATCCTCCTCTTCCTCCTCTTCAGGCATTTGTGGCTCTGGTTCTAATAGGGGAATGTTCCTTCGTATACAAATGTTGTGCAGGATGGCACATGTTAAAATGATCTTACAGACCATTTCTGGTGATTATAGGAGACTGCCACCAGTGATGTCAAGGCACCTGAATCTCGACTTGAGTATGTCAAAGGTCCTCTCGACTATGGTGTGTGTCCTCCTATGTGTCTCATTGTAGGCATGCTCTGCTGCAGTGCTTGGGTTGCCAAATGGTGCCATAATCCATGGCTGGATCCCATACCCCTGATCAGCTGAAAGAGAAAATGATAGGGATCATGTTGACGTAGCTTGCCCCATTCATATCACCTTGCATGGCAGTAGTTGTCTTGTGTTGTCTGTGGCACTTTTGTGCTATTGTGTTGATTCCTAGGCTTCTAGGATTCACCATCTGCATTGGGTTGTTTCCTTGGCTGAACGAGTGTTTGCCTGCTGACCGATTGTCAGCAGTATGTTTTGGGATTTGCAGTACAGTGTGCACTCCCTAGCATTGTGACTTGTGATACAGGTGACCCTGTGTCTTCACTGGGGGTGAGATGATAGTTCCATACACAGATTCAATTTGACAGTGGTGGTAACACGTTAGCATCTATGTACCCTGCACATCCCATACCTTTAGACATATGCAATGGATTAATTTAAACATCAGTGAGACGCTTACATTTTGCAAGGTGACAATTAGCCAAACCTCTCCATACGTTGTGATCATTCACGTATTGACATTAGACTGTACCGTGATTTCAGATGTGTGACACGTTCACTGCAGACTTATCAAACATGGCTAGCGGTGTCACAACCTCAGTGTGTTCCTGTCCACATGTTGCTGTCGTGGTGTACGTGTTGTGTGTCCTAGAGGGTTGGTTTGCTGTGTGTATATAAGTAGGTTTCTGTACTTACCAACAAGTAGTCCATTGCCATATCGTCCATCCTGGAAGTGTTGATTGATGGTACAATTACGGAAGATGAATGAGTCATGGACACTCCCAGGATACTTTGCCACAATATTGGTGATCAATCCTTGGTGATCCACAATGGCCTGCACATTGATGGAGTGTGTGTACTTCCTGTTGCGGTATAGGTGTTCAGTTGCAGCAGGTGGCACAAGGCGTACATGTGTGCAGTCAATGGCACCAAGGACGTGTGGAAATCCATTAATGAGGTAAAAACCCTGTTTTGTCTCCTGCTGCTTCTACTGTGTGTTTGGGAAGCAGATGTAGCGGGTGTGAGTTCGATGATGGCATCCAATACTTTGGGCAAGAAGGCGGAGAATGATGGCTGTGATATCTAGGCAACCAGGGCGCCAGTGGTTTGAAAGGAGCCACTTGCCAACATGTGAAGTACAGCTAGCAGCTTGGTTTCTGTTGGGATGGTGCGGGGTGTCAGCAAGCTGGGTGCCAACTGTGGCTCAATGTTACGCAGCAGCTGCTGAATGGCTTGCCAGTTCAACCTGTACCTCTGCATGATATCATGTTCCCTGAGGCCATGAAGGGTTGTCCTGGTGCGGAATATCCTCTCCTGCCTTCTGCGTTGCCTTTGGGCTCCCTGCTGGTGTTGTTGTAGCTGCTGTTGTTGTTGCTGTGCTCTGCGTCTGCGTGCACGCTGGATGAGAAGCACCTCCATGTCTCCCTTTTGCTGCTCTGCTGTTGTTTCTGTGTGTTCTGATTAAATACAGGTGTGTTTGCCCCGTTTTAATGCCTGCCCTGACCCAGTCGTTACTTTTTGATGCAAATCGGGCTGTGCGTCATTTTCCGACTCCGCCTCCCGGCCGTGTGGGATTTTTGCCCGGAAGCATAAATACAACACACGGGCAATTAAGTCATGTTTTGGACTGGAACGCCTACCTTGCATATGATTAACCCAAGGCGGTTTCCCGCATCCAGAAAATGACGCACACGGCGGGATTTTGACATCCGCGGGCTCGGGTGCAAGGTTTAAATATGGGACAAGGTTTGTGCCGAATGTGCGTCAAACTTTTTGACGCACATTCGGCGCAGAGAGAGTATAAATATGCCCCTCAGTCTAGAAAAGGTATTAATGGCTGCTAGAGCTGAAGATTGAGCCGATCGGCAAGCCACTGACACGGAAGCGGGGACTGCAAAAGGTGAATCGGCATTAGTCATGAAGAGTAGATACAATCGCAAACAGATGCCTGTAAGTCGACATTCTTGAAAAAAGAAAGACTGTGCTTCCGATGTGGATTTTCATTTTCACATGAGGATAAATGTCCTGGCGTGGAACAAACGGGAAGGAGAACCACTTCATAAATTTGTAAAGTGAAAGAGAAAGAAAGTGTTTCATGGCAAAATGAGAAAATGGACACCAGAAGGCTACAGAAACATTCTCATCACACCCACAAAGACAAAAAGACCACAACTGCGACAGGTCAAAACTAATTGAAGTAGATCGTCATCAAGTTCATCCTGCAAGCTTTCCTTGACGTGACCATCGAGCGACAGTGAAAAGGGTGCATGTGCGATGCTCACAGATAAAAGGGAACAACATGCACAAGTGGGCCTCGCCGTTTGCATGGAAGGCAAACGAAGGGCAGAAAACAAGTGAGCTGAAAAAGCAAAAGAACTCATATGGACATTGCCCCAAAATCAAACTTAAAGTCAATGGTTGCCCTGTAATTTTTGTAATCGGTAGTGTTGCATCGATCAACATCATGCCAGCTGAACAATTTAAAGTCTATCACCTGCATCACAACTCAAAGCATCAAATATGAAGGTGTACACATGGGCTGCTTCCAAACTGTTGCACAGTCAAGGATCATTCTTAGCTATCCTGTGGCATAAGACGTCTGTGCAGGTCCCAATTCACGATCTTCAAGGTACTCTATTTAGTGCATGCCTACTTAACTTTGCCACTGCTGTTGACATGGGGACGATATCCATCAATTACAACTTAAATTCACAACTTGAAATTGCAAGTCAATTCCTGTCACTGTTTCATGGTCTGGGAAGGTTTAAAACGATGCAGGTGCAACTTCACATTAATGAAGACATTAGGCCTCTTGCACAGCAACACTGCAGGATAGCATTTCTTCTGCAAAATGTGGATGAGAAGGAGAAGGAAGCTTTGCTGAAGCATGACACTGAATGCTCTACTGGTCCCACCCCATGGGTGTTGCCCATTGTGGTGGTGCAGAAAAAGGACTGTGGACGTGTAGTGCTCTTCTGTGTGGATATGCATCAAGCCAACAAAGCAATCTTGAGAGAGAAAGACATCCTGGTCCGAACATTGCGGATGTGATCATGCAGTTGAATAGATGCAAAGCTTTCTCCTGCCTTGATGAGAAGAGAAGAGAAGAGAAGAGAAGAGAAGAGAAGAGAAGAGAAGAGAAGAGAAGAGAAGAGAACTGCAGGTACATTACAACTTTTCTGACTCATGTTGGCTTATATAGATAGAAAAGATTAAGCTTTGGAGTGTCCTCTGTTGCAGAAATATTCCAAGATCTCATACGTAGGGTTATTCAGCCTGTGACATGTCTTAATCTACAGTGAGGATATACTGGTATTTCGTGCAACACAGAAGAAGCATGATAAAGCCCTCAAACAAGTGTGTCAACTATTTGCAGATGCAGGTCTTACCTTACACGACAAAAAGTGTGAATTTCACAAAACAAAGCTTACCTTCTTTAGACATGTTTTTTCTGATGGAGGAATGACTCCTGATCCTGTTAGAGGCCCTCATTACGACTTTGGAGGTCAATTCCATTTGCCGTCAAAGCCGAACCTGTCCTTCAACTGCCATCTTACAAGTGGTGGCTGCTCACTGCCATTTTTGAGGCAGAAAGCAGCCATCATTTGTTCTGGCAGTCAATGATGCAGAGGCTGTTCCCTCACCAGCATTGCCATGCCAACATGGCGCCACCCTCCATATTACGAGCCGTAATACGGATCAGCGGAGTCCTGCTGGCGTGGTGGTGGTGGAGAGGGAAGACCGCCAGGACCCATCCCCTCCCAGACATCCTCCTGGACGGAAGAGGTAAGTGAGCGTCCGAAAGAGAGAGGGGGTCCTTGGTGTGTTTGGGTATGTGTGTGTGTGTGTTTGCGGAAGGTGGGAGGGGGTGCTAAATGTGTGCGTGTCTGCGAGTGTATGTGTGTGTGCGTGTTTGTGTGCATGTAGGAGGTGTCAGTATGGATGAATGCGAGTGAGTAGGTGTGTCTGAGTGCATGTATGTGTATGCTGCATGGGTGTGTATGTGAATGCATGCATGCGTAAAGGGGTGAAGGGGTGCCTGAGTGTGTATGGATGGGTGGGGTGTGTGTGTGCACGTGTGGTGACGTGTGTGTGTGTGCGTACAAGAAGCAGGAATGAAGATTCCTGTCACTGGGTGCGTGACCTCCAGGCTTTTTGTGACAGGGTGACTGCCATGGAAAGCCTGGCGGTGTGCAACCTCGTAATCCGGATGGCAGCCTGAGACCTGCGCCGGATTGGAGGAGGTCACAGCCGGCCGCAATGGTGTAATCACACCGGCGGGCCAGGCGGAGTTGTGGAGGTTTGGCTTCAGCCAAGCCCCACAGCTCGTAATACGTCGGTCTTACACCGCCGGCTCCGCAGCGGTGAGACCACCATACCGTGTCTGGCGGTCTCAAGACCGCCAGACTCGTATTGAGGGCCAAACTACAAGCCCTGCCAGCCACCTGTCCTCCACAAGATGTCACCATGGTACAGTTCTTTTTGGGCATGGCCAGCTATTGTTTGAGGGGCATTCGTGACTTTGCCACAGTGAGTGCTCCTTTGCAGGACCTGACAAAATGAAATGTGCAGTTCCAATAATCTGCTGAATGTGACTGCAGTTTAAAATATTTAAAACATTCAATTGAAAATGCGACTGAAATTGAATACTTCGAGCCTAAATTAGATACTGAGATTACTGTTGATGTGAGCCCGGTGGGGCTGGGAGTAAACCTTCCTCAGCATAGTGGATATCTGAATGCTCTGAGACATATTGTGGCGTATGCCAGTCGAAGTTTGTCTGACATAGAGCATGCCTATTCCCAGCCGGAAAAGGAGAGACTGGTGGTGATATGGGCCTGTGAACATTTTCATGTATTCCTGTGAAAGCATTTAACAATTGTCACTGACCACCAGGCATTACTCACCATTTTTGGCAATCTGAAAGCCAAGATACCCCGTCACAGCGAGAGGTGGGGTTGCCCCTACAAGAGTTCAACTATACAATTGTGCAGAAGCCAGGCAAGAATCAAAACCCAGCAGATTATTTCTCATGAGTATCCCTAAAGTGGCACAGTTCAATGTTGAAAACTGCCAAGGAGTACATCAACTTTATTATATAGTCCAGCACACCTGCTGCCATGTCCATTGAGCAGATCATTGCCACTGTCAATACTGATAAGGGCATGTGTGCGCTAAAAAAACTTTATTTCAGCACAGTCAAGGAGTGTCCAACCTTTAAGTGACAATGTTGAATTTCAAAAATATCACAGTGTCCATGATAAACTGTTGTGTAGCTATTCTAGCCATGTTTTAGACATGTTATTTTAGCAAACTATGCCTGCCATTGTGCACTTTAGCCCAGTTACATTTTTATTCAGCATTGCTTTGTTTTTCTAGCATTAGCCACATTTGCGTTGGTGTTTGATTTTCTCTGTCTGGTTGTTCTTTCACCTAGGAAAGCAATACGTTCTTAGCACAGCATTCATTTCACTTTGTACTTTCCTCAAGGCTGCAGTCAGATAGGGTTGCCGGCAAAAGTGGTACGCTGTTTCTCCGACAGTCACAGAAACATACACATCCTTACGTGGGGACCTTTTCTTGGAGCTTCAGTTGTTTTATTATAAAACCACTTCTCTGTCCCATACACGTTAAAGGGAGATTTTAGCCAGATGACCACGACTGCATCCTGACTGCTGAACGTCTTCGCTACAGCTCCTTGCTTAGACTGCTGAATCCCTGGCCTAAATGGGGACGGTGTCTTTTTAGGCAATAGACTTCCTTGCTCAGGTATGGGGATGATGTCTTCCCATGGTGGAAACCTGAAGGACGGATTAGGGCTTATTACGCTGTGCTCTAACATAGCTTAGGTAGGAAATATATATTATTCCTAGTGATAGTATGGTGGGACTGTTTTTGTGTTTCACTCTTCTTGACCAAATTTTGCTTCTAGCAAGTTTTATTATCCTAGTGATTGCAATACAGGTCATTTTATCTAAGATGCAGTTACTTCAATAAACCTTATTGAACTATACTCTGCTTCTGTTTGTCTTTGCCTGTGTGAGACTAATGTAACTGAGAGAAAGGGATGTGATCTGATCAACCACGATTCCCCTGAGGAGTCCTCTCAGTCATGCACCCGGTTGCTCTCAGGTGGAGATGAGGCACTGCTAGCTGTCCGGAAAACCCGGACTGGCTGATGGGTGTCACATGGTGAGGGATTGTACTCAGTACCCCACAATTCAGGTGATTCTGACACCCAAATCCAGTAGTCTCAAGGATAATGAGAACCTAGGAGACAGAACTGTCTGTTACTAGAGAAGGGATTGTGGTAAGAGGATCCTGGATTGTTATACCTGCGAGTTTGAGACAGCAAGTTCTTGAACTCACCCATAAAGACCATCATGGCATTGTGGCCACCAAGAAGGCAGTGAGGGATTGCGTGTGGTTCCCTGACTTGGATGAGAAAGTGGACAGGGAACTAAAGGAGTGTCATTTATGCCACTGCCTGTCTCCCAAGGTGAACCACCATCCCCTGACAATGTCTGATCTCCCTGCAAAGTGTGGAAAAGAATCCCCATTGACTTCTTTGGGCTTTGGCAAATGGACAGCACCGTATGGTGGCCATTGGCGAGTTTGAGACAGCAAGTTATTGAACTTGCCCATGAAGGCCATCGTGGCATTGTGGCCACCAAGAGGGCAGTGAGGGATTGCGTGTGATTTCCTGACTTAGTTGAGAAAGTGGACCGGGAACTAAAGGAGTGCCTTTAATGCCACTGCCTGTCTCCCAAGGTGACCCACCATCCCCAGACAATGTCTGAACTCCCTGCAAAGCAAGGAAAAGAATCAGCGTTGACGTCTATGGGCCTTTGGCAAATGGACAGCACTGTATAGTGGTCATTGATGAGCATTCCCTGTTTCCTCTTGTAGAAGACATGTCATCCACAACCCACAAAAGAGTCAGTGAGTGGCTAGATAACATCTTTGCGGTGTGGGGCATACCAGACATTCTCAAGACTGATAATGGTCCACCATTTAACAGCAAAGAGTTTAAGGAGTTTCTAGCCAGCCTTAAGATCAAACATCAGAAAAGCTCACCATTGTAGCCTCAAGCCAACGGTGTCATTTAACGATTTATGGGGACCCTGAAACGCGTGATTCAACGTGCATCGATGGGGGTACTTGATCTGAGTCCGAAGCTATGCCAAGCCCTCCATTCTTATCAGTCAACTCCTCCTTCCACTACAAGAAAGAGTCCAGCTACCCTGATGTTCAGGAGTGCCATGAGAACCAAACTACCACATTGGACCCCTGCGTGAACCTTACATGATGATGTGGGTTGTGTTACTGACACTGATCAGAAGCGCCTGGTGAAGATATAGGCTGATCAACATTGTCAAACCCGAGAGATTGTGTTCAATGAGGGTGACTTGGTTCTCGTCAAACAAAAGCAGAAGCGAAAGACGGATCCTTCATTTGATGTTGAGCCTTTAAAAGTTGCAACAAGAAAGGAACTTATGATAATGGCACAGTGTCCCAGCAAATCCAACACAAGGGACTCTTCCCACTTCAGACACCTGATCAGCAGTTCCTACAGGTTCAGAGAAAACTGCTCCACCTGAAGACTCTGATGAAACATTAGACCCTGTACCCCTGGGGTCCAACAGGGGTACAGCTCAGCTAACGCATACCACATGGTCTTGCCAAACTGTGTAAGCACTTAGACGGCTGATAGAGGAATTGTGAAGCTGACATTTGTTCATGTCCTTTATGTCTTTTTATTTAACAAGGGGGGAGATGTAGGCCCGTATTTATACTTTTTTTAGCGCCGCATTTGCGCCGCTTTTTTACGCAAAACGGCGCAAACCTACAAAATACAATGGTATTTTGCAAGTTTGCGCCGTTTTTGCATCAAAAAACTACGCAAATGCGGCGCAAAAAAAGTATAAATACGGGCCGTAGTGTCTTAGAACTGTAAGCGTTAGGACCCTGTGACTAGGGGAAGACTTATGAAGGACATTACATAATCAATCTGGGAGGTGTTAGGGTGTGGTCTTTAAGGGTTATTGGGATATTGAGAGTTCAGTTTAATGTTGTACGCTGATGTTTAAAGATGTTACCTACGAGCTCCGTGTGTGGTGTGCTCTTTTGAATGCTATCAGGCTAGGGGGGAAGCAACACCTGCCTCCCTCCTTCCAGCCCTTTGTTCTCCATTAAAATGGCCCCTCCAGCCTGCTCTCCGGGATCAGCTTGCTGTCCCTACTCATGCCATTCTCTTGTCCATGGACAGCTGTCACTGCCCCTGTGCCAAGCTCCCTCCTTTTCTCCACTTGAGTGCCCCTGCCCGTTCCCATCCTCCTTCTGTGTTCCATTTTGAGGCCCATGCTCATGACGGACTAGACTGATTGAGACCCTTGCTGCCTCTGCCGCCTTTTTCCTGCACTTCTTGGTCAGCTTGATGCCTATGCACATGTTGGCCTGTACTTTGTGGTCAGCTTGCTGCCACTGCCCCCATTCCCCTCCCATCTGCACTCTATTCTTTGTCTGCATGCACCTTCTCCCTCCTCCTCTCCGCTGACCCTCCTAATGATGGCCTGTCCTCCATGGTCAACGTGCTGCCCTGCACCTGCCCCATCCCTTATAATCTCTGTTCTCCATGTGTGTGCCAGTGTCCCATCTTGCGGCCCTGTAACGTCTCTTGTGCTGCCCATGCCTAATCCAGCTCAGCCTCCATTTTCAGCTTACTGCCCCTGTCTCCCTCACCCTTGCCCTCCATTCTTTATCTGAATGCCCCTGCCCCCTCCTGCCTGCTTTCTTTGGTCATCTTGCTGCCCCTACGCATGGCAGCCTCCAAAAGTGGCCAGCTTGCTGTCCCTCCCCCTGCTCCAGGCCACTTCCCTCTGCCTCCATTCTCTATGTGAGTGCCTCTGCTCCAACCCATCCTCCCTCTATGGTCCATTGTGCTGTCTATGCAGGCCTTCTCTGAATGGTCAGCGTGTTGGCTGTGTCGTTTCCATCCTGCCCTCTGTGGTCAGCTTGCTGCCCATGCATATGCTGGCCTATGCGGCCTGCCCTCCGTTGTTCGTCTGCATGCACATTCCCCCTCCTGCCTGACCTTCATTTTAGCTTGCTGCCCCATTCCCCTGGCCCTTCTTCTCCATGTATATGCTCCTGGTTGTACCATTCTGCCCTCGATGATCCAATCTACTGCCCTTGCCCATGCCAGCCTGCCCTTTGTGCTCAGCTTGCTGCCCTTGCCCATCCCCACTCTCCACTGCCCTGTTCATGTGCATGCCCCTGCCCCTCCCTCTTACCCTACATGGTCTGTTGCGCTGCCACCGTTCATGCCGGTGTGCCTACCTTGGCCAGCTTGCTGCCCCTACCCTCTATTCTCTATGTACATGCCCCTGCCCCCACCTCCTGCCTTCCATGGTCTGGTGTGTTGCCACTGCCCATGCCTGCCTGCCCTGCATGGCTAGTTTCTTGCCTCTGCCCCTCTGCCCCTCTTCACCCTGTCCTCTATTTTCTGTGTGTGTGCCCCTGCCACATGCTTGTCCTTATTCTAGATGTCTGGAGCACTAACCAATTTCTGTGTGAAAAAATAACCCCTTCATTGTGTTCATTACTAAGGAAATACTTCAGGTTTTACAGCTTTGACTCCATTAAGATGGCTTCAGATTTGCCACATTTTTGTCATAAATACATTAGCGCTCTAGTTTTTTATTAGAGCTCAGAGGAAACTGCAATAGCACACTGGGGAGTTAAATGAGAAACTGTTGCTGGTGTTGAAAGTGCATGTTTCAGTTGGCATGTGAAAATGTTTTACTGACATGGACCAGAATACGTTTGAGGGCACGGAAAATGTGTTCTGTTTTTAGCTTTCTAGAGCAATAATCACAGATTTTATGAGAAAACAACCCCCCCTCATTTTGTTAACTTCCAAATCAAATTCTGAAAGCTTTACAGCTTTGAATCCATCAAGATGACTTCAAGTGTGCTGCACTTCTATCATAAACACAGAACGCTAGCGCTCTGTTAATTGGGAGGCTGCAGTAGACCACTAGGGAATCAACTAACAGGCTGCTGATTCTGTTTCTGACATACATGAGTTACTCAGAATTTCAGACTTTATTCTCATATGGCTGAGGAAGATAGTGTGAAATTATTGAAAATGTACTCTCGTTTAGTCTTCTGGTTCATCGTCCATAACCTCTGTGAGAAGATCATGAGAGAAAACAGTTTTTCCTCAAATATGATTCATCAAATCCCAGCAGAGGACAAGAATTTTTCACTGGGTAAAATCACCTTAGAACACAACACAGTTCCTAAAATGAGTATGGTACCACCAACTATGATTATAATGTCACTAAAATCTGTTATCACCCCTTTATATGTGCTCCCTTTTGTGACCCACAAAATCTCCCATTCACCTGCAGTTCAGTGGTCCTGTGATGGCTGCCACAACATATTGTCTATATTGTGGCCAGCCAATCAAGGGGGAGTTGACCACTTAGGGACTCCCATTTTAATAGGCTCCCCAATTTAGTTTGTCACACACAGCCAAAGGCTGTGCAAAACAGGGGTTGTCAGTCTGCTGTGGGTTGTAGACACAGCTGGCCACAGGCCAGGACCTGCAGCCATCCAGCTGCCTAAATGGCAGGGGGTTGGTCGTCAGCAGGGGACTGGGCACAGAGCTTGGCCAGAGCTCATACTGTGTGGCAACCCCCAACCAAGCACAGCTGAAGGTTGGGCAACCCCGGGGACAGGGGTTTGGCAAGGGGACTTGCTGCATGGTAGTCTCAGCAGTAAACCACCCATTGTGCACAACAAGGCATTGGCCACCCTTGTTAGATTGGCTGCAGGGCTTAGCCAGAGATCAGATCCTGTGGCCCTCCCACCACTACTCATGGCCAAACCAGAAAGTCACTGAAAAAACAAAGGTTAAAGTGATGTTATACTTAGGTATGGCAATTAGATCTTACCCTACATTAAAAAAAAACTCAGGAGTTCACTGAAAAAGTTTAAACTGATGTCATAGTTAGGCAAAGTAATTATATTTTAGCTGAAATAAACAAAGGTTAAAATGGCATTATAGTTTGGTGCTGAAATAATATAAAAAACTAATGTTTAAAAACAAAAGAACACAAAGTCCCCTGGCATAGTTTAATGAACTAACCATAACTCACACTCATGCCATGCACTGCTTCTGACCTCATATAATACATCACACACAATATGTTAAATTACATCATTGATGACATCTCACATGACATCATTGGTGACATCACTGATATCATGTATGACAACATTTAGCAGACATGACAGTTTGCAACTAGCTTTTCCTGCTGGAAGCTTTTCTGTAAAGTACCTGTAGACTCAATTTTCCATTACCTCTGTAACACTATTTTCGTAATAAGCAGAACAAGCACAATATGAAGCATATCTATCAACTCGCCCACATTAAGTAAATATTATGCTCTTTGTTTTTTACTGGTATTGAGGTGCGTAAGAAACTTAATGGCTCTGTTGACATTAATGAGCACAGCAGCTTATTAATCATTGAGTACCATTCAAAAACAGTGTTTAGTCATTATTCATCTTAATGAGGTGTGTTTTTTAAAGTCCCCATCTGACATAGAACATTAGGTGAACGGCCCCACATCGATACATTAGCCAATGATATGACATGCACAATTAGGCCCTATGGACGATCCCCCATAGTATGTAAAAGACCCCTACACATATTCCTGAAATGCAGTAGCGGCCAGGGGCGGTTCCTTCTTCAGAGCGGAAGAGCGTTGCCCTGCCGCCTGAGAGAGCAGCAGGCAAACATAAATAAAATGGCATAATAATGCGATTTTAATTTCCCACCAGCTCGCGCTGTGTACATCATGAGCATGAGGGGATGGGGCGGGCTGAATCCTGCAAGTGCAGGAACACTGCTGCCTTTTACGGTACGCATGTTGGGTTGTCCAACAGTCTAGCTACGGCCCGTGTGACATGCACACTGTGAACCCAGCAATCGCTGGGCTGTCAAACATCTGGGGGATTGCTGGCACAGGCCCCCAGCCTCAAAATGAGCCCTGTGTTAGCCTGCTCCCTTCAATCCTGGAGCTGATTTAAGAGCTGAAAACAGCATGAGAGCAGCTCCAGGATTGGTTGGATTTGAGTTACCACTGAGCAGGAAGGACACCCTTCCATTCCTGCTCATGGGCGCCGGGGGAGAAGTGCAATACCGGGGGGTAGGGGTAGCTGCAAAGATGGTGAGTTTGCCACCATAGTGCCCCACCATATATTTGTCCTGCATACCGCCCCTTTAGGTGGCCCCTCTTTTGGGGCATAAGAATGTTGCGCCACCACCCACATTGTGAGCAGCCACATACCATCTTTTTAAGTAAATTTTTTTTGTTTTCCCCGTTCTTTGATGTGAGCTGCAGACTGGGTCGGGTGCCTTTCTGTTTAGAGTGAGGGCGGGGATGGGAAGTGAGTGACAGCAGGAACACCAGGGAGTCTCTAGGGCCTTGGTGTGAAGGATGCATGTTGAGTTGGACTTCTGCCTTGCTGTGTCCAGCAGGACATGCGCTCTGGGGCCACTCAGAAATATGCGATGTTAGGGAGCCGAGGGAAGACAGCCACAGCCTACCAGGCTCTCCCAGGCTCTCCTCAAGCGCAGGATGCCCCTGCCCTAGACAATTCTGGCACATCTCTAATGATGTTTCCTAAAACAAACAGCAAGACAGCAGTGTCAAAATTGGCCCAGATGCTTGATGGGTACATAGTCCTCTGTTACGGAGACAGACCTACAAGCAAGGCAGGGCGTGGGTGGGAGGTTCACACTCCAGGGCCAATAATTGCATGGCTTTATTTTGAAACCACTTATCCATCATTAACCATCACAGAAATTCAACAAGCTATATATATAGTATCATCATCATCATCATTTACTTTATTTCAGTAAAAACATACCATAAAAGTAAAATACATACAGTCCAAGAGAAAAACAGTGGAAGGGAAGTGCAAATAAAATAAATTACAAACTCTTAAAAATAAGAAATGAAACAAGATATAACAATAGTATAAAAATGTTTTCTATAAATGTAATGCTAAAAAGACATCCAGTCCCTACTAAAACATCGGACAAAGGGATTTACACTTAAATACAACACATATGCACTATATGCCTAATTCTAAAATCTTCTACCAAGTCTTGTTCTTTAAAATTGCTAGTCTAAAACGCCAAATTGATTCAAGACATTTTGCCACAGACCAAACTATTTGTACAGATGGGTCTGATTTGAATACTCTCTCAGCAGATAAACAGTTCCTGAAACCCATTTGTTTACATAAGGGAGTAATCCAAAGGGCCCTCTGTTTGCCATATGCACGACATTGAAAAAAAACATGAAGATCAGTCTCTTCATACTTACAGCCCATCTGACATAACTTAGACTTGTTAGTAGAATTGGGCCATTTGTAAGTTAAAGAACACAAAGGAAGAGACCTTATTCTAAATCTGATGTAAAGATCATGCGCAAATGGAGAGAGTACTGCATCCATAAAGGGCTCAAACGCATAGTGACATTTAATTTCCAGAAACCTATCAGTCATAGAAGAGGGCACAGCTTCAGTCATTTGTGCAGTTTGAACTTTAAGCCGGAAAGCATCCTTCAAGGTCTGAAAGGCATTTTTGGGAATAGAAGAGGGGTCCTTCCAATAGGACCCTAGGCCAAGATGGAATAAAGACCGTTCAACATAAGCACACCACTTGATTTTGGCATTAGAATTAGTGCCCATCAGTTTGGGCAACCCACATCTAAATGGAATAAGAGCATCAGTTGACCATACCCGGATCCAGAACAGTAGTGGCCTTAAAGCGGCGATCTTGTTAATTGGAAAAAGATTTTAATCTATTTGGATCGGCAACGAGGGAGTACTTGAAAGAACTCTTAACAGCGTCTTTAAAAACTGGTTTTCTGCCCTAGCCAGATCCTCCAAATTGCAGTGGCACCATAACTCAGCACCATACAAAGCACCCCCCCGGCTTGTGATTTATATATTTCAAGAGCAGGAGTCAAGGCAAACCTAGAGGAGCGGGTTGCAAGTCTCGCAATGCCGCCCGCCCTTTGCTTCAGGTATATCAGTGATTTCTGGAGGTGGACATGCCAGAATAGGGAATCTTCTAATTTTACACCTAAGTAGTCAAAAGTGCCCACCCTTTCCAGTAAGGCGCTTTCTAGATAAACAGGTCTTTTCATTTTATGCTTTTTGTCTCTAAAAAACATTTATTTTGTTTTTAGTGAGTTGATTTCCAGACCATGATCTTTACAAAACTCCACAAATCTTACAAGCAAACTTGAAAGGCCTATAGCTGTTCGAGAAAGTAACAAAGTGTCATCAGCGAATAACAGACATGGAAGCTTCTGCACTCCCAAAATAGGGGCATCACTAGAGCAATCCAAGAAGTAGGGAATGCATGTGTTGATAAATAAAAGAAATAGGGTGGGCGCAAGTACACAACCCTGTCTCACACCACGAAGTGTGGGAAATGCTGAAGTCAGTTCGCCTGACAAACCCCATCGTACTCTGGCGCAATTTCCTGAATAAAGATATTTGATGATATTAAGCAAGGACCCGGGGACTCCAGCTTAACTCATGACTTCCCACAGTTTGGGACGTGGGACAAGGTCAAAAGCGTATTTCAAGTCAACAAATGCCACAAAGAGGCAGCCAGAATCCACGTCAACGGTCTTCCACTTTATAGTAATAAAGCAGAAAACCTGGTCGATAGTACTGACCTTATCTCTGAACCCTGCCTGAAGATGACTTAATGCCTGATTTTCCACTATCCAATGCTTCAGTCTACTTAACAGCTGGTAGCGAAATATTTTTTGCAAATTATCTAGAAGACTGATGGGTCTATAATTCTCTGGATGTTTTTTCTCGCCTTTCTTATGGATGGGCACAATTATAGCCTCCTTCCAAGAGTGAGGGTAAGATCTTTTGGATAGGGCAGTATTCGAAATCCTATTTATGTATCCAGTCCATTTAAGCAAATCTGACTTATATAAATCTGAGGGAATTCCATCCGGGCCAGAGGCTTTCCCTGATTTTTGGGCAGGAATTGCCAACTCGGTTTCTTTTAGAGTGAAAGGAGGCAGAGGGAGCGCCAGTGAACAGAGTGACGATATCTCTCCAGGGCTGGTGTCAGCGGAATCAGATGTGGAACCATACAGCTCCCTAAAGTGAGTTAGCCAGATGTCAGCGGCAATATGGCATTCTGGAATGGATGAGAGGTTTGAATCACTACATGTAACCAAAATCCAGAAAAGTTTGGCATCATGGGCCCTAGCAGCCTCAGTCAGTTCACCCCATAATCTCCCTCATGCTCGAGTTTGCACATCTTGCATGTGGAGACATAAGTTCTTGCCCTCACTATAGCTTCCCGTTCCTTGGATCTTAACGCTTTAGTCAGGAAACTCTTTGCCTCTCTGCACCTCTTGTCAAACCACTTGCTACCAGATGGAGGGGAGGGGTTACTTCAATTCATGACAATTTTAGTAAACAGCTCCTTAAGGGCCACAAAAAGGGCCGCATGAGAGGACATAACTTCCAGTGGGGTTAATAGAAGATAATCGTCAAAAAGCTGGTGTTTGGAGACTAAGGTGCACAATTTATCCCGTAGCTTGTTGGACTTCTGGAACGAATTCCATCTCACAGCACGCCTGTTACTAGATAGCTTCAGGGGTTCATGAACTTTAGAAACAGGAAAAGATACAGGCCCTGATAAAAGAGATCTGTCATATACAATTTGAAGAGGCGCATGATCACTGGTGTGCCGTGGACCCACCTTCACATCTATTATGGAATGCCAAACCCTTAAATCGAAGATGACAGAAGCCAGGATGCTACTGTATGATCCCCTAAAAAAAGTTGGTCTAGCGCGGGTGTCAGCTGAAAACCGACCATTGCCAAGGCGAAGACCATAAGTTTTGATAAGATCTATTATCTGCAGCACTCTATTACAAACAGTGGATGAAACTGGCTGAATTAAAAGAGGGGGGATATTCCACACTTCATCTTCAATCTGCATGACCTCAATAAAAGCAGAATTGAATTCAATTGGGGCATTAAAATCGCCCGCAATAATAATACGATATTTAGGGTGAAAATCTAAAATTAGGTTATGCAGGATGTCAATGGTAGTAAACCAATGGTTGGAAGGGCCTGGTCTGTTGTAAATATTAATACATAAAACTGGGTTACCTGAATTAGACACAATTGCTATTGCCAGAATGTCTGGGGAATCTACAAAAATCTCCTTTACTTCTCCCACCTCAGTCGTCTTGACCCAGGTGCACAATCCCCCTATTACCCTGCCTATAGGAGACTGCGTAGCATTTTTAATATAAGGACAAAACCCTTGCCTTTCGCCCACGTTTCCTGGAACATGCAGATACAAAAAGTTTCTACATAAGCCCCCAAATCAGAGTCAACTAATTTACTCTTAATACCAGCCACATTCCAAGACAAGAGCTTCCCTGTTGAGTGTACAGTGCGACAGATAGGTTCACTAGTTGGAGCAGCAGGGAAATGGGTGTTGATATGCTCAGTATAGAGTACAGAATTGGAATTCCCAAGAGAAGCAATTTGAGGATCCCGTTGAGTATAAACTCCTAAACTTGGCAAGAGTCTGGAATATAGAGGAGTCTGTGAGCCAGATCTAATACTAGAATTACAAAAGCCAGAAGGACATAGTCAATCAACATCTGAGGTAACTCCCTGTAGTTCAGAATCACATACAATAATGTGTTTGGAGGCAGGACCCATATCAGACTCACATACACTAATACGATTCGGAACGGGACCCATATCAGTCGCGACAACTGGGCAGGATATCGGGCCAATGAGAGTGTGATGGCCTGTGGCGTTGTTTGATACCGACATAGACATGTATGAAGAAGAAGGCAACCTCATGCTTCCAAATGCAGGGCAGCTGGCACTGAAAAATATGTCAGAATCCTTCCTCATGTGATTGTGTGCTTCCATCTGCAATAGGCCTGTGACCAAATGGGGTCTTGAAAGATTAAGTTTTATAGTATCCCACCTACGGCCACTTAGCCATTTGGCCGATACAATGTCAGGATAAATAATTGAGCCACAACCTCTGACATGACGGATCCAATGTAAGACCTTATTAATTAGGGAAAAATTATCTTCCCGCAAGTGTGCTGAAAGCGGAGGGACATTGCACATATAAATGCCGTTTTCATTGGGCACATATGAGGCCTGGCCAGATGCTAGTATAGTATCCTGGCTCCGATCAAAATTGGAAAGAGAAGGTGTGGATTTTGCCAGAGGTGGCACAGCAGCTTTACTATGACTAAATCTTTGTCTGGGGCCTTGGACGGCCTCGAGATTCGACGGCAGATCTGCTGACAAGGACATAGGGGTCGGGAGGTGGTTGCTCGGCAGAGGCGATTACTTCAATACACTGGGAAGAGGTAAATCAGGTTTCTTAAGAAGCTTGAGTACTTCAAGCAGTAAGTGCTTCAACTCCCCTACCTCGCTTTTTAAACTAAGAACCAATGCTAAAAGTTCATCTCTGGAAGAATCGCAATTGGAGGACAGGGGAACCAGTGGAATCTGTTGGACACTATCCAAGTCTTGTTGTTCCGATATGGAAAAACGATTTGAGCAAGAGATCCCATGGATGATTGTATCGGTGTCTGAGGCTTCCAGATTGAAATTGGGTGCAATTAAAACAGCTATATATATTGTATATATATGGAAAACCAACAAGATATTTACTTGTGTATATATATATATATATATATATAGAGAGAGAGAGAGAGAGAGAGAGAGAGAGAGACAGAGAGAGACAGAGAGCGAGAGAGAGAGATGTTGAACCTGTATGATAAGTACAGTACTGGTTGCATTGTGGAATTTGGATTCATTCCTGACAGAATGTTGACTGTCTTAATGTGAATATATTTTGGAAGATTTGTTCTATGCGGGATTTCCTGCTTCATCACATATACACATAAATGAGTTTCACTTGAACAGTTGTTTCATGTTAAAGTACACATTCCATGTTCATGTTAAACTATAGGGCTGTTCTCGTTCTGAAACAGTTTATTTTGAAACCATGCATTGACTGGCCATGTTCTGTCCCTCCCTGTGGGATGCAATGCTTTCTTCCCGTCACACCTAGCGCCAGGGATGGAATTGCACGCAAGACAGTGGAAGTGAGAAATAGTGTCTTTGTCCTGAGTTTCAGTCCTTATCAAAGTAGGTGGTGATTATACTTAGAGGTCGTGTCCAGCCTTGCTTTTTTATTTGGATTCAGCGCTGCAGAAAGAGCCATTACACTGCAGGGGAATGCAGTGACTTCACTTTATAATTGTGGAAAGTTTATATTTCTTAGTGAACGAATTGTTTTGAATCCTTCTCCTCGCTGTCCTTATTATAAGTGCAGAAACTTTTCAGTTCGCTGGCTTGTCTGCCCTACCTTTCTCTCTCAAATTGAAATGCGCAGATATATGCCCCTTTAATGTGAATGTAAAGCGTGTTTCACTGAAAGTGTACGTATTGAAATATTAAACTCCAACCCGTATTTATACTGTTTTTGCGCCGCATTTGCGTCGTTTTTTGACGCAAAAACGGCACAAACTTGCAAAATACCATTGTATTTTGTAGGTTTGCGCCGTTTTGCGTCAAAAAGCGGCGCAAATGCGGCGCTAAAAAAAGTATAAATACGGGCCAAATCTCTCTCATACATGGTGAAAGTACTGCATACGTTCAATCTATTATTTAACCTCCATCTGAAACGATTCTCTCTCTCTCTCTCTGTGGAGCCATTGTTAATTAACTCATGGTATTAGTGTTGACGAAAATTGTTTAAATAGTTCGTTCTCTGTCATTATAAAAACGCTTATTCAGTTAATATGCTCTCTCTAGCATTATACAATTTACAGATGGAATCACACCCCACCACGATTTTTTGGTTCACAAACCATCACTGCTGAAATGTGCAGAATAGTTTACACTATTTTAACAGCGCTTACAATCGTATTGCAACTTCAACTGTCTGTGAGTCACACATAGATTATACATTCTACAGCAATGTATAATGTGTCACTGAATTTACGGAAATAATTATCTGCACTTTATATAAAAGTAACTGCACCTTTCATAAATCTCCAGTTTATATAGAAATTGTTAATAGCACTACTTGAGAATCCACAGGCGAATAATGTATTGTAAGAAGCTGCTTTCGTTTTTAGCACATGTTTTGGCAAATGCCTTTGAATTAAACCACAACCGGTTTGAAATGCACGTCTGGAGCTTACACTATTTGTGCTCAGTCTCTACCCAGTTTAAATAGAGTAACTAAAGCTTCACTGATAGCTAATGTGTGCATCATTTACCTTTTAACATACTGACTCAGACTTGTTTCCAACACTACACTATTTCGAATTCGTACACGTACATATGTACATAAAGTCAATATATGCTGTATATGCTTAGGGCCCTTTACTAGTCTGCTTTACCTTTTTAAATAATCAAGCGTTTTATAGAGCTACTTGAAGAGCAGTAGTTTGGATGATGTCATCAGTAATGTCATTTTAGATATCCTCAGCGATATAATCAATGATGTCATTTAACATGTATTGAGGAGTGCCATATGTGAGGTTAGAAGCGGTTCAGGTTTGGGGTACAAGTTATAGTTTGCTCAGTAAACTATAATTTACAAATGTCAGTGTTTTTTAGCTTTGTAATCATTCGTTTATGTATTATTTCAACACCTAACAATAATGCCACTTTAACCTTTGTTTTTTTAAATCACTATTCACCCCTTTGATTACAGAAATGTGCAGCATACTTCTGGACCCTTAAAAGCACCAGCTCCATTCTTAAAACTTGGCAAATTGTGTTTTTTATGTGCATTATCACACCTGAATTCTTCAATCAGTCACTGGCTTAAGCCCCAGTGGCAACCAACACAATTTAAAAGCAGTGGAGTGGGTTGAGGGGGGTGTGAGGAAGTGCAGGGGAGAAGGAGCGTGCGGCGGGCATAGGGAGATTAGTAATACTTTTTTTTAAAAACTTACCTGGTGCTCCTGGCCGCCTCACGCTCCTCTTCCTGGTCCCAGCAGTCCCCGCAGCTTCAGAGTCTCCCTGTGCAATCCCTGCGCTGCTCTCATGCCAACACCAGGTATGAGAGCAGCGTGGGGATTGGCCTGAGGGGGCTGGTTTACAATTCGCTCAGGCATAGGGAGTATGTGCTGTTTCTCCAACCCAGTTGTCAAATACAGCTGGGTTGGTGAAACCCAAGGGCGCATGTCTGTTTGGCTGGCCTAAGAGGACCAGCCAAACTGGCATGCGCACTTAAGTGCACTCCAGTCCACTCTTCCTCCTCCTACCATGGGCCCAGCCCTGCCCCACACGCTGCCTGAACCAGCAGCTGAAAAATAAAATGATAATAAAATATTGTTTTATTTTTCAGCTGCTGGCTTTGAACCAGTGGGGCGACGCTCCTCCGCTATTGAAGAGTAGTTGCGGCTGGTAAGCCCCTCTGTTCAACTAAATCAATCAAATTAATGATGCTCCAGGATATGTTTATACGTTTTTGACTTATAATTGCGAAATCTTAAATATACAGGGGCATATTTATACTCTGTTTGCGCCGGAATTGCGTCGTTTTTTTTTACGCAATTCCGACGCAAAAATAACTCCATATTTATACTTTGGCGTTAGACGCGTCTAGCGCCAAAGTCCATGGAGTTTGCGTCATTTTTTAGCGTGGACACCTACTTTGCGTTAATTATATGCAAGGTAGGCGTTCCCGTCTAAAAAATCGACTCCGAGGCATGTGCGTCGGATTTATACTCCCGGGCAAAATTCACGCCCGGGAGTGGGCGGGTCAAAAAAAATGACGTACGGCCGCTTTTGCGCCGTTTTTTAGCACCTGCAAAAGGCAGGCGTTAAGGGACCTGTGGGCTCTGAAGGAGCCCAGAGGTGCCCTCCCATGCCCCCAGGGACACCCCCTGTCACCCTTGCCCACCCCAGGAGGACACCCAAGGCTGGAGGGACCCATCCCAGGGACATTAAGGTAAGTTCAGGTAAGTGTTTTTTGTAAAAACAATTTGTGGCATAGCGGGGCCTGATTTGTGCCCCCCTACATGCCACTATGCCCAATGACCATGCCCAGGGGACAGAAGTCCCCTGGGCATGACCATTGGGCAAGGGGGCATGACTCCTGTCTTTGCTAAGACAGGAGTCATTTCTATGTGGGTTGGGAGTGAAAAAAAATGGCACAAATCGGGTTGAGGCGAAAAAATTGCCTCAACCTGACTTGCCCCATTTCTTGACGCCCAAGCCCCACATCCCCCTACGCCGGCGCTGCCTGGTGTACGTCGTTTTTTTTAACGCACACCAGACGGCGCCGGCGGCCAACGCCGGCTAACGTCATTCAATAAATACGGCGCCCGCATGGCGCTTTAGAATGGCGTTAGCCGGCGCAAATTTTTTTGACGCAAAACTGCGTTAGCGCAGTTTTGCGTCAAAAAGTATAAATATGGGCCCCAATATTTTCTTTTCTGCCACTTTCTTTTCCTCTTTTGGTAATTTGAGGAGTGGCCAGATTAGCCAACATAATAACAAGACACATGGACATTTAGAGGCATATTTACAAGCCCCTTGTGCCACCGTTGAGCCACATTTGTGACGTATTAGCTGCACAAACCTTGAACTCAAATCTATGAGGCCATGCAAAGACACTCTGCGTAGATTTGAATTGCCTCAGATGTAGAGTAAGGCAAGACAGCGCAAATCAATGTGTTGCCTTTCTCTGGGCAAGGAAGGTGTTCCATGGGTATTTGGGTGGGTGTTCCCATGCAACACTTATAGATGTTGACACATCCTCAGATTCACAAGACCTTGTAAACCTGGAGATGTGCCAAAAATGTATGCCTCACCGGGGAAGTGCAACAAAGAGAAATATCTTTATTTCTCCTTGTTTTTTCATCTTTCTATGTGTGCTGCACTCTGCAGCCTACATAGAAAGAGGAGAGAGCATCCCAGGATTGTTTTTGCGCAGGAAGGTGCTCCTTCCTATACAAAAACAATCCTGCCTACAATGCAGACACACTTACTCCATGGTGCAAGGGTTCCTACTTTGGTGCTAGGCTGCCAAACAGTGCCACGCAAGTGGTAAAAGACAGGAATGTGCTGTGTGCCACAGATATGTTGCATTCCTGCCTTTTCCCTTTATGCCAGGCAGCGCAGCAAAGTGACTTGCTGCACTGCCCTGCGCAAAAAGCCCATACGTATGAGCCTTATTTTCTTGCCTCTTCTTTTCCGTGTATGCTGTCAGTTTCTTTATAACCAAACAAATGCTATTTAATTGCTGCCCTCCACTTAAAGTGAAAAAGAGACTTATCAGAGCTACACATAGAGCAATTTCTTTGCGGCTTCCATAAGATGCGTGAGTTATCATTTACACAGTATGGTATCTTATTTTGGACTTTTCATAGCGTGTTAGGGGTATTGGCTGTTCGAGGCATAGCCCTTGACCCAAACAGCATTCTCCTGCAATGTCTCAACTCTAGAAGGCGTCACAAACACTCTGACAGCTGTGAATTATACCACACTCACATCATATAACATTAAGTTATAACAATAAATGACAAATCCAATAGGAATGTTTTTTAAATAATTTACCTTATTGGAATTAATGGCAATTTGTGTGTGGAGGGATGCACGTTTGAAGCTGGAGGGGAATGTGACGGTTACTGAATAAGTAAATGAGCAAATAGGAGTGAGCATGGATGAGTAATATTAAGCATGGATGGACAAATGAGAAAGTAAGGAGGAATGGATGATGAATGAGTATGAATACAAGGAAAGATGGCTGAATGGCAGTAGGAAGGAGAGAGGAGGGAGGATTGGGATTGTGAGCCTGATTTACAAAGGTAAACTTACGCTTTATTGTAAGTTTCCGATTGTTTGCTATTCACAAAGGGATTTATGAGTGTTGAGACTGCGCACAGAGGCTCAATTCACGAAGGTAAACTTAGACCAAAAGTCTAATCTTAGACCGAAAATCAAATTTTATTTCTATTAAAGATAGACTTAATTCTAAACTCAGACTTTTGGTCTAAATTTAGAATTTTGGTCTAAGTTTACCCTTGTGAATCGGGCCCATAAGATTTATGTGTGGAGCGCGAAGATGCTACTCGTAAATCCCTTTGTGAATAGCAAACAATAATAAACTTACAAAAAAATGTAAGTTTACTTTTGTGAATCAGACCCTGTAAGCATGGATAACTGAACAAAAGTGTGAGGATGATTACAACCCTGAGGGCAGATGTATGGATGGGCACATAAAATTAACTTAATTGATGTGGGAGATGGATGAGTGACAACGAATGCATAAAATACTGGAAAGTGGATAGAGGAATGAATGTTTGTAAGAATGAATGAGGATGGATGAATGTATGAATGAATTAAAGAATATAATGGACAGACAAATAAATGTGAGTGAAAATGGATGCATTAATAAATGAGTGGGGAACAATAGATTAAAACTGGTTGTGTATGTGTGTGTTTGTATGTGTTTGCACATATATATGCCACAGGGCAGTTATAGTAGGTCAGCTTTTACAACGGAAATTCATTTTTGTGTTGCTTACAACTTTGGCACCATTTAATGAATCTCCATAAAAGTTTCCAAAAAAAGTGCTCTTTTTTGTCTAGATTGTGCAAGGAAAGTTTCAGGGTGACCCGTCAAGCAGGGGCTGAGAAAAAAGAGGAGGTCCAAAAGCACTCACTACAGCAAAAACTGCTGAATTGAATTACATCAAATTTAGCAGGAAGCTAGAGCGTGGTCCAATGTGTATGCTTTTGTGTGATTAGGAATAAATCCATTCAGTTGTTTTTGAGTAATTAAGGTTAATAAAATAGCTGTATATCTTGATGGTTGGGTCTGCGACAGGCTTGCAGGAATGCCAATTTCAAATAAAAGCTCTCTGATTGGTCCAGGGAGCTTTTTTCCCTTGGGCCATCTCGCTCCCACACGAGTCAGACTTCCGTGGGACTGAGCAGTCTGACTGCCTTCCAGCAACATCTGAATTTTTTTTGCTGGCAGCTATTAAAGGACTGAGGGATTTAACACTGCATTCTAAATTAAAAAAAAAAAAAAACAACATATGAGGGCAGGGTAGGGATACTCTGTCCCCCTAGGTCTCATGGGGGGACCCAGAAGGACCCACCCTAAGGTCAAAGAATAAAAAAAAAAGTTAGCAATTTCTGCTGCTAACCTGTGGAATTGAGAAAAACTATACAAAATGGCAGCCAAGGGCCTCATTGTTTAATTAAGGGGAGGGGCTGCATTCCATAAGGGCATCGGGCACAAGTCCCCCTTGCCAAGCCATTAGAGTGCCCACAGAGTCCACCTCTGGGACTGAAATGTCACAAAAAAGGGAGGGGGCCATGCGCCTCATCTTTCACATCTTCAAAGGCCATTGGGGCTGATTAACTTTTAAAAAAGGACCCCCCCTCCCCCTGAGCTTTTAATAGTCCAGGAGTTGCCATCCCCGGGGGCCGACTTACATAACATGTCCTAGGGAGCCCACTCCCGGGACACAGCATTTACATGCCTGCCCCAGAGCAGGCAGGGAACCTTGTGCTTGCTCCCGACTAGCAGGAGCACTTTTAAGTCTACTGCCAAATGGAAACAAACACAAAGTCTGCTCCCAGCAGGTGGGAGCATTAAAAATACCTAATAGCTGCACACTCCTGCGGGAGCAATGCCGGGCCGAGTGCGCATGAAGCATGTTTCAATTTCTCACTGGACGGATATTTTTACAATGACAGAGACAACGAGGGAATTGACAATATAAAAAAAAATAACTTTCTGTGAAACTCATTTGGCCGCACAATAAGGACCAAAAATTGGAAATTAAAGTTAAATTATATAATTTCAATCAATAATCAGTCCACTCTATATGCAGAAAATGAAAATATTGAAAGATACAGAATTACAGCTGGCAATGTGAAATATTGCAATTGGTTCAGTCTCATCAAATAAAGAATCAAAGCAATAACAACCACAGCAATACAGAAACTTAGAATTAGAAATAGGTGTTCCATAAAGAGGCCCCTGCACTCTTTTCTAAACATGACATAATTCTAAAAACATTTAATCAGAATTCTAAGTTAGGAATAAGGATGGTTGGAATGGAATTTTAAGGGAATTTAGAAAAGCAAGAAGGTGTGAGCATACCCAAGGCTTCAGTAGAAGTCTTCCAGAAAAAGGAATAAGTGTTTAGCATGAAGCTTCACACTTGCAAGAATAAGGGAAGCAGAGAGGTCTGTACCCATCAAGTTCTAAGGGAAGTCTCATTTCACTTCTAACAGCTGCATCAATTAAAACAAACAGAGGCCCTCATTCTGACCTTGGCGGTCGGCGGAGAGGCGGCGGTCGGACCGCGAACAGACCGGCGGTATTAAAAATGGCATTCTGACCGCGGCGGTCACCGCCGCGACCGACCGCCACTTCCCCACTCCGACAGCCACGGCGGTCATGACCGACGCGCTGGAGTCTGCGCACTCCGGTCCGGCGGTCGACCCAAGACCGCCAACGGTATCATGACCCTGCTTACCGCCGCGGTTTCTGGCGTTCGGGAACCGCCATGCGAACCATGGCGGTAGGCACTATCGGGGCCAGGGAATTCCTTCCTTGGCACTGATAGGGGTCTCCCCCACCCCCCACTGCCCCCCCGAGTCCTCCCCCCACACCCTCCACCCCCCTGCCACCCCCCAGAGGTGGTACGAACCCCCTCCCCACCCCCACCCCGACATGCACATACACGCACCCCGACATGCACACACCCCCAACATGCACATATACACACCCCCTACACACACACATACACAACGGGGACACATACCCGCACACATACATGCCGACATGCGCACCCGCCGAACTACACACATTGCCCATAGGCACAGCAGCACTCCCCGCCCGCATGCACGCACTCACACACCCCCTCTACACACTCACACGCACACCCCCATGCACGCACACATCACACAACACCCCCCAACCCCCTCCCCTCACGGACGATCAACTTACCTTGTGCGTTGGTCCTCCGGGAGGTGACAGGAGTCATGGGGAGGTGACCGCCAACAGAAGACCGCCAACAGAAGACCGCCACACAGAAATGTGGGTCGTAATTCTGTGGGCGGTGTTCTGCTGGCGTGGCGGTGGAGGTTGACCAGTCTCCACTTTCCCGCCGACCGCCAGTGTGGCTGCTGGCGGTTTTCCGGCGGAACGCTCCCAGCGGTCAGAATGCGCACAGCGGCATACCGCCGGGGTCGGCGGTCTTCACCGCGGCGGTAACTCGGCGGTCTTGCGAAAAGACCGCCGAGGTCAGAATGAGGGCCAGAATCTTCAACATGAAAGTTATCAGTTTATTTCCTTCCAAGGACCAATTGGCTTCGGATCCAACCTCGGCATCCACAAAACCACAAGAATTTCTCATCCCAAAGATCCCAGATAGTTACTACGACCTTTGACATCCTATGTTCCTGGTACACGATGAATAGGAGCCTTCAGCTGCTTGTTAAATCTTCACATCTCTTGCCAAGATTTATTCCCTCAGACCTTAACTATCAACAAAACTAATAGATAAGACAATTCTTCTTTTCACTTGCTACTGAAGCCTTGAAATGCACCTGTAAAGGAAAATAACAGCAGGTAAGACATATTTTCAGAATTAAGGCCTCAGGTCAGTTAAAGTAGCCTAATGTTTGAAGTGCATATTGAATACATGGTTATACATGCACATGTTAATTTTTCAGAATAAACATAAACGTGAAGAAGGGAAATACATGTTATTTCAAAAAGAGTAAGCGTAAAATGTAAATAGTTAATGTAATCGCTTTATATGAACATTAATATGCATGTTATAAAACTTCAGCCTTTCAGTGACTACATTACATAAATGCATCTATACACGGCACACATCAATATTATTAAGGTACACAGTAAATATAATATCAAAGGTAAATGTGTATTTTGCGCAATGATGATGTGTAAAGAATGGAGTCCAAGATGCGCTTTTCCAATCCCCTCTCTGATGGTGAAGTAAGCCACTACAATATCACACATGTGAATCCATATCATGTGAGATCTAGTCAGTATCCTTGAAGTTTTCAACAACTTTTGTCTAGCATTTTCCAGATGTTTCAGGTCAACATAGAATCTACACTGATTCTCCTCCATTAATATATTCCTTCTGGTTCTTTTCAATCGCTTTGATTGTTGTCTTTCCTTCCTTGTCTTTATATATTTACATCCCCTGAAGATGATGAACAGACATATTGCACATGTGGCAATAATGATAAGATGATTGGAAGGTGTCTGGTGTTCGGGTGAGTGTGTGTGTTTGGGTTAGTGGGTGTTGCTGTGGGTGTGCTTTTTGTGAGTGTGCATGGATGAGTGTGCTGTTAAGGTGATCGATGTGGTTGTGGTGCATTTGTCTGTATGTATTGTAGATGCGTGTGGTTTTGGTGATGTTTTGTATTCTGGTGACTGTGAGCACGTGGGTTTGATGGGTGTTGTTTTGCGTGTAGGTGTGTGCGTATTTGACTGTGTTTGTTTGGACGAGTGTGCTGTGCCACTGGATGTTGTGGTGCTTGCAGGTGAGCTGGTGGTTGTGGGTGTGCTTGTAGTTGTAGTTGTGGTGATTGCGGGTGCTGTGGCGGTTGACTGTGTGGTGGTCGTTGAGGTGGTGGTGGTGCTTGTGTCCGTGGTGGGGGGTTTTGAGGTTGTGAGTGTGGTAGTGTGTGTTGTGTTTGCAGAGGTGGGTGTGGTGCCTGTGGGTGCAGTGTCAGCAGTGTGTATATGCTGAAAGGATGTATGTTTGTGTTTCTTGGTGTGATTGTGTGTGGATGTGCTGCTTGGTTCTGTTGGAGTGGGTGCGTGCAAACAAGTGAGTGTTCTTGGGATTGGGGTGGGAATTGGGATTTGAGATGATGAAGGGACCGTAATAGGAGCACAAGTTTGGGTCTGTTGGGGGGCTGTAGTCAGTGCAGAGGCTATTTTTGCAAGTAATATCTGCATGCCAGACACTGAACTATGAATGGCATCCCGAAATGCAACCGTCTGTTGCATTTAGTAAGTAAGCCCCTGGATGGCATTCAAAATAGCTGTCTGGGTTACAGAAATGCTGCGTAAGAGGTCAAAAGCCTCTTCACAGAGTGTAGCCGGGAGGGGAGTACAGGGGTAGGGAAGAGGTGCCTGTGACAAAGGAGACCCAAGCTCTTTTTGGGGGGGGCGGTGGCTAACTGGTGGGGAGCAAGAAAGATGGTTGAGATGGGAATCTGGGTGGTGAACAAGGATGAAGAAGGAATAGGTCCTTTAGGGTCCACCACCACTAGGGAATGGTCACTTGTGGAGGCCTCCAAAGAAGATGTAGTGCCAGTCTCCTCACCCTCCATGCCACTGTGTCTGTTGGTGTCTGATGTTTCTCCATCTGACACACAGTGGCCAGCTTCTTCCCCGTCTTTGTGGCTAATGTCTCTTTCACCTGCTCCTGAAGATGCTGAAAAGACACATGCAACATTTGCATTATATCTGTGCAAATAAAAATGACCATATTGTTCTTTAATAAAATATTCCCTATTCCTAATATTTCACCTGCTTCAAGGCTCTAAAACATAGGTATACTTTTACCCCATGCATGTAGGGAACATATTATGGACCAATTTGCTCACAGTTTTGTAAATTACCATCATTACTCCCATTTCATTTTAGATCATTTCTCTTCAATACTTCAAATTTCTCATAGAAGTATTTAATACATATGAATGGTACAGATTGGTTATTGTGAATAGTGAATTCATGTCACAAAAATAAATATCTAGCAAGAAATCTTTGTACCATGTACATTGTCAATCTGCAAAAGTCCCTTTCAATACCTCTTTTGCTTCAATATTCATTTATCATATGGACATCACAAAGGATACACAAATGTTGTTTTGGGTATGTGTTACTCTGTCACCAATATGTACCCATTCCTGTCTCTTTCAATTAACAATGTTTGCCTACTAAATTCATATTTGTTAAAGCAGATTTGCTTCCATGCACATTTGTGAAGAAGTAAGTCTGCAACTATGAACACGAACAAACCTGAATTTTGCAGAGAAAACATATTTATTAAAATGTTGTCATCGTACGCAAGCACGACATCATCATCACCTCCTACGCCGACGACACCCAACTTATACTCTCCCTCACCAAGGACCCCGCCAGCGCCAAGACCAACCTACAAGAGGGTATGAAGGACGTCGCAGATTGGATGAGGCTCAGCCGCCTAAAGCTGAACTCTGAAAAAACGGAAGTCCTCATCCTCGACAACACCCCGTCCGCCTGGGACGACTCCTGGTGGCCCACGGCCCTCGGCACCGCACCGACCCCCACAGACCACGCCCGCAACCTCGGCTTCATCTTGGACCCTCTTCTCACCATGACCAAGCAAGTCAACGCCGTGTCCTCCGCCTGCTTACTCACCCTCCGCATGCTCCGCAAGATCTTCCGCTGGATCCCCGCCGACACCAGAAAAACCGTGACCCACGCCCTCGTCACGAGCCGCCTGGACTACGGCAACACCCTCTACCCCGGGACCACAGCCAAACTCCAAAATCGCCTGCAATGCATTCAAAACGCCTCGGCCCGCCTCATCCTCGACGTACCCTGCAGCAGCCACATCTCTGCACACCTGAGACACCTGCATTGGCTCCCAGTCAGCAAAAGGATCACCTTCCGACTTCTCACCCACGCACACAAAGCCCTCCACGACAAGGGACCGGAATACCTCAACAGACGCCTCAGCTTCTACGTCCCCACCCGCCTCCTCCGCTCCTCTGGCCTCGCACTCGCTGCTGTCCCTCGCATCCGCCGCTCCACGGCGGGTGGGAGATCTTTCTCCTTCCTGGCGGCCAAGACCTGGAACTCCCTCCCCACCAGCCTCAGGACCACCCAGGACCACTCCGCTTTCCGGAGACTCCTAAAGACCTGGCTGTTTGAGCAGCGATAACCCCCCCTTTTCCCCTAGTGCCTTGAGACCCGCACGGGTGAGTAGCGCGCTTTATAAATGTTAATGATTTGATTGATTTGATTTGATTTTGATTTGATTTGATTTGATTCCTAGTCATTTTAGATCACATGCTCAATCTTGTTTGGTCATTATACCAACTCCCCAATGTGAAGTTTGGAACATTCACTGTATCAAATGCGCATTAAATGCTATGTCACCTGTCATAGGGTAAACATAACCTCCTCACATTGTGATGGGGCATTACACCTGCCAGAATCATAAATTGTGGCCTGTTTGATACAACTGTCCCTATAACATAGACTAAATACAGGTACCTCTTTTTTCTTAGGCAGGCATATATCTGCTCAAAGCAGTCCTTTGGTAGTGATAAGGAGCCTAGCAGCAACATTTACCACAAATCCATGCACAAAACACATCATTATACACATTGTGCAAAACTTACACCTTCCAGAACTCTTCTTGTGCTTTGGATGTGTGTCAACCTTTATTTTGATACCATAAATTATTAGTGTAACAAAAAAAAGTTAACTAACAATAAGAACTCAGAAAATAACATACCCCCTTGATGCTGATGTTGGCTTCTCTACTGCCCATGAAGGTCAGGATAGGCTACCGCAAGTAAGCAGGCAATTAGGGGGTCAGGGAGCGGCACACACGCTTCCCACATTGGGAGGACTGGCCGAGCTGGACTTCAGATTACTTTTAGATCCAGCATCGTAGGTCCTCCTATCTCTTTTGGGAGTGAATGTTGCACCACTTGTAAACTCCCCGGATATGCACCTTCTTTGTGATGGCTTCCATATGGCCTTTTTCTGATGGATTTTTATCCGTATGCGTGCGAAAATCTTTTTAAAAAAAAAAAAGGTTTTGTGAGGTTTTGTATGTTTGTATAGATGTAAAACAATTTTGAAAAATCCATCACAAACATTTCTGAAAAGTTAGTATAGATTATTTTCTAAAATGTATTATTTTCTTGAAAACACTAATTTGCAGTGACTTGTTGAGTATCATCAGCACTTTTCATGTCCTCAGTTTACATATCCAGGGCAATAACCTATGGTACCACAAAGGCAACCCCGTTTCACAGATGAGGAGTTGCAGGTCATTGTGGAGGAAATAGTCAGGGTAGAGCCACAGCTCTTTGTAGCACAGGTCCAGCAGATATCCATTGCAAGGAAGATGGAGCTATAGCGGAGAATCGTGGACAGGGTGAACGCTGTGGGACAGCATCCAAGAACAAGGGACGGCATCAGGAAGAGGTGGAATGACTTATGGGGGAAGGTACGTTCCGTGGCAGCAAGGCACCAACTCGCCATACAGAGGATTGGCAGTGGACCCCCACCTCCTCCCTCACAGCACACAGCATGGGAGGAACAAGTCTTGGCAATACTGCATCCAGAGGGACTCACTGGAGTAGGCGGAGGACTGGACACTAGTAAGTCAACATTTACTACTTATCACCCCCATACCTGTATGCCATCTCACCCCCTCACTCACATCACTTCACTCCATTCCACACACTGCACCAACGCAGATGACTAACCCGAATGCCAAGCCCGGCATGCCATACCATACCAATGCCTGGGCAGCCCTCCCAGCCCTGCATGGATACCTATCACCAAAGCATGCACAGCATAGGGGAACTAATAATCCCACAATACATCACCATACACATTCAAAGGTGGCAGGGCAACAGCAACAATAGAGGAGAAGCTAGAGATACATACAGTATGTCACAGGCATGAAGCATAATACATCACTTACATCCCCACAGGTGCCCCAGCCATTCACAGCAGAGAGGAGGTACCACGACTATCCCGTCCCCCAACAGAAGATGCCCCCAGTGATGACAGTAACCCTGGACTTCTGGATCTGGATGAACTACCTGGCCCATTAGGTACCACTCCAGCCCACTCACAGTCCACCACAGAGCCTCCCCCATCAGTATCCAACACCACAGCACCCACTCAGCACCCTCACACATCTGTCCCCAGGACACGTCAGTCAGCAGTGTGCCCACATGTACAGGGACCCCAGTCCACACCTTGTCCCCAAGACAATTAGGGACCTGGGGTCAGTGGCAGTTGGCACACCGTTCAGGAGACAGGGGTACAAGGCAACAGGGGCATTGGGAGGACCGCCGTGCACCACGGGGAGGACAGGCCCAGGGAACCAACTCTCCAGGAGGCACTCACTAATGTCCTCGGGGCTTACCAACAATCTCAGGACATGATGGGCCAGATCCTGAACAACATGCAGGAGAACAAGCGGCTGCAGAAGAAACACATCAGCAGATCAGGGAGGACTTGCAGGCCCTCAACACCACCATGATCTCCATTGCAGTGGTGCTGGCAGACATGGCCAACATCATGAGGGAATGGAGAGCACAGCAGCAGGCCCCTACCACTAGGCAGTCCATTTACTAGCCCACCACTTCTGCTGCAGCTAATGGACAGGAGGCCCCACCACAGGACCCACAGGCCACCAGCACCCCTCCCCCTGCAGAAGGTGAACTACCCCGCAAACCTTCCCTGCAACCCAGACAGAAGCCAGAGACACTTGCCAAGACCAAGACCACCGCCAGGAAATGAGACTCTCCTGATTGCCCCCCTTGTGTCCCACCTTGTACACTTTGAACTGCCTTTGCTCCCCTTCCTATGGCCCCTTGGACATTGGACCTGTGCTACACACAGATTGGAACAATACCCTGGACCTTCCTCCACCAGCACCCCATTCCAATGCATTGTTCAGTCAATTATTTGCACTACAATAAACACCATTGAACACAATTTGAGGGACACTGCTTTATGTGTTGAAAATGTGCATTTCTGAGAACAGTCAGACCGATTGCAAATGATCTGAACACTGTGATAGCATACAATTAATGACCTGTAACTGTCTGTAGTGATCACATCAGGACATTGTTGTCATATCACCAACATCTGGAAAATGAGAAGCCATAGGTGATAGTAAGTTGAGATGCAAAGGAAGTGAATGCCATCATGCTACAGTCACACAGATGAAATCAATAGTAAGAGCAATGATCAGGTCCACTGTCTCACCTGTGTGTCATTGGAAGTGTTGAGGTATAACTGATGTTCTGTTGTCCACATCCTCATCCTCCTCCTCCTCACTGTCCTAAAGTCACTGCTGCCACAGGAGCATCTCCAGTCTCCTCCCCCTGCAGAAAAGGCACATGTTGTCTGAGGGCCACGTTGTGCAACATGCAGCATGCCACTACTATCTGGCAGACCTTTCAGGGTGAACTAGCACAGGGATCCACCTGTCAGATGGAGGCACCTGGCCTTCAGGAGGCCGATGGTCTTCTCGATTATTCTTCTGGTTCACCTATGTGCCTCATTATAACGGTCTCAGCCCCTGTCCTGGCATTCCTCACATGGGTCAGGAGCCACGATAGGTTTGAGTAGCCAGAGTCACCTGCAAGTATTTAGAGAGAACATTTAGCCTTACACAATGCTATGGGGATAACACCTGAAGGCATACACTGACATGCAGTGGGTGGGGACTCTGGCTCACCTATTAGCCACACCCTGTTCCTCTGTAGTTGGGCCATCACATTTGGGATGCTGCTATTTCTCCGGACAAAGGCGTCATGCACTGACTCAGGATACTTGGCAGTGACGTGGGAGATGCACTGGTCCGCGAGGCACACCATTTGCACATTCAGTGAGTGGAAACTCTTACAATTCCTAAACACCTGTTCATTCTGGCAAGGGAGGGACAAACGCAATATGTGTATTGTCAATGGCCCCAATAATATTGGGGATATGCCCCGTTGCATAGAATCCTGCCTTCACAGTGGCCGATTCTTCCACCTGGGAGAAAGCAATGTAGCTGCACATCTGTTTCACCAAGGCAGACAAAACCCTTGCCAGCACGATTTAGAACACTGGCTGTGACATTCCTGCTGCCAAGCCCACTGTCACTTGGAAAGAACCAGTTGTCAGGAAGTGGAGCACTGATATCACTTGCACCAGAGGGGGGAACCCAGTGGGATGAGGAATAGCTGATGTCAGATCAGGCTCCAGTTGGGCACACAGCACTGTGATTGTGTCCCTTTCTAGTCTATAAATCAGTATAATGTGCCTGTCCTCCAGTGTAGCCAAGTCCACAAGGGGTCTGTACTCGGGGTTTGTCTTCTCCTCCCATTCATCCGCAACTGTAGGTATCTAAGGGACACAAGAGTGAGTAGGCTGTCACAATTTGAACAATGGAACCCCCACCTCAGTGTACATAGTGCATGTATGTGATGGGACAGTGGGAATGGCAAGTTATGTGCCAATCAAGGCAGTGACACAGTTAAGGTTAATCTGATTGTTGTCCACTACCATGAAATGGCAACCACCTGTCCTGCATGTAGGGACAGGTGGAAGTGAGGTAACTCAGCCGTGCAATTCCTCATTGGATAATATGGGGCTCTATGGAGTACAGTAGCCAATGGGGATCAGTGTCGAGGTGATAGTGTACACCGCCGCCGCCATGACTGCCATTTTCTATCTGAATCCTCACTTGTTTCCTTACCTTCAACAGGAGAACACCTACTCTGGGTGTGCTGCTTTGATCTGTATCTGGAACCTACCTTGGGCCATGTGACCTGGGAAAGGGCCCCCGCCTTCACTGCGGAGGAGTTGGAGCGATTGGTGGATTGGGTCCTACCCCAGTACGGACTGCTGTATGGGCCTCCAGACCAACAGGTGAGTACACCTTGGGCACAATGCATGTGGGAAGGATGCATGGAGATGTGTGTGCAAGCATTGTGTCATCGGGGGGAATATCTTGTGGTGGTGCACATGGTGGGCGTAGGGTGATGTGTGTGCCAATGGTGATGGAAACAGGATTGGTGGGCCATATGTGTGACAGGCCTGTATCGCCTCTGCAGGTCAGCGCCCATCAAAAGAAGGGATTATGGCATGCCATCGCCAAGGAAGTGCGGACCCTGGGGGTCTATGGCTGTCGGAGCACCCATTGTTGGAAACGGTGGGAGGACCTGAGACGTTGGGCACGGAAGACGGCGGAGGCGCAGCTGGGGATTGCCTCCAAATGAGGAAGGGGTACCCGTCGGAACTTGACCCCCCTGATGGCCCGCATAATGGTTGTGGCCTACCCAGAGCTGGATGGGCGCTTGAGGGCATCACAGCAGCCACAAGGGGGTGAGTACAGTGGCCGTTACAACAATAATAGGTAGGTGGCATGGGATCCGGGTGGTGGGAGTCACTTAGTGGCCCCTTAATGCCAGGCCAGACATTGCAGAGTAATCCAGCTCAAAGGTAATGGTTGAAAGGGAAATCAAGGTAACCTAGCTAGGTTGCATTCCATGTTAGATCCAGCTTAGTGGGTCCCAGGAGGGGTGCAGTTGGCGGTGGTTGGCCCTCATCTTCCTGTGACATATAGCCCATTGTTTGGCAGTGCAATGCATAGTGCTCAATCCTGATCCCTGTGTGTGACGATACTGTGTATGCCTTCTGTGGTGGTGCAGTAATTGACCTAGTGCTCCCTTTCTCTTCCCCACCTTTTTTCTTCTGTCATCCTGTCCATGTCTGCATTATCTGGTGGAGGAGCAGGGGCACCGGTGACAGAGGGAGCTGCACCCCACAGGACCCTAGAGGCAGGGTCCACCGACGCGGAGGGAACCAGTAGGACAGAGGGCGATGGGAGCACCACAGCGGAGACAGGAGGTCACACAAGAGTGGGACAGTCAAACACAGGCACTACAATTCATTCCACAAGCACTCACGCAAACACCAGACAGTTGCAGACACAACCACATCTACTGCCTCCACTGTCTCCTCTCCTCCTCCACCTCCCTCACAGTCACATCCACACTCACACCTGCATGCACTGCATCAACATCCACCACCAGCATCACCACACCAAGCAGCACACACACCTCCCTAGCAGACACCTATACAACATCCATCCACGCGTCCCCTGTGTCCTCTCCCACCCTGTCTGCCCCCCCAAAGGACACAAACGCAAGCACTCAGACACCCAACTGCCATCCGCATTACACACCCACACTACCCATGCACCTGCACCCAAGTCCAGCAGACATACGCCTCCAACAACCGCTTCCTCAACCTCCACTCCCATCTCTCCTCCCTCTTCCCGCCCCACCGTCCCTGCACAACTTGACCTCTGCCCTCCCCTTCCCACGTCCTACCTGTAAGAGCAGAGTCTCAATGACCCAGCCCAGTACCTCAGCCAAACAGTCCACGGGGACAGTGGAGGCACCACCTAATCATGGAGGCAAGACAGTGAAGGATCCCACTCCACCAGCCAGGAAGGGCAAGGATCCCACATCTCCTGCCATGAAGAGTAAGAAGCCCTCAGATGCTGCC
This sequence comes from Pleurodeles waltl, assembly GCF_031143425.1. Lineage (NCBI taxonomy): Eukaryota > Metazoa > Chordata > Amphibia > Caudata > Salamandridae > Pleurodeles > Pleurodeles waltl. Next base: position 721,010,245 of record NC_090448.1, on the reverse strand, counting down.
ATGAAGGGGAAGGAGCCCTTAACTCCTATCATGAAGGGGAAGAGGCTCTCAACTCCTGCCATGAAGGGGAACGAGCCCGCACCTCCTGCCATGAAGGGGAAGAAGCCCTCACCTCCTGCCATGAAGGGGACGAAGCCTTCATCTCCTGCCATGAAGGGGAAGAAGCCCTCGACTCCTGCCATGAAGGGGAAGAAGCCCTAGACTCCAGCAGAGGCTGGCAGGGTACTACTACCACCAGTGGTCACAGAGTCCTCACCTCCAGCTGAGACAGTGCAGCCCTCTCCTCCTGCAGAGGCTTAACTTTCACCTGCTGAGACAGTGCAGCACTCACCTCCAGATGAGACAGTGCAGCTCTCACCTCTAGCAGAGGCTGCCCAGAAAGCACCTTCACCTGCTGACACAGTGCAGGCCTCACCTCCAGATGAGACAGCCCTCACAACCAGCAGAGGGCATGTAGGCCAACTTATAGGGACTGCTGTAGAAGAAGCCCCCTCCAGAACCAGTGGGCAAGTCACCCACCTGAGAGACGGTGACCTTGCACTCCCCAGCATAGGTAAATGGACATGGAGTCCCCTCCAGAACCAGTGGGCACGTCACCCACCTGAGAGACTGTGACCTTGCACTCCCCAGCAAAGATAATGGGCATGGAGCCCCCTCCAGAACCAGTGGGCAAGTCACTCACCTGAGAGACTGTGACCTTGCACTCCCCAGCAAAGTTAATGGACATGGAGCCCCCTCCAGAACCAGTGGGCAAGTCACCCACCTGAGAGACTGTGACCTAACACTCCCCAGCATAGGTAAATGGGCATGGAGCCCCCTCCAGAACCAGTGGGCAAGTCACCCACCTGACAGACTGTGACCTTGCACTCCCCAGCAAAGATAATGGGCATGGAGATCCCTCCAGAACCAGTGGGCAAGTCACCCACCTGAGAGACTGTGACCTTACACTCCCCAGCATAGGTAAATGGGCATGGAGCCCCCTCCAGAACCAGTGGGCAAGTCACCCACTTGAGAGACTGTGACCTTGCACTCTCCAGCAAAGTTAATGGGCATGGAGCCCCCTCCAGAATCAGTGGGCAAGTTCCCGACTTCGGCTGAGGTGCACCCCACCCCCTATTCCCCCGAGGTGCCTGCCCACTTGCAAAATGATGCCCCTGCAAAGTTCTGTGTGGATGATGTCAGGATCAAGTTGGGCCTTGGATTATGCCCTGTGGCCATGCGGGCCCCTAGTACTTTGGACTGGGCATTGGCCCTTTGTGGACATTTGTACATATCTCTTTGTTATCCAATTGGTTCTTTTGATGGCTGTTCCCATTCAATACATTCCCATTACTGTCTTCTTGTTATCCTTGCATTAATATGCTGTGTGTCGTGTGCCATTGTTTTCGTCTGCAGCTGGTTGTGTTTATGGTGTGTGTGTGGTGTGTGATCCCCATGTAAGACTGTGTATGTTTGTGTGAACACTGGAGACAGAGTGTACCACTTTGGCCGGCAACCTATCTTACTGCAGCCTTGCGAAAAGCAGAGTGAAAGGAATGTCTTGTTTTTTAACGCAGTGCTGACCTAGGCTAAGGACAGCTAGATAGAGAAAATAAAATAATACCACAAATGTAGCTATTGTTAAAATAATAAAAACAAAGCTGAATGAAATATATCTAGGTTAAAGTGCACAGCGGCGGGCCTAGTATGCTAAAATAACCTGTATAAAGCTTAAAGCTAAAATGGTTACACAACACTCCCACATACCATACCCTGTCTCCCTGTGCAAGTGTGCCCCATCCCACTGGGCCCTAACTGTACTGGAGGTGGTAGATGTGGTGGTGGGGGTGGGGGTGGTGGTGGCATTGGCTCAACAGCAGCCATGACTGTGGGGCACAAGATTGGGGTGATGTTCTTTGGACACAGGAAGTGGAGGTCTCCATTGGCTGAAGTGTTGTAACAACTGGGGTGGGAGGTGTAGGTGTGGGGCGAGTGAGACTCACTGTAGCTGCATGCCCAGGGAGACCAAATGGCCCTGGCTGCTCCATACTATCCAGACTTGCAGAAGTGGTCTTCAGTAGAAGCTCGATCCTGGTCTGGAGAGGAGGTATCCTAAGAGGCAGATGGTTGTTTCTGTACTCTGGGTGATGGACCTAATATTAATTACAAGAACACAAATTGTAAAAGTCTTGATTATGCATCCAATGTGTCTTTTACTACAAATGAAGCAACCAAAAATAAGAACATAAGCCCTCATTACAACCCTGGCTGTCGGTGTTAAAGCGGCGGTAATACCGCCAGCAGGCCAGCGGTAACAATAATGAAATCATGACCATGGCAAAAACTGCCAACACATACAGCCACTTTAACACTCCGACCGCCACAGCGGTAGCAACAAACACCGCAGCGGTAACCGCCAACAGCCAGGCGGAAGACAATGTACCGCCCACCCCATTACAACCCACCCATCCGCCAGATTTTCCGGGGCGGCACCAATGCAATCAAAAGCACGGGGGAAACAGTACTTTGAAGGGAAACCATTCACCTCTCGACACTCAAGGAAGAACCAGGATGCCGTGGAGCCCGAGCTGAAGGTGTTACCCATGCTGGGGGTCTCTTCTCATCTACCAGGATGACCAACGCCGGCGATGAGACGGGGAGGGAGGAAAAAGAGAGTGACACAAACATGCAACACACAACAGCCCCACTCCCACCCTCACCCCCAACACCATACACACAAACAAATGCAACAACATTACATATACACCCCGTAACCCTCTGGAATAACGCAAAGAAAAAAGGAATGGAGTCAAATGAGTGTATTAGAAATTTAGAGAAAAACTTTAATAAATAAATAAATAGTATGTACAATATACACACTATATACAAAATGAGGGACAATGTCCACACAAAAATAGTCAGTGGCCCACTGGGTTATAACACATAGGCCAAGCTCACACTTGACTCCTGCCTCAAAACGGAGAGAACACTGGAGTGGCATCAGGTCGAAAACTCATAGGCACCTCAGGGGGAAGGTGAATGGGGTGCACCTCAGCCAGAAGATGGTACTATGCCACTGCTCTGGAGGGGGCTCCATGCCCACTGCTTGGTCCTGGGGAGTGCAAAGCCACAGTCTCTCAAGTCTCTCAAGTGGGTGGTTTGCCCACTGCTTGGTCCTGGGGAGTGCAAAGCCACAGTCTCTGAAGTCTCTCAAGTGAGTGGTTTGCCCACTGCTTGGTCCTGGGGAGTGCAAAGCCACAGCCTCTCAAGTCTCTCAAGTGGGTGGTTTGCCCAATGCTTGGTCCTGGAGAGTGCAAAGCCACAGTCTCTCAAGGCTCTCAAGTGGGTGGTTTGCCCACTGCTTGGTCCTGGGGAGTGCAAAGCCACAGTCTCTCAAGTGGGTGACATGTTCCACTGGTTCTGGAGGGGGCTTTGTACCCAGTGTGCTTCATCCTGCCAAAGATAGGGTGAGTGGATGCCTTTCTCCACTGGTTCTGGAGGGGGCTCTGTGCCCAGTGTGCTTCATCCTGCCAAGGATAGGGTGAGTGGATGCCTTTCTCCACTGGTTCTAGAGGGGGCTTGGTGTCCAGTGATGCAGCACATGGGGGGTACCAGGTCACAGTCCCTCACCTGGGTGTCAGAGCCACGAGATTTGGAGTGGCCAGGATGCATGATAGTCCATGGAGGGAGGGCTACAGTCCATCCGCCTGCGGCTACTGCTGCACAGTGTTGGTAGAGCTGGTGCTGGTGGTGGTGCTTCCAGTGGTGGGGGGAGGCTCCAGCCCTCCTCATGCAGCCTCGGACTGCTGCCCACTGGGGCTGCTGCTGCTGGCAGTGGTGCTACTGTCAGCGGTCCAGGTGGCGGTGCTTGCAGTGGTGCTGGCCGTGGTGCAGGTGCTGCCAGTGGTGGGGGAAGGCTCCAGCCCTTCTACTGCAGCCTCGGACGGCTGCCCAGTGGGGCTGCTGCTGCTGGCAGTGGTGCTACTCTCAGCGGTGCAGGCGGCTGTTCCTTCGGCGGTGCTTGTGGCAGTGCAGGTGGCGGTGCTGGCTGGGGTGCAGGTGCTGGTGCTGCCAGTCATGGGGGGAGGCTCCAGCCCTTCTCCTGCTGCCTCAGACGGCTGCCCGCTGGGGCTCCTGCTGCTGACAATAGTGGTGCTTGCAGCAGTGCAGGTAGCGGTGCTGGACCGCAGTGCAGGTGCCGGTGATGGCAGTTGTGCTGGTAGCCACTAGGCCTTCACCTGCAGGCTCGGACGGCTGCTGTGCCTTGGCTAGTGTTTTGTGCCCCTTTCTGCCCTTGGCAGATGGTTGTGTCATCTTGGGTCTGGCAGCTGGAATCTTTGAGGTGGCCTTGCTGGGTGGTTGTGGCTCCTTCCCCTTGCTGGAACCTGTCCCCTTCTTCACCTGGCCAGGTGGCGGAATGTTCTTGCCTTTGGCAGGGGTTGGTGGCACACTGGCTGGGCTGACGGGTGCCCCCTTTGAGCCTCTGACAGCTGCAGACATCACAGCGGACGTAGATTTGGTGGCTGAGGTGCTGGGCTGGGTTTTTGGCCACCCTGGCCCGAGATGAAGGATGAGGGGAGGGGTAGAGAAGAGGTCAATGTTTACTAGGAAGAGCTTCTTAGGGACATTGGGGTGGGAAGAGGGTGAAGGTTTGGGAGTGGAGGAAGAGGGAGTGGTTGTAGGAGGTGTCAGTCTGATGTGTTTAGGTGCAGGTGCATGAGCTGGATGCTGTTGGGAGGTGGATGGCTGTTGGGTGGGTGTGTGCTTGCGTTTGTGTGCTTTGGGAGGAAGGGTTACATACACAGTGGGAGAGGACACTGGGGATGTGTGCATGGATGTTGGGGTGGTGACTGCCAGTGAGGGGTGTGTAGTGATGGGCGTGCTGGTGATGGAGGTAGTGAATGAGGATGTAGTGCATGCAGGTGTAAGTGGAGACGCAACTGGGAGGGAGGTGGACAACAAGGAGGAGGGGGATACAGTGGAGGCAGTGGATGTTGTTGTGTCTGCATGGGAATGGTGCTTCTATGAGTGCCTGTGAGATGATGCGTGGTGCTTGTGTTTGCCTGAGCCACTTCTGTGTGTTGATTGGGTGATTGCTGGTCTGATGGTGTGCTTGGGATAGGCTGGGGTTGAGGGGATTGGGACTGGGTAGAGGAAGTTGAAGGGGGAGGCTGGATACAGGGACAATGGCTGCCATCAGTGCGGAGGCCAGAGCCTGAAATGCTCTCTGTTGGGCTGCCACACCAGACTGAATACCCTCCTAGTATGCATTTGTTTGTTGCAAATGCCTCTCGACACACTGGATGGCATTCAGTATGGTTGACTGCCCAACAGTGAGGGATCTCAGGAGGTCAATAGCCTCCTCACTGAGGGCAGCAGGGCTGACTGGGGCAGGGCCTGAGGTGCCTGGGGCGAAGGAGATGCCTACCTTCCTGGATGAGCGGGCACGGGAAACACGATGAGGGGCTGCTGGGAGGGCGGTGCTGGTAGGGGGGTGGCGGCTGCACCTGTTGTTGGGAGGGCACAGAGGTGTCCGCCACAGCCGGGGAGCTTCCATCAGAGGAGGAGTTGCTGTCTGTAGTGTCCCCTCCTGTCTCTGTCGTGGTGCTCCCCTCGCCCTCCGTCCCACTGGTGCCCTCACCCTCGGTGGATTCGGCCTCCAGGCCCATGTGGGATGCAGCTCCCTCTGTCGCCGGTGCCTCTGCTCCTCCGCCAGATGAAGCTAATGCACACAAGGACAGGGTGGCAAAACAAAAAGGGGGGGAGAGAGACAGAGGATACACTTGGTCAATGCCAGCAACAACACTACTGTTGGCGTACACAAAACACAGGGAGCAGCCCTATGCACCAGGTCATGCACTAACAGTTACAAAGATAGTCACCAGCCCATGGGGTACCTAGCATAACGCCATCAGCTGCACACCTGAAACAAACAGGGCCCTGACCAGTAGGAGATGCCCACTAACACCATTGGGGTTGGAGTGCTTCAGAGCCTGCCCAAAAAGGGACCTTGCCATGTCCCGTCTGGCCTAGGGGCACCCACAGTCCACATCCCCACCCAGGTAAACCCTTAACGTGCACAAAGTCATGATTTTGAATTTGTACTCACCCCCTTGTGGCTGCTGTGATGCCCTCAAGCGCCCATCCAACTCCGGATAGGCCACCGCCAGGATGCAGAACATCAGGTGGGTCAGGGTACGATGGGCACCAGGTCCTCGTTGGGAGGCCAGCCCCAGCTGGGCCTCCGCCGTCTTCCTTGCGCAGCGGCGCAGGTCCTCCCACCGCTTGCGGCTGTGGGTGCTCTGCCTGTCAAAGACCCCCAGGGTCCGCACCTCCTTGGCGATGGCACGCCAAATACCCTTTTTCTGATGGGCGCTGACCAGCAGGAAAAATACAGCAGAAAAGGGATTAGTCATACCGTCCGGACTGTCATACTCATGGCCCACCATATCCCTCCCATCCCCATACATTGACCACCATACATGCAGCACTCTGCCCAGGACACCTCAGCCCCATGTACATGTGGCTTACACACACAGTTCATGGCCCGCTCATCATGCTCACAGTTTACTCACCTGTTTGTCTGGAGGACCATAGAGTAAAGTGTACTGGGGTAGGACCCCATCCACCAGTCTCTCCAACTCCTCCAAAGTGAAGGCAGGGGCCCTGTCCCCAGACACATGAGCCATTGTCGCTTCCAGACACAGGTCACAGCAGCACTCGCAGTGTAGGTCCTCTCCTGTTGAAGGTCAGGTAGCAAGTGAGTGAACAGATAGAAAATGGTGGTCACGTCCGTCGCGGTGCGTACCGTCACCACCGGCGTACATCGCCATTGGCTGCTGGAACCCATAGGGCCTGATGTTAACCAATGCGAAGTTGCGCGGCAGTCATTGGCCGCCGACCGCAACGGCACACAACGCCAGCGGAATAACCTCATTTCCACTTGTCCCTCCTCACAGTTCAGGCAGCCACCATTTCAGGGGGGCACAGGCCATGACACCTAACTGCGTCACAGCAGCCACTGGCACAGCAACTGACTCTCGGATTCACATACTGGTTCTGTAAATGAAGATATGCATCATTATTACAATAGATGTGTGAATATGACCCTCTGCTCACCGTTTTCCTCCCTAGACTTCAACAGCTGAGGATGAATATGAGATGGAGACATCCTCCAGTGTACAGACCCCTGGTGGACAGTGCGACAATGGAGGACAGACACATTATACTAACCTACAGACTTGGTCGGGCCACAATCCAAGAAATGTGTGCCCCATTGGAGCCAGACCGGATTTCAGCTATCCACCACCCCACAGGTATTCCCCCTCTATTGCAGGTCCTGTCAGTGCTCCATTTCGTGGCAAGTGGCTCCTTCCAAACAACAGTGGCCATGGCATCAGGGATGTCTCAGCCAATGTTCTCCACTGTGTTTACCAGATTGTTGTCTGCCCTGCTGAAATACATGTGCAGCTACATCGTATTCCCCCAGGTGGAGGATTTGGCCACAGTAGGCTGACCTTTATGCCCTGGGACATATCCCCAACATCATTGGTGACATTGATACTGCCCATGTAGCATTTGTCGCCCCCACCCGAGAAATGAACAAGTGTTCAGGAATAGAAAAAGCTATCTGAATCTGCAAATGGTGTGTTTGGTGGCCCAGTACATCTCCCATGTGAATGCCAAGAAGGTGTGCCAGATCACTGTTGCATGTTGCACAACCTGGCCTTGAGACGCCAGATGCCTTTTCTGCAGGAGGATGAGCCTGGAGATGGTCTTGTGGCAGCGGTGGAGCCTGTGGACAGTGAGGAAGAGGAGGCAGAGGATGAAGATGTGGACAACAGAAGTTCTCTCATACAGCAGTACTTGTAAGACACTATGGGGGTCATTCTGACCCCGGCGGTAAAAGGCGCTTACCGCCGGTCAGAAGACCGCCATAACACCGCCGCGGTCGCGGTAAACCGCCACGGTCATTCTGACCCGCAACTGGCAAACCGCCAAAAACCCGACATCAACAAAATTCCCCCACAGCAACGGCCAGCGAAAAACTGGCGATGACCAAACCTCCACCGTCACGCCAACAGAAATACGCCCATGCCATTCCGACCCACAAATCCCCGCAGCGGTCTTTCAACCGCGGTATTCCATTGGCGGTACACACCGATGCGCTCAAAATACACACACCTCTACAAAACACAGCCACATTGGACAATTCAAAATACACACACCTGAGACACATACACACACCACTCCCACACACCCAATTAAATATAAAACACACACCCACATCACCCACAAACCCTTACGACCACAATTGCGACTGAAGGACAGAGAGAGACAGCACAGAATAGAGTAGACCATCACACAGAGGCAAATCACAACATCACCCACACAATATCCACGCACAAAACACCATACACCACCACACTCACCACACTCTACAACACATACACCACCCCTCACCTCATCCACACCAACCCATGGCACCCCAAAGACACCCCAGGTTCTCTGACGCAGAACTCAGGGTCATGGTGGAGGAAATAGTTCGGGTAGAGCCCCAGCTCTTCGGGACACAGGTGCAGCACACCACCATTGCCAGGAAGATGGAGCTATGGCAAGGAATAGCAGACAGGGTCAACGCTGTGGGACAGCATCCACAAAATCGGGACAACATCAGGAAGCGGTGGAACGACCTACGGGGGAAGGTGCGTTCCATGGTATCAAGGCACAACATCGCGGTGCAGAAGACTGGCGGCGGACCCCCACCTGCTCCCCCAGAATTCACAGCATGGGAGGAGGAAGTCTTGCACATCCTGCATCATGAGGGCCTCGCAGGAGTAGGCGGAGGAATGGACTCTGGTAAGTCAAATCTTCACTACTTCATTCCCCCCACCCCACCTGCATGCCAAATCATACCCCCACCCTCACCCCCACCCCCATCACAGCAACTCCTTGCAAATGGCTCACCATCACAACCCACCCATCCTAAAACCTAGCCATGCATGCGTCCCCAAAGCATGGACACCCATCACCAAAGCATGCCCACTGCACATACCCATCTCCCCCACAAGACACCGTCACAAAAGCCCCCACAAGGGAATGCCAGCACTGGGGTACAGGGCCACCGACCCATTACACGAAATGGCACACACAGAAGCAATAACCATACTCTTATACCCCTGCAGGACCCGAACGCCACCACACCGCCCAGGAGGGTCCAGAGATGTCCATCCCACCCCCAGGAGAGGCCCCCAGTGATGACAGCAGCTCTGTCTCCCTGGACCCAGATGACCAGCCCGGCCCATCGGGGACCTCGGGACAGTCGGTTCCCACCAGACAGCCACAGGCTACAGCAGACCTAACCCCCTCTGGGAACACCAGCACAGCTCCCACCCAGCGGGCCCATGCCTCTGTCTCCAGGACACGTCAATCAGCGGTGTGTCCACCACTACAGGGCACCCAGGTTGACCCACCACCCCAACAACAACAGGGACCTGGGGGCAGTGGTAGTGGGCACACCGTCCAGGGGACAGAGACCCAGGAACACAGGGGAACTGGGAGGGCTGCTGTGCGACAGGGGGGGGACAGGCCCGGGGAACCGACTCTCCAAGAGGCCCTCTCCTCCATCATGGGAGCATACCACCGCTCCCAGGAGACGATGGCTACGGTACTGGCCAGGTTCCAGGAGATCCAGGTACTGCAGGAGAAACAGTACATGGGTTCAGAGAGGAACTGAGAAACATTAGTTCCGCAATGGGGACCATCGTCGTGGCCCTTAACCAGATAGTCACCACATTGCGGGACCATGTGGCACCACAAAGGGCCCCTGTCACTAGCATGGACCCAGACCAGGCTACCACCTACGCCGGCGCTAGTGGACAGGAGGCCCCCACACAACGACAGGCCACCAGAACCCCAACTCCTGCAGAAGAAGAACCACCCCGCAAGCGGTACCTGAGATCTCAGAAGAAGACAGAGTAGGATGCCAAGACCCCCGCCAGCAAACGATACCCCCTGATGTCATCCCACTGTCCCACATTGTCACCCTGTCCAAACTTAAACTGCCCCTGCTCCATCCTTCCACAGGCATATGGACAATGCACCTGTGACACAGAAAACTGGACTCTGCCATGGACATTACTCCACCATCACCCATCACCGTTTTACAATCATGTCCCTAAATTTAGCACTTTAATAAAATCACTTATTGCACTTAAAAAATCTGGAGTCTGCTTGTATTTTGAACAAATGTATTAGTCATAACGGTGCCAAAATGTTCAGTTACATTGTGATGACAACATACCACTGTCACACAGCTGTAGTCCATGGGCAAACAAAGCAGAGGTCACGCAGTGGGGCCCACAACTCTGAAAACGGAACGGAAAGTCACAACTCAGTTAACAGAAACTGGGGGGAAACACATACAGTAGAGAGGCAGGAGACTTTAAGTAAATGTAAAATGGCGGGGTTGATTCGTACCTGTGTGCTACTGAAAATACTGTTGTATCACTGTGTCCCTGTTGTCTGTGTCGTCCATGTCGTCTTCCTCCTCTTCACTCTCCACAGGCTCCACAGCTGCTACAACACCACCATCTGGACCATCCTCCTGCAGGAAAGGCACCTGGCGTCGCAAAGCCAGGTTGTGAAGCATACAGCAGGCCACGATGATATGGCACACCTTCTTTGGTGAGTACATTAGGGATCCACCTGTCATATGCAGGCACCTAAACCTGGCCTTCAGGAGGCCGAAGGTCCGCTCGATCACCCTCCTTGTACGCCCATGGGCCTCATTGTACCGTTCCTCTGCCCTTGTCCTGGGATTCCTCACTGGGGTCAGTAGCCACGACAGGTTGGGGTAACCAGAGTCACCAATTAGCCACACACGGTGTCTCTGTAGCTGTTCCATCACATAAGGGATGCTGCTATTTCGCATGATGTACGCATCATGCACTGACCCAGGGAACTTGGCATTTACATGGGAGATGTACTGGTCAGCCAAACAGACCACCTGGACATTCATCGAATGGTAACTTTTTCTGTTCCTGTACACCTGCTCACTTTCACTGGGGGGAACCAAAGCCACATGGGTCCCATCAATGGCACCAATGATGTTTAGGATATGGCCAAGGGCATAGAAATCACCCTTCACTGTAGCCAAATCGCCCACCTCAGGGAAAACAATGTAGCTCCGCATGTATTTAATCAGGGCAGACAACACTCTGGACAAAACCTTAGAAAACATAGGCTGAGACATCCCTGATGATATGGCCACTGTTGTTTGGAATGATCCACTTGCCAAAAAATGAAGTACTGACAGAACCTGCACCAGAGGGGGAATCCCTGTGGGTTGGCGAAAGGGGGACATCAGGTCTGGCTCCAGCTGGGCACACAGTTCCTGTATAGTGGCTCGGTCAAGTCTGTATGTCAGTATGACATGTCTTTCTTCCATTGTCGACAGGTCCACCAGCGGTCTGTACACGGGAACATTCCCCCATCTCCTCGCAAGTCCCAGCGGACGGTGCCTGGGAAGGACAACATGGAGCACAGAGTCAAGCAACCCACAGGTACGTAACCACAGCTTGCACAGAACACGATTCGCTATGCATTGAATGGCTTGTATGAGTGGCAATGCAAGGCCTAGGCCTGTGTGACGCAGTAGAAATTAAGCCATGTGGGCCCTTGAAATGGCGGCTGCCTGACCTGTGAAGTGTGACAATGGGATGTGAGGTCAATGCGCTGGCGTGGCACACCGTGGCGGTAGGCGGTCGAAGACCACGGCGCAAAGCAGCATTGGTTAACATTGAACCCTATGGGTCTCAGGAGCCAATGACGATGTGCGCCGGCGGTCGCGGTACGCACCGCCGCGGTACGCACCGCCGCGGGCGTGACCGCCATTTTCTATCTGCTTAATCACTCGAGACCTGATCATCCACAGGAGAGGACCTATACTGCAAGTGCTGCTGTGACCTCGGTCTGGAAGAGACAATGGCTGCTGCGACTGGGGAAAGAGCCCCTGCCTTCACATCTGAGGAATTGGAGAAACTTGTTGATGGGGTCCTCCCCCAGTATGCGCTACTCTACGGTCCTCCAGACCAACAGGTAAGTACACTGGGACCATGCTTTGTGGTCAATGCCTGTGTTGAGTGGGGTGGATGAAAGATGGTGGAGAGGGGAGCGAATGAGGCATGCATCGCACGACAGATGAGAGCATGTGCCATATGGCAAGGTTGGGGAGGGGGGCCACTCACATCGACGATGCAGAAAATGATGATATTTATTTTCCCACCCTGTCCATGTCACATAGGTCAGCGCCCATCAGAAGATCGACATTTGGCGTGCCATCGCCAAGGACGTCCGGACCCTGGGGATCCACAACAGACGGGGCACCCACTGCCGAAAGAGGTGGGAGGACATCCGCCGCGGGAGCAGGAAGACCGCCGAGGCTCTGCTGGGGATGGCCTCCCAACCTAGGAGGGGTGCCACACGGCAATTGACCCCCCTGATGTCCCGGATCCTGGCGGTGGCCTACCCCGATTTGGATGGGCGCGTGAGGACATCACAGCAGACACAAGGGGGTGAGTACCAGCACATTCTGCTATATTAGCGCACAGTGGAGGTGTCTGGGTGGGGGAGGAGGGCTGTGGGTATCTCTAGGCCAGGGCGATTTCTGTAGGCTAGGCCCCTCCGTAAGGCATGGCCCTGTGCCCCCGCCCCCCACCTCTGTAGGGTGCTAAGTACAGCTATCCATGGCCCTGGGTCACCTATGTGTGCAGTTGTCGTCCATAGGCTTGTAGGCCAAGTAACAATAATTGAGTAGTGTACACCGAGTGCGCGGCGCAGTGCAGGGGGCTTCTGTGTCTGTCCACTCCGCCAACGGTGTCGCCAATGCATGCACTCAACATGTCATTTTTTCTCCCCCCCCCCTTTTTTTTGGTCTTCCTGTTCATGTGTGCATTAGCATCATCAGGCGGAGGAGAAGTGTCATCGGAGCACGAGGGAGCTGCATCTCACATGGCCCCGGAGGGCCATGCAACCGACTCCGAGTTCACCAGTGAGACGGAGGGCGAGGGGAGCTCCACAACGGGGACCCGTGGAGACGTCAGCGACACAGACACGTCCTCGGAAGGGAGCTCCCTTGTGGTGGCGGCAACATCTGTGCCCACCGCTACAACAGGTACAGCCGCCACTCAGCGCACCAGCTCCGCCCTCCAAGCAGCCCCTCAGCGTTCGCCCCGTGCCCGCTCGGCCAGGAAGGCGGGCATCTCCTTCGCCCCAGGCACCTCAGGCCCTGCCCCAGTTACCCCTGCTGCCCTCAGTGAGGAGATCATTGACCTCCTCCAGACGCTCATTGTTGGGCAGTCTACCCTTTCGAATGCCATCCAGGGTGTAGAAAGGGAGGTGCACAGGAGCAATGCATACCTGGAGGGCATTCATTCGGGTCAGGCTGCCCATCAGCGATCGTTCAACGCTCTGGCCTCAGCACTGACGAAAGCCATTGTCCCTGTCTCCTGCCTCCCCCCTCCAATTTCCTCATCCCAGTCCCACTCCCCTGTTCCTCTGCCTATCCCAGCCACACCTACAGACCAGCCTGCACACACATCTACACCCAAGGGCAGCTCATCCAGACATAAGCACCACAGATCACACAAGCATTTACACATGCAACATCCACATGCAGACATGCCAACAGCCACTGCCTCCTCTGTGTCCCCCTCCTCCTCGTCTCCCTCCACCCTCCCTGTGACGTCTCCACTCACACCTGCATGCACACCACCATCAGCCAGTACGTCCATCACCAGCACACCCACCAGAACACTCCGTACACGTGCAGTCACCACCCCCACTGCCATTTACACGTCCCCTGTGTCCTCTCCCAGTGTGTCTGTCACCCCCTCTTCCAAACCACACAAACGCAGGCAGCCACCCACCCAACAGCCATCCACCTCACGACAGCCTCCGTCACAAGCACCTGCACCCAAAGACACCACACTTGACTCTCCTACAACCACATCCTCTTCCTCCACTCCCATACCCACTGCACCTACCCTTCCCACTGCTCCTAAAAAGTTTTTCCTCTCCAAAATTAACCTCTTTGCATCACCTGACCCACCCCCTCCATCTCGTAAGAGTCCAAACAGCACCTCAGCCACCACAAGCCCTGCACCTACAAGGACCATAGTCCAGGGCTATTGGAGTCCACCAGCTTCTAGGGCAGCAACATCGGCCAGCAGCAAGGGGACAGCCAGCCCACCCCCGGGAAAAAAACTAAAAAAGGTAAGGGCCGGCGCGAGAGGCCAGAGACGGCAGCCCCCAAAGGCACTACCCTGGCACCGTCACCTGTCACATCCACAAAGGGAGGCAAGGGCCCCAGAGAATCGGCGAAGGAGGGCAAGGGCAGCAGGGCGGACAAGTCCGGCAGCAGGCGAGCTGCCCAGGAGGGCCCCACCAGACCCATTTCGGGTGTGAAGGAGGACACCCACGGGCCCAGGACTCCAGCACAGGAGGGCCCCGCAAGCGAAAGGTCGGATGGCGACTGAGCGGAAAATATTGGCCCGATCTGGTTCCCTGGGAACACATGTCAAGCACCGCTGAACAGGGCCCCGCCGTGACAAGCACCGCTGAACAGGGCCCCGCCGTGACAAGCACCGCCGAACTGGGCCCTTCAAGACAAGCACCGCTGAACAGGGCCCCGCCGTGACAAGCACCGCTGAACAGGGCCCGCCGTGACAAGCACCGCCGAACTGGGCCCTTCAAGACAAGCACCGCTGAACAGGGCCCCGCCGTGACAAGCACCGCTGAACAGGGCCCGCCGTGACAAGCACCGCTGAACAGGGCCCCGCCGTGACAAGCACCGCCGAACTGGGCCTTCCAAGACAAGCACTGCTGAACAGGGCCCCCGCCGTGACAAGCACCGCTGAACAGGGCCCCGCCGTGACAAGCACCGCCGAACTGGGCCCTTCAAGACAAGCACCGCTGAACAGGGCCCCGCCGTGACAAGAACCGCTGAACAGGGCCCCGCCGTGACAAGCACCGCTGAACAGGGCCCTTCCTGTCAAGCAACGCTGGGCCCTTCCTGTCACGCACCGCTCCGCTGGGCCCTTCCTGTCAAGCACCGCTCCGCTGGGCCCTTCATCTCAAGCACCGCTGGCCCATTGGCAGGGCCGGATCTGTGTCGGCCAGGGCTTCACGAAGCACTCTGGGCTCCATGCCTCCTCCAGAACCAGTGGAGTCTGTAATCCACTTGATGGACTGTGGCTTTGCACTCCCCAGGATGGTACAGTGGGCAACCCACCCACTGTAGAGACTTGTGAGACTGTGGCTTTGCACTCCCCAGGATGGTACAGTGGGCATGGAGGCCCCTCGTGGATCTGGCGTCGTGGACTCAACAGGCTGAGGTGCCCCCCTTCCCTTCCCCCTGAGGTGCCTGTAGTTTTACTATCTGATGCCCCTGCAGTGTTCTCTCCAATGGAATCGGGTCTCGTGTGTGGGCTTTGCCCATGTGTTTAGGCCCATTGGCCCACGAACAATGGATGATAGCCAATATGGGTCGGACTTTTGACCTATGTATATATTGTTCATGATGTAATATATTTTATTTATATATTTCATATTTCACTTAACTTCAATTATGCTATAATATGCTTCATTTTTAATGATCAGTTTATTTTGTCTTTGCATTCTTCCGGGGGGTTTGGGGGGTGTCACTCTGACTTGTTGCTCTGCATTGATGTGTGTGTTGTAGTGGGTGAGGGTGGGGGTGGGTGTGTGGCGTATGTGTGTCCCCGTAATTTTTTGCCTCCCACCTCCCCTGTGTCGTAGGTGCAGTACTCACCGTTGTCGTCTGCGCCGGCGTTCGTGCTCCTGGTAGAGGAGCAGGAAGACAATGGCTGGGAGGATGTGTAGTTCTGGTTCCATGCTGTCCAGATTCCTCGTGGAGTGTATAGAGGTGAGCGTTTTCCCGTTCGTAGTCTGTTTCCGGCGTGTTTTTATCGGCGGAGCTCCCGCCCCGGAAAAGGTGGCAGATTGGTGAGTTGTGATAGGGTGGGCGGTACATTGTCTGCCGCCTGTCTGTTGGCGGTGACCGCCGCGCTGCTTGTCTGTTCCGCCGTGGCGGTCGGAGTGTTAAAGTGGCGGGCTGTGTTGGCGGTTCCAGCCAGGGTCGGAATTCAATTTTTTTGGCCGCCTGCCTGTTTGCGGGTTGGCCGCCGCTTTTACACCGTCCGCCAGGGTTGGAATGACCCCCTATAACTTCACTTTACATTGCAGTTTGGGTTGGACATTGAACATGGCTGCCTGATTTCCCTATGTCTAAGGCATCTTACTGTATCCTTTGGCATTTCTATTTTCAGATCTCTGTGCCCCACTCTGGATCCTGGTGTGTTTACTGCTGTCCACTACAGGTCATACCAATGTATATATAACTATACATATGAATTGCAACGTTTACAGATTGTTGAGCTAATACATTTTCAATCAATTAACAGACTCCAGGCTTGTATTTGTTCCAAGGGTCGAGCAAAGCACAATAGGGTAGTAAGGGTGAAAGGCGCCGCACATCTAGGTAGTAAAACAGTAATTTTAGACAAGCATCAAAGTAACCACATAGGGGGTCATTCTGACCCCGGCGGTCTAAGACCGCCGGGGCCAGGGTCGGCGGGAGCACCGCCGACAGGCCGGCGGTGCTCCCAAGGGCATTCCGACCGCGGCGGTAAAGCCGTGGTCGGACCGGCAACACTGGCGGTCTCCCGCCAGTGTACCGCCGCCCTTTGGAATCCTCCAAGGCGGCGCAGCTAGCTGCGCCGCCAAGGGGATTCCGACCCCCCCTACCGCCATCCAGTTCCCGGCGGTCCGCCCGCCGGGAACCGGATGGCGGTAGGGGGGGTTGCGGGGCCCCTGGGGGCCCCTGCAGTGCCCATGCCACTGGCATGGGCACTGCAGGGGCCCCCGTAAGAGGGCCCCTACAAGTATTTCACTGTCTGCTTGGCAGACAGTGAAATACGCGACGGGTGCAACAGCACCCGTCGCACCTTCCCACTCCGCCGGCTCGATTACGAGCCGGCATCCTCGTGGGAAGGGAGTTTTTCCCTGGGCTGGCGGGCGGTCTTTTGGCGACCGCCCGCCAGCCCAGGGAAAAACTTAGAATACCCTCCGCGGTCTACTGACCGCGGTGCGGTATTTCGGAGGGGGGAACTCTGGCGGGCGGCCTCCGCCGCCCGCCAGAGTTAGAATGACCCCCATAGTCTGGTGCAACCTGGCCCAGTGCCTTACTACCCAGTAGGCACCAAAACAGGTATCAGAGTACCCAAGGACAAAATTAGACAAAATGGCCACAGCACACAGAATGTATAGTCCAATAGTGTGGCAGGGATAAGTATCCCTGATAGCATGTTGCTGAAGTGCAAAGTTGAATGTAGTCTCAAGTCTTGTTTGCAGATGGTGTCTTTTATTTGTAGATGCTAGAAATCATTGTGCCATCAACGAGATACAGCCAACACGTGTTTCGTCACACAAGTGACTTCATCAAGGCTTCTTGGAGTGGACGTATCAATAGTATGGCTGAGTGAGGTAATAGACACGTAAGAAAGGGCAGGTTGGCAGGCCAAAACAGTCCAAACCAGTATTCGCTCCGACGACTTGGTGCCGCACGTCTCTACTCGGCTCTTCAGGTTCTGACTACAGGCTTATCAGGGCCAGCCAACCTGCCCTTTCTTACGTGTCTATTACCTCACTCAGCCATACTATTGATACGTCCACTCCAAGAAGCCTTGATGAAGTCACTTGTGTGACGAAACACGTGTTGGCTGTATCTCGTTGATGGCACAATGATTTCTAGCATCTACAAATAAAAGACACCATCTGCGAACAAGACTTGAGACTCCATTCAACTTTGCACTTCAGCAACATACTATCAGGGATACTTATCCCTGCCACACTATTGGACTATACATTCTGTGTGCTGTGGCCATTTTGTCTAATTTTGTTCCAAGGGTGTTTATTTAAGTGCTAAGAGGTTGAGGGGGATGTGCAATGGGCTTGGATGATGGTGGAGGAATACCCAGTTGGAGTCCAGTCTCTTTGTATCACAGGTGTATTGTCCAATGGGCCATAGGAAGGGGAGCAATGGCAGTTCAAGGTGGACAGGGTAACAGAGTGGGACACAGGGTGACAATCAGGAGAGTCTTATTTAATGGCGGGGGTCTTGGCAATGTTCTCTGGCTTCTGCCTGGATCGCAGGGAACGTTTGCGGGGTGGTTCTCCTTCTGCAGGGGGAGGGGTGCTGGTGGCCTGTTGTTCCAGTGGCAGGGCCTCCTGTCCACTAGCGCCAGCGGAGGTGGAGGGCTGTTCTTCGGTGTGGCTAGTGTCAGGGGCCTGTTGGTGTGCCACTGCCTCCCTCATGGTGTTGGCCATGTCAGCCAGCACCCCTGCAATGGTGACCAGGATGGTGTGGATATGTTTGAGGTCCTCCCTGATCCCCAGGTGCTGTCCCTCCTGCAGCTGCTGGGTCTCCTGCAATTTGGCCAGTATCTGGCCCAAGGTCTCCTGGGAATGGTATGCCCCCAGGATCCCTGCAAGTGCCTCGTGGAGAGTGTGTTCCCTGGGCCTGTCCTCCTCCTGTCGCACAGAAGTCCTCCCAGCTTCCCTGTTGTCATGTGCCTCTGTCCCCTGAACCTTGTACCCACTGCCACTGACCCCAGGTCCCTGATTGTCTTGGGTTTGTGGGGTTGCCTGGGGTCCCTGTAGTGGTGGACACACGGCTGATTGACGTGTCCTGGGGACAGTGGTATGGGCCCGCTGGGTGGGTGCTGTGCTGGTGTTTCCTTAGGGAGGAGGGTTTGTGGTGGTATGGGACTGTGCCTGTGTAGCCGACTATCCAGAGGTCCCTGATGGGCCAGGTTGGTCATCGTGATCCAGGCGTGCAGAGCTGCTGTCATCACTGTGGGGGGAATGGATGTTGGTGGCACCTCCTCTCTGGTGTCGTTGAGTGGGGGGTCCTGTGGAGATGTAAATGCAGTGTTATTGTATCTGCATGTGCCATCTTGTGCATGGGTGTGTTTCCCTGAATGGTGTGATTGCCGTGTCAGCTTTGCCTTGTGTGCTTGGTGATTTTGTGGGCTAGGTGATTCTCTCTAATGGGCATGCTTTAGTGATGGGTGTCCATGCAGGTCTGTTATGGGTGTCCATGCATAGGTGTTGCATGCAGGGCTTGGTATTGGGATGGGTGGGTTGTGATTGTGGGATATTTGTGAGGTGGTAGGGTGATGTGGGTTAGGGTAGGGGTAGGAGTTTGTGATGGCATGCAGGTAGGGTGGGGGATATAGTAATAAAGATTTGACTTACCAGAGTCCAGTCCTCCTGCTACTACTGCAAGGCCCTCAGGATGCATAATTGCCAAGACTTGCTCCTCCCATGTTGTTAGTTGTGGGGGAGGAGGTGGGGGTCCACTGCCAGTCCTCTGTACGACTACCTGGTGTCTTGCAACCACGGAACGCACCTTCCCCCGTAGGTCGTTCCACCTCTTCCTGATGTCATCCCTTGTTCTGTGGTGCTGTCTCACGGCGTTGACCCTATCCACGACTCTCCGCCATAGCTCCATCTTCCTTGCAATTAATGTCTGCTGCACCTGTGATCCGAAAAGCTGTGGCTCTACCTGGATGATTTCCTCCACCATGACCTTAGCTCGTCTTCTGAAAACCTGGGGTGTCTTTGGGGTGCCATGGATGTGGTGTGAGTGGTATGTGTGAGGATGTGTTGGGTGATGTGTTGTGGTGTGTGCTGTGAGGTGCGTGGATGGTGTATGGGTGATGATGTTCTGTGCTCAAATTGAGTGGGTGCTCCTGGCTTGTCTCTCTCTCTGTTAGCTATCTTTTTTTGGTTGAAAGGGTTGTGGGTAATGTGGGTGTTTGTTTTATAGTGGTGTGGGTGTGTGGGTGTGGTGGGTGTATGTGTGTCAGGTGTGTGTAGTTTGAATTGTTCAATGTGGTGGAGTTTTGTAAGTGTGTGTGTGTATTATGAGCGCGGAGGTGTGTACTGCCAATGGTTTACCGCGGTTGAAAGACCGTCGCGGTAATTCGTGGGTCCTGATACTGTGGGCGTATTCCTGTTGGCGTAACGGTGTGGGTTTTGGTACCGCCAGTTTATCACTGACTTTTGGTCTGGTGGACTTGTGTGGGTGTCTGTATGGTGCCGGATTTCTCTGTGTGGATCATAATACCCGTAGCGGTATACTGACGCAGTCACAGTATGTTGTTGGCTGTCAGCATGGCTGCATTTACCACCAATGTTGTAATGAGGACCATAGTATTAAAAGTGTGTTTAGGCTTTTCAGTGCGTTTTGGTATGTACCCAAACATTAAAAATTACACACATGCAAAATACAAGAAAATGATTACTTAGGAAGTGTACATGAAATTTGCAACACTTTCAACCCAACTCAGTAGAAAGGAGAAATGAGAAGTAAACCATCCCAAGGCCTACCAGGCTAAAAATCAGAGTATTATACAACTTAGTAGGATTGATGGCATTGGTCATCATATGAATTTTACTGAGTAAATCTATTATCGTTACAATTTATAATCTGCATACAACATAACATGAAATAAATTATCTAAGTCAACATATATTGATTTGCCAAACCAATTACATCACTTTAACAAAATAACAAGAAAGTGACAACATTCAAAATTACATTAAATAATAAAAATTTTATACACTGCATAAAATGGGGTTTGAAACATGGCTGACATATGTGCATACATGAAAGAAAAAAGAGAATGACCAACACCACATTGCAAACATATTTTCCAGATAAAAAACCAAGACATCATGGTAGTTGTAGTACTTTCAATTCAACATTGACAAAATTGTAAGTTGAACAGTCCTAGTAAAATATATGCAGTGAAGATGTACACACTTTACTAAATTATGAAATATGTGCATTATGTTAAAAGGTGAAAAAAGAATTACAAGCACTATGCCTTAATGGTATAGTAAATGGGGTTTTGTACCTGTTATCTTAACTACAGCAAAATGCATTTAAAAAAACAAGCAAGAAAATCTAAGAAATGGTCAATTAAGAAAACACATAAATCAACCATACATATTGCCCAGCAGTAAAAGGAGTGATGGCACCATAATGTTATCAATTTGAAGATGACAACTGCTGTGTGCTTTTTAAAATTGTGTTTACATGTTTTTCAAAGGTGCAAAACATTATCAACAGCTAACTTAAGAGCAAAAATGACATTTATGTTTAGTGAGACATTCAAAGGTGTAACTTACCAGTCTTCACTCCATCAGGGACTCTTGTAAAGCCTTCTGGATGTAGGATCTAACATCTTCTCTGTCCAGGGAAATAATTGTGAGGGAAGGTGGAGAACCACTACCAGTCCACTGGACCTCTAGGTGACACTTGGAGACCAGAGAATACACTCTTCCCCACAGGTCATTCTGCCACCTCTTAAGTTCATCCGGTGTGCACAGGTTGGTGGCTACAGCATTCACTCTGTCAACTATTCTGGCCACATTTGCCTTTTCTGAGATATGGTTGTATTTTGTACTTGGGCTTCAAACAATTGTAGCTATAATCCAATGATTTCATCCACCATGACTGACAATTCACCCTCTGTAAAATGGCAATTTCTCCTCCCTAACATTATTAGTAAACAAAATTGAATGTAATATAGGACCCACAAGTTAAGGAAAAAAATGTAAATAAGTAAAAAGGGAGGAAAAAAGAAAATAACCTGACTTCTAAGTGGCAAATTCAGCTGGAAAATGGTGTTGTGCAGTGGAACGGCAAATGGCCATTATCTGAAATGGATTGTGTTTTATAGTGTGGTATGGAGGTGTTGACAATTATCCAACTGACTTTCAGGTATGTGCTGCGAGCATCCATTCAGTAGCTACAGCAATAGTCAATGTTCACCGGGTCCTGCGATAGAGTCCGGCCGTCAGTAACCCGCCGCTAGTACAACGCCAGCACAACAGTGAAAACTAAATATGCTCAGCGCAAATCCGCCACCCAGATGGGGATGGAATAAGGTTAGCCAGCAGAGGAGTCCATGAGTCAGCAGCGGGAAACCACTAACACAATGGACTACACTCTGTCGACACAGACGAGGTTCAGCCACCATACATCTAAATACAGCATTTGGAACTCTGTCAGCCTGACAGAGTACTTGAAAACGCTGCCACGGAGAGATGACAGAACTTGCGTGAAGATCAAAATCAGGCCCTAAATCATTATTAAAAAAATAATACTAGAAATTACACTATCCATAGAAAATACTTGGTGAAATACTAAAAGTAAAACTGTGGCGGGCTGCAGGACTAAAATTTGGTGGTGAGCGATGACACCAAACTCACCATGTTTGTGGCTCACCTGATGCAGCACTTCTCTCCCCGCGTCCACAAGCAGGAATGGAAGGACTTCCTTACTGGTCAGTGGATTGCAGATCCAACCAATCCTGGAGCTGATCTCATGCTGTTTTAAGCATGAGAGCAGATCCAGAATTGGGGGAGCAGGCAAACCCAGAGCTCGAAGTGTGGGCTGCATGAATCCAGTTGGGACGACCCCCACACTTAACAGCTGTGTTCGGCACAAGGATAATCTGGTATGGTCCACACCATCTACGCTCCAGACATGATTTCCGATCATGCTTTTGCATCAGCACCCAGTCGCAAGACTGAGGTCATGGCACTGCTCCAGAGGTGGAGAGGTGGTAACAGCTTCAACCTCGCAGGACAGAGGACGGAGCACATCAGCTAGTCCCTTGCATTAGAAAAGAACCATGTCATCCATAATGTTCACAAGAGCATTTGTAGGCACTGCAAGGAGTCTCATGGCTCTCGTCATGATTACCTCACAAGGTGGCAATCCTGTTTTTCTGTCGGAGACACTGCCAAGGCTCATTATTGTAAAAGGCAAAGTGTCTGGCCACTTCAGAGATGTTGATACACACACCTTGGCCAATCTGACTTTCAATATCCCGTTCACCTGCTCCCTGATGCCAGAAGCCTCTGGCTGGCAACTGTAATGTAGTCTTTGCACCACTTGTAATGCTACACATAACATTAGCAGGACCTCAGTATTGAAGCAATTCCCTTGGTCAGACTCCAGCAATGCCGGGAAACCAAACCTAGGTATCAACTCCCTCAACAAGTTGGCTACTGTGAGACTGTCATTTCCCCTGATCGGGTAACTCTTCACCCGGCACAAAAAGATGCACACAGTCACCAGCACTTCACAACAGACATTTGTGCAGGGAGATGTAGCTCTTCCAGTAGTTTCATAACACACTTCCTATTACGAATGGGAGAGCCAGAGGAAGTCATAAACCCTTGTGACCATAACTGCCCGACATTATGAACAACACCCAAGGCGTACTAACTACCTGTAAATATAGTCACTCTCATCTGGGTGGAGACACAGCAAGCTCTAGTAAACCCTACCAATTCAGCCACTTGTGCAGAAAACACCCCTCAAAGCCACAAAGCTTTGACTACTTCTGAGACTCTATAAACTGCTTAAGAAGCTCTCAAGTTTCACTCATTGTATCTTAGATAAGACCCATCCACAAACAGTATGTAATAAGACTACCAGTGGCTCATCCCATGTATCTGGTCTCAGCTTGCTGCACAGTTCAGTAACATCAAGGCAATGATGGTCAACCTCTCCATCATCATTTTTGTTTTCTGGAAGAGGCTTGAGGGTAGTAGGATTCACAGCAGCACATCTTTTAAGGGTAACATTTTCAGTTACAAGTATAATCTGTTCATATTCTGCCAAACAGCTGTTTGTAAGGTGCTGAGTGGGAGTGCATGTTAACAACATCTCAACTGAATGTTGCACAAGAACAGTCAAAAGAAATCCTATCACAATGCTCTCGCACGATGCGATACTAACACCTATCGCTGCCATGGTTTTAAGACAGCCGGGCGGTTCTGCAGCCACGGGGTCAAGAGTAACAAAGAAGTAGGCCACATGGCGTCTCGTATTTCCATGCATCTGTGTAAGCACTGATAGAGCACAGCCCTCCCTCTCACTACAGAAAAGTGTAAAAGCTTAATTGTAATCAGGCATTCCTAATGCCGGAGCACGGCAGAGACTTTGGGCCTGATTTAGATCTCAGTGGAGGGGTTATTCCGTCGCAACAGTGACAGTTATCCCGTCCTCGAAATTCTAAATACAATAGAAAACAATGGTATTTAGATTTTGGTGGATAGGATACCTGTCAACGTTGTGACAGAGTAGCCCCTCCCCTGAGATCTAAATCATGCCCCTTTTCTCAGATCTAGGAAGGCAACCAAGCAGTCATTATCCCATGGTATTGGATCAGACACATCCTTGTGTGTCAGCCTCTATAAATGCTTGACTACTAGCGAAAAGCTGGTGACAGTAGTCCACCATTACCGAAAACATCCTGACTTCTCTATGGGTGGTTGGCAAATTCATTTTAAGAATTGTTGTTAGACCTGACATCTTTAGGGTGGTCTTATGCCAGACTTTTAGCCTTTACCTCCTGTTTGCTGCCATATCTCTTTGTTGGCCTTAGGATTCTGAGCAGTTTTCCACTGCTAATCAGTGCTAAAGGGCATGTGCATCTCCCCTAAAACATGGTAACCTTGGTGTATCCAAAATTGACATATTTAATGTACCTGTAAGTGCCTTGTAGAGTGGTATACAACATACCCAGGGCCTGTAAATTAAAAGCTACTAGTGGGCCTGCAGCGCTGACTGTGCCACCCATTTAGGTAGCCCTGTAAACATGTCTCAGGCCTGGCACTGCACAGCCTGCATGTGCAATCTCACTGCCACCTCGACTTGGCATCTAAAACCTCTTGCCAAGCCTAGAACTCTCCTTTCTTTGACATAAGTCACCCCTAAGGTGGGTCCTAGTGCCATGTAAGCAAAAGGTGGAACATGTACCTTTAAGTTTTTCATGTCCTAGTAATGAAAAATACCTAAAGTCATTTTTCAATTACTGTGAGACCCGCCCCTCTCGTAGGCCAGCATTTGGAATTCCTTATCAAATCTTTAAGCTGTCATTCCTGATCTGATAGGAGTAGCTGCATCATGTTTAGTACCATTGGAATGGTAATAATAAATCCTCTTTACTGGTAAAGTCAAATGTATTATTATTATTATTTTAGAAATGCCAATGTTAGAAGGTGGACATTTCCCTGCACTCTCTGCCATGTGTGCCTACAATCTATCTCTAATATGCGTCTGGCTTGGGCTAAGTGACAGCTACACTTGTGCATTCCCTTCAGACACCTACATCACAGGATACTAAGCCACATTTGCATTCATCTGCATACTGATGGGCCTTCCTTGGGAGGAGGTTGGAAAGGGCTCACACTTACACCTCAAAGGGGAAAGGACTAGAGGTCACAAAAAGGGGCTGATTTCCTCCCACTGGCTGTCTGGGGCTGGGACTGACCTGAAAGTGCGACTTCTGCACTTAACAATTTTGTGGTCATTCTCCACATCAAAAGCACCTCCTTGGTTGGGTCTCCGGACCAACTCAGTAGTATAATTTCTGGTCTTATATGAAACTCTGCTGGAGTAAAGACTGCTATGCTGCCAGGATCGTCACCCTGCCAAGACAAACTGTTCTCAGGAACTTCTGCACTGTCTGGTGGTGCTGCCATGCTGCCTGCTGATATCTGCCCCACCAAGAACACCCCAGAGTGACTCAAAGGGCTTGCTGGCTTGTCCTCTGTTCTCCTTGAGATCTCAGAGACATCAAAGACCTCAGTAGCTACTTCTCATCAATCTGCAGGAGATTACCTCATCAGGATTGACTCTCTTGCACCTCTCGGCGAGTGTGGAGAGCTTTATTGCTTTCTATTCTGAGCACTGCCACATGGTTCCACTTCAGCGTGAGCATAGCGCTACAGAGCCCAGTTTCACTGTGTTTACAGTGCCCTGGGACCTAGCACTTCCAGACTGTGTGACACCTCACTTCGTCTTCTGAACGAGGCAGTGCTTTTGTCCTGACTGACATCACTCTCTGTCCTGCCAGTGTGGGGCTCGTAGTCCCAGCGCTGACACTGCAGGGGAAGCCATCCTGAAGGAGCTGAGGGGTTCCAGGCAACGCAGAACCCCAGGGATGCCAGCCTCATACTTCAGGAGCAATATCTGTGTGCCCGGGGCCACCTTGCATGCATTTCACCCCTGAGGGCAGCCTCATGCGGATCCTTGAGTGTGCCTTGAGCCAGCTCGCTTCAGGACTCAGACTCACCACCCGGTTGGAGGACCGCAATGAGATCCACAAGCCCGGGGGAGACGCCACATATGTCAGTAAGAACATTACCATATTTCCCCTTAAGGGAAGACATGCTATTCTATGAGCACTGTGATTCTTGATGAGATTGACCTAGTAACTTTAAAACCAAAGTGATTGAACTTGTATCATTTATGTCCTGTTTTAACCAGATAAATGTTTACTATTTTTCTAAACCAAGTGTGGAGTCCTTTTGTGGTGCCTTCATTGAGTTAGTGTACTTAGAGCATCACACAAATACTTTACACATTGCCTCTTAAGTTAAGCCTCACAGCTCTCTGCTAAGCTGCCAGAGGTTGCACACAAGATAATTTAGTCTGTGTAAATGACTTACCCTGACTAGAGTGGTGGGCTCTGCCTGGCTGTTATACATACCGTAGCCAACCAGAAACCCCATTTGTAACAATTGCCATGATTCTTTCTTGTGACACCTTCCTTGCTTGCTTCTCAATGTGATGTCTGAGGTACAGAACTTCTTTCTGGCAACACTGTAGCTTACTCTGGGACACTTTGGCCCTCATTATGAGTGTGGTGGTCTTAAGACCGCCACACTCGTGGTGGCAGTCGGACTGCTGCCATAGTGGCGGTCCGAACACCACATTGCGACCATGGCGGAGCCGCCACGGTCCGACCACTGGCACCGCCACTCGACAGCCTGGCAGTCTCTGTGGCCGTAATCCATTAGGGCAGCGCTGCTCTGTGATACGAGTCCCCTTTCCGCCAGCCTTTGCATGGTGGTCGGACTGCCATGCAAAGGCTGGCAGAAAGGGGGAATAGAGGGCCCGATGGCGCCCCTGCCCTACCCACACACTTGGCACCCATGAACAGCTCCGTTGCGCTTTTCACTGCCCAAATTACGGTGCTGTCACTTCCGATGCACTGCAACATTGCCGCCGGCTCAATTACGGCAGGCAGAAACAGCCACCCAGCAGGAAACACATAATAGGGCCTGCGGAGGGGCGGCTACATAGGCGGTCATCTCGACGCAAGACTTTGGCGGGCGGCCTCTGCTGCTCACCAAATTCGTAATTATCTCCTTTATGTCCATTCTCAGCTAAGTGGTTCAGTAATGTAATACTACCTCATCATGGGTCTGGAACTCAATACCCTTTGATGTGCAATAGATACTGCACTTTAACTTGCACGTCAAATCACACCCTAGAAGGCTCATAGGACTCAAAACACACACCTCAAATGACCCTATTTAAACAAGTACTATTTCTGTTACAGGGTTTGTCATTTGCTGATTTGCAACTCCTACAACTTGGATTATTTTTTCAGTGAGGGGTAGGTTTGGGACCTCCACTATCCTAAAAGTAGAGCGGGTAGCACGAGTATCGATCAAAAACAATACGGAAGGGCCATTCACCTCACGTTCTACAAATGGACCACTCTGGTCTACTTCTAAGATTTCAACAAGTACGCAATCTCATTTCCCCTCAGGGACCGTCATTTTGACTGGTCAGAATTGTAGCCTTCAAAGACATCAAACACAGGAAACTGTTGAAATGGATTCTGATTTTGGAAGATGTTGTGGCTTAATTTTGTAGCTGGATTTGAATTAAACTTGAGACAATTTGCATTTTATTGAGGAATTGGAGCTATTGGCACGTGCAACACTGGAGCTTGGGACACAATGGAACTTTACATTCTTGGCGTCAGTACATTCTGTGGTTGTACAAGGTTATTACTCTAGGGATGTACAAACTATGAATTCTAAATTGGGTTCTCATTCACCAGTCTGTTGAGGTTAAGATGGCATTCTCGCTACTAATAGCCTAACTTGTTGCCACAATGACAAGAATTCAAACTCTTTAAAGTTGCCACATCAATTCCTGTAGTCAGGTGAACTCGAACACCACAACCTCTACCATGTTGCAGGAAGCCATTTCCACCTTGCATCACAGCACACTCCCTTTTCCACCTTTCATCATGGCAGATTCTCTGCTGATACACTTCAGCATAGAGACAACATTCCCTACAAAGGATTGACTTGCTGGTGTTAAACTCCTTGCATCAATGCAACATTCCTTAAAAGGGTAGACTCTCAGCGTCTCTGTGCTGCTTTCATCTATGCCACCATTAACTTCTCCTTCAGACACTTCTGCTTCACTTCCAGTTCATCACTATAATAGTTCTGATATCTCAGAATCTCATGGATTGACTTATTCTGCCAACAGATTAAGGGGGTCGTCGACCGCCAGGGCTAAAATGACGGGGGCACCGCTAACAGGCTGGCGGTGCCCCGCAGGGCATTCTGACCGCGGCGGTTCGGCCGCGGTCAGAAGTGGAAAACCGGCGGTCTCCCGCCGGTTTTCCGCTGCCCTTCTGAATCGTCCATGGCGGCGCAGCTCGCTGCGCCGCCATGGGGATTCAGACACCCCATACCGCCATCCTGTTCCTGGCGGTTCGCCCGCCAGGAACAGGATGGCGGTATGGGGTGTCGTGGGGCCCCTGGGGGCCCCTGCAGTGCCCATGCCAATGGCATGGGCACTGCAGGGGCCCCCGTAACAGGGCCCCACAATGAATTTCACTGTCTGCATTGCAGACAGTGAAATTCGCGAAGGGTGCCACTGCACCCGTCGCACCTTCCCACTCCGCCGGCTCCATTCGGAGCCGGCGTCCTCGTGGGAAGGTTGTTTTACACTGGGCTGGCGGGCGGCCTTTTGGCGGTCGCCTGCCAGCCCAGTGTAAAACCCAGAATACCCGCAGCGGTCTAATGACCGCAGTGCGGTATTCTGGAGGGGGGAACTCTGGCGGGCGGCCTCCGCCGCCCGCCAGGGTGAGAATCACCCCCTAAGTGTTGCTGAATCATCATGCAAATCACAGGTCTCATTCATGTCACAAACCTGGACACAAAATTTCCCATGTCATTAGCTTCAAGAGTCTTGATTCCGCTGTTCTACTTAAACACCTGCAACAATCTCTCAAAGTAAGCATGCACTGATTCTTTGGGCTCTTGGGTCGTCCTGTCAATTTTAACCCATTAAATTTATTTTGCTTGCTTTTTCCCAATTGATAAGGTTATCAACTGCTGACACTTTTTCTTCACCAAATGTGAAGGGACATTTGTTATCGGATTTCTCTGAGGCTCAGTTTCTGGCCACTTCACAGCCACCTTGCATTCTGCCCAAAAGTTACCTGGTGCCACAATGTCAAAGAAAGTATTCAAATTCATCCACAAAACTTGGGAAATCTTCAGAAACAGCTCAGCCTGTTTATACCATTCTACTGGTTTCTCTCTTAATTTTGGAAAATCATTAGTGATTGACATAAGACCACCCCTACTCCAAGGCACATGGACATAACTCCACTAGGCACTTGCCTCGATAAACAATTTGAAGTAACCTCGACATCCTGTAAAGGAGTAGATGGTCCTTCCTTTTTCTTTTGTTCTTTCTTTTTCTTCCATCTACTGTCCCACTTATCCAACTCACTCCATTTTTGTATGCTACCAATTAACTCATAACTGCATTTTAATTCCTGATGTTCTCATGCTGCAAACATCACTGACATCAAAACACTCACAATAACTTTTCTGCAATGACTTTGTTCGGTTTAAATCTATTTCATTGGCTTGGGCTAATTCAAACAAGTTATTGTGAGCTTGTCCTGCACATTTAATAACATTCTTACACATAAATACAAGCTCACCCTCTTGATAAGTGTCTAATCCGTAAAGATCTAGAGTATCATCTCATCCAATTCTAACTTTAATTGGACCACATCCACCGCATTTTCCCTCACCGGGGTCTCAACTATTTCTCTGCCTGTTCCTGAACCTTCACTTTCTCCTGGGGACCTATTGAAAAATCTAATTGAATCATCCAGTGCTTGAGAATTTGTATTATTCTTCATACCTTCTCTAGGACTACTGTTTATCACACCCTGAGGTGAGTTCCAAATTGGCATTTTAGAATTGTGTGATCTTGAAGTAGACTCTCCTACAGGAGTAAGTCCTATCTGATTTGTGATTGATGCTGGAGAGGCAACACAAGGAGTATTCACCTATGTCGGAACTGAACAGGTTCTTCCCACTCCTGGGACCAAAGAAGTACTAGCTGAAGTAGCTCCTCTGGTAGGAACTGTCAAGGTATGTGTTGTGGTTCCTGTGTAATCAGGTTTATACAAGGGAACTGCAGGACCAATAGTGACTGGAACAAAAATCACATCTGGAGTATTGGGAACAGGGGCATTAAACCCTGAACTTCCCACTATCTGGTTCTGACTCATGTTTACTAGAGCTGGAGCTATTCTATAGCTTATACTGACTACTGTAGAGTGCTGCACGCATGATGTGGGGACCCCCTGAAGGTGTAGCGCATTGTCTTTGAGGCTAAATGCTGCACCATGACGACTGCTTATCGTCAGCTTCCCTCCCCCCGTACTCACCTGTGTGGAGGCTCCACCCTCTTCCTGTCAGGTCCTTAAACAAGCTCTCAGTGTCCTTGTACAGCAGGTAATCCTTTCTCTGTCATTTCGCCGGTTTCCTTGCTTCTGTACCTGATATCTACTGGTAACCTGAAAAAGATAATCAAAAGCCATTATTCAAGCGGCAGTCTATACATATTGGTAACATTTATGCTGTGTACTAAAAAAACAAAAAGAAATACTCACCTGATGGAACCCTGTTGAGAAGGACTGTTGTTTCTACTAGAGAAAAGAAAATACATTTATTATTGTTTTCAGCAGTGTTTTTATTTATATCAGGGACTCGTATTAAGGTTGTTATTAGTACCTGTCTAAGACATTAATTAATGCACAGTGACTTATAGTTAGAGTAGTGACATGCTGTGTAGTTTATGATTTCAGGAGATGAAAGCCAATTAAGCCTAGGAGTCATTAATCGAGTGTTAAATCACTGTAAAGGACTCATGTTTGATTATCTAGATTTGTAAAGCATATATACTTAGGTAGGTGTTAGCGCAAACTGTTATATGTTTACCAGTACCTGAGACTAGTACCTGTGGAATTAATTATCTTGAGTTTGTCTTCTAGAAGTATTGCATAGCGAACTTCAGTCTACAGGAACTAGCACCTAAAAAAGGGAGAAAGGACATTAGGTAATCAAACGTGGGTTACATAAAATTGGGAAGAAGTTAAACTGAGTATTCTAAGTACTAAAGGTTGTTCTTATGTTTACAGAAAACTAAAAAGACACCTGACATTGCACCATGAAAATCGGATCTGGTCTTGGTTCATCCCTTCATCCCGGTGGGTCAATGCAGTGTAAAAGCTAGTTCCTTCTATCATATCAGTCCTCCATTGCTTTTGTTCTGCATTCCCATTAGCATCGGTACAACTATGCACTGCTTTTCAAACTCTTCCCTGATATGTTTCCCTAACATGAGCTTTGTGCTCCCAAGCATTAAGTGCATTAAACTGTGCAGGTCTAAGAGGTGGCTTTATTTCATACAATACCCTCCTCAAATTTTCAATGATTCTCAAATTAAATGTGCCATAGCCTGAAATCATTACTGCAACTTCCATTTCTGTGATCGTGTGCCATTGACTCAGCCAAATACATGTGTGAAATGCTACATTTATTGCCATATAATGACCTGCGGTATCTTCAGGTGGTGCCTCTTCTCTTGCACGAACAGGTATTCGTACATCTCCCTTAATCAAACGTCGAATAGCCTTAAAGAATTTCCTGTTTTCAACAATAATGTCAACAATCACAGATGTAATTTCAATTTTCAAACTGTAAATGGTCTCTTTTTGTCTACAATATTGCTCAATGGTAACAACTAATAGCAGTTCAGCACTCTGTCATGTAGTCAACCAATAGCAACATGGCCCCAACACCAACCGTCGAATCACAGCACTGCACACTGTGATGTTTTTCTCACTCCTAGAACAGGCTCACCCTCCTATACAATTATTTGCGAACATTGCAATACAAGCACAATAATAATGCCACACAATATTTCAACAACTTTGTCTGTTTCAATAAAGAGGCAATAGTATTCAATCACACAAGAAATGGTCTGGAGCAACACTTTCTGGCCCACTCTGACTTACACTCAAGGGACACCTCGACCAGCGTGGAATCATTCGGATAAGCTGTCAGGGAGACAAGATCCTCGGGTTCAGCGCACGTTCCCAACATGTCCACCACTAGACAGCTCCAACGCTCCGATAGAAATGCCACAGAGCCTGAGAGAGTCCAAGTGGGGGAAAAGAGAATTAGGTAGGGAACAGCTGGGAAGAAGACCTGTAGGAAGCAAGAGGTTAAACAACACAATATCAAGATATAATCACATTGACTTTCAATAGACTATGGTTTTAAGAGTTCTTATATTGTAATCATGGATAACCTAAGAAATGACTATAACTAGACCTCAAGAAATCTAGGTACCTGGAAAAATCAAGAATGGGTTAATACAATGTTTCACATGAGCTTTTCATGAAATACCACATACTGTCTAGAAAACAAGAACCTTCTTGAATAATGTTTCAGGATAAACATTTCATTTTTACATGAGGACAAAGGCTATCTGGACATTCCCTGAAAACAACAGGAACTGTACTAGGAACTTAATATGCACAAAGAATGTTGCACTTTGAAGTAAGCATTTTCAAAGAAATCCAAAAGCTCAGGATAAATGTGTGCAGCTCAACAAACACGGCACAGCAAAGTTTTCAATGTCATGAAATGATCGCGCACAATGCCGATCTAAGAGCCAAGAGTTTTTATGCCAGGGTTGAATTGCGCACACTGTTGCCTATTCAAACAAGAATGCCAAGGTTTACATGATAGGAATGAATCGCGCACTCTGCCGATTCAAACAAGAATATGCAATTACCATGAAATGATCACGAACACTGTTGCTGAACTGGATGCCAAGGTTTACATGAGAGGAATGAATCACGCACTCTGCCGATTCGAAACAAGAATATGCAAATGCCATGAAATCACACTTACGCACACAGAAAGTTTCACAACTAGGCCTAAAGCTCGAATGTCTTTGAGAACCTCAGCCTTACCGCCCTGCTCAAGGATCACCAATATAATGAGGGCAGGCCTGGAATATCAAGGTAGGCCTCCGGAACAGGAGCTCAGGAAGTTGCTGCTGCTCTGCACCGGGACTCTGAATAGTGAGCACGTGGAGCTGGGCTGGCTCCCTTATATAGAGTCAAGCCCAGCCCACAAACCACACCCAGCCATGCTGCAGGGAAAGCTTCTAGAAGGTCCTAGAAAGAGCCACACCCTAACACACTCAGTAAGCCTGCAGCAATACCTTGCAAATGAACAGGTATTGCAAGCATCATTAATAGTGTTTTTCAAGGTTAAACTCTACAATGCAAAAGGTTAACATACTGCATATAAACACAATGCATGAATTATGCTTTGCATAAAGACTGGGTTTTTGCATTTTTGTCGCCCGTAGAGCGCGCACTGTCCTGATGTTGACATAAGCGTAGCTTCATCCCTGCGCAAAAGGATCCACCACACCAACTACACCTTACTCTCACACAAAGGTATTTGTCTCTACTCAGTTGTGTAATCAATGGTGTCCCATGACTAGCACCACAAAACTTAGCTGAAGATTACAACACAGTGGAGGTCATTACAACCCTGGCAGTTGGTGTTAAACAGGCGGTAAGACCGCCAACAGGCTGGCGGTCTTACTTTGGGGAATTATGACCATGGCGGTTACCGCCATAGTCATCCGCCGGTTCTCCGTTACACCCGCCAGGGAGGAGACGACCGCTGGGCTGGAGGCCTGGGTCTCCAGCCCGGCGGCCGTCACTAGACCGCTGGCGGTATTTGGACCCGGCTTACCGCCATGAAATCCATAAGCACTATCAGTGCCAAAGAATTCCTTCCCTGGCACTGATAGGGGTCTCCAACACCCCCCATCCACACCCGACTCCCTCCCCTACACCCCCCACCACCCCTGCCACCCCCCAAAGGTGAGAGGGCCCCCCTCCCCACCCCGACCCCCAACATCACATCACCCATACCCACATGACACGCACGCAGGCACACCTACACACTTACACGCACACACGCCAACATACATGCCTACATCCACACACACAGGCAGACATGCATACCCACATTCAAACATACACGCACACATCCATACAGACATACCCACAGACATACACGCACTCATTCCCATACACACAACACCCCCGCAAGCATACACGCACTCACACACCCCCTCTACATACACACACGCACACCCCCATGCACCCACACAACACCCCCCACCCCCCTCCCCTCACGGACGATCGACTTACCTGGGCCGACGATCCTCCGGGAGGGGACGGGAGCCACGGGGGCAGCTCCGCCGACACCACACCGCCAACAGAACACCGCCACGACGAATCACAGGACGTGATTCGCTGGGCGGTGTTCTGTTGGCGTGGCGGTGGAGGTGGAGCAACCTCCACTTCCCCGCCTCCCGCCAGTATGGCTGTTGGCGGCTCTCCGTCGGTAAAAGGACGGAGAGCTGCCAACGGTCATAATAGGCCGAGCGGAAAACCGCCGCACGGCGGTCCCTCGGCGGTCTTCAAAAAAGACTGACGAGGTTGTAATGACCCGAGTGTCTTCTAAACTGATAACTTCTTACTATCCAGGGATCTTAGGCTACGTTGAGCCCGATAACCACTTCAAATTCTTTGCATTAAGCTCTTCCACATCCGCACAACTACTTAAAACATCACCGCATCACACCATACAATCTCAGCAAAACATTGCAAGCTTGACAAAAGCAATTGCAAAGCTTGACCCTATTGATACTCACTTCTCTGCTTCTAAAACTTAATTCCAAAATTCAGGAATACCTCTGCTCCTGCGTAGGCACACCTTGGCTCTCATATAAATACAATTACTCCTTCTGTCTCAGTAGCAGGACGATCCTCTGCTATCATTTGCGAGTGTGCATAAAGTGTGTTCCTATCTCTCATTGGATGCATCTTTTTTCATTACCAGAAACCACAAAGAATCAACAATATTAAACAATTAAGGGCCAGATGTAGGTACAAAGAAATTAGCGACTCGCAATTTGCGAGCAGGTGCGACTCGCAATTTGCGTGTCGCTAACTGGAATGCAGGTAGAATTTGCGGGGACTAATTGCGACTCGCACCCGGAGTCGCACCGCAGATAGCGAGTCCGATGTTTGCGAGGTCGCTTTTTAAGACCGAGCTAAAACGGACTTGCAAATTGCGAGTGGGTGTCGCAAATTGCGACTGTGCTGAAAATTGAATGCAGGTGCTGCAGAACACTCTGGAAAACACTCCAGAACATTCTGGAAAACATTTCCTGGCACATGATGATGACATCACAGCCAGGAAGTTTACAAATACACCTGGGAGGAGGGAGGACCACACCCTTTTTAACTGCAGCACAGCTAACAGAGCAACAGCAACCATGGCTGACACTCCCAGAAAGAGAAAGCTGAAGTTTGCAGAGAAGGAGCTGGAGGTGCTCACAGAGGAGTGCTGTCGGCACCATGATGAGCTTTTTGGGAAGGCAGCCCTCAATGTGCCAGACTCTGCCAAAAAAAGAATTTGGCAGGAAATTCAGGAGAAGGTAAACTCCCTGGGGGTCAGCCACAGGAGTGTGGATGAAATAAAGAAGAGGTGGTACGACCTCCGCTCCCGGACCAAGGAGAGGGTGGCAGAAAGGCTCTGGGAGATGAGAGGCACAGGAGGGGGACCATATTCCATACCATCACCCACACCCCTGGAGGAAAGGGTGGAGGAGACCCTGGAGCCGGAGTCAATAACTGGATTTGGAGAACTGGACACCTCTGAGCCCAGAACATCAACCGGTGAGTACCATGTGATATGCCTGTACCCCCATCAATGCCATACCCCCACCCACCATGTACACAGGTGCATGCACAACAAAGATAGCTCCATTTCAGAGTAGCAGATACCAGCATGATGCATTATGGGCAATGTAGTCAAGTAGGCAGTTAATAGGCAAATGTTTATTAGGAAGTGTGCAACAGATAGTAGACACTGACAGTGTTTTCCCCATGTCCCACAGGTCTCCCACAAGACACCACCACCAGCCACAGCAGCCAGGTGCCACTGGTCAGCCAGCCCCATGAGGAGACAACAGGAGCAGCCACCACTCCCACCTGCACCACCAACACCATCCCCTCTATGGCAACACCCACTGCAACAGTGGTCTCGGAGCCTGCACCAGCAACAACCAGGAGTGCCACATCACACATCTCAGGGCCGCCACCGCTGCGCAGGCGACGCAGGATGAGGAGAGCAGGGCTGCAGGCAGAGTCAGGGCTTCCATCCACCACACCGACGGAGGCACAACTGCTACGGGGTCAGCGCCTGCAGAATCAAATGTTAGGGCGGATTAGTGGGGTTCTACAGCGCTTCGAAAGGAACCATGCAAACAGCATGAAGCAGGTTCATGCACAACTGGAGGTAATTGGCAACAACACTGGTGACCTAGCCCTGTCAATGCGTGAACTGGTGGCTGGACTGCTTACACAGAGTGAGGGAGCGCGGCGCATGGACCGCTAGCTGCTCCAAAGGCTGGACAGGATGGCCTCCTCTATTTGCAGACTGGCAGTGAACACTACTGGGCTGTCAAGGAGAACAGTCGGCCTCCAGGTTGAAATGGGCCACTTTGCGGGTGATGTGGCAAGGGGCCTGGGCCGGATCACCCATGTGATAGACCTTATGGAGGCACAGCAGGTGTCCAGGGGTACAGGGGACACCCCCACAAGACAGTGAGGAGGGCTCCACTGTCAGCAGTCTCTCTGCTGGTGACACCAGGGTGCTAAGGAGTGGGAGTACGAGGCAGAGCACTGCTGAGCAACCTGGTACCAGCCAGGCTGGCAGAGGCCGCCGTAGGCTGTGAACTAACCACCGTCCCTGATGTTTGGGCACATGATGGCAATGTGTCCCATGCCAGGTGGACTTTTTAAAGTCCCTGAACAGTTTTTCATTGTATATAGTTTGGTTTTTGCACATATTAAATATTTTTTTTGTTCCACTTAACAAATGGAGTGTTTGTTCAATTGGTGAGTATGGTAGAAGTTGGCACCCACCTTCCAAAGTATTGGGTTGCAATGTGTTCCCGTCTCAGTCTGCCTTGATTTGTGATGCTCTTATCCCCATGATGGCGATGTGGTTGCTCTTGCTCTTCATCCTCCGAATCTGGGTCTGCAGGGGTGAGAGGTAGCCCACGTCGGGTGGCAATGTTGTGCAGGATAGCGCATGCGACAACTATTTTGAATGCCGTTATGGGGGTATACTGGAGGGCACCTCCACTTCGGTGAAGGCATCTGAACCGTGCTTTCAGCAATCCAAAGGTTCGTTCAATCAGGTTCCTGGTCCTCTTATGTGCACTGTTGTATCGCCTCTCACATTCATTGCTGGGTGTTAAGTACGGAGTCAGTATCCATGGCCGTAGAGCATATGCACTGTCACCTGTTGGGCACAAAAAGTACACTGTTAGAAAGTCCTGGTTGGTGTGCACATTGATCTGTGTGCATGTCTACAAGGTGTATGCAGCTCTACCTAGGAGGTATCCGTCTCCAAACTCCCCACGTTCCAGGCGTTGGTATATCCCACTGTGCCTAAAAATGTAGGAGTCATGAGTACTGCCTGGAAATTTAGCTACTATGTCAGTGATGACATAATGGGCGTCACAAACAACCTGAATATTGAGTGAGTGGGTACACTTTCTATTGCAGAACAGATATTCGAGGTTTGCAGGGGGGCATATTTGAATATGTGTCCCATCTACACACCCTATGACATGGGGAAAGTTGGCAATCCGGTAAAAGTCCAACTTTGTGCTGTTGATTTCTGCCTCATTCCTGGGTAGGTATATGTATTGGGACATGTGTGTGAGTAAGGCATCTAGGAATGCCATGAGGGACCTTGATAGTGCACTTTGGGATACCCCACCTGCCACAGCTATGACCCCCTGATAGCTCCCCGAGGCCAAGAGGTGCAGTGAGCATAGCACTTGCACATGCGTAGGGATGGCGCAGCCGCGCAGAGTCTGGCGTTCTAGCTGTGGTTTGAGTAAATCTATTAAATCTAGTATAGCTGCGCTGCTAAGTCTATATTTATCGTATATTTCCTCCTCAGTTTGCTGGAAGAGTGTCTTCCTTGTTCTGTAAATCTTCTCCTGTCTCTGGCTCCTCCTCCTCCTCTGCTGGGCTGCGTGGGCTCTCCTCCTCACTCCTATCAGGTATATCTCCGCCATCTTGAGTAACCCAGATGCCTTCTGGGTCTCCTTTTATACTTTGGTAATGGTTACCACCTGCTCTGAGTTAGTGCTAAATTGGACATGCAAACTGGGCTTTTTGCGACTAGTCTTAATTTGCGAGTGGCTATTGCATTTGGTTTGCGACTCGCAAATTGCGACTTCCAATTAGCGGGTCGCAAATTTTGCGAGTCGGTAACGGCTTGCATCGCTTTTTGCGAGTCGGAAATGGGATTTTTACATCCCATTTCTGATTTTGCGGAGTCGCAAATAGCGATTCGGGCCATTTGCAACTCGCAAAAGTTTGCTACATCTGGCCCTTAGATTCTTGTGAAGCCCATTTAGGCACACAACATGGGCTAAAATCGGAAATTAAAGTTAAATGATTTATTTCCAATCTATAATCAATCCAATGTATATGCAGGTCATAAAAATATTGAAAGATACAGAATTACAGCTGGCAAGCTGAGGTATCACAATCGGTTCAGTCTCATCAAATTAACATACAAAGCAATAACAGCTACAGCAATACAAAAACTGAGAATTAGAAGCAGATATTCCAAAAAGAAGCCCCTGCTCTCTCTTCTAAACATGAAATAATTATAAAATGATTTAATCAGAATTCTAAATCAGGAATTAGGATGATTGGAATGGAATCTTAAGGGAATTCAGAAATGTGAATAGGTGTGAGCATGGAGAAGGCTGCAGTAGAACTCCTCCAGAAAAAGAAAAAAGTTTTTAGCATGAAGTTTCACACTTGCAAGAATATGGAAGGCAGAGAGGTCTGTACCCCTAAAAGTCTAAGGGAAGTCTCCTTTAACTTCTAACAGCAGCATTAATTAAAACAACAGAATCTTCAACAAGAAAGTTATCAGTTTACTACCCTTTAAGGACCACTCGGCTTCGGATCCGTTGTCTGCATTCACAACACCACGTAAATTTCTCATCCCACTGATGCTGCACAGTTTTGACGATCTTGGACATCCTATGTTCTTGGTACACGATGAATAGGAGGCTTCAGTTGCTCATTAAGGTGGTCATTACAACTCTAGCGGACGGTGTTAAAGCAGCGGAAATACCGCAAACAGGCCGGCGGACAAAAAAAGGGAATTATGACCCTGGCGGAAACCGCCAACAAAGACAGCCACTTTAACACTTCGCCCGCCACGGCGGTACAGACAAGCAGCACGGCGGTAACCGCCAACAGACAGGCGGAAGACAATGTACCGCCCACACTATTACAACCCGCCAATCCGCCACTTTTTCCGGGGCGGATTCACCGTGGATAAAAACACGGCGGAAACAGCTTTTGCAATGGAAAAACTTTCACCTTAACATATCCCACGAGGAACGAGGAATCCATGTAGCCGGAACTCCAAATACTACCTGCCCTTGTGTTTCTGCTCTTCTACGACCAACAGCTACGTAGGCGCTGCAGACAATGGTGAGTACTGCACCTAGGACATGGGGGAGGGGGGAGGCAAAAGTTAGGGGGACACCCACCAGACACTCCACCAGACACCCCCACCCTCGCATATTACAACATACACACCAATGCATTCACAAAAATCACAGTAACAACCCACAATCCCCCCGGAAGAATGAAAAGACAATGCGAAATTCGGTCAAACCTTGTAATGTGGCAATATACATGTCATACAAAAATATACAGATATAAATTTGAAAATCAGTCATAATTATATACAATACGAGAAGTAGTGCAGATATGTACATAACAATGTCCGTGCACCATCAGTCCAAAAATACATGGGCGAGGCCCACAAAGGATACCTGACCACAATCGGAGAGAACACTGCTGGGGCATCAGATAGAAATACTACAGGCACCTCAGGGGGAAGGGAAGGGGGGCACCTCCGCCGGATGACTGCAAAGCCAGATCCACGACGTGGCTCCATGCCCATTGATGTATCCTGGGGAGTGCAAAGCCACAGTCTCTCAAGTCTCTACAGTGGGTGGGTTGCCCACTGTGCCATCCTGGGGAGTGCAAAGCCACAGTCTCTCAAGTCTCTACAGTGGGTGAGTTGCCCACTGTACCATCCTGGGGAGTGCAAAGCCACAGTCTCTCAAGTCTCTACAGTGGGTGGGTTGCCCACTGTGCCATCCTGGGGAGTGCAAAGCCACAGTCTCTCAAGTCTCTCCAGTTGGTGGTTTGCCCACTGTACCATCCTGGGGAGTGCTAAGCCACAGTCTCTCAAGTTGATGCAGGTCCCTACTGGTACTGGGGGGGACTGGTGCCCAGACTGGATGAGTCTCCCCGTGAAAGGTAGTGTCCTGTCACTGTCCCAGCTGCACATGGGATAAGGATGCCTGATGTGGCGGCCCATTCTTTCCTACCCGGTGCATTGCCCTGTTCAGCGGTGCTTTGCCATGGCGGTCTCTGGACTGTTCCGCTGTGCTTTTCCATGGCGGTCTTTGCCCTGTTCAGCGGTGCTTTGCCATGGCGGTCTCTGAACTGTTCAGCTGTGCTTTGCCATGGCGGTCTCTGGACTGTTCAGCGGTGCTTTGCCATGGCGGTCTCTGGACTGTTCAGCAGGGCTTTGTCATGGCGGTCTTTGCCCTGTTCAGCGGTGCTTTGCCATGGCGGTCTTTGCCCTGTTCAGCGGTGCTTTGCCATGGCGGTCTTTGCCCTGTTCAGCGGTGCTTTGCCATGGCGATCTCTGGACTGTTCAGCGGTGCTTTGCCATGGCGGTCTTTGCCCTGTTCAGCGGTGCTTTGCCATGGCGGTCTTTGCCCTGTTCAGCGGTGCTTTGCCATGGCGGTTTCTGGACTGTTCAGCGGTGCTTTGCCATGGCGTTTCTTATAAGGACATTGGTGTGTGGCATGACGTTCTATACACTGGACATTGGTGTGTGGCATG
Organism: Pleurodeles waltl; assembly: GCF_031143425.1. Lineage (NCBI taxonomy): Eukaryota > Metazoa > Chordata > Amphibia > Caudata > Salamandridae > Pleurodeles > Pleurodeles waltl. Next base: position 720,968,891 of record NC_090448.1, on the reverse strand, counting down.
ACGTCTTCTACACTGGACATAGGTGTGTGGCATGACGTTTCATCATTGCCCAGTGGGGCTGTGGCAGCCGGGGCCCTCCAGGACACTGACTCCGGGGGTGGTCTCCTGACCAGTGACGATAGTGGGGCCCTCCTGGGCACTGACTCCGGCGGTGGTCTCCTGACCAGTGACGATAGTGGGGCCCTCCTGGGCACTGACTCCGGCGGTGGTCTCCTCAACAGTGACGATGCCTGGGCCCACCTGGGCACTGACTCCAGCGGTGGTCTCCTGACCAGTGACGTTGGTGGGGCCCTCCTGGGCACTGACTCGGCGGTGGTCTCCTGACCAGTGACGATACCTGGGCCCTCCTGGGCACTGACTCCGGCGGTGGTCTCCTGACCAGTGACGATAGTGGGGCCCTCCTGGGCACTGACTCCGGCGGTGGTCTCCTGACCAGTGACGATACCTGGGCCCTCCTGGGCACTGACTCCGGCGGTGGCGGTGGTCTCCTGACCAGTGACGATAGTGGGGCCCTCCTGGGCTGTTACTCTGGCGGTGGTCTCCTGACCAGTGACGATAGTGGGGCCCTCCTGGGCTGTGACTCTGGCGGTGGTCTCCTGACCAGTGACGATAGTGGGGCCCTCCTGGGCTGTGACTATGGCCGTGGTCTGTGGACCAGTAACGACGGTGCTGGCGGTTGTGTCTCGACCGCCAGAAATGATGGCACACTTCTCCGCCGTGACACTCACAACAGGCTGGGCAGACTTCCTCTGGCCCTTCCCCACCTTTGGTGGAGTCACAGCTGACTCTCCAATCCCCTTGGAACCCATGTCAGTTGTTTTCCCAACAGGAGTCTTAACACGGTCCCGTCGTCCACTCTCCAATTTTGGAGCCTTTTACAGGGGGTGGGCTGCCAGTGCCTTGGCTCCGGGTCCTACTGCCTGCCCTGGTGGCCGGTGCACTCCAAAATCCTTGAACAGGCACCACTGGTATTGGAGGCTTTTTGGCTGAGGTGCTACGACGGGACTGATGAATTGGAGGGGGGGCAAAAAGGTCAACTTTACAGAGGGACAGTTTCTGATGAACACTGGGATGGGTAGCTGGAGGGGGTCTGGGAGTGGAGGAAGAGGAGGTGGTTGTAGGAGGTGTCACTTTCGGTGTTTTGGGTGCAGGTGCAGGTACTGGAGGCTGTTGTGAGGTGGATGGATGTTGGGTGAGTGATTGGCGGCGTTTGTGTACTTTGGGAGGGGGCATCACAGACACATTGGGAGAGGACACCGGGGACGTGTAAATGGCAGTGGAGGTGGTGAGTGCAGGTGAGAGGCTTGTGGTGCTGGGTGTCCTGGTGCTATTCATGGTGCCTGTAGATGTGGTGCATGCAGGTGTGTGTGTAGACGAGACTGGGAGGGAGGAGGGAGAAGAGGAGGGGGACACAGTGGAGGCAGTGGATGTTGTTGTGTCTGTATGTGGCTGAGGCTTGCGTGAGTGCTTGTGGTGTGTGTGGTGCCTATGTTTGCTTGAGCTACTTCTGTGTGTTAACTTGTGTGCATGCTGGTCTGTAGGTGTGCTTTGGATGGGCTGGGGTACAGGAGATTGGGTCTGGGTGGAGGAAGTTGGAGGGGGGAGGCTAGACACAGGGACAATTGCTGCCATCAGTGCTGAGGCCAAAGATTGCAGGGTTCGCTGAAGGACAGCCTGACCAGAATGAATGCCCTCCAGGAATGCATTACCGTGTTGCAACTCTCGTTCTACACCCTGGATGGCATTCACAATGGTAGACCGCCCAACAGTGAGTGACCTGAGGAGGTCAGTGGCCTCCTCACTGAGGGCAGCAGGGGTGACTGGGGCAGGGCCTGAGGTGCCTGGGGCGAAGGTGATGCCCACCCTCCTGGGTGAGCGGGCACGGGGCGAACGCTGAGGGGCTGTTGGGAGGGCAGTGCTGGTAGTGGATGTGGCGGCTGTACCTGTAGAGGTGGGGGGCACAGATGGTGCCGCCAACACAAGGGAGCCACATCGTCGAACGAGTCCGTGTCGCTGCTTGGTGATCTGGTGGCCGACGTGAAGCTCCCCTCACCCTCCGTCCCACTGGTGCATTCAGAGTCCGTGGTGTGGCCCTCCGTGGCCATGTGGGATGCAGCTCCCTCGTGCTCCGGTGCCACTCTACCTCCGCCTGTTGATGCTGATGTACAAAAGGACAGGGAGAGCAGACAAAGGGGGGGAGACAGAAGAAAGAGGGTTTTAGTGCATGGCATACCGCTATCGTTGGCGGACAAGACAAACGCAGCAGCCCCCTGCATTACGCCATGCTCCTGCCCTCTGCACATGCAATTTCTGGGATATGGCCTATATGGCAATGGTGGACATCGGTGCACATGGATGCCACTGGGGCAACTATACCTCGACTTGGCACTCTGCTGAGGTGGGGTAGAGTGCCACATGGCCTACATCACTGAGGGGCCTTGCCTACCGAACTCGCCCTAGCCGAGGGACACCCACAGCCCACCTCCACCACCCAGACACCTCCACTGCACGCAAAGTCTGCAGAATGAGGTTGTACTCACCCCCTTGTGTCTGCTGTGATTCCCGCAAGCGCCTATCCAACTCCATCTAGGCCACCGCCAGGATCCGGAACATCAGGGGGGTCATGGTGTGACGGGCACCCCTCCCACGTTGGGAGGCCATCCCCAGCTGAGCCTCCACCGTCTTCTTGCTGCAGCGGCGAATGTCCTCCCATCTCTTACGGCAGTGGGTGCCCCGTCTCTGGTGGGCCCCCAGGGTCCGGACCTCCTTGGCGATGGCATGCCAAATGTCCCTCTTCTGGTGGGCGCTGACCTACATGACATGCACAAGGAAAGAGGAACAGTCATTACCAACTGCACCGTCGTTGTGAGTGGCCCCCTCCCTACTCTGGCCATGTGGCCCATACATTCCCATGCATTAATGCTCTATGGACTCTGCCCCCTGCCCTCTTCCAACCAGCCCTCTCCACCCAGGCCTAGCCCATACAACGTGCTCCCTGTGTACTAACCTGTTGGTCTGGAGGACCGTAGAGTAGCGTGTACTCGGGGAGGACCCCGTCTACCAGTTTCTCCAACTCCTGTGCAGTGAAGGCAGGGGCCCTTTCCCCAGACGCAGCAGCCATCGTCGCTTCCAGACCGAGGTCACAGCAGCACTAGCAGTGTAGGTCCTCTCCTGTCAAAGGTCAGGTATCTAGTGATTTAACAGATAGAAAATGGCGGTGACGTCCACGGCGGTGACGTCCGCGGCGGTGCGCATCATCACCACCAGCGCACCTGTTCATTGGCTCCTGGGATCCATAGGGTCCTATGTTAACCAATGCAGCATTGTGCCGCGGTCTACGACCGCCTACCGCAACGGTGTGTGACGCCAGTGCTGTTACCCCACAATCCCATTGTCCCAGTTTAGAGGTCAGGCAGCCGCCATTTCAGGGGCCCACATGGCTCCATTTATTTCTGCATCACACATAGCTAGGCCTACACTCACAAAACCCTTCCTGTATGTGTGTTGAATGGTGTAGTCTTGTGTGTGACTGTGGGTACATACCTGGATGAACAATGGTTCTTCGCTGTTGTCCTTCGTAGGCACCGTCTGCTGGGACATATGAGAAGATGGCGGAATCCTCCGGTGTACCGACCGCTGGTGGACCTGTTGACAATGGAAGAGCGACATGTCATCGTAACCTACCGGTTTGACCGTGCCACAATCCAGTAACTATGTACCCAGTTGGAGCCAGACCTGATGTCACCAATCCGCCATCCGACTGGAATCCCCCCTGATGTGCAGGTGCTGTCAGTGCTCCATTTCCTTGCAAGTGGGTCTTTTCAGACAACTGTGGCCATGGCATCAGGGATGTCCCAGCCTATGTTTTCCAACTTGTTGTCCAGAGTGTTGTCTGCCCTGCTGAAACACGTAAGGAGATACATCATTTTCCCTGAGGTGGAGGATTTGCCTACAGTGAAAGGTGACTTCTATGCCCTTGGACATATCCCCAACGTCATAGGTGCTATTGATGGTACCCATGTAGCTCTGGTCCCCCCCCCCACAGGAGTGAACAGGTGTACAGGAACAGGAAGAGTTATCATTCCATGAATGTCCAGATGGTCTGTTTGGCAGACCTGTACATTTCGCAGGTAAATGCTATGTTCCCTGGCTCAGTGCATGATGCCTACATCCTGCGGAATAGCAGCATCCCTGATATGATGGGTCAACTCCAGAGGCACCGTGTATGGCTATTGGGGGACTCTGGTTACCCCAACCTTTCGTGACTATTGACCCCAGTGAGGAATCCCAGGACCAGGGCAGAGGAACGCTACAATGAGGCCCATGGGCAGAAAAGGAGGGTGATCGAACGCACCTTCGGCCTCCTGAAGGCCAGGTTCAGGTGCCTCCATATGACAGGTGGGTCCCTATTCTACTCACCAAGGAAGGTGTGCGACATCATCATCGCCTGCTCCATGCTCCATAATTTGGCTTTGCGACGCCAGGTGCCTTTTCTGCAGGAGGATGATCCAGATGACGGTGTTGTAGCAGCTGTAGAGCCTGTGGAGCCTGTGGACAGTGATGAGGATGCAGCTGATGAAGAAGACAACGACAACAGGGAGTCAGTCATACAGCAATATTTCCAATGAGACACAGGTGAGAACATTTTCATTTTTAGCATTACATTAACTTTCACACGTCTACCTCTATCCTGTGTTTCGATTTGAGTCAACATTTGGTAACTGAGTTGTACCCTTCCATTATGGTTTCACAGGTGTGGTTACCTATGTGTCAACTGCTTGCATCCTTCAAGGGCTTGTGATGTGTGACATAGGTATGTTAGCTTCAGAATGGTACACCCATTATGACACTGTCATTGATAATACATTTTTACTGAATCACAGACTGACTCCAGATTGCTTTGTGTTTCAAGGGTGTTTATTGAAGTGCTCAGAAATGGGAGGGGTTTGGAAAAAGGTGATGGGTGATGGTGGAGAAATGTCCATGGCAGAGTCCAGTCTATTAGTCTCACAGGTGCACTGCCCATCTAGGCATAGGAAGTGGAGCTGGTGCAGTTTCAGTATGGACAGGGTAACAAAGTGGGACGGTGGGGGGACAATCAGGGTGGTCTCATTTCCTGGCGGGGGTCTTGCCATTTTGCTCTGTCCTGTTCCTGGATCTCAGGGACCGCTTGCGTGGTGGTTCTCCGTCTGCAAGGGGTGGGGTGCTGGTGTGGTGGTCCTGTGGCCGGGCGTCCTGTCCACTAGCACCGGCGGAGGTGGTGGGCATTTCATCGTCCTGGCTAGTGTCAGGTGCCCCTTGGAGTGCCACGGTGTCCCTCAAGGTCGTCTGTATGTCCTTCAGCACCCCTACGATGGTGCCCAGGGTGGAGCTGATGGTCCTTAGCTCCTCCCTGAACCCCAAATACAGTTCGTCCTGCAGGCGCAGGGTCTCCTGCAACTTGTCCAGAACAATCGCCATAGTCTCCTGGGAGTGGTGGTATGCTCCCATGATGGAGGATAGGGCCTCGTGGAGAGTGGGTTCCCTTGGCCTGTCCGCCCCCTGTCGCACAGCAGCCCTCCCAGTTCCCCTGTGTTCCTGTGCCTCCGTCCCCTGGACCGTGTGCCCACTACCACTGCCCCCAGGTCCCTGTTGTTGTTGGGGTGGTGGGTTACCCTGGGTGCCCTGTAGTGGTGGACACACCGCTGATTGACCTGTCCTGGGTAGGGAGGTTTGGGCCCGCTGGGTGGGTGCTGTGCTGGTGTTACAAGAGGGTGGAAGGTCAGTGTTGGGCTGTGCCTGTGCAAGGGGAACCGACTGTCCCGAGGCCCACGATGGTCCGGGCTGGTCATCAGGATCCAGTAGGGCAGAGCTGCTCTCGTCACTGTGGGCCTCTTCTGGGGGTGGAGTGGTGTGGTCTGCACCCTCTGGTGTGGTGACGGTCCTTCGGGTTCCTGCAGGGGCATAAGAGCATGATTATTGCATGTGTGTGTGTCATGGTGTGCAATGGGTGGGTGTTTGTGTACCCCAGTGCAAGCATTCCGGTGTGTGGGTTTGTGTGGGGATGGTTGGGGGGGTGTACTGGGTATGTGCGGTGGGCATGCTTTAGTGAGGGGTGTCCATGCTTAGTTGTGTCATGCAGGGCTTGGGGTTGGGATGGGTGGTTGGTGTCATGGGTACATTAGTGAGGAGTTGTAGTGATAGGGGAAGGTGTGAGGGTGGGGGTTTGTGATAGGATGCAGGTAGGGTGGGGGATATGATAGTTACGAATTGACTTACCAGTGTCCCATCCTCCACCGACTCCTGCGAGGCCCTCCGAATGCAAGATGGTCAAGACTTGCTCCTCCCATGTTGTTAGTTGTGGGGGAGGAGGTGGGGGTCCGCCGCCAGTCCGCTGTACCGCGATGTTGTGCCTGGAGACCGTTGAACGCACCTTCCCCCGTAGGTCGTTCCACCTCTTCCTGATGTCCTCCCTATTTCTTGGGTGCTGTCCCACGGCGTTCACCCTGTCGACTATTCTGCACCATAACTCCATCTTCCTGGCTATTGATGTGTGCTGTACCTATGAGACAAATAGCTGTGGCTCTACCCGGACGATTTCCTCCACCATGACTCTGAGCTCCTCCTCGGAGAAGCGGGGGTGTCTTTGGCGTGCCATGGGGTGGTGTGTGTGATGTGTGGGGTGGTGTATGTGGTGATGGTTGTGGTGAGTGTAGTGGTGTGTGGTGTTTTGTGCGTGGATGTTGTGTGGGTGATGGTGTTGTGTGCCTCTGTGTAGTGGGGTTGTCTATTCTGTGCTCTCTCTCTGTCGCCTTCGTGTCAAATTTTGGGTCGTAGGGGTTTGTGGGTGATGTGGGTGTGTGTTTTATATTGTATTGGGTGTGTGGGAGTGGTGTGTATATGTGTATCAGGTGTGTGTATTTGGAATTGTCCAATGTGACGGTGTTTTGTAGATGTGTGTGTATTTGGAACGCGGCGGTGTGTACCGCCAATGGAATACCGCGGTTGAAAGACCGCTGCATGGATTCGTGGGTCGTAATAGCATGGGCTTGTTTCTGTTGGCGTGGAGGTGGAGGATTTGTTTCCACCAGTTTATCACTGACCTTTGGTGTGGCGGTGTTGTGTGGGTGTCTGAATTTCGGCGGATTCCGAGATGTGGGTCATAATAGCTGTGGCGGAATGCTGCCCCCGCCGCAGTGTATTGGCAGTCTTCTGCACGGCGGTAAGCGCCTTTTACCGCCAATGTTCTAATGACCCCCTAACTCTTTACGTCTCTTGCCAATCTTCATTTTCTCACACCTTACTATCAGCAAAAAGAATACATCTTTTCACTAGCTAATGAAGGCTTGAAACGCACCTGCAAAGGAAATAAACACACTATCCAGGCAAGACATATTTTCAGAATTAAGGCTTCCAGTCAGTTAAAAGACATTGACTTCAAATAAACATTTGATGTGCATATCAAATACATGGTTATGCATGCACGTTAATTTTTTAGAACAAACATAAACGTGAAGAAGATAAATGATATTTCAATAAATACAACTTAAAGAGTATGTGTAAAAAGTGAATAATAAATACATGTAAGCAGTTGACGATTAGTATGCACGTTATAAAACTTCAGTCTTTCAGTGATTCATTACATAAATGCGTCTAAAGATGGCAAGGGTAATTTTATGAAGGCACACAGTAAATATAAGGTAAATAGGTATTTTGCTCAATGATGACGTGTGAAGGATGGAATCTTGGGGCATCATTTACAAGGCCTTTGCACCAATGCTGCATCATTTGTTTTATGCAGCAGCAGCGCAATATCAACTCCATATTTAAAAACTGACGCTAGAGGCCTCTAGCATCACTTCTTCCCCCTGTGCGTCATTTTCCATTTACATCAGATCCGGCTGCGCAGGATACCGACAATGACATGCAAGGCAGGTGTTCCCTCTTAAAAAATCATGCAGGACTGACGCAGTCACATTTACAAGGTTTTCAAAATATGGCACCCCTTTTGCAAAACTTGCGTATTCTCTCCAATCTGACAAAAAAATAACGTCTGTCCAGACCAGGCATAGCAAATGATGCATTGGCACAGCTATATAAGGAGAACATTCCCAAATCACCCTGGCAAGCTCTAGGACACCATGCACCTACTGCTACTACAACTTGGAGCACCAAGAAGATCACCACAGCCACCACCATCACCACCACCTCTACCATCATCATCATCACCTCCACTACAGAGGCAGCACAGGCGAAGGAAGCACATATTTGGACAGCATACTTCACTAACTGGACTCAGGGAGGAAGAGGTAATCACCCATTACCATCTGAGGAGGGAGTCCATTGTAAAACTGCTATACCTGATTGAGCCAAGACTTCAGGCAACAGTCAACAGGGTCAACAACATCCCACCACAGACAAAGCTTATGGCTGTGCTTCACATGCTGGCCTTGGTGTCCTTCTAGACAACTGCAGCCCAAGGGACAGAATCTCAGAGTCATCATTTTTCTCATTCTTACCTTCTGTCCTGGATGCCATCATCCGGCTGACACCACGCCACATCCTCTTCCCCAACACCCAGCTACTGCAGCAGGAGATCAAACAAGGATTCTATGCCATCGCTGGCTTCCAACATGTGCTGGGTGCCATGGAATGGACACATCTTTAATTGGTTTCTCCTGCTGCAACTGCCCATCTCTACCACAACAGAAAACACACCCACTCCATCAACATCCAGGCCATTGTTTACCTTCGTGGGTTGATCACTAGTGTTGTGGCAAAATCCCCCTGCAGTGTGCATGATGCATACATATTACGGCACTCCATCATCAACCAACGATTCCAGGATGGACAATATGAGAATGGCCTACTTGTAGGTAAGCAAACAGCAAGTACCTAACAAACACAATAAGAAATAGAAATGGGGAAACAATGCATAGCTTACTGTCTGCCTACACATATAGGGACTTTAAGATGAGGGCTGTTACAAATGCATGCACAGTGCGTCATGTTACATGTACAATGCAAATCCCCCTTCCATACATGTGAATACATCTCAAGCCAGTTGTGCAGATATTGCCTGATGTAAAGGTACACAGCCATGCATGGCAGGCAGAACATCTTGCCAACATCACTGTGTGCAAGGGAGGTGTACCATATCCACTGGGGGATGTTCCCAGGCAACACATATGGGTCATCAGCCATGCCATGGCTCTCACACCAAGAATCAGGTGGTTGCAAGGTGAAACACCACAGCTCATGGGCAGGTGATATGTAACTGTACAAAGGTATAATAATCAGTAAAATCACTCTCATGTCACATGTGTAATGTGTATTGTTATACACATTCATCACTCACAATGCCTCTGAGGGAGCAGCTTTGGATGGAAGGTGCACCTGCACACACAAATATAATACTGCGAGCAATGAAGAACCACTACAGCACCTGCTTCAAGTGTGAATGTGTATTTGTTAGGCAACTTGTGTACAAGTCTGGTTGGAAGGAACCATAAAGTGCAGGAGGCCCAAACTACTGTGTACCAATTCCCCTTCTCAAAGATGTTGTACAGTGCAGGAAGTTGTATAGCTGGACTGAAGAGGACCACTCCCAAATCTTCAGGATCCATGTGTTGTGTGCACAAATCGGGCACAATGCCATCACACATGTACACAATGTTCCTCAATTGTGGCATGCAGCCATGAATCAGCAAATTGGCAGTTGTGACACCATGTAATTCAGTTGGTATGTGTGAGTGCACACTGTGCGGACGGCATCATCTCAACTACCCTGGACAATATAGTTCACTCAAAGGCCTAGGTAAATGTAATGTAGGCCAACATCCAAGGATGACCATGGACCCATGCATGTGTCAGTGTGTCAGCCATCTCCGGTATGTTCCCACCCACCTAGGCAGGACCTACAAAAAATAATCACATCAACATTCTGTCTCTCTACACATGTAGTGTGAACACACAACACTGAGTGGACTAGAGCGATGGGCAATATCCACCACCAAAATCTGCTGCAGAAATATGACAGTCAGGATGTTGAATTGTATGATGTATCTTGCACTGCATTTGACCTCACATAGATTGATTGAACTGACCCCTGTAAACATCATGACACTGGCATGAGTTACACATCATGTCATCATAACTGGGAAAAAGGGATGACAATACCACTACACATAACACACATGGGCAGTACTTTAGCCAATACAGTTATCCTAAACATTGACATTGTCTCTTTATAGCAGTGGGTAATGACCCCATATGCAAACCCACAAAAAGAGACGGAGAAGGCATACAACCAGGCCCACATCCGGACACGTAATGTTGTTGTGGGGACTGTTGGCCTGCTCAAGGCCCAGTTTCACTGCCTGGATGTTTCTGGGGGTAGACTGTTATATTCCCCCTTCTGGCCTGCACAATTATTTTGGTTTGTGCCATGATGCACAAAATATGTGTGCTCACAAATGTCTCCTGAGAAGGAGATGACCTACTGGAGGCTCCAAGGGAGGAGGAGTTGGCAGCACACAATGATGATTGCAGGTACACGTAGACACACATACATTGTGCAGAATTTCTTCACATAAGTTCATCAGTGAATGTATGAGAGTGCTTTAACATATAAATAAATGATAACATGTAACATATGTTTTGGAGTTTATGTCACAGGTCCAGTAAAAAACAACTCACCCACATCCAGAAAACCATATGTAGGCCACAACAGTTGTCAATACTGTGAACACTGTCATCATCCTCAAAGTTCCAGACACAATGCACTGATCTCTGAAAAGTGTGGTGTGTAATATTTGAATTGCCTATCAAACAATCATATTGTTCTAACAAAAACACATATCAGCCAAATATGTGTTGGTTCAAATGAAAAACAGACAGAACTGAACCCTATGCGATGCATTGGGCCCAAACTTGATGTTTATGTAGGAAAACAGTAGTCATAAAGTGAGACAATAGATCAGTGTGAGATATGTGACTACTCAATGGCCAAATGACTCTTTTTACCAGTGACAATTCACCACATCCAGAGCATCTGCACTCACATGAATAACAAATAGTGTATCACAAAGTAAAGTACACCTGTGAGTATAGCACAGTGTCAGTAAAATCAGTAATCATCTAACATGTATGCCAAGCAATGTCATAGTACATCTCATAATGTTAGTAAAGTGCAAGAATCAATCAGGACCCTGAACAATTTATATATGGATGTGGGCCATCAGCTGTCATGCCTATTTACCAAATCCATGCCTACTCACTGTGCAGCTGACAAAGAATGTAATTTGCAGCTGTGGGTGAGCAATCCTCATAAACATACCCATGTGGTAGCCCAGCAGAGCTACATTCATGTCCTAAACAGGACATGGTACATTGTGGACAGGACTTCCAGAGTACACAAGTACTACTTCAGGAGTCAGGATAAGCTTGTGTGCCAATTACTCTACTCACCACCAATGGTTTCTAAACTAATACTAGTGTGCTGCATATTGCAGAATATTTGGGCATTGATAAATGTTCCATGGCTGATGACAATGAGGAGCAGGAAGGACTGGACGGTGAGGACGAGGAAGAGGAGGAGCAAGCTCAAAATGTACCATCAGTAGCAGCAACATGGCTGATGTACCATATACTAGAAAATCTGTTTGGCACATGCATGAATGACTTTCACAACGTCACAAGATTATGACTAAATGAATTTGTGTACCTATGTGAAACAACCCATATAAGCACAACCAGTGTGTATGAAAGTTGCCTGCCTAGTCACTTTGTAACAAAGTCATCCTTTTAGCATGTTCACCCCACTTTTTCTGACTGATACTGGTGGTAACTGACCCTGACTGTACCCTGGGTCTGTTAACTTGGCCCAGGGACAGTGCTCCCAATAAAAGGTATATGGTAAAGTGGTACAGTTACAATTGGCAATGACAGGCTCATGTAAGTCCCTAGTAGATAACAGGGCACGGGAAACTCAGACTACCTATATGTCCCTAGTATATAATAGGGCATGGAGATTTAGAGGCCCCTGTAGATTTCCTGCGCTGGAGTGTTCACTGCTGTGTTTCCTACTGTCTTTTTTAAAGGCAGTCCTGCCTTGCAGACTGTATTCAAAAAGTAAAATGATTGCACAATTGACTATGTAATCAAATGTACTTCCAAAGTGGTAATCTACCTTATTTCTACATGTAAATCACCCCTAAGGTCTCCCCTAGGTGCCACATGGGTGGGGTGCCATGTAACTATAAGCAGGGACATTACAAAAAATGTTTTATATGCCCTGGTGACAGAAAAACTACATCTTTCATTTTTCATCATTGTAGATATTTAGCTCCATAGGCTAACATTGGAACAATCTCCATAAGCATAAATATTGCTATGAAGGAGCTAAATGTGTCATGAAAGGACTCAAAAGATTGGTAATGAGAAATCCAACAACCTGCCACTGTTGAATTTATCATGACTGATACAGCAAATATGATATAAGACTTTCTTTCCTGTAAGCCACATCCCTGCCTGTTAGTGGTCTCTCCTAAGATAGCAAGTCATACAGATCTAAGCCTAGGTACCAGAGGTAGATGACGCTGGTGTCACCCCTCTCACTGACCATCCCGTGGCACAAGCCTCTCAATATCCATGAGGCCATGCAAGGTCCAGCTATGTGGATCATCCTTGACTCATAGCTATGGAGTAACTGAACATACCCCAAGAGGCTAACAAGTATTACTCAGTGTAATGGGTGTATTGCAGGTAACTTGTTGGTGTATCAGTGCTGGATAACCCACATGGATAATTTGGATGACCACTGTAAAAGTGGATGTCAACATGGGGCTGTAGAAGAGGCTCACATTTCCACCCAAACTGCTCTCAATTTGCATTACAATTCTCTCAACACTGTTATGCACATGTACCATCCATGGCACAGTCTGCCATTACCAATGTGAGCAACAGAATGCAGGACACATTGAAACAGATGGGCCAAGGTGACATCAATCAATACATCCTTGTATAGGCTCTAGTGGGGCTGTCTGACAATTTTGGGACTGAGTCTGGTCCACGTGAGTCCCATTAGATCTCACAGTGTTAAACTATATTGGTGTACATGTGTACACCCACTGCTATGCACAAGCAACACCACCTTGATGAAGAATGTAGCAACGGCGTGATGGATGCTGCCTGTTGTCCTTGTCAGAGGTCATGCAAAGGCATGCATGATGGTCTCCCATTGTACCATCAGCATGAATGAAAATCAAATGCAACACAAATCATTTGAAATGGACTGGTCAGGGCACCTCCACATGCCATCCCTTTTGGAAATGCCACTTAAGTGCCACAGTAGCCACACCAAGTTCTATGTGGTATAAGTACTGCAGGTGCAAAATGGCCCCTTGATCACACTTTGTGGTTCCCCGTGGGCCCTGGAAATGCCTGAAGGTGCTGCACATGTATGTGCCGACATTCATGACAAAGCTGTGGATTAGGGACACTTAGGGCCGTATTTATACTTTTTGGCGCACAACTGCGCCAACGCAGTTGTGCGTCAAAAAATTTAACGCCGCCTAACGCCATTCCAAAGCGCCATGCGGGCGCCTTATTTATGGAATGACGTTAGCCGGCGGAGCTGACTGGTGTGCGCAAAAAAAAATGACTTACACCAGGCAGCGCCGACGTAGGGGAAAATGGAGCTTGGGCGTCAAAAAATGGGGCAAGTCAGGCTGAGGCAAAATTCTCGCCTCAACCCGATTTGCGCCATTTTTTTTTACTCCCAACCCCCATTGAAATGACTCCTGTCTTAGCACAGACAGGAGTCATGCCCCCTTGCCCAATTGCCATGCCCAGGGGACTTATGTCCCCTGGGCATGGTCATTGGGCATAGTGGCATGTAGGGGGGCACAAATCAGGCCCCCCTATGCCACAAAAAAAAAAAAAAAATACTTACCTGAACTTACCTTAAGTTCCCTGGGATGGGTCCCTCCATCCTTGGGCGTCCTCCTGGGGTGGGCAAGGGTGGCAGGGGGTGTCCCTGGGGGCATGGGAGGGCACCTCTGGGCTCCTTCCGAGCCCACAGGTCCCTTAACGCCTGCCCTGACCAGGCGTTAAAAAATGACGCAAAAGCGGCTGGACGTCATTTTTTTGGACCCGCCCACTCCCGGGCGTCATTTTTGCCCAGGAGTGTAAATACGGCGCACATGCCTCGGAGTCATTTTTTAGAAGGGAACGCCTACCTTGCATATCATTAACGCAAGGAAGGTGTCCACGCTAAAAAATGACGCAAACTCCAAGATCTTTGGCGCTAGACGGGTCTAACGCCAAAGTATAAATATGGAGTTAGTTTTGCGTAAAAAAAAACCGACGCAAATCCGGCGCAAACAGAGTATAAATATGCCCCTTACAGTGGCTGTGGTATCAACAGAGGTTGTACCCTCTCGTGCAGGGGAATGTAGGCACATGCCAATATGAAACACACTCTGATTTGGACTGTATGCAGTATGTAAGATGTGGGGCTAGAGGCTAAGTCAAACTCTGGGGGTACACTGGCAGTGCTTACCCTGATGGGAGCCCCCTGAAGGAGGGAATAGGGCATATGGTACCATCCATATATCCCTTTACATGTGTGTCCAGGCTATCCCAGTACTTGCCAGCATGGGAGACTGAAATCCCACCAAGTCTGATAGCCTGCTGTCTGCACCTTAGGAAACAGCACAGACTGGCAGACGTCTGCGCTGTTCTAGATGTGATTGAGAAGACCCCATTCCAGGGCAAGTTTGCGGCATCCCTGGGGGTATTTTTAGCAATGAAATCAGGTGGCAATACATAGTTAGCACATGAGGGAACCATTCAAAGGTGTGACATGAATAGGAGTCAGAAAAACGCATTCTGGAACCACGCATGCCTGAGCAACGTGGTCGGAATAACAACCACGTTGTTACCACGAATGCCTTAACAACGATTTTTCATTGTAAAGGCATTCCTGGTAAAAGCATGCGTAGTTCCAGCATGTGACTCCCCACGCCCCAACCCCCAACCCTAACACAATCTTACCCCAACCCCCACCCCACCCCTAAAAACAATTCTACCACTACCCCACCCCTAAAAGTTAAACTACCCCAAACCCCCACCCCTGCCCGACCCTCCACCCCACCCCTAACACTACCACTACCCCCACCCACCAAAACCTGAAGTACCCCGACCCCCTCACCCCTAAAACTACCAGGACCCCCAAAACCTAAACTAATGCCCACAAAAATGAAAAATACCCCGGCCCGCCACCCCCACCCCTAAAACTACTGTGACCCCAAAACCTAAAGTACCCGGATCCCCCCACTCCCGCCCCAAAAATTACCATGACTCCCCACCCCCCTAAAACCTAAACTGCCCTGAACCCCCGCCACTAAAACTACCCTGACCCCCTACCTCCCAAAACCTAAACTACCCCCACCCCCACCCCTAAAACAGCCCCAGACCCACTTACCTGATCACGCCCTCCAACGAAGCCGGCTCCCTTCTTCTGTGTGTTGTTCAGCACATGCATGGTTAAGGCACAGAACAAGGAATTCGTGGTTAACAAAAGCGTTGTTCGGCTTTCATTGTCCATGACTTCGTTGTTCAGGAGTCGTGGTTGGGGATGTTTACCGTGTGACATTACACAAACATAGGGATTGTGCCCTGTGCGTAGTTTGATCCCACTGATGCATGTAGTTTCACATATGAACACTCCCAAAACACATATTGAACACAGAGAAAGACAGGAAGCAGGTAAACCCAACTATTCACAGGCGACACAGCAATCCCTATTACTTTTTACATGCATTCCACATAATACTATACATAAATCCACATATTTTCGTCATTGCATCAAAAAAATAGATGCAGGCCCCTAATGTGTGTTTTTTCAGCCATTGTGTCAGCCAAACATGATGCTTCCTGTCTGACGTGTCTGAATTACCACATGGTGCTGTCTAATGCCTTCTGGGAAATCCACACATTGGCATGAAGCGTCAAAAAAATCGAAGCATCTGCTGAATATGTGCTGCATCCGCCCAGGAAGAGATGCAATGGATCTGCCATGCTGCAAACCAAGAACTGTGAAGTTACTTTCACTAACTCTTCAACTCACAGTCCTTGTGTCTGTGCTTGGGAGTGGTTGTGTTCTGGTGTTGCTGGTGAGAGGAGAGCTGATGTTGGCCTGTTGTGCTGTCTGCTGTCCCTATTGTGTCCCTCTGGTCTCAATTGTCCTCTGTATTTGTATTTTGCATTGTACTGTGTTTTGTCGGGTGTACATCTTTGGGATAAAATAGTTCTTAAGGGTAGCTGGGGTTAGTTTTGGGTTTTGTTTTGTGGGTTGTGCATAGTGTGTTTCGGGAGGGGCATATCGGGAAAGGGCAAAAAACATGAGTGCCGAGGAGTTTGGAGGGTTCGTTGTGCTGCTGAAGTACTACCTGCCCACCATGGTGGCCAGGGGAGGATATGTTATACAGGGGTACAAGACAGAGGCACACAAGCTGCAGTGGGAGAAGGCCCACTTCCAGATTCAGCAGCTATTCAAGGTGGAGTGGCCAACCCACCAGCTGAAGCATCGCTGGGTGGATGTGATCAGCAGGGAACGTGACTTGGTGGACTACCTCGGAACAGAAGTTGGTGGAACTGTTGGTAAGTACACATATTTTGTGAATGAATCTTTGGATTGTACTTGCTTTTAGATGTCAGTGACCTTAAGGCCTCATTTAGAAAGTGCTGACGCAGGGCAGGGCCGCAAGTCGTGTTGCTGCACTGCCCTGCATCCAAATAAAGGGTAGCAATGTGCTGTATTTATGAGATATAGTGCATTCTTTTCCTTGTCCCCTGCACTGGTGCACAAATTGCTGCCGAGCACCAATGCATGCACAGTGGTGCCATTGTGAAAGGGTGCATGTTTACAGGGATGATTATTTATGTGTAGGAAGGGACACCTTCATGCAATATAAACAATCATTACTGGTGTTTTCCTTTGTCTATGTGTGCTGTATGATGCACACATAGGAAGAGGAAAAACATGGAGAAATAATGTAATTTCTCACCATTGTGCAAATGTGATGCCACACCTGAGGTAGAGTATGACTCTAATGCATTCCCAGCCTTGTGAATATGGGCTGGCATACTGAGCCACCGAAAATTCCAGTGGTGCAGTTTGCCACGTGGGCTAGTGAATTTGTGCGCTGACATGTGTATGTCAGCGCACAAATGCCTTCACCCCACAAAACAGATTTTTCATAGACAAAGCATGACACAGAGGCTTCAGAATACTGGGCAGTCATGCGACCACACTAAGCAGTGGCCCTGGCATAACTGGGGCCAGATTTACAAGGCCATTGCACCCTCTAATACCACATTTGCAGCAACACTTTTGCCGCAAACGTGACACTAACGGGCCACTTCCATAGCGCCATATTTACAAGGTGGTACAAACTAAGATTGTCCCACCTTGTAAACCCTTTGCGCCACATCATGCATAATATATGCATGATGTATGCAAAGGGAGCATTCCCTCGTTAGAAGTTTGCTAAAAAATGGCACAATGGAATCTACAACGTTCCATTGCACCATTTCTAGCATCATTTTTAATGCTTGCTTGAAGCAGGTGTTAAAATGAGGCTCCCATGGATTTCAATGGGTCTCTCAACACTATACTGGATTAGCATAATTTTTTTACGCTAATCCAGTATAGCACTTCAATAGCGTCACAAAAATGACACTATTGCCCCTAGCATGCGCTATGGTGCGCCGTATCATAAATACGGCGCTACCATGGTGGGGTTAGGGGACGCAAGGGGGCCGCAAGAACAGTGGAGCATCACTAGTGATGCACCACTTTCTTCTACTGTAAATATGGCCCCTGGTGTCCACTTTCTCTGTTAGCACCACAATGCACATTAACAGATGTGCACAACCTGAGGAAGTGTGCACCTTTACAAAACACGGCCTGCTGCCAGGACATTTGCCAACTTGTGCTGCCCTGGGGGATGTGCTTTTCCAGGAGCAGTACTATTTTGTGACACTCCATTTGATCATGTTTCATGTAAATGAGGCATGATGTATGTAACTCCGTACATAGTTCAAACATGCCAACTGTCATACATCTGAATAAAGCTCATGAGTGTGTCTGATTTTAAAATATTGAGCTTTGAGGATGGACAATACATGTTTTGATGTCTTTGACTATGCAGCAATGACAGATACAGAGGTCCGTTAAATCATAGAACAAGGATGGCTAACTTGTGATCTATACAGCATAGTCATGTACATGTGAACAAAAGAGTAAGGCAGTGGTATTGCTAGTCCTGGCTGAGTGTGGTCTGTGAGTCAGTTAGGTGCAGAGTGCCATGAAACTCTGATACCCTTGTGAAATATTGGGATAGTGAGTCATTTGAAATGGTTCAACAATGTGCCTAAGAGATGTATGTATTGTTTCATCATATGTGTGAATGTCAGCCTGCTCTACCAATGTATATCACTGAGGCATGTCAAATGAGTCATTTAAGTTGTTATAACCAGAAGGGTCCCATGGCCATTTACAAATCATGTGTTATGTTCAATAATAGACCACAGTGTTTGTTTTCTACAATCACAGTGCAATGTTTCATGTTATGCCTTGCAAGTGTACCTGAGCCGTACACACCTGGAGAGGATGAAAGCTTCAGTGACCCTGATGCTACCAGTAAGTGTCATCCTGTATGTCTAATCGGTAGTGCAAGGATTATGTGTGATGTTGTATGCTTTGTGCAATGCCATGTTCAAAGTACATCTATTCAAAATTAAACACTGTATGTCACATATGAATCTGGACAGGAAGGTAGAGGTTGTGTCCTGGATCCGCAGTTTCCTCTGACTAATGTCAAGGAAGATCTGATTGCCATCACTGAGGGGCCACATGTTTGCTGGTATGACGAAAGATCAATGACCACAGTACCAGGATCTGTGAACATATGTGCTGGGGGATCCATAGGTGAAGATGGCAGGGGAGGGTATACCTTACAAATGTGTTTCAGATGCACAGATATACTTTTGTTGCTCACAGTGCAATCGATGTCTGCTGTGTATGGCTAGCCCACACAGGGGGATGAATCACAACACAATAAGGACAGTAAGGCCATGTGCCAGACTTACAGGGTCCCAACATGCAATGTAAAGTGGCATCATGTAGTTTCGTTCTGTGTGTGCCACAGAACCATCACAGAAAATGGTGTTCTTCCGGGACTGAGGTACTTGTAAATAAGGCCCTAAGTGTAGGAGGACAGATTTCAACATTCCACACTTGGGAATACAGTTAAAGTGCCCATTCATGTGGTGTGATGCCCCATACTCCATGTTGGATGGATCAACATTGCTATCCCCTGTCGTCTTCAAAGATATAGCAAAGTGTGTTGGACCAGAAGAATGTCTGCACAGCACAGTCATACAACATGCCAATACCCAATCTATCTTCACATAGTGCTGGCCATGATAGCCTCCAAAATGTACTGCAAACAGGAACATACTATGAACAGCATTAGTCATTGCCATCCCAAGATCCAGGTGCAAATGAGATCTGGACATGCATGCACACACCCATCAAATGCTTGTGCAGAGTGATATTCCAGGATGGTGCTTCGAAATACTGCATCATACATCCATGGCACAGTTGCGCTAGTGGAAGCGCTTTCAGTCCTCCTTGTTGTGAAGGGACTGTCATTGCGAATAAAAAATAGCAACATCAAGATGCCACCTATTATAGTGAAGGTACTAAGCCACATATGGAGAAGAAGGTGTTGAAGTAAGCCTCAGCAAGGCCTACTAGTGCAAGGGGTTTGCCCTTCTCTGCACAAAGTCCTCAGACCATATAGGAAGAAGTTGGCACAGAAACTGAAATAAAAGACAAAGGGGGTCTTTACAACCCTGGCGGACGGTGTTAAAGCGGCGGTAATACCGCAAACAGGCCGGCGGACAAAAAAAGGGAATTATGACCGTGGCGGAAACCGCCAACATAGACAGCCACTTTAACACTCCGACCGCCACGGCGGTACAGACAAGCAGCGCGGCGGTCACTGCCAACAGACAGGCGGAAGACAAAGTACCGCCCACAGTATTACAACAGGCCAATCCGCCACCCTTTCTGGGGTGGATTCACCGTGGATAAAAACAGGGCGGAAACAGCCATTTCAAAGGGAAAACGCTCACCTTAACACACTCCACAAGGAAGGAGGGCACCATGGAGCTAGAACTCCAAATACTCCCTGCGCTTGTCTTCCTGCTCCTCTACGAACATCAGCAACGGCGGCGCCGAAGACAACGGTGAGTACTGCACCTACGACATAGGGGAGGCAAAAGTCACGGACACACACACGCAACACCCCCACCCCCACCCCCACCCCGACCCTCGCACGCTACAACACACACACCAATGCATTTCCAAACATCACAGTAACAACCCACAATCCCCCCGGAAGAATGCAAAGACAAAAAGGAAGTCAGTACAACCATTGTAATGTATCAAAATACAGTAAACTCATATATACATCAATATATACACATTCCAAATATATACATCACGATTAGTAGTGCAGGTATGCACATTTCAATGTCCGAGGACCACTGGACCCAAAATGCATGGGCGAGGCCCACACGTGATACCTGTCCTGAAACGGAGAGAACACTGCAGGGGCATCAGATAGAAATACAACAGGCAACTCAGGGGGAAGGGAAGGGGGGCACCTCAGCCGGATGACAGCACCACGCCACATCCACGACGGGGCTCCATGCCCCTTGATGTATCCTGCGGAGGTCAAAGCCACAGTCTCTCAAGTCTTTTCAGTTGGTGGTTTGCCCACTGACACATCCTGGGTAGTGCAAAGCCACAGTCTCTCAACTCTTCTCAGTGGGTGGTTTGTCCACTGACATATCCTGGGGAGTGCAAAGCCACAGTCTCTCAAGTCTTTTCAGTGGGTGGTTTGCCCACTGACATATCCTGGGGAGTGCAAAGCCACAGTCTCTCAAGTCTTTTCAGTGGGTGGTTTGCCCACTGACATATCCTGGGGAGTGCAAAGCCACAGTCTCTCAAGTGGATAACAGTCTCCACTGGTTCTGGAGGGGGACTGGTGCCCAAAGTGCATCACGCTCCCCGTGGCGGTCCCAGTTCCGTCACTGCCCCTGCCGCTCATGGGCAAACGATGCTTAAGTTGGCGGTGCTTGCCCTGTTCAGCGGTGCTTGCCCTGTTCAGCAGTGCTTTCCATGGTGGTCTTTGCCCTGTTCAGCGGTGCTTGCCCTGTTCAGCGATGCTGTCCATGGCGGTCTTTGCCTTGTTCAGCAGTGCTTGCCCTGTTCAGCGTTGCTTGCCCTGTTCAGCAGTGCTTTCCATGGCGGTCTTTGCCCTGTTCAGCGGTGCTTGCCCTGTTCAGCGGTGCTGTCCATGGTGGTCTTTGCCTTGTTCAGCGGTGCTTGCCCTGTTCAGCAGTGCTTTCCATGGCGGTCTGTGCCCTGTTCAGCGGTGCTTGCCCTGTTCAGCAGTGCTTGCCCTGTTCAGCGGTGCTGTCCTTGGCGGTCTTTGCCCTGTTCAGCGGTGCTTGCCCTGTTCAGCGGTGCTTTCCATGGCGGTCTTTGCCCTGTTCAGCGGTGCTTGCCCTGTTCAGCGGTGCTGTCCATGGCGCTCTTTGCCTTGTTCAGCGGTGCTTGCCCTGTTCAGCAGTGCTTTCCATGGTGGTCTGTGCCCTGTTCAGCGGTGCTTGCCCTGTTCAGCAGTTCTTGCCCTGTTCAGCGGTGCTGTCCTTGGCGGTCTTTGCCCTGTTCAGCGTTCTTTGCCCTGTTCAGCGGTGCTTGCCCTGTTCAGCGGTGCTTTCCATGGCGGTCTGTGCCCTGTTCGGCGGTCTGTGCCCTGTTCAGCGGTGCTTGCCCTGTTCAGCGGTGCTGTCCATGGCGGTCTTTGCCCTGTCCAGCGGTGCTTGACTTTGCTGTCTCTGACCTGTGCAGCGGTGTGTGCCATGGCGGTCCCTCATTGCCCAGCGGGGCTGTGGCTGCCAGGGCCCTCCTGGCCACTGACTCTGGCGGTGGTCTCCTGACCAGTGACGATTGTGCTGACCTCCTGGGCACTGACTCCGGCGGTGGTCTCCTGACCAGTGACGATTGTGCTGCCCTCCTAGGCACTGACTCCGGCGGTGGTCTCCTGACCAGTGACGATTGTGCTGCCCTCCTGGGCACTGACTCCGGCGGTGGCTGACCAGTGACGATTGTGCTGACCTCCTGGGCACTGACTCCGGCGGTGGTCTCCTGACCAGTGACGATTGTGCTGCCCTCCTGGGCACTGACTCCGGCGGTGGTCTCCTGACCAGTGACGATGGGGCTGGTGGTGGCGTCTTGGGCAGCGGGGAGTTTGGCAGCCTTCTCCGCCGTGCTGCTCTTCCCAGACTTTGGAGACTTCTTCTGCCCCTTCACCACCTTGGGAGGAGTCACAGCTGACTCGACACTCCCCCCGGGACCCTTGTGGGCGGCTTTGCCAGCAGGTGTCTTCCCCCTCTCTCGTCGGGCACTGTCCAACTTCTGGTGCTTCACAGGGGGTGGACTGGCAGTGCTTTGGCTCCGTGTCACACTGGCTGCCCTGGTGCCCGGTGCACTCCACATACCTCTAACAGGCACCACTGGTACCGGAATCTTTTTGGCTGAGGTGCTACTACGGGACCTATGAATTGGAGGGGGGGTGATGGGACAGAGGTCAATGTTGCTCAGGAAAAGTTTCTGATGAACACTGGGACGGGTAGCTGGAGGGGGTCTGGGAGTGGAGGAAGAGGAGGTGGTTGTAGGAGGTGTAACTTTTGGTGATTTGGGAGCAGGTGCATGTTCTGGAGGCTGTCGTGAGGTGGATGGCTGTTGGGTGTGTGTGTGCCTGCGTTTGTGTACTTTGGGAGGGGGCATCACAGACACACTGGGAGAGGACACAGGGGACGTGTAAATGGTAGTGGGGTGGTGAGTGCAGGTGAGCGGGGTGTGGTGCTGGGTGTTCTGGTGCGGGTCCTAGTGGCTGTAGTGGTAGTGCATGCAGGTGAGAGTGTAGACGAGACTGGGAGGGAGGAGGGAGATGACGAGGAGGGGGACACAGTGGAGGCAGTGGATGTTGCTGTGTGTGTATGTGTGTGTGATGCTTGTGTGAGTGCCTGTGGGATGTGTGGTGCCTAGGTTTGCCTGAACTGCCCTTGTGTGTTGAGGTTTGTGCAGGCTGGTCTGATGGTGTGCTTTGGATAGGTTGAGGTACAGGGGATTGGGTCTGGGTGGAGGAAGTTGGAGGGAGGAGGCTAGACACAGGGACAATGGCTGCCATCAGTGCTGAGGCCAGAGATCGCAGGGTTTGATGATGGGCAGCCTGACCAGAATGAATGCCCTCCAGGAATGAATTGGTGTGTTGCAACTCCCTCTCTACACCCTGGATGGCATTCACAATGGTAGACTGCCCAACAGTGAATGACCTGAGGAGGTCAGTGGCCTCCTCACTGAGGGCAGCAGGGGTGACAGGGGCAGGGGCTGAGGTGCCTGGGGCGAAGGTGATGCCCACCCTCCTGGATGAGCGGGCACGGGTGAAGGCTGAGGAGCTGCTGGGAGGGCGATGCTGGTAGGAGGGGTGGCGGCTGTACCTGTAGAAGTGGGGGGCACAGATGGTGCCGCCACCACAAGGGAGCTCCCATCGGAGAACGAGTCTGTGTCGCTGTTTGCTGATCTGCTGACTGCCGTGAAGCTCCCCTTGCCCTCCGTCCCACTGGTGTATTCCGAGTCCGTAGTGTGGCCCTCCATGGCCATGTGGGACGCAGCCCCCTCGTGCTCCGGTGCCCCTGTACCTCCGCCTGATGATGCTGATGCACAAAAGAACAGGGAGAGCACAAAAAGGGGTGGGGAAACAGAAGAAAGACAGGTTGAGTGCATGGCTTACCGCTACCATTGGCGGACAATACAGACACAGCAGCCCCCTGCACTACGCCGTTCTCTTGGCCTCAACAGATGCAGTTCCTGGGATATGGCCTACTTGGCTATGAGTGTCATCTGCCCACATAGAAGACACAGGGGCATGTATACCTGTACTTGGCACTCTACAGAGGTGGGGTGGAGTGGCACATGGCCTGCATTACGGAGGGGCCTAGCCTACGGAACTCGCCCTGGCCTAGGGAAACCCACAGCCCTCCTCCCCCACCCAGACCCCTCCACTGCACGCAAAGTCATGAGAATGTGAGTGTACTGACCCCCTTGTGTCTGCTGTGATGCCCTCTTGCGCCCATCCAACTCAGGATAGGCCACCGCCAGGATCCGGAACATCAGGGGGGTCATGGTGCGACAGGCACCCCTCCCACGTTGGGAGGCCGTCCCCAGCTGAGCCTCCGCCGTCTTCTTGCTCCAGCTGTGAATGTCCTCCCATCTTTTACGGCAGTGGGTGCTCCGTCTCTGGTGGACCCCCAGGGTCCGGACGTCCTTGGCGATGGCACGCCAAATATCCTTCTTCTGGTGGGCGCTGACCTACATGACATGTACAGGGGAAAAAGAGAAGTCATTACCAACTGCACCGTCGTAGTGAGTGGCCCACATCCCTGCCCTTGCCATGTGGCGCATGCATTCACACTCCTTCATGCTCGCATAACTCTGCCCCCTTCCTACTTACATTCAGCCTTCTTCACCCAGGCATAGCCCATACAACTATCACCCTATGTACTCACCTGTTGGTATGGAGGACTGTAGAGTAGCGTGTACTGGGGAGGACCCCGTCCACGAGCTTCTCCAACTCCTGTGCAGTGAAGGCAGGGGCCCTTTCCCCAGACGCACGTGCCATTATCTCTTCCAGACCAAGGTCACAGCAGCACTTGCAGTGTAGGTCCTCTCCTGTCAAAGATCAGGTATCGAGTGATTGAACAGATAGAAAATGGCGGTCACGTCCGCGGCGGTGACGTCCGCGGCGGTGCGCATCATCACCGCTGGCGCACTTCGTCATTGGCTCCTGGGACCCATAGTGTCCAATGTTAACCAATGCAGCATTGCGCAGCAGTCTTCGACCGCCTACCGCAACGGTGTACAACGCCAGCGCAGCTACCTCACATCCCATTGTCCCACTTTAGAGGTCAGGCAGCCGCCATTTCAGGGGCCCACATGGCTTCATTTACAACTGCGTCACACATACCTAGGCCTGGACTCAACACACATAAAGGAAGATATTTGTATTTTGCGTCGGGTTCTGTGTAGCTGTGAGTACATACCTCAGAATTGGTTGACTCGGTGGTCGCTGTTGTCCTTCCTAGGCACCGTCAGCTGGGACATGTGAGGAGATGGCGGAACCCTCCGGTGTACTGACCACTGGTGGACCTGTTGACAATGGAGGAGCGACATTTAATCATCACCTACAGGTTTGACCGTGCCACAATCCTGGAACTGTGTACCCAGTTGGAGCCTGATCTGATGTCACCAATCCGCCATCCCACAGGAATCCCCCCTCAAGTGCAGGTGCTGTCAGTACTCCATTTCCTGGCAAGTGGGTCATTTCAGACAACAGTGGCCATGGCATCAGGGATGTCCCAGCCTATGTTTTCCAACGTGTTGTCCAGAGTGTTGTCTGCCCTGCTGAAACACGTGAGGAGCTACATCAT